>NC_057866.1:260766524-262252358 GCF_019393635.1 Dromiciops gliroides
TGAAGTATTTTTGACCTATGATTTCATAAACACAGGGAAGTTTTTAGAGTGTAAATTGATACCTCAGCAATTCTTCTGAATCTTAGATTCTTTTTTTGTAATAAAATATTTTTTTCCCGTTACATGTAAAGATAGTTCTCAACTTTTGTTTATACAAACTTTCCAATTTCAGATTTTTCTCCCTCCCTCCCCCCTCCCATAGACAGCAGGTAATCTGATATAGGTTATATACACACACACACACACACACACATATATATATATATGAATACATATACATATATATACATAATAACATTAAACATATTTCTGCATTAGTCATGTTATAAAAGAAAAATCAGAGCAATGACGATAAAACTCAAAATAGAAAAACAACAGCACCAAAGAAAAAAGAAATAGTATGGTTCATTCAGCATCTATACTCCACAATTGTTTTTTTTTTTTTCCTGGGTTTGGAGATTAATCTTAGATTCTTGTAGAGTTGTCTTGGGGCTGTGAGAAGTTGTAATTTACTGGTTAAAAGTCAGGGACCATCAGACTCCTGATATGAACCCAGATCTTCTTGAATCAGAATGGTCCTCTATCTGATATGCCATATTTCCTCTTTCAATCATGCTAAACTAATAATTAACATATCAGTTTATCAGCCCCTTGGGGTCATTTCCCCCAACCTGCACTCATATTATGAGGTTGAAATCCCCAGATGATTGGTTGACTACTCACATGTAGGGTTCTAGAGATAATTCTAAATTATTTTACTTCAAGTATTGTCACATACAATCCCCCATTGGTGTGTTTCCCATTGACTATCAACCAGTAGTATTAATTATTAGAAAGGGTAGCTATTACTAAGGTTGCACATAACAAGAACGTTTCTATAAAACATTCTTTCCCAAAGTTCTGGAAATACTAGCAGTAGCAATAAGATAAGAAAAAATGGAGGGAATAAACATTGTAAAATTAAAAAAAAATTATTACATTTTTTGCAAATCATATCATGATTTCCTTGGAGAATACAAGAGATTAAACTAAATATTAACTGAAATAATTAAAAAAGAACATCAATGAAGTATCAGGATATAAAGTAAACTAGCAAAATTATTAAAAGATAGTTCTTTAGGGGGCAGCTAGGTGGTGCAGTGGATAAGGCACTGGCCCTGGCTTCAGGAGGACCCTGAGTTCAAATCTGGCCTCAGACACTTGACACTTACTAGCTGTGTGACCTTGGGCAAGTCACTTAACCCTTATTGCCCTGCAAAAAAAAATAGTGGTTTTCCCCTCGTTAGAAGTCATTGAGCAAAGGCTAAATTATTTGACAAGGATGTCATAGATGAATTTTTTTCAGGAACTTATGAGACTAGATGGCCTCTAAGATGTTTTTTTCCAACTCTGAGATGCTATGATTCTAGAAGATCTCTGTGATGGAGAAGATGGAGAAAACAGAAGCAAAGTACACATAAAATTGTTCTCTTTTTCTCTTTACCTCCTTTTTTTTTTTTTTTAGTGAGGCAATTGGGGTTAAGTAACTTGCCCAGGGTCACACAGCTAGTAAGTGTTAAGTGTCTGAGGCCAGATTTGAACTCAGGTACTCCTGACTCCAGGGCTGGTGCTCTATCCACTGTGCCACCTAGCTGCCCCTTCTCTTTACCTTCTAATAATAGATTTCTATTTGTCTGAAAGAGTAGTCCCATTTCCTCCTTGTGCTTCCATGTTTCTGGTTGTTCAGTCATTGAAGTCATGTCTGCTTCTTCATGGCTCCATTTGGGTTCACACAACTAATAGTGTCTGAAACCTGATTTGAACTTATCAAGATGAGTCTTCCTAGTTCCAAACCCAGTCCTCTATCTGCTGTGTCATTTGGGTGCCCCCTTATCCTTCTTGCCCTCAACACATGTCTATAATGGCCATTGATTGTTTTGGGGTCCTAGCATCTTTCACCAGCCTTGCATTTATTTGAGGTCTTTTCTTTCCTGAAACTCTGATTACTTTCCAAGGCCTGGCTGTCTCTAAAATCATCCTGAGAGCAGTATCAATCAAAGAAACAATCCAATGGTTGCTTATTGCTTGGCCTTTATGACAAGTGGGAAACTGAAAGATTCACCAGCACCACAGACAAATCAAACAAACTTAACCTCCCTATATCTCCTTTCCTTATCTAAAAGATAGGGTTTTGAAATGGTATGAATAATCAGGTTCCCAGATTCCATGTTTACAGTAGCAATGTAAAAGATCTAGAGATAAGATGAATAGACATTTAAGGAATCCAAGATAAAGCAATTGCTGTATTCTTAATAACTTGTTACAAGGACCTACTGGTGACTCTATCACCTTCTAATCTTTCTTTTCCTCCATATAGCTGCCAAAATAACCCCCCCCACACACACCCCCAGACATGTATCTGATGATGTCATTGCCTTGCTCAGGAAACTTCAGAAAACTCCCTAGGATAAAAATATAGCTATTATAACTGGACCCTGCATTCCATCTCTTAACCCCTTCACAGATGCTGTTTTTTATGCCTGGAATGCATTATCTCCTCAATCCTGCTTCTCAGAATCCTCTGAAGTTGATTTTAATTTTTTGTCACTATTCTTTCAACAAATTTACCTCCCTGCTTAGACCCCACTTACCCTCTCTTTGACTCCAACTCTTTTCCTATTTGATTTAGCCTATCTTTAGACAAAATTCCTTGAATGTGTGTATTCCAGCTTCCTTTGTCAGACTACATAAGGATAAAACTGATGAGATATCTGTTCCCCTATTTTCTGCTTATATATTCTTCTGAGTACCTCAATTAAGAGAAATAGCTAGTTTCTGCTTTATAGTTTCTACTTTCTTCCTTATTTCTTCCTGGCCCTTTCCCCTCTCTTTTCTTTACGTTCTGAAAACCAACAAAATGGAATAAAGCCATAATCCACACCTACAGTTGTACTTTTCTTTTTTTAAAACAATCTTGAAGACAGTAGAATTTTGAAGGGAAAGTTTTCTTCTCTATTAGACTATGAGTATTTCATTGTCATATAGACCTTTCCAATTGTTTAAATATATTTACCTTTCTGTGTTCTTCTTGTCTCTTATGTTTGCATTTCAAAGATCCCACCCAGCTCTGGTGATTTCACTAGGAATTTTTGAAAGTCCTTTATTCTGTTAAATGTCAATTTCCCCCACCATTAGAATATCCCTAGTCTTATAATCTAAATTATTCTTCATTGTAATCCTTTATCTTTTGCTTTGTGGATATTGTATTCCAAGATTTCCTTAATACATACATAGTAGTTGCAACATAGTCTAAATGTGTTTCTTCTCTTTCTGGTTGTTTCAAGTAATTTTTTTCTTTGACTAGATTTTGTCTGTGACATTCCTGAGTGTTCTCATTCCTCTCTCTCTCTCTCTCTCTCTCTCTCTCTCTCTCTCTCTCTCTCTCTCTCTCTCTCACACACACACACACACACACACACACACACACACACCCCAATAGATTTTTCTAAGTTCACTTGAGCCTCTAGTTCCTTTAGATCTGGGAAGTTTTCTTTTATGATTTTTTAAAAATATGATGTCCAAATTTTTTTGTTTGCTCATCATTTTTGAGAGATAGAACAGCCATTCTTAAATGATCTCTATTCAATGTGTTTTCTAGGTCACTTGTTATTAGTTGTAGTCTTTAAAAACAATCTTTGGATTTTGTTCAATCCATTCTATTTTAATTGGATACCATGACTTCGATAAAATTTTACACTTAATCTTCCAAAATACTTATTCTCTTTCTATTTCCCCCCTCGAGAGCCCTAATTTCATTTCTTCCAGTTAATCTTGGAGTCCTTGTTGGACAACCTATTCTTTTTTTTTTTCTATCAGAGGCTCTCTGTTGTTATTCATCCTTCATTTTGAAGAAGACCAATGATAGCACAGTGTTGGAGTCAGCTGTGGCTAATTAGACCAGTACAAGTTTTACCACAGATTGGGCACAAGTAGTCCATTAGAACATTATAGGGGGCAGCTAGGTGGTACAGTGGATAAAGCACCGGCCCTGGATTCAGGAGGACCTGAGTTCAAATATGACCTCAGATACTTGACATTTACTAGCTGTGTGACCCTGGGCAAATCACTTAGCCCTCATTGCCTGGAGAGAGAGAGACAGAGAGAGAGAGAGAGAGAGACAGAGAGAGAGAGAGAGAGAGAGAACATTATAGTGGAAATTGCCCCAGAATTGTATAGCTCACATTTCCTTTGTGCCTTTATGATTCTGCTTTGCTCAAGGAGTATAGTGCCTTCTTTGATATGGGAATGTCATTCTGGACAGTCCTCTGCCTGTGTTTCTAATGTCTCAGTCAATACTAAAGTTTTTCAGAGATACCTTAAGAGTGTTCTTATACCATTTCTTCTGAGTATCATGAGAACATTTACTATATGTGAGTTCTCAGTAAAATAGTCTTTTGGGGGAGGGTTCATTTGGCAATGGGCTATGTTGCCAGCCCATTGGAGTTGAACTCTCTGCAATAGAGTTTGAATACTTGGCAATTCAGCTCTAGAGAGGACCTTATTTTCCACATAATCTTCAGGATCTTCCTGAGACAACTGAAGTAGAAGTGGTTCAGTTTTCTGGCATGGCCCTAATAGGCTGTCTGGGTTTCACAGGCATACAACAATGTAGTCATCATGACAGATTGGCAGACCTTCAGTTTGCTATGGAACCGAATACTTCTCTCCCACACTTTCTTTTGGAGCCTCCCAAATGCTAAGATAGCTCTTGGCAATCCATGTATCAACCTCCTCATTGCTGTGTATAGCCCTGAAGAGTGTACTGCCAAGGTAAGTGAACTTATCCACAGCATTCCCAATTTCTTCATTTACTGTGACCAATGGTTTCACATATGGGTGGTGTGATACTGACTGGAGGAAGACCTGATGAAGGGCTTTGATACTGTCAGTCAATGAAGGCCTGTGGAAGATGATGGTTGCTCAGAGAAGTTCCTCAGCATTGAATGCCAGTTTCATGATGGCATGCTTGCCCAGGTTCTGGATAAAAGACCATGCTCTCATGCTTTCCCAGTCACCAAAGAGGCTATATGTATATTTATTGAAGAGTTACTCCCCTTCTTAATGCTTACCTTAATCCATAGTATTCCTTCATTACATTTATTTATTTATTTATGGCAGGGTGATGAGGGTTAAGTGACTTGCCCAAGGTCACACAGCTAGTAAGTGTAAAGTGTCTGAGGCCGGATTTGAACTCAGGTCTTCCTGAATCCAGGGCCAGTGATTTATCCACTGTGCCACCTACCTGCCCCCTCCTTCATTACATTTTAATATTGTTTTTTCCTCTCATTCCCAGCCTCAGTTTCTAGATGTGTAGTTGGTGCTAAGGCTAGGCTCTTCTCTCCCTCAAACTCTTGGAAGTGTTGATCAGACCCTGCTTAGTTCCATCCCCTCTGAAGTCAGAATCCTAGTTAGGGGAGGTGGCATCATATTCCCCTCTCTGCCATGATCCCTGAGTCACCCAGTAGCCCAATACATGTGCTGTCCTCGGCCCTGCTCTCTCTTTCTCATTGCATAGTCTCTGCCTCCCACTGTGGCTGTGACAGGTGCCAATGGGATCTTGCAGACCATCCTGGTCTTTGGTCTCTCTAATGGTCCCTCAGATAAGGGCTGTCTGGGTGCCACCCTGATACCCTCTCTTCTGCTGTGGAAGAAACACTGGCTTCAGGCCTATTTCAGTGTCCTATGTCTTGTCTCCCTGCACAATGACTTATCAGAGGCCAGCTCTGTCTCCTGCTGCTGTTCTGAAAGACCATGGCCTAGGTTCTACTAACTTCAGGGCCCATTTAGGGGAGCCTGTCCTCTCTTTCGTCTGAACCGAGGTTCTTCTCAGTCCTAGGCACAAAAGCCAACACATGACTCATTTGATCCCCACAACAACCCTAAGAGGTAGGTGCAATTATTATCCCCATTTTACAGATGAGGGAACCGAAGCAAACAGAGGTTAAGTGACTTCCCCAGGGTCACAGAGCTAGTAAGTGTCTGAGGTCACATTTGAATTTAGGTTTTTCCAACTCCAGACTCAGCACTCTATCCACTGTACCACCTGTCTCATTAGAATATTAGTTTAAAAAAACTATATAGAACAAATCAATAATGTTAAAGCAAAGTGTCAAACATGAAAAAACACCATGAAGCAAATAAAATAAAAAATGAAATAGTTGAAAAAATGAGTGGATAAGGCACTTATTACACATTTACTGTGCATAGAACACTGTGCCAAACACTGGGGACACAAGCAGCAAAATCAGACAGTCCTGCCCCTCAAGGAGCTCAAATTCTAATGAAGACACCACACGCAGAGTTTCAGCCGGACCTCAGATGGAAAGGTCCCAGAGTCCTTAGGATGAAGCAGCCAAGCAGATAGATGGTTGTGCCTCATCTTTAATGTCATTATTTAATATCACAATTCCCGGGGCTCAGGGCCTGAGGGGAGATAGTGATCAAGGTAGTGGTGGTGGTTTGACTTACCTAACACAGGCTGCCTCCTTTCTCTCCCTCAGGGCGCCATGCTAGCTGAAGCTAGGCTGGCTCACCTACCCTCAGAGTTGCAGTTGGCTAATGAGTTGCTATGGATGGATGGCCCTTTCTCCAGTTGATTTCCCCAGATGATGGCTGGAAGGGCTGAGTCGAAAGCAGGACTGGTCACCTACTGGGAGTAACTGCCTCTCAGTGGGCCCTGTGCCTCTCTGCCTCTTGGTGGTAGTTGTTGCTGCTGGTGATCAGGAAGATGAGCTCCTTCTCTACGATGATTTCTCCCTTAAATTCAATATGCAATTAAAAGAAAAAAGAATGCTGCTTCAATTCTGCATTTGTCTTTGCTGGGGTCTGACTTTAGTCAACAAAGATTATGAAAGATAGGGCATGAAACTGCTGGAATGAATGGAAAGCAACACACACCCAGATCCATGCAATAATCAATAACAGTACAACATACACCAACAATTGGTCTATGAATAGATAAAGCAATGTGGAATAAGTCCACATTATAACATTATGTGCAAATGAGCAGCACTTTATCATTAACCCATATCTTTTGTGTGTGTGTGTGTGGGGGGGCGGCAATGAGGGTTAACTGACTTGCCTAGGGTTACATAGCTAGCTAGTGTCAAGTGTCTGAGGCCAAATTTGAATTCAGGTCCTCCTGAATCCAGGGCTGGTGCTCTATCCACTGTGCCACCTAGCTGCCCCATCGACCCATATCTTAATGCATTTCCAATCAATGGCAGTTAAAAGCATAATGTGTTTGTAATCCTATGAAAGAGAAAACTCCCACAGGGGAACAAAAACTTAAAATATCTCAGGAATTTGACCAGGTTAAAAGGAGCATTAGCTATCCTATCTCTGAAAGAAGAGATAAAAATCATAAAGTACTTTTGTACCGATATATAGGGGTTTGTAATGAATAAAATCTCTATGGGATTTTAATTTGCCTGGGGACAAATTAAAGTGGAAGAACAAAGAAACTTTTCAAACTTGAAATCAGGAACAACAATCCCCCCAAAATAATCTACCAGGAAAATAATAAAACTAGTAAAATAACATTCAGAATTGTCTGAACAAAAAAAATCCAGGGTCATTAAGCTGTTTAGAAGCAAAATTTAAAAGAGAAAAGGATGAGGAAGGAGGAGAAGAGAGGGAGAGAGGGAGAGGGAGAGGGAGAGGGAAGAAATGAGGAGAGGTAAATGAAAAGAAAAGAGAAAAAGGGGATTGAGGGAGGTAACCCAGAGGAAAAACCCACCCAAAGCAGTGCTACAGGCTACCTATGTAATTAGATATCAGAGCTGCAACAGTGGTTCTCACTTTGTCCACATCCAATTTTCTGCAACCATAAAGAAATGCTATCCATTATTACTCAATCTTCAAGGACATATGATATATAATTTTAACCCTAGATGGCGCTACTCTCAAACTACCGGCCAATTGATTTCCTAGAGTTTAAACACTGTGCCTTAACTTGGAGTCTTCTCCGCTGAATTCCTGCCACTCACCACACTTGGGCCGTCTACATACTTCCAGCTTGCTTCTCCCTCTTGTTGCTTGAGCTTGCGCTCAGACAATACTGCTTCAAATGTCCTGATGAAAATTTTTCCTTGGGCAGTCCTCAGGGTTCGTCTGTCTCCTAAAAAATTTGAAAAGAAGAGATTGAAAGACAGACCCCCAGTATCTAAGTACAGAAACACCTTATGATATTTATCTCTTTTTTCAAAGCTATAATTAACTTTCATTTTAACTTGGTTTCATGTGGATAATCATATTGAGAATGGGAAAACAGGAAGGAAACACACTGTGGAGTTTGTTGAGTCAGCACAATTTAGGTAAAGTTTTAATCGCCAACATTTTCCACCCCGTGCACACACACTGAAGAGTCCAGTCTTTCATTTTGTGCCCTTAGAGTAAGTCATTTAAGAATGCTGAGATAATGGTAAGAGAAATCTGGAGGTCTGATTTCTAATCTCAAGTGTGTGGTGATCAATTATGTGATTCCAAACACACTTTAGTGTCTATGCAATTAAATTGTGCTCTTTTGAGTGTTATTAGTCACTTGTCAAAAACTCTTTGACCACTTGGCATGGTCCTCCGTCAGTGGAAACACACCATTTAGGTACTGGACTTTGTGAGGACATGGAACTGACTTTATTATCTCTCACAAAGACCAGCATGTAAGTAGTGAGTTTCCAAGGATGGAGGGCCACCAAGCTGCCTAAGCAGAGGAAAACTGACCCAGGTTGGAAAAATGGAACAAGTTAAAATTGGTTAAAGCCAATTAGAATCCATAATAGCCTGTGAATGGTGATTATGCCCCCAGACCTGGTGAGAGAGGCAGGCCTAATCTCAAGTACAAAACAAAAACTTATGAGGGAGACTGAAATAAATGTGGCAAGTTCAATGGCAGTGCCAGGAATAGGCCTTTATAATGAAAACCATAATGTAATATGTATTATAATATAATATAAATCATCTGAGGCTCCTATGTGATTGAAAAAGAGCCTGGACCTGTTGTCAAAAGGCCTGTCTTCAAGCTTCAGTTCTTTCCCTCACTCATTGTAGAACCCTCAACAGGTTATTTAACTTCTTGGACTCAAGCTCTCAAATGAGGAAGTTGAACAAAGTAACCTCCAAGATCCTTTCTCATTTTTATAATCTATGATTACATAAGTCTGTGATTCCAGGGAACATTAGTCTTTTTGTTAAATTTTATAAAAGTATTTTCCAAAAATGTATTTTATTATTTTCCAGTTACATGTAAGGATAGTTTTCTTTGTTTTGTTTTTTTTTGGGGGGGGGTTGGTGAGGCAATGGGGGTTAAGTGACTTGGCCAGGGTCACTCAGCTAGTAAGTGTCAAGTGTCTGAAGTCGGATTTGAACTCAGGTCCTTCTGAATCCAGGGCCAGTCCTCTATTCACTGCACCACCAAGCTGCCCCATAAGGATAGTTTTCAACATTCGTTTTCATAGGATTTTTAGCTCCAAATTTTTCTCCTAACCTCCCTTCCCTCCCCCCTCCCCAAGTCGTATTGTGAAAGAAGAATCAGAGCACAAGGGGAAAACCTCAAAAAAGAAGGGGGAAAAAAACCAGCCCCAAAGTAGAAATAGTATGGTTCAATCCGAGTTCAGAATCCACAGTTCTTTTTTCTGGATGTGGAGAACATTTTCTATCATGAGTTCTTTGAAATTGTTTTGGATCAGGAATAATTGTCTTTACTCCCTCTCATGGCAGAGTGGTACTCAAAGCGGAGTGAATGCTTTCCTTACTAAATAAAGGGAGCAGCTGCCTGGGAAACTTCATTTTTTTTCCTAATACACTTTGCTGCAAGTCCCTCCCCACCTCAAGAGGAAGATGTATTTTAAGAATAGTTCTGCCACTTCTTCCCTGGGGCAATAGAAAGATCCCAGAAGAGGTGGAGATCAAGAGAACCGGGCTCTATTCCCAAATGGCATACACTACCCATGGCCCAAGGCAAATTCTGTGTTTCAGTTTCCACATCTATAAAATAAAGGTTTGGAACAGGTGATCTCTAAGTTTCCTCCCACCCCTATCATTCTATGGTGCTAAAACATTTGGCAGTTCATTTATCTTTTCTTCACTTCTGTTCCTTCCCTTGTAAAATAAAAGAATTAGGTTAGAAAATGCCTTTTGACGTTAAAGTTTAATGAGTCTAGTGATGGATGGTGTGTCATCTTTTCTCCATGAAAATGCTGCTGCTGATTCACAATGGAGGAAGTGCTTTGACTTTCTTTTTCTGGTAGTGGCAATGGATGGTGTGGGTACTATAAAATCTTTTGGCAAGATGGATGACTGGGCTTAAAACAAGAGGTCAAAGAAAAATTGATGGATGACTCTTCCTTATCTTTCATGTCTTCTGATATGTTATTCTACCCCACGTGCTCTGAGATATAGTGACAATAGCCTCTTTGCTTTCCCATATAAACACACATACACACACACAAACTTGCATTTCTTTACTCTAGACATTTTCATTGGTTCAATGCCTGAAATTCTTTCCTTCCTCATCTCCACCCTCTGACTTCCTTTAGGTCCCAATTAACTTTTTTTTTTTGGTGGGACAATGAGGGTTAAGTGACTTGCCCAGGGTCACACAGCTAGTAAGTGTCAAGTGTCTGAGGCCAGATTTGAACTCAGGTCCTCCTGAATCCTGGGCCAGGGCTTTATCCACAGTGCCACCTAGCTTCTCCCCAATTAACTTTTAAAACTTTTTATAGAAAGTCTTTTCTAATCCCTCTTAATTCTGTCTTCCCTTTGTGATTATTTTAAATTTCTTCTACATATAGTTTGTGCATGGTTATTTTCATCTTGTCCTTTCTCCATTAGACAGTGAGCTCCTTGAGAGCAGGGACTGTTTTTTGCCTTTTTTAAATATCCTCATAATTTAGGACAGTGGTTGGCACACAGTAGGCATTTAATAAATAATGCTTGTGGATTTGATACAAAAGTAAAACATTATCTTGAATTCAGAGGCTAATTGTTCCAACCAAGAGAACTATCCAGACTAGGTTTTTTTGTTACATCCCAGAGCATCAAGGGAAGAAGGAGATATTATCGCCAGGGCCAGGGTCCATCTTTTACCTTTTAGCTTTTGTATGCCAGAAAAATGTAAAGGAAACTAGTATACAGAGAAGGATTAGAATTTGCCTTTCTCTGATGGGACAAAGGTGTCTTACCTCTCCTCTTCCCCTTCCTATATAACAGGGTTATGTTGTATAGCCATCCACAGGGTAAGTTTGAGAGAGACTGCTGGGATAACTTTGGAGGAAGGTTCCCTCTAGTCATCACTGAAAAGGAAGAACTTGTATAGTGCCTCTTGATTTGGGGAGATAACATTTTTTTTTTGGCGTAAAGGAAGAATCTTTTTTTGGGGTGGTGGAGCAATGAGGGTTAAGTGACTTGCCCAAGGTCACACAGCTAGTAAGTGTCAAGTGTCTGCTGCTGGATTTGAACTCAGGTCCTCCTGAATCCAGGGCCAGTGCTTTATTCACTGTACCACCTGGCTGCTCATAGGGAGCTAAACATTAGAAACAGAACACTGGGGGCAACTAGGGGGCACAGTGGATAAAGCACCAGCCCTGGAGTCAGGAGGACCTGAGTTCAAATGCGACCTCAGACTCTCGACACTTACTAGCTGTGTGACCCTGGGCAAGTTATGTAACCCCTAATTGCCTCACAAATAAATAAATAAAATAAAGATATACATTAAAAAAAGAAGAAACAGACCACTTATGAAAGAGGCCATATATTGTAATTGGTGAGAGAGAGAGAGAAGATTAGAAAAGGACTAGAAATGAGAAAATCTGTGGGTTTAGACAAAACATCTCAATTTTCTGTGCCTCAATTTCCTTATCTGTAAAATAACAGTATTAGATGGCGGAGAGGAAGCAGCAAGCTGCCTGAGCTCTCCTTCTGTTCCCTCAAAACGAACATTAAATCAAGCCTCTGGACGGATTCTGAAACTACAGAACCTGCAAAGAGACAGAGAGACACAGTCCTCCAACCAGAGATAATATAGAAGACTTCAGGAAAAGGTCGGTCTGACTCGGGCAAAAGGGAGGCCCAGCGCAGGGCAGCAACCCAGCGCCGAGGGGGTCGGGGCAAGTCAGCAGGAGCTGCGGGCCACAGCCGAACAACTGAGGCTCCCGGAACCTGGTTCAAAAATCTGGTGGCCAAGAAGGACAGTGGAAAAACTTACCTGCACCGGCCGAGAGGGCCACGAACGACGGGATCAGACGCCGGGGTCTGGCGCCTGGCTGGCCGAGCACAATCATACAGGAAGTGCAGGGCGGGGGATCTCCACACACCATAAAGGCCTCAGAGTAAAAGCCCGGTCACACAGCACCTATACACCTGCACAAGAAGCCCAAAACAGGGACCCTGGTGCCCCCAGAGCAGACCTCAACTTAAAGAATAAATAAATAAGCTGCAATAATGAGTAAGAAGCAAAAAAGAGCCCTCTCCATTGAGAGCTTCTGTATCAATAGGGAAGAAGCCAACACAAACTCAGATGAGGACAATAGCCTCAAATTGTCTACATCTAAAGCCTCACAAGGGAAGGTGAATTGGTCGCAAGAACAAAAAGCCTTCCTGGAAGAGCTCAAAAAGGATTTTAAAAATCAATTGCAAGAGGTAGAAGAAAAAATGGGGAGAGAAATGAAAGCAAAACAAAAAAACTATGAAAAAAGAATCAGCAGCTTGGAAAAGGAAGCTGAAGAAAACAAAGCCTTAAAAAATTCATTTGGCCAAATGGAAAAAAAGCTGCATAATCTCACTGAAGAAAACAATACCTTAAAAAATTCACTTAGCCAAATGGAAAAAAAGGTACATAATCTCACTGAAGAAAACAATACCTTAAAAAATTCACTTAGCCAAATGGAAAAAAAGGTGCATAATCTCACTGAAGAAAACAATGCCTTAAAAATTAAAGTGGGACAGTTGGAAGAAAAGGAATCCATGAGACACCAAGAATCAGTCAAGCAGAATAAAAAAAATGAAAAAATAGAAGAAAATGTGAAATACCTCATTGGAAAGACAACTGATCTGGAAAACAGATCGAGGAGAGACAATTTGAGAATCATTGGACTGCCTGAAAGCCATGACCAGAAAAAGAATCTAGATACCATATTCCAGGAAATTATTAAGGAGAACTGCCCTGATATCATAGAATCAGAGGATAAAATCATCATTGAAAGAATCCATCGATCATCTCCTGAAAGAGACCCCAAAAGGAAAACTCCAAGGAATATTGTAGCCAAATTCCAGAATTATCAGGTGAAGGAGAAAATACTCCAAGCAGCCAGAAAGAAGCAATTTAAATATCATGGAGCCACAGTCAGGATTGCTCAGGACCTGGCAGCTTCAACATTAAAGGACCGCAAAGCTTGGAATATGATATTCCGGAAGGCAAAGGAGATTGGATTGCAGCCGAGAATCTATTACCCAGCAAAAATGTGCATTTTCTTTCAGGGGAAAAGATGGACATTTAATGACATTGGGGACTTTCAATCTTTCCTGGTGAAAAGACCAGAACTGAATAGAAAATTTGATCTCAACATACAAGACTCAAGAGAAGTTTAAAAAGGTAAACAGAGGGGGAAAAAAAAGTTACCCTATTAGGTTAAACTGTTTATATCCCTACACAGGGATATAATACTCATAACCCTTAAGAACTATAAATGTATTTGGGCAGAGAGAAGGACTTTATATAGAGGGTATAAATATAAATTGTCTTTGATGTGATGATACAAAAGAATTAAGGGGATAAAAAGGGAGTCTATGGGGAGGAGAGGAAAGGGGAGGTGGAATTGGATGAATTATATCATATGAAGAGGTGGAAAAAAACCTATTATAATAGAGGGAAAGAAAGGAGGGGGGAACATGGTTTCAACCCTATTCTCATTAGATTTGACTCAAAGAGGGAATAACATATACGTTCATTGGGATAAAGAAACTTAACTCATTCTTTAGGGAAACAAAAGGGGAAGGGAAAGGGGGGGACTGATAGAAGGGAGGACAAAAGCAAGGGAGAAAAGGGTAAAGAAAAGAGAGGGGGGTGATAAAAAGGGAGGGAAGATTGGGGGAGGCAGGGGTAAGAAGTAAAACGTCGGTGAGGAGGAATAGGGTGAAAGAAGGGGGGAAAAGTACAAAGGGGGTAAATAGAATGGAGGGGAATAGACAGTCAGTAATAATAACTGTGAATGTGAATGGGATGAACTCTGCTATAAAACGGAAGCGAATTGCAGAGTGGATTAAAAACCAGAACCCTACAATATGCTGTTTACAAGAAACACATTTGAAGCAGAGAGATACACACAGAGTAAAGGTAAAAGGCTGGAGCAGAATATATTATGCCTCAGCTAAAGTCAAAAAGGCAGGGGTAGCAATCCTTATCTCAGACAAAGTGCAGGCAAAAATAGATCTCATTAAAAGAGATAAGGAAGGAAATTACATCTTACTTAAAGGTACTATAGATAATGAAGTAATATCAATATTGAATATGTATGCGCCAAGTGGTATAGCATCCAAGTTCTTAGAGGAGAAGTTAAATGAGTTACAAGAGGAATTAGATAGTAATACTATACTAGTGGGGGATCTGAATCTCCCCCTCTCAGAATTAGATAAATCTAGCCAAAAAATAAATAAGAAAGAAGTGAAAGAGGTGAATAGATTACTAGAAAAGTTAGACATGATAGATGTCTGGAGAAAATTGAATGGGGATAGAAAGGAATATACCTTTTTCTCAGCAGTACATGGCACATTTTCAAAAATTGACCATGTATTAGGGCACAAAAACATCATAGTCAAATGTAGAAAGGCAGAAATAGTAAATGCATCCTTCTCAGATCATGATGCAATAAAAATTACATGTAAGAAAGAGCCAGGGAAAAGTAGAATGAAAATCAATTGGAAACTAAATAATTTCATTCTAAAGAATGAATGGGCCAAACAAGAAATCATAGAAACAATCAATAACTTTATCCAAGAGAATGACAATAATGAGACAACATACCAAAATCTATGGGATGCAGCCAAAGCAGTGCTTAGGGGAAAATTTATAGCTCTAAATGCTTACATGAATAAGAAAGAGAAAGAGGAGATTAATGAATTGGGCATGCAACTTAAAAAGCTAGAAAAAGAACAAATTAGAAATCCCCAATTAGACACTAAATTAGAGATCCTGAAAATTAAAGGAGAAATCAATAAGATTGAAAGCAAAAAAACTATAGAATTAATCAATAAAACTAAGAGTTGGTTTTATGAAAAAACCAATAAAATAGATAAAATACTGGTTAATTTGATTAAAAAAAAGAAAGAAGAAAACCAAATTACCAGTATCAAAAATGAAAAGGGTGATGTTACCACCAATGAAGTGGAAATTAAAGCAATAATTAGGAAATATTTTGCCCAACTGTATGCCAATAAATTTGACAATCTAGATGAAATGGATGAATATTTACAAAGATACAAACTGCCCAGGTTAACTGAAGAGGAAATAAAATCCTTAAATAAACCCATATTAGAAAAAGAAATTGAACAAGCTATTAATGAACTCCCTAAGAAAAAATCCCCAGGGCCAGATGGGTTTACGGGTGAATTTTACCAAACATTTAAAGAACAATTAATTCCAATATTATACAAATTATTTGGAAAAATAGGTGAAGAAGGAGTTCTACCAAATTCGTTTTATGACACAAATATGGTGGTGATACCAAAACCAGGCAAAGCAAAAACAGAGAAAGAAAATTATAGACCAATTTCCCTAATGAATATTGATGCTAAAATCTTAAATAAGATATTAGCAAGGAGATTACAGCAAGTGATCACCAGGATAATACACTATGACCAGGTGGGATTTATACCAGGAATGCAGGGCTGGTTCAAGATTAGGAAAACTATTAACATAATCAACCACATCAATAAGAAAACCAACCAAAATCATATGATTATCTCAATAGATGCAGAGAAAGCTTTTGACAAAGTACAGCACCCATTCCTAATAAAAACACTAGAGAGTTTAGGAAAAGGGGGAGCTTTCCTTAGAATAATAAACAGTATCTACCTAAAGCCATCAGCAAGTATTATATGCAATGGAGATAAATTAGAGGCCTTCCCAATAAGATCAGGGGTGAAACAGGGATGTCCATTATCACCCCTATTATTTAATATTGTCCTAGAAATGTTAGCTTTAGCAATCAGAGAAGAGAAAGGAATTAAAGGAATTAGAATAGGCAAGGAGGAAACAAAACTATCACTCTTTGCAGATGATATGATGGTATACTTAAGGAATCCTCGAGAATCAAGTCAAAAATTACTTGAAACAATTAACAACTTTAGCAAAGTAGCAGGATATAAAATAAATCCACATAAATCATCAGCATTTCTATACATGACCAACAAGG
The DNA here is from genome assembly GCF_019393635.1 of Dromiciops gliroides. NCBI lineage: Eukaryota > Metazoa > Chordata > Mammalia > Microbiotheria > Microbiotheriidae > Dromiciops > Dromiciops gliroides. The sequence goes on from NC_057866.1 coordinate 260,782,970, forward strand.
TCCAGCAGCAAGAGATAGAAAGAGAAGTTCCATTTAAAGTAATGGTAGGTAATATAAAATACTTGGAAGTCTACTTGCCAAGACAAACCCAGGAACTCTATGAACACAACTACCAAACACTCTTCACACAAATCAAATCAGATCTAAATAATTGGAAAGATATCAATTGCTCATGGATAGGCAGAGCTAATATAGTAAAAATGACAATACTGCCTAAATTAATTTACTTATTCAGTGCCATACCAATCAGGCTACCTAAAAATTATTTTATACAGCTAGAAAAAATAATAACAAAATTCATCTGGAAAAACAAAAAATCAAGAATATCCAGGGAAATAATGAAAAAAAATTCACAGGAAGGTGGGTTAGTGGTACCAAACCTGGAGCTTTACTATAAAGCGGCAGTCATCAAAACTATCTGGTACTGGCTAAAAAATAGAGTGGTAGATCAATGGAATAGGCTAGGCTCAGGAAATGCAGTAGTAAATGACACTAGTAATGTAGTGTTTGATAAACCCAAAGACTCCAGCTTCTGGGATAGGAACTCAGTATTTGACAAAAACTGCTGGGAAAACTGGAAGATAGTATGGCAGAAATTAGGCTTAGACCAACATCTTACACCTTATACTAAAATAAGGTCAAAATGGATACATGATTTAGACATAAGAGGTGATACCATAGGTAAATTAGGAGAGAAAGGAATAGTGTACCTATCAGATCTTTGGAAAGGAGAACAGTTTTTGACCAAACATGAGATAGAGTATATTATAAAATGCAAAGTGGATGATTTTGATTATATTAAATTAAAAAATTTTTGTACAAACAGAAGCAATGCATCCAAAATTAGAAGGGAGGCAGAAAGCTGGGAAACAATTTTTGAGGCCAGTGCTTCTGATAAAGGCCTCATCTCTAAAATATATAGGGAATTAAATCAAATTTATAAGAATCCAAGTCATCCCCCAATTGAGAAATGGTCAAAGGATATGAACAGGCAGTTTTCTGATGAAGAAACCAAAGCTATCTATTCCCATATGAAAAAATGCTCTAAATCTCTAATGATTAGAGAGATGCAAATTAAAACAACTCTGAGGTACCACCTGACACCTATCAGATTGGCTAAAATGACAAAAAAGGAAGATAATAAATGATGGAGAGGCTGTGGGAAAATTGGAACACTAATGCATTGTTGGTGGAGCTGTGAGCTGATCCAACCATTCTGGAGAGCAATTTGGAATTATGCCCAAAGGGCAATAAAGCTGTGCGTACCCTTTGACCCAGCAATCCCACTTTTAGGTCTTTTGCCCAAAGAAATCATGGAAGGGGGAAAGGGACCCACATGTACAAAAATATTTATAGCTGCTCTTTACATGGTAGCAAGGAATTGGAAGTTGAGGGGGTGCCCATCAATTGGGGAATGGCTGGACAAGTTGTGGTATATGAATACAATGGAATACTATTGTGCTGTAAGAAATGATGAGCAGGAAGAGTTCAGAGAAACCTGGAGGGTCTTACATGAGCTGATGATGAGTGAGATGAGCAGAACCAGAAGAACATTGTACACAGTATCATCAACATTGAGTGTTGACCTACTGTGATGGACTATATTCTTCTCACCAATGCAATGGTACAGAAGAGTTCCAGGGAACTCATGATAGAAGAAGATCTCCAAATCCAAGAAAAAAAAAGAAAGTAAGAACTGTGGAGTATAGATGCTGATTGAACCATATTATTTCTTTTGTTTTGGGTGCTGTTGTGTTTTTTTCTATTTTGAGGTTTTGCATCACTGCTCTGATTCTTTCTCTTGTAACAGGATTAATGCAGAAATAGGATTAATGTTATTATGTGTATATATATATGTGTGTGTATATATATATCTATATCTATATGTATAGAGATATATAGATATAACCTATATCAGATTACCTGCTGTCTAGGGGAGGGGGGAGGGAGGGGAGGGAGGGAGAAAAATCTGAAATTGTAAAGCATGTATAAACAAAAGTTGAGAACTATCTTTACATGTAACGGAAAAAATAAAATATCTCATAAAAAAATAACAGTATTAAACTAGGTTATCTGTCATTCCCTTCGGTTTTAAGGTATATTAGCACTCCCTTTATTTATACATTTCCATTTATTTCTTCTTTTGGAAGTTGATGTTGCTTCTTGCCATTTTGATTCATAGCTTCTATTGCTTAAGTTAAGTGAATTTGTACCATTGGAAGCTGTAGCATGAAGATAAATCCCTAGACTACACTCATGATTTGAAAAAAAAATTAATGCATTCAGTAAATCTTTATGACCTAATATAATTCCTGGTACATGCTAGGCTTACATAAATTCAGTAGTAGTTCTCTGTGAATAAAGGTGAGTCTTTTTTACCAGAGTTGAGTCTAAACATGTACTTTATTCCTGTCTTTACTGATGGTTGAGGCCACATGGTCTGATCAGAGAGACAATTTGAAAATATTTGTTCAAATATGCCTTTGGCACATATTAGCTGAGTGACAATGAACAAGTCACTGAATCTGACATAACTCTTTCAGATGAGAAATGATCTGAATTGGCATGGGAAGTTCCAAACCAAAACCAAACAATACACAGTCCAAACCTCTGTATTTGGTCTACTGTATTCAATCTTGATGTGTGATGGTAGGTGTCAAATATTGTATTTATGGTACTTATGACTTGGATTCAAGTGAAAAGTTTGCCTTACTGTCATTTACTTTCCTATTTAAAAAATGAATGGATGTGTCATGCCAGTATTTCAACCCCCAGTCAGCAAAAGCAATGCAATCTGATTGACATTTGCAGGAATAAGAAGGCTATTAAATGAACAGAAAAATGATATCATGAATAAGTTTTCCCCTTTAAAGTATAAAAACCACCCATTTAGTACGCATTCTTCCCACCACCAATAAAAGAAATACAAAGAATAGATATACTTTGTAGTTATTTATTAGGAATAAATATTTAAATCTCCTGATTTTAGGACATAAATAGAAAGAACATTGTGTATTTTTACACTAAACATGACAGTATGCCATACAAAGAAGACATTAAATGTCTATGGGATAATTAGAACATTACAGTTCTCAATACTTCAATATAAATACATAGTTAACAGACAATGTCAAATAATTATCATAAATAATATTTGTGGTCAGCTCCTACATTCATAAGGGAGCTTTTCATACAAATCATAGCCCACTTTAAATAGATACAAAATAAATGATTCTCAACAAATTTGAAAATATTGCATTCAAATGAAATACATAGCACATGAAGGAAAAACAAATAATTGGTTTTGTAAAAAGTGAAGAGAAGACATCAGTGTAAAGTTAACAACTGGTTTCAATCACACTTTTAAAAACTAACAAATAAAATAAATAAGAGCACTGCAATAAACAAATCACAGATGCTTGGCAAAGTCCTGGGACTCTTCTGGCTTCTGGGACCCACGGTCTCAAAATGGAGTTGCTTGGGCATTGCAAGAGACCATCTTCTCTTTTAAAGTTACTGGTTGGCGCCGCTATAAAAAATAATAATAATTGATATTTAATCAACAATCTATAACTAGAGACATTTCCTGAGATCCTGCATATGGGCAAAAACCTAACCTGACTACAGCTTGATCTACACAGTCATAGTAAAGCAAAGAAAATCCATCAAATAACCTATTTGTTTTTGTGTTAATTATAGTCACTAGGAAGTTGTGCAGGCTTCCCCCCTAAACAGATGTCTTGAATCTTAGAAAATGTAGGTTTTTAAAGGGTGGGTAGATTTTTAACAGACTCCTGTCAATTACATTTCATAGGTTGGCAAGTAGGCTGCTTGGCATAGTGGATAAAAAGCTAAACTTAAAGTCAGGAAAATCTAAGTTCATGTCCCACCTGTGGCTTGTGCTGGTTATGTGACCCTTGACAAATTACTTGACCCCTCAGTGCTTTAGGCTAGCCTTTAAAATCCTACGATCAAGAGGTTCCCACCTGTATTGGTAAAGGGTGTTTCATCCCCTGGAAGTTCGTGGTACCAATGAAATCATAGGTCTAATGCCTATCACTGTGGTATCAGATGCAATGACAATATTAATTTGAATTTGAACGTGGAATTATGAAAGGAAAGAGTGGATCAAGTTCAATAGAACCTATCGATTTAAACACCTTTTCCGTCCCTGACAAAAAATCCTGACTTCACCTCTTTTAAAGGGGGTGATGTGGGAGGAGACAATCTGGGCACCTTTGTAGGTACGGCAAAGTGATAGTTACCTTTTCAGCACCTTCTCCACAATTTTCTTAACCTGGGGGGCCGCGGGGTTAAGGCAAAATTCCTTTCCATTCTTCAGAGTGACTCTGCAGAGGAGAAGAGAAGAATCATGAGAACTCGATTCCTAGGACCCGAAAGGGCTGAACTTTTGAGGACAGAGAGGGGCTGGGCGCAGAAAGTTGGTTCAGCCAGACTTACATGACTTCGACGCTGGAGCACTGAGGACCGGCTGGGATCACCTTCAGATTGGCGATGTTCTTGTAGGCGATGCCCTGTACGGTTTGGAGACACTGGCAGCGTAGTTCATTGGCATGGGGCGCTCCTGATGCAGAGAAAAGAGAGATAACGGTTATGGATCGCAAGTGTGCGCCAAGCACTTCACCCCCCGGCCCCCAGATATCTGTCCCTATCTTCTCCTCCAGCCCCACCTGACTTCCTCAACCCATCTCCGCAGGGGGACGCCAGGTCCCCGTCCCCACGTGTGCTGGGGCGCAGCTGCAACAGCAGTGCCAGCTGTAAAGACAACGTCCAGTCCCTGCAGCTCTCCACCCCTGCAGGCTTCCCTTCCTCTCTTACCGCTGACTGGCCGGACTGAGGGCGTCAGGAGCCCGGACAGCAGGCACAGCAGGAAGACACAAGACATCTGGCGGAGGCTAGGGCTCATGGTGGCGGAGTTTGGTGCTTGGAGTTCTGAAGAGGAGAAGGCTGGGGATGGCTGTTCCAAGGCTCCTTGGTGCTGTGTGGCTCTCCTTGCTCCGCCGGCTGCTTTTATACACTGGGGTCCAGGGCCGGAAGCGGGAAACCTCACTGTCCGGGAAATTCCCGGTCCCTTGTGCCATGTCCTGACTCAGGAAGAAAGGCGCAGAGCCCGCCCCTCGGGGAGAGGGCGGGGGGGGGGGCCGCCTGCCAGCCAGCCAGCCCGCCAGCCTGCCCTCCTGGCGCAGGCTCCGGCTCGGGAGCGCGCCCTTACACGAGCGGGGAGCGCCCGGGTCTAACCCAAAGTAGGAGAACGGAGCCTCCTGAAAGGAGCTATCCCTTGGCCCAGAAAGAGAGCCGAGGATGTGCGGGTCCTGGGGGTGCTAAGCGGGAGGTGGAATGGCTTCATAGAGCCCAAGCGTCGGGAGTCATGGCTAGGCCACTTTCCCCAGGAATGGTATTTGTATTCGCTGCCACATTTGTAGACGGGCAGCGAGAGGCACGAAATCCTCTAGGGGAGAGAAGCATTCCGCGGGTAGTTGGCGCTGCGGAGATCTGCGCCAAGTTGTATTTTACAGAGGTCTTCGTGTGAACACTAAATTAAGGGTCAATAATCCAGACAGTGCTGCCTAGAATTATAGGGGAAAAGACCATGCGATCAATATGGCACATGTCAACCAAGAAACCACAAAAAGGGGGAGGGCGAAAAAGCATTTATCAGACACCTAAGATGTGCGAGGCACTGTGTAAGCGCTTTACAAAGATCTTGTTGGAACCTCACAACCCTGGGAGGAAGGTGCTATTATTGCCCCTATTTTATGGTCGAAGAAACTGAGTCACAGAGGCTAAGTGACTTGCTGGCTCAGGGTCACACAGCTAGCAATAGTTTGAGGCTGGATTTGAATTCTCTTTGTTACTCCAGACTCAGGTGTTCTATCCACTATTAAGTGCCTACTGTGAACCAATACGGAAAGACAAAAACAGCAGTACCTGCTCCCAAGAAGATGACATATATATACTTTGTGACTGAGTCTTTCAGAGGGAAGCTAAAATTATATGCCATTTCTAGATCCCTATCCTTGGAAAACTTCTAGGAATCTAGGGTTATAGGAAAGTTATGTTTTTACATCTATAAACATGAAATTTACATAGAACCCTGACCTGGTTCATAGGTTTCTCTGTCTTTATTACTTTGTCTCTGTCTCTCTCTGTTCCTCTCTATATCTGTTTCTATCTCTATGTCTCTGTCCCTCACTCCCCCTATCCCTCTCTGTCTCTCTGTCTTTATCTGTCTCTGTCCCTCTTGGTCTCTCTATTCTCCTCTGTCTATCTCTATCTCTTTCTGTCTTTCCTATCCTTCTCTCTCTATGTCTCTATGTCTCTGTCTCCTTCTCTATGTATGTCTCTGTGTCTGTGTTTGTCTCTGTATGTTTCTGTGTCTGTGCATCTCTGTGTCTGTCTCTCTGTCTCTTTGTATCTGTCTCTCTGTCACTCTTTCTCTTTCTGTCTCTGTCTCTCTGCCTCTGTTTCTCTCTGTATCTCTTTCTCTGTCTCTCTCTGTCTTCTCTCTCTGTCTCTGTCCATCTGTGTCTCTATCTGTCTTTCTGTCTCTCTCTCTCTGTATGTCTCTCTGTCTCTGTCTCTCTCTGTTTCTGTCTTTCTTTCTCTCTGGTTCCCTGAGTAGGAAAAAGGAAAAGGGATATATTCAAAATCAAGGTGAGATAGAAACAAATGAAATGTACATACATTTAGTACGTAAAGGAATCAGAGACATTACTTATCATCTGAGAAATCCTATAGCACAATGTAGTGCTGAGTTCATTGTTTATTTTAAGACTAATGTGGTAATATGATCTCTTTGCTGCAGAGCTTCCTCTCTGAAAAAGTGGAATTTCCAGCACAGGAGCTGGGGCCAAAGTTGCCTAAGGAATGTACAGAAGGACTGAATTGGTATTACACAGTGATTACAGATCAAATTTTTAAAAGAGAGGCGCCATATTTCAGTAAACAGGATTATATGAAGAATATTGACATTCTGTCACATATTTCACTGGTTGTGAATTAGATGGAAAGAACACTGTTACTGCATTGGATTTCAATCTTGCCTGCCAGTGATGCTTAGTACCTGGATTACCTTGGGCAAGAGAAATAACCTATCTAGGCTTCAGTTTGTTGTTGTTCAGTCATGTGCAACTCTCTGGGATCCCATTTGGGGTTTTGTTGGGAAAAATACTGGAGGGGTTTGCCATTTCCTTCTCCAGTTCATTTTACAGATGAGGAAACTGAAGTAAACAGAGTAAAGTGACTTGCCCAGGGTCACAGTAAGTGTCTGACACCAGATTTGAACTCAGGTCTTCCTGACTCCAGATTCTTCATTTCTTCTGTCTGTCTGTCTGTGTGTCTGTCTACTTATCTATCTACCCCTCATCTATCATCTAAGTATCTATCATCTGTCTATCTACCTACCTATCATCTATCTACCAATCAATCAATCAATCTATCTATCTGTCTGTCTGTCTGTCTGTCTGTCTGTAATCTAGCTAGCCCAGCTTCAGTTTACTCATCTGTAAAATAAGGGAGTTTGACTAGCTGGCCTCTAAGATTCCTTCTCATTCTCAATCCATGATTACATGCCCCAATAAATTGAGGCTATATTTCATAATTAACCTGTTCAGCACTTTTGGTTCTTCTCCATTTAGAAATAAATGGTAGAATAACTTAATCCACTGAGTTGTGATTTCTCAAAAATGAATTACATAGGGGCAGCTAGGTGGCAGAGTGGATAAAGCACTGGCCTTGGATTCAGGAGTACCTGAGTTCAAATCTGGCCTCAGACACTTGACACTTACTAGCTGTGTGACCCTGGGCAAGTCACTTAACCCTCACTGCTCTGCAAAAAAAAAAATGCATTACATAGAACATAAACAACACCCCACCCCACCCCACCCCAGGCCCATTCATGTAAATGAGATATCATCTGTCCACCATTACAAGGGTCAGCAGCAGTCCCCACTGGACTGAGGAATTAGCACCATGGAAATGACCTTAGGGACTCGATTTCAGGCAGATGGTGTAGCCAGTCCAGCTTGGAAAACCAGAGAAGCCAGGGTACCTGGGATTCCAGTCCCAGGAGGGGTTTGAATTTGCAACTAGAATGGTACTCTCTAGGAAAAGATCTAGACTGTGAACCTAATCCCCTTCCCCTCCACAGAGACAGGGGTAGTGAAATGGGTGAGAGGAGGAGGATTATGTGTCTCATGTTGTAGGAGTAAGTCTGTATATTTATGATTATACCTTGTAAAGTAAATATTTCTTGTGGGGAAAAAAATCCTTTTTTCCCTTTTTCTTTCTTTCTTCCTTTCTTCCTTTATTTATTTCTTTCCTTCTCTCTCTCTCTCTCTCTCTCTCTCTCTCTCTCTCTCTCTCTCTCTCTCTCTTTCTTTCTTTCTTTCTTTTTGGTGAGGCAATTGGGATTAAGTGACTTGCCCAGGGTCTGTCTCACAGCTAGTAAGTGTCAATCATCTGAGGCCACATTTGAACTCAGGTCCTCCTGACTCCAGGGCCGGTGATCTATCCACTGTACTACCTAGCTGCCCCCAAAACCCATTTTTAAAAGAATGAATTATACAGTATTTACTCCATGCAGCAGGTGGCACGATGGAGAGAGCAATGGGTCTGGAGTCAGAAAGATTCCAGTTCAAATCAAACCTCAGACACTTACTTGCTACATGGCCTTGGGCAAGTCAGTTAATGTATTTGCCTCAGCCAAGTCAACAGGCTCTTTATTAAAGCACCTGTACTGGGAATACAAACAAAGCAAAAACATGGTCTGGTCCCCAAGGAGAAGAAGAAATATGCAAACAGCTATGAAGAAACAAGAAATATATAGGACAAATGGAAGATAATCTCAGAAGGATGGCACTAAGACTAAGGAGAACTGAGAAAAGGGTGGTGCAGTGAACACAGTGCTGGTCTTGAACTCAGGAAGATGCACCTTTCTGAGTTCGAATCTAGCTTCAGACACTTACTAGATGCGTGATCCTAGGCAAATCATTTAATCCTGTTTGCCTGTTTCCTCATTTGCAAAAGGAGCTGGAGAAGGAAATGGCAAACCTTTCTAGTATCTTTGTGAGAAAACTCAAAAGGGGTCATGAAGAGTCATACATGACTAAAAAACTACCTAACTTCCTGACTACAGGCCTGTAACTCTATCCACTGGGCCAAGAGCTGCCTTTATAGATTCACTGAAAAGTAGGCTTGAGACAACTTTTGCAGCAGACAGAGATGCTCTATAACTCATTCTCTTCCAACTAGTCCCAGTTTCTTTCCTTCGGTCTCCATGTTTTGAAAGTTTCCATGGAGTCTGGAGATATATTTTGCATAGTAACATCTAGCAAAAAACATTCTTAAATGTTCATGGATGAATGTCATGTCTGGGCAGATGTGAGTAACTATTGTCTGTAATAATCCTCTTATACCAGTACAGCTTATTTGCTAAATTCTCAAGGATTTTTTTTCTTTGTCTCATTGGTTACCATGACCAAAAAAAAAAAAATGGCTCTCAACCCCATTCTTCTTCAATATGGTGATAAACTGGGAGGAAATGGAGAAAAGGGCTTATAAAAATCACATCATTTTATAAACTTTAATGTGACTATACTCTGATTTATTGTTAAAGTATTGATATTGTGGGATTACATCAATCTCAATATTCAGAGAATAAACTAAATCAGAAAAGGAAAGGAACTTGCACCTAAATGGGAGGATGCTGCATAGATATTCTTTGGAGAGACAAAGAAGGAAGCTGGGAGAATGGGTGTTATCCTACAACCAAAAGCAACAATCGCTAAGATATTTGATCATCACATATTACCGTGTTTCCAATAAGTCCTGGTAAAATTGGAATCCCCCCAAATAATTAAACAGTTTAAAAACTGTGGAGGCATGGATCCAAATTGCTTACCAGAATAGCTGGACCAATTCACAATTCCACTAACAGTGCATTAATATGCCTGTCTTATTTCCTTTGATTTTGTCAACTTTGCCAATCTGACAGATATAAGCTGAATCTGAGAGGTACTTTTCTTTGTAGTTCTCTAATTATTAAAGATGTGGATCATATGATTGTTAATGGTTTGGTGTTCATCCCTACAGAAATGCTTGTTCATATCCTTTACCCATTTATCATTTGGGAAATGGCTGTTATTCCTGTAAATTTGGAGCATGTTTTTGTATCTTATAATAAGATCTTTTGAACTTTGATCAATACAATGACCAATCATAGTTCCAGAGCACTTATTATGAAGGATCCTACTTATGACCTAAAGAGAATTTATGGACTCAATAGGGAGAATGAGACATATTTTTGAACATAGACAATATGGTCTTACTTGAATAAACAATATAAATATATAATATATTTGTGTGTATGCATAGACTCACTCATAAAGAGAGGCATATATCTATCTCTCTATACTTGTTTCAAGAATTTTGTCTTTTTATCCTCAAAAAAAGGAAAGGAATAGATGGGAAGATGAGAAATTTAAAATGTCACATTAAATTATTATTAATTATTTATAATTATTAAAACAAAAATAATTGCAGCTTAATATTGGCTGTTGAGATGTAGAGAAATTCTACAAAGAGCTTGATAAGATCAATTGCTTAATAATTATTTGTTAAGCATCTACTATGTGCCAGGTGTTGTGCTAAGTGCTGGGGATACAAAGACCTCAATGAAATGGTTGATGACCTCAAGGACCATATATTTAATAGGTGAAAGAATGTGTACCTATTACATTTTTGGGGGGGTCAGGGCAATGAGGGTTAAGTGACTTGCCCAGGGTCACGTAGCTAGTAAGTGTCAACTGTCTGAGGTTGGATTTGAACCCTGGTCCTCCTAAATCCAGGGCGTGTGCTTTATGCACTGCGCCACCTAGCTGCCCCCAAAATGTGTACCTATATAAATATAGATATAACATTATTTTTAAATGATCACAAGATAGTTTCAGGAGAGAGGACAATCACAGCTGTGGGAATTAGGAAAAAGGTCTCCGACGGAAGGTGGCACTTGAGCTGAGTTTTGGAGGAAACCAAGGATTTTGAGAGGTAGAGGCAAAGAGGGAGAGCATTTAAGGCATGGGGGAGAGCCAGTTCAAAGGCACAGAGTCAGGAGACAAAATGCCAGGTGTACAGAGTTGCCAGAATGGTTTATTTTTCAATTCCTAGAAGAGAATAATGTTTACAAAGCCTGGAAAAGTAGGAAGAGATCAGACTGTAAGGAGCTATAAATGTCAAGCAGCGAAATTCATATCTGATTCCAGAAGTAATTGGGAACCCATGGATTTCATTGATCAGGAGAAGGATGTGGTCGTACCTAATCATTAAGAAAAATCTCCGTGGCCATTATATAAAGGATGGTTCGGGAGGCAGAGCCAAGATGGCAGAGTAGAAGCAGCAACCTAGCCAAATTCTTCCAATATTCCCCTTCAAACAACTTTTTTAAAAAATGCCTTAAATTTAATTTTGGAGCAGCTGAGCCAACAAAAAGTCAGGGCGAGACATTTTTTCAGACTAAGAAAACTCAGCAAGTTGTCAGGAGAGGTCTATGACACCAGGGTGGAGACCGGCCAAGAGTTCAGCAGCAGCACCAGATGTGGGCCTTGGGGATGGCCTTGAGAGCAGCAGTAGTAGCTTTGGAAGCTCTCAGCCCAGAGATGGTAAGGAGGTCAGACAAATGGTCAGAAGGAGAATACAGGTGAACCTTTGTTGGCACTGGGTGCAGCTGGCACTGATTAGCAACTCTCTTGTCCATACACAGTCCTGAATAGTAGGTCCAGGGTGGAGAGGAGTGCCAGTGCTTGGTCACAAGAGATCAGGGGACCTAGTCACAGTTCCAAGGCAGAGACAAGCGCTAGTGCCTGAAGCCACAGAAGAGTCGGGGCTTTTCTGGGTAAAAACCAGAACACAGACCAGGACAGCAGGAACCAGACCAGTGCCAGTATCACACCATCTTAGTAGCACTTGCAGACACTCAGAATTCAATCTAAAAATAGAAGCACAAAAAAGTGTAAAGCTTGGAACAATGCCTCCCCAACCTCAAGGTAAGCAGAGTCCAACTTTAAAATAAAGATCAAAATCAAGAAATAGCCTAGAAAAAGAAGCAAACAATAAAAATGGGTGAACAAGCAATAATCTTTGGCAACTTTAATGAAGTATTTTTTGAATCTGTGATGTGAGTTCTGTGCATGGGGGCTATTATTTTGAGACTATCCATATGATCCTGGGGAACCAAGTGAAAGGACATTGCTTATGTTTCTCCAGAGACCCCAGAGGATTATTCTGGATTGGATATGGACAATGAGTTTTGTTTTTTGTTTTCTTGTTTATTTTTTTAGTGAGGCAATTGGGGTTAAGTGATTTGCCCAGGGTCACACAGCTAGTACGTGTTAAGTGTCTGAGGCTGGATTTGAACTCAGGTACTCCTGACTCCAGGGCCGATGCTCTATCCACTGCACCACCTAGCTGCCCCTGGACAATGAGTTTTTAAAAATTCACCTCTATTTACTGGGGTGGCAAAATTTTCAAACGGGGATTGCATAATGCTTTACTAAAATGGCATCATACATATGGTAGGTGCTAGGAATCCACTTATGAGATACTACTAAGGAATGAAACATGTGTGGACATTCTTCAACAGTCTGCCACACAGTTTGCAGAAGCCTTTCTCAATTGGCTACAGGGCCAAGGCTATCAGCATCTTCAATATGATCTGAGTCAACACTATTTGAGTTGGAAGCGGGGAGGAATAAAGTGACTCCTTCACTAATGGCTTCCTGTTAGAGAATTGTACTTTAGAAGGAACAGAGTGGTAGGGCCCACCCCATCCTAAGCCCAAGGCTATATGATACCTTAAGAAATGTTCCTGGAAGAGAGAAAAGGGTATAAGAAATTATGAGCAACCAGATTTCAGAAAAACCTGGAAAGACTTAAATGAACTGATGCGGAGTGAAGTGAGCAGAACCAAAAGAATGCCATACACAGTAACAGCAACATTGTGTGATGATCAACTGTGATAGACTTAGCTCTTCTCAGCAATACAATGATCCAAGATAATTCCAAAACACTCATGATGGAAAGTGTTCTCCACACTCCTTCAGAGGAAGAACTGTGGAGTATGAATGCACTTCGAAGCATGCTATTTCACTTTTTTATTGTTTTTTGTTGTTTCTTCTTTGTTTCAGTTTTTCCATTTTGTTCTGAATCTTCTTTCACAGCTTGACTAATGTGGAAATATGTTTAACATGATTGTAATGTATAATGTATATCAAATTGCTTGCTGGCTTCAGGACGGGGGAGGAAAGGGAGGGATAAAAACTGGAACTCAAAATCTTACAAAAATGAATGTTGAAAACTCTCTCTACTTGAAATTGAAAAAAAAATATTATTAAAAAGGAAAAAACGGTTTTCTCTTAAGGACCGTGGAACCATGATCCTTGTTCAACTCTTCATGACCCAAAAGACCCTAGCTCACCAGGCCCTTTTATCCTCCACTGTATCTTGAAGTCTATCCAACTTGATCTTCATTGTTTCCATGACTCTGTTTATCCACATCGTCCTCTGCTTCCCCATCTCCTTTTGCCTTCAGTCTTTCCCAACATCAAGGTCTTTTCCAATGAGTCCCAGGATAGCAAGTGTTAAGGAGTGATAATAATGAATTTGAGACTGGGAAATACCATAGCAGGCTTAAACTGTCTCTTTGGATGATGCCACATTTTATGCCCTTTTTTCACAATAGTATTGTGTTGGGGCAGCTAGGTGGTGCAGTGGATAGAGCACTGGCCCTGGAGTCAGGAGGACCTAATTCAAATCCAGCCTCAGAAACTTGACACTTACTAGCTGTGTGACCCCAGGCAAGGCACTTAACCCCAACTGCCTCACCAATAATAATAATAATAATATTGTGTTGGTGATGTCATATACAAAGAACAGTCTTATACATAGACATCAAAAAACTTGTGCTGCCACTATGCTTGAATCTATTTTATATATTGTTAGGTCATGACAAAGACATGTCCAATTTTTTCTTGGCAAAGATACTAGAGTGGTTTGCCATTTTCTTCTCCCACTCATTTTACATATGAGGAAACTGAGACAAAAAAAGTTAAATGATTTGCCCAGGGTCATATAGCTAGTAAGTGTCTGAGGCCAGATTTGAACTCAGGTCTTTCTGACTCCAGGTCTAACACTATCTACTGCACTACCCAGCTGTTGGTAGACCATCTAAGAGATATTAAAAACAGGGAAATTCAGTTTTTCATTTGGAGGGGTTATATTATATTTTGCAATTCATCTTATATATATAGCCATTTATTTTGATGGCATTGTGTTTTTCAATTGTATATCAGACACGTAATGTAAGGAAATAGAAGGCAGCTTTACTATTGCCCTCAGGTAAAAAAAATAACTACCCTTGGTACTCTGCCTTGTCAACCTCTTATACTCTTCATCTTCTGACACTCTGATTTTTCCTGGATGATTATGCACCCGACAGCATCTGTGCATCTAGCTTCTCAATTTTAGAAGACAAGCAGGGGACAGCTAGGTAGCGCAGTGAATAAAGCACTGGCCTTGGATTCAGGAGGACCTGAGTTCAAATCTGGCCTCAGACACTTGACACTAGCTGTGTGACCCTGGTCAAGTCACTTAACCCTAATTGCCCCACAAAACAAAACAAAACAAAAACAAAAACAAAAGAAGACAAGCAGCTGTTTCCTCCTTGAAGCATCGAGATTCCTCTTCCTTTCGAAGAGACTCAAATTTCTGCATTGGTGCCTTCTTCCTTTCCTTTCCTGTGGGACTTTCTCCAACCTTCTAAACTCCTAACACAAATTAGAACACCCCTCTGCCTCTTCATATTCTTTTTCTTCCTTTTTTCACATCCTTAATGGCAATTTTTAAAGGAGCAATTCTTTTTTTAAGTATAAAAATATTTTATTATTTTCCAGTTCTATGTAAAGATAGTTTTCAACATTTGTTTTCATAAGATTTTTAGTTCCAAATTTTTCTTTCTCCCTCCCTTCCCTCCCCACTCCCCATGAGAGAAAGCAATCTGATATAGGTTATATATATACACAATCACATTAAACATAATTCTGCATTAGTCATGTTGTAAAAGAAGAATCAGAACACAAAGGAAAAATCTCAAAAAAAAGTAGAAACAGTATGGTTCAATCTGCATTCAGAATTCACAGTTCTTTTTTCTGGATGTGGAGAACATTTTCCATCCTGACTTGTTTGGAATCATCTTGGATCATTGCACAGCTGAAAAGAGAGCCAAATCTATCACAGTTGATCATCACACAATGTTGCTGTCACTCACTGTGTACAATGTTCTCCTGGTTCTGCTCACTTCACTCAGCATCAGTGCACTTAAGTGTTTCCAGGTTTTTCTGAAATCTGCCTGCTCATCACTTCTTACAGCACAATAGTATTCCATCATATTCATACACCACAACTTGTTCAGCCATTCCCCAGTTGATGGGCATTCCCTCAATTTCCAATTCTTTGCCCCCACAAAGAGAGCTGCTATAAAAATTTTTGTACATGTGGGTCCTTTTCATTTTTCTATGATCTCTTTGGGATACAGATCTAGCAGGGATATTGCTGGGTCAAAGGGTATGCACAGCCCCATAGCCCTTTGGACATAGTTCCAAATTGCTCTCCAGAATGGTTGGATCAGTTCACAACTCCACCAACAATGCATTAGTGTTCCAATTTTTCCACAGCTTCTCAAAGAGTTATGATTTTTTAAAAAGCAATTCTTTGCCCCTAATAATAGGGAGTTTGGAAATTGATTGCTTGTACCCCTTCACCTCCCCTTCTATAAGAAAGACAAGTCTGCACTTCCGACATGATGCTCAATCATTTTCAGTCATGTCTAACTCTTCATGATTTCCTTTGAAGCTTTCTTGGCAAAGATATTGGAGTGCTTTGCCATTTCCTTCTCCAGCTCATTTTACAGATAAGACAAGCAGTGACTTGCTCAGGATCACACAGCTACTATGTGTCTGAGGCTAGATTTTAACTAAGGTCCTCATGACTCCAGGATAGGCACTCTATTCACTGCACCACATAGCTCTCCTCACTTTGGATATAGCAGTTTGGGGCATGTCAGAAGTACAAACCTGAAATGAAATGCTAGTCTTTGCAAGATCCTTCCTATTCTCCAAACACACAGTAAGGGAGATCCTCAGCCTTTCAGGCTGCTTCTAGTTAATTATTGTTCCAAAGTTAGCATTTTGTTTCTCCTTAGCATCTTGTTAATGCCTTGAGAGTCTCATTAATATTTATTAAGGGTTTGACAGCCACACTCCACTTTTCTATGACTTATGGCACTATGAATATGGCACTGGGCCTAGAATCAGGAGACTTAAGTTCAAATATAGCCTAAGGGACTTTCAATCTATGGGACTCTGGGCACACATTTATTTAACCTCTGTCTGCCTCAGTCTCCTCAACTATAAAATGGGAGTAACTTATAGGCTTGTTGTGAGGACCAAATGCAATAATATTTATAAAGTGCTTAGCACAGTGTCTGGCACATAGTAGGTGCTTAATAAATACTTGTTTCTCCTTTTCGTTTTTCCTTCTTATCACTAAGCTCTTCCTTTTTCATATGATTCTACTTAGTTTAACTCACCTTGCTTCAAATTCTACATTGCCCTCTTTTCATCCTTCTGTTCCTTCCTCTTCATTTCAATTCTTTTTTTTTTTCTGCTCATCATCTTCAAGTCTTTCTCCCCAAATTCTCCTACTTTGGGAAAGATTTTTCCTTTACCTCATTATTTTCCCCCAGCTTAGCAAGTCTTCCCAATCTTCTCTCCAAATTCCATCTCTGTCCTTCTTCACAATTCCCCAGCTTTCCCAATGAGCTTTATAACTTTTTCTCTCTTTTTCCATTTCAGCCTCTCTTCTCCCACCTCTTCTGCCACACAATCTCCCTTTCAGAAGTCAGAAGTGGCAGCTTTAGTTTGTCTACATTTAAATGATATTGTGAAATATTCAGAAAGGTGCCTGCGAGATGAGCACATAGGTAAGTGGGTGCAGCTGGCAGCCTGGAAAAGATATGAATCTAGGTCCAACTTTGCCAACTCCTGAAAGATCAGAAGTGCTTTTAGGACAGAAGATGGAACTTGACGATGGGAACAAATACTGAAAATAGAAAAGGAAAGGAGTTGGCTCTGGTCTTCCAAAGGAAAACCAGAAAACTTTGATGGTGAGGTTATTAAGGACCATACACAAAAAAATATGGGATAAGCTTAAATGCCAGCTAGACATAATGTTGTCAAGTTTCATCTAAGAAGAAAATTGTCCTTAACCAAGAGTTGCTGCATATGTTTTGGCTGCCATTCTACATGTCAAACCAGGTCAGGAAAGCTAGAGACAGGCCAAGAGGGAATCTAGAATGGTACCTGGAATGGGAACAAGCAGTCCTTTGGGGAGTTGTGCCAGACAACTGCTTATCTACACACAAGATTATAAACATGTTGACCCTGTGTGTTTTCTACTTTGTTCATTTAATTTCCCCTTAAATAACTTGGCAATACAGATCTGGAATCCTGAGGAAGGAGAGAAAGAGAAAAAAAAAGAATCCCAAGCTTGGAGTGTGAAGAACTGGGTTCTAGGTGCACCTGATTCTCCAAGAATTGGGCAAAACAACCTTCTGATTCCCCATTTTTCTTCTGTGTAAAGGGGGGCATCTAAATTATTATCTATTATTATCTATTAAATATTATCTATATTATCTAAATAAGGTAGTCTTTTTAAATTTATTTATTTTATTTTTAATTTCTGGAATGAGGATTAAAATCCTTCTGTTGTTAAGTTCCTTGATTCTAGGGACAATATGGTGTAGTAGAATGAGCACTGGTCAGTAGAACTGAGTTCTAGTGAAACTCTAGTCCTTACTAGCTGTTTGACAGTGAGTAAATCACTCTAACTCTTCTGTGCCTTGGTTTTCACATCTGTATAATGGGAAACTATGATTATTTGCACCACCACCCCTCACAAGGTTATTGAGTAAAACACTTTGTCATACCCTTTAATGCCCCATAGAAATGTGACATAGGATGAGAGGGAGGGAATGTGGAGCTCAACTGGGAATGTGACTCCCATTTCTTTCTGACAAGGTGGCTCAGTGGGTAGATTCCAGGCCCTGGAATCAGAAGGACATGAGTTCAAATCTCACCTCAGATACATACTAGCTATGTGACATTGGACAAGTCACTTAACCCTGATTGTCTCAAACATCCAGGGCTATCTCCAGTCATACTGATGTCCAGATGGCTATGGAAGAGATAGTGAGGTTAGTGACTTTTCCCATCCCTCCCTCACTTAAATCCCATTCACTGGAATGACATCACCCCAATGTGATGGTCCTCTTCCAGAACGAAGGACAAACAATACACTGGCTATGAGATAATTTGACTTCCCCATTGACCGTTTGTAATTCTTAATTCAGTCCAAGATTCTCACAGTTTCTTATAACTGAGCAAAACAAGAAAGCACTTACAGTCATGGCAATAAGGCCCAACCCCGTCCTGAGGCATTGACGTAAGCATGGGGAATGTGGGGCCTCAGGTTGCCAGGAGTATCAAGGAAAAGGATAAGACATAGAAGAAATTTGGCCAGCCAGCCGAGGCACTGTCAGCCTTAGCTGTGCATAACTTGACTCCTGGGATTCGCCTAGTCCAAAGCAGAAGCTTTCAGAAGGGAAGTGGTTTCCTCATTCCACTCCCGCCCCACCAAGCTCATTTCTGATTTCAGAAAGTTTGATCCCTTTTATTGCATTTCCAGATTACTGATATTCTCAAGCACGGTGACTCAAATCAACACAGCAGTCAAATATCTCCCTTTGTTCATAGCTTATTCATCAACATCTGGAGCAGCCAGGGAGACAGAGATATGGAGGATGTTGGGGCAGCAGATGATGAAGGTGGTTTGGGGGCCATTTTCTAGTGTAGTGATACTTTGAATTACTGTTCCAGAGTAAGACCAGAAATGCAGAAGACCAGGGCTGGAGTCAAGAAGACCCAAGTTCAAATCCAACCTCAGACACTTGCTGACTGTGTGTCTCTGGGTAAGTCACTTTGCCTCGGTTCCACTCAGTTTTCTCATCTGTATAATGGAGATAATAGTAGCACCTACCTCACAGAATTGTTGTGAGGACCAAATGAGATAATAATTGTAAAGGGCTTAGCACAGCTCCTGGAGCATAGTAAGCAGTTGTTGGTTTTTTTTGTGAGTTTTTTTTGTGGTTGTTCAGTCATATCTGACTCTTCATGATCCCATTTGGGGTTTTCTTGGCAGAGATACTGGAGCGGTTTGCCATTTTCTTCTGCAGCTCATTTCACAGATGAGGAAACTGAGGCAAACAGAGTTAAGTGACTTGCCCAGGGTCACACAATTAGTGTGTGAGGCCAGATTGAACTCAGGAAGATGAGTGCTCCTGACTCCAGACCCAGTGCTCTATCCACTTTACCACCTAGCTGCCTAAGCAGTGTTAGCTATAATAATAATAATTATTATTATTATAATAAAAATAACAATTACTGTGTTAATAATTATCACATAATAATGGTCATTGTTGATATTAATTATCCAAATTACTTTTTTAAATGACAGAATTTAAGTCAAGAGGGACTACAGTGGCTTTCTAGTAGGATCTATACACAAAAGAAATCTATACTGTAACATGACCAACAAGTGACATACACACTTTGCTCAAAGAAATCCAAAGCAGCAGAAACCATCGCCTCTCAACCCGGCTTCTGTGATGGGATTGAAGCATTTCCCAACATCAAGCACAAATTGGGCCCCACTCATATTGTGACAGGGTCCGAAGATCTAGAGGAAAATCCTTGTTCCTAGGGTTGCATGCCTTGAAGAGATTTGTGGGAGGATGCAGACAAAATATGCATGAAACAAAAAGGCATAGATCGCTATGATTTGTTTCTGTTATCATTGGTCCTTTGTTATGAAAGGGGACTATGACATTGGGGTGATGTCATGGCTTGCAGTGAATTGGATTTAAGTAAGGCATGTCTAAGAAAGGTCACCAACCTCACTCTCTCCTCTAGAGTCATCTGAGTCCAGTGGCAAGATATACATCAGGTTGACTGGAGATGGCCCTGGATGTTTAAGGCAATTGGGTTTAAGTGACTTGTCCAGCTAGTAAGTGTCTGAGGTGAGATTAGAACTCAGGTCCTCCCAACTTCAGGGCCAGTGCTCTATTCATTGTGCAACCTAGCTGATTATAAATACCCAAATTGACTATAAAGGACATATGAAGAAAGATACTATCTGCAGCTAGAGAAAGAACTGATAAATATAAGTATGCATGGAATAATTTTACATATATATATATACATATATATATGTACACACATACACAACTCTTTGTGTCTAATAGTAGCCATCTCTAGGAGGGAAGAAAAACATTTAAATGATAATTTTCTTGTATATTTGAAAGGAATAACAAGTTGTGCATAGTATGTAAAATCATCTTTTTGTGTACTGTTATTGAAATGCTTGTTTTATTCCATAAATTAAAATCAGAATGATTTTTATAAACTGGACAGTATCCAGAGGAGAGCAGCCAAATTGGGTAAGGGCCTTAAATTCATGACAGATGTGCATCTGTTGAAATAACTGGGCATGTTCAGCCTAGAGAAAAGAAGACTCTGGGAGCAAGGGAACATGATGGCTATCTTTGAGTATCTGAAGGGCTTCCAAGTGGAGGAGTGTTTAGATTTTTTCTCATTGGTTCCAGAGGAATCATAGTTTCAGGAACTATGGATGTCAGTTGCAGAGTCCAATAAGTTATAAATACCCTTGGTGGTTGTTTGTTCTTCATTCTCAAAGAGTATCATGACATCAGAACTGTCACTGACTATTCATGTCTCCCCTATCTTACACTTGTGAAGCTGATATTTTTTTAAGTAATGTAAGACTTTATATTTCTCCCAAATGAATTTCAACCCCATGTTTTAGGTTGTTAGTAAGAATTTCAACTCTGCCATGCAGGGTGTTAACTATCCTTCCCATATTTATCTAAAGTATCTTGAAAACCTTAACATGTAATATAAATGTTAGCTATTATTATTATTGCCTGTAAATTTGTTGAGCATACTCTCTCTCCCTTTATCCTAATCATTCATAAAAATGTTAAAAATTCCAGGACCAAACATAGATTTTTGGAGTACTCCACTGGAGACCTCCTACCACATTAATATTAAGCCATTAACAGCTACTTTTTGAGTCTAGACATCCAACAACTGGAGAATCCACATATCTCCATCTTCTCCATGAGAACAACATTTGCTAAAATTGAGGTAAACAATATACATAGCTTTCCTTTCATGTACTAGTCCAGTAGTCCTCTCAAAAAAGAAAATAAGGTTAGTTGGGCATGACTTATTCTTGGGGCATTTAGGTGGTGCATGCTGAGCCTGGAGTCAGAAAGATTCATCTTCCGGAGTTCAGATCTGGCCTCAGACACTTCCTAGGTCTGTAACCTTGGGCAAGTCACTTAACTCTGTTTGTCTTAGTTTTCTTATCTATAAAAATGAACTGGAGAAAGAAATGTCAAACCACTCCAATATGTTTGCCAAGAAAACCCCAAATGGGGTCACAAAGAGTCAGACATGACTGAAAAATAACAACTGAAACCTGAACTATACTTAGAAAAACTTGTTATTTCCCTTCCTTGTTGAGTACAATGCAAATATAGTCTGAATTATTGGTATGCTATGCTTATCTATAGCAATATTTATTTTTAAACCTAGACAAGCCTCTCAAACTTTAAGATGAAGAGAAGATATTGATCTCCAGTGGCACAGCATATTCCTCACTCAGGAACTCCCTTTGTCAAAGAAATCACAAGTCAGTTCAAAGCTCCAAATACAAAATGTTTAGGATGGCTATTTTCTATCATTTCAATGGTAAATTGAATGGTGACTGTACCAACTTTGTTCCTGCCTAGAGGTTACTTTTTTTTGAGGTTACCCTTTTTCTAAGCTTTCTCTAAACTTAGTTTCATCATCTATAAAATAAGGGGACTTGACTAAATGAACTTGAAGGTCCTAATTCCTAGTATAATGGAAGGAAGGAGAGTGATGGAATTGCTCATGTGGTAAATTGGGAATCTATTTCTAGACAGGCAAGATGGTAGTTAATGGGAGGTCTCTGTTCTCTGGCTTGGAACATGTATAGATGTCTTGTAACTGGTTCCAGTCTGCTAAATACAAGATGAAAATTTGGAATATTGTTTGGCTGCATACTAAGTGACTTCAATACTTTCAAAAACCCAGGACCTTATGTTAAGTCAGTGGTTTGCATGACAGAGATAATGATGTAAGGGGAGAGGCTTCAGGCTTTCTCCATCCTAGATGACCATGCAGCCTATGAATATAGAACTCTATTCTTGGCCTCTTTGCATTTTGTTCTATTTGGTTCTAGGCAAAAGAGATTGAAGATGTCTATGCTCTTGTGAGCTTGCAAAGCTATGGAGAGGGGGGTAGCTAGGTGGTGCAGTGGATAGAGCACCAGCCCTGGAGTCAGGAGTACCTGAGTTCAAATCTGGCCTCAGACACTTAACACTTACTAGCTGTGTGACCCTGGGCAAGTCACTTAACCCCAATTGCCTCACTAACAAAATAAAATATTAAAAGAACAAATAAAAAACAAACAAAGCTATGGAGAACAAGCCACCAGAATTCAGGACTTGGAGTCCATGATAGAATTTGCCAGAAGCCAGACAAGGAAGAGCAAAGTACTGAGGCATTTCCTTGAACTAGCTTAGCAGTAGTGGAAATGTAAGACTCATTCATTTATCAGTCGTGCCTCAAACAGAAATTAAATTGGTGGCATGAATACTATGAAGAAACTTCCTTATGTTTGAACCCACCTTCCATAAGGACTGAGGTGGTATAGAGGAGAGTGGGTCCATAGGTGTTAGAGGGAAACATTTGTACTTCTTCATTTTACAGATGAGGAAACTGAGGCAGATAGAAGTGAAATGATTATACCAAAGTCACACAGCTAGTAATTGTTTGAGGATGTATTTGAACTCAGATCTTCCTGACTCACGACCCAGTGCTCTATCTGCTAGTGCCACCTAGATGTTTCCAGATGTAGATAATACATAATTGGTTTCAGAATGAGGCCAGAGTGTTGCTACATTAGAAAATCACCCAGTCACCACCTTCATTATCTCTTGCTGCAGCATCTTTCCTGTCTGTCCTCCCTCTGCTCTCACATAACTGACCTCTTTGTTCATGCCGCCTCCCCTACTCAGCCTAACTTTCCTGCTTCTGTTGGAGGGAACACTACTTTCATCTTATGCATTCTTCTCCTTCACCCCACCATAGCTAATCAGTTATCAGATTTTGTCAATTCTATCTCCAGGACATCTCTTTAATCTGTCCCATCTGCCTACTGCTGTCATTGAGACCCTGCACCGTGGCAAGAGGTTTCTTGTTGGGTCTCCCTCTCAGTCTCCTGCTCTCTAATCCACACTTTCCCTTCCTACCTAAATGAGGTTGTTTAAGCCACTAGTCTGACTTTGTCCTGCTTAAAGACTTTCAATGGCTACTACTGTCTCAGGGACGGGGTAATTAATGTTTATTTTTTGTTGTTGTTCATGGACTACTTTGGCAGTCTGGTGTAGCCTGTGGATTCCTTCTCAGGATTGTATTTTTAGACACATTAAATAAAACTGTCAACCAGAAATCACAACTTCGTGAAACATACATGAAGGTGGATTTGTTGCAAGAGAAATTAACATATATGTGGAATTCCTGTACAGGTACAAGGGGTTCACAATCCAAATAGAATTTTGCATGTTTATGAGGGTAACAAAATACATTGAGTTACAAAGGAAACCAATTATTCTTAAATAGAGTTATTTAAAGACCTTTAAAAAAACACACATTTGTGGAACATAGGTAAAGAATCCATACTGTCTGACTACATACAAGCTTCTCTGCCACCCTACCATCTGACTCCCGCCTACATTTCTACTCTTACTCCACAATCCTCCCTTTAACACCAGCTGTTATGTGATCTTTGCACGCCACTTCCCGCTTCCATTGCAAAAGTTACTTCTTGTTAGAACGACTTCCCTCCTTGCATCTGCCTCCCAGAAACCTTCCCTCGTGGATGAGATGCAACTTCTTCCATGAAGGTCATTCTGCTTCTTCCTCAATTGTCAGTTACATTATTTTTGCTGTTCTGTCATTCCAGTCATGCCCAACACTTCATAACCCCATTTGAGGTTTTCTTGGCAAAGATACTAGAATGGTTTGCCATTTCCTTCTCTAGCTCACTTTACAGATGAGGAAACTGAGGCAAAAAGGGTGAAGTGATTTTCCCAGGGTCACATAGCTAGTAAGTATCTGATGCAAGATTTTAACTCAAGTCTTCCTGACTTCATTCCTGGTGTTCTATCCACTGTAATACCTAGCTGTCCAGTTATCTCATACCTTATACAATTATGTAGGTCCCAAATTAGTGACAATAATGAATCCCATCAAGTGATCACATTATTTGAATTCACATTGTATATTTCCACTAGGTTTAAACTAATTGTCATATTGTACAAATAATTATAACATTGAATAGTGCAAATTGAAATAATTCAACCACTTTATGGGATTTGTTATTTACAGTAATTGAGAACTGGCCACTAGTACTTGATAGGGTAATAGGAACATAGATTTTTGGCTTGGAAAAGATCTCACAAGACCACAAATCCAACTTCCTGATTTTACAGATGAGGACAGCAAGATCCAAAGAGGTCACATGACTTTTCCCAAGACATTCAAGTTGTAGGCAGCAGAGAGAGGATTTGAACCCTCGTCTTCTGATTCCAAATCCAATACTCTTTCCATGCTATAACTTTTCAGTAGGATGTAAACTCCTCGAGGGAAAGGATTCTGATTTTTTTTCTTTGTATTTCTAGATCCAAGACAATGCCTTACCTAAAGTTATTCCTTCCCTTCATAGGCATTTGTTGCTTTGAATTGAATTGAAAGAGATATTTGACCTTTTAAGTAGTTTATTTTATTGCTGTCATTTGCTAACTTTATTAAGTGAGCTGTCGAACCAGATTTCCCAATCACCAATTGTTCATTATTTGACAATCTCAGCCGATAAGCAATGTGGTTTCATTATTTAGTTTTCTGTGACTTTATAGCATGGGTGGATAAGGAAAACTATGTCTGCAGTGACAAATCTTTTCTACACACAAACTTTCAACCACAACTTGTCACAGTGGACTGAAAAGATGCTTCCTTCCTTCTTCCAAAAGTGCCTGTCTCAGTGTCCAGTTTTATGTTGACACTCTTACATGGGTTAGATCTGTTACCAGACTTTCCCAGTAAAATAAATTGCCTGCCTTCTTAGTAGAGACAAACAGAACTCCACAAAACGGACCCACTGCCCAGGAAACATTCTAGCAACAATGACAACAACAACTAGCATTTGATAATATCTTAAGGTTTACAAAGCACTCACACATTAGCTAATTCAATCCTTACAACAACCTTGAGAGTCATGTGCTACAATCATCCCCATTTTCCAGGTGGGGAAACTGAGTCTGAGATTAAGTTACTTAAGGTAACAAAGCTAGTAAGTTTCTGAGGCCAGATTTTAACTCAGATTTTAAATTCCTGACTCCAGACTTAGTGACCTCTCTTCTATGCCACCTAGTTGCGCAGGGCCAATGACCTGGGTCAGAGTCAATGACCCCAGGATTTATAGTCTTGAAAAAGAGAGGCTGGACAACTCCATTTGGGATGGGAATAAAGACAACTCACTAGACACTTAGTGAGTTCCTACTGTGTGCATATCACTGTTATGAGATACATAGGTGAAGAATGATACAATTCCTTCCCTCAACTCTAATAGTGGAAATATATGAATAAAATTAGATGAGATAGAATGTGATGGTGACAAAAGTGGAATGTAAAATGCTTTTAAGAAATCTGAAGAGGCAGAAAATATATTTAAGCTAGAACAAATGAATGAAGGAGATGGTACCTGAGCTAAGCTTTGAAGGAAATAGAAGATTTTAACCAGTAAAGTATAAACAAGCATTTATTAAGCATCTACTCTATGTCAGGCACCATGCAGGTCTGAGGATACAGAGAAAACTATAAATAGTTCTTGCCTTCAAGGGCCTTCCAGTCTAATGGGGGAAGAGAGAGACAACATGCAAACAATTATGTACATAAATAAAATATTTACACAGGGTTAATTGGAGATGATTTCAAGAAGGCAATAACATTAAGGAGGAGGAAGAATAGAGGGAATGGGTGAGGGGTTGGAGAAAGGCTAAAACTCACTGGGGAGGGAGTGTGCTAAATATTGGATCAGGTGATCATGCAGCTGGGCTGGAATGTAAAGTGTTTGAGACCATCCAACGTCAGACCAAAGAGCTCCAGCCAATAAGGTCCAGACTAAGAACAGCATACCTGTGGCTTTGAAAGCAGTCCATCAGCAAGTTTAGGCACCAAGTGTTGTTGTTGTTCAGTCATGTCCAACTCTTCATGACCCCATTTGGGGTTTTCTTGGCAGAGAAATTGGAATGGTTTGCCATTTCCTTCTCCGGATCATTTTACAGATGAGGAAACTGGGGCAAACAGAGTTGAGTGACTTTCCCAGGGTCACACAACTAGTGAGTGTCTGAGGCCACATTTGAACTCAGGAAGGTAAGTCTTCCTGATTCCAAGCTTAGTGTTCTATCCCCTGAAGCACCACCAGTTACTTAGAGGCAATAATCATCAGGGAAGAAGACCTCCTGTCAATTGCTTGACATTCCATTGCTCCATGCAGATCTTCCCATGTTATTGGTGGGGTTCTGCAATATCTACAGCAAATCTGATGCTCTACCTGCAGCACCAAGTATCTTTGAGACTGGTCCTAGGGACGATGATCCTGTACTGAAATGATGTTAATAAATGGCTTTGTGGCCAAAGGTCTTCACCATATTCAAATGAGACACCACCCAGGGCTGTCATAAGCAAATTAGGGGAGCATGGAAAATTTTATCTGTTATATCTAGGGATAAGAGAAGAGTTTATGACCAAACAAAAGAGTATAAGCATCATGAGAAATAAAATGGATAATTTTGATTACATAAAATTTTAAAAGTTTTGTACAAATAAAACCAATTATAGCCAAAACTAGAAGGAAAGCAGTAAATTGGAGGGTGGAGTGATTTAAAGCAAGTTTCTCTAATTAAAAATTTCAGGGGGCAGCTAGGTGGTGCAGTGGATAAAGCACTGGCCCTGGATTCAGGAGGACCTGAGTTCAAATACAGCCTTAGACACTTGACACTTACTAGCTGAGTGAACCTGGGCAAGTCACTTAACCCTCATTGCCCTGCACCAAAAAAAACCCAAACAAAGAAACAAACAAACAAACAAACCCCTTCATTTCTGAAATATAGAGGGAACTGAGCCAAATTTGTAAAAAATAATAATAGCCATTCATTCCCCAATCGATGGGCAAAGGATATGAACAGGCATTTTTCAGGAGAAATCAAAGCTATCTATAATCATATCAAAATGCTCTGAATCAATATTGATTAGAGAAATGCAAACTAAAATAACTCTGAACTTCCAGCTCACAACTATCAGATTGGCTAACATAACAGTAAAGGTAAATGATAAATGCTAGAAAGGATGTGGAAAAATAAGGACTCTAAGGCACTATTGGTGGAATTGTGAACTGGTCCAACCATTCTGGAGAATAATTTGGAACTATACCAAAAGGCTAACAAACTATTCATACTCTTTGCCCCAGCAATATTACCACTAGCAGGTCGGTATCCCAAAGAGATCAAAGAAAAAAGGAAAAACTAGTTTCCCCCCAAGCCCTCCTTCTAATTAATGTATTTCCTTTTCTTTAATTTAGGTTGAACAATAAACCAGACAGACCTTGGAGGCTAAGCCTGAAGTGGAGAGGGGAGTGCTTGCAAGCCCTGACCTTAAATACTGAAATCATTAGGTTCAACTCTCTCTCCCTCCTGAACTTGGAACCTATCAGTAACTACCCTCCTATCAGTAGTCCCGCCCCTACAATCACAACCAGGAATGCTATGAATCTCTGAAAGGGGCCTTGTTTTGGCCTTGAGGGGAAAGACAGCTACATCCAGGATTCTCTCCGGGCCTCACCTGGCCTAATTCATCTGATACAATAGACTTGGTAAGTACTTGGAGTTCATCATCGTCCTCAGGGCTTGCCAAGAGTCCCATGTAGGAGAGTTAAGTGTCCTAGAAGTCCAAGGTCAAGGGTCAAAAGGATACCTGTACCAAAAAACAGCCCCACATTTTTCTGATGTATCTCTAACATGGGCTATTCAGTTTGCTTAGCTGTTAAATGTAGGCAATAATGTTTCCCACTTTTCTCAATATTCAATTATAACAAAGATTTGCTTAAACACTGTAGATGCCATATATATATAATCAGCTAATTTGATTCTACCGTTGCTGGTCTAAGACAGTGAGAAATGCCTGATAGTTTGAAGAAAGATGATTTTAAAATGAGAAGTGTATTCTAAACAGAAGGGAGAAGAATCTTCATTACAAAGACATAGACCTTAGCTTGTATGTTAGCATATATGAGGAAAGAAGAGAGAGGAAGAAGTGTAATATACTAAACAATGCATGTCAGGAAAATAACTGAAAGGAAATTAACACACTACACATGGTAATGTTATATATGTGTGCATGTACTCAACATATATCATTAACATAGCAATTAACAGGTATGTCAACATGTAAGTCATTATAAGTATGCATTATTAACATGTTTTAAACATTATTGACATATTACATCATTTGCATTTCCAAATATATCTTTCCCTCTCCCCATTTTTCTTAATTATATTTTGCTCTTTGGGAATATTAAAATGATAATAATAGTACCTGCTTCAAAAATTTATTGTGAGAATCAGTTGAAATGACAGTTCAAACACTTATTGAAATGAGTTAAAGCATTTAACTGTCTCTAAGGCAAAGCTTGGGTCTTTTAATTACATAATTGTTTTCTTTCTTCCTTTTTTCCTTTTTCCTTCCTTCCTTCCCATTTACATTGTTGCAATCACTGAACAGTTTTCCTTATAGTTTTCTTGTCTTCATCATTAAACATCCTCTTATGTTTCTCTGAATTCTCCATTCATGTACCACAATTTGTTAATCCATTTCTCCTACCAATGGGTACCTGCTTTATTTCCTGTTCTTCACTACCACAAAATGTGCTTCTATGAATATTTTGGTGCACTTTGGACATTTCTTTCTGCCTTTGAACTCTTAAAGGGATGTTCTCAGGACTGAGAAATATATGGACATTTTAGTTACCTTTGAAAAAAGGGTTGGGAGCAGCTAGGTGATGCAGTGGATAAAGCACTGGCCCTGGATTCAGGAGGACCTGAGGTCAAATTTGACCTCAGACATTTGACACTTGCTAGATGTGTGACCCTGGGCAAGTCACTTAACCCCCATTGCCCCACAAAAAAAAAAGGAAAAAAAAAGGGTTGGACTAATTTACAAATATATCAGTTATGGAGAGTTTTGCAAACAAAATGAGGTTGTGAATATTTATTTGCCAAAAAAAAAAAAAAAAGGGTCCAGTTGAACTCCATTTCCATAATAGCCTCAATGATTGCACAAGGGAACATAGAGTTTGCCATTTCCCGTCAGGATAGCTAACTAGCGATAACCTTGGGTGATAAGAGTGAAAGCTAGTTAGCCTTCTGGGAATAGCCTGAAAAGGTGGCTGACACAACAACAAAAAAGATAAGGCACTAGCATCAATTCGTTCTGCAAATTTCATGATTTGGGGACCTTTGAGCTACACTTAATTATTTTTAACCAAGCCAAATATTTATGCATGGGAGGAAAATGGGAGTTGGGAGTACCTGCTAAAAGTATTTTGGGTTTTGTTTGTTTGTTTTACTCATGAAAGTCATCTTTCCCAAAGGACTTTTCCTATTGCACCAGAATGAACCCAATTCTAAATCACAGACTAAGCACCACCTTTTTCCCCTGACTACACACATATAGGCTCTGGAGTACTAATTTCTTCTTTTTTCTTTTAATTTTTTTTTTTTGCGGGGCAAGTGGGGTTAAGTGACTTGCCCAGGGTCACACAGCTAGTAAGTCTTAAGTGTCTGAGCCCGGATTTGAACTCAGGTCCTCCTGAATTCAGGGCCGGTGCTCTATCCTCTGTGCCACCTAGCTGCCCCTGGAGTACTAATTTCTAAAGTATCTTCAGATACAGAAACATACTTGAGGAACACAAGGGGTTCCTGGGCAACGGTTGACAACAATTTGGTTAGCAAGAACAGCCACCACAGGTAGATATTTAATCAATGTTAATTGATTGATTGGATGTGTTATTATCAGGAATCTTTCTAGCAACTATAATGAAAAGTATCAATCAATAAGTATTAAGTATATATTCTGAACCAGCCACCGGGAATGCAAAAAATTAAGACAATCCCAAATCTCAAGCATCCATTGGGTGGAAAAACACACATATGTAGGGTGAACCAAAAGTATTCAGGCATACTTTTGGTGATTATAGCTCTCAATGTTTCGTGCCTCACCTGATGTCAGGGAGACATAGCAGAGGGTCATCAACTAGAGTCTGTTGCTATATTTTGCAAGGAAACATGACAATCTTTGATGAATGGGTGGGAGACATTGTTGGAAAAGAACCTGTATAGTAACATTTTGTTCTACTGAATTAAATGTTTTTGCTGTTGTTGTTACTGGCAAACTATAAACATAATAGTATCTTGTATTCTCATCTTTTAATTAGTTGTGAGATGGCAAAGATGTGGTATATTGTTGACTATAAGTTGTGAAAACCTGTTTGGTCCCTACAAATGACCTCATTGAAGAAGCCCTTGATTTACATAGTGATGACTTATAGCTCTGAGGATGGGCATGTCGGTTGGTAGTTACTGATGTTCTCTTGTTCTCACCCTTTTTTTGGAGTTAATAAAGTCTGAGCTTATTGATTTTCTTGTTTCTTACCCTGTTTTGGAATTAATAAAGTCTGAGGGCCCAAAGCCTTGGGGATTTTCCCTTCCTTCAAATACCTTCAATAATTTTCTCCTAATACAATATCAACAATATAGGCAATGAAGTTTGGAGGGTCCAAAGTACCATCACAACAAAATCACCTGCAGTATGTGTATATATATATATCAGCAGAAGCATCACAGAATACTTAAGCCTATTTTCCAAGATCCAGATTACTTATTTACAGAGAGGCATATCACTAGTAGTCTGGACATCTGGCTATGGGTTATTTTTGCCATGATAATCGATGAAACATAGGAAATTTAAGATTGCCCTTGGCCTCTTACAGCCTATTTTTTCTTTTGCAGTGATGGTGTTGGAGTGATAGGAAAATGAGAATTGGTTATCCAGTGACACTGGCCTCCTTGCTATTCTCTCCAAAAGATATTCCATCTCTTGAATCTATGTATTTTAAGTTCTTGTGGTTTTGTTGTTGTTTAGTCCTTTTTCAGTCATTTCCAACTCTTCATGAGTTGGGTTTTCTTGGCAAGGATACTGGAGTGGTTTGCCATTTCCTTCTCCAGCTCATTTTACAGATGAGGAAACTGAGGTAAACAGGGTGAAGTGATTTCTCAGGGTCCTATAGCTGGTGTTGAAGATTTGAACTCAGGAAGAGGTGTCTTTCTGACTCAGTACCCTCTCCACTGAACTATCTAGCTGCCCCATGTATTTTCACTGACTGGCCCCAATGCCTGGCATGTTCTCCCCCTCTTTTCTACCACTTGTCCTCTAAGGCTTACTTTCAAGACCCAGAAAACATTCTACTTTTTATAGGATCTCATGCTTCCCCTCTGTTGATTATTTCCAATTTATCTTAAATATAATTTGTTTTTATGTAGTAATTGTCTCTCCCATTAGACCATGAGCTCCTTGAGAGATGTTTTTTCTTGCCTTGCCTTGTATCCCTGATATTTAGCAAACAGTAGGTGATTAGTAGGGGCAGCTAGGTGATGCAGTGGATAGAGCACTGGCCTTGAAGTTGGGAGCACCTAAGTTCAAATGTCACTCCAGACACTTACTAGCTGTGTGACCCTGGGCAACTCACTTAACCCCAATTGTCTTAAGCATCCAGGATCATCTCTGGTCATCTTAATAACACATCTTGCCACTGGACCCAGATGGCTCTGGAGGAGAGAGTGAGGTTGGTGACTTTGCACAACCTTCTCTCACTTAAATCCAGTTCAGTACAAGTCATGACACCTGTCCTTCGAGAATTAAGGACAAACAACAAGATGCTTAATAAATGTTTATTGACTGACTTCTAGGAATAACACTATTGTTTGACTGTTAGCAAACTTGATTTTTGCTTGTGAGAACTCTAACTGTCAGATCCTTGTCCAACAGGTGGATATATTGCTAGAGGAGCTGAGTCACATCAATCTTGATATTCTTGCTATTAAAAAAAAAAAAAGAAAAAAAGGACATTGAAATTAAATGCAAGGATAGTTTGCAGGTGCTCCATGGAGAAGCAAAGACAGGTGTGGGAGGGGTTGCTGCTTTTATTGTATACCTCAAAACCATAACAAACATTATTTCAAGGCCTATCTGGTCATCATGTATTACAGCACTAATTTCTGCAAAAAAATCACCATGAAAATAATTGCAGCTTATGTACAAACAGTGGTGGCTGAAGATTAAGAATCAGAGAAATTCTATGAGGAAACTGGAAGAGATTCTCCAAATCAAACTAAAATATACCTAGATAGTTGGAGACTTAAGTGCAAAAATGGGGTAAGTATAGATAAGGAGAAATTTACAGGAAAACATGGTTCACAAAGAAGAATTGAGAGAGGCCAAAGACTTGTAGATTGCATGGAAACATCACACTTTTCTATCATAAACATTTTCTTTTTAAAATAGAGTAGGTGCAGCTAGGTGGCATAGTGGATAAAGCACTGGCCTTGGATTCGGGAGGACTTCAGTTCAAATCCGGCCTCAGACACTTGACATTTACTAGCTGTGTGACCCTGGGCAAGTCACTTAATCCTCATTGCCCCACTAATAATAATAATTATTAAAATTATAATTATAATTTTTTAAAATAGAATAAAAAAACACTGGGTATTATAGGCACCAAATAAGACCATAAAATTGACTTAATTTTAACAGAAAGAAAAAGACATTATTGATATGGGGATTATCCCTGAGGTAGCTATCTTGTGTACAGTCAAGTAATCAGTCTAAGAGTCAATAAGAATTTATTAAATGTTTATAATGTGCCAAGTTCTGTGCTAAGTATAGTCAGGTCACTGATTTGTGAGAGCTAAGTTCGGAATTAATATTAAAAAAGATAAGAAGAAAGGATAATAGTGAGAAGAACTATATGGCAAACAATTGAAACTATGCAACCCTGAATTATTTCAATGAGTAATTGAAAAAAGAAAACGGGAATTGTACAACAGAAATTACATGAACTATGGCCATAATAGTTTCACCCAAAGTTTAACCAATTAATTTAATTGCCAACACAAGGAGACCAAAAGGGACCAGAAAGCACCTTAGTCAGCAAACATTTGACCCACACAAAGAGGAGACTGTCAAAAGAATAGTGAGTTAGAATATAAACTTGCAAATGCTGGATGACTTTAATGGTGTTGTTTCACAAGTAGAAAGAAACAATGGAAACAAAAACCAATGAAAAGAAAACTTGGCAGAGAAAACTTGGATTTCTTTAGATGTGCTTTATATCATAATGCCAATCATTTTACACAACATTCTGAAAAATAAAGGACAATGCTATTTACTAAGCAGTAGTTTTCCTTTTATTTTTTTAACAAACCAGTAAGGTTTTAAAATGTCCAGTAAAAATTAATTTACATTTAGCTTATTTCTAGAGAAAAATTAAATGAGATATTTATTGAATTGAAAAAAAAGAAACTAGGGGAGAATAATGGCTGGTGACAATAAATTAGCCTCCATGAGAAGGCTGGGTCAGACAAGATGTGTGCTAAGAAGAATCCAATGTAAATTGAAGAAAAAAAATGTGCTTGTTGGTGAAGCAGAGCAAATGAGCCATCATATTTCCTTAATGTCTTATTCAATCTCTATTTCTGAAATAGAATTATTTCAATCTCTTTTTTTAGACCTGGTCTTGTATTCTTTCTGGTACTGTATTCTTCCTATTCATTCAACTCATTTAAGTAATTAGTTTTGCTGAAATATAATTGAGCGATATAATTTTTAAATAATGATTTTTAAATTTTTCTCATTTGTTTTTAATGTTCCTTTTTATTTTGATAATTTTAATTTTCCTCTCTTTAAAAACTGGATCAAATGATAATTTGTTGTTAGCTTTTTAAAAAATTAAAAAGTTTACTCGGTTTACTTATCAATTCAGTCATTTGATTTTCTTTTTAATTTTGTTTGCCTTTTCTTTCGCTTTCAGAATTTCTGGTGTTTTTTTTTTCTAGTTGGGACTAGCATGATTTTTCCTCTTTTGTGAAGTTGTATGTCCAGTTCTTTAATCTGTTCTTTCTTTCCTTTGTTCATCAACATTTTTCTTAATATAAATTTTCAAAGACTCATAACTGCATCCCAAAAGTTCTTATGTGCTGTCCCAATGTTCTCATTTTATTTGATGAAATCAAGTATTACTTTTCTATAATTTTTTTTCTGTGACTCATCATTTCTTTTGAATCTTACTCTTTAGTCTCCATTTTGAGTTTCAATCCTTTCTTTAAAGGTCCTATATTAATTATATTTTAATCCACTGTCAGCAAAGGATGTCGTTATTTGTTTTTTATTAGTTTACAAGTTTTGTGTGTGTGTGTGTGTGTAAATATATAATAGCATGTATGATCACTTTTTATAAATATGCCATGCAAAAATTACCAGACACATGAAAGGAGTCCATAACACATAAAATGTTGAGAATGCTATTATAAAGTATTTCTATCTCATTTTTTTCAGTTTTTCTCTTGCTCTACTGTTGAGTGGGGGGTGGGGCAATGAGAGGGACCATGGTCATTTAAACAAATAACCCCAGCATATATAAATCAACTCTTTACCACTTGATTGTAAAGCATTTGAAGTTAATGGACAGCTAAAATAAACAACTGTAAAAACGTGTTTCAGAAGCATATCCCTCAAGCCAGCTACCAGGAACTATAATTCAAGATTAGTCACTGGCTATTATTGAAATTTTGCAATGGTTTGTGGACAAATGTGGCACAAGTATAAAGTAAATCATAAGCTAATACCAAACGTATTTGTGAAAGGAATTTACAAAAAAAAATATGGCACCCATATTCATATGAAGGAGAGGGAAAATTAAATAGTGTGTTTTTTAAAGATTGGATCAAAGATACTTAGTAATGTATTATCCTTTTAGCTAAATCATTCAAATGGAATCATTGCTATTGCCAAGTGGTGGTCTTGCTTTTCTATTTGGATCCTCAGGACTTTGCATAATACTTTATAAATAATAAGATCTTTCATGGTTCTGGTCAGCATTGCTAGGCCTGACTATGGGAAACAGCACAGAGTGGGGTGGGGTTGTCCTTCAATCTTCCCTCACTCAGCTGTTTTTCATTAGATGAAAGTTTGTGAGGTTGTAAGATTAAAATTCATGAGGTGAAATTTCTTGAGGGCCTGTTCAACTTCCCAGTGGAGCTGCCCCCAGGGCCTGCTATTTATTAATTCAGTGGAGTCAGCCTGGAGATGCCCACTTCACTCAGGCCAAACCTCAACCCCTGGAGTCTCCCCTGAGGTCCTCTCAAGTTATCTTTGGAGAAGAACTGCTTTACCCCTTTATTTTTGCTACTTCGCATTCATTTCATGGTGATTTTCTATCTGTTTGTGGAAGAAATCTAGAGAGCCTGATCTCAAAGGGAAGAGTCTTTGATTGTCTACTCTCATTCTTTACGGGCTGAACACAACTCATCCAGACCCATAGCCACTGTCCAGGAGTCAATGTAGATGAGTATCTTATCTGCTTCATCCTTCAAGGCCCTCTTACATGCCAGACATAAAGCCTAAATCTCAGCCCACTGAGAGGGAAGAGAAATGATTGTTAATAACTATTGATTTGGGGAGATCCAGAATTTCCCCTTTTTTTTCTGAAGTCCTGATCTTAAAAAGTTCAGTCTCTTGAAGTACATTGCTGATCATGAGATGTTCATATTCCACCTACTTAGATTAGCCATTGTGTTCTGCTCAGGCTTGGGTCGGGCATAAACTCTTTGGGTAGATTGCTTAAGGCTGCTGGTGGTTCAGGTATAGAGATAGTTTCTCTGTCCAAGGGTGACATCTTCCTTCTCTCATTAATTGTTAATCAATTAGGGTTGATTCCCACGATGGGGAATACCTACTTTTCTAAGGCTGTATAAACTGTAAGCCCACCACCATGATTGACTTTGGTCTAAGAGAGATAGCCAAAAGACCATTCTTTGATCAATAAATGCATTGACCTTATTAATAAAATGATTTAATCACCCAGAAATAATGTATCTCAAACATTTTTTAATTGCCAGGATCACCATCCATGAGAGTATTCCCTTGTTATAGGATCAATGCCTGTTGAAGAACAGTTTGCATACCATTCTTACAATGGACAAAGCAATTAAGCATACTTAGGGGGTACTTAAAGGTACTTATCGGTACTTAAGCATACTTAACGGTACTTAAGAGTACTTAGGGGGTACTTAATGGTATTTAAGGGTACTTATCAGTACTTAAGTGTACTTAAAGGTACTCAAGCATACTTAGGGGGTACTTAAAGGTACTAAATGGTATTTATGCATACTTATGCGTACTTAAGGGTACTTAAAGGTACTTATGGGTACTTAAGGGTACTTTAGGGTACTTATGAATACTTAAGGGTACTTAAGAGTACTTATGGGTACTTATGCATACTTATGGGTACTTAAGCGTACTTAAGGGTACTCAGGCATACTTAGGGGTACTTAAAGATACTTAAGGGTACTCAGGCATACTTAGGGGTACTTAAAGATACTTAAGGGCACTTAAGGGTACTTAAGCATACTTAACGGCACTTAATGGTACTTAAGGGTACTTACTGGTACTTATGCATGCTTAAGGATACTTAAGTGTACTTAATGGTACTTATGCATACTTAAGAGTTCTTAAGGGCACTTAAAGGTACTCAAGCATACTTAGGGGTACTTATACATACTTAACGGTACTTAAGGGTACTTATGCGTACTTCTTAAAGGTACTCAAGCATACTTAAGGGTACTTTTGGGTACTTATGAGTACTTAAGGGTACCTATATGTACTTAAGGGTACTTATGCATACTTATGGGTACTTATATGTACTTATGTGTACTTAAAGGTACTTAAGGGCACTTAAGGGCACTTAAGCATACTTAAGGGTACTTATGCATGCTTAGGGATACTTAAGTGTACTTAATGGTACTTATGCATACTTAAGAGTACTTAAGCATACTTAAAGGTACTCAAGCATACTAGGGGTACTTATACGTACTTAACGGTACTTAAGGGTACTTATGCGTACTTCTATATATAAGCACTTACTTTTATAAGTACTGATACATATGAGTACTTATGTATACATATATGCACTTATGTGTACTTAAACATACTTAAAAGTACTTAAGGGTACTCAAGGGCACTTAAAGGTACTTATGCATACTTAGGGGGTACTTAAGCATACTTAAGTGTACTTAATGGTACATAAAGGTACTCAAGTATACTTAAGGGTACTTATGGGTACTTATGAGTACTTAAGGGTACCTATATGTACTTAAGGGTACTTATGCATACTTATGGGTACTTATATGTACTTATGTGTACTTAAGGGTACTTAAGGGCACTTAAGCATACTTAAGGGTACTTATGCATGCTTAAGAGTACTTAAGCATACTTAAAGGCACTCAAGGATACTTGACGGTACTTAATGGTACTTAAGGGTACTTAAAGGTACTTAAGCATACTCAACGGTACTTAATGGTACTTAAGCATACTTAAGGGTACTTATGGTTACTTAAGCATACTTAACGGTACTTATGCATGCTTAAGGATACTTAAGGGTACTTAATGGTACTTAATGGTACTTAAGGGTACTTAATGGTACTTAAACATACTTAAGGGTACTTAAGGGTACTTAATGGTACTTAAGCATACTTAAGGGTACTTAAGGGTACTTAACTGTACTTAAGGGTACTTACTGGTACTTAAGCATGCTAAGGGGTACTTTAAGGTACTTAAGCGTACTTAAGAATACTTAAGGGTACTCAAGCATACTTAAAGGTACTTATGCATGCTTAAGGATACTTAAGTGTACTTAATGGTACTTATGCATACTTAAGAGTACTTAGGGGTACTTAACGGTACTTAAGGGTACTTAAGGGTACTTAATGATACTTAACGGTACTTAGGGGGTACTTTAGGGTACTTATGGTTACTTAAGGGTACTTATTGGTACTTAAGCACACTTATGCATACTTTAGGGTACTTAATGGTAATTAACTGTACTTAAAGGTACTTAGTGGTACTTAAGCATACTAAGGGGCACTTTAAGGTACTTAAGCGTACTTAAGCATACTTAAGGGTACTCAAGCATACTTAAGGGTACTTATGCATGCTTAAGGATACTTAAGTGTACTTAATGGTACTCATGCATACTTAAGAGTGCTTAGGGGGTACTTAGCGGTGCTTAACGGTACATAAGCATACTTAACGGTACCTAAGGGTACTTAACGATACTTAAGGGTACTTAGGGGTACTTTTGGTTACTTAAGGGTACTTATTAGTACTTAAGCATACTTATGCATACTTAAGGGTACTTAATGGTACTTAAATGTACTTAAGGGTACTTACTGGTACTTAAGCATACTAAGGGGGTACTTTAAGGTACTTAAGCGTACTTAGGCATACTTAAGGGTACTTAAGGGTACTTAACTGTACTTAAGGGTACTTACTGGTACTTAAGCATACTAAGGGGTACTTTAAGGTACTTAAGCGTACTCAAGCATACTTAAGGGTACTCAAGCATACTTAAGGGTACTTATGCATGCTTAAGCATACTTAACGGTACTTAACAATACTTAAGGGTACTTAGGGGTGCTTAGCGGTACTTAACGGTGCTTAAGCATACTTAACGGTACTTAAGGGCACTTAACGATACTTAAGGGTACTTAGGGGTACTTCAGGGTACTTATGGTTGCTTAAGGGTACTTATTGGTACTTAAGCATGCTTATGCATACTTAAGGGTACTTAACTGTACTTACTAAGTATGCATACTAAGGGGCACTTTAAGGTACTTAAGGGTGCTCAAGCATACTTAAGGGTACTTATGCATACTTTAGAGTACTTAAGGGTACTTAAGCATACTTAACTGTACTTAAGGGTACTTAACGATATTTAAGGGTACTTATTGGTACTTAAGCATACTTATGCATGCTTAAGGGTACTTAAGAGTACTTAACTGTACTTAAGGGTACTTACTGGTACTTAAGCATACTAAGGGGTACTTTAAGGTACTTAAGCATACTTAAGAATACTTAAGGGTACTCAAGCATACTTAAGGGTACTTATGCATGCTTAAGGATACTTAAGTGTACTTAATGGTACTTATGCATACTTAAGAGTACTTAGGGGGTACTTAGCAGTACTTAACGGTGCTTAAGCATACTTAACGGTACTTAAGGGTGCTTAACGGTACTTAAGGGTACTTAGGGGTACTTTAGGGTACTTATGGTTACTTAAGGGTACTTATTGGTACTTAAGCATGCTTATGCATGCTTAAGGGTACTTAAGGGTACTTAACTGTACTTAAGGGCACTTACTGGTACTTAAGCATACTAAGGGGTACTTTAAGGTACTTACGCATACTTAAGCGTACTTAAGGGTACTCAGGGGTACTTAAAGGTACTCAAGCATACTTAAGAGTTCCTAAGCATACTTGAAGGTACTCAAGCATACTTAGGGGTACTTATGCATACTTAAGGGTGCTTAAGAGTACTTAGGGGTACTTAACGGTACTTAAGGGTACTTATGCATACTTAAATGTACTCAAGCATACTTAAGCGTACTTAAGAGTACTTAGGGGTACTTAAGGGTACTTATATGTACTTCTATATACAAGTATAAGGCTATATACTTCTATATATAAGCACTTACTTATATAAGTACTAATATAAATGAGTACTTATATATACATATATGTACTTATGTGTACTTAAACATACTTAAAAGTACTTAAGGGTACTCAAGGGCATCTGGACTCGATTGGAGATTTTAGTCTTTGTCAGAGCTGCACCCTGTTTGTGAAGGGAACCCAAGGGCCATGGGAGGGTTCCATCTTGAATGTAACCTTACTATTTAAACAACAGAGGCGACCACTGCCCTACCCATCTTGTTGGTGAGTCTATATTGCAATGCCTAGTTCAAAATAGGCAAATCTGGGGAAAGGATGAAGGTATGACCTCACGTCATCTACTCACTATTAACTAGTTCCAAGTTCACTGGATACTTGGGGGATTTTTTTGTTGTTTTTGGGTTTGGGGGGCGGGGTTTGTAGGGCAAAGTCACACAGCTAGTAAGTGTCAAGTGTCTGAGGTCAGATATGAACTCAGGTCCTCCTGAATCCAAGGCTGGTGCTTTATCCACTGTGCCACCTAGCTGCTCCCATCACTGGATACTTGTAACAGCCTTTCAATAGTAGTATAGTGAATGTATGTTTCAGGAAGCTTGAAGCTCTAGAAATCTGATGGGTATTTGGTTTGGTCACCCCTTGGTGCATGCCAAAGGCTTCACTTTACCTGAGCATTATAGAAGACTTTCAAATATATGAGCCCTACAGGGTCATAAAGGCCCAGGGAAAGGCTCTTAATGGATTGTAAATAGTTCTGGTCCCCATTCAAAAAAGGTAGATTTATACATGCTCTGTAAATGGGATCCAGCCAGCTACTCAAGTGAAGAATGTGGGTTCTGCAGAACCCCGGATAGCTAATAAGCTTCTGGACTTTCTTTGTAAATTGTGGGGAAGGAATGTCAGCTTATCCCATATTGTGTTCAGAATTGGGTTCTTCTCATCCATTATATTCCTTAAAATTTGACTGTGCGTTCTCTACCCCGTATTTGGGGGAGTTAACTTCCTACCCCTTACACCTCACATAAGCCATCATAAAATTTAGAAACTCAGCTACTATGGCCTCATCTGTCTTGGTCAATATTATATGACTAATGTAGTGGTGTGCATATATGCTTTCAGGAATGGAGGACTCTTTCGGGTCTTTCTGACAAACTGATAATATGAAGGCAAGTTAATATAATCCTGGAGAAAGATAATGAAAGTATATTGGACTCTATCTTAGCTTAAAGCAAACTGCTTATGACCAGTCTCATCCAAAGGAAGAGAAAAGAAATCATTGGCAAAGAAATGGAAATTGGAGGGATGCCCATTCATTGGGGATATGATTGTGATGGAATACTACTACACTATAAGAAGAGATGAGGTTGATGATCATAGAAAAACATGGATAGAGGACGGCTAGGTGGCGCAGTGGATAAAGCACCAGCCCTGAATTCAGGAGTACCTGGGTTCAAATCCAGCCTCAGACACTTGACACTTACTAGCTGTGCAACCCTGGGCAAGTCACTTAACCCCCATTGCCCCACAAAAACAACAACAACAACAAAAACAAAAATAAACAAAAAAAACATGGATAGACTTGCATGAAATAATGAAGAGCAAAATGAGAACTAAGTGAACATACTGTATACAGTAACAGCAATGTTGATTTTAGAACAACTTTGAGCAAGTCATTTTGACTATTATAAATCCTCAAATTAATTACAAAGGACATATGAGGGAAAATACTATCTCTGTCCAGAGAAAGAGCCAATAAACAGAAGTTTGTATAAAATGATCTTATACACACACACACACACACACACACACACACATTTGTGTCTAATGGTAGCCTTCTCTGGGGTTGGGGAGGGGAGGAAAGAAGAAAGGGAAAAAAGACATTGACATGATAACTTTATTATATATTTAGAAAGAATGGCAAGTTGTGCATAATTGAAAAACAAATAAAGAAATATTTACCTCAAAAAAACAAGCAAAAAATGCAAATAAAGAAATTACTAGCAAGGTCAGTGACTACATGCCACTTATTCTGGGACTGGGCTACCAAGTCTGTAGCAATGATGAATCAGAAATAGCTAGAGTAAAGGACACACTAATTTTGTTTGGCACCCTGTAGTCTACTGTATGTTGCTAGGTGCTATCCACCTTTTTCACTGGCTACAATGAGTTGTTGTAGGGTCATTTGTATAAGGAAATGTTTTATAGCCTGTTTCATTGTCATCATTAGAGAAGAAATATCTTTTATCCTCCCAGGGACCCAGTATTGTTTGATATTAACTATACGAGGTGATTTGAGTAACTTCAAAGTTTTCCATTCATTGCTACTCAAAATGGACAACACAAATCTTGCCAAAAACCAACCTCATGCATATGCTGACTTCCAAGAGCTCATAATGTCCATTCCCACAATGTACTCTCTCTGATTACCTACCACAAATATGACCCATAAAGCTTCCAGGTCACCACAAAATTAGGCATGTGACTTCTGATCCCTTTGATGTCCTGTAGCTTAGATGATCTGAACCTTAAGAGGACCTTGGCCATTGTGCTAAGTAGAATAATCTCTAAAGTTTCCTACTGACTTCAGTCACTCAAGAATACCATTTGCATATGGTAATGTTTTACATAATCATACCTGTATAGCTCATATCTGATTGCTTGCTATCTCAGGGAAGGGAGAGGGAAGGGAGGGAAGGAGAGATAAAAATTAGAATCCAAAACTATGAATAAAAATGTTTATTATAAAAAAAGAATACCATTTGCAGTGGGAGCCTTAGGGGATGCCTTGTGCTTAGACAGAGCTAATGGGTCCTTACTGCCCTTAGACCAACATCATAACAGTTTCACTAGCACCCTACAGGTTGTTAATCAATTGCTTTCTTATAAATCTCATGCTGCAGAAGCAATATTCAATGATCCCTACTGTAGATGCCCTCAGCCCACGTGGCAGGTCAATATAAATAATATCTACTTCATCATTCCCAGAATGCTTATTTGCACCTCTGCCCACAATTTCTCATATGGCCTCTGCTGGACTAAACCACCTCTAAATTTTTATCAGTTGATATTCCTATGCCTCTATGGTTGTGTGTCAAGGAAAACTCATAGCTAAAGCCTCACCTATTCAGGTGGGACTCCATTGAGAAGGCTCTATCTAATTCCTCTGTCCCTTCCTGGCAGTCTGGTCAGAGTATGAACAGGTTGGTGGGGAGGAGGTGTGGCGTATAGATCCAATTTATCTGCCTTTTTTTGTTTGTTTTTTTGTGGCGCAATAAGGGTTAAGTGACTTGCCCAGGGTCACATAGCTGGTTAAGTGTCAAGTGTCTGAGGTCAGATTTGAACTCAGGTCCCCCTGAATCCGTGGCTGGTGCATTATCCACTGTACCACCAATTTATCAAACCCATTTCCTTTAGGAACTGTACCTCTTCTTTCACAGGTCTCCACTGGGAAGCCAGGTGCAATGGGAATTCATCTTTAAAAAGATAGATATAAGAAATTCTTCATTTCAGTTTCCCAAAAAGAGGCAAATGGTGGTCCCTATCTGGGGTCTCTAATTGATTTAGCAAGTTATATGAAAAGCCCTCAGAGATCTCCCTAAGCCTACTGAACTCTGCTTGGGGAGAATCTCTGACTTGGTTCTTTAAATTATGCCCTGAAGTCATGATTTCAGTGACTCATCAGGTTTCTGTTTGAACTTCTCCTAAACCTCACCAGATTTGTAGTGGTAAGAACTGCCCCCCCACCCCTGCTCCCTCCGTGGAGGTTAGCCGACTTTGCAGTGTAGTAATAGGATAAACTTGGGGCCTTCTTACCACTAGTGAGAATTCTCACTTCTGTTCTCATTCTCTTGTCTTATGGCTCTGATCTCAGTGAAATATAGTGAAACCCCTGGTTGGGAGACTGTACTTCCCCAGGCCCAAGGGTTGCTACCTATTGTTCCCTCTCCTGAAAAACAAAATTCCCTTCACTTTTCATGGTCATCAGAACAAGTAGGTGCCCATCAGCCTTCACTGCACGATCCCAAAAAGGCAGTAGCTCTGTCTCTAGAAGCTGAATGCACTTGGTCAATTTATATCAGTCCAACTTCTGCAATGTGGTTAACCACAACCCTCCCTGTCAGCCTCCCTCAGAGCCCCCTGAACTGTGTACCATGCAAATAATTAAAACCATTCATTTATTGAGAATCAAGGGGGTAAAAAACAGATTCAGTTTAAATCAGAAACTTTATTGAATTATTAATAAACTTAGAACATAATCCCCCAACCCCCACATTAAGGAAATTCCCTAACTATTGATCACATATCAGAATCTCTAGCCTATAATAAATCCTGTAGAAATTTCAGCTACCCATTTGTATCTCTTGTTAACAGACCCCACCTCAACCAATGTGCAAACATATAATCTATAACATTCATTGTGGACCATATATTTGTAATGGGGGAAAATGGGGTACGGGTTCAGTTAGGGGTTGGGGTTCTTAGGAATTCCTCTTTAAAGAATTACACCCTCTTGCACACAAAAGCAGTTAGAATAAGGTGGTAGTTTATTTAGGGCCAAGGGAAGGGAAGGGTGGGGGGAGGGAAACCATGAAAGAAATCCTTAGACTTCTCATGGGGAGATAGGCACAAAGAACATGGCTCAGAGGTACCAAATCTCCTCGAACAGGAGGCTGGTAGGTACTTTTATAGAGGGGGTGGACCATCTGCCTTTGGAAAGTTCCTTTAGTGAGGGTGAACCAT
Source organism: Dromiciops gliroides (assembly GCF_019393635.1). Lineage (NCBI taxonomy): Eukaryota > Metazoa > Chordata > Mammalia > Microbiotheria > Microbiotheriidae > Dromiciops > Dromiciops gliroides. Next base: position 260,827,902 of record NC_057866.1, read on the forward strand.
CCCCCACTGGTGGTAGCTGGGGGAATTGGGTGAGGAGTGGAGGACCACCCCCCCCACACACTGGTAGTGACTAGAGGAATTGGGTGAGGGGTGGCTACAGATCCCTCTTCAGAACACAAAGGCCACAGCCACACCCAAATTTATCTCCCCAGGGTAAGGGAGACCAGAATGAAGGGTAGGAATCTGAAGCTAGCTGAGTCCGATTTGGTTCAGCTTATCTCTCGAGGCATTATCTGTCCTCTGGTTTAGTTTCTCAAGGAGAAGGTTCCTTGATGTGCCCCAGAGAACTTCTGGGGTGCAGAGCACCCCATGATATATTTTATGTAAAAAGATGACAAAATCAGGATATAGAAACAAAAAAAGAAATAATAAGAAAATATATCATATAAGAATGCCTGGTAACCAATAAAAATGGGAAGAGGGAAGTTGAAAAGAGGGAAATTTTTTAGGGCCTTCTTGGTCTATTGGAAAGACACAGTTCAAATACCTCTTTCACAGAGGTATTTCTTTATGGTCAGATGCTTAACCACTGGCACCACTGTCTATGATTGGAGTGGGGTCTCTGTTTTTCTGATCACAATCTCTGACTTCATTTTCCTCCTCAGGTGCTTCTGAGGATACTGCTGCCTCCACCATCCAGTTCCCAGGACTAGTTTTTCTCTCCAGTCTCTGGTGAACCCCTTTGAAATCTTCCTGGACCAGTGGAAACCTGCCCAACCCCACCCAATTCATGCAATGTTGCCTCTCTTCCTGGACTGGGAAAAGACCACAAGCTCTAGGGTCCTTAGTGAATACTTAAAGTACTTCTTTAGAGCTTGTGGCTTTTGGGGAGGGAGAGAGGTATGGGTGAGAGATATAGGAGGAAACCTGGGGAAAGTATGAACAAAAGATATTCACACGATAGTCCTTGAAATACTTGAAGACAGCAATAATAAACAGCATTTATACAGTGCTTTAAAGTTCATTCAGAAGAACAAAAAGTTAAGAATACCAAAGGAAATAATGAAACATGTAAAGGAAAGAAGTTTAGCAGTACAAGATCTTAAATAATTTAATAAGGCAGTAATTATCTGGTATTAGGTAAGAAATAAAAAGGTAGATCAATGGAAAAGAGTAGATGATACCCTGAACACCAGAACTATGACACCATAAAACTGGATCTGAAAAATATCCCTCTATCAAAGTATTACTCGCACACACAATCCAATCAAAATTTAAGTAAAAGGTTTTTTTATTTGGCACACAGAGGTATGACCAGGAGAAGAAATCTAAACTTTAACACCTGGGGAGGAGCAGATTTATAGAATATTCCTCCCTCTGCCACAGTAAAGACAATGCTTTTATAGGAGGATAAAAGAGGGAGGAGAGATAGACTTAGAACTGAAAAGTTACAGCTGTTTGGGGAGTAAGGATGCTAGCTATTGGGGAGTAGGATACATAAAACAGTAAATATGTCATATTCCTAACTTAAGATCATTGTCACTACCTGGTCCTAATCACAGAGCAAGCACATCTGACCCAATTAAACTCCTGCTATAAATTTCAAGGTGCCCAACTTCTGGGTGTCCTTGACACATCTGCTTTGTTATCTGTTTTACTAACCACTATCTGATTAATTAACTGTTTTGCTTTTCCAAGGAAAGAGTACCCTCTAACTGACCCCAGAAAGCTGATCAACTGTATTATTTCCCATGATCAGAGTGTCCACCTCACAGCCAGAGTATACCCAACTGGACCCAGGCCTACTAGGCTGCTACTATAGTAGACATACAATTGACAGCAGCAAATAAATAGAATAATCTTACATTTGACTAGTGTAAAGTCTCAAGATTTTGAAATAAAAATTCATTACTTGGTAAAAATTGTTGGGAAAACTGGAAAGCAGTCTGGCAGAAACTAGGCATAGACCAATATCTTATGCCATTTACTAAGATAAAGTCAAAATGGATATGTGACCTAGATATAATGAGAGTTGTTGTAATAAAATTAGAAGAACATGGAAAGTTGGCAAAGTATTTTGCATGTATTATCTCATTTGACCCTCATAGAGACTCCTAGGATGTAGGTGTTATTATTATGCCCATTTTATGTATTAGAGAATTTCAGTAACTTGTCCAGGGTCACATAGTTAACAAGAATCTGAGGCCTGAGTTGAACTCAGGTCTTCTTGACTTCAGGCTCAGCACTCTACCCATTATATACCATGACTGCCATGCCTCACAAACTTTTCTAGGTTAGACATTCCCAGGCCCTTTAGTCAATCTTCCTATGGTAAGGGCAATGGGAAGGGGAAACTCTCAAGGCCCTTGATCATCATGATTAGTATTTTTCTCTCAACTCTGCAGCTTCCTAAAATATAATTCCAGAGCTCAAAATGACCTTCTGGATGTGGTCGAGATTACAGGATCAAAGATTTAGGACTAGAAGGAAAATCACGGTTGTCTAGTCCACCTCCTCCATTTTACAAATGAAGTCACTGAGGCAGAGAGAAATTAAGAGACTTGCTCTATGTCACATAGGTAAGAAACAGGTGTGTGCACAGGTCCTCTGACCGGAAATCCAGAGTTCTTTCTATGGTACCAGAGTGTCTGGTTTGTTCTCACCTGTGCCTGACTCAAATTGGTTTCATGGCATCATTGGCCACACCCATCTGAAACAACAATAAACTAAAATGCTACCTGGTCTCTTGCTGGCAGCTGGTAAACTACATTTTTTCCAATCTGTGGTTGTTTTCGCACGGGTGGCATCTTAACTTTCTCATGAATTGGATTTAAGCAAGGCAGAGCTATGCAAATTCATAGGCCTCACTCTCTCCTCTGGGGTCACCAGAGACCAGTGGCAAGATAACAGTGGCTCCCTAGATAAAGGGGAAAATAGAAGAGGGGAGCAAATGATGACCTTTCTTACCACTATTCCTAGAAGAGCATGTTGTTGCATTGCAATAAGATGTGAAAAAGGAGAGTCCTAACCAGTTTATCCTTATTTTGTTTTTAAGGGGAAACAAAAAATAATTTTGCTGAATCAAAACTTAACCAGAGGGGCAGCTAGATGGTGCTGCAGTGGATAAAGCACTGGCCTTGTATTCAGGAGGACCTGAGTTCAAATTTGGCCTGAGACACTTGACACTTACTAGCTGTGTGACCCTGGGCAAGTCACTTAACCCTCATTGCCTCGAAAGAAAGAAAGAAAGAAAGAAAGAAAGAAAGAAAGAAAGAAAGAAAGGAAGAAAGAAAGAAAGAAAGAAAGAAAGAAAGAAAGAAAGAAAGAAAGAAAAAAATGTTAACTAGAATCTCTATATTACCATACAATAAGACTGTTTGTTCCTGGTGGCCAGTAAGACAAATACAAATACTTATCAAGGGGCAGGGAGGGGCCCAGTGTATGTGCAGGAAGGATTTTCTCTGTTGTGAACAATCACCATTCTTTCTTCTCTTTATGCAAGAAGGAAAATTGCGGGAAAGACAAACCAAGCAGGTTTTATCATAGATCAGGTCATACCTTCGGTAATCCCAGAGACTAATGGAAATGAATCATGTTCAAAGCAAGTTCTAAGAACACAGAGATCCTGGTTATTTTGCATGGATAGATAGAAGGTCAGATGAGGACTTTAAAAGCTATCTAACAGGGCTCACTGCAGATGATTTCCACAGAAAAGTGATACACCTGGGAGTGAGTAATTCTTGATTAAGTCAGAAGACTTGAAGAATGGAGGAAGATAGCAAATGAAGACTTCTCATACCTTCATGTTAGGATGACATGTTACTAAAATCATAATCACAATTTGATAGTAATAAATATTTATTTAATAAGAAAACAATTATTATGTTCACTTTTATGTAGCATATTAAGGCTTGCAAAGTGCTTTACACATGTTATCTCATTAGATAATTGTATAGGAGGTGAAAAAAGTGAATCAATACCAGTTTATCTTTTCTCTTTTTCTTGATAGTCATTCCTTGAGTAACCTTGAAAAGGTCATTTATCTTGCCTGGATCACAGATTCCTTATCTGTAAAATGAAAAAGTTAAACTACATAAGGTCCCTTCCACCTCAAAATTTAAAATTCTGTAAGCAGGCCCATGGTTACTTACAGGATAGGCTGGCTGGGAACAAGCTTCTCCTTAAATTGTACCACCTGGCACCAAAAAAAAAAAATTACCACCTGGGACCCCCTGAAGCTTGGGACAATGCATCCTGGAAGTAGTGCTCCACTTTTAAAAGGCGTCAAAAGCCAAGAAATAGGTGGGAAAGATGAGCAGGCAGAAAGAGCAGCAGACCATCAAAAGTTTCTTTGTTGGTAACATAGGTCAAAATACACTCTCATAAGAAGATGATAACAAAGTCAAAGTTCCTACATCCAAAGCTTCCAAGAAAAATATGAATTGGTCTCAGGCCATGGAAGCACTCAAAAAGGACTTTGAAGATGAAGTAAGAGAAGTAGAGGGAAAAGTAAGAGATGTAGAGGAAAAAATAGACAGAGAAATGAGAGTGATGCAGGAAGGTCATGAAAAAAAAATTACATTTCTGTAATCCAACTTCTCTATATAGTAAGTGGTATATTTGGTTTCAAATCCACTTCTTATTGACATAGACATATATACAGCTAGAAAATGTCTGTCAGAATTTGAACTCAAGTCTTCCTGACTCAAGACCCAATGCTCTATATACTGAACTAACTAAATATCAGAACAGTGTGTAATTGGGTGATAATTATGTAATATTTCCCAAAAGCACTAGAGAAGAAGGAGTTCAATGTGAGCTGATAATTCTTTTTTACTGGGTCATTAATGGTGAATAAGATTTGGTAAATCAGAAGAGAGATGTAAAGACATAGAAACATAGAAACAGAAACCTTACACAAAGGAAAATGGAGGTAGGAGAGAACACATAGTGGACAAATTGAGGTTTGTTTTATTTGTTGTTTGTCTTTGGTTCTCAAAGAGGACCATGACATCGGGGTGATGTCATGACTTTCAGTGAATTGGATTTAAGTGACTGTGGCTGTACAAAGTCACCAACCTCATGCTCTTCTCCAGAGCCATCTGGGTCCAGTGGCAAGATATATATGCCAAGATGACTGAAGATGTTGTAGGTAACTGGAGTTAAGTGAGTTGTCCAGGGTCACACAGCTAGTAAGTGTATGAGGTGAGATTTTAATTTAGGTCCTCCCAACTTCAGGTCCAGTGCTCTATCCACTGTGCCCCAATGAAATTAAGGTAACTACATGAAATATACTTTAAGGATATACCATCACTTTATTTTTCCCCTGGCTCCAAAATCTCTAAGAAGGCTAGGCCATTTTGCAAGTCATACCCTAAGCAACCCAAATTGCTTTCTTTTATATGTAAGTAAGTGGAATGAGTTTAAAAGCTGAAATTGCAAAAGGTTTGTTAGTGATTTCTTAAGTGGAAAGACTATAAACAAGTTAGAACTTCTGGGTCTTGCTTCAGAGAAAAACCACAGCATCTGGGGAAATTATAAAAAGCAATTTGATATTAATGAAAACAGCTGTTGCACCAATATTGACTAAGATGGGGGGAAGGGGTACCAGAGTCACCAAAAGGGACATTTAATAGGTCACATTCATAGTTCACAGAAATGTCTTATTGGAATTTCCTCTCCATAAGAGCATATCTTTTTTTTTTTTTTTGGTGGGGCAATGAGGGTTGAGTGACTTGCCCAGGGTCACATGGCTAGTAAGTATCAAGTATCTGAGGTTGGATTTGAATTCTTGTCCTTCTGATTCCAGGGCCCGTGCTTTATCCACTGAGCCATCTAGCTGCCCCCCATAAGAGCATATCTTGAAGGAAAAAGTACCACTTGGGGGCATAAGAAGGCATCAATAAAAGATTAATATGTCTTTAAAGGCCAAAGAAAGTTAGTTCTTTCCCATAAAAACACAAATTATATCATAGTTCTCTCTCAACTGTATCTATACTAGGCTTTTCTTTCTCCAGCCATCTCTCTGGGACCATTGTCCCCAAAGCCTCAGTGTAGTTTCAAGGTATTAAAGCTTTCACCTGAACTAAGACTTCTGGGACACTCTATTAGCCAAAAAAAAAATCATCTAGAAAAACATGTATGTTTTTGGAATACTCTACACCATATAGGAAAGGGTTTTTTTTAAAAAGTGAAATTACTGTCATTTAGAATTATTAGGTAACCCATGCTATAAGATGACATGGCATAAAGCCCTGAATTGAATTTAGAGGAACCGTATTAAAATCTCATCTATGTTACTTACTACCTGTATGACCTGAGGCAAAGAATGAATGAATGGATGAATGAATGAATGAATGAATTCTAAGCTCTTTGGGTCTTAGTTTCTTCTTTGTAAAATAGGAGGGCTGGACTAGATGAAATCTAAGATTTCTTTCAGCCAGGGAAACTCTGGGGCCAGTTCATATGGGCTGGAGCCGTTTGTTAAATTTTCAGTGTAAGCATTTACATGTCAGAAATCAGTAAATGTTACCAATTAGACATTGATATTTTTATTCAGTTGACTGTCAAGACTTAAGAAAGTGATAGAGAATATTTTAATAATATAGATTGAACTTAGTGTATCATGTGTAAATTTTTGAGCCAATTGTTAAGCATTTACCAACACCACTGCTTTAACTCTATAGTTCTATGACTAGATGGGACTCAGGTTCTTTTGCCTTCTAAATCAATGATCTTATAATTTCTGGGTCAGTGAGCTAGCTCTCTGACTTGAGGATTGAGGCTATTTGCCATGAAAAGGTCATGATCATCAGGGGTGAAATAGCTAGAGATAAGTTGACATAATTTATTAAATCTAAGTAATGTGAAAATTAATGGTTAAGAAGTGCAAGTATATTAACATGTATGCACCAAATGGTATAGCATCTAAATTTTTGAAGAAGTTGAATTAGGTACAGGAGGAAATAGATAATAAAACTATCTTAGTGGGTAATCTTAACCTTCCCCTTTCAGAACTGGATAAATCTAACCAAAAAATAAACAAGAAAGAAGTTAAGGAAATTAGTAAAATTCTTGAAAAGTTATATATGATAGATCTCTGGAGAAAATTGAATGGGAATAGAAAGGAATATAACTTCTTCTCAGCAGTACATGGGACCTACACAAAAACTGACCATTTATTAGGGCATAAAAACCTTACAACCAGATGCAAAGAAGCAGAAGTAGTAAACACATCCTTCTCAGATCATAATGTAATAAAAATATATTCAATACTGAAATAGAGATTAAAATAATTGTAAATTAAATAATCTGATCCTAAAAAACATGTGGGTCAAAGAACAAATCATAGAAACAATGAATGATTTCATTAGAGAAAATGACAATGATGAGACAACATATCAAAATTTATGGGATGCAGCCAACATGGTACTTAGGGAAAAATTTATATACCTAACTGCTTACATCAACAAAATAGAGAAAAAGCAGATCAATGAATTGGACATGAAACTAAAAAAACCCTAGAAAATGAACAAATTAAAAATCCCCAACTAAACACCAAATTGGAAATCCTGAAAATCAAAGGAGAGATTAATAAAATTGAAAGTAAGAAAACCAATGAATTAATAAATAAAACTAGAAGTTGGTTTTATGAAAAAAGCCAATGAAATAAATAAACCATTGGTTAATTTAATGAAAAAAAAGGAAAGAAGAAAACCAAATTGCTAGTATGAAAAATTATGTGTGAACTCACCACCAACGAAGAGGAAATTAAGATAATTATAAGGAACTATTTTTCCCACATATAAACCAATAAATTTGACAATCTAAATGAAATGGAGGGATATCTACAAAAATATAAATTACCCAGATTAACAGAAGAAGAAATAAAATATTTAAATAACCCAATTTTAGAAAAAGAAATTGAACAAGTCATCAACGAACTTCCTAAGGAAAAATCCCCAGGACCAGATGGATTCACAAGTGAATTCTACCAAACATTTAAAGAACAATTAATCCCAATACTATATAGATTATTTGAGAAAATAAGTGAGCATGTCTTACCCAATTCCTTTTATGAGACAAATATGGTGTTGATACCCAAACCAGGAAGAGTCAAAACAGAGAAAGAAAATTATAGATCAATCTCCCTAAGGAATATTGATGCAAAAAGATTATATGAAAAAATCACAAGGATCATACACTAATACCAAGTTGAATTTATTGACAAAAACTTCTGGTAAAACAGTAAAACAATATGGCAGCAACTAGGTATAGACCAATATCTCACACCATACACTAAAATAAGATAAAAATGAGTACATTATTTACACATAAAGGATGATAAATTAAGCAAATTAAGAGAACATGGAATCATTTATCTGCAAAATTTATGAGTAGAGGAAGAATTTAGGATGAAAGAAGATAGAACAAACAAAATGTAAGAGATCATTTTGATTATATAAAATTAAAAAGGTTTTGCATACATATGTGCACACACACACACACACACACACACACACGAACACACAAACAAACAAAAAAAACCCTAATGTAAACAAGATTACAAGGGAAACAGAAAACAGGGAAAGAATTTTTGAAACAAGTATCTCTGCTAAATGCCTCATTTCTCAATTATAAGAGAAATGAGTCAAATATATAAAAAATACATCACTTCCCAATTGATAAATGGTCAAATGATATGAATAAGCAGTTTTCAGACAAAGAAAATAAAGCTACCTATAATCATATGAAAACATGCTGTAGATCACTATTGATCAGAGAAACACAAATTAAAACAATTATAAGGTATCACCTCACACCTATCAGAGTGACAAATATAACAAAAAAAGGAAAAAAATTGGATGTTGGAGGGGATGTGGGAAAACTTGGATGCTAATCCACTGTTGGTGGAGTTGTGAAAAGATCCAACCATTCTGGAGAGGAATATGCCCAAAGGGTTAACGAACTATGCATACCCCTTGATCCAGCAATGCCACTACTTGGTTTATGCCTCAAAGACATCCAAAAAAAGAGAAAAATACCTATTTGTACAAAAAATATTTATAGCAACTCTTTTTGTGGTGGCTAAGAATTGGAAAGTCAAATGAATGCCCATCATTTGAGGAATGGCTAAACAGCTATGCTATATGATGGTAATGGAATATTATTGTGCTATAAGAAAGGACAAGCAGGACCTATATGAACTGGTGTACAGTGAAGTGAACAGAACAAGGAGAACATTATGCACAGTGACATCAATACTGTTTTTTTTTTTTTTTTTTTTTTTTTTTTTTTTTTTTATTTTTTATTTTTTCAGGGCAATGAGGGTTAAGTGACTTGCCCAGGGTCACACAGCTAGTAAGTGTCATGTGTCTGAGGTAGGATTTGAACTCAGGTCCTCTTGAATCCAGGGCCCGTTCTCTATCCACTGTGCCACCTAGCCGCCCCAGACATCAATACTGTTTGATGAAGAACTCTGAATACCTTGAGTATTCTCAGCAATACAATAATCCAAGACAATCTCAAAGGACTGAATGAAATATACTATCCACCTCCAAAGGAAGAACTGATATTGATTAAACATAGACTGAAAAATGTGATTTTTCACTTTCATTTTTTTCTTTTATTCAAGTTTTCTTGTAAAAAAATGACTAATGTGGTAATATTTTACATAATTGCACATGCATAACCCATATCTGATTGCTTACCCCTTCAGGGAGGAGGGAGGGGAGAGAGGGAAGGAGGGATAAAATTTTAAACTCAAAGCTATAAATAAAAATGTTTATTTTAAATTTTTTTAAATAAATGAAAGAAATGCAAGCATTTTTCCATGAGGCTAAAATAAGTAGAATACAATATCATTTGAATTTGAAAAACATTTATTTTTCCCCAAAGAGGAATGAAACAAGTACAATTAAATGGGAAAGAAAAAAAATGCCCACATAGTATAACATTAACAATAATTTCTTATAACAAAAAGACAAAAAACTGGTTTTGACCAGTTCAATACAATATAAAAACACTTTTAAAAAAAAGTCTGTTAGTAGCTCACCTAATTTTAAAGAAAGATACACAAAGAATTGCTCAACTATATTGTAAGCTCTCAGAACTGTCAGAGGCATTATTGATTCTTACTAAATCCACTTTTTTCATAAAATATATCTGCAAAAATGAAGTATATAAAAGCCATAAATCAAAATTTTAATTGTTTCCTTAATTTCTTCATCTTTCAATTTATAGATTATGCATACATACATATAACTAGCAGTAAACAGTTTCTAATAATATTCAATAAATACCTAAGATCCATATGCAATGACATTATGCCATACTAAAATAGACACAAGTCTAAATTGATGTGGAAAGTATACATTCCTTTCTTTAAAACTCAAATATTTGAAAATTCATAATAAAGTAACATGTGACAGATAAATGTATGATACCCCACCTTTCTTGAGCATTATTTCTAGACTGAGACATGAACCTCACTAAATGTGCAAGTAACTTGTGCAATTGCTAGTTTTATAGCCAGTTGGAGTGAATGCCTTTCATTTAATTTCCCTTATCTTAATAATCATGGTTTCATTTTTGCATTAAAACTCATCCCATATTCATATACTAAGCTGTGAAGAGTATGTTGCTTGTCTTTAACTTTTGAAATGCCCTGGTTACAGTAATCCTAAAGCATTCATAGATTACCAGCCACTTGGTGGATTGACTTCTAAAGAGCTGATCAATTGCCAAAGATTTCATTATACAGGAGTAATATGCCATGTAAAAATAAATAGCTCAAATAACTGTTAAAAAATCAACACCAAGCTCATAACAAGGTGATGAAAATGCCAAGTGCAGGAAGGACTTCCCATAAAGTAGATGCTTTATGAATGCTAAATCAGTGAGTGGTGGCTAGATGACAGATTGACCAAAGCACACTCCCAGAAGAATGTCCATTTTCTTGTAGTATTCTTCGTACTCCAAACAAAACAAAACAAACCAACAAAAAAACTTGAAAGATTTTCTTCTAAGGAATCCAAGTTTTCTCACAGAGAATCTTCACTTCACTGGTCTTTCTCAGTTCCACTGTTGGGAAAAAAAAAAGGAGAGGAACAGTTGAAACTTCAATCAGTAAATAACCCCTGCTTACACTCATTAAAACTGGTAACTCTTTTAAAGTACAGCTTTAAATTCATTGAGAAGTGAAGAGAAACATCAGTAAACAGTGTAGAGAAAAAGAAAGGTTGGCCCTGCAGAGTGGGAAGCATAAGTAGCAAAAGCCCAGGAAAATTAGGTTCTAAGAGCTTGTATGCATTTTAATAGCAAGGTAAAGTCAGCGAGTCCGTCCTGTGTTCCAAGCATGTGCTAAGGGATGAGGATTCAAAGAAAGGCAAAAGAAAATACCTACTCTCAAGGTACTCCCACGTCTAAACAGAGAGACCAAGTACAAACAACTCTTTACAAAGAAGATATATACGGGATTATTTAGGAGTCATCTCACAGGAAATGCATAAAGATTAAGGAGGACTGGGAAGAGTTCCTTTGCATACTAAAACTTGAAGGAAGCTAGGGAAGGTGAAGCCCTCTGAGGTAGATGCTGATATTGTGCCCCTTTGACACACAAGGAAACTGAGGTTTCGAGAGGTTAAGTGACTTGTCCAAGGTCCTGAAGCTAATAAATGTCGGAAGCTTAATTTGAATTTTTGTCTTCCTGACCTCAAGTCCAATGTTGTAAACATTACCACACACACCTTTGTCACTACTCCGTGTGATGTGATCTCCACTTTCCTCAGCAGTAAAACAAAGGCTTTGAACTAATTCATCTGTTCCGAATCTAACATACAATTGAATTGATATATATTCATATACGCACACACATAGATGCTTATATATACTGTATATATGGATATACGGAGAGAGAGTGAGAGTCAAAGACATAAGCAGAAATACGACCTCTGACCTCATTTTCTCGTTCTCAGTGGAACCTGTTCGTGACAAAGGTAAGACGTTAGATAAAAGGTAAGTTTGGAACGAGAGCCAGTTGAGAAGTTCTGAGCAGCACGAAGCCTGGCAAATGAAGTTTGTCAGAAACTTACGTTGTTCAATACCCACCTTAAGTAACTTAAAGTGAAGAATGATCTTCTAACAATCTTTCGGCGAATTTCTTCACCCAAGGGGCTTTAGGATTGAGACAAATTTCACCCCCCTTCTTCAAAGTGGCTCTGCACGAGAAAAAGAGAAGAAACAGAGTGAGTGAGACATGGCTGGGGAAGGGATCGCTGGGTTGTGGCCTTAGGGGGAGGGAAAAACACCTTTAAAAACTGGGAGACGGGGGGGGAGGGGGTAGCTAAGCAGCGCAGTGGATAAGCACCGGCCCTGGATTCAGGAGGGCCTGAGTTCAAATTCGACCTGAGACACTTGACACTAGCTGTGTGAGCCGGGGCAAGTCACTTAACCCTCATTGTCCCCCCAAAACAAGCAAACAAAAAACCCTGGGAGACGGCAGAGCACAAGGACTCACATAACTTCGTGTCTGGGACAATGGGGTCCCGCTCTGATCACCTCCAAGCTGACGATATTTTTGGGATGAATTCCTTGTGTAGTCCTCACACACTTGCAGCGCAGCTCTGCAAGCATGACTGGCCTTGAAGCTGAGACACAGACAGAGACCTGTCATCGGATCCCAGTCTAACCAGGTGGGAACATCCTCCCTCCCCCCAACCCAGGTCACCCACCCTCTTGTTAGCTCCCTTTCTCACCACTGGCAATCCAGGCTAAAGTGGCCAGCAGCAAGAGAGGCAGCAGCCCTGCCCGAAGGAGAGCAGAGCCTGCAGTGGCTGGGGTGCAGGTACTGGGGCGCATGGTAAGGGAGCGGGCGTGGAGTCCGAGAGGAGGTCTAGACGCACGATGCAGAGTTCTCCAGCTTTGTGCATGCCTTGCACTTCGGATCCCTTTTATCCATGTCCACCCCGGGGTTCAGAGAGGAAACTGGCTGCCCAGGCATATTCGGGAAATTCCCTGAGGGGGTATGGGAGTAGGGAGGTGGGGAGGGCGGGCGGTGCGAGGTAGGTGGAGGACCTCTTAGGAGCTGGCCCGCCCTCGCCTGGAAGAAAGCCTGAGGAGCCTAGCCCAGCCAAGTCTGCTGTGAACTTTTGCCTTGGGGAGCAGCTGGCCGAGACTAGGCACGAGCCGGTGCTGGGGCTGCCAAGATACTCCTTATTGGTGGTCAGACTGTGGTCACTGGTGACGAAGAGATGCTCTCTGCGACGCCAGCTCGGAGTGCGGTTTTCCCGATTGTAGGGAAAGCTTCTCCACCCTAGGGATCCGTATTTCTTCATCAAGTTGGAAGGGCTACATCAGAGAAGAAAGAGGAGGAAGAAGGGATGGATGGAAGAGAGCCTTGTTCTGCAGTGCCCCTCCCCCAAAGACTTTCCATGAGAAATAGAGGTCCTTGGATAAAGCACCAGCCCTGGATTCAGGAAGACCTGAGTTCGAGTCCAGCCTCAGACACTTGACACTTACTAGCTGTGTGACCCTGGGCAAGTCACTTAACCCTCCTTTCCCCGGAAAAAGAAAAAAGGAAAAAGAAAAGAAAAGAAAAGAAATAGAGGTCTTTCTATGACAATAAATCCTTCCCCAACCCAAACTTAAAAGAAAGGGGGGGCAAGAAGTGTGTGGTATAGAGCTACACTGAGTTTTAAATAAAGAACAACAAAAACAAAAGGAAAGGCCTTGTCAGTGCTACCTTCCAATCTTCTTTATATTGACCTTCCTTGAAAATATTCCCTTTTACCAAACCCAAAGTGGTAGATAATACTACTACATAGAAAAAAACTACAGAGCTTGCCTTTCATTCCATGGATGCCAATATTCCCTCTTATGGGATATTGCTTCCTATAGCCCAAACATTCCTTTTCTTAAATTAATTTTATTTCTTTTCAATTATCAAATATTAACGTTTTCTCACTTCCACACACCCCCAAAAAAAGAAAAGAAAAAGAAAAAAGGAAGAAAAGAAAACTGTTGTAACAAATAGTCACTGTTAAACAAAACAAATTCACACATTGGCTAGGACTAAAAATTTATGTCTGTCTTCATATTGAGTACATCATTTTTCACCATTGGTCTTCTGGAATCATGGCTGATCATTGCATTCATAAGATTTCTTAAGTTTTTCAAAATTGCTTGTCTTTAGAGTATTGCTGGCATTATAAATTGTTCTGGTTCTTCTCACTTTACTCTGTATCAGTTCATACAAGTCTTTTATAGCACAATGGTATTCCATCACCCATTCCCCAACTGATGAATACCCCTTCAGTTTCCAGGTCTGTGCCACCACAGGAAAAAAAAGCTTCTCTAAATTTGTGTGCCTATAGATTCTTTTCCTCTGTCTTTGATTTCTTTGATACATCCCTGGTTGTAGTATTGTTGGACCAAAGGATATGCAGAGCTTAGTAATGTGGGGTGGCAAGCACATGTACTGATACAGTGAACCCATTTTTCATCTGACTAGGGAAGTTGTCAGTAATTGATTATATTAGGAGCTACACCCAACTTGAGGATGGGTGCTCTCTGATGTAGAAGCATCAGTGTGTAGAAGGATACAGGAGCTCACTCCCTGCAATTTTAGAAACAATTTCTGTAATGTGAGAGAAAAAAAAACCCTTTTTAAAAAAATTCTGTTTAGCCTAGTTCCAGGATAGAGTTTATTTTTTTAAACCAGATCTATGATTCCAAATGTATACGGAACTTACAATGAGGAAACTCCCTTTGCCAGCATAGATCATCACTGGCTAGGGAGAGGTTGGGACTTGCCCAGGGTCACAAAGCCAATCTATGCCAGAGGCAAGACTCTATGTGTCTTCCTGCCTGTGAGGTTCGCTTCAAATCCACTGCCTCTAGGGTTTAGATAACACTGAGGAAATATTAAAACTTCTAAAAATCAATTATAAGCTGAAAGGTATTAGGGAACTTTTAAATCATAAGACCAAGCTACCTATAAAACTGCTTTCCAATTAATCCCAAATAAACCCTTTCAAGTATGAGTGATATGGGCATGTTTATATTCCTGGGAAACGACTATCAAGACAACAAAAGATTAGCCCACAAAACAAGCTTTTCTATATGAGTCCCTACTCATCAACTTCATTGGGAACTCTGATTTTCCCTCCTGAAATATGTTGTCTCATCTGAATTGTACCCTGAAATACCTCCTTGTGGATTGTTTATTGAATAAAGAATCTTTAGCTGTGTAACCCTGGGCAAGTCACTTAACCCCCATTGCCCTGCAAAAAAAATCTTCACCAGTTGGCATTTGGGGAAAAAAAGAAACTTCCACTATAAGTGGGCAGCTTCATTACCCAACCTGGTCTACAGTGAGTCACCTGAAGCCTCTACACTCAGCCAACCACCAAATCCGTGGGATCTAGCTTCCTTCTCTCTTGGGTCTGCTCAAATCAGAAAGGAATGTAGAAATATATCCAAGAAACCCAATATTCATCCCTGCAACACCAAGAAAATGAGGGTGGAGGGAAGAGGATATCATTTCTTTTGGGGAAAATCGAATTTGATTTCTTAGTTTCTGACATGAGGCATTTGTAGTAGTAGTAGGGGGGTTTTTTGTTTGGTTTTAGGCAATTGGGGTTAAGTGACTTGCCCAGGGTCACACAGCTAGTAAGTGTTAAGTGTCTGAGGCTGGATTTGAACTCAGGTCCTCCTGACTCCAGGGCCAATGCTCTATACACTGTGCCACCTAGCTGCCCCGGACATGAGGCATTTGTACTGAGATCACTGCTATAGTGAGATAATTGAGAAGAAAATAGCCATCATGTATACTGAATGAATGAGTGAGTAAGTGAGTGAGTGAATATCACATAATCACAGCAGGAAAAGTGCTGGATTTAGTCATATAGGCTCATTTAAAATCCTGCCTCTGATATGTAATACCTGTTTGTGACCTCAGACAAATCACTTACCCTCTTTGGCCCTCATTTTCCTCATCTCTAAAATGGGTTGTTTGAACTATATGACTCCCAAGGCTCCTTTCAATATTAAATCCAAGATACTACAATCTTCATAGCCTGAAAGGCAGCTAGTCAAAAGTACTTCACCACCAAGTAACACAAACATAAGGAGACTCTGCTTCAGCATAATTTAAACAGTTCTGATCCAGTTCTCTGGAACCACACATACCCTAAGACCCCCATGGTTTTCTATAAGGTAGATGAGTGGCCTCTACAAAATTTGGAGTTATAGAGCCTTATCAGTAAAATTTGTTTGAACTCATATACATAGGCACATTTATTTATAAATCATACATGTCATTGTTGTTCAGCTATTTCTGATGTTTTGTGGCCCATTCCGAGTTTTCTTGGCAAAGATATTGGATTGGTTTGCCATTTCATTCTCCAGCTCATTTTACAGATAAGGAAATTAGGGCAAACAAGGTTAAGTGACTCATCCAGGGTCACACAGCTAGTGTCTGAGGTCATATTTGAACTCACAAAGATGAGTCCTTCTGAGTCCAGGACAGGCACTCTATCCACTGTGCCACCTAGCTTCCTATGCACACATTACTGCTGTGCTAATGGTTAAGTAAGTTATAAAACTTGGGCAAAAAATAGACATTGAATGGAATCCACCTCTATGAGGAGCCCAAAAAGATTGCACTGAAGGGAACCATGACTAGATTGCCTGACGGACTGTTGGAAAAGAGAAGGAGGGAGACAAGATAAGAGACAAAGCAAAGATGTTGAATGGCATAGGGGAGACCTCTCAAGCTGTAGATATGTGGGGAAAAAATCCAACATCCCAACCTGTTCTTGGTTTCCCAATGCTTGTATCCCCTAGCAATCCCCATTGAGTGACTCATTGGGTTAAATTGTTCTTTCCACAGTTAAGTTGAGATGTCATCTAGCTTCTAATTCTTGTGTATTCTATCACCTAAACTAATCTATGTGGCTTATCCAATTACTGTGTTGTGTTTGTTTTGACAAATGTTTGGTTGCTACTTGTTGTTTTCTTTTGATTATTGGTGAGAGGGAAAACTAAAAGAGCTGATATTGTTAACTGAACTTCCAGATGTGGGAGAGAACTACTTCCCCAGCCCATAGTGATCAGGGAAAATTATTTTTATTCTTGAGCACCAAAAGAATCATACCCCTAGACCTCAAATATCTGATTTGTAATAGATATCATTTCAAATCCATAATCTCTTGATGACAGGATATCAAGACTGATCGCCCAGCACCCTCACAGAGGTAAAATTCCCATCTCCCAAGACATGAGGTAGAGTTCTTTCTGTCTCTGTCTCTCTTTGTCTCTGTCTCTCTCTTTCTCTGTCTCCAATCTCTGAGATATATATATATATATATATATATATATATATATATATATATATCTACAACTATTACATGCAGGTCACATTGGTCTTTGTTATAGGGTCCATTTGTTACATTAAAAAGATGAGATAAAGATGAAATAACATCTTTTCCTGAAGTTACTAGGGAATCACTAAATCTTATTGAGAAGGACAGTGACATTCTTAGATCTGAGCTTTAGGAAAAAATCACTTTGGCTATTATGTGGCTGATATACTGCAGAGGGGAAAAGCCAGAAACAGAAAAACCCATTAGGAGGCTCTTGAAATATTCCAGGGAAAGGTGATAAGGTGGTCTTAAGAGTAGAAAAACAGAGAAGGATGAAAGATGCTGTGGAGATAGAAACCATAAGGCTTGAGAACAGATCTCGTGTGTGATATGAGTGAATAGCAAGAAGGAATAGGTTTGGGGGAAAAGGCAATGAATTCTGGTTTTGAAATGTTGACTTTTAGATAACCAGGGAACAATGAATTTGAAATTTCCAAAAGACAATTGTGGATGTGGGACAATGCCTCCATCTCTGAAGCTCCCTCTTCTAATTGTTAATTTTCTCCTAAGAAACTACATCTTGAGGAAGTGCTCAAGCAAGCCATGCTCACTTCTCATTTTTCAGTTTCCTCAACTGTAAAATGAGCATAAAAACACATATAATCTATAGTATATTGCTTGCCATCTTGGGGAAGGGGAAAGAGCAGGGAGGAGCAAAATTTGGAACTCAAAATCTTTTTTTTTAAGAAATAAAAGCATTTTATTATTTTTCAGTTACATATAAGAATAATTTTCAACATTTGTTTTCATAGGATTTTTAGTTCCAAATTTTTCTCCTGCCCTCCTTTCCCTCCTTCCTCCCCAAGACAGAAAGCAATCTGATATAGGTTATATATGTGCAATAACATTAAATATATTTCTGCATTAGTCATCTAATTAGAAAGAAGAATCAGAGCACAAGAGAAAAACCTCAAAAAAGAAGGGAAAAAAACAGCCTTAAAGCAGAAACAGTATGATTCAATCTTTGTTCATAATCCACAGTGCTTTTTTTTTTAGTGAGGCAATGGGGGTTAAGTGACTTGCCCAGGGTCACACAGCTAGTAAGTGTTAAGTGTCTGAGGCTGGATTTGAACTCAGGTACTCCTGACTCCAGGGCCAGTGCTCTATCTCACCAATCCAATGGTACAAGAAAGTTCCAAAGGACTCATGATGGAAAAGGCTCTCCAAATCCAGGAAAAAATAAAAGGAACTGTGGAATATGGATGCTGATTGGACCATACTATCTCTTTTGTTTTGGGTGCTGTTGTTTTTCTTTTTTGAGGTTTTTCCTTCTTGCTCTGATTCTTCTTGTATAACATGATTAATGCAGAAATATGTTTAATGTTATATATCAGATTACCTGCTGTCTAGTGGAGAGGGGCAAGGAGGGGAGGGAGAAAAAATTGGAAATTGGAAATCTTATCTAAACAAAGGTTGAAAACTTATATAAATAAATACATGAATGAATGAATGAACGAATGAACGAATGAATGAAGAAAGGAAGGAAGGAAGGAAGGAAGGAAGGAAGGAAGGAAGGAAGGAAGGAAGGAAGGAAGGAAGGAAGGAAGGAAGGAAGGAAGGAAAAGAAAGAAAGAAAGGAAAAGAAAGAAAAAATGAACGTATGGAGATATTTTTGAAGTGTTTAGCATAGTATCTGACACATACTAGGTGCCTAATAAATGCTTATTCCTTTCTTCCAATCTCTGACACATAACTTCACATGAAGACCCTTTGATAACCTCTTGGAACTCTAGGCAATTGTCATGGGCTACATGTGGCAGAGAAGTTGGTGAGCTTGATTGGTAGATGGAATTCCTTCTTTGGGAATGATGTTCTAGACAACTCTCTAACACAAGGAAAAGCAATGGCATTACAGGCCTCATCTCTACCTTTAGTTAACTCTAAAACCTTGTTATTGACAGCCAAATTTACTTAGATTCCACTGTTTATAAAGCACAGCACTAGGTCCTGTAAGAAGATAGAAAATTAGTATAAAATGGAGATTACCTCAAGGAGTCTGAAGAAGATATAACTACAAATGAGAACTTTGTAAACTATGTACATACATGCTGAAATTTGAAAGAACTGTAGTCTGGGTAAGGTTAATGAAGCAGGAAAATGCAAAAAGAGGTGACATGCAAAGCAGAATTTTGAAGGAATATGTTTATTTCATTGAATAGCATGAGTATATTTCATGTTAAAATATAGAGACATAAATTTAATCTTCATTGAATGAACCAACTTTCTTTAGAAACATATCTTGTTAAAATTTGGATTACCCATGTCGTGATTAAGAGATTTCTTTAATTCAATATCATCCAACCATGCAACCCTCAAGGAAATGTTTTTGGACTCTAGTTAGTACAAGTTTCTTTGTCCCATGTTGGCTCTTGACACTGTTATTACTTAATTGTTGCTCTTGGGGAAAATCCAAAATATCTCCCTCATAACATTTTCTTGAAGTAAACCACAAGGTCCAAAGATCTAGTAAGTTATTCAACACTGGAAGAAAAACAATTATAAAAGTAGAAGTGTATTATTTGTTTAGAATTGGAATGATTTTTTTTTAATTTTTTTTTTTTTAGTGAGGCAATTGGGGTTAAGTGACTTGCCCAGGGTCACACAGCTAGTTAAGTGTTAAGTGTCTGAGGCCGGATTTGAACTCAGGTACTCCTGACTCCAGGGCCAGTGCTCTATCCACTGCGCCACCTAGCTGCACCCCCTAGAATTGGAATTATTAGAGGTAATTTGCAAGATATGTAATTTGCTTAAGTTATAATATCCTAAATCTTAACAATATTTATTTCAAAAGTAGTCTTCCATAAACAGGAAGAAAGACATAAAATTTTTCCTTTTAATATATTATATCATTTTGTTGTTGTTAACATTTTACTATGGTCTTGTTTTCTTTTGCATACACTAATGTTTTAAAAAATAATTCATCATTAGTTGAGCAAATATTAACAAAAAGACTATTTCAATACACAAAGATCATATTTGTGTATAATACTATGAACTTCTATTACTTCTGGCACAGTGGGTAGAAAGCCAATTTTGAAGCACAGAAGACCTAGGTAAGCTTTGCCTCTGACACATGTGTGACCCAGGGCCAATCATTTAACTTTTCAGTGCTCTAGACTGGTGGTTCTATTTTTTTTTGTCTTAGGACCACTTTACACTCTTAAAAATTATTGACTCCTCCCCACTTACCAAAAAGATTTATTTATGTGGGTTATATCAATCAATATTTATCATATTCAAAAATAAAACATCTTAGCATTAGTGTGAAAAATAGTTTTGACCTCAAAGACCTTCCAAAGGGACTCAGGGACTTCTAAGATGTTCCTGCACCACACACTCTAGGTAACCCTGTAAGGCAAGGAAGGGTTTTTAAAGTCTTTTGCATCATAGATCCCTGGTAAAGCCTATGGACCCCTCAAAATAATGTTTTTAAATGCATAAAACACATAGTATTGTAAAAGAAACCAATTATATTTTAATAGTTATTAAACTAACAAAAATTTTCACTAAGCAAAGTTAAGAACCTCTGTTCTAACACTATAAGTTGCAGAGCAGGTATAATTCTTCATTGGGAACATCTTTTCTTTCCTACATGGTTGCTGATAACTTGCATGTCTTCTTTTGAAAGCTGCCACTTCACATCTTTTGATCATTTATTTATCTATCAGAGAACAGCTCTTGTTCTTATCTATGTGATGTATTCTCTTTTTATTTTGGAAGTTGGATGTTTATTTTTTAAAATTGGCTTCAATTATTTTTCCTACCTAACTATATTTCTTCCATTAACTTTGCATTTATGTAATAAAAATTATTTCATATTTTTATAACTTTCCTCCCTTTTTTAGGCAAAACTTTGTGTGTCTGCGTACATAGTTGTAAAAGTTATCTCCTTTTATCCCATTATTATTCACTTTTTAATATTCAGGCCATACATTCATTGTGTGATATGAAATGTTGGTCTAAACCTAATTTCTATCAGATTGATTTCCAGTTTTTCCAGGAGGTTTTGTTAAATATGGATTCCTTAGCCCAATGGTTGTTATCCTTGAAATTACAAAACACTGTGCTCGAGGGCAGCTAGGTGGCACAGTGGATAAAGCACTGGCCCTGGATTCAGGAGGACCAGAGTTCAAATCCAGCCTCAGACACTTGACACTTACTAGCTGTGTGATCCTGGACAAGTCACTTAACCCTCATTGCCCCACATACAAACAAACAAAAAACCAAATAAAACGCTATGCTACTATTTTTATTGCTTCTTGATCTTCTTTAACTAATCTGCTCCATTGGTAAACTTTCCTATGTTTTAACTATCGCCAAACTGTTTTTCAGGATCTCTGCTTTGGAGTAGTGATTGAGATCTAGTAATGATTTTTCTTTCCATAGAAAGAAAAGTCCCTTAGACAGTCCCTTTCTTTCTCACTTTTAAAAATTATTTCCTTTTTAAATTTTTCTTTCTTTTTCAATGGGGATAGGTAGAAGAGAAAAAATGGATTTTTCTTCATTAAAAATTTAAATTAACATTTTTATCCCTAGAGAATCTGCTTTACTAGGTGAATTTTGTTATTATTTTTTCAAGTTCTACAAAAATAACATTTTTAAAAGGCTCTTCATGCTGTTTTTTCCTTAATAACATGTGGAAAGGCTGATGGCTCTGTGGGTTTATTTTATATTATATCAATTGAAGTTGCTAATTATTTTAATTAATGTTAGTTGGCTCTCCAAGTCTCTGTAAATAAATTTTCATATTATCTTCAAAAAAAGCAATTATTTTGTTTCTTGTTTCCTTATTCTTCACCTTGTGAAAACTAACATTGTTCGAACTATATCAAATAATAACTTACTTATCTTCATTCAATTTTAAGAAATGTTAGATAACCAATGCAATTTAAGAACATAGTTATTACAAAAGAAATGGTTAGATATTTTGTTTTTATTGTTATATGTATTATTATATTTAATATACTGACCTCAATATATTTATGATACATAATACATATATTGTCATAAGTTTTATTGGGTTGAATTTGGGAGATCTTGATTTCTAATTCAGCTATAAAAATTTGCTTTAAAATCATATACAGTACAAGTCCCTTTGTGTGCCTCAGCTTTTCCATCTAAGAGGAAAGGTAGCAATTAGAGAACACTGTGGTGGGGGTGGGGGTGGGGGTGGGGGTGGGGGTGGGGGAAGCTAGGTGGTGCAGTGGATAAAGCACTGGCCCTGGATTCAGGAGGACCTGAGTTCAAATCCAGCCTCAGACACTTGACACTTACTAGCTGTGTGACCCTGGGCAAGTCACTTAACCCCAATTGCCTTACCAAAAACAAAACAACAACAACAAAAAAACCACCCTATTTCTACTATTTGCAACCTACATGACATTGTACAAGTCAATTAACCTCTCAGTCTCACTTTTATTACCTGTATAAATAAGCTGGGCCAGATGATACCAGTTTCCTTCCAGCTCAGAATTCCATGATCCTGTATATTTGTCCAACAATAGCTTGAGTATTGATATCAAACACTATATAAAATGAATAGATATAGTCACTAAGGCATTCTCCAATATCATAGAGAACACCTTGCATAAAGTCCAAAGAAATCCAAACGATGGTAAGGCATTCCTCATATTCTCATTTGCTGATGGTGGTGTACTAATTGTGTTGAGTACAGGAATATAACAAAGCTTCCTCAGGGGAATCTATGATAATTTGAATGTTTATATAATCATTTACATGGCAAAGCAAACTATGCCAAAACATATTTTGTCCAAATTATAAGCAGTAGCTAGGAAGCCAGTCCATTGAATTATTCTATCATTATATATATATATATATATATATATATATATATATATATATATTTGGACAAGCTTTACAGATTGATAACAGACTGAGTACAGAACTAAATAAGAAGGGGAAAGCAGATTGGGTTGCATTCCAGAATTGGGCAATGCTTTCAATTATTCCAAACTGCTCCTTGCTGAAAATTTTCATTTTATTAATACCAATATCCTCTTGGGGATACTGTATGATTATGAATCCTCCCCAAAACACATTTATTTCAGCTAACTCAATATTGAAAATAACCCAAAGAATAGTGGAAAGACACTTGGCAGATATAAGTAGACAAGTATGTTACCAAAGATGATTTTCTTCTCATTCAAGTTACATTGCCAAAAAATGTAGTGAGAATAAATAATAGATAATAATCATGTAATAACAGCGAAGATTTATACAGGGCATCACTCCCAAAGGGTTTTTTTCTTTTCTTTTTTTGTAAGGTAATTGGGTTTAAGTGACTTGCCCAGGATCAAGTGTCTGAGGCCATATTTGAACTCAGGTCCTCCTGACTCCATGCTGGTGCTCTATCCACTGTGCATCTAGCTGCCCCTATCTCAAAGGTTTTGATACAGTTTTAAGCTAAGATACCCTGTAGGGACATCAACGTTTACAGAGGTCAAAGTCTGAGCAAATCACTTCACCTCTCCCTCAGTTTCCTTAACTATAAAATGGGGATAATAGCACATATTTCCCAGAGTTATTGTGAAGATCAAATGAAATAATAATTATAAAGTGGTTAACATAGTATCTGACACATGATAAGCACTATGTAACTGTTAGCTATTATTATTATTGTTATTATTATTATTATTATGAAGAAGTGTTCTACATGTATCATCTCATTTGACCCCCATAACAACCCCGTGAGGTAGTTGAAATTATTATTCCCATTTTACTCATGATAAAGGTTAAGGGACTTGTTCAAGGTCACACAGCTAAGAAGTGACTCAGGTAAGATTTTGTCTGAAGCCTCTAAGGCCAGCACTATACCCCATGAGCTTTTTTGCTACCACCTAAGGATAGGGCCTTAGAGATCATGTTTCAACCTCATTAGAAAACAGTTAAAGGGAGTCAATGTCAATCCAATATAGAGTCCACAGGTATGTATGTATCCACCAATAATATCTCTTGTATAATGCTCCTATCTATTGTTCTTCCTGACTCCAAGCCCAACATTTCATCCAGTGTACCACCTGGCTATCTCTAGACACCTTTGAGGTGTATGCCTATGTCTTTGTGTGTGCATGAGAGAGACAAAGAGACAGACAGAGCCTCTAGTTCATTGATTGATTGGGTCTTTTTGAGAAGATTGATGTGAAGACATGAACAAGAATCACAGTGGATGGAAAAGACATAATTTTGACTTCCTTTGGTGGAACAAATGTGCATACCATAGATGTCATAACTCCATTCTCCATCAATATATGAAGATGCAGACCTTTTCCTATAATCTCCAAGAAGAATAGGGTACACAGTCAATCTGCCCATGTCTGTCATTTTTACAATAGAAAGAGAAAAGAGAAAACGATATACCAGCTCTCACAAGCCTTGGACTCATACTCCAAAGAATGCATAAGGGAGCATTTGTTCTCTTCTTCTGAGAACTTGTTCTGATCTATACAATCAAATGCCTCCAAGCATTAAGTTTTCTAGAGAGTTAAGAGGAAGCTAGAAAATATATGCTTCCTTCCTTTATTACAGATGGAACATTTACATTTAGGTTCAGATGACTGCCATTTAATATTGTTCCTAAGATACCCTTTATGTAGAGGTAGGATGGTTTTGTATGGAGGTAGCCAGGTGACTCAGTAGATAAAGCACTGAGCCTGGAATTAGGAAGACCTAAGTTCAAGCCTGGCCACAGAGATTTACCAACTGTGTGACTCTGGGCAAGTCCCTTAACCTCTGTTTGCCATAATCCATTGGAGAAGGAAATGGCAAACCATTTCAATATATTTCCCAAGAAAACCCATAGATGGGATTGGTGTCCACAGGGTCTTGAAGAGTCAGATGGGATTCAATAACAATGTTTTCTTATCAAGACATTATTGAATGTGGAATGAAGTGAGATTTGGGTGTAAATCCTACCTCAGACAGCTACAGTGTAATCCAGGAAAAGGGAATGCAAATACTAAATAAGGCAACATTTACATTTAATTGTAGAAAAAAGAAACAGAAACAAACTACAGAATCAAGAGTTGGGGGGGTGGATTTCAAGTTTCTAGAAGAAATTCTCAATTTTTTTCTCCTATACACATTACAAAGATTGTATTGCCAGGATGAGGCTTTGACAAGTGACATGACATAGCAGATACAATGCTGAGCCAGGCATCAAGGGACCAGGGTTCAAATCCTATCACAAATATTTAATTGCTGTATATCTGTGGGAATCAGTTAACTTCTCTACACCTCAGTTTTCTCATCTGTGAAATGGGGATGAAACTTCTACTTCCTATCTCTCAGTATTATTTGGAGAAAAGTACTTTATAAACCTAAACATCCCATGAAATGATAATTATCATTATAGTACAGTAATTGTCTACCATCCACATATCTTGTGTTTTTAAGTGTATCTGCCAAATCTTATAGTCTCTTACATTTTCATTTTATAGAAATTGTCATTATTCAGTACTTCTTTAAAATTATTTGAGATATGAATGATCGTGATCTACTGAATATACATGGTTTTCAGGAGTCAAAGCCCTTAAGATTTGGTAAATGTCCCAAGACCTCACAATAACCACTCTCTCCCTTGCTGCTTCCATAAGGAGATGACAGGTGATGCATCGAACTAAACCAAATGCTAGAGTATCCTTTTTTAAATATCTTTTCTGTACTATGATGTACAAAATCTCCTTCTGTTAACTGTTGAATGACCAAGAGCATCTGATTTCATTCCAACACCTCACCTAAACCAGGGCTTCTTAAACCTTTTCTACTTGCAACCCCTTTTCACTAGAGAAATTCTTATGCAACCCCTGGTATATAGGTATATGAAATAGGTATACATAAGCTTTTAGTGTTGCCAAATTTTTCACAGCCTCCACATTTAGTTATGTCACCTACAGTTTAAGAAGCTGGGACGTAAACTAATCAGGACCAAGTCTGGGTCAGGTAAACCGCTCACACTTTGTATCAAAGAATCAAAAAAGAGAGAAAAAAGAAAAGGCAGTTTAGCAAAGCCAACACATCAACCATGCCTGAAAATATATGCAATATTCTACACCTATAGGAGGAAATGGGATATATTCCTCAACTCTTTCCCCTTCCATTTAGTCCATTATTACTACTTAGCAGTCAAGAATTTGGTTTATTTTTTTTTATCTAGTGGTGATTTTTCATATGAATTTTATCCTTCAGCAAAGTCCACCACATTTGCACTGCCTGGAGGCTCTGGGTTCTTAAACACCATACTCTTGGAGCATAATCTCAGTTAGAAGTATCCATCTGAAAAGCCCTCCAGAATAGGCTGATCATGGACTGAATGTACTTTGCCTTAGGACTTAACCAAGCAAAGCACCAAGAGACTCATTGCCAGTTTGCTTAAATGCCAGCAACTTCTTACATCAGTGTGTTGATTCAAATCCCAGATCCTTGAAGCAGTGAAATATTCTATCCCTTTAAATCTTATTTTATTAAGGTAGGAAGTCATAAAGTCTGTGATTTGAAAAAAATTTCCTAGAAGTGACTACTTTTAGAAATAATTTTTCTTTAGAACATTTACAAGAAATAAAAAAGTTGGTCCCAGGGCTCCAATAGGAGTTACATAAATGCCAAGATGAAAATTAAAGGGACAATCCTCAAAATTCAGTTCTTCCTCAGTGATGATGGAACATTATTCATAGAATTACACCCCATGGCTGCTGTCTGGTGAGTGAAATTACTCAGTTGTCTGTTCTCAAGTGTCTTTATTCGTTGTTGAATCAGTTCTATTAAAAAAAAACCCAGTATTTGTAAGCTACAGTGACGATTTTTCTTTTGGAACAATATGTCCCAAAAGACAATTTTTGGGGGGGAAATGGTGTGTAAGTGTTAGTCTGTGTCAGATGCTACAGCAAATATGTAATATTTTTGAATGATAGGGTATGTTATATCAGATTCACTTGCTTATAATAGCTTTTTCTTTTTTTTCCTCTTTTTTTTTTTGGTGAGGCAGTTGGGGTTAAGTGACTTGCCCAGGGTCACACAGCTAGTAAGTGTCAAGTGTCTGAGGCTAGATTTGAACTCAGGGCCTCCTGAATCCAGGGCCGGTGCTCTATCCACTGTACCACCTAGCTGCCCCTGGTACATCTTTTTCAATACCCTGCTTATAGCAGTGCTTATCATAGCCAGAGTAAATTCTTGGGGATTTACCAATGAAGTCTCCAAAGATTTTTTTTAATGGTAGTAAACCATCTTTCCGGGGGCAGCTAAGTGACACTGCAGTGAAGAGAGTTCTGGGCCTGTAGCCAGGACTCTTCTTCTGAATTCAAATCAAGCCTCAGACATTTATGAGCTGTATGACTCTAGCTAAGTCACAACCCTGCTTTCCTCAGTTTCCCCATCTGTAAAATGAACTAAAGAAGGAAATGGCAAATCACTCCAGTATTTTGTCAAGAAAACCCCAAATGGGATCATGAAGAGTCAGATATGACTGAAACAACTGAATGACAACAAACTGTTTCTAGGATAGTTTTAATAGAATGTTCTTTGGAGGAGAAAAGAATAAATGATCAGGGCAGTCTCTTTTTGAACTTACTTGTGAACTATGACTTACACAAAATATTTTTTAAATTTTCTTTTTGACTAGTTAAATGATGCCTTTTTGCCTCATTTCTTACCTAGCATTAGTAGGCATTGACTCAGGCAAACTGAGACCTGGAAAAGGCCTTAACTTAAAAGGCCAATGTCTCCCACTGCATTGGGGCCATCTCCAGTGGCCCCGATGTATATCTTGCCACTGAACCCAGATGGCTCTGGAGGAGAGAGTGAGGCCAGTGACTTCTGACAGCCCTCCCTCACTTAAATCCAATTCAAGGCAAGTCATGACATCATCTCCCAATGTCATGGTCCTCTTTGAGAACAAATGACAAATAACAACAGCCTTTCTTTGAGACAGAAGAACAAAAAGATGATGACCCAGCCATGGTTGTCCTGGATTCTGGCTACCTCTCCAACAAAAGGCTATGAAATGGCTACCCAATGGGACCCACAGTTTATGTTGCTGGGTTCATTCTGTACATCCCTTGATGTTGCTGCTGTTACTACCACAATCACTGCAGAATATGCTCAAACTTCACTCCATCATTCTATGGCAAAAAGCAAGAGAATGTAAACATGCTCTTTGTAGGATGGTAGTAAAGGACAATCTGGAAGAACAATAACATTAAAAGAAAACTTGATATCTCCTATCTAACCATATTGATCTTGAATACATGATACTTAGAGATGACTTAAAGATCATAGGTCTTCCAGAAGAACATGGCAAACAAAACAAACAAAAACCCGTGAACATGATAACGCAAGAAAGCTGACTAGAATTTGTGGACACAAAAAACAGTGTCAATCCTGTTAACTTTCCCATTTCTGCTGAGGGCATCACCATCTTCCCAATCACCCAGGCTCAGCCAGGTGTCAACTCTGATTGCTCACTTTTTTTCACCCCCCATATTCAGTGTGTTGCCAAAGGCCTTATTCAACCCCATATTCTCCAAGATCACTGGCCTCCCTGTTGTTTCTCCCATAAGAAACTATTTCCTTACGATATGAACTAGCTGTCCTCCATGTCTGGAATTCTCTCCCCACCCATCTCTGCCTCCCAGCTTCCCTAGTGTCCTTTAAATCTCAGCTAAAATTCCATCTTCTGCAAGAAACCTTTCCCAATCCCCTTAATGCTAATGCCTTCCCTCCATTGATTATCCACTATTATATATATATATATATATACATATGTGTGTGTTTATATATATGTATATATTGCACATTATATGTGTGTATATGTATGGAGAGAGAAAGAGAGAGGAGACATACACACACGTATACACACACACACACACACACAGAGTTTGAACTAAGTTGTTTTCATATTGTCTCCCTCATCTAAATGTGAGTTTCTTTAGAAGAGACTTTTTTTTTTTGGTGAGGCAATTGGGGTTAAGTGACTTGCCCAGGGTCACACAGCTAGTAAGTGCCAAGGCTCTGAGGCTGGATCTGAACTCAGGTCCTCCTGAATCCAGGGCCGGTGCTCTATCCACTGCGCCACCTAGCTGCCCCGAGAGACTTGCTTTTGTCTTTCTTCATATCCTCAGTGCTTATCACAGTGTCTGTCATACACTAGGAGTTTAATAAATGTTTGTTGATTGATTTCTTATAGTATAAGGCTCATGAATCAAATAATTTTTGTTGTTCAGTCATGTATGACTCTTCATGACCCCATGGACCATAGCACACCAGGCTTTCCTCCACTATCTCTCAAAGTCTATCCAAGTTCATGGTCTTTGTTTCCATGACACTATCTATCCATCTGATACTCTGCCAACCCTATCTTCTTTGTCCTTCAATCTGTCCCCAAATCAGGGTCTTTTCCAATGAATCCTGTCCTCTCATTATGTGACCAAAGTGGTTAAGCCTCACTTTCTTTAGTATTTGAACTGCCAGTGAAGAGACTGAGTTAATTTCTTTAAGTACTGACTGATTTGATCTCCTTGCTGTCCAAGGGACTCTCAAAAGTCTTCTCTAAGGGGCAGCTAGATGGCACAGTGGTTAAAGCACTGGCCCTGGATTCAGAAGTACC
Organism: Dromiciops gliroides; assembly: GCF_019393635.1. Lineage (NCBI taxonomy): Eukaryota > Metazoa > Chordata > Mammalia > Microbiotheria > Microbiotheriidae > Dromiciops > Dromiciops gliroides. Next base: position 260,857,881 of record NC_057866.1, read on the forward strand.
TGAATTCAAATCCGGCCTCAGACACTTGACACTTACTAGCTGTGTGACCCTGGGCAAGTCACTTAACCCCCATTGCCTGCCAAAAAAGCCCCCCAAAACAAAGGTCTTCTGTAGCACCATAATTTGAAAGCGTCGATTCTGAAGCTCAGCTTTTCTTATAGCCCAACTGTCGTATTTTGAACAATGTGAATTTTTGTCAGCAAGGTAATGTCTCAACTTTTTAGTATGCTGAATCAAAGAATAGAAGCATCAAATAGATGAAAAGCGTACATAATTAACAATGAGAATAAGTGAAAGAAATTATTTTTAAAAATAGCAGTGAAATGAAGAAAAACAAACTAAATTAAAGGGGATAAAAATTTTACTTAACTCTTAACTGAGAGGAAAAAGAAGATGGGAATACCTAACTAGATAAAAGGAAGAAAGAAAGGGGAATTTAAAAGTTAAGAGGAAAGGGGGAGAGTGAGGAGGGAATTAGGAAGCTTGAAGGTGAAGAAAACTTGTAAGAATTGTTGTTATTGTTTGTCCTTTGTTCTAGGAGAGGACCATGACATTGGGGTGATGCCATGACTTGCACTGAATTGTATTTAAGTGAGGGAGGGCTTTGCAAGGTTACCAACTTCATTCTGTCCTCCAGAGCCATCTGGGTCCAGTGACGACATATACATCAGGATGAGTGGTGATGGCCATGGATGTTTAAGGTAATTGGGGTTAAATGACTTGCCCAAGGTCACATAGCTAGTAAGTATCTGAGGGGAAATTTGAACTCAGGTCCTCCTGACCCTGGGACCAGTACTTTATCCACTGTACCCCCTAGCTGCTTCACCTGTGAGAATAGGGTCGTCTTCAAGCAGATTAAGCAGAAATAACTGAAGAGACAAAGTATTGTATTTACAGAGTAAGGGGAAAAGATCCTAGTTTAAAAAGAAAAAAACATTTTGAAAGACTAAGGAAAATATAAGCTTAACCCTTATAATTAACCCTTATAAACTTTAACTTTTAATCCTTATAAACTGATGTTTATAACTTATAAATTTAACCCATATAATTTTATAATTTAAAATAGAAATGGATTAATCAGTCCAATAAAATGAAAGAGTGACAAATTTTATCTCCATTATTTTCATTTTAACGTCTCTCCTTACAATCTGAGTCCTCTGTTTTTAGCTAGAGAGACAATTAGGTAAAACATTCAACAATGACATCTGAAAATATATGTAATATTTTGTGCTAGTTGTCCTCATCCTCTCTACCATGGGAAATAAATTTTGTCATTCCTTGGAGTTCAATTTCCTTTTAGTGACCTTGTCATTTGCATTACTGTAATCACTGTGTACATTGTTCTCTTAGTTTGAATGTTTTTGCTCTGCATCATTTCATACAAATCTTGCCATGTGTCTCTGAATTCTTCATATTTATAATTTCTTGCTACACAGTAATACCTGATGTCATTCCCATGTTATCAGCTATCATCCAATTCAAACTTCCCTTCACAGTTAATTGCTAACACAAAGCATGCTACTGAGAATACTGGGGAATAGATTGGACTTTTCTTTCTGTCATTGACTTCTTTGACATCTTCAGTAGGACTGATGGGATAAATGGTGTGATTAGTTTAGAAATTTATCTTCTTTTGGCCCAAATTGAAATCAGGAATGGCTGTAGCATGACTCTGATTATGTATATGTCTTATCACAGGCCATGAAAAATTGACTTTTTTTCTCTTTTGTCAACTTTACTAATTTGTATTAAGTAACGTGAAACCTCAGGGTTATTTTACTTTGCATTCCTCTTACCTCTACTAATTTAGAGCATGTTTTCAAGTGGTCATTTATAGTTAGGAACTCTTTTTAAAATGATTAATTTAAAAGAGGGTACCTGTTTATCATCTCTGTGTTTAAGAACTGTCAGTGTCTTTTCTTCAACTATCCACCCAGCTATTCATTCATTTGGTATTTATTAATCACTTACTATATATTTAGGCACTTAGATACAAAAATACAACTCCAAATATTATCTGCTCCAAAGGAACTCACATTTTATTACACATAGTATGTACATGTTGAAATGTTCACTGAATTTAATAAAATTGAATATGCAATTTCTTTTTTTTGCGGGGCAATGAGGGTTAGGTGACTTGCCCAGGGTCACACAGCTAGTAAGTGTCAAGTGTCTGAGGTCAGACTTGAACTCAGGTCCTCCTGAATCCAGGGCCCATGCTCTATCCATAAATATGCAATTTCAAAAAAAATGTTTAATTTGTGATCACAGGATAAGCAAAAAAAAAGCCAACAATCCAAAACCCAAAGATAGACTAGTCACTTTCTCCAAATCCCTCTGGAACTCTAACTCTTCTTTCAAAATGAATTATTACCTGGAAATAGTGCAATCACCACTGAATATATGGGATAAGAAAGAGAAAATTCTTACAAGATAAAGTGCTTATATATTAATAACTGAGAAAACTAATCCTTAGCATGCTTACTTGGTTAAGGACAATTCTGTCTCATTGTAAACTATTCAAGGTAGGGAGCAAGGCAGATGAACTCTATTTCTACCATTCAAGGATACTGAGGCAGCTTTGCAGCCAAAATTCTTGAAAGGGTGGGGGTGGGGCAATAGCATCCAGCAAAGGAAGTGTCAAAAAGAGAGTGATGAGAGATTAGAAAGCTAAAGAATTAATGATTTCAAGAGAAACAATGCTCAGTAATAGACTGGAACATAGGCAAATAAGCCAACAGAGAGAATCTAAAACCAAAAGAAAGGTTGAGTCTTGATTCCTCAAAAAGATTCTAGAACTCTCCTAACAAATATTACAAGACAAAGGAAAGTGATCCAATGCCTGATGAAATACAGAATCATGGGGACTCCAAATAGAGTATGAGACAAGCGCTAAAAATTCTAGAATTGTCTAAAAGAGAAATAAAATCCACAAATGACTATATCTCAGAATGTGGGCAGCTAGGGGACACAATAGATAGAGTACCCAGCCTAGAGTCAGTAAGACTCATCTTCATGACTTCAAATATGGCCTCAGAAACTTAATACCTGGGTGATCATAGACAAGTCACTTACCCATCCCTCATCTGTAAAATGAGCTGGAGAAGGAAATGGCAAACCACTCTAGTAATTTTGCCAAGAAAACCCCAAATGGGGTCACAAAGAGTTGAACATGACTGAAATGACTGGACAATAACTAATAGCTCAAAATATAGATATTTTAGTGCAGAATTAAAAAACCCAGTTAGCCAAGAGCAAATAATAATAATGAATAAAGGGGCAGCTAGGTGGCACAGTGGATAGAGCACCAGCCCTGGATTCAGGAGGACCTGAGTTCAAATCTGGCCTCAGACCCTTGATGCTTACTAGCTGTGTGACCCTGGGCAAGTCACTTAACCCCAATTGTCTCACCAAAAAAGAAAAAAAATAATGAATAACAATGACAACAACAATAATAATCCACAGTGGAAATTTTCATTTAAAAAGTAAAAGAGGAGAGCTAGGTGGTGCAGTGGATAGAGCAATATCCTGTTTGTATTTTTTGACCATTTCTCAATTGAGGAATGACTTGTATTCTTGTATATTTGATTCAGTTATCTATATATTTTATATATGAGGCCTCTATCAGAAATAGTGTCTTTAAAAATTGTTTCCCAGCTTTCCGCTTTCCTTCTAATCTTGTCTATATTGGTTTTTTTGTGCAAAACTTTTTAATATAATGTAGTAAAAATGATCCATTCTGCATTTTGTAATGTTCTCTATCTCATTTTTGGTCATAAATTATTACTCTTTCCACAGTTCTGACAAGTTAACTATTCCTTCCTTTTCCAGTTTTCCCAGAAGTTTTTCTCAAATAGTGAGTTCTGGAGGCTAGAGTCTTTGGGTTTATCAAACAGGAGATTGCTATATTCGTGTATTCCTGTGTTTTGTGTGCCTAAGCTATTCCACGGATCCTCCTCAATTCAAGAAACTTTTGAGGATGGACAGGATGAAAGGAGAGACAGAGAGACAGAGAGAGAGAGAGAGAGACAGAGAGACAGAGAGACAGAGAGAGAGAGACAGAGAGAGAGAGACAGAGAGAGAGAGAGAGAGAGAGAGAGAATGATAAACTGGGGAAAATACACAATAACCATAACTGTAAAAAATTTATAGCAAATTTCTCTGATAAAGACCTTATTCTCAAATATAGAGAGAATGGAATGCCATTGCCCAATTGATAAATGGTCAAAGGATATGAAGAGGCAATTTCCAGATGAAGTAATAAAAGCTATCTGTAGTCATATGAAAAATGCTCTAAATCACTATTGATTAGAAAAATGCAAATTACTTTTTTGGGTGGGGCAATGAGGGTTAAGTGATTTGCCAAGGGTCACACAGCCAGTAAGTGTCAAGTGTCTGAGACTGGATTTGAACTCAGGTCCTCCTGAATCCAGGGCCTAGACTAATATGGAAATGTTTTGCATGACTAGACATGTATAATCTATTTTGAGTTCCTTGCCTTCTCAAGGAGGAGGGAAGGTAGAGAGGAGAGAGAGAATATGGCACTCAATTTTTTAAAAATGCTACAAATATTTATTTACATGTAATTGAGAAAAATAAAGCAACAATTAAAAAGAACCCTTGAGTTAGCAGAAATTTCTGAGGTCTGGGATAGAAGTCAGAAACTGTGGGGCAGCTAGGTGGCGCAGTGGATAGAGCACCAGCCCTGGATTCAGGAGGACCTGAGTTCAAATCTGACCTCAGACACTTAACACTTACTAGCTGTGTGACCCTGGGCAAGTCACTTAACCCCAATTGCCTCACACACAAAAACAAACAAAAAACAAAAAGAAGTCAGAAACTGGATCTGAAGCTTAGAGTAGAAAGTTGACTTCTTTGTGAATAACAAGAAAAAGGCCCACTGGCCAAGTGTTTCATAATTACAAAAATGCTTTACACATATGATCACATCTTATCCTAGCAATAATTCTGTGAGGAAGGAGGGTATGGAGAGAGAACAAGTATTATCATCTCCATTTTATAGACAAGATAACTGAAATTCAGAATTGTGAAAGGACTTACTCCAATTTCCACTCTAAGCCAGGAGTGGAAGAGAAGCCAGAAACCAGGTATGAAGACTTCTTGTTCTATGATTTCTCCACTGGGTCAAAAATAAGATGTTTTGACCAGCCATGACCTTGCAGTTCCCGTATGTTACATCCAGTGCCTTTTGCCCGTAAATAACCGGTTGTTTGATTTGTGTCACAGACTACAATGGGACAGAGAGGTCTGGTCTTTGTCCAGCAATGTGGAAGTGATCATCTCATTGTCTTCTGCCATAGTGGAACACATTTTTAGCACTGCACTCTGCTCAAGTTCTACATTCTAGGAAAGATATTGATCACAATGAAAAATGACAAACTTTCAAGTTTAGAGTGTCAGTAAATTCTTTAATATTTGTAGGCATTGTAAAAACTGTATTTCTCGACACCCTATCCTTGACTTTTCTTTCACACTTCCATCATCACCATGGAAAGAAAAGGGACCTACACAGGACTAAGTAGCATCTTGTATTTTTCTTTTTAAAATTTTATAATTTACTTATTTTAACATTTTTTTGTGGGGCAATGGGGGTTAAGTGACTTGCCCAGGGTCACACAGCTAGTAAGTGTCAAGTGTCTGAGGCCGGACTTGAACTCAGGTACTCCTGAATCCAGGACTGGTGCTTTATCCACTGCGCCACCTAGCCGCCCCTTAACATTCTTTTTAAAAAATTTTGTGTCCCAAATTCTCTCTCTCCCACCCCTCTGCCACCCATTATGAAGACAAGAAATGCGATTTTCATTATACATTGTGAAACCATGAAAACATATTTCCATAATAGCCATGTTACCAAAAAAAAAGGGCAAACAAAATTACAGAAAGTTAAAAATTATACCTCAATCTGCATCCAGACTCCATCAGTTCTTTCTCTGAAGGTGGATAACATTTTTCATCATGAGTCCTTCAAAATTATCTTGGGTCCTTGTTTTGATCAGAATATCTAAATCATTCACATTTGATCATTGTACAATATTGCTGTGCATTTTTTATTTTTCTGTTTCATACCTTTCAGGACAGGTGGCACAGTGGATAGAGTGCCAGGCCTGGAGTCAGGAAGACTCATCTTTGTGATTTCAAATCTTACTTTGAACTTCTATGACCCTGAACAAGTCAATTACCTTATTTGCCTCAGTTTCTTCATCTGTAAAATGAACTGGAGAAGGAAATGGCAAACTACTTCAGTATCTTTGCCAAGAAAACCCCAAATAGGGTAATGAAAAGTAAGACATGAATGGAAACAACTGAACAACAATAATTTCATACATTGCCATATGTTGCAGGAGCAACAGTTAACAACTCAATAAAAGGTAGATATTTTTTGTTTGTTTTCCCTTAAAAGATACTGGAATGATTCGTGGAAAAAAAAACTGGAGCTAAGCCTTAAACCATTAATGTAATTTTCTGGTGGTCTATGTTAAAAATCTACTGAGGGGGGCGGCTAGGTGGTGCAGTGGTTAGAGCACCGGCCCTGGAGTCAGGAGGACCTGAGTTCAAATCCAGCCTCAGACAGTTGACACTTACTAGTTGTGTGACCCTGGGCAAGTCACTTAACCCTCATTGCCCCACAGAAAAAGAGAAAAATCTACTGGGGTGGGGGGAGGCAGGTAGGTGGCACAGTGGATAAAGCAGCGGCCCTGGTGTCAGGAGGACCTGAGTTCAAATCCGGCCTCAGACACTTGACACTTACTAGCTGCGTGACCTTGGGCAAGTCACTTAACCCTCATTGCCCAACCAAAAAAAAATCTACTGAGGGAGGAGTAAGGAGTTTCTTCCTCAGGCTTGACTGGTGTACCAGCATGGCCAATACACAGAGGCAGGGAGATAAGCAAACTGAATCAATGAATTCCTCCTGTATATTTCTTGTTTGTACAGAGTTGTTTACATGTTTTCTCTCCCATCACACTGTGAGCTTCTTGAGAGCAGGTATTGGTTTTTTTGCCTTTCTTTGTATCACTACTAATTAGAACAGTGCCTATTGACTGACTGATTCTATCCTTGAGGAATATTCTTCCCATGCTATGGTTAAGTAAACTCCCTCTGGCCAGCAGTTGAGTGAGCTACAAAATTCTCATTTTGTTCTAATTCTGAACCCAAACATTAGCCTTGAATGGGTTAGGTCTGCCCTACTCCACCTTGACAAAGGTTTCTCACTTACTGACCAACCTACTAGTGATGGGCATCTTTGACTTCTCCAAAATGGTCCCTAGAAGACATGCACAAGTTCTCAGCAAGCCCATGCTCAAAGCTTTCCTAGCCTGATGGAATCTACCATTACCCATTCAATTGGCACATACCTCAAGATCCCAGGATCATCACCTTGCCTCAATGAAGCATCAGGGTAGGACTTTATGGAAATAATAAAAATGTCATTATTGCTCAAAAATATTTAATTTGACTGAAAGAAGCCATCACTTCAAGGGTTGGCTTTTTTTTTTAGAATTTTGTGAAATGTTTTTTGCTTGAACAATTTGAGATCCCAAATGAAATTCTAAAGAAATCAAATAAGACATGCCAAGGCAGGAGAGACAGAAATAGAAATGAACAGCTAGAGCAATGTTTCCAGGGTATCCCTAAAACACAGCGAATCTCAGATGATCTTGCTGACCCCAGAGATTTGACAAGAAGCCTCACTGATATCCAGAACACATTGAGAAGCTTTTGCTGAATTCCATGCTGCAGACACCTAAGTGACTGAGCCTCTCTCCCAATATTCTGTAGGATTAGTGGTGCTAACCTCTCTGGAGCGGTTAATGGAAGATGGTGCCCAATTTTGTATAGGAGCAGAGAAAATCTTGCTACCTAATTACCTCTTGTTATTTAGACTTTTATGTATTAATTATCACTTTTCCTCTTCAACTGCTTATTTGTACATGTTCTAGTAACAGGTAGTTTTATATTGGTTGAGATTTATGAATTACCCACAAACCAGTACTGAGGAAGAGGCAATGGGAAAGTGTACTGGGTTTCAAGTCAGAAGATCAGGGTTTGAATTTTGTGCCCTCAAATAACAATTTCATTAAAATTGAGTTTCTCCTTCCATTCTCCAAATCTTTTTTTATAACTGGTGTGTGTGTGTGTGTGTGTGTGTGTGTGTGTGTGTGTGTGTGTGTGTGTGTGTGGCAATTGGGGTTAAGTGACCTGCTAAGCACCACACAACTAATGTCAAGCATCTGAAGCCAGAATTGAACTCAGGTCCTCCTGACTCCAGGGCTGGTACTCTATCCACTGTACCACCTAGCTGCCCCTCTCTTCTCCAAATCTAATAGTATTTCCATTATACCATGCTTCGGGGCAGCTAGGTGGTGCAGTGGATAAAGCACAGGCCCTGGATTCAGGAAGACCTGAGTTCAAATCCAGCCTCAGACACTTGACACTAGCTGTGTGACCCTGGGCAAGTCACTTAACCCTCATTGCCCTGCAAAAAAACAAAACAAAACAAAACAAAACCCCAAACCATTATACCATGCTTCTCTCTCAAGGAGAGGGGAGTGGAGAGGGGAAGAAAGAAGAGGGAGAGAGAGAGAGAAGAGGAATCACAGAGAAAGAACAGAGAACATAGGAAAGAGAAGGGAGAGATGTTAGAGAGGAAAGAGAAGTGAAATAGAGAAAGAACAGAGGAGGATAACATAGGAGAGAGAAAAGAAAGAGGGAAGAAGGGAGAGAGAGGAAGAAAGAAAGAAATAGATCTTAAATGGAATAGAATTCTTTTTATCATGCTGCTATAGGGATTTAAATGTAACATGGATTCGATCAATTCCTCGCCTACCCTTTCACTAAATCCAACAAGTCTAACATTGCTGGGCTACAAGGCATCAATCGATCAATCTTCTACCCCCATGGCATCGCTGTTATAAGAAGAATTCCTCCTTTTTGACTGCTTCTTGACAACAGCAAAGATTTGGTGAGCTCTGGTCATCTTCTTAATCTATTGTTTAAATGTCATCATGAAAATAATTTTCTGCTGTGTCATATTATGTTGGTTAATGTCCTAGAAAATAACAGGATGTGGTATTTCATAGCAAGTCATATACTATGCTGAGTCAGACTTTTTTTTTCTGCAGTTTTCTTCCTCTTTTGGTGACTGACATTTCTCAAAAGATGCCCCACCTCTAACAATTAAGAAAGACTAAGTCAGGATCTATGTCTCAGCTGTTCACTCAGTGTCCCAGAATTGTTGTCCAGTCATTTGAGTCGAGTACTTAATTTCTTTGACTAATTAAACATCTATGCAACTTCAGTCTGGTCCCCTACATTTTGGGCCCCTACATTATTCTCTTTCTTTGAATAGACTCCCATCATAAGCCAGCTCTGAATTGGTTGAATTGTCTCCCTTATCTCCTCTAGCTATCCATTTTGTTATTTAGGTAGCATCAAACTTCTGGAAACAGTTAGGGAGGAGATTTGAGCCCACATAATACCAAGAGAATTGTATTAAAAATGCCTTTTGGCATGACCCACCCAACCTCAACATGCTCTATTCTATATCCACAGAATTTTGTATCTCTTCCATAAACTGTATTATAATTGATAGTATACTTGTTTATGCATCTGTTGTATTTCCCAATACATTATAAACTCTTTTAGAAAAAGAATTTTCTCTTACTCACATTTGCATCCCTTATGGTTCTAGCACATATCTTGCTTGTGGCTGTCTAAAAAAATATTTGCTGAATTAAATTATTTCACTCAATACCAAGAAAAGAAATTAAGCTAGGGAATATGTAAGGATTACAGAAACAATGATCTGTGCCCTAAGTAGGCTAGTAGAAGGAAAAGACTCCAACACAGATCACTGGAGTATGATATGAGCATAACAGTTATAAAACAAAGTGATATATCTTGTTGCAAAGGGGTAGAAGTTACTAATAGGTAATTAGTCTTTGGGCAGAGGTGGCATGTGAATTGGGCTTTAAAGGACCACGGAAAAGTTAACAATTGGAAGATAAAAGGAAAGACATTCCAGATGTAGCAAGTGCATTTTTTAGACACAAGAAATAGTCTGGTTTGTTGGTATCAGAAAGTAGTCGTGTGAGATGAGACTAGCGAGTGTGTCAAGTTGTAGAGGATGTTGAGTGGCAGGAAGAAGAGTTTGAACTTTACTTGGCTGGAAATGGAGCAAAAATGAATATTTTTGAGCAGAGTGGCATGACAAAATCTAGGCAGCAGAAAAAGTATTCTGGCAATGTTATGAGCAATGGATTGGAGGAAACATAGAGTGGAGGTACAGACACCTCTGAGAACTCTATGGCAATACTCAAGGTAGCTAGAAATTCCAATGTTTTTTTAGAGTGGTGGAAATAGGCTGGATGTAAAATATGTTTTGTAGAAGGAATTAATAGGAATTACTAACTGATTGTGTATGGAAAAGGAAAGGGAGGGGAGATTGAAAGGTGATTGCCAAGCTTATGACTATGGCACATCTAAATCCCTTTAATAGCATGATTAAGGGGATTTTATTGGACTAATGGTGGTACTAGACAAAAAATATTTAAGTGAAAGGAGATTTAGAGGAAAATAAATTGATCTTGTCATTGGATATGTTGAATTTGAGATGCTAGCTGGATAGAGAGGTAGAGATATGTGCAGTTAAAACTATAGATCAAGATCAGAAGAGAGATCAAGATTTAAGATGTTAAGGTGTAAGTTTACACCATTGGGTTCAATTAAAGACCATGTTAAGAAGAATAGAGAACCAAGTGAAAACCCTGAGCCTGGAAAGTTGTTTAAGAAGAAGGGCAACCAGATTAGTATGATGTCTCTGAACCCAAAGGAAGAGGAGAAATTTTCTAACAAGAATGAGTGGTCTACAGTGTCAAAAATTGCAAGGAGGATGGTCAAGGAAGATGAAGATTGAATAAAGTCCATTTGATTTGGCAATTAAAACAGAGTAGGGGCAGCTAGGTGGCACAGTGGATAGAGCACTGGCCCTGGAGTTAGGAGGACCTGAGTTCAAATCTGGCCTCAGATAATTAACACTTACTAGCTGTGTGACCCTAGGCAAGTCACTTAACCCCAATTGTCTAATAAAAAAAAACAGTTACAGTAGAATGTTGGAGGTGGGACACAGATTTAAAGAAGTAGAGGGGTGGAGAGTGAAGAAGTAGTATTAATGTATGATCTTTCCTAATAGTGCTGAAGTACTGAAAAGGGGTTATTGCAGTGGGAAAATTTGTCTAGGCTTTCTTTTCAGGGCAGGCAGTGCACCCTTTTAATGTCATCCTTTCCTGGTGCCTTTTTCCATCATGCCATGGAAGTGGTAGCCTATGGCAATGGTAAGGCAGATACAGCCAGTGATGATAGATACATTATTGCCTGAACAGAATTTCCTCAGGCTTTATCTCTGAAAATGTCAAGACTTCCCACAACTTTAATTCTTGTAGGAATGTTTAGTAAGCTATGCCACACCTTAAGGTCAAAGTGTTAAGTGCAACAGGAAAATCCTGGAAAATTGATGCAACTCATGTGAAAATCTAAGAGTGACTATGGGGAATTCCGACCTTCCTGAAAGCTGAGTAGGATGGATTTCTTTTTTTTTTTTGAGGGGCAATGAGGGTTAAGTGACTTGCCCAAGGTCACACAGCTATTAAGTGTCAAGTGTCTGAGGTTGGATTTGAACTCAAGTCCTCCTAAATCCAGGGCCTGTGCTTTATCCACTGTGCCACCTAGCTGCCCCTGGATTTCTTTTTTGCTCCTGAATTCTCTAGGGAATCTTGGGAAGTGCTTGGTTGGGATGATTTGGTTTTGCTATGAAAAAATAGTTTTTTTTTTCTTTCAGTATATGAAAATATGCCCTGCATTAAAGATCTGGGAGACAAATAGAGGTCAGAGGGTAGCAAACAGATACATAAAAGAACCTTTGTCATATTAGGACAAGTTCCATTTAAAGCCAAATAACATTGGATAGTAATTATTTAAGATGGGTCAGGGCAGCAAGGTGGCACAGTGGATAAAACACCAGCCCTGGATTCAGGAGGACCTGAGTTCAAATCTAGACTCAGACACTTGACATTTACTAGCTGTGTGACCCTGGGCAAGGCACTTAACCCTCATTGTCCCCCCTCCCCCCCCAAATTAAGATGGGTCACCCCATTTCCTCTGCTGGCTGATTGCCTTCTTTCTTACCTCTTTGAATATCAATTCAACAAACATTCAATGAAGATACAAAGATGAAAAAGAAAAAATCCTTGCCTTCAAGGAGGTGACAGACTACTGTGAGTCTACCACACACAGATAAGTATCAAGTATGTACTATTATATTTTAAAAACCAACAACAAATTCAGTAAAGAAAAATACTCATTTGGGGAGATTGGGAGAGAAAGTAAGGAATTTTGAAAGGTCTCTTTTAGAAGTTGACAACTTAGCTGTTGTTTGAAGGAATGCAGAATCCAAGAGACAAAGGTAAAGAAGTGTATTTTTTAAGAAATAACTAGCAAGTCAACTTGCTTAAAACAGAAAGTGCATGAAGGGAAAACCAAGTTATTTAAAATTGAAAAAGGAGGTTGCAGCCATGTTTTGACAGGGAGGGAAGCTATAAATGTCAGGCTAAATATTTTGTATTTTATCTTAGCAAGCTACCAAAGATTTCTTACTAGAAGAGTCATAACATCTTCTCGTTTGAGTTTTAGTCACATAAATTTGGCAACTCTGTGGAGGGAGGGTTGTGAGAGGAGAGACTGGAAGTAGGAAAGCTAATTAGGTGATTCCTGCAATAGTTCAGATGAGATATAATGAGGGGCTGAATTAAAGTAGAGGCTGTATGAGTAGAATTAAGGAAATGGGAATGAGAGATCTGGTGGACATAGAAATACCAAGATTTCACAAGTACTAGAATATGGGGATTAAGGGGATTAAGTGACTAGAAATATGAGAATGAACTAAAAAAAATCAGGGAAGCTTATAAAATTAATTTTGGGTTGACATGGGAGGATATAATGAGTTTCTATTTTGTGCATGTTAACTTTAAGATACTTAGGTGGTGTTCAGGTTGTCATTCAGGAATGACATTTAAGAGAGATATTAGCATCAGAGTTACAAATTTGGAAATCACCTGAACAAAGATAATAATTGGACCAAGAGAAAGGAGTCTTGAAGAGAGTCTTGCACTGTGTCCACCCTTAAAAAGGTGGTGATACTATGATTCAGCAAGGAATACTAAGGAGAAATGGTCATACACATAGGGGGGAAACCAAGGAGAGGTGTTACAAAGTAATTTCTATTTGCTGTCTGTTCTTGAATATTGAACTCAAATCTCATCTCTTCCATTTGATGTCCCCAATAGCTCCAACTCTAAATGGAGTTTCTCTGATCTAATTGTTCTTTCTTTAATATGTCCTGTACAATTAGCATAGAGAGTCCTACTCTTTATTCATCCTATTTGCATAACCTACCACAGAAGTCATAAGATGTTCTAATTGACCCTATTTTGAAAAAACTCTATCTATATATAAGTATATGTATGTGTGAATATATGTGTATGTATATAAACTGTGAGATTTAAAATTGGATACTAGATCATAAATCTCCCTTCTTTAACCTTTCCCTTAATTTATCTCCCAGACTAGTAAATGGAAGAAACCTCTGGTCTATAGTTAGAGCTTTTATTGTGCGGTAGTTACCAGGTGATGTTGATTAGAGGGATGGGAAAGTAGAAATACAAAACAAATAGTCTTAAGTCTAAGCTTAGTCTATATTCCATATAAAACTCACCAAAAGCCCAAGGCCACCTTTGGGGAGGAGAGCTGCGTCAGGCACGTGCTGCTAACGGGAGCCAGGCTGCGCTGAACTCCAGTCAGTGTCTGTCTGAGCAGCGCAGTCATTGGACCAGGAGAGCAGGCAAGAGCTCCCACTTCCGTTCTCTCCTTGCCTTTTAAGCTCGCACCCCGGAAGTGGAGTGCTTAGCAGCCGGGCTGGCGTGCGTAGCCCATGCACGGCCGTCAGTCTCCTCCCCAAAAGGGTGGTCCTTTAAAAAACTGGCGTCTTTCCATATTCACTAACCGACTGTTAAAAAAACTTTTTACCACAATACATATATGTAAATGTATAAATTTATATATATATATAGTATTTCCTCTGTTTAAACCATGTTTCCCTAATTACAATATAAGCTCATTGAAGTTCTAGAGTGGTTGAGTCACAAAATTAATGTCCCTTCTAGCTTAAATTCCATGATTCTGTAAAAAAAAAAAAGTGATTGCCTATACTGCAGGGATTTAAAGTTGTAAACAAAAGCACTGTACAAATTTGAACAAGCATTGGCATAATCATCACTATAATATCATTGCTATCTTTTTCACAGAATTCAAGTCGCCACCCTATTATCCTTTCATATTTGATATTCTATGGACTCTTGCCCAGGTGGATTAAATGACTTCTTTTTTATAATTGAATAATAGTTTTGAGATGTCAACTTAGCTTTCTGTAGAATGACTAAAGGCATCTTTTGCAAAAATTTGCTAACAATCAGGATGATGGGTATGATTTTTTTTGCTTCATTTTTCCATTTTAAAATGTTGTTATTGAGCCCATATGGTTTTAATTTCTTCTGCTATGTCTCTATTTAGGAAGCTTTTCACATTGTGCAATTTGGAGATCATAAGTATCTAGTGTTGGATACTGTAACAAATGTTTTTCTGAAATTTTTATAGATCAGTGGCATTCCTGAGTGGTTATGAACAGCAGTAATATGTGGGATTTTGTTGTTGTTGTTTGTTTGTTTGTGGGGCAATGAGGGTTAAGTGACTTACCCAGGGTCACACAGCTAGTAACTGTCAAGTATCTGAGGCAGGATTTGAATTCGGGTGCTCCTGAATTCAGGGCTGGTGCTTTATCCACTGTGCCAACCTAGCTGCCCCCAGCAGTAATATGTTTAATGACACTGGTAATAGTATTGTTTATCTGTTGAATTCTCAAAGAAATTTAGGGGTTTGTGTTTATAATACAGGAATTTGGTCACTTACTTTATAGAGCATAATAAATTTCTGGTGAATAATCTTAGTCTCCTGCTCATGTATTTTAAGGCATTTAGTAGATGCTAATTTTTGCAATCTGCAATCATATATTATACTGTTTCCCTAGGGGATAGGGCACTGGATTTGGAGTAAGGAAGGCCTAAGTTCAAATTCTATCTTGAGTACTTGTAAACTATATGATCCTGAGCAAGTCATTTCGCTTTTATGTGCTTCCATTTCCTCATGTATAAAAGGAAAGGAATTGAATTCAATGGCTACAAAGGCTCCATTTGGCTCTAAATCTATGATTCTGTGATCTGTATTAATGAATAAGGTTAGGTTTCTTGAAGATAAATAACCTCTCTGTAATTTCTGGTAGCCATGACCTGATCTTGAGTCATAATGTCAAACACCCCTGTTTTTATAATGAAACCTGTATCACTCAAATGCTCTTTATTTCCTTATTGAAATAGGGTTGATTGAGTTTCGGGAAGTTGTCCCTTATGCCATTCTTGAATCCTAGCTCTTTCATAAGCTCTCTTCCATGATAAACCAACCACTTTTGGCTACGTTTAATAAATTTGATGATGTATGACTATTGTCAGCATTTACTATTGTTTTGTTTGGTTGGGTTTTTTTTTGTTTTGTTTTGTTTTGTTTTTTTAAATGAGGTATTCTTGTTGTAAAAGTATTTCTGCACTTTTGAAAACTGCTTTTTGCAAATATTGTGTGTGGGTGTACTTTGTTTGTTTGGATACCCTATAGATCTGTAGTCATTAATTTTACTGTGCCAAAAGTATGCATCAAGACTGCTGTTATGACTGTTGTATTATATTGTTATATTATGTTAAATTGCCTGACTGTTTTTCCGATTTAACTTTGACTTTGGGATGCTAATCAGTCCCTTGACATGTAAAGCCTCAGCTTTCTCACTTATCTTTAACATGTCTTATCTAAAGAAGACCAAGGAATTTTAAAGCATTATCTTCATCCACTGGTTCCATTTGACCCCCAGATTCAAGCTCAAAAATCTTTGTTCTCTGTTCTTTAATGCACTTGAAGAATTTTGCAAATGAGGGGGCAGCTAGGTGGCGCAGTGGATAAAGCACTGGCCCTAGAATCAGGAGGACCTGAGTTCAAATCCAGCCTCAGACACCTGACACTTAACTAGCTATGTGACCCTGGGCAAGTCACTTAACCCTCATTGCCCTGCAAAAACAAAAACAAAAAACAGACAAAAAAAGAATTTTGCAAATGATACTTTAATATTGATGGAGAGAGTTTCCATTAGTTGAATTCCTCTTTGACTAAAAAGCTATCCTAAGTTCTATTCAGTAGTGAAGATAATTAATTTAAGGATAATAAGAATCATGAGGTTAAACTGTTTCCCTAGAAGATGGAATAATTTATGTCAATTGTTCTAGAAATTATTGTTCTAGTTACATGTTTTAAAAGACAACAGTTTTCCCAATTGTATATCAAATATTCTAACATTCATTCTTACTTAGATATGTTTTAAATATTTTCAGTAAATAAATAATCAATGAGTGCAGAACCGAATCAAAGATTTCATGATAGTAAAGGTAGTAAAAAATAGTTAGGGAATGCTGAAATAATTTGCTCAACAATCATGGAATTAATGGTAGTTTTACAATGGGCTTTTCATCACACCCCTTTTATTGGTAAGCCAGTATGTTGTTTTCTAATCAGCAGAGGTGTGCTCAAGCCAGCTTAATCTAGCTTACTAGAGCTAATTGTTAAGATTTCAGTGTGAACATATAGATGACAAAAATCAGCTTTAAATCATGGTTAGATTTATCATATTGTTGATGTCTGTTCTTAAGAGAGTGATGGGGAAATGCTAATGATGCAGATTAAACTTAAAATATCATATGCATATTTCCTTTGAGAGCTGATTGTTAAACATTTGCCCGCCCATCCCTGATTCTAAAGATTTATAGATTTTTTTTTTTTAGCATTATAAGCTTTGAATGCTTTGTATGAGGTACATAAGCGAGCAAATGGCCTATATTTGGATAGATTATGGTATTCTCATCTTTTGGTAATAAGCATGTCCTGCTTTTGGTTAAGAAAGATAAAATCAAAGTTGATTCATAGGGAAATTTGGTAAAAACAAATTTGCTTTGTTAGTAATTCCTAAACAATGTTTGAGTTTGATCTTGTTTAGCCCTACTCCCTTCGAGTTTTGCAAAGAAGTTAGACTTTGTCGCTTTCTCTGATGTAACTGTTCTGCAATTCTTTATATTAATATCACAGAAACTCTTTTGTGTTTGATCCAACTTTGCTTTGAATTTCTTTTTATTTTATTGTTGACTTCCTTCTTCAAAATTTTTTCCTCTCTCTCATCTAATTATTTTGCTCCCCAAACTTCTGCACTGTAGTTTTTGATAGATGTCAGATTGTTCTTATTCTTTGTGCCATTTTAACTACTTTTTTGACCATAATATTTTTACTTTCACTAACAGTTGCTGATTAAGGGTTTCAAGAATTTCTGAATTTCCAGTTCCATTCCACATGTTTATTTGTCATTGCCTTTTGTCAGAAGATATGGTGTTCAAGTTTTCTATTGTGTTTCCTGGCTAGATATTGAAATAATCTTTCAATGTATTTCTACAGGTCTTTAATCATTTTCTCAATCTAATTCTGCTTATGACAGTGTCTAATGCCTGTCCTTAGAAATACTCCCTAAACATCTCCACTTTTCCTAATATGTGCCTTACTGGGGCAATGGACAGGGCAAAATGTTGGGCAGGGATGTTGTGAGCTTTAAATGAGATAAAGTACTTTGCAAATCTCAAAGCACAATATAAATGACAGCTATCATTAGTAGTAGTTGCTAGTCACCAGAACTCCAGTCTAGCAATGACTTCCCTCCCTGATCCTTTTCCTCACCTGCTGAGCTCAAGCCATGTTTATAGAGTGATATATAAGGATGTTGGTAAGTGTTAAACAACCAGTGTCTCGGGTTGGGGGAGGGGGGTGAATATATATGCAATGTGATTTTAAGTTTAATCTTCATTATTAACACTTTCAAAATTTAACAATCCCATCATGAGCTGATTAGAACTGGCTCCAATACAACCCTGCTGTTGTGTGAGATCCTGAGACTCTGTCAAATATTGTGGGAGAATAAAATTGTTCATGATAGTTAGAGTGGATATCAAGTTGGGGTTTTTTGCAGGGTGAAGTGGAGCAATGAGGGTTAAGTGACTTGCCCAGGGTCACACGGCTAGGTCCTCCTGAATCCAGGCCTGATGCTTTATCCACTGTGCCATCTATCTTCCCCCTATCAAATTTTTTAAAAAATCTTACTTGTTTTCATATAGTTTTTCTATTAGTTGGGCTCATGTCATCAAAGTGAAAACTGCTTTTTGAAATTACTATCTAAGTATGCCCATCTCCTGAAAAAAGGTTTTTTTTCTTTTTAAATCAGGATTAATTTCACTATCTATTTCATTGAGTGATGGCTATTCTGGAGTCAGTAAGTCAGCTATCATTTATTAAGTACCTACTATGCACCAGCTATTAGGCTAAGCACTGGGGATCTAAAGAAAAGTGACAGTCCATTAAGTAGAGTTTCATGCCTTCACTTTATGTTTTAGCCTTTTCATTTTTCAAATATAAACAACTCCTCAATTTCCATTCTTATTGTATCTAAAAATAAATATTACATTGCTATTAAGTGGTTGAAAAATTAATTAGCTTTAAGATATAAATGATAAAATTAGGGGCAGCTAGGTGGCGCAGTGGATAGAGCACTGGCCCTGGAGTGAGGAGTACCTGAGTTCAAATCCGGCCTCAGACACTTAACACTTACTAGCTGTGTGACCCTGGGCAAGTCACTTAACCCCAATTGCCTTGCAAAAAAAAAGAAAAAAAAACAATGAAAAAAAAATAAATGATAAAATTATAATTTTACCCCTTCCAGGGAAAGGACTTTATTTTTATTTATTTTTTTAGGTTACATATGTACAATCTTTTAAACTTATTTCCACATTAGTCATGTTGTGAAAGAAGAATCAGAATAAAGGAGAAAAACCTTAAGAAAGAAAAAAATGAAAATAGTATAATTCAATCTGTATTCAGATTCCACACTTCTTTTTTCTGGATGTAGAGAGAATTTTCCATCATGAGTCCTTTGGAATTATCTTGAATCGTTGTATTGCTGAGAAGAGTCAAGTCTATCACAGCTGATCATCCCACAATATTTCTGTTACTGTGTACAATGTTCTCTTGGTTCTGTTCACTTTACTCAGCATCAGTCCACTTAAGTCCAGGAAAGCATTTTTAAAGAAGACATTTAAAAGCTAATCTGTTTATTAAAAACAAATAAACAAACAAAAAAGCTAATCTGAACCCAAAGGAACACAATTGTCAAGAAGGAATTTCAGGCAAGTTGACAGGAATGATAGATGGCTAAAAATATCTCAATGCCCCTCAAATCACAGCATGCAGGTAAGTA
Source organism: Dromiciops gliroides (assembly GCF_019393635.1). Classification (NCBI taxonomy): domain Eukaryota; kingdom Metazoa; phylum Chordata; class Mammalia; order Microbiotheria; family Microbiotheriidae; genus Dromiciops; species Dromiciops gliroides. The sequence continues at coordinate 260,877,394 of NC_057866.1, forward strand.
CCTATTCTACCTACAGAGGTTACCTATACCTGCTTACTCCCAAAAAGTAATTTAAGATCATAGTTACTGGAAAGATTAGAATGTATCTGTTCTAATATGTTAAAAAGTACCTGCCAGTCCCAGTATCTAAACACTCTCCAGGAATGTTTGCTGTATGGGTTTGAGCACATGCCTGCATAACTTTCTTTTTAATAGAAGAATTTTCCGATGGGAGTATGGGGAAGGATAATTATTCTATTACTTTTGGTTCACTACACCAGCTATCATAATTAGGTCACAAACACTCTCCTCACATGACACATTTCTTTTTTAATCCACAGAGTTTGTGGGAACCACTAGGTTTTATGTTTTTAGCACCAAATTTAGACATTAGGCCATTTGCCTTTTTTCCAGCCCTGATATGGATTTTTAATTTTGACTTTTATAGCCACAGACCTTGTCCATGATCCCAAAGTACTATTCCATTTTCTCTTCTTTTAAAAAAAATGCATCTTAGAGCAGGAAGGGGGTTTGGGGATTAACTAGATCCATCCCCTTATTTTATAGATGAAGAAACTAAGGCCTAAACTGAAGATACAATATGGCCTTTGGGCCCAGAGAGCAACAAAAAAAGTTGCTCAAAGTTAGATAATTACTAAGTAATAGCAGGAGTTAGGAATAGAGCCCCACCCAACCAAGCTATGGCCCAACCCCAAAGGCAATGTTCTTTTCATTGGACAAGGTGATAGATGAACAGATAGTCCTTCATCATATAAGCATTTTTCATGGAAAGTCTGTGCTTTTCTCCCCATGCTACATTGGCCTTGAAGCACCATTGCTGGGCCTAAAGGGGCTATGGTACTGTGCACCTGTGGTGGATGCAGACCTGGATTTTGAACTGGCTTCTGTCTCTAATGAGAAGCAGCTAGGCTTCTGGCTCTCACCTCTATTAGCTTCATTACGTTCTCCACACCTAAACTCCAATGGAAACCTGTGCAAGGCTATGGTTTATGTCCAGATGTCTCCAAAAAGGCAGGGAAAGGATGCACTAGCTGTATAATATGAATAACACATAGGGCCCGTAATTTATTCTTACATGGACTATTCACAAGTGCACATTAATAATGAATGCAATAGAATTCAATCACTTAATGTAGAACAGCTTTTACTATTAGTTAACCTGAGTTAATATTCAGTCAGCTAGGTGGCATAATGTATAGTGTGCTGGACGTGAAGTCAAGAAGACCTGAGTTCAAATCCAGATTTAGATACTAGTAGCATGAGCCCACACAAGTCACTTCACCCTTGTCTGCCACTGTTTCCTCATTGCAAAAGGGTCAGCGTAATAGTATTTACTTCCCAAGGCTCTTGTGAGGATCAAATGAAATATTATTTGTAAAGCACTCTGGAATTCTTCGATCATATCTCCAAGAATGACTGCTACAGGCCAATTCAGCCTCTGCTACATTCTATATAGATTTTCTAGGAACAGCTTTTAAAAAAACACCTTCTGCCATGTTAGCAGGGGGAAAAGCCCACAGAACTAATATAGTTTAGTACTCCGACTCTAGCAATGTGACTCAGTTTCCTTACTTATAAACTGGAGATATAATATTGGTACTACCAGGAATGTACTGCTGATGTTGAACCACTGACATTCCAGAAGAAAAAGAAAGTATGCTGGACACACTTTTAAGTTTAGTCTGGTTTATTAGTATCTTCTCCATAACTTTCATAAGTGTAAACAATCAATGAAACAATAAGTCAAGGTCTAACTTGCAGCATCAGTGCTCACACTGAAAATTGAACCATTGTCTCTGAGCTGGGTGAACCTAGATCCAGTGTATAGCACTGGGTACTACCCGCTTCAAAGAACTATTCTAAGGAAACTACTTGTAAGTAGTCAGGGTTTACATATGTGTGAGCTATTATCATAATGTAATGGAGTTGAATGACTGCATTTTTTTCTGTCCCCAATCTTTTGTTAAACTTCTCTAATTTATGAAGCTATGCTATAAGCGAAGTTGTTCCTTATACTTTTGTGCTGAAAAATGGATAGATTTTAGGGAATAGGAAGGAAAGTCATTTGCTGAGAATGGCACAACATGAGAGAGCTGAAAGTCAGAGGACCTGACTCAGTCCTCTACAGCCTGTGTGACTTGGGACCTCAGTGACGTTATGTGCTTGAGCCTCAGTTTCTCCACTTAGATCACCTTCAAAATGCCTTCCAGTACCAAATCCATCGTCCTATGAATGTTTCAGACCAGTCCGTGGGGACCGAAGTGACTGACACCTCTGATTTATACAACATTATGAATTCAAGTGATTGATGCATCTCACAGGAATATTTTCATTTTAAGTCTTTTCTCCAATCAAAGACTGAAGGTCATTGTAGTCTTTGGGAACTGGTGATAGATTTGCGATTGGAGGAGGGATCACATTATGTCAGACCCTGAAATGTCATTGACCATCAGAGCCTTAAGTAGGGTAGGAGATCAGGGCTTTTGCCTTAGAGTGAGAGCTTTGTACTGTCTGCTGACTAGCCATTATATTCCTATAAGTAAGAAAACAAGATTGGGGTTGGGGAAAGGGCAGAATTCTAGACAGGATGTTAAGACGAGAAGATAGGACCACTGGGGAAGAGATTGGTCTTGGGTTTCAAAGGCAAAGGTAGGTAAGACTCAATCTCTTTTCTGACCTATGGATGGGAAGCAAGCAACAACCATTGTCTAACACCTGGTCCCTTCCCAGCAGCCTTCTCACATGAGCCCAGGAACAATAGTAGTAGATGTTGAGAAGGGGACTAAATTCTCCACCTTCTCATAAGCCTGTGAAGGGGGAAAGGAGGCTCTTACTTCAGGTGAAGGGCAAGGCTTGGGAAAAGCAATATGACCTCTGCTTCTTAAGGTCCATATTTTCCTGGAGACTCTCCTACCTTATCCTACCTTTGATTCCTCTCCCAGCCTTCTCCATTATTTCCCAGTTCAGTATTCTGGGTTTGGATAGAAGAGCTTATTTTAAAATGTATTGGACTACTTTGCGAGGGGAAAGGGGAGGGGATGCTTCAAGCATTCCAGACCCCTACATATGCCGATGACTGAGCTGTCTTAGGTAAAGGGAAATGCTTGCCCCAGCATGAATTTTCTACCATGCCTCAGCTTTGTCTTCTCCCATCCCTACCACCTTGACAGGGATTATGGTCTCTGGGGGAACTTCAGGTATGGAAACCCTTGCTGAAGGGCCATGCCTTCCTAGGAATATTTCCTGGAACTGAGCACCCCCACCTTGCCTTTGCATCCTTAATACCTAGCACAGTGTCTAGTCGACACTTAAGAAATGTTGAATCCATAGATCACAGAGACTTTTCTTTCCCTCAAAAACTTATCTTCCCAAGTGGCTTAGGTTTACCTATGATGGGAAGGGGTAGAGATGGATGAGCTTGGGTCCCATGTATGCCTGGAAGGAATGAGGTCCCTTTTCCTGCTTTGCTACTTGTTCTGAGTCATGACACCACCTATGGCCATTGCTACAGAAAGGCCAATGCCCTTGTTTCACTTCCCATTTTCCCCCTCCACCCTGTCTTCCCTCTTCAACCTTCTTCTCCCTTAAATTTCAAGAACCTATATGAAAGGGTATCTCCTCTGAAACTAACTCTGGGTCTTTGCATCTACTTTTGTAATCTTTAATGTCATTTCCATCTCTTAGCATATAACTCTATGAGATTTAAGGTCCATTTCTCAGTCACAATTTCAATAAGAAGAGAGATCTCTCAATAATTCAATTGACAAAGGGTATAGCCTTTTCTCAGTCCTCATTTTTCTTGACCTCCACTCAATTTGACCACTAGTCAATGAATTAGTCAGAATACATTTATTAACCTCTTACTAGTATACTAGGCACTAATGACCATCTTCTCAATAGTTTCTGAGTTTTAGGGGGTGGGGGTGTGTGTGGTTATGACACTGTCCTCTCTCAGTTCTCCTTCTACTTCTCTGACTGCTTCTTCTCATTATCCTTTGATGAATAATGTGCCATATTATGTTGCAAAACTGTAAATGTCCCCCAAGCTCTATTATGAGCTTTCTTTTCTCTTCTTCCCATACTTTCTTTTGTTGACCTTATTATTTCCTGCAGATTGAATTATAACCTCTATGATGATGGCTCTCACTTGTAAATCTGGATATGTACTATCCAGTTCTTGTCTTTCACTTGAGATTCAGTCCTGTATCATCTAGACATTTCAAGGATATGCCATTGGTATCTCAAACTCACTATGTCCAAAACAGAAGTTATTATCTTCTTTCCCAAACCCTTCCCCTTCTGAACTTCCTTATTTCTGCTGATGGTGCCATCCTCTTTCCAGTCAATTTCACAATCTTGGTGTCATCCTTGACTCCTCATGCTTGGTTTCTATGGCTGGTGAATTGCCAAATCTTATCATCTCTACCGTCATAGGTCTTATAAGTTGTTGCCTCCACACTTATTCAGACATTCTTCACTTCTTACCTGGACTGTTGCAAAAGACTAAATGGTTTTCCTTTTCCAAGTCTTGACCCTCTCTATCCCATCTTTCCTATGGATGCCTTTATCATAGGCATGGCTGTGTCACTCCCCTAATCAAAAAAGTCCTGTGATCCCTTATTCCCTTTGGGGTCAAATATAAACACCTCAATTGGACATAAAAAGCCCTTCATAACCTGACCCCAACCTACTTTCCTGACCTTATTTTACATTATTACCCTCCATGACTTCTATGGTTCACCCAAATTGATTTTCCTCCTCTTCCTCATATCTCTCCCCTCTTCATGCCTTTAACAAGCTATCCCCAACCTCTTAGAATCTCTAAAACCTTCTTCTACATTAAGCTTTCCCTGATTTACCCAAACTGCTAGTGTTTCCCCTCCCAAATGATCTCATATCTGTTTCCTATCTATCTCCACATATACATGTTGCCTTCTCTAAGTACACTGTAAAATTCTGAAAACCAAAGATTCCTTCCCATTTGTTTTTGTCCCTCCAAGTCCCAGGTACTTATTTAGTGCTTGCTGACTGATTTTTCCAAAGACAGTGGTCTCATTCCTCTGTTCTAGCCACTAAACACACTCTTATATGGTTTTCCCCATGTTCAGGCTGCAATGCTTGACATAGCTATAAAACTTTCTAGTTGTGGTTCTGTTGACCCTGCTAAGAGAAAAGGGGTAGAGAGAACTACAATCAAAACATGCAACTGTGTTCTAAAAGGCATTAAGTTGAATTAGATTAATATGTGAGGGGCAGTGGATAGAGCACCAGCCCTGGATTCAGGACTACCTGAGTTCAAATCTGGGCTCAGACACTTAACACTTACTAGCCGTGTGACCCCAGGCAAGTCACTTAACCCCAATTGCCTCACTAAAAAAAAAAAATTAAAAAATAATAATAATATATGAATAGGGACAGCTAGGTGGCACAGTGGATAGAGCACCGGCCCTGGATTCAGGAGGATCTGAGTTCAAATCCAGCCTCAGACACTTAACACATACTAGCTGTGTGACCCTGAGCAAGTCAATTGCCTCACCAAAAAAAAAAGTATGAATAGGTTTTAATTTATATTTTCTATTTCATATATCACCATATTACCCAATAAATCAAATGCCCTTCCCCGTCCTGGGCAATCTTCCCATATGACAAATAGTATTTTTGGAGAGCAAGAGAAAGAAAAAGAGAATGGAAGGGAGGAGTCAATTCAACTGATGGATACATTGACAAAACCCCAAAATATGTGTAATGTATAACACTTTTGGACCTCCTACCTCTAATAAGGGGTGGGTTGTGGATGTCCTCTCATATCTCTTCACTTAAGCCCCATTTGATCTTAATAATTTTGTTACATTTACTTTTATGGGTTGTTGGTTTTTTGATGTGTCATGTATTGAGGACAGCCAGTGAAAATTCCTGGAGTCTAGAAATGGAACAGTAAGAAGGTCAGAGTCATTGGCTCACAGAGTATGGCAGTAGGAGGCACAATGTAAGGTATCAGAAGACTGGAAAATGGGAGGGGGAGTATGTTTAAGAGGATTTTAAATGACAAACAAGGTTTGATATTTGATTTTAGAGGTGGTAGAGAGCAATTAAAGTTTATTGAATGGATTGGGGGAAAGGCAGCATGATCAGAGCTGCACTTTAGAAAGTTCACTTCCATAGCCAAATGAAAAATAGATTAGAATGGGAGAGACTTGAGACAAAAAGAACAACCAGCAGCCCATTGCAGTATTGCAGATGGGAAGCTATGAGGGCCTATACTAGGTTAACTTCATTGTCAGAAGAGAGTAAAAGGACATATCCAAAAATGACATGAAAGAAAAAATGGAAAGGCCTTGGCAAAAAATTAGATATGAGGGATAATAGAGAATGAGAAGTTGAAGATGACATCTAGGTTGCAAGCCTGGGAGACTGAGAGGATATTGGTGTCCTTGAGGGAGAGGGGAGGGAAGTTACCAAGAGAGTAGGGTTTAAGGTAAAAGATAATAAGTACAGTTTTGAAAATGTTGAGTTTAAGATGTCTATAAGACATCAAGTCTGAGATCTCTGAAAGAATTGGAGAATCGAGATTAGAAGTTAGCAGAGAGGTCAGGCTGGCTAAGTTGATTTGAGAACATCAGCAGAGTGATGATAATTGAATCCATGGGAGCTGATGAGATCTCCAAGTGAAGCAGTAGAGAGGGAAAAGAAAATGGAGCCCAGGATAGAGTCCTGAGGGCACCCAGGGTTAGCAGGTTTGACCTGGATGAAGATCCAGAAAAAGTGTCTGAGGTCAGATAGTGGGGGAAGCAATCTGTTGGAGAAGATGGTATAGAAGGGGATTGATCACCTGTGAATATGGAGGGGGTTGCCTTTGCATTTCATTATGTAAGACAGAGGTGGGAACGGCTAGGTGGCGCAGCAGATAAAGCACCAGCCCTGGATTCAGAAGTACCTGAGTTCAAATCCAGCCTCAGACCCTTGACACTTACTAGCTGTGTGACCCTGGGCAAGTCACTTAATCCCCATTGCCCTGCAAAAAAAAAAAAAAGTATATAAAGACAGAGGTGAAGGAGAAGATAATGGTAGAGAGTATCAGAGTGATATGAGACGAAGAGGAAGGGAGAAAAGAGAGCTCTCAGAATATGGTCTCCCTTTTCGTAGTAAACTATGAGGCGGGATTTTTGAATTGAAAGGGGAGATATAAGAAATTTGAGGAGCTGTAGTGGTTGGAATGGTAAGTTAATTAGTGAAGTAGAAAAGGATTGACTTGCTATAGTCAGCACCCAGTTGAGGTTATGTAACATAAATTTGTACTGGACCAAAATCAGTACATCCTCATTCGGCAGTACACATGAAGGAATGACAGCAGCACATAGTGGAAGTGATTCAAGGATAGGCTTGGCAGGGAAAGATCAGCAATATGATGAGAGGCAAGCAACTCAAGAGAAGAAGACAGTGTGGATTTGAACTGGCTCACCAAATGGTCAAAATGGAGAAGGGAGGAGAGTGTATCCCACTCTGAGTCTCTGTCTTCCTGGAATGCTGATGTGCTTCAGTATATATCAAGGAAGGTGTTCTCTCTGCCCCATTCTCCTACCTTATAATCACCAAGGAGCAAGGGGAACCCAAGTGGTGCCCACCTATGATAGAGATGAGTCAGGCTTCTCTCTGGGCCCCAGCATGTACAAAACCTTCAAACCATCACATTCTCTATAATTTCCCTGGTGTTTTGCAGCAAAGATGGTGACATTCTTTTAGCCATCATTGGCCATCCCACTTTGTGAGGTTTGCGCTGTATGGACAATTAACGAACCCACCTTTATTTTCTAAAGTTTCAGGTTAAGTCTACAAAGGTACACTATGCAGTCCCTACGATTGGCAACCTGCCTAATACATAGGCATGACCAATTCAGTTCTGGAATTGGACTTGTGACATGAGGTTAACCCCAGACACTTCTTTTATTTCCTCAGAACTTCACTGTCTCTGCACGTCTTTGTGTCATATTGAAAGGGTGCCAAACTAGATTGGACTACTCCATCTCCCTCTTTTTGAAGATAGGGAAGCCGAGCTTTGGTAGTTGCCTAGAGGCAGGCACCTGTATGGATAGAGCTTGGAGTTCAAAACTGGCCTTAGACAAGTCATTTAAGCTCTGCCTCAGTTTCCTCAATTGTAAAATGGTGTCATATTGTACCTATCTCTCTGGGTTGTTGTGAGGATCAAATGAGATAAGATTTGGAAAGATGGAAAGTGTCTGGCATATAATAGGCACTTGATAAATGCTTATTTCCTTCTTTCCTATTTGCACACAATCCCACAGTTAGCAAGTGACAGACCCTGACTCTTTCCACTATAACTTGCAGCTTCCCAATAATCCTGATATCAGCAAGTTTAGATACAACTACAGGGGTTCCAATGAATCTCAGAACTGGCACTGAAGCTTGAATTCCAGGTTTCCAGTTAGGCGTTTTAGCAAGTTCCTTTAATATTTCCCAGAGCAAAATATGCAGAGGAAGCTTTGTTGTTACTTCAGTTCTAGTTAAATAAAGGCATCCCGATTTCTGCGAATGCAAGTGGAAACCTATTCTGACAATTACTCAACCACCATTATTAAACATGCTATCACTTGTTGCTTCACTAAATGAGTAAGAGATAAGTAAGAGCCTTGTGAATGCCATTTCTCCCAAGATGACTGCTCTTTTTAAAGTGAATAATAAAAAGAAGAGATATCAAAGGGGAGATCTTAAACAAGCTTAGTGGATGGGAAGGTAATGCCTTAGTTACCTTAGTACTTGCCAAAGGACCTTCTTGTGCAATGTTCTTTCTATTGCCTTGGAGTTCCAATACCTATGTGGGGGCCTCTGATTTCCAGAAAAGGTTAACTCAGGGAATTTTTTTTTCTATTGAAAGCCTGTTTCCTCCTTGTTTGATTTATTGGTAACTACTTAAGATTCTGATGATGGGGATGAGAGCTTGTCAAACCAAACAAGTATGGATGATTAATTCCATTTTTAATCGGTCCCCCCCAAATAGATGAATAAAACTTCCACTCTAGAACCAAAGTAGATTCTGTGATAAAAATGAAATGGGGATGGGCATATTAAAAAAAAAATGTGTTATTCAGCCAGTTTCTTAAATTTGTTATGCAGAGCAACAGAGCCCCTCTTTTAGGATCAAGGATAGGACTAGACCTTGGAATCAGAGGTCTTTTCTGGAAATCTCATTCTATTAATTAGCTATGTACCTTTGGACAAGTCACTTCTCCCCAGCCTTCATTTTCCTGATCACCTCCCCCAACCCCCATTGTCCAGATAAAGAATCACTAACTTTGCCAGAGTCACACACTAAGTAGCTGACTCAATCCTGACTCCAAATCTCACACCATATTGCCCAGAGGGCCTTCAGTGGAAGTACCCTGTATGTCTGGATCAGGGAATCCAAATCTGTGGTGTTTCACAAAGCTCTGATCATCGCTGCTCTACCTAGGGCTTTTGCGAAGGCTGAAAGCACATTTACCTTCAGCCCTATCAGTCATTATGTAGAGGTATCAACTGCACAGAGTAATCTTTTTGTTTGTTTGTTTGGTTTGGTTTGTTGTTTTGTTTGAGGGGCAGGGCAATGGGGGTTAAGTGACTTGCCCAGGGTCACACAGCTAGTGAGTGTCAAGTGTCTGAGGCCGGATTTGAACTCAGGTCCTCCTGAATCCAGGGCTGGTGTTTTACCCACTAATCCACCTAGCTGCCCCAAGTAATCATTTTTTAAATCTAGTAAGAATATAACTGTTTTCATTGCAAAATGGCATAATCTGCCTCACCTTAGGAGAGCATTAGTAATAACGATAACAACAATGACATAAACAATAAGCACTTATATAGTGCTTCAAGGCTTGCACATATATTATCTCACGTCAGGCTGAGTTCCTAGGTTTTTTCTTTCCTCTGTGATGATGTGATCATACCTACTAAACCATCACAATGTAACTTCCTCATCTGACAGATGAGGAAACTCATAAAGGTCACGCAACTAATAATTAGCAGGATTCTAATTAAAACCTACATCTTTAGTTCTAAATCTGATGTTCTTTCCATATGTGGAAGGTTCTTCCATATTTCCTACAGGGTAAAATTTGTAAAGATGTTCCTTTCTAGAAGGAGTGATTCTCTATACTTTACTACCATGTTTCCACTGCCTTCTCTGTCTGGAAATTTCCTCATTGCCCATGGCCTTCTCACCCTGGAACATGCCATGATCTGGTAACCAGATCACCATGGAATATCACTCTGCCCTTTGACCTACTCTCCCTGGAGCTATCTCCCTGGATACTCTTTATCCTGCAGCCCCCTTCTTCCAGCAGGAAGTTCTTCCCAATGCCTCCATTTGGAGAAAAGGCCCAGGCCAGTTTTCCTACCTTTCTCTCTTGGCTCCTCTTCTGATTCTCCAGACTTCCCCATAATATGCTCAAATGGGTACTTCCTCTCCTACCCTCTTTCCATCATTCTTTTATGTGTTATCTTTCCCCCAGTTGAATGTAAGCACCTTGTGGGGAAAAACTCTTTTCTTTTGCTTGCTTTTGTATATCTAGTTGTTACCACTCTTTCCCTCCTCTGATTACCTTACAATACACTTAACCACTATACTATACTGTCTTCCTTTGTAGGGAAACTTAAAAGTTTCTCAAAAGCAACTCTGCCTGATTTTCTGTTCAATTCTTAACAAAACATAAGAGGTCTATGAGGGGGAAAAAAAAAAGACATCGAGACCCTCCCATACTTAAATTTGTGAGTCATTGTTACCAATGTGTATCCCTTTTTTAAAAAAAAAAGACACAATTGCACATTCTGCTCCTTTTTTACTAATATTGCTGCCATTGGTTTTTAGATTACTGATGATTCAAAAAGGAAAATCCAATGATTAGGAATTATGAGAAGGAAGAGAAAGAGAAAAAGAAAAAGAAGAAGTCAATTTTGCCATCTGTTTCTAGACTGATCTTTTGTTTAAGGAAATATAATTGATGGGATATTTTGTAGCCAAATGAGAAATAATTAACCAATAAATATGATCCTGTGTTTGTCCTCTACATGATGTGGTGGTTTCTTTCTCCTTGCCAATAAGTACTATCTTTTTAGATTCACTGCCTTTTGTCCATAAATTAACATGGTTTAGATGATCTCACCATTGTTGAAAGAAATGCCATTGCTTTTCTTAATCACATATTAAAAAAAAATAATTAATTGCCCATTTTTCTTGTTAATATGGATACATGCATCACCTGGATTTGATAGAGGTGCCTTATTATACAAAAGTATTTTTATGAAACCCTTGGCTAATAGGAGAAAAATGTCCTTCCACTGAATTCCAAACTGAACCCGGACAGCTGATAAAAGTCCCTACCTGGTGACTTCTTTTCCCTCAGGATAGTAAGTCCCTATTTTATGGGGACATCTGAGCATCCTCATCCTTGCCAAACCCTTTTTTTGGAATCCTGTAATCTTATCATGATGCTTCTGTATTTCCTCCATACTTGTTATAACTGAAACTGTTGAACTGCTTTTGCTTTGGGTTGATTTTTATCATGCTAATGAAGTTATTCTGTAATCTGTGAGCAAAGAAATGGAGTAGCAGCTTGCTAGGCCTGAGTCCAGTTAGGGATGCTCTGGCCCTGAGGGGGACACTATGACCTTGGAGAAATGCCAGCTTATTGGGGTCAGGTAGAGATGACTCTTTCCTTGGAGAAGCAAAGTAGTTGGTTAACCATGTAGTGGTTGGTCAAACAGATAATAAAGCAGCCACCTTGAATTGGGCTCCTTGAATTTACAACATGACCTTAGTTGGGAGCCAGTCATGTTCGCTTTGTGATTAGGACCAGGTAATGACAATAATCTGACGTTAGAAATGTGGAATTTTTATTATTCATATATCCAAATAGCTAACATCATCATTTTCAAACTGCTGTAACTTTTCAGTCCTAGGTCTCTACCCTGACCCGCTTCTCACCTGTATAAAATTGTCATCTTCTCCTTTGTTCTGGCAGTTGAAATTAGGCTTCTTCTTCCAGCCATATCTCTATGGCTGTCTGATTAAACCTCCCTGGGAGTTGAAGTTACACTTCTTCTCCCAGCCATACCTGTATGTGCTGTCTGATTAAGGAACATGCCATAAACCTGTACCTTCCCAGGAGTTGAAGCCTAGGCTTCTGCTGGCCATACCTCTGTGTGCCAAATAATAAAAACTTTTACTTAAATTCTGATTGGAATGCATGGGTGAGTAATTCTTTGAAAGAGGAATGTTTTCAAGAGCCCATCTAGTGGTAATGGAAACCTTAAAAACCCTTAGAAATAAGAGGTCTCTGAGCTCCCTTCTGAGGAGGAGGGTTCTCCAGCATGATCATGCTTATATTTCTCCTTGGTACAAATTAAATTGGTATGTTTTTCTGTCTGTCTCTGATCTGGTTTTTAGCCATGTTCTCTGATCTGGTTTTTTGGTAGAATACTTATGTTTCCTGATCTCGGTTTTTGTAGGAGGACAGGTATGGAAACGAATTGTAGGAGATATAAGATTAATTTCTCTGATCTGTTTGTAGGAGAAAGGCAGATTAAACTATATTAAAATTTTAATACTCTGAAACACTAAAATACCATGACTAATTATATAGCTCTTCTATAACATGATTTTTTATATCCTTGATTTTTGCTGTTGTATTAAGTCTTTGCATTTTCCTTTTTTTTTTTTTAGTGAAGCAATTGGGGTTAAGTGACTTGCCCAAGGTCACACAGCTAGTAAGTGTTAAGTGTCTGAGGCCGGATTTGAACTCGAGTACTCCTGACTCCAGGGCCGGTGCTCTATCCACTGCGCCATCTAGCTGCCCCAAGTCTTTGTATTTTCTGACTTTGGAGCAGTGTCTTCATATTATGTCCCTACATGTTGTACCAAATTGCATATATTGTACCCAGAGGCACTCTGAAAGCTGATGCAGCTCACTGGGATCAGCATCCTTTTAAAATTAATCTCTGAAAAAAAAATTTAAAAAGAAAGAAAATTAATCTCTGGGTCCCACTGATGAATTATGCTTTTAAAGCAATTTATAGTATTACTTAATATTGCAGTGAAATAAGAACAATTTTCTTAAAATCACAAGCATTGTGGTATCAAGAAAACTCAGACAACAGTTACACAAGATATCAAATGCAATACAAGCATTTCTTTCCATCTACTGTCTTTTATCTTTCTTTGTACCCCCATATTTAGCACAGCACCCAGTATATCTCTCTAGCCTTGATACTTAACAACATATCATCTAGAGTCATTGTATGAGAGATTTGGTCAAGATCTAATGAATTTGTACAAAAGGAAGGAGCTTACTCAGACCTGGAGAAAGATTCCTAGTGTCTGGGGGGTGCGGTGTGAAAAGATTGAGGCAAACACAGTGTTTTAGTAGACCTATGAGAAGCAAAGGTAAGACTAAACTAGAGACATATAGGGAAAAAAAGTTATCAGGTCTACAGATATCTGAGAGCAAAATAATCCAACCCAGAGAAGTCCCAAGAAAAGAATGGCTCCCCAGCTTCGCCAATGAGTGGTCTGCCTGTCTAGCCCCAAAAAAAGACAATGTTAAATTCTGCTGTTTCATTTCCCAAATGGTTCCAGTAAACTGAATTTTGTCTCTACCACAAAGAAACCACAGATTAATTAAAGATGGGGGGAAACGTAAAGTTAGGCAGAGAGCCCAGCCTCTGCATACATTTTAGAAATTTTCTTAAATGAGGACTCTGAGCAATTGTTACCGAAATTGTTACCAAAAGGATTTCTGTAAAAGGTAAAGAGAAGGGAACCACAGAGGCCATCTCCAGTCATCCTGGTGTATATTTTGCTGCTGGATCCAGATGGATCTGGAGGAGAGAGTGAGGCTGGTGACTATGACTTTGCACAGCCCTCACTTAAATTCAATCCATTGCAAATTATGACATCACCCCCCAATGTCGTGGTCCTCCTCAATAACAAAGTACCAACAACAACAACCTTAGACACATGGGCAGACATACTACATTCTTTTTTTTTCTTTTTTTTTTCAGGGCAATGAGGGTTAAGTGACTTGCCCAGGGTCACACAGCTAGTAAGTGTCAAGTGTCTGAGGCTGGATTTAAACTCAGGTCCTCCTGAATCCAGGGCCTGTGTTTTATCCACTGTGCCACCTACCTGCCCCACCCCCATGCTATATTCTAACAATAGGATTATGGTCCTTAAGAATAGAAAGTTTCCTTGTTTTTTTTGTCCTTGTATGTTTCTTGCATTAAAAAGCCCTTGGTTTAATAGAATTGATTCATGGGTAATATGATCCAGCTTATTTATACCTACTCTTCATCTTTCAACTGCCCCTAAAACTCTGATTCTTCCAATATTGTAGTGCTGTAAGATTTATAGCCACAGTGGGAGGATACTAACAATAAAGAGGCTAACTTTTGTGTCAGTGAGCTGTTTGAGATCATTAGCATATAAGCTCACTTTAATATAGCATTTTTATGAAATTTTTTGTTCAGAACAATATTTTATAGGTAGAATAAATATAATTGCTCCCATTTTATAAATTGTGAAATTTAAGCTCAAAGAGGGAAATTAAATTCCCCAGAATCACAGAAATCTCCCAGTTCCAAATTCAAGTCCACTATACTACACTGTTTTCCTTTGAAGGCACTTCATAATTTTTAAAACATAAATTTGCTTGATTTTCCATTCATTTTTGGATAAAACACAAGTCTATGAATAGAAAAGAGATACCCAAGCCCTCCCATACCCAGATTTGTGGATCACCTTTGCCACATGGGTACCCTACCAAGGCAATTGTCATTGTACTCTATTCTTACAAAGGACACTTTATATTTGTGTGCATTCACATGTTGTACCTCCAGTCCTTGCTATGCCATCTCAGTAAATGTCTTTGCCAAGAGCTAACTGTATCTACTGGTTCATTATTAATGAAAAGCACACTAGTGAGGGAAAGAGGATGGGGGAGGGAGCATTCCTTAGAATATTAGGAGAACCTGAGAGGAGCACCACCTCTCCAGAGAACCAAGCCAAAAATACAAGTGCAAGTTGGGAGAGTGGGCAGAGGGTAGCACACAAACGTTTTAAGATATTAGGACCCTGGGGGCAGCTATGTGGCGCAGTGGATAGAGCACCAGCCCTGAAGTCAGGAGTACCTGAGTTCAAATCCGGCGTCAGACACTTAACACACACTTACTAGCTGTGTGACCCTGGGCAAGTCACTTAACCCCAATTGCCTCACTAAAAAAAAAAAATAGATATAAGGACCCTGGTGAGTAAAGATTTTGCAAAGCAGTGAAAGTTTGCTTCAGGGGTTGGGAACATCATTTGAGAGGGCATTTGATAGGCCAGTTACTAACATATGAGTGTCAGAGACCCAACATGACTTTTGTCTTTTCCTTATTCATTGAAAGAAATTTTAATTTCTTTTTTGTGTGGTCATGCTAAAGAGTCAGCAATAAGTTACTCAACTCCTATGAGTATGTGTTAGAGCAATTTTTCAGTGAGTAATTTGTCCCTCAACTACACATGTTCCTTTTGTCAACTTGGGATGTTCTTACAGCTAGAAGGGTTAACACATTCTTGAGCAATAATCTTACAATTTTCCAGCCATTAACTAACCAGCATCTTGAAAAAACTATTCATTTTATACTGCCTTTTGAGCCCCCCAAAATATTTTTTCTTCTTGTTTCATGGGCAACATTTTATCCAAAATGCTTAAAAAGAAAAAAGTAAAGTCAGCCAGTATATTATTATTTGTCATTTACTGTTTCTAACAGGTTTTTTTTAGTTTACTATTTAAATTAATTTTCCACTGAAAGAAAAATGGGTAAAAATTGATTTTGTTGCCTGAAGATCACATAAAGGAGTATATAATTCTCTTTTGGAGGAGCTACAAAATGTTCTGATTATTTGGGAAAGCTATTGCACAAAAACAGGTACCAAAATGGTCATATGTTTTAATTACACAATTACACTATTAAGATTATAGTGGGGGGCAGCTAGGTGGCACAGTAAATAAAGCACCAGCTCTGGATTCAGGAGGACCTGAGTTCAAATCTGGCCTCAGACACTTGACACTTACTAGCTGTGTGACCCTGGGCAACTCACTTAACCCTCATTGCCCCTCCAAAAATAAAAATAAAAACATTATAGTGAAAGGAGGCCCCTGACTGGAAGACAGCATCTTCCTCCACTTATATAGTCAGAGAAGCTTTATTGATCAAAACAAAAGAGTTGGTAACAAGCAAAGTACCCAACTAGCAAGGAATAGCTAAATCTGAATGGCTTAATAAATGATGGTATATGAATAGAATGGGATGTTTTGTGCTATAAGGAACTACAGATATGAAGAATTCAAAGAAATATGTGGACTTGTAAGGCAGTTTGGCATTATGGAAACAGAGCTGGTTTGAGTAAAGTAAGGCCTGGGTTCAAATCCTACTTTTTGGATGAGATTGAGAGATTGGTTGACCCTGGACAGCTCATTTAATCTCTCAGTCTCCCCATGCCACTTTTTTGAAAATTTTTTATTTTAATTTTATTTTTTTAGTGAGGCAATTGGGGTTAAGTGACTTGTCCAGGGTCACACAGCTAGTAAGTGTCAAGTGTCTGAGGCCAGATTTGAGCTGAGGTCCTTCTGACTCCAGGGCCATTGCTCTATCTACTGCGCCACCTAGCTGGCCCCCCCATGCCACTTTTTAAGACTATAATTTTTTTTTATTAACTTTTTTTGTTTGTTTGTTTTGGTTTGGTTTTTGTATTTTTTTTTTTTTTGGTTTTTGGTTTTTGCGGGGCAATGAGGGTTAAGTGAGTGACTTGCCCAGGGTCACACAGCTAGTAAGTATCGAATGTCTGAGGCCGGATTTGAACTCAGGTACTCCTGAATCCAGGGCAGGTGCTTTACCACTGCTCCATCTAGCTGCCCCTTAAGACTATAAATTACAGAAAAGGATCCAGTCTACATTGGTAGAGGGAGTTTACTCACTAGGAGTTCCTGATTCCAATGAAATCAAAGTCTAGGTTATTTTTTTTAAGTGAAGACCTTTATCAAATGATGAAAACAAAAGAACGAAAAATCTGAAGAACAGTGTGTGTGTGTGTGTGTATGTGTACAACTATGTAAAAGAAGAAAAATTGAAAAGCAACAACATAGTAAATATAGTAAAGGGCATTAGTCTTCTCTTAAAATTTACAGCCTTCCTTTTTAGGATAAATTTAAAAGTTCATCAATTGCATAATTATTTACAATTTATTTGTATTGTTTCACCTGGTAGTTCAAAGAAATAATTTCCCTTGAGTTAAGTCTTGTTCAAAGCAAAGTTCATTTATTTAAAGAACACTGTTTATAAATTAAATTGGTACTTGATTGAATTTTAGTCTTCAACTGTAACACCTTCAGTAGCTTTTCTCACAAAGACTACAGATATTACTATATCTTAAAATGCAGTATTCCTATAATACTCTAAGGTAAAACTCTTGAAAAGTGTCATTTTTGCTATCTTTCAATGAAAAGTTTGTGAATGGACTCTGTTGGGGTTTTTTGTTTGTTTTTTGTTTTTTGTGGGGCAATGAGGATTAAGTGACTTGAGCAGGGTCACACAGCTAGTGTCAAGTGTATGAGGCCACATTTGAACTCAGGCCCTCCTGAATCCAGGGCCAGTGCTTTATCCACTGCACCACGTAGCTGCTCCTGGGACTGTCAGTTTTACTAATATTCTGGAGATAAAGGAAATGGGCCAAGAGAAGGGCTTAAGAGAAGTGGATTAGACTCATAGAATGAAGAAGGGACATGAAGAGAATTCTCAAAAGTACAAATTAATTGCTATTTTCAGAGACCTGAGTGGTAGGACTAGACAAAGTGTAGTGATTCTAAGGTAAGTAAAGTCAGCAGTTATAGTGATAATTAAATTTGGTTTTTGCTAAATTCTGTCTCACAGTTGATACATTGTAAATAATTTGGTTTTGTTTTACTGTTTGTTACAGTTAATAAATGGGGCAGCTAGGTGGTGTTGTGGAGAGAGCACTGAGCTTGGAATCAAGAAGACTCATCATGAGTTAAAATCTAACCTTATTAGCTTATTAGCTGTATGACCCTGGGCAAATCACTCAACACTATTTGCCTCAGTTTCCTCATTTGCCAAATATACTAGAAAAGGAAATGGCAAACCAATCTAGTATCTTTGCCAAGAAAATCTCAAATGTAGTCGCAAAAAGTTAGATACAACTGAAATGATTGAACAACAGTTTAATAGGATAACCATGATATTAATTTATACCTAGAAAATTGAGGGCATGGTATTGATGTCAAAAGATAGATGAGCAAATGCTTATGAAGAAAAAGGGTTCTCCATTTTATTAAATAATCAACAAACTGGAATGGTGGCTAGAACTAATGAGAGAGGTGCTATAGCTTTCACAGTCAATATGGATATATGAGAACTTATCCCCTTGCCTACCTTAGAAATCAGGAGAAGAGACAATTTTTAAAAGGAGCTAGAAACAGATGGATAGAGAAGGGACCACCCCACCAAGGCTACATATGGGATGGTCACTAAAGGCACATTGCAATGTTATTCTATTTTTATATTATCTATAGAAACAAGGTATTTGTGTACCTCATGTAACATTCAGTAATTTTAGTAAAATAAACATTGTTGAATTCAGTAAAACAACTAGGTCTGTCTTTCCACTACCTTCCCTGCTTCCTTAATCTTTTTTCTGCTTTCCTGTTTCCTTCCTTCCTTCCTTTCTTCCCACTCTGTTCTTTGTTTTCTTCTTTCTCTTCTGATGTCAGATAACTAATTTGACTGTGTCTCAATTTTCTCCCTTAAAGTCTCTAGTTTGCTTCAGAACTCAACTCAGATGTCATCTCCTGTTTGACGTGTGCTGCCCCATTGGCAAGGGCTCTTTCTAAATTGCCTTGTAGGGGCAGCTAGATGGCGCAGTGGTTAAAGCACTGGCCCTGAATTCGGGAGTACCTGAGTTCAAATCTGGCCTCAGACACTTGACACTTACTAGCTGTGTGACCCTGGGCAACCCCCCATTGCCTGCAAAAAAATAAAAACAAAAAACTAAATTGCCTTGTAATTAGTCTGCTATATATTTATATGAGTATGCATTGTCTCCCCAATAGAATGGAAGTACATTGAAGGTATGGATGATTTCAATATCCCCAGTTATCAAACAGTAAATTTTGGGCCTCAAAAACTGACTAGTTGTGTGACCCTGGGCAAGTACCTTAACCCTGTTTGCTTCAGTAGCTCATCAAATGAGATATAGAAAGGGGCAGCTAGGTGGCGCAGTGGATAGAGCACTGGCCCTGGAGTCAGGAGTCCCTGAGTTCAAATCTGGTCTCAGACACTTAACACTTACTAGCTGTGTGACCCTGGGCAAGTCACTTAACCCCAATTGCCTCACTTAAAAAAGAGAGACAGAAGGAAATGAAAAACCACTCCAGTATCTTTGCCAAGAAAACCCCACAAATGGGATTGTGAATAGTCAGATGTAAAGAATTAATTGTTATTTGAGGTTTTTATGCCTCAGCGCGCACTGGCCTGAGGATCCGCAAACTGCACAGTGCTCCACCCACTGGTTGTAGCCGTTGCCAGGGCTCTGCCACCTCACGTCATCACCACTCGCCGACGCCTACATGGGCCTGGCAAAATTATAATGATTGGAAGCCTAGTGAGGGCAGTCATGTGACTGTCAGAGCGGCCATCCCATTGACTGGGACTGTGTGGGGTGTTTCTAGGTTTGGGGGAGGAGAATTGGGCATTCTAGGTGGAAGCTGGAAAGCAAAGCTGATTCCTGGGCGGATGTATTTTTTCAGGTATTATAATTTCCCTTTCCCCATTTTATTTCCTTTCCCTTGATCCTACTGATCCTGTTTGTGTTTGTTTGTTTTTTTAAGTTCGTTCTTGTTAAAATAAATCTCGTTCTGTTTTGAGGGAGGCTGCCGGTCTCCTTCCTTGCCCCGATATTGTGGCGAGCCGCTTAGCTAGCACTCCCCAATTAAAAATTGGTCCCCACACAGACATGATTGAAATGACTGGACAACAACAACAGCTAATAAATAGTATAGCCAACTACCTTGAGGTTAATTTTTACCTAGAAAATTGAGGGTGGGGATATTGATGTCAAGAGGTAGATAAACAAATTCTACTAAAGGAAGAAGGTCCTCCACTTTATTAAATAATTAATGAACTGTTAGGTGGTGCAATAAATAGAGTGCTGGGCCTAGAGTCAGGAAGACCTAAGTTCAAATGCAGCTTTAGACACTTACTAGCTCTGCGGCCCCAGTTAAATCATTTAACCTCTCTCATCCTGTTTTCTTATCTGTAAAATGGGAAATAATAATAGTGCCTGCCTGCCAAGGTTGTTGTGAGAATCAAATGAGATATCTGTAAAGTGCTTAGCACACTGCCTAGCACATAGTAGGAGCTTGTAATAAATGCTTGTTTCCTCCCTCCCTCCCTTCCTTCCACAAAGTAGATGCTAAATTAATGGTTGCTCATTGATGTGTAGATATATATATTAAATAAAAGAAAAATATATCTGACATATTTCATTTCAATCCCATTCAAGTTTGTAACATTTTTAAGTCCCTGCTGTGTGCCAGGCATTGATCAAGGAACTGGAGATAGAAAGAGAAAAAAAGAAATAGTCCCTGCCCTCAGGAAGCTTACATTCTATTATTCTATTCTATTGCCCTAAAAATTATTCTATTCATGTAACATTGTGATGGTTCAGAATTACTCAAGTATCTGTCTATATGCTTTAGAGTTACTACATATTGATATAAAGTTTTCACTTAGCAACAGATCAAGTTTTATCATAAGTAAGTCACTGAAACAATCTAGAAGGTTAATTTGCCAAGGCAAAATATATAACACCAAACTCCCCTAAATTACTAAGAAGAATCTTATTGTTTAAAAGATCTGATATGTTATGTGGCATAAGGGAAAGATACAGTTAATTGTAGCTATGTTCTAGCAAAAGTTCCCAATCTCTGGATTTGATTATTCTCTAGTCATAATTTCCTAAGGTGAAAACTCATTCTTAATTCTCTTCATAACATTTTCCCCAGGGATGTACACCATTGTTTGTCAACTTCCTGGTCTTGTCTTTTCTAACCAGCATTTCCTGCCTTTACTGGCAAATCTGAATATTCTTTTGGAAACTGAATGTTTTGCCTCCAAAACTGAATTTTTTCAAATTAAGTAAAAGCATTATCAGAGAGAGCTTCCTCATTTCCTTTCCTTTTTTTCTTAACATGTTTCCTAGGGAAAATTCTTTTGTGTTACATTTTGGCAATTTTCTTCTTATATTCTGGGAACATGATGTTGTTTACTACGTCAGTAATGTTGATCATTCAAGAAATATTCTTAACAAGAGGAATGTCTCCTAGTAATCTTCAAAGAATGTTAAAAGAAATATATGGGATTGGAACCTCGTAGAATCATAGAGTTAGAATTGACAGAGATGGAACATACCATCTTATCAACATCCTCCTATCACAGATGAGACACTGGGTTCAGAGAGGAATTGAATCCACATCCTCCAATTGCAAATCCTGTCCTCTTTCCATTGATCCAGGGACACTGAGGAACTTGTCTATGGTGGCATAGTAGTAAGCAGCATGATCAGGATTTCAAGCAATGTCTCTTTGGACAATTCTCCCTGAGCCTCAGTTCACACAAGTACTGAAGACTCATGGAATGTGATATTAGATTGGGTGTCAGAGGCTCAGGGTTCAAGCTCTCATTTGTTTTGGGAAATTATCCTGGGAAATAATCAAGTGCAGAGACTGAGAATTGTATCAAGAAAATATCCAGAATACCATGTATCCCTATTTCAGATAGATGATAGATACATAGATACACACATATAGTAGATAACCAAACATGATATATAGAAATAAAGAAAGAATAGCTAAATTAGACAGATAGAAATAATAGATAGCCAAACACAATAGATACATAGATAGATAGATAGATAGATGGACTTAAAATAGACAGATGTGATAGATGAATAGATAGATGGAGAGAGATAGAAACAGAAATAGAGAGATAGGTATATAGATGATGGAGAGAGAGAGAGAGAGAGAGCATGCATTTATTAAAAACTGTGTGTTAGGTACTTCATTAAGTAGTAGGTATACAAATTGGGGTATATGGAATGTTCAGAAAGACTAGCAGCTCTGGTATGAGAGCTTGCTGAACCCTTTTCTGGGCTGCTCATCTATTTTTGGTGTCCATCTAATTCACTCAACTCTCATCTGTGGCTCCAAAAAGCTGTAGTATGTGCAGCGTCCATACCCTGGAAAGCCATCTTGGCAGACTGGCTAAACCACACTGAGGGTAACCCACAAGCCTCAAACCCATTGATGAGTTAGGAAGATATCTACCTCAAGAATGTGAAGACTCTCCCCAGCAGAATGGGTGGGTAAGAACAATTTGTCCCAGTGGACACAAAGGCTGCTGAAATGGATACTGTAAAATTTATAGGGCTTTTTAAGGCATGGAAGACACTAAGTTCATCCACTGCATCCCGGACCATCACCAGTCATCTTGACTTTTGTCCTGCCACTGGAATTCGATGACTCAGGAAGAGGGAGTGAGGCTGACCGCTTTGTGCAACTCTGCCTCACTTCAACCCAATTTTAAGCACAAGTCAAAATGCCACCCGTGAAGACATTGATCCTCTTCAAAAATGAATGACAAACATGAGCAGAACCAGAAGAACATCATTATACACAGTATCATCAACATTATGTGTTGATCAACTGTGATAGACTAGATTCTTCTCACCAATCCAATGGTACAAGAAAGTTCCAAAGGACTCATGATGGAAAAGGCTCTCCATAATCCAGAAAAAAAAAAAAGGAACTGTGGAATATAGATGCTGATTGGACCATACTATTTCTTTTGTTTTGGGTGCTGTTGTTTTTCTTTTTTGAGGTTTTTCCTTTTGGCTCTGATTCTTCTCTTATAACATGACTAATCCAGAAATATGTTTAATGTTATTATATATATATCAGATTACCTGCTGTCTAGGGGAGGGGGGTAGGGAGGGGAGGGAGGGAGAAAAATTGGAAATTGGAAATCTTATATAAACAAATGTTGAAAATTATCTCTACATGTAACTGGAAAATAATAAAATACTTTTATTTTAAAAAAATTAATGACAAACAACAAAGGTAAACAAATACAAGGAGGGTCTGCCCTATTTTAATAGGAAAAAACATATAATGGGGAGTTGGGGGGCATGGTACTGCTTGAGGAGATAGCCAGAAAGTGAAATGCAAAACTGATTCCACATATGAAAAGGTGAACTATCATTTATCAAGGGAGGGTGCAACCCTTGAGGCAAAGTCCAGTGATTCATTAGGGATAGATGAGGGTATCGGCTGAAGTGTGCAGAAAGCATAGCATGAAGATGGCTAGGAAATGGGGTGGAGGTGCGATTCTGGGCTGGATAAGGCAAGCACTCACCTATCAAAGCCCAGAATTTCAGGGTGGACACTTTTTAAACAGGATATTCCCAGTCGTTTCATCACAAAGTACCCAAACATAATCATATTATTTCTAAAATTCTGGGGTTCAAAGGATTCCAATGGTATGACTGATTAAATGCCCCATCCCTGTGGATAGTTTGTCACTGTGAGCTTTGCAAATAGAGAGAAGTTATCAGTCCCAAGATGACCTTTAGTAGTGATGGCTACTTTTGCTCAGTCCACTGCTCTGGTCAGTCTCAAAACCTGGAAGTATATAATAGCTTCCAATATGAGTTTCCTCCAAGCCAATGGAGATTTCTGTTTTAGCTAAGGGACCCTCCCTCTTTCAGATGAAGATATGGTGTGACTTAAGCCAGATATCTAGTAAATAAAGGACTTGACTTGGAATTAGGAAGACCTTATTCCAAATACTTCCTCAGACACTTACTAACTAATGTGACCCAAGATAAATAATCTGACCTCTTGTCAGCCTCAGTTTCCTCATCTGTAAAATGGGGGGGGCAGCTAGGTGGTACAGTGGATAAAGCACTGGCCCTGGATTCAGAAGGACCTGAGTTCGAATCTGGCCTCAGACACTTGACACTTCACACTTCCTAGCTCTCATTGCCCTGCAAAAAAAAAAAATCTTTAAAATGAAAGGGTTGGACTAAATGACCTCTGTTTTCTCCACTCTCTAAATCTGTGATCCAAGGACCACATGTTAATACTTGGCTTGAGCTCATCCAGACCAAGGTCATGTTTTCTCTAAAGAGGTTTTTTCCTCCTTGGGATCAAACCCTGGACATTGTCCAAGGTTTGGGCAATATGTGCTGGCCAGAAGAAGCAATAAAGTCTCCCAGCTTGTACTTCCTACTACAAAACACAAACCACATTTTCCTGAGCTCCTTGGCTCAATTACATCTCACTTTTCCTAATTGTTCTTCCTTATGTCCTGACTTCCAACTGCAGATAAAAACTCCTAGCTTCCTTTACTTCTTATGTCTTCAGATTTTACCCTAGCTTTTCCCCCAGAATCTACTTGCAAGTTCATAAAGGGATCCTAAATGATCTATAACCATCCCCATCTAAACTACAGTTGAGTCATCATAAGACTAAAACAACCTCCATGCAATGTTCTCATTTCCTCAGCTTCCTGAAATACATCTACAATTCATCTAAATTCTGTCTTCGGACAACCACAGCCATGGGGCATAGATGGAGCCAGTAGACATTGAAAAATGGAATTGCATCTTGACTAAGTTTGATTTTAAATTCAGCCGTGGTCCCAAAATGTTTTCAATGGTGGATCCCTGGACATAAAGTAATTTTTTTTCACCAAATTCAAGGAGAAAAAATATATAGTATGGTCCCTTTCATTCTATTTTTTTTTTAAAGGAGCACTATCTGGTAGTAAATGAACAATAACTGAAGCTGGCCAATGATTGTTTACAGATAAGGAAAATAATGAAGAAATTTCCCTTTCATCTATGATAAAGAGACTGTTTGTGATAATGGGCTGCAAAACAGAAAAAGAGCAGCCATTTGAATCTCTTGGAACCCCCATTCTACTCCCATCTCCGCTCCAAAAGAGCTCTAAGACCTTAGTAAATTCACTTGGTTTCTCTAGGCCTGAATGAACTCATCAATAAGACTTTGACTGGATGCCTAAGGCTCCTTTCTCCTCTAATATTGAATGTAATGTAATGTATTCCAACAAATGACAACAAACACCAGCTAAAATGAGGGGGGAGGCAGTTTTAAAAACCCAAGGAGCAAAACAAATTAAGAAAATTGAATTTATTTTTGTTGATCTTCTTCTATTCAGATGGCCTTTGTAGGCTATGATGATTTGGTAGCCACAGACCACCAAGGTATGGCTTGTCAAAGAAAACTGTGAATTCATTTCATTTCATATATTAAACAAAAGGCACTGTTTTCTCCCTGTCCTCTATTTACCTCATCAACCATAGTCCTTGGGGAGTGAGTGGCTTTCCCCACCCACACTTACTAAGCGAAGTATTACAGGAAGCAACCCTGGGGAATTTTAATATCCTTACCCATTTGAACCCATAGAAACTTGATGATACATGAAAAATAATTGGGTCAAAATTGAGATGCTGTGTCGAGGCTCTATACACCTGTGCGTACCAAGACAAAAGATACACAGTCCAGGTTCTGGAGGGAAAAAACATGTCACTCTTTGGAGTCACTATGGCTCAACTTAGTATCTCCTTCAGGTGACTAAGATTCACTTGGAGATGGTAGGACAAAATATTTCTGATCTCTATATGGACTAAGGTCAGAAATTGGCAGGAATTATAAGGCAAGGAAGACACTAGCTCCTGAGAGGGATCCCTTATATGTTACTGCCCAAGGATAACTGAATTTCCCACTAAGTCAAAGAAACTCTGGAAGAGTCTCCTCAGATATATAACTAGGGTGGGGTTATGAGGGCTTTACCCCAGGGCCCTGGTAACATCAGAGGGGGCATATTCTTCCTTCATTTCCATTTCTCCTATTTCATCATACTCTGCTGGCCTATGCAAGCCCCATTCCCTTACCTGGCCCTGTCTCTGGGATCCAGTCATCATGGTGCCATTTCCAAGGGTCCACTTTTCACCTCCCCATTCCCAACACTTACCGTTGCATAGATGGCAATGTCTGGGCTCCCTCAATGAAACTACTTTAATCCTCTGCTGCTTCCTTGTACCTCTCATCCCCCTCACTCCCAACTCTTGTTCTGGAGCAAAGCATTCCTAGTTCTGGTTCTCCTTTGCATGGGGCCAGTGGCAAAACCTATCTTTTCTCTAACAAAGCTCAGAACTGCACTAAGACTTTGGGGAGGCCCTGTAGAGTCCTAAGGAGAGTGTATTACTGAAGATCATAGGATTGCTTAGCTTCAAGAGGAAATTCTTTATGGCATAAGGAGCTCCCTATACCAATGCCGCACAGCATCTGCTCTGCAATTCATAGTCTCAGAAAATTGTCTGGGGCAGGGATAAATTAGATTACTGGCCCAGGGTGTCAGGTGTAGTATAGGTCAGGAGCAAAACTTGAATCCAGGCTTTTCTTCCTCCTAGACCATATTCCTATCCATTATCCATTATGCCAGCCTGCCTCACACTAGAGAAGAAATACACAAGTGATTCTGCCCCCTGTATTAACTGTCCTTGCCTTTCCTTTAACTGCCACTTTGACAATGAGTTCAGTTCTGTGTGTGTGTGTGTGTCTGTGTCTGTGTCTGTGTCTGTCTGTCTCTGTCTTTCTCTCTGTCTCTGTCTCTCTCTGTGTGTCTCTGTCTCTGTGTGTGTCTCTCTGTCTCTGTCTTTATCTATCTCTGTCTCTGTCTCTTTCTCTCTGTCTGTCTCTGTCTCTCTGTCTCTGTCTGTCTGTCTCTCTCTCTTTCTCTTTCTCCTACCCCCTTTACCTCCCTCCCCTCTCCCAGCTTTACTTAATGACTCATTTCTTCCTATTGTCTAGAAAGATCCCATCTTTAAAAAATCCCCTTGATCCTGCTATCCCTCAAGTTATTATCCTATGTCCCTGAGCTCCTAGAAAAAACCTTCTATGCTTTATGCCTCCTCTCAGAACCCTCAGAACCAGAACCAAGGCTCAGTGACTAAATTCTTGGGTTTGGGAGTGGGAGGATTTAGAAGGTTCTAAAAGTACCTATAGGGCCGCTAGGTGACACAGTGGATAGAGTACCACGTCTGGAGTCAGGAAGAATCATCTTCCTGAGTTCAAATCTGGCCTCAGAAACTTACTAGCTGTGTGATCCTGGGCAAGTCACTTAACCCTGTTTGCCACAGTTTCCTCATCTATAAAATGAATTGGAGAAGGAAATGGCAAACCTCCCTGGTATCTTTACTAAGAAAACCCCAAATGGGGTCAGGAAGACTCGGATAAGACTGAAAAATGACTCAACAACAACACTTCAAATCTCTAAGAAAGAAGACTACAGAAATTGTGATTTTCAGGATGGACCGTAGTGACAGGCATGTGAGAGCAATAGTTTCGTTTGTGGTGCCCTTACCCCTAGAGGGTGTAGATCACAGATGACTAAAGGAGTGGAGTAAAAGACCCTGTCCCAGGCACAGGAGCCCGTCTCCTCAGGTGTCAGAGTGAGCTCATGGAAAAACCACCCTCTACTTCTCTCACTCCCAATTGATCAGCTGCTTGTCCTGAGTCATGCAACCAGGTACTAGAGCTCAAGAAAGGCCGGGACTGCTGAATGAACCTCAATCATATCCCAAAACGGCGAATTTCAACAGTGTGGCTAGAAGAGTGATACATTGGAAATCAAGAGACTCTGCTCTGGGCTATGTTCCTGTCTCTTTAAAATAAGGCTATTCGGGGGCAGCTAGGTGGCGCAGTGGATAGAGCATCAGCCCTGGATTCAGGAGGTCCTGAGTTCAAATGTGGCCTCAGACACTTAACACTTACTAGCTGTGTGACCCTGGGCAAGTCACTTAACCCTCATTGCCCCCCCCACACACACATACACAAAATAGGCTAATATGGAAGAAATATGTTTTACATGATTTCACATGTATAATTGATAACATATTGCTTGCCTTCTCAGTGTGTGGGAGAGAGGTAGAAGGGAGGGAGATAATTTAGAACTAAAAAACCCAGAATATTAAAAATATATGAGGGGGCAGCTAGGGGGTACAGTGAATAGAACACCAGCCCCGGATTCAGAAGGACCTGAGTTCAAATTCGGCCTCAGACACTTGACACTTACTAGCTGTGTGACCCTGGGCAAGTCACTTAACCCCCATTGCCTCACTAAATATATATATATATATATATATATGAATTTAAAAAATAAAATAGGGCATTACAAAATGATACTTCCTTTCTCTGGGGACAGGCCTGCCACTAGTATCCAGGGAGCTACTACCCCCTCTCATGATATGTGGTATTTGCCCCTGGTGCAAAAAGTAAATAGGTATAACCGTTGGGTTGCTTAAACCAAGAGTTATCACAGAAATTATGAGCACAAAGAAACACAGAATTCAATTTAAATCAAAATGTGCATTTTTATTGAAAGAAAACTTCCAGTAAATCTTAACAAAAATAGAATAAAGCAAATGTGTATGAAGTCGGCAAAAAGTTACATTTTTCATAAATATTCTCATGGTCCTAAGCAGATTTCCAAATTACCAAAAATGTTAGGAAAACTTCTCTTGGACATAATATAAAAAAGTTTTCTCAAGTTAAGTTAAATAAATAAATCATGGTGGTGACACTATACAACCATTTAAATAAACTCTTAACAAGACATTGACACATCATAAATAATTTCCCCACCAAGAATAATTCTGGGACTTTCGCCCAGTAAGACTTTCTTCCTTCCTTCCTTTCTCTTTCTTTCTTTCTTTCTTTCTTTCTTTCTTTCTTTCTTTCTTTCTTTCTTTCTCTCTCTCTCTCTCTCTCTCTCTCTCTCTCTCTCTCTCTCTCTCTCTCTCTCTCTCTCTCTCTCTCTCTTCCTTGCTGTTTTATTTCTTAAACTATTCTAAGACTATATTCCAGAATTAGGGCAGAAGTCACTAATTCAGGTTTCTACTTAGTCCATCTCTCCATAGACATTTCTGGAAGACAGAATCCTATTCCTAATAGTGAAGGTAGGAAGAATATTAAGCATCTCTCAGATCTTAAATAAAATACAATTTCATTGTCATTTTGTCCCCACTTGTTATCAGAGCAGTTTTTTTATCATCCAATTCTAGGCCCACACATCCTTTTAATAAATACATAAATAGTAAATATCTGAATTAAATTACAGTTGAAAATAATAACATTATGCTATCTGGCCCTGATAAAAAAAGCAGAAATAGTTTTGGCATTTTTTGTCCTAATGATGAGTATCCCTGTGAGGTAGGAATAGGGAGGTATTCTTGAGCTATTACAGAGATTAAAAAAATTGAGGCACAGTGAATCAGTGCAAAGACCTAGCTTCCTTAATTCCCTAGCCCATGTTGCATATCTCGTGGCATCTTCAGGGAGAGATCAATTCAAGGCAAAGGAGTAGTCTTTCCATTTTGTTTTGAGTCATGCTCCGCTCTGAAACAGAAAACATTTTAGGAGATTAAGCAATAATATACAAAAGAGCTTTTGAATACACATCTTTTCAGGAACTTGATATCCTCTATGCTTAGCTTTGTTCTTTCAAGTCATTTTTCTAAAAAAGACATCTCTGTTGGATATTTTAAAAGGAATAGTGAGCTATACATAATAGATTTGCAGTTTCATGTGCAATCATCTTTTTAAATATAGTATGCAGGGGCAGCTAGGTGGCGCAGTGGATAAAGCACTGGCCTTGGATTCAGGAGGACCTGAGTTCACATCCAGCCTCAGACACTTGACACTAGCTGTGTGACCCTGGGCAAGTCACCTAACCCTCATTGCCCCACAAAACAAAACAAAACAAAAAACAAAACAAATAAATATAGTATGCTATGGGGAAAATTATGTAATTATTATTATTAGCTGTATACTATAATAAAAAAAACCTGGAGTCAGTTAAGACCTGTATTCAAATGCAGCCTTTGACACTTTGTAACTGGTGAATCTAGACAATTAACCTAATCTTTTGGAGCCTCAGTTTCCTTATCTTTAAATGTCCATTTTAGCAGACATATCTATGTGATGGATTTGTTATGTGGATCAAATTAAATGATGTACATAAAATGCTAATAAAACCTTAAAGCAAATGACATCAGATGTCAGTTATTACTATTATGGTTATTTCTTTTATGGAAGGGGTAGATGACAGAAAGGGAAAGCCAGAATAAACTAGTGTGGGACAAAAAAAAAAAACATGAAAGGGCAAATTCTATTCATCAAGTCTAATTTTCCTGATTGCTTCTCTCCTGATTTTGATTCCTCTGTAAGGAATAATGACATACTCACTTCTTCAAAAACACCTGAAGAATTTTCTGTACCCACTTTTCTTGAGGGTCCAGGCAGAGCTTCCTATTATCTTGAAGAGTGACACTAAAAAGAAAAAAAAATGATGAATAATGAGATACTCTGAAGGATCTCTTTGCTACCAAAATCAATGTCCCCCAAGTCAGTGAGGAATGTAACCATTCAGTCAGAATACTGATATTCTCCCAGAAGTCTCTCCTTAGAATACAGGGAGTTATGTCCTTCCATTCATGACATCAACCTCCGGGGAATTTTTTCCCATGCCTTGAGAGAATGATTCAACACCAGAAAATCCAGATTCAGGGGAGTTATTACTCACATAACACAACTGATGACCTGCATTATTGAAGTCAATTGATGGATCGCATTAAAATATCAAAATGCAGGTCTTTCTGCTCCTTTTAATTTCTCTTTCACTATTTAGAGCAGCAATGTGCCTAGTTCCTCATTCTATTCTCTGTACTGTCTCTAATAAATAACATTTAACGGGGGCAGGGAAAGCCTTCACAAGCTCCTTAACTCAAAAATGTGGAAGTGCTTCTCAAAGCCATAATAAACTTCTGCAATTTGTCTGGGAAGTGTCAAACTATGCTTCAACCTAGCAATTTGGGAGGTAGGATGATACAGAGGGAGAGCACTGGACTTGGAGTTAGGAATATCGGAGCTCTAATCCTGCCCCCTATAGTCACTAGCCATGTGACCCTGAGCAAGTCATTTAGCCTCATTCTGCCTCAGTTTCCTTATCTGTCTAATGAGGATAATAATAGCACCTTCACAGGTTATTATGATCATCAAATGAGATAATAAATGTAAAACATTTTGTGAAAGTTACCCAAATGTTGGGTATTGTTGTTAATATTTAGTAGCTAATTGTTAATAACTAATTAATGAAGGGAGTTATGTGGCATAGTGGATAGAGCACTGGGCTTGGAATCAAGAAGACTCATATTCCTGAGTTCAAATCTGGCCACAGACACTTATTAGCTGTGTCGCTTACCCGTGTTTGTCTCCATTTCCTCACCTATTAAATGAAATGGAGAAGATAATGGCAAATGACTCCAGTGTCTTTGCCAAGAAAACCCCAAATGGGGTCTCAAAGAGTTGGACATAACTGGAAAGACTGAACAACAACAATTATTGAGGCTATTAATAATTGGCAGTTTCATATAATCAGAGCTCCTAGAATTTTGTGCAGCTTCTATTTTTCTTCTATTCTATGAAAATAAGGTCTAATTACAATCTCGAAATTAGAGTCCTTTTAAAGGAAGACTATGTCTCCCTGGGGACAAAACAGATTTATGAAAATCACAATTTACTTAAAAGATCAATAATAGGGGAATTATTTTTTCTTTTAAAAAGTTCATCATAGGAATTTATTTCTATAGCACGCGTTAAAAATTGTTATATTACTCCCTCCAAAAAATCCAATTCCCATGAAGCTTTTTGTGAATGTAACCTTAGCAAATTCGTAGAGAGATGATGGGACACTCAGTGGTTAGGGGGTTTCAATTGATTCCTTTGCAAATTCCAGAATCCCTCCTTCCCCTCCCCTGAATACCACCCCCACCCTCTAACCCATTCCTACCACTCCTAAAAGAAATCAACGGTTCCTTTTTTTTTAAGTACTTACATGATTTCTGTGTTTTGGCAGTGTGGTCCACTGTCAATCATTCTCAGCTCCTTTATGAGCTTGGGATGGAAACGGGTGGAATGAGTTTTTATGCACTGACACCGAAGTTCGGACAGAGTCCGAGGCATCACAGCAGCTGGGAAGGAATAAGAAAACAAGAAGGGTCAGTGCTAACCAAAGCATCAGGACCATAAATCCCAGTGTGAAGATTTTGCTGACCATGAAATTCATTGGTGATTTTGAAAACTTGTCACAGGCCTCAATTTGTTTCTCCAAGGACAGTGTTCACTGGCTACTTCTCATAGGATTTTATTATAGGTAAACCTTTGGAGTCTTTTAGCAAATGTATCCCTGTTCATTTATCCCGACATTTTTCTCTATTTGGTATTGGTTGCTTTCCTGTGACATCACAGGGCTATTCCTCAGAAAGCAAAATAAAGTAGAAACAATAGGGTGAAATGACTAATAGAAATGATGAATTTGTGAAATGAGTCCTTTAAAAGTTTGAAATTTTAGCTACTATCCTGGTAATGCTACAAGAGATGTCCAGTAACCATGTTGTCAAAGTGTCAGAGTGGCTAAGTGTTCAAGATTTCCAGGACTTTCTACAGATGTTAGGGTGTCTGAGAAACCATGGATAAGGAACATTATCATGTGGGTAAAAAGTCAGGTGGACATTTGTCCAATATTTGCCCAATTTGACCAATGTCAATAAGCAGTCTGCATAAATGAGTCTCCAGATACAATGTAAGGAGAATTCATAGCTATCTGTAGGTGCCATCTACACCACCCTTTAGAATGCAGAGGTATAGGAATGCTTCCATTCTTGGAAGGTATTTACATACGTACACATATTTACTATTGTAGTGTTATAGCTAATGTGGCATAATAAGAGCAAATATTCTAATTAGCATTATAACTGTCACATATAATTAAATATTATGTAATTAGTTAGCATTTATCTAGTGCTTTAACATTTGCCAAGGGTTTTATAAATATCATCTCATTTTATATTCATAACAACCCTGGGAGGGAGGTGCTATTATTATCTTCTCTTTACAGAGAAGGCAACTGAGGCAAACAGAAATTAAGTACTTGCCCAGGGTCATACTGCTTGTAAGTGTCTGAGAATGGATTTGAACTTAGGTCTTCCTGACTCTGCACCCAAAATGCTCTATCCACAGTGCCACCTAGTGGATCTTTCTGATTCATTTGCAAGACACTGTGTTCACAATCTATATGTATGTGCAACATGCATGTATGTATGTTCATAAATGTATACATGTGGGCTTGTATGTGTTACATGCATTGTGTGGCTAGCTATGTGTGCTGGTATATTTATGTGTGTATATATGTGTCTATGTATCCATATACATTGTTATATATGTATAAATACATTTATGAATATTTGTGTACATGGATATATGTGTGTGCATTTAGGACCTAAATAGAAATAATAAAAATGTACATTTGCATAACACTATAAAGTTTGCATAGATGATCAAATTGGAGCATCACAGAAATCCTATCAGCTATGTATCATTCTCCCCATGTTACAGAGCAGGCAGCTGAAGTCCCAAGAGGATAAATGACTTCCCCATGGTCTCACAGCTTATAAGTATTAGAGGTAGGAATTCTAGCAATTGATCACTTCAATCTCATTTGCATTTGCCAAATTCTATTCTGGTGAAGTGATGCAATGGATAGAGCTTTGAGCCTAGAAATGGGAAGACTCATCCTCCTGAGTTCAAATTTGGCCTCCGACACTTGGTAACTGCATGACCCTGGGCAACTTACTTAAAACCCTGTTTGCCTCTGTTTCCCCATCCATAAAATGAGCTGGGAAAGGAAATGGCAAACCACTCTAATATTTTTGCCAAGAAAAACCCAAACAGGGTCATGAAATTGGACAAGACTGAAAAAAAAAATGACAGATAAACTAAAAAATAAAATGGTCCCCCCCCCAATCTATTTTCTTTTGCATCTCTTGAAAAATACAGTTTTCTTTTTACAGTATTACAATTTACTTTCCTGGAAATACATGCTTCAAAGCAGGGACCATATTCAGAGAGTGTATCTCTTTGGTCTAAATGCTGAAAAAGAGATCCGCTTACCTTCATTCAGTGCTACAGAAACCAGGAAGATGGCCAGAAAGGCGCCCAGAAGCTTGGAAGTCATGTTCACACTTGGTTTGTGGGCTTGTTTTGCTCTGGTTTCCTACTGGCTGTCAGCTGGGGCTCTTGTCAGCTGAGCTGTTTCTCAGGCTTTCTGTTGGTTAGAGTGTCCTGGTGTCCCTTTTATACGATCTCAATACTTCTTCTTCATGGGCATTATGTCAGAGGAAATTCCACAATCTGCAATGCTGCAAGGCATATTGCATTAAACTGAGTCATCCCACTCTGAGTAAAAGCCCCTTTAGAGACTTTTCTCAAGATCATGCTTATTTACATAACACATGACAGGGGCCACATTAGTAAGAGACATATTTGGATGTTAAGAAAAGTACCTTCCTACTTGTGTCCCTCTGGGTTGATTTCCATTTGTTTTCTTTTTATTTACTCTATTACATTGCATAACAACTAGCTGTTCAATATTAATTATTACCATTATCACCATCATTATCACCATTATAATCATCATTATTGTTGTTGTTGTTTATTATTATTATTTTGAGAGGGGTTGCTCTAATTGGCCAAATTTTCTTTCTCCTATAAATTCTCTCATTCTCCCCACATATCCAATTAGTTTCCAAGTCTTGTCATTTCCATCTCCATAGCAACTATTCACCACTCTACTTTGAACCTTCATCACCTCTTAACTACACTACTGAATTAGCCTTTTCCTCCACTGTGCTTTTTCTTTACTACCTATAAAAAGCATTTCACTTAGTACAGCAAATTGCCACCTTTTAAAATATTTTTTTGAGTATTTATATGTAGATACACAGAGAGAGACACAGAGAGACTGAGAGACAGAAAGACAGAAAGACACACAGAGAATGACAGAGACAGAGAGACAGAGACAAGAGACAGAGACAGAGAAAAGAAGGGAGGGAAAGACAGAGAGAGAGAGAGAGAGAGAGAGAGAGAGAGAGAGAGAGAGAGAGAGAGAGAGAGAGAGAGAGAGAGGGAGAGAGAGAGAGAGAGAACATGCTGGATTACCCATAAGTTAAATTCTCTTTGGTCATATAACTATCAGATTACAAACTCCTTCTGGGTAGGTAAGGCACATCTTTGTGTTGTATATATAGTATTGTTTATGCATATTTCTATTAATGATTATCAAGTTAATTTCAACTGAATTGGAAACATCACTGTATTTAGTTTCAGGAAAACTAAATCCAAATCTCAGCTATGTTAGCTGCATGGTATTGGGCAAGTAATTTACCTATTTGGCACTAAGCTTCCTTATTGGTAAAATTAAGGGATTGAATCAGGTGAATTCTTAGAATTTGTTCCTTGCTAATGTTATAAAATTCTTTCAACTTGTCTTGAGAATTAAGAATGAGAAAACAAACAAACAAACAAAAGGGGGCATCTGGGTGTCACAGGGGATAAAGCACCAGCCCTGGAGTCAGGAGGACCTCAGTTCAAATCCGTCCTCAGACACTTGATATATACTAGCTGTATGACCCTGGGCAAGTCACTTAACTCCAATTGCCTCACCCCCCCCCAAAAAAAAAGAATTAGGGGCAGCTATATCAGATTGCTTGCTATCTTGGGGAAGGGGGAGCAAAGGGAGGGAGAGAAATTCGAAACCAGAAATCTTATCAAAACAAATGCTGAAAATTATCTCTACATGTATCTGGAAAATAAAATACTCATGATTAAAAAAATAAAATAAAATAAAATAAAAAGAATTAGGGGCAGCTAGGTGCTGTGGTGGATAGAGTACTGGCCCTGGAGTCAGGAGGACCTGAGCTCAAATCCGGCCTCAGACACTTGACTTACTAGCTATGTGACCCTGGACAAGTCATTTAACACTGACTGCCTCACCAAAAAAAAAATTAGAAAAAGAAAAAAAAGAATTAACCAAAACATTTAAAATTAAAACTATTGTATTAACTAGATAAAAGGTTAAGGATTGAAATTTTGACTTTCTAACTGGTTAAAATAAAACTAATTTCAGCATCTCTTTGAGAGGTATAGAGTGAAAAGAATCCTAAACTCAGGAGTCCGAATAAAGTGGATAGAATTTTGGACTTGGATCTGTGAAAAATCAAGCCTCAGATACTTAGTAGCTGTGTGACCCTTAATGCTGTCTCCTCAGTTTCCTCACCTGATCTGAGGAGGGAAATCAGGGTTTGAACCCTTCCTCTTACACTAGCTCTGTGGCCCTGGATAAGTCCCCTAACCTCTCTGAGCTTCAGATTCTGCCTCAACTGTAAACCAGAGGTGATACTAATATCAACATCACAGGTCTTGCAAAAGATTAAAGAAGATAATGGAAAGTGTTTTGCAAACCTGTAAGCACTATCAATCAATCAACAAACATTTATTATGTAGGGATAAAAATACAATAAATGAAACAGTCCCCAAATGAGGGAAACAAAAAGGACAGACAGACAGATTATGGAAGGATGGATGGATGGATGATTAGATAGACAAATAGATGGATGGATGATTAGATAGATAGATGATAGACATCTATATAACTAAACTATAACTATAACTAAAATGTGAATTATTATTATTATTATTACTCTTCCCTCCATAATTTGCTAGCTTTGAGAAACCACCAATATTTCCTCATAGGTAAAATGGAAATAACAAGGTTGAAGTGAAGACCAAATCAGTCAGTCAATAAACATATTAGCTGCCTACTATGTGCCAAGTACTGTACTATGTGCTAGAGACACAAAGAAAGGCAAAAGACAATCCCTGTTTTCCAAGATCTCTCAATAGAATGGCGAAGACAATATGTGAATTAAGTACAAACAAGCTATGTCCAGGACAAACTGAAGATAGTCAAGTAGGGGAAGACACGGCATTAAGGGGAAACCAAAAAAGACTTCTTAGAGAAGGTGGGATTTGGGCTGGGACTGGAAAGAAGCCAAGGAGGGGGAGATGAACACAGAGAGTACTCCAGTCACTGGTGACAGCCAGTGAAATACAGTCAGGACACAGTGTCTTGTGTGAGGCCAGTGTCACTGGGTTCCAGAGTATATGAAAGTGAGTAAGGTAGAAGACTGGAAAGGGAAGAAGGGGCTAGTTTGCAAGGGGCTTGGAATGCCAACGAGAGGATTTCATATTGGAATCTGGGCATGATAGAGAACCACTAGGAATTATTGAGTAGGAGAAAGACATGGGGTAGAGGGCATGGTTTAATATTAAATACAAGAAAGTACACAAAAGTACCTTGAAAACTGTTAAAAATATAATAAAAGTATGATTCAGCTTTCACTCTGTCTCTGTCTTTCTTTGTCTACTTTGAAAACTGTTAAAACCATAATAACTGTTAAAAATCCAATTAAAGTATGATCCAGCTTTCTATCTCTGCTGGGAATCTCTTAAGAGGAATACTCCACCCAAAAGCATGAATGAACTCTGTAAAACCCCTTAACAAACTGTCACCAGCTGTTTCCTTTGGTACAATGGGCAAGGCTAGCTAACATTTCTTTAGATTGCTTTGACAACGTTACTGTAAAAATCCTTGGTTGGGGCATGTTTTCGCTGTTAATAACCATCAAGCAGACCAGTAGATCCCTTAATTAATTTCCTATTGATTCATATGACAAGGTTTCCAACAACAGGCTGGATTGTTTCTGGCATTTCCCTTTACTTGTGTGGAATTTCTGTTGGGACCAGAGGCTAAGTTTTGAAACAGGTAGGTGGACCACATTACAACATGTGCTTTCATTTCATGGGAAATGTGTCCATCTGCCAGATGACAGTCTACCCAAGCTTACTTTGGTTCAAACCAACTTATTCTTTGATTGGGAATTCAGTTGGCCTTTTTGAAGTGAAATCTCCAAAGTATGGCAAGCTTTAAATTAGTGAGAGAGATTCAATCCACCAAAGGGAAGAATGAGAACAATTCTGTTCTAGTACAAGTGCCATGGACAAAAATGGCACCTGAGCCTCTAAAAATTGGATCTGGAGGTTGTTTTGTGAGAGAAAGAAATCTTTGCATGCCCAGGGAGGACTATAAATGAAAGGACAAAGGAACCCATTCCTAGTTTGGATATTTTTTTTAGAGATATCTAGGTGGCTCAGTGAATAAAGCACTAGGCTTGGCTTTAGGAAGACCTGAGTCCAAATTCAGTCCTACACACTTACAAACTAGGTGACCCCTATGCAAGTCATTTCACCTCTGTATGCCTTGGTTTCTTCAAATGAAAATGGGGATGATAATAGCACCCACCTCTCAGGTTTATTGTGAAGATCAAATAAGACAATATTTGTGAAGTGTTTAGAACATAGTAGGTACCTAATAAATGCTTGTTTTCTTCCTTTTAATTTTCTTTCTGAGGCCTATCAGATAGGGTACATAAAATATCCCGGGAGGAAGGGATGAACAATTAGCCAAGCAAGTTCAGCCTGGCACAGAACAAGTCCCTAATTAAATGCATGTTGACTGACTGATAGGATACTTCAGAAAAGGAATGCGTTGGGGCTTTTGAGAGATGCCCAAGTAAAAGAAAATATCTTGAGGGAACTGCATGCTAATTTCTTTCAATGTCACTATTGTTCACTGCATGTTATCATGTATCAGGTAGGAGGCTAAAATGCAAATCCCTAAGTGGTTTATTTGAATCACCAGTCAATCTGGCTTTTTGATCTAGCTTTACGGTGAATCTGATTACGAAGACCAGTCAACTTAACATTGAAAAACTCACACTATAAGGGGCAGCTAGGTGGTGCAGTAGAAAAACTCACACTATGTATAACCATGGTCACAACACTCAATCTCACTATCTGATTCCATTATTCCTATAGAATTGGGCACCATAACTCTGTGAGCAAAGGCTTCAGAGAAGAGGGGAGGGGAATAACATTTCATTTGGGTTTTGTTTTGGGTTTTTTTGGTGAGGCAATTGGGGTTAAGTAACTAGCCCAGGGTCACACAGCTAGTAAGTGTCAAGTGTCTGAGGCTGGATTTGAACTTAGGTCCTCCTGACTCCAGGGCCAGTACTCTGTCCACTGTGCTACCTAGCTGCCCCAAGGGGAATAATATTTCAAGAAACAAAGTAGTCACTGAAGGGAAAAAATCAAAAGGAAATTGTTTTGGTTGCCTGCATCCAACCCTTCTTCACATATATAGGCGCTTTATTCTCAGAGCCCTTTACTCATGGACATTGACCATTGGGTTTGGTAAAGTCATTGGATTTCTAGAATTAGTAGCCTTCAGGAAAGGCTGCTTTAGAGTATCAGAAGGACAGTTGTTGGAAATAGGTTCAAAGACTTGTTCTCCTTGGCTCTAGAAAACAGAACCAGAAGTCATTGGTGGGCATTACAGAGAGGACAATTTGGTCTTGATATTGAGAAGGAAAAAAATAAAAACAAAAACAACTCCAAACCTTCCTAACAATTAGAGTTCTCCTAAGGTGGAATGATCTGCCTCAGGAGAAAACAGGATCTCCTTCCTTGAAAATTATCAAACAGAGACTTTGGTGCAGCTAGATGGCTCAATTGATAGAGCACCGGCCTTGGAGTCAGGAGGACCTGAGTTCAAATCCAGCATCAGACATTTAACACTTACTAGCTGTGTGACCCTGGGCAAGTCACTTAACCCCAATTGCCTCACCAAAAACAACAAAACCAAAAAAAACCCAAAAAAACAAAAACCCAGAGCCTTGAGGAATACTTCTCAGGGATATTATAGTAGAAGGTATAGGTTGAACTGCATGATCATTCAGCTTCACTCCAATCCTAAATTTCAGCAATTCATGATTCTCTCCACTCCTGAATAGGTGTGTAAGCCAGAAAGGTTGCAGATTGATCCATTTCTCCTCCCTCCTCTCCCCGCCACCCCCCCCCCCAGTCTTGACTTTACAAATAAAGCATTAGACCACTACATACACAAAGGTATGGGCAGGAATGTCAATAGGAAAAGTTTCTTCCCCTCTTTTTATTTTAAGTTGAATGGGAAAGCACCAAAACTTGTAACAGTGCCTTTTATAGCAAAAGCAAATATTAACTTCAAAAGA
This sequence comes from Dromiciops gliroides, assembly GCF_019393635.1. Taxonomy (NCBI): domain Eukaryota; kingdom Metazoa; phylum Chordata; class Mammalia; order Microbiotheria; family Microbiotheriidae; genus Dromiciops; species Dromiciops gliroides. The sequence goes on from NC_057866.1 coordinate 260,917,622, forward strand.
ACTTACCTCATTGCTTCTGTGGTTCCTTTGGTTCAGATATTCTTGCCACTGATAAGGATTATAAACCTCATCCCACCATCTAAGATGGTTGGGGGGAGGGGAATTCTATGAAAATTAATCATCACCCAGAATCATGCACCTAAGTCAGCTGATCTCTGCTTTGTCCTTTGACCTCTTATCCATTTATCCCCAGGATTTTCCCAGGACATCATCTCTGCTTTGGCTTTACTTTCTGTTCTTCAGAACTCAGCTCCATGGTGAGCCAGTTGAACTCTATATTCTTCTCTACTTTTTTTTTTTTAATTTGCAGGGCAATGAGGGTTAAGTGACTTGCCCAGGGTCACACAGCTGGTAAATGTCAAGTGTCTGAGGTGGGATTTGAACTCACGTCCTCCTGAATCCAGGGCCAGTGCTTTATCTACTGTGTCACCTAGCTGCCCCCCTGTTCTCTACTCTTGAATCCCATACTTTCAACATGGGATTGTAACCCAATCTGCCTCTTCTGTCCTTACACTGTGGAATTGAGATGGAGGAAGCCACACAATTATTCTTGTTTTTATCCCTAGCAAGCATATTATCTCACCTCCACTGGGCCCTCAGTACAGCAAGGCAATCCTATCACTTCTCCCCCACTGATCCTTTATGACTGTTCCCACAACTGATCCACAAAACTCTTTTCTCAGATCTCCCATACCATTCCCTTCCCTTCCTTTTAAGCTGAGAAAATTTCTTCAGACTTTATTGAGAAAATAAGTCACTTGCCAGAATTTCTTCCCATAGTCTATGTCCAAAAAATTTCTTCATATTATCCATGCTTTATTGCCTCCTCCTTTATTCTAGTCTGTCTCCTCACCAAGGCCAGCCCTTGTATTCTATCTCCTCCCATCTTCTCTAACAAATTGTCTCATCTACCATTCCTTCTCTCTCTAATCTTCACTCTCTCTTTATCTTAGCAGTTTTTTCCCTTCTCCCCAAAAACATGTCCAAGTCTCTTTCAGATTTAAAAAAAAAAACAAACACCAAAAACCCCCACCACTTTTCACCTTATCCTACCACCCTTTTGGGTTATCATTGACTCTTCCCTTTCCCAGCCCCTGCACTTTCTCTTCTTTCACTTCTCAACCTTTTGTTTCTGAACTCATCACACAACTGAAATTTCTCTCTCCAAAGTTACCAAGGATCTCCTTTAATCCCCAAATCTGATTACCATTCCTCAGTCTTCATCATACTTAACCTCTCTACAAAACCTATAATAATAGATTAATAATAATGAGTGCCACTCTCCTCCTGGATACTCTCTCCTGTCTGGGTTTTGGTATAATTGCTGTCTTGGTTCTCCTCCTACTTGTCTGGTCTTTCCTTTTCAGTCTCCTTTATTGACACATCCTTCATATCTTACCTCCCAACTAACTCATTCTCACCTGGATGTAACTCAAGAGCTTGCCCTGAATCTGATTCCTTCCCTACAATCTCACCTTATAACTCCCATGGATTTTTATCCCAGATAAAAATAGAGTCCTGTTCTTTCTTTTGAGTTCTAGTCTCACATCACCAATTACCAATTAGACATTTTGAAATCAGGATGCCATAGGAATCCCAGACTCAACCTGTCCTGAATAGAACTCCTTATCTTTGCCCAAAATCTCACCCTTCTTTTGAATTTCCCTATTTCTGGTGAGAGTAATACCATCTTTCCAGTCACTCAGGTTCACAATCTGGGAATCATCCTGACCTCCTTCATCTCCCTCCTTCCACTTATCCAAGTGGTTACCAAGCCTCCTTAAGTCTACCTTCTCAATATCTCTCACATCCGACCCCTTACTTCTAATCACATAGGTGTCACTCACCTTTCATGTGGACTATTGAAATAGCCTCCTGATTGTCCTCACCCCAGCTTACCCTCCACAATAACTACCAAAGCAATATTTCCAAAGCATAGATCATGTCGCTCATCTGGTCAATAAACTTTAGTACTTTAGTACTATTATTTATAGGAGCAAATGGAAACTCCTACATTTCCCATCTAAAGTCCTCACAACCTGGTTCTCACCTATCCTTCTAGACTTTACACATTATACTCCTTTCACATACTCTACAGTTTAGCCAAACTAGCCTTATTGCTCACCCCCAATGCTCCATCTTCCATCTCTATGTCTTTGCCTGAATTGTACTCCATTCTCTTCTCTACTTTTTTGAATCCTTATTTCCTTCAACACTTGACTTAGGAGGCCTTTTGCATCAGATGACCAACAAGCCAGAATAGTAAACATTTTCTCCACTCCTCACAACTTCTCAAACATCCTCAAGTTGTCTCCATGGTCTAAAACAAAGCTTTTAAATTGTGGGTCACAACCCCATATGGGGGTTGAGTAACTGAATGTGGGGGGAAATTTGGCAACAGTAAAAAAAAGTTATGTATACCTTTTTTATATACTTATACATCTGGGGTTGTATAAAAATTTCTCAGGCAAAAAGGGGTGGTGAGTGAAAAAAGTTTAAGAAACCCTGGTCACAGGCTTCCCACCTGCTGAAGTATACAGGCCAAAGTTAGCTTAGGTGAAGCTGACAATTTTTAGGGCATCTTTTCTACCCCCTTCCTCATGCCAGGAACAAAGAAGTATAGTCCTTTAAAAACACTTCCCAGACACCCAGGGGGTTGCCAAATCCCACTGCTGCACCCAGTAAGAAGACAACCCTAGGGCCTGGGCCACCTGTGAGCAGGGTTATGAATACAGCTTCCAGTGTATCTGTGCCTGCTGCTACGTCACTTTTCTGTTACCACAAAACTTAAAAATGGGTCGAAATAATAAAATAGTATGGGTGATGTCTTTGGACTCATGTATAAATTGGATTTAAGATAGAGTTGTCTGTGAACCTCACTTTCTCTTCTAGAATTATCAGAGTCCAGTGGAATGACAAAGTCAAGATGACTGGTGATGGCTTGAGATGCAGTAGATGACCCTGGTATCTTGAGTGTGTGGAAATTTATTTTGATTTGGGGACCCTACCTTTACGCTGAGATTAGAAAGCCTTAGGCCCTCAAGGTCTCTCCCCCTCCTCCTCAGCTTCAGCTGAGTGAAAAAGCCCTGTGGGCTATACAAGAAGCCAGGTCAGACAGCTGGGGGTAAAAAAGCCCCCAGCTCCCTCCGACATGAGTGGAACTATCTGAAGGATCCCGGATGGCCTGTGCTGAGGCATGAGGCTCGAGAGCACACACACACCCCCCCCCCCACCAGCTGCAGCTCTGGCTGGCAGATTAGCTTGGTCTGTGGGGGCGAAGGAAGTCCTGAGATTTGAGTGGAGAGAAGAAAAGGTGTACATATAGACCCGGGAGTTAGACAGAAAAAAAAAGGAGCGAGGACGGACTAGATAGAGAGCCAAGATTAAGGAGAGGGGCTGACTAGAGGAGGACGCACTAGAGGGGCTGACTAGAGGGGAGCGCAGACAAGGACGGAGGAGAATTCGGTTCGGAAAAGGAGAGACGGGGCTGACAAGGTAACAGCCTTAATACAAACCAGGGAAAGTGTAACGTGCCCTGAGGCTGGAGGCGGCTAAGGTCTTTATTGTATTCAAGAAGTTCAAAGCGCAGCAGGTGGGAAAGAGACCGCAGGAAAGCAGTCAGGTTGTACATTTTATTCTCCTGTATTCTTAATTATAAATAGTATCTCATAAATAAACTCTGCTTTGATTATTTGGTTAAGAGGCTTCTTAATATTTTGCTTATCAATTTAGGAGCAGTGTGGTGGTACTTTATAAACGGCCCACATTAAATTAACAGAAGTCAGATAGCCAGCAAGTCAACAGTCCCCAGATTAGTCCTCCAGTCAGATTAGCCCCCCAAATAAGGCTAGTCACCAAAAATATTTTTGCATTTTAATGGCGACCCAGATGGGACTTATGGCCCACTTATAATTTTTCTAAACCTATAATTTTTCATATAATCATAATTTTTCATAAGTCCGGTTATAATTTTTCCAGGTTAGTTATAGTTATGAATAATTAATTTTTTTACAAGTGCCTGACAAGGCTCTAATAAGGCCATAGTGTTTGCTTCTGCATTCATGACTTCTTGGAACAAATTATTCCCATCTGCCTATTTTGCCAGAGGAAGACTTGGGGTAGACACCCCCCCCAACTCACCATCAGTTACTCTCAACCTGGTTTAGCCTATTTGCCCAGCCAGTTTTACTGGGGTCTGGCTGCTGTGCATGCAACAGCTTCTTAGAGCCACAGATGAGAGTTGGCTGGCAAATGGACACCAAAAGTAGAAAGCAGCCCTGAAAAGTGTTTGGCAAGCCCTCACACCAGAGATGCTAGTTTCCCCTGGATACTATGTATACCCCTAACACAAAAGCATGAAAGAGGAAACACTAAAACTAGAAGGAAAATGGGTAAAATTGAAACCAAAGGAACCAATAGAATCGATAAAGCCACAAGCTAGTTCTTTGAAAAGATGAATAAAAATAATAAACTTTTAGCCAGGAAGAATAAAAAGAAAAGTGCAGGAAAATGGTTTTAACAAAGCTAACATCACAATAAAACCAGGAGAAAGAGGAAAATTATATCAGAACTTGTTATGCACAAGCTCATGCTAACAAAACTGAGCACACAAAAGAAACAGAGGGATATCTTAAAATATATAAAATGCTAAAGCTTAACAGAAGACCAAATAGAAATGTTAAATAACCCAGTCTCAGAAAAGAAAATAGAACTAACCATAAAGGAGCTACTAAAGAAAAAAAATTCCTTGTCCTGATTAATTCATGGGAGAATTCTTTCAAACTTTTAAAGAATGATTAGTACCAATACTACACAAATTGTTATTATTATTAGGTTATATATTACAATAATGTTAAACATATTTCCATGTTAGTCATGTTTTAAGAGAAGAATCAGAACAAAAGAAAAAATGCAAGAAAGAATAAACAACAACAAAAAAGCAACAACAAAAGTGAAAATAGTCTGTTTCAGTCTGCATTCAGATTCCATCAGTTCTTTCTCTGGATGTGGAGAGCATTTTCCACCATAAGTCTTTTGGCATTATCTTGGATCATTGTAGTGCTGAGAAGAGTTACGTCTATTACAGTTGATCATCACACAATGTTGTTGATACTATGTACAATATCTACACAATGATTACTAAAAATTGAGAAAGAGCTCTACTAGACTTCTTTCATGAGACAAATATAGTGCTAATACCCAAACCAGCAAAGAATAAAGCAATAAAGAATAAACTGTAGATCAATATCATTAATAAATGTAGGTTTAAAATTGTAAATAAAATCCTATCAAACTATAAGACCACACCCCAGAAATCATTCATTATGACCAAATTGAATTTATACTAGAAATACAAGGATGATTCAATATTTTTTAAAAAAAACATAAGTAATCATATTAAATAAAAAAACATCCAAAACCACATTTTATCTCAATCAATTCAGAAAAAGCCTTCAACAAAGCAAAACACTCACTTATGCTAAAAATCCTGCAAAGCATAGCATAGAGGGAAATTTTTAATATCATAAAAAGTACTTATCTCAGGCCAAAGCAAGTCTCATATACAATAATGATACAATAGAACCTTTCCTCAAAAAATATAGGAATAAACTAAGGATGCCCACTCTCTGTGCTACTATTTGATATAAATCAGGAAATAATAGCAATAAGATGAGAAAAAGGACTTAAAGACATAAACACAAATAAAAAGGATATAAAATAATCACTATTTGTTTATAGCATGATGGTTTACTTAGAGACTTCTAAAGATTCTGCAAATATCCTAATTGAGATAATAGGTCAAGCAAAATCACAGGCTACAAAATAAATCTTAAAAAACCTACAGCATTTCTATATAATCATAACAAAATCCAAAAGACAGTTACATAACAAAGACCTGGATTTCCTACAAAAGTAGACAAAACACTTAGACAAATTTGATTTTAAGTTGCTCCTTAAGGAAATAAAGAACAACTTAAATAACTGGAGAAATATTCAATGATCATGACTGAGCTGTACCAAAATAATAAAAATGGCAACAAAAAAAAAGCACAGGGGCAGCTAGGTGGCGCAGTGGATAGAGCACCGGCCATGGATTCAGGAGTACCTGAGTTCAAATCCGGCCTCAGACACTTAACACTTACTAGCTGTGTGATCCTGGGCAAGTCACTTAACCCCAATTGCCTCACTTAAAAAAAAAAAAAAGAAAGAAAGAAAGAAAGAAAGAAAGAAAGAAAGAAAGAAAGAAAGAAAGAAAGAAAGAAAGAAAGAAAGAAAGAAAGAAAGAAAGAAAGAAAAAGAAAAAGTTGCAAGTATGCCTGTGGTTATATCTCTCACATGAGACATAAATATATGAATGCACCTGCTTATTTTCTCCCCCACCAGATTATGAGTTCCTTAAGGGTAGGGATTGTCTTTTGTCTTTCTTGATATATTGAGCACTTAGCACGGTGCCTGGCATTTAGTAGGCACCTAATAAATGCTTATTGACTGACTACATACATGATCACAAATATCAGGAGGTCTGCATATTTATCTGAGTATTATGAAGCAAGCTATGGAAATATAAAGTGAGCAAAAGGTAAAATTTGGGTTCATTTAGTTTGATATCATCTAACAGCCAACTAAATAATTGCGTGACTTCCTTGGTGATGTGCATTTTCTGAGACAGTGATCTATTTGATTTAAAACATTCATACTTAGTAAAATGTATAAAGCCAAACATCTCTTTATCATTTTATTTTTCCTTATAATTATTCCAGTTGAGTAGCAGTAAGACCATTGAGTAGAAGTCACAATGAGGTATATTTGAATTCTATATGAGACAAATTGAATCATGATAAGAGCTATTTACAAATGGAAGATGATGAGCTCCCCATAACTGGAAGTGTTCAGATAGATACTGAATTTTCATGTTTGGAAGACCTTTGCCTTGGATAGAAGGTTGAATTAAAGTCTCATCCAACTCTAGGGTTCTCTAATTCTGAGATTCCAAAGGAGGAGGATTAGAAACCGTATGCCTATAATTCACCTAGAAAGTATGAATTTGAGCATACACAAAAAGATCAGAGGAAAATGCAGATAATACTGAAGAGCCTCTAGAAATTCCCTATTTTGTGGTGTTTGTTCTGCAAACAGAAGTAGGTCATGAAATTCAATCGGGGCAGACAAATGTTCTCACCACACCCATATGACCAATCTCTGCAGCTTGAAAAGCAAAGAAAGGGTCGTTGTCAGAGCTCAGGGTATAGTCTTAAGATTAAAAAACAAAAACAAAAACAAAATCCCTATGATTTTCCCCAGACTGAGGCATAGCCTCTCTTGATTCCTTCACAAATGAACCAGCTGGCTGAGACTCAAGGACAAAGAGACATGAGTTGTTCTCTTACATAGGTGGAGGAAAGCTGTTTAAAAATTCTTCAGTCCTAAAAGCACCATCTTGTAGGGTTTAGGCTTTTCCTTAAAACATGAACTGAACTTTGTTCCTTTATTAAGTTACTCAATATTGGGATTCTCAAAAGCAGTGACCAGAAATCTTGGGTTCAAGTCCTAACTTCGACACTTAGGAGATCACTTCACATGAGGCACTGTGTCATAAAGGAAAGAACAGCTCAGGACTTGGAGTCACATGATTTGCATATGAACCTGTGGGACCATTGTAAAGCCTTATCAGGTCTCAGTTTCTCCTCTATTACCTGAAGGACTCGGACTGACTGGATTTTAATGTCAATTTCAGCTTTAATTCCTACTGTCTATTAGGTATGGTCACCCTCATGCTACCCACCTAGTAGAGTTGGTCAGATCAAAAGTAGGATCTTCAGGCAGCTAGGTGGTGCAGTGGATAAAGCATTGGCCCTGGATTCAGGAGGACCTGAGTTCAAATATGACCTCAGACACTTGACACTCAATAGCTGTATGACTGTGGGCAAGTCACTTAACCCTCATTGCCTGGCAAAAACAAAAACAAAACAAAAAGTAGGAACTTGAGAGCCTGACATTCTCCCCTCATTCTCAAGGGTAAGGAAAAAGAAAGTCTACCACACTCACTGATTTGTTTTGTGGCACCATTTTCAGTTGAGCTTTTCTGTCCTGATGACAGTAGCACTTGCCCCCAAAACAATTCTGTACTATGACCTTTTTCCTAATCCCTACTCCCTCCAGACTCTTTTTGGAAGGTAGGTAGTACAGTGGATAGAGTGTTGTCCTGGAAACAGAAAAGATCTGACTTGCAATCCAACCCCAGACACTTACTAGCTCTGTGACCCTGGGCAAATCATCTCACTTGTTTGCCTGAATTTTTTCATCTGGAAAATGGAGATAATAATAGTACCTATTTCCCAGGGTTGTAATGAGGATCAAGTGAGATAATATTTCTAAAGCACTGGGCACTTAGCAAATGATTAATAAATACTTGTTTCTTTCCTTCTTCCTTCCATTTGGGGTTGGGAGGAGAAAACCAGTGAAGGCTGCCTCTGGGGGAAGAAGGGTTCCCTTTATTCCACTATTCATTTTCACTGAAGTTTTCTCTGCCTTTTCAGAGAAGGTGAAAAGCCCCAGAACTGGCTTTTTGTTGAGGGGGATGGGGGATTGGCAGGCTATGATCCGAAGGGCCAAAAAGTCTCCAAACCAAAACATTCCTGCTCCTAGGATCACACAGCTAGTTAACTAGCTTTTAAATGTCAAGTGTCTGAAGCTAGATTTGAACTCGGGTCCTCCTGAATCCAGGGCTGGGGCTTTTTATCCACTGCACCACCTAGCTGCCCCCACAATTCAATACTTTTATACTTCTTTTGGTTCTCTGAAGCCAGCTTTTAGAATAAAAATTCTAACATAGTAGGCATATTATCAGTTGGTTTATCAGATTGCTTGGAGTAGTGGTCTAAAAACTTTTTCAATGGGCACTCTACCAGCAAAGAAAAATGAGCACCACCCCTGTCTAGTTGACTTATTTGTAAATTACATTCAGATACTACTGTGCTGATAATAATATGAATTATGAAATGAAGGTAACAACAAGAAAAAGAGCTAAAGATGGAAAATCAGGGTGGTACAGTGGGTAGAGCAAAGAACTTGGAATTAGGAAAATCTGGGTTCAAAAACTGCCTCAGACACTTCCTAGCTATGTGATCCTCTGAGTTCCTAAATCCGGGATTTGGATGCATTATCCTCCAAGGCCCCTCCCAGCTCTAAATCTAATATCCTATAGAATGATAGTTGATCTTAAAGTCAATAAAGAGGCAGAGAAGTTTATTGAACAGGGAAGTGACATACTTAAGCATCAGTGGTGCTGATCAATGCTGACTTTGTGGAGGATGGATTAGAGAGGGAAGATACTGGGGGCCAGAAGACCAAATAAAAGGTTATTGTGGGGGCAGCTAGGTGGCGCGGTAGATAGAGCACCAGCCCTGGAGTCAGGAGTACCTGAGTTCAAATCCGGCCTCAGACACTTAACACACGCTTACTAGCTGTGTGACCCTGGGCAAGTCACTTAACCCCAATTGACTCACTAAAAAAAAAAAATTAAATATTTTTTTAAAAAAAGGTTATTGTGACATTGTAGGAAAAATGATGAGGGGGACAGGTGACTAAGAGATTAGCGAGAAGGAAACATATCACACCTGAGAGATCTATCTAAAGGTGGAACTAATGAGATTTAAAGTAACTGGTTAGATATGTCTGGGGAGGGAGAGTGAGGGGTAAGCCTAGAGGTTGTGAGAAGCTGGGTGACTGCATGGAGGGTGGTACCTTTGATGATAAAAGGCAAGTGTGGAAGAGGGGTGGGTTGGGGAAGGGAGTGAAGATAATGAAATGAGATCTGCAAATGAAGATTAAAATATATCCTTACCTGCTAATTCTGAGTGACTATTTCTGTCCTACCCAAAACAAAAAGGGGAAAGGCTGATCTGTTCCTGGGTGGGTTATATCACTCTATTCTCCTATACCCCCAACCCATCATCTCTGCAGCATTCAGGACTAAAGTGCTTTCCCTGGCTACTCTATATGTGTTGTCTCTCCCTCCTCAAGGACAGAAGCTCTCTTTGGTTTGGTATTTGTATAAAATGAGTTTTTAATACATTTTTCTCATTTATTCATTCATCATTCCTTACTCATTAATGTCTCTAAGGACAGAATTTACCCCTCCCGGGGCATCTACCAAAGCCAGGAAGATAGGTGGGTGGGAAGGAAGAAGATATTTTCCCAATGGCACCTGCACAACTAACACTGTGGGTGCCCAGACCACCTAGAAACCTGCCCTAGAAAGGGGGAGGTTGGGAGTTTGAACAGAAGAGGGATGGGAAATTTGGGGGAGATTTAGGTAGGTGTAGTTATGTTGAAGACAAGCGTAGCCAACCCTAACTAGCTATCAGGAAAGTGCTGGTAAATGTTTAACAACCAACTGCCCCCCCCCAAAAAAATAGTGTACCTAATAAACTTTTAATTTTAATCAGCACTACCATTTTCTCCATCACTTTCTTAAGCCTACATAAACAATGAAATGATCATTCAAGTCCTGATTTGTAGCCTTCACAGATTTCCAAGGTGTCAGTGTTCACATCGAAAACTTTCACAAGTTAGCAGGAGCTGGCACCAACTAACTCCTGCATGTGACTTATCTTCCCATACTGTGATTGGCTGATCACAGACCCCTTTGGGGTAAGGTCTTGACCCCTATACACGCACAGAGAGAGAGAGAGAGAGAGAGAGAGAGAGAGAGAGAGAGAGAGAGAGAGAAAGGGAGGGAGAGAGTTTGGAGACCACTGCTGAGAACAGAGATTCACAGTATAAATACAAGACAGTCCATAAGATACAACACCTTTCCTTGGATGGCCATTGCCATAAACTTCCCTTCTCTTTTTCCACCCACCCTTTCCTAGGATAAGTGACAATGTGTAAAAAGTTTGGGGTTGGGGAAGTGGGAAGGGAGGGGAAGTAATCACCACAAGCACACACAGTCATCTCAGATATGGCCTTGGGCTTAACACCTATAAAATCCCAGGGCTCCATCTTCAATCCCGTGAATTCCATGAAGACAGGATCCTTGTCTTAGCTGAATTTCATGACTCCTGCAGCACACAGCACAACCTCTATAAGTCAAAGGCCCTTCATTTATATTAGTTTCATTCAGTTGAATTGAAGCAGGTGGTCAACTGGGATTAGACTCAGATAACCTGGATTCAAAGACTAGCCCTGCTGGCTAAGTGACCTTGGACAGTTCCCATCTTTGGCCCTCAATTTCCTTGTCTGTAAAATCTAGGGGTTAGACTGAAATCAGTAGTCCTTTCATCTTTCCTTTGTCGGGTCATTGTGACAGTCTGGCAAAACTTATGAATCCCTTTTCAGAAGAATACCTATTGCCTATGCTACCTTCATCATTGAAGGAAATGCCAAGTTTCAGTTTGAGATTAGTGAAAATAAAAATTTTTGTTTCCCATCCAAATTCACAACCCTTTGAAAGACATTGTGAGAACCACAGCGATGCCCCTCCCCACCCCCCCCACTCCCCCCACCCTCCTCCCAATGCCCAAAGACTGGTGCTATAAGCTTCTAATTTAAGACGTTAGATTTTAGTCATAACCGTTAGATTTTAACCCTAACATGGAAAAGGGGGCAGCTATGTGGCTAAGTGGATAAAGCACTTGCCCTGGATTCAGGAGGACCTGAGCTCAAATCCAGCTTCAGACACTTGACACTTACTAGCTGTATTACCCTGGGCAAGTCACTTAACCCTCATTGCCCCACAAAAAAAAAAAAGAAAAAAGAAAGAAAAAAAAAAGGAAAGAGTAAGAAAGAAAGAAAAAAGAGAAGGACAAACAACAAACAGGAAAACCTGAGTTCAAATCTGGCCTCAGTCATTTAATAGTGTGACCCTGGGCAAGTTATGTAACCTCTTTCATCCTCAGTTTCTTCTTTAGTCAAATGAGGATGATAATAATACCTATCTCACAGGACTATTATGAGGATCAAATGAGAAAATGCATGAAAATGTTTTGCTAAATTTTAGGCTCCCTATAAATGTTTTCATTATATTATTATGTCTCCACCATATTGTGTAACCATAGAATGCACCATGCAGATTTCTATTATCCCATTCCACAATGATATTTGATTTTAGATTCTCTTAAAAGTTTCAGGATTCTCTCATTTAATAATATTTTTTAAAAAATAAAGTTCTAGGTTGATTTATAGTCTATGTGCTCATTGGGAATTCTAGGCAAAGAACTCTGGGAGCATTTCAAAGGCACATTCCTTCCCTTCCCCTGAGTTTTTAAAAACAATTTCATCTATTTGGTCAGTGACGAATCCTCCTGAACAGTTTTCTTCATGGAAAGTGCCAAGTATTGTATAATAATAGAATTTTTTTTCATGAGTTTGAAAGCAGTACAGGAAAGGAGTCACTTGTCAAAAAGGGAAGTTGGTCTGTTGCTGAGTGCATGTAGCGTGTCTAACAGACTTTATGGAACAAATTACCATTACACAGACACCTTTGAATCAGTCTGTCTGGAAAGAGTCCTCAAAGGTGCTGACTCAGTGACCTGAATATAGTAGTCTCAAAAGTAAAAAAAATAAAAATAAAAAACCAGGGCCTCCATTCATTGGAGGAAGATTTGGTTTCACACAGCCTTCTGATTCCATTTGAAAAAAAACACTATTAAATATTCCATCTTAGATAGTTCTTCCTTTACTTTGGGTGTTATAAAATTTGGGCTTTGCTGCCTTAGTTTCCTTATCTATAAAATCAGGAGACTAAACCTTTTGGGTCCCTTCAAGTCCTCTGATTTCAGTTGCCTTACTTTCCTGAAGTCAGGAAGGAATTATACACTGTATACTGAGAAGGATGGGACACTTGCCATGAGACTTTCAGCTCTGAGAACTGGCTGAACAGAAAGAATGTCAACAAACAGAAATGGGAGGGAGGTTTTATCTTATTTATTTTAATTCTTCCTTGGGTGAATATATTATTTACAAAGAATCTAAAATAGAAACTTAAAAAATGTGTATTATTATTAAATGTGTTGTCAGTGCTGGAACAAAAATAAAATACTGACAAATCCCACTCTTTAATAACTACCCCTACTTGGCCAATCACTATGCTCTTTATTCTCTTTTACTGGAAGTAGAATGGAAAGTTTGTTAGAATATGGAAGTAACTTAAATTGTGTCGTGCGAATGCAATGGAATGTCACTGCTATAGAAATGAATATGGGGGCAGCTAGGTGGCGCAGTGGATAGAGCACTGGCACGGGAGTCAGGAGTACCTGAGTACAAATCCGGCCTCAGACACTTAACACTTCCTAGCTGTGTGACCCTGGGCAAGTCACTTAACCCCAATTGCCTCACTAAAAAAAAAAGTAAAGAAAAGAAAAGAAAGAAATGAATATGAAGAATACAGGGAGGTATTGTTGCTAATGCTGTTATTGTTGTTGTTGAGTTGTTCAGTTATGTCCAACTCTTCATGGCCCCACGGACCATAGCATATCAGTCCCTTCTATCATCTACTATCTCTCAAAGTCTGTCCAAATTCATATTCCATGACACTATTTATCCATTTCATCCTCTGCTATCTCCTTTTCTTTTTGCCTTCAATCCTTCCCAACATTATGGATTTTCAATAAGACCAGTCTTGTCATTATGCGGCCAAAGTATTCAAGTTTCAGTTTCAGTATTTGACCTTCCAGTGAATGACCTGAATTAATTTTTTTAGATACTGACTGATTTGATTTCCTTGCTGTCCAAGGAACTCTCAAAAGTCTTCTCCAGCACCAAGATTCAAAAGTGTCGATTCTGCAGCTCTCAGCTTTCGATAGAGTCCAACTCTCACAGTCTCACACTCTGCTACTGGAAAAACTGTATCTTTGACTATATGGACCTTTGTCAGCGAAGGGATGTCTCTGCTTTTTAATATGCTTTCCAGATTTGCCTTATCTTTTCCTCCAAGGAGAAAACATCATTTCATTTCATGTCCACAGTCACCATATGCAGTGATCTGTGGGCACATTGCTCCAACCCCCAGCTCAATTGATATAGTCACAGAATGAAATCACAGATGATGAAGTGTGAATATATTAGCTAGGTATTAACTAACCTACCCTCATCCCTTTGGTATAAACACACTTCTATTACAGGGAGTAAACAGAATTGGATGAATAATTATTAGCCTAATTAATGTGGAATGAATTCAAAGCACATGCCCTACTTAGTAATAAACCTTTTGTTTATTTTGGTATTGGCAATGGTAAAATGAAGTTCATCTAGGTAATGAATATCTATACACATATACATAAACACACATATACATCAAAACAGCAATGAGAACTGGTGAGAACCTTGAGAAGCATAGTCAGTTTCCTCAAAGAGCATCCCTGCCCAGCACTTTCTTACAATTAAGCCATCTCAGGGATTCAGATTGTACTGATAGAGATCAGGAATTGGGTATGGGCTAGGTAGAGAAGTATCTCAATTACAGAAATATTTCAGATTTTACACAGAAGCCACAGTTTTCTGGTACTCACATTCTCTGAGCCCTCTTGAAACAGAAAAAAAAAAACAAACCAAAAAATGTGAATCATCATACCTAGAGGCAGTGTGGAGTAGTGGCTAGAGTATTAAGGGAGATTTTTTTTAAAACCTGGATTTAAATTCTGTCCTCAAACATTTACTATCTGAATGACCTCGGTCAAGTCATTTAAAGGCTCTGTGACTTAGTTTCCTCATCAGTAAAATGAGGACGTGGGGCTTGATGATTCTTTCCAGTTCTAAATCTATGCTCTCACAATCAAAATGGAATCTTTTGGAGCATGTTGAATTATAAAGATCAGATGGAATGGGGAAAATACAAGACCTGTCAAACAAGAAAGTATATCTGTTTTTTTTAATTTAATTTAATTTTTAAAATTAATTAATTTTTTTTTGGTAGGGCAATGAGGGTTAAGTGACTTGCCCAAGGTCACACAGCTAGTAAGTGTCAAGTGTCTGAGGTCAGATTTGAACTCAGGTCCTCCTAAATCCAGGCCGGTGCTTTATCCACTGCGCCACCTAGCTGCCCCAAGTATGTCTGATTTAAAGCCTTTCACAGCTTTTATAAATTCCAGAGGGAGAAGGGGATGGTGAGGGGTGGGGGGGAAAGTCACTTAAAAGGTCAAAGGACTCTGTTGTAACAGCCTGGACTAACACTGAGCAGAATAATGGCTTTATCCTTTCAGACTCACGCCAGTGGCAAGTTAAGAAAAATTGTATTTCCATAAACTTTATAGTTTTATTCCATAAAGCTTTCTAGTTGTGTATCAGGAAGTACCCATAATCCTCTAAAGCCTTTGTGTCCATTCGGTTGTTGACCCTGCCCTTAACTTAAATTCCATTGAAGTATTTTACATTTGAATTTAAATTACCCAGTACTTATTTATCTGTGTGTATCCTCTTTAATAGATATAAATAAACTCATTTGGGCCTAGGGTTTTCCTCTTCCCATCTTGGTGTCTCTGGTGATTAGTCCAATGTAGTTCAGAACAAGTAGGCTGTGCCAAATTGCTCACTAGCAGACACTCTGGTATTAGGTCCTTTCTGGTTTGCTATATCTTGTTCTTTGGAATAACCTTCCACAGTATTTTCTATCTGGAACAAATGATTTTCAGAATACCTAGCCTGAGACAGCCTCAGTATTTCTCGATCTCAATTGTAATCCATTACTCATATTAAAACCTTCCCCCATAGTCATTAAGGCAAGAATGAGGAAATTACATTGAATAAAAGCTAGAGCTGTTTTGAAATAGAGGACAAGTTCTCCCAAACCTGTTAGATGAACTTTTCATGCACCTCTTTTTCTCCAGGCATGTGAGGTGTGCCCAACAAACAGCTTCCAGCCTCAGTGCTTTACTTTATATTAGAGGATCCAAGGACAGAAATAACTGTACTTTGCAACTTGGGCCTCATGGTGATATGAAATAGGAATGTGATTTTAAGAGATACAGGAGGGGGCAGCTAGGTGGCGAAGTGGATAGAGCACCGGCCCTGAATTCAAGAGGACCTGAGTTCAAAGCCTTCCTCAGACACTTGACACTTACTAGCCTTGTGAGCTTGGGCAAGTCACTTAACCCTCATTGTCCTGAAAAAAAAAAGAGAGAGAGAGAGATACAGAAGAAAAGATTTGGCTTTGGAGCATTAAGGGAGTTGATTTGTTGATGAGAAAAGGCAAAGAATATTTCTACAGGACTACCTTTTTTAGACTCTAGAAACAAATGTCAGGTTTTTATCTAAGTTATTTTAGGCTGCCTTCCCAGGTGTCTATCAGTTGGTAAAGCCTGATAGTATCACTATTAATGTCTTCCCCCTGATACTCTTGATCACTTGAGATGCATTGAGAGCAGAAGGGTGGAGAATTTATTTACCCCACCTTTGTCCTAACTGTGTTATCATAGATGATTTATTTTAGTGACCCCTCTGCACATGTATCATCCGGGGAAGATGCCCCTTTCCATAAGCAGAATAGGTAGCAAACATCATTTATTAAACTTGATTTAATGTTCAAGAATCTTGCATTGAGAATATTTCTACTTCATTGGCAGCTAGCCACAAATGCAAAGGAATCATCCCTGCCATTTCACTGCTATTAAGAGGAAAGGTAGCACCAGCCCTGGATTCAGGAGAACCTGAGTTCAAATTAGGCCTCAGACACTTGACACTTACTAGCTGTGTGACCCTGGGAAAGTCACTTAACTCCCATTGCCCTGCAAAAATTAATTAATTAATTAATTAAATTTTTAAAAAAAGAGGAGAGGTAAGAAATGTAAGGTAAGACAGTGGAAAACTGTAAGAAATGAATATGGAGAATACAGAAAAGTGTGGAAAGATTTGCATCATTTGAAACAGAAACAGGAAAACAATATGCATAATGACTACAACAAATGAAATGGAAAGTACAGAAGAACACAACTAAAGTGTGATTTTAAGAACATAACTAACTGTGCGATTTTAATGACTAAATTTGTCCTTAAAGAAGAGATGAGGAAATGCAACCCCCCCCCCCCCCACCATCTTTGCAGAAGTGGTAGACTTTGGGTGTGAAACATTGCATGAATAATTTTTTTAAATGTATCAAGAACTTACTGCAGACCAAACACTGGGATACAAATTCAAAGTCAAAGACAGGGGCAACCAGGTGATGCAGTGGATAGAGTACTGGCCCTGGATTCAGGAGCACCTGAGTTCAAATCTGGCCTCAGACATATGTGACCCTGGGCAAGTCACTTAACCCTCATTGCCCTGAAAGGAAAAAACAACAACAACAACAAAGGCAGTCCTTACCGTCAGAGATCATATATTCTAACAAGGGAGACAATATAAACATACCATTAAGATCAGTTAATTTTGTTGAGTTTTGTGTTTGGTTAATATTGGTTAGTTTAGCTGAACAGTCTTTTTATTCCCCATCTTGGGCCAGAGATGGTTTTCAGAGTAGGGTATATCTTGAAATGAAGGTGATTTTAAAACAAAAATTATCAATATAAATTTTAAAAATTAAAAAAGGGGGTAGGGGGCAGCTAGGTGGCCCAGTGGATAGAGCAACCGGCCCTGGATTCAGGAGGACCTGAGTTCAAATCCAGCCTCAGACACTTGACACTTACCAGCAAGTCACTTAAACCAAATTGGTCCTCCAAAATAAATAAATAAACAAACAAACAAACAAATAGGTAGAAGGAAGTAAACTGTCATGCACTAAGGAATCAGAGGCTACAATCCAAGGTTGTGAAAGAGAACCTCAAGAAGTTTTTTTTATTATTATTATTAAATTTTTTAATCACCTCTATCTCATTCCAACCCCTTCCCTAATTAAGAATGAAAAAAAGCCAAATTCTTATAACATACATATATTAAGTCATATTTCAGTTGTGTCTGACTCCTTATGATTCCATTTGGGGTTTTATTGGAAAAGACACTGGAATGGTTTGGCATTTCCTTCTTCAGCTCATTATACAGATGAGGAAACTGAGGTAAACAGGGTTAAGTGACTTGCCCACAGTCTCACAGCTAGTGTCTGAGGCCAGAAGAAGTCAGGAAAATGAGACTTTCTGACTTTAGGCCCAGCACTACATCCACTGTACCACTTAGCTGTCCATATACATGTAGAGTCAAGCAAAATATAATTCTGCTTTGGCCACCCAACAAATATGTGTGTGTGTGTGTATCTTATTCTGCACTCAATTCTCTGAGATGGGAAACATGTTTCAACATTAGTCTTTTGGAATAGCAGTTTAATCATCACACTGATCAAAATTCCTAAATCTCTCAAAATTATTTTTCTTTACCATATTCTCATCATTGTATATACATTGTTCTCCATGTATATTGTTTTCACTTGACTTTGTATCAGTTCATATTCTTCCAAGGTTTCTCTGTAACCATCCTTGTTACCATTTGAAGAAGGAGTCCTTGACTTAGGCTGATAGATTTCAGGGGATTCATGAACTTTGATGGGAAAAAAAATTATCTTTATTTTCATTAACTTCTAATGGAAAATTTAGCATTCCTTTCAATTATTTAAAACATCATTCTGAGAAATGTTCCATAGGCTTCCCCAGACTGCCAAAGGAGTCCTGGGAACAATAACAACAAAAAGAATTAAGAACCTCTGGCTTAAAGTATGAATTTATGCAAAGTCTGATGAACAAAAACAAAAGAAAAACGTATACAATGATTTTGACATTACAGAGAAGAAGAATGGTTGAAACACTTAGGAACAGGGATGAATTCAATGATGGGTCATGATTGCAAGAGACTTCTGGTAAAGCAGATGCCAAACTCTTGACCAAGAGGTAATGAACTCAAGATACAGATTGAGACAAACATTTTTGGACATGGCCACTAGGGGAATTTTTTCTGCTTGATCAGGCATATTTATTAACAGGGTTTTGTTTTTCTTTTCTTTTTATCTTCCCCAATGGGAGATGAGAAGGAAAGAAAATAAATTCTTGGTAATTTATTAAGATTTGTTTAATTCTAGGAGAAAGAGGAGGGAGGAGAGAGAGATGGGAGAACAAGCGGACATCAGAGATTAATTAACCTTTGTACTCTTTGCAGATTTCTAACTGACTTGTTATATAAGAAAGAAATCCTTCTGCCTCATCAGAAGCCACATCCTTTGATCTGAGTACTTCATGACTTGCAGCAATAGTATGGTCCCATTTTGAAATACATACAGTAATGATGCTGGTGTTGAAGGAGCAAAGAAAAGGCAAATCACCCTTACCTGTTTTGAATTTATAAACACTCAATTCTGGTAGAAATTTTTAAAAGATATTTAGAGAATATAATTAAAGCATTAAATTTCTTCATTGGTGGCTATTGTGGTGGCCCTAGTTTCTCAATAAATATGTCACAAGCTCTAGCAAGTACTTCTATGGTGGAAAGGCTCTAATGGAAACCACAGAGGAACCAGCTGAGCTAAAAGTAGAGAAGCTCAATACCAGAAGGTTGATCCTATGCCTGGAATTGACTCCCTCCTTTCCACCTCATGGGTCATAGCAAAAACATCAATGACTACATTAAACCCTTCCTGATTCCTTCTTTAGCAACTTCGTGCATGTTTGTGTTTATTCACTTTGTGTTTTTCCTGAATACATTTTCATATAAACTTGTTTCCCTCATAGACCATAAGCTCTCTGTGAGTTGAAATGGTCTTCAATCATCATCTTTGTATCCCCAGTATCTATAGTGCCTGGTACATAGTAGGAGATTTTAAAATACTGTGGATTGATTGATTGAGGTGATATTTTGTTTGTTTGTTTGTTTGGGGGCCACAACACTCATGAAGATGATCTACTAATGTGAAGAGGAATTGCAATGACTTTCAATACTCACATTGGTGGAATCCTGGATCTTCTGAAGTGCTGTAGAATATCCAGGGGATTTTTTTACAATATTTAAATATTTAAAGAAATATATAATATAGACCCCAAAAGATTTAGATCCTTGGAGAAATCTCTTGAGAGAGTCATGTGTAGTTTATGATGAATTTGAATCACATGCTCCTCAGTGGCCAGATGTTAATAATTTAAGTGGTGCTAAGGGATGGTTATGGGTGAGGACACACACTTTAGAATAATCAGAATCAGTCCCAATTTTCGACATGGTATTTATAAACTATGTTCTCCTGGGATATCTAGGAACATCAGGGGGAAAAACTCTCAACATGCCTGAAATTCTTCTTCCACAGAAGATGTTTGATTGCTCCTGTCACCAATGTCTGTGGTCTGTGGGATGCAAACCACCACCACTATTCCAAAGTCCCATATGGGGAAAGAAGCCAGTGCATTTAAAGGATTTTCCAAAACTGGTTTATTTCATGTAGCAAGTGTATAGAGTGATATTCCAAGAATCTAAGTTACTCACTAAGAAGCAACATAGTATGGAGGTGGGAGGGGGGGCCTCATCTATTACTGAGAAAGGTCTGGGTTTGAGACCTCTCTCTAACATGTATTAGGTATGAGGGCAGCTAGGTGGCACTGCTGTGGATAAAGCACTGGCCCTGGATTTAGGAGGACCTGAGTTCAAATCCAGCCTCAGACACTTGACACTTATTATCTGTGTGACCCTGGGCAAGTCACTTAACCCTTATTGCCTCACCAAAAAAAAAGTAATAACATTAGTTATATCATCATTGGCAAGTCTTTTAAATTCTGATGACTACTGGCAACTTTCAAAGACTAAAAGTCACAGTTGCAGAATTTCCATAGTGGGAACTTACACCAAAGAGATCATAGACTTAGAACAGAGCAAACAAATAAGTTACCCCCTAGATCTGTTAGTTATCTTGAATAGCTTTCAAGCTAATAAGGTACCATTGGGTAATTTCCTACAAAATGCCCAAATTTGATATTTTATTCATGTTTCTCAATTCATCTTTTAGCAGCAGCATGAGTATAACTCAATAGAGAGCCTCTCTTGGAGCGAGGAAGACCTGGGTTTGAGTATGATCTCTGACACAAATTAGCTGTGTGGATCTGGGCAAATCTCTTAACCTCTCAGGTTTCTAACCAGTTCTCTAAAAGGAAAAGTTACACAGAAGGTGCCAACTGGCATGGGGAGAAGGAGTTTGCTCACTAGGTAGTTCCCTATACCAGTGAAATAGCAAGTCCACACTATGTCACTATTTCAGTGTATCTGCTTAAAGATCTTCAGTGAGGAAAAACTCACTACTTCCCAAAGAAGTCATTCTACTTTAGGACAGTTCTCTTCATTAAGAAGTTTGTTCAGGGGGCAGTTAGGTGGCACAGTGGATAAAGCACCAGCCCTGGATTCAGGAGGACCTGAGTTCAAATCTGACCTCAGAAACTTGATGCTTACCAGCTATGTGACCTTGGGCAAATAACTTAAACCTCATTGCCTCTCCAAAAAGAAAAAATAAAGTTTGTTCTAAAAATGTGTACAAAAATATTTATAGTAGCTCTTTTAATGGTGACAAAGAATTGGAAATTGAGGGGATGCCCATGAATTGGTAAATAACTGAATAAGTCTCTGCATATGACTATGATGGAATACTATTATGCTATATGAAATGACAGGCAAAATGTTCTCAGAAAAACCTGGAAAAACTTATAAGAACTGATGCAAAGTGAAATGAGCAGAACCAGAACATTGTACACAGTAACAGTAAAATTGTATGATGATCAATTATGAATGACAGATATTCTCAGCAATACAAAAATCTAATACAATTCTGAAGAAATTATGGTGAAAGGTGCTATCCATTTCCAGAAAAGAATTGCTGGAGCCTGAAAGTAGATCAAAGATATTTTTTCTTTACTTTCTTTATTTGGTTGGGGGAAGGGAGGATTGTCTGGGTTTTGGGGTTTTTTTTTCCACAGCACAATTTACATGCTGTGTTTCACATGACAACACTTGTATAACCTATGTCAAATTGCTTGCCTTCTCAATGGGAGTGGGGTGGGAAAGGAAGGAATTTGGAATTCAAAATTGTTAAAAAAAATTGTTTTTACATGTAATTGGGGGAAATAAAATATTAACTTTTTTAAAAAGAGGTTTGTTCTGATATAAAACCTAGCTCTGCTTCAGTCTTCCACTTCTGACCGGTAGAAAAAAGTTTAATCTTTCTTCCACATGGTGATTGATCCCAATCACTTTGGGGTTGGGGGGGCAGGGTAATGAGGGTTAAGTGACTTGTCCAGGGTCACACAGCTGGTAAGTGTCAAGTATCTGAGGCCAGATTTGAACTCAAGTCCTCCTGAATCCAGGGCCAATGTTTTATCCACTGGCCCACCTAGCTGCCCCCTAAGATTAAAATCAAGTCCCTTGATAGCTATCACCCAGAATCAACATCTCTAACTCCTTCAGTTGAGTTTCCTATTACAAGGTACTAACTCTCTAACCATCCTGGTACCATCTTTTGAATACTCTCCAGCTTCCCAATTTCCTCCTGAGGACTCCAGAGCTAAGGATTTTCACTTGCTTATTTCATAGGCTTGAGGGCAGCTAGGTGGCGCAGTGGATAGAGCACCAGCCCTGGAGTCAGGAGGACCTGAGTTCAAATCCGACCTCGGACACTTAACGCTTACTAGCTGTGTGACCCTGGGAAAGTCACTTAACCCCAATTGCCTCACTAAAAAATTAATTAATTAATTAATTAAAATTATTTCATAGGCTTCTTACATTTGCATTGAAAGAATTATAACCATCCATCCATCCATCCCGCCTCTCCCATTTCTTTTCCATAGACTTTTCCAAATGCTAGAGAAAAATAAAGGAAGTAAGAAGTAGTTAAGTGTCAACAGAGGAAGAAAGGGAGAGGGAAAAGGGGAGCCTGTTTTAGGGGTTGCTTAAACTTGGGTTTAAGCAGGTTGTCAAGGCCCTTAGGCTTAATGCCTAGCAGGCAAGATTTCCATTGGGTTGTGCCCATTAAATGCTACAATTATTATAACCTTGGTCCTGGAAAATGACTCACTTGGATAAATTCAGCCAAGCCATTAATGTCTCTGTGGTTCTATTTTTCTAACAGCAAATAGTTCTGAAAAACCTCAGTCCTCACTGGGTTGGGCTGGGCTGGGCTGGGCTGGGCTGGGCCAGGGATGCTGTCAAGCACTTTGTGAGACTTGGGCCAATAGAAGCTCCTTCATGGCGGGGATTGTTGAACTATTGTCTGTATATGCCCAGAACCTAGCACCTTGCCTTATGTGGTCAGTCCATAACTACTTGTTGATGGATTAGTAGGTACTGTGTGAGCACAGAGCTGTTTGTCAAAGTCCCGGTTGGTTCTGAAGCGAAGCCAAGTTAGGGCTCTTCCTATTCATTGGTACAGAGACAGGGTCTATGATGACAAGGATATCCTTATACCCACAGTGCCAACAATATCTTGCTCATAGTCAATGAGCATTCTACTGAGTGTGTTTAATTTCTCTTGAGTTTGAAGTTCAGCACAATACCACTGAAATAAGTATAGAAATATCCTATTTTAAGGTTTGCACAATGCTTTGCATGTGTGATCTCCATGTAAGGTAGGTGCTATTACATTTCCCTCACTTAACAAATGAAGAAACTGAGGCTAAAGCAGGTGGTGACCTGCCCAGTGTCTGAAGCACAATTTGACCTCAGATCGACCTCACTCCACACCCATCACACACTCCACGTACTGTGTTTCCTAGCTTCCTAGAGATAGCCTCTCACAGGGGCATGACAGCAGTCAGGCCTCCTCTGTAGCCCCTGATGGCAGTCAGCAAAGTCCAGACCTGCCGGCTTTCTCTCTAACGCCTCTCCCTCTATTTCCTCTTGGCTGCCTTACTCCTGGGCACTCAGTTCCCTTATTCTACTTCTACCCAGTCACAGGGGCAGGTAGGTAGTGCTGTAGTGCATAGAATGCCAGGCCTGGAGTCAGGAAGACTTGTCTTCTTGTGTTCGAATCTGACCTCAGACACTTACTAGCTGTGTGACCCTGGGCAAATCATTTAACCCTGTTTGTCTCAGTTTCCTTATCTGTCAAATGAGCTGGAGAAGGAAATGGCAAACCACTCCATTATATTTGTCAAGAAAACCCTAAATGGGATCACAAAGAGTCAGATACAACTGAATAACAATACCACCCAGTCAGAACCCCCTTATTCAGGTCTTCTGACTCTGAGGTCAATGTATTCTTATCTTTCACTTTCTCTGTCTCCCTCTCTCAACTCCTACTAGGTGATTGTCAAAAATGGCTCCTTCAGGGAGTACATTTGAGTTGTTAACCTATTCAAAGCAACAGAAGCATCTACCTAAGCCCTGTTTGCTCTATGCAGGAAGATAGTTAAAAATCCTTTATGTTCTTCACAGCACTCTACATATTTGGCTCCTCGTGCCTGTCTGTAGTAGCAGATGCTGAGCTCTTGCAGAGTCAAAACAGGTAGACCCAGGCTAATTACTTCCCCAGCAGCTGTTTTAATTCACCCTTTTATGAGAGACCCACGGTTACACTTTTCCCCCATATTCAACATGTCTTCTACAAGAAACAGTGCTGAAACTAACTTTCAGAGCAGTTATCAATGCATAGGCTAAAGGTTTTATAATCCCTTAATTCTATGATGTCTTTTTATTGAGTTACACATATTTTCCATCAAGGAATAATGGGACAGGAAGTGAAGGTGAGCTGGGTATGTGGCAAGGGCTGATAGATTGAGTGCTCACCTAGTACTCTCATTGTACTGAACAAAAAGAAAGGAAACCCAGGGGCGGCTAGGTAGTAGAGTAGATAAAGCACCAGTCCTGGATTCAGGAGAACCTGAGTTCAAATCCAGCCTCAGACACTTGACCCTGGGCAAATCGCTTAACCCTAATTGACGAGAGAGAGAGAGAGAGAGAGAGAGAGAGAGAGAGAGAGAGAGAGAGAGAGAGAGAAGAAAAAAAGAAGAAAAGAAAAAAGGAAAGAAAGGAAAGCCTCCATCTCATTAGGGGGATTTCAGGAGAACATGAGTGGAAATTCCACAGGATGAGCAGGCATGGGTGGATTTTAATTGAATCCCAAAGCAATGAAGTCATACTTATTCTTTTCTAGGATATTTCTTGTACAAAACACTCCATCTCCCTATTTCATGCATTATCATTGATTGGAATGAATGTTCCAATACCTTGAATTCCATCCCTCCTCATCTCTGCCTGCTGGCTTCTCTGGCTTCTTTCAAGCCTCAAGTAAAGTCCCAGCTTCTATAAGACTTTCCCATTTCTTCTTAATTATATTGCCTTCCATTTGAGATCATCTTCAACTTCTCATCTAGATAAATAGGTGTGGTTTTCAAACAAGACATGTAGGCATCTATGTAATCTTTAAAAATCTAAATATATCTAGATAGATTGATATTTCTATGTATATTTAGGTAGCTAGACCTATATCTATATAAATAAGTATATAGGTGGGGGGAGGGAGGGAGAAAAATTTGAAACTAGAAATATTATAAAAACGAATGTTGAAAACTATCTCTACATGTAACTGAAAGTAATAAAATACTTTTTAAAAAATCAGCCAGAGGGCACAAATATTTCAAAATAAAGCTATTTAAAGAAAAAAAAGTATATAGGTAACTAGATTGATAGAATGATGGATGATAGATAGATGATAGATAGTTAGATGGACAGACAGGAAGACAGACAGATAGATCCTAGATAAATATCCTGTTTGTCAATCATTGTTTACATGTTATCTTCCAAATCAGACTGTAAGCTCCTTGAGACAAGAGATCATGTTTTTCTGTCTTTCTTTTTATCCTTGTGCTTAACACAATGTTTGACATATAGCAGGTACTTAATAAATGCTCATTAGCTTGACTCCAAGATTAAATGTTGCAGGGCACTGTACCAATCTTCATAAGTAAAGGAAGTTTGTTCACTGAGAGCAACCAATGAAATCGTAGTTCCAAGGAGAACAATTCTTTCCTATCAAGTCATCAGATCATGGATTCCTATGATTTTAACATGAATCAGGGACATCTAGTTGGGGGAAATACTTTAAGTCTACACTGCAATCCTTAGTCAAATGCTCATTCAATGAGGAACAAAAAAATAGACACAAAGAATCACCGTTTTCTTCACGCACCTCAGTCTGACTTGGAAGATGCAGCCAGGCATGCCTGCCTGTTTCCTTCTTATAACCCAGATTCTCACAATGTCTATGCTTATTCTGCTCTCTCCCTCCCCAGATGGACCCAATCAGTTGCCAAATCTTGTCAGATCTTCCTCTACATCTCCCAGGTGTCATCTGTTTCCTTCTTTCAAATCCCTTGGCCACTACCCTAGTTCATGCCCTTAGCATCTTTTTCCTGATCTATTACAATAACCTCCTACATGGTTTTCCCTCCACACCTCTTCCCTCTCCAATCCATCCTCCACTAAAAGGCCAGGTTTTCCTAGACACAGATTGGAGAATGCCAATAAACTGCTCTTCCTCTCTATAGATTCTGGAATGAGTTTTAATTTCAAAAGATCAGAGATTTACAGCTGAAATGAGCCTTAGAAAATGTCCAGTCCAACCCTGCTCATGTTGTAGATGAGAAAACTGGGACTCTGACTGATTGAGTGACTTGCTTAGGGTCACACATCTAAAAAGTATCTGAAGCAGGATTAGAATCCATATCTTTCTGATGAGAAAAAACCCCTCCCACTCTATCCACTGTACCATCCCACTTTTCATCTTTAGCTCATCTTCTTTTCTTTTTCTATTTTTGTGTCAGTTTCATAATACACATAATTATTACCATAGTAGTATCTGTGTTTAATTCCACAGAATGGGACTGGTGTTCAATTTTTTACTGGTGGGGTACCCATCAAAAAAGTTTGGAGCCCACTGCTCCAAGCAATTGGATAAGCCAACTGATAACAAATGCCCGAGGCATTGGAATTTTCATTCTAAAGCAGCTATTGAGTCTAAGAAAACCTTTTCAAATATTGAAGTTCTAATGGAGGAAGCTCTGAAGTACCTGGAGCAGAAATGTTTTGGTTTGGTTTGAGGCTTGGATCTCTTCATCTTCTCCAAATAGGTGGATAAAACTACAGTGAATGAAGAGAAGAGCCATTCTTCTCCCAGAGACAGACCACGATGCTTTCCTCTTCCAAACACCAAATAAAAAGAAGGAAGGAAACAAACATTTGTTGAGTGTCTACTATGTGCCAAGTATTATGCTAAGCACTTTACAAATATTATCACCTTTTGATCCTCAAAAAAATCCTGGGAGGCAGGTGCTATTATTATCCCCATTTTAAGATGAGGAAATTGAAACTGCCTAGGGTCACACAGATCAGAAGTATCTGAGACTGGGTTTGAAATCTGGTCTTCCTGACTTGAGGTCCAGAGCTCAAATCCCTGTGACACCCAGTTGCCCCTATAACAACTCTCTTTGGTATACTGTATTCTTCTCTTTGAAATGCTTTGAAAATCTACCTCTGAGAATCCCTGAATGATACATTTTTTCATGATTGATTTCATGCAACAGCCAAGTAGATAAAGTATCCAATCATGCCTACCTTCCCTCTGTATGCTCCCTTTGCTAACCTCAGCATGTCTGGAACATGACTAAACCTCTGGCAAAATACACTGTCATCTGCTGACATAGCCCAGCTGTGGTCATCTGTGACCAGAGGCCCTTGTGGAATTTCCCAAGGCTCTCTGAAATTTCCCTGCAGAACCCCTTTCCTTGAATATTTACCATCACCCTTCTCCCTAGGGATCAAGAATAAGATAGGGCTAAGGGCCAGGTCATCATAAGCAGTGATTAGGGAAAGCTGTAGAGTTATCTGTTTGCTAAGTGAAGTCTTTATCTTAAGGATATAGGAGGAAGCCAAGTAAAACATTTGAAAGGATGAAAGACTACAAGTGCATTGCGCATGCTCCCATGTGTGTTTCTGTGTGCTGAGAGACAGGGAAAGGGAAAAAGACAAAGAGAACAGAGAATAGAGGAGAGGGAAGAGGAGACAGAGACAGAAACCCAGAGATGGAGACAAAGAAGAGAGGGAAAGGGGAAAGAGAGAGGAGAGGAGAGGAGAGGAGAGGAGAGGAGAGGAGAGGAGAGGAGAGGAGAGGAGAGGAGAGGAGAGGAGAGGAGAGGAGAGGAGAGGAGAGGAGAGGAGAGGAGAGGAGAGGAGAGGAGAGGAGAGGAGAGGAGAGGAGAGGAGAGGAGAGGAGAGGAGAGGAGAGGAGAGGAGAGGAGAGGAGAGGAGAGGAGAGGGAAAAACAGAAAGCAGAAGAAAAGAAAGAAGGCAGAAAGAAAAAGAAGAGAAGAGACAAAGGATAAAGACAGAAAAAAGAGAGAGCACAGGGGAGAGAAGGAAAGACAGAGAAAAAAACAGAAAAACAGAGGAGCACAGAGAGAAACAGAGAGAAGGAAAAGGAAAAAGAGAAAAGGGGAGGTGAGGGGAAGGGAGAAAAATTAGTGTGGGCTCTCCCAAAGAGTTTCTGTTTATGTGAGTTACATCTGTCTATATTTACCACAATAGAAATTAAAACATCTGGGGCAGCTCGGTGGTGCAGTGGATAGAGCACTGGCCCTGGAGTCAGGAGTACCTGAGTTAAAATCCGGCCTCAGACATTTAACACTTACTAGCTGTGTGACCCTGGGCAAGTCACTTGACCCCAATTGCCTCACTAAAAAAAAAAAAAGAAAAAGAAATTAAAACATCTTAGTATTATTATGAAAATAACCTTGACCTTGTGGATCCCTTGAAAAGATCTTGGGGATGTCCTGGGATTGCCAGACCATACACTCACTGGGAGCTACTAGTGTAGTGGAGAAAGAAAAGGACCTAGAGTCTGATCTCCAAATTCTGGTTGAGACACTAGTTGTGTGATTAAATATAAGTTATTTAACTTCCCTCGGCCTCAGTTTCCTGATCTCTAAATGGAAATAACGATCTTCCTTAGGTCTAGGCTTCTTGTGAGGAAACCATCGTTTGGGAGGTGACTCAAAGGAACCTGGGTTCAAATCCTAGCTCTGGTACCTGTGGGACCATGTTAATTCATTTACTTGTACCTCTGCTTTTCCAGTCTTCTTACATTTTAGTCCGCGCTCCCCCTCCAGTGACACTGGCCTCCTAGCTATTCCTCCCAAGGACACTACAGGCAGGGCATGCATTTTTTCCACTTCCTCCTTATCTCTGCCGCCTGCCTTTCCTGACTTCCTCAAGTCTCAGCCAAAGGTCCCATATTCTGTGAGTAGCCTCTCCCAATCTCCCTTTAACGCTAGTGCCTACTCCCCGATGACTGTCTCCAATGATGCTCTATATGCCTTGTTTGTACATATGTTGTCTTCTCTCATGAGACTGTGAGCTCCTGGAGAGTAGGGGCTGTTTTTTTGTTTGTTTGTTTGTTGCCTTTCTTTGCATCTTCAGCAGTGGGTGCAGTGTCTAGTATTTAATAAGTGCTTGTTGATTGACTGACTGACTAAAGAAGGATTCTTAAATTAGCTTCTAAATTCTCTTCCAACTCTAAATCTATGGCACAGATGATGGGAATTAGGTCAACCACCACATTCTGGGAAACAATGGAATTGTTCAACTTCTGAAAACAACCAGAGACCAGAAATACAAATCCATCCTTCCCTAAAACTAGCTGGTGCTGTGGAGAGAGTGCCCAGCCTAGAGTCAGGAAGACTTATCTTCCTGAGTTCAAATCTGGGCTCAGACACTTCCTAGCTGTGTGACCCTGGGCAAGTCACTTAAGCCTGTTTGCCTCAGCTGCCTCAACTGTCAAATGAGCTGGAGAAGGAAATAGCAAACCACTCCAGTATCTCTGCCAAGAAAATCTCAAATGGAGTCATGAAGAGTCGGATATGACTGAACAACCTTCCCTAAAGTGTATGGTATTTCATTTTTTTTTTTTGCAGGGCAATGGGGGTTAAGTGACTTGCCCAGGGTCACACAGCTAGTAAGTGTTAAGTGTCTGAGACCAGATTTGAACTCAGGGACTCCTGACTCCAGGGCCGGTGCTTTAACCACTGTGCCATCTAGCTGCCCCCTGGTATTTCATTTTTAAATGACAAGTACCTTAACCAAAGTAACAATAAAAGTACATAGAGAAAAGGGTCTTGCATCACACACTGGACATGTAGTCTACAGTCATCTCTAAGACAAGTTTAAACTGAACAGACTCAAGGTTGGCTCTCCTTTCTTGGGAAGGCCAATGAAAAGGCATGAGGACTTTTCTATCTGCTGTGAGGATGTTTTTTCTGATTTGGAATTGTTGGCTGGCTGGCATCGTTTGAGTACATCAGTGTTGGCGAAATCACCATCATCATGCTCCAAAACTACCGAAGGTCTGAATGTATGTGTAGGGTGCAACAGGGATAAAGACTGGCCCACTCAGCCTCAGTTTCCTCAACTGCAAAATAAGTGTTAAAATAGCATGTTATGAGGATCAAATAAAATATGCAAAGCTTTTTCAGCCTTCAATGGCTATACAAACATTGGTTATTTATTATTGTTGGGGGGTTTATATTATTTCATTGGTAAAAGGCACTTAGATGAGGAAACACCCTCCACTCCTACAGTAAGCACCTTCAGTTTTTCTTTTTTTTGGTGAGGCAATTGGGGTTAAGTGAAATGCCCAGGGTCACACAGCCAGTAAGTGTTAAGTGTCTGAGGCCGGATTTGAACTCAGGTCCTCCTGACTCCAGGGCCAGTGCTCTATACACTGCACCACCTAGCTGCCCCAAGTACCTTCACTCTTACAAAATTGCCTAAAACACTGAAAGGGCAGGTGATTTGCCAAGGATTCCCTAGCCAGTAGGTATCAAAAGCAGAGCACAAACCCAAGTCTCCTGGAGGCTTTGAGGCCAATGATCTATGCCACACCTACCCACAAGGTAGGGAACCCTATTCGATATTATTACAGATATATAGGATTCATATCCTATGAATGCTCATAAAATGTTGCTGATATGTAGAAAATTAACTAAACAAAACATCAGGAGAAAGATTATTCTAAGAGTTGACATTTGGATAAATCATGTGTTCTATGATCTGAAAGAATTGTCATATTAAAGAAATGTTGTAATGGAAGAAAGCAACTTGGGGATCACTGCAAAAGCTGTACAATGTCTCAAATGCAATCTCCTCCTCTGACTCACCTCTGGGCCCACCTCCAGTAGGTGTGTTGAAGTCCCCTAGCATGGGAAATGGAGTTTGTATGGAGAAGACTATAAGCCGGGCACTAGACTCAGTAAGAAAGGAGGGCAAATGTCCTAGGGTGTCAATAGATAACAGTCTCCAGCATCTGGAATTAGGTAATAAATTTCTATGAAATGAATGGGGGAGGGGGGGGATTAACCTATTGAAAGATGATGGCAACAAATAAACAAACAAACAAATGGATAGATAAATAAATGAATAAATAAACAAATAGATAAATAGATGAATGAATGAATAGATGAGATAGGTAAATAGATAGATAAATAAATAAATGCATAAATGAATGAATAAATAAATAAATAAATGGATGGCTGAATAAATAAATAAATGGATGAATGAATGAATAGATTAATAAATGAATGAATGAATGAATACATTAATTAATTAATTAATAAAAGATGATGGTAAAGGGAAAGGCAATAGAAAACCAGGATATTTCCCATACCTAGTAGGTTGGCAAGGAAGGAGGGTATGAGTGAAAATGCCATTTGTACTAGAAAGGGTGGCCAAGGGTGTGGTATCAACAGGAGGATGAGCTGAGCCTTAGTGAAATTCCAGAAGATGGGAGTAAGTAAGGAAGTTTGGGATAAAAGTAAGCTTGTTAATTATGGAGCAGGCATTCCAGAGAGCACAGTCAAAGGTATGGATAGATTTGGAGTGGAACTTTGAAGGGCATGGGGTATGATTGAGAGGGATGGGAGTAAGGAAGGAGGTAGTGCTCGAGGAAGAGTTTGTACATCCTCAGGCAGAGGGTTAGAATTACTGAGGTAGAGCGTATATAATGAGGTAGGAATATTCCAACCACTGAGGAATGAATCCAAGCAAAGTATCAGTGGCTGGAGAGAGGTCTATTAGAACAGTCAGGTAGACTGTCCAAGGTCCTTTCTTGAAGTCTAACTTTATGGTGTCTCAGGAGGTCTGTTTCATAGTAGACTGTATCAGGTGAAGGTGTGACTCAGGGAACTCTGATGGAGAGATAAGAAGTGTCAATGTGAGGTCAACCTGCTGAAAGAGTCTCTGGTAATGAGGGTTGAAGCAAGGGTGACCAAGGTCTGATCAGTGGATGGCTGCAAGAGAGCCAGGAAAAACCGTGGAAATGACTGCCAGGAGCCAGGTGGTGGAGTCCTGAGAATGGTATCTACCAAGAAAAATAGAGCTTAGTCTTCAAATTCTAGTCTCAGAGAGTTGCTTACAGTCCTGAGAAGTTAAGTAAATTATCCCGGCCAGAGTCACACAGCCAGTATTTGTCAGAGGCAGGCCTCAAACCCAGGTCTGCTCAGCTAAATTCTTTATCATTTTGCCTCTCGTCCAAGATATATGAGTAAAACACCAAAACAAAACAAAATTATACAAACTGAATTCCATCTATTAAGCAACTTCCTTCAGCAAATTGATGAGGGGAAGAAGCTAGATTTCTTTCCCCATTCTCCCAAGACAAGAAAGATCTAAAGATTTCCTTGGATAATTGTTCATTTACCGACAAGACCTCTAGCCTTGACAAAGTATTTGTGGTAATTCAAAAGAGTGTTTAAGAAACAAGAATTTTAAAATGACTTTGTCTTTCTCCACCAGGAAGTGAACAGACTTCACACTCAGCCAAAAGAAACACAATTATGGCCCTTGTTCAACCCTGGGCAGCAATCCAGAGAAACCGGGAGGGAAAATACACACTGAAAAGAGCCAAGGGTCAGTCAACATGCACCAAGATTATGATAAAATGAGATTGTTTTCTGCCTGGCTAAAGTTACTGAGAATACAAACAATTAAGAAGCATGGTTTGAATCAAGATTGGACACATCAACATCAACTCCTTTAGACATCTAAATCATAGAATAGTGACAGGGACTGGATCTGTGATTGCATTGGTTTAGGAAATTCCCAGAGGAGGAAATTCCTTCTACTCATGCAGGTAGGTCAGCACCTTCTCTACAGCTTATGGTCTTGGAAAGTTATCCAGAAGGGGAAAAAAAGAGAAGTGAGCATATATTAGGCTCCTACTGTATTCTAGGCACTGTGCTCATTTTTCCCCTCCCCCCTCCAAAATTTAAGTTTTAAAAAAATTTTCATTTGTGCTGATTTACCCAGGGTTACACAATCAGTGTGTATCAAAGGTAGGACCTGAACCCAGATTTTCCTAATTTCTAGGCCAACTCTGTATCCACTAGACCATGCTGCTTCTCAAATTATAGAAAATCTTATGAATTGTCTTTATTTTCATCCTCTGGGCAATAGAAAGAGTGCAAGATTTGTAACCAAATCTTTGCTTGTATATTGTTCACTGGGTGATCCCAAGAAACTCATTAACAGGATACCAGAGCTGGAATCAGGGTTCTAATCTTGCCTCAAACACTTATTGGTGAAGTCACTAAAAGTCTCTGTGCCTCCTCTCCCCTCATCTGCAAAATGAGAAGTTGGATTGGATGTTTTCAATGGCCCATGCCAGATCTAAAACTATGATACTCTGACCTGTCAAATACTCATCAGTACAATGGCTACAACAATACTTGTACCACCTACCCCCCAGGGCAGGGTCAATGGGAGGTTGAGCTTAGTCAACCTTCAGGCATTATAGAAATGTCCTTTATGATCTTTCTTCTTTGACTAATAACCTTAACACAGACTCTGTGGTTTAGTTTGCCCACTGATTACTAAAGAAAATTCTTTAGAAATTCATAAGCAATTTTCACTGACATTTTTTTCAGGAGGGGGCTATTGAAACATTCCTCTTAAAAAATGTTTTCTGTATCAGCTTTACCTTGAAGAGCAAATTGCCTCAGCCCCTATATTCATGTTGCTCTTTCTTCGAACTGAAAATCTAGAGCCTTGTGCTCAGTATCGAAATAGTGGCTACAGATACATATCACAAATATAGAACACATTCTGGTTGATGTTCAAAGGGAAGGAAGAATATAGTCAATATCAGAGCTAGGACTAGTATTCGGGTTTCCTGACTCCAATATCAGTGTTCCGCACTCTCCCACCCCCCAAAAAAAAATGCCACCTAACTTTCAGCTGTCACACCATTTAACTTTTCATTCATTCAATATTCATCAAAAACTAAGTGCCAGGCATGACTCTATGCATTATGGAAACAATACAGACACACATAGGCTTTTAGCCTAGTAGGGGAGAAAAGGCACAGTAACAGCAACTTTCATCTATAGTATACAGAGAACTGGATCTGAAGCTACAGAATCCCCATTTAAATCCTACACCTGATGGTTGTTACTTGTGAGACCTGGAGGAAGTCACTAAGCAGCATTCTAGTAACCTAGAATGTCCTGGTTAAATGACACAGTGCTTAGAGCTCTGGATACTTTGGGGTAAACCCTTCCTGGTAGGATTTTTGCTGTTAAATTATAATAAAGACGATAGTGATAACTAACATTCACATATTGCTTTAAAGTTTGCAAAATGCTTTACAAACTTTATATCATTTGACCTGGTACAATCTCTTCATTTTGCCAGAAACCACTGTGTGGCTAGCTTCAAAGGGAAAGCTAGAAACCAAGTTTCTCAATACCCAGTTTGATTGCCATCCTGTGATATTTGTTCAGGTTGTTGTTCAGTTGTTTTCAGCCATGTCTGACTCTTCCTTACCCCACTTGGGGTTTTCTTGAGAGAAATACTGGGGTGATTAGCCATTTCCTTCTCCAGCTCATTTTACAGATGAGAAAGCTGAGGCAAACAGGTTTACGTGACATATCCAGGGTCACACAGCTAGTGTCTGAGGCCAGACTTGAACTCAGGAAGATGAGTCTTGCTGACTCTGGGCCTGGTGCTCTATTCACTATGCCACCTAGCTGCCTGTATCTATTATGTTACTCCCTACCTACTTTAAAAAACAACATCAACTGAGCTTTAATCTCACACCAATCAGTTTGACCAAAAAAAAAAAAAATGAAAATGTTCATTGTTGAAGTGTCTGTGAGAGTACTAGCACCCAAATGCCTTGGTGGTACATAGACATTCTGGAAAGCAATTTAGAACTATGCCCCCCCCACCACCACCACCAGAGTCACTAAACTGTGCGTCTCATTTTCTGTAGTGATATCACTACCCACTAGATTCCTGTCCCCACCACCACGACCACAAAGAGATCAAAGACAGAAGGAAAGGAAGCATGTGTACAAAAGTATTTATGGTAATACTTTGAGTTGTAGCAAAAGACTGTAAACAAAATGAGTACTCCAATTGAGCAAGGGCTAACTGAATTATGGGATGTGAACATAATGGACATTATTGCACCATAAGAAATGTTGAACAAGGATGAATTTAGAGAAATTTGGAAGTAATTACATAAACTAATGCAGAACAAAGTGAACAAAACTGGGGGAAACTGATGCAATGAATATAACATGTAAAAAAATCATTTTGAAAAGGCTTCTCTGATAGATGCAATGCCCAATTAGGATTTCAGAAGACTGATACTGACCTACATCCCCACTTCTTGACAGAGAGGGGCAAAATGAAATAGCTATTTTCACAAATGCCCAATGTGTGGATTTGTCTTGTGTTGCTATACTTATTTGTCATAAGAAAGCATTTCTAGGGATAAGAGTTCAAGAGGAATTAGTGATAGTGATAGGAAGAAGGAGAAGGAGGAGGAAGAGGAGCAGGAGGAGGAAGAGAGGAGAAGGTGGAGGAGGAAGGAAGGAAGGAAGAGAGAGAGAGAGAAAGGAAGGAAGGAAGGATGGATGGAAGAAAGGAAGAGGAAGGAAAGAAGGAAAGATAAATTCCTTAACAAACTCAAAACCTTTCAAAGAAAATCAAGTTGGTCACAGGTGAGGATAATAATATATTTCTTAAAAAATATGCCAGGATTAAAGAATAAAAGAAGCCAAAAAGTTATAGACTTCAAGAGACTTCATATATCTATAGCCTGAATATTTTCCTCGTCTGTAAAAATGGGGATTATAATAGCACCAACCTTCCCCAGTTGTTGTAGTGATCAAATTAGATAATAATTGCAAAGAGCTTAGCAAAATGCCTGACACATAGTAGGCACTATATAAATGTTAGCTATTATTGTTGTAAAAGAATTGCTCAATATTGGGCAAGGTGAGTACTGAATAATATCACAAAAAGAAATTGATAGATGTGCAGAATTTGTTAATGACATGAGTCATTCCTAAAACAGCTATCTGTATAAGGCTGACTACCAACGTGTCAGAGCAAAGCTCATGATTTATGCAAAGCTAGAAGAAAGCAGGGGGAAAGATGAAGGAAAAAAATGAGGCCTGCATTTGGAAGAATTCCTTATCTATTAAAACAAGTTGTTGAAATGAAAAATGAGTAATGAATGGAAGACACATAATTTATAATTATAATAATTTCATGAAGTTTGACTAACAAATTAATTGCTATAAAATGAGACCAAAAAAGTGTAATGCACATGAGTCAGCAATCACTAGACTTATTTGATAAATGGAAAGAGAGGGAATCCAAAGGCAATTTATTGGCTCAAACTACTATGGGTGAAGTGCTGTTGGGACTTAGCTTCTTTACCACAATTAGCTTCTAGGTGCAAAGGATGGCATTGGTCCATTGGAGGACAGCTTGAAGATAAGATAATGCTGCTGAGCTTTATGACCCAAGAATTCTTGTGAATGGTGATTGTTCTGGGGTGGGCATCACGTGGGCCGGTTTCCTGGTAGTTTAGTTTCTATAATGGAACAAAATAGGATACCCCTAAGTCATTCCAGCAGTTAACAAAAAGAAATTTACTTAGCCTTAGCAGGAGAGGGATATTCAAAAAGAAGCAAAATCGAAGACACCTCAAGTTAATTTAGTAAGCAAAGAAACTCCCTTGCCTAAGTTACCCACTGTGACCCACCAGTCAAGTTTCTGAGCTCCTGGGGTCCTTATGAACTCTTTGTACTCCAGTGATGTGAAAGGGAGGCCAGCCATCGAAGTCTTTGATTCTCTGAGTTAGCCCAGTGTAATACCTTTAAGGAAAAACTAACCTAATTTGCATGGGGAGGGGGAGTTAGGAATTACT
The DNA here is from genome assembly GCF_019393635.1 of Dromiciops gliroides. Taxonomy (NCBI): domain Eukaryota; kingdom Metazoa; phylum Chordata; class Mammalia; order Microbiotheria; family Microbiotheriidae; genus Dromiciops; species Dromiciops gliroides. The sequence goes on from NC_057866.1 coordinate 260,954,766, forward strand.
CTCATGGCTATGCTCTTTTGTTTCAGCACTACCATGATGCCTTTGGCATTAGATCCTGCCTCAATAACTGTAGTCACTGATTTCTGGACCTTCCAGTTGTTGGGTTATGTTCTATAGGCTTATTTGTGTCCTTGATAAGGAAGCTGGAAAAATTCTTCAAAATGATCCACAGATTTTCATTTCTCTTCTACAGCATGAGATAAATGTTGGAACAAAAGAGTGGAAGGAAACTAAAGGGATTTAGGGAGGGAGGGAAGAAAGTAGGCAGGTAGATGAGAAGAAGGGAGAGAAGGAAGGAAGGAAGGAAGGAAGGAAGGAAGGAAGGAAGGAAGGAAGGAAGGAAGGAAGGAAGGAAGGAAGGAAGGAAGGAAGGAAGGAAGGAAGGAGAGAAGGAAGGAAAGGAAGGAAGGAGAGAAGGGAAGGAAGGAAGAGAAGGAAGGAGAGAAGGGAAGGAAGGAAGAGAAGGAGGGTGGGAAGGAGGGAAGGAAGAAGGATGAAAGGAAGGGGCAGAGGAAGAAATGCTATAGAGTAAATGTAAATAAATAAAATGAATTATTGGCACCATTATGAAGTTGATTTTGAAGTAGAGGCTCTAAAGTTTCTCAGATATGAATAATGTGATATTTTCACTAAGACAATTCATCCACTTGGAATCATCCTAAAACCTGCTTTAGAAATTGAAGGAAGCATGTTTTACAACAAGCAAATGGGAGGGGACAGATTTAAAAACAAAAACTAACTAGGGCATCATTTGAAAAGGGAAACCACAAACATTATCCGAAGAACTCAATAGCAGAATCTTTTCATGGGTGACTTGCTGAGCTCTGCATAGTAACAACATCACACTCAATTTCCTCATTGCAGGCAACCTGATCCATTTGCTGGTGTTGGAGATAGAGCTCTGTAGTGACCTCCAAATCTTCCTAACATGCCATTACCTACATCTTTTTGCCTTTCAAACTCTAGGGACTGTAAAGGAGCCAGAAAATTGAGCAACCTTGCACACAGCAGGGGGGAACTGCCTCATTTGGCAGCAAACATCCCACCAGCTGAGGTTTTATCCCTAAATTATGCAAAACAATCTCAACACAATGTCACTTTGTCCTCTTCTCATGTCTGTCCAATTCTCAGCTTCTTCGATAAATATTTCTCAAGGAAATGACATTGGTAGACTAAGAACTGGGAAGGACTTTAGAAGTCCCCTTTAGGAATTAATTCAATGGTTTCCTGAACCCAGGCTTTCCATATATGTTTCTCTTTGCTGAGAGAATCAAGCTAATTTTCCAAACCTCAACCATGGATTTGCCTATTGGCTAAATTATTTAGTCAGATTGATACTCAATTATTGTATCGAAGTCATGAATGGTATAGACTGAACAAATTTGCTATGGCCTTAGTCAATTACTTAATGTCCTTTCTTTGGAATCCCAACATAAACTAACAATTTGTGTCTTCTTCTGGATTCAATATAATTTTTTCCTGCATTTTTGAACTCTTTGCATTTCTCTTCTTTATAGTGTTATTAAGTAATGTTACAAATAATATTACTGGTGAAGTAACATGAATAAATATTATTTTAAAATAAAGTAATGTTGCTCACAGATTAATACCAATAAATAATATTACTAATAAAACAGAATATTGACCCTCAAGTAATAAAAGATAGAGGGAAACATGGAAAAGATTTGAAACTGACCTCTCCAGTCACCTGGCAATAGTGGTGTGTCCAAAGCTTGGAGGGTCGAACAATGGATACTCTGAGAGAGGTCTGTTTCTGATGATCAGCTTTCAGCATCATCTTTTCCTGAGTTTACAAAGAAACTTATTCTTTTACAAGACAGGAAAGAAGGAGATGTTGAAATGCACATTAAATAACTATACCTATAGATTTGTGGACACAGGGCCCCCTCTTCCTCAGTGTCTGAAGGCCAAGTATGATCATAAGGAGAGGTCACTAAAACTGCGCTAATCTTATCGAAACTCACTTCTATAAGGAATGTTAGCAACGTGAGCTTCCCATATGTCTGGACGTGCATCTTCTTGCCATTTGTCATGAAGCCACATTGGAGTGAAGTCAACAAACTCTTACTTAATTCATGCCAAGATGGTATTATAATGATGCAGCATTTCTTATGACAATTCATGAGCCATTTCCTTTAAAATAAAAATTGCATCAAGTTTGGTGTTGCCATTTGGAGTCAAACCCATAGTCAATTCAATTCAATTCAACAAGTGTTTATTGAGCAATTATTATTTGCAAAGCACTATGTAAGGTTCCAAAGATACTAAGTCAACATTAAAAGCAATGCCAGGCCAAAGGACCTCATGCTCTATTGGGAGAAATAATAAATAAATTTATAATTAAATACAAAATAATTTGAGACAGGACAATGCAAGAGCAACTTGGGAGTATCAGGTAAGATTTAAAATAGGAGGTGAGAGCCAAGTTGATCCTCTAAGGAAGCTAAGGATTCTAAGTGGAGAAGGTGGAAGGAGATAACCTACAAAGACACAGAAATGGAGCTGGGAAACAGCTGGAAGGGTGGGCTGGCACCAAGGACTTTGAATGATGCCAAGTTCAGGCTTTCAGCCCCATGTTTGTTAACAAGTAATGCATCTGATAGAGCCTATGAACAACCTCATAAAATATTAAGAGCAGATGGGTGTTTAGGGGAATTGAGTCAGACCTCCTCCTGGTAAAGATAAAGGAATGGAGGCCAGGAGAAGATTTAAGTGATTTACCAAGATGGGTACAGCAGAGTGGGGCTAGAACCCAGTTCTCCTGACTTTTCTGTCCTATGGTCCTTCAATGACCACATTGTCCCTTTTGAAGTCAATCTAAAACTTTGGTGTCCTCCAGTCATCCAAGCTGCCATTAACAAACTTCACAAGATGTCTCGGGGTTTAAGACTTCAGATTATTTTAAGGACCACACCTTAACCCCAAATTACTCTGACTCTCATAGATTGGCCAACAGTAGGTTCCAGCCCAAGGCTCCTTGGCCATTGTTTGGCCTCTTAATGGCTCAGACTGAGTGTAGATAGCAATTGCTTCTATTCTGGCCAGAAACCCTGAAGACTTCTCCTCTCTCTCTCTCTCTCTCTCTCTCTCTCTCTCTCTCTCTCTCTCTCTCTCTCTCCCTCTCTCTCTCTCTCTCCCCTTTCTTTCTTTCCTTTCTTTCCTCATTCATTTATTTGCTTTGACTAAGTAAAGGAGGCCAGTCTTTGCCTCATCTCTTACCTACCCTTTAACTATTGAATGGGCATTGCTTCAGGCAAAAATGAGACCTCAGAAAAACCTTAGTTTTAAAAGGCCAACGTCTCCCACTTCACCAGGGTCATCTCTAGTCGTCCTGATCTATATCTAGCCACTGGACCGAGATGGCTCTGGAGGAGAAAGTGAGGTTGGTGACCTTGAACAGCCCTCCCTCACTTAAATCCAATTCATTGCAACTCATAGCATCACCTCCCGATGTCATGGTCCTCTTCCAGAATGAAGGACAAACAACAACAACAAAAGTAACAAACTATCATAGAAGATAAAAGGTTCTCAATTATGAATTTATAGAAATCTTTTTCAAGCTGCTTGGCATTGGAGCATGTATTACATCTTGTGGCAATGAAAAAGCCCTGTTTAGTATCCACTATGTACAGTAACAACAATAATGACAATTAACATTTATATAGGTGGTGCAGTGGATAGAGTGCCAAGCCCAGAGTCAGGAGGATATGAGTTCAAATCCTGTTTCAGACACTTACTAGCTATGTGACCCTGGACAAGTCACTTAAGTCTGTTTGCCTCAGTTTCCTCATCTGTAAAATGAGCTGGAGAGGGAAATGGCAAACCATTCTAGTATCTCTGCCAAAAAAAACCCCAGATGGGGTCATGAAGAGTTGGACAGGACTGAAAACAACTTAACAACAATAAACATTTATATAGCGCTTTACACATATTATCTCTTCTGATCTTCACAAAATTTTCTCTCATTAAGCTATTTTCTATGCACATATATAACCTATATCAAATTGTTTACTATGGAGGAGAGACAAGGGCAGGAGGGAGAAAATTTGGAAATCAAAAAAAATTTTTAATGAATGTTGAAAATTATCTTTACATGCAATTGAGAAAAAATTAAATACCATATAAATGAATTTTTAAAAATTGATTTCATCTTCACAACCTACCTGTGGGTAAGTACTATTATTTTCCCCATTTTACAGATAAGGAAACTGAGCCTGAGTGAGGTTCAGGAACTTGCCTAGGGTCACACAGCTAATAAGTGTCTGAAGTTGTATTTGAACTCAGATCTTCTTCACTCCAACTCCAAAGTTCTATTAGCTATGCCACCTAGATATATTTGAGGTATTACTTGTTTTTATTTTCTTTAAAATTATTTTTCTTAAAATTTAAGAGATATTTGCTCATCCAAGTATCATCAGATTTGGTAAAGAGAAGAAACAAAATATAGTGGAAAGAAGATGGATTCTAGTGTCAGACAAGGGGTTCAAATCCTATGCCTATTGCTTACTACCAATGTGACCTTGAGCAAAGCATTTCTCATCCCTAGGATTCAATTTTCTCATCCAAAAAATGAGGACGTTAGACTAGACAACTTCAGGTTCTTTTACAACTCTAATTCTGATCTGAGACCAGGTTGTTTTTTTTCCTAGAGATCATGTAACCCAAGGCCTTCATTTTACAGATAAGGAAAGTGAGGTACAGAGTCTTGACCCTCCTAGTTACTATTACCACCCCCCCAAAAAAAAACCCTTATATTTTATTATGTGTCTATTTATATGTGTACGTGTAATCTCCTCCTAAAGGATATAAGCTTCTTATAAGATGACACTCTCATTTTTAACTATCAAATAATTGATTGATCAACTTCCCAGAACCTCTTTCCACCATTGAAACTCTTTGTGAATTGCCAAGGAAAGTCACCTTCTCATGTCTAAGCTTTTGGTCATGACTGCCTACAAGGTTTTCTAAGCTGGTCTTCAAATGCCAAGCAAAGATTTGTCTGCCAGACCTCCATTGAAAGCTCTTCCAAATTGGTTCCCCACAGACACCCACCAGAGACTGTTTCTCTAGACTAGTATGGAAGAGTCACCAGTCACCTTCCCACCATGATAAAGCATGGGGGTGGTGGGATCCATACTTAAATTTATATATGATTTACCTAATACATAAATGTATATACAATATACATTGTACATGGCATAATATGTATAATGAAACAATATATATTTATATTAAAATGGTTATATATTATAATATATAATTTATAAATAATTATAATATGTGTAGTATGATATATAACATACATCGCACAATACATAAAATAATATATTGTGTAATATAATATATGTCATAAAATTATATTACACAATCATATATATGATTTATTTATATAACAGAATGTCTATACTATATGGAGTCATATAGTATATATAACTGATGTGTTATATTTTTTATATAATATATAAATCTCAAACAAGTGTGGTTGTATAGATGAAGTCCTAGAAAAGTCAGCTGTCCAAGGTCAAATAGAAGGCACTGACTGGTTCTACATAGCTTCTGAAACATAAGAATTCTTGACAGATGAAGTGTTCCTTCTCTATGAGGTCATTTCCATTTTTAGAGGAACATGCATTAGACCGGATGCTATGTTCATAAAAAAGCAACATACTTTGACGTTTTTGAACAGACACTATCATATCGTCTTCGATGTGACCATACTAATCTCCACCCTACCCAGTCTTTTTTTTTCAAAATTCAGCCACAGTTGTACAGCAAAAATTAAAAAATAAAACAAAATAAAGACCTTAGTCACTGCAGAATTAGTCATAAATCTTTCTTAATATGAAATTGTTTTCTTAGGAAGTTTCTCATACATGGGGTTCTGAGTACAGCTTTGCTTTAGCTGTTTCAGGTCTCAATAACTGTTGATTGCAATGGGTGGATAATTGCTGACTGGAGGAGAGAGTGGATAGGCCATGGAGGAAGAGGAAAATAGAGTGGCGGGGGGGGGGAATACCTGAGAAATACAGTACATTTTTACAAAGTAAATAATCTAAATATTTTTACTAAATCTAAAACATTTTTTACCAAATCTAAAAAAATCTAAATAGGGATGACTATTATTCCAAATGATATCCCTAATATACCCTTAGAATATTCGGTTGTATTTGCCTATATTTAAAAAGGGCCATGGTGAGGAAAAGTATATTTTAGTGAAGAATAAATAGAGAGCATAACTCATATACATTTAATAGAATGTAAGCCTCCTGGGGGACAGGGACTTTTTCATTTCTCTCTTGGTGTCCCTCAGACACAGAGTGTGAGTGAAGAAGGTATTTAGAGGGAAGGGAGAAGTATAGAGAATAGATGATATTAAAACAAAGCTACCAGTAATTTTTTCAAAATATTTTTACATGGGGCAGCTATGTGGCTCAGTGGATAGAGCACCGTCCCTGAAGTCAGGAGGACCTGAGTTCAAATCCAGCCTCAGACACTTGACATTTACTAGCTGTGTGACCCTGGGCAAGTCACTTAACCTCAATTGCATCACCAAAAAAAAAAGAAAGGTGTGTGTGTGTGTGTGTGTGTGTGTGTGTATGTGTGTGTGTGTATTTACACATTGATGTTGTATAAGGGTGAATATAGGCAATAGTTTGATCTTTGCTAATGATCAGGTTTCTAGTCTAGGTTATTCATTGAATGCTATAAGGTATTTTGAAATGTGTTTTTTGTAGCATGGGAATTTGCTGTCAGTAAATAAAGGATAATAAATTGATGTATAAGTCTCACCACTAATTCATGTCTTGCTAGGTATTTGGTAGATGCTAAATTTCTGCAACCTGCAAATATTGCACTGTCTCTACCATCTTCTTGCATAGTCTACACTAATCACAAGCTCCAAGGTTTGTTGTTGTTGTTGTTGTTGAGGTGTTTTTAGTTGTGTCTGATTCTTGGTGACCCCAGTTGGGGTCTTCTTGGCAAAGTTACTAAAGTAGCTTGCTACTTCCTTCTCCAGCTTATTTTATAGATGAGGAAACTGGGGCAAACAAAGGTAAATGTCTTGGCTAGGGTCTTAAAGTTTGTAAGTGTCTGAGGCCAGATTTGAACTCATGAAGATGAATCTTCTTGCTCCCAAGTCCAGTTCTCTATCCACTGTGCCATCTAGCAAATCTTTAAGGATAATCATTTTGTACTTTCTAGTGGCAAAAACATGGTCCTGAATTATAATCATAAGCTCTTCTATTGCCCAAACAAATCCATATGGCTGAGCCATTTAAAGCTTTGCTGATACAGTGTTGGCTGAGTTCATATAAGTGTCTATAATCCATGGAGTGCCTCATTTCTTGCATCTTAGTCATTACATAATAATATTTTTATTTATCATATCATCATTTGTGATAACGTCATTTCTTGGTAGGAGTTTCTTGCTGTTTAACATAAGACACTTCATGTAGTCCATTTGGTTGTCATTTATTAATATGATAATAATATTATGACACATTATATCACAGTAATAATCATGCTTTACATTATCTCTGTTTCAGAGAAACAATTTTGAAGATCCTATACACCAGATTTTATAGACACCTCGGTGGTACAGTGGATAGACCTGGATTAAATAAGATCTGCATTCAAATCTGATCTGAGACACCTTACCAATTATCTGTGACCCTGGACAAGTCACTTAACTTCTGTCTGCCTTAGTTTCTTTGTCTGTAACAGGGGGATGATAGATCCTACCTTCCAGGATTGCTATGGAGATAAATGAGATCATATTTATAAAACTGCAAACCTTTGCAAACCTTAAAGCACTTTATAAAGGCTAGCCATTTTCATGATTGTGTTAGTCATGATCCAAAAGCCCAACAAAACTCTTTCCCAATCCAGAATGAGCAAATAGAATTAGAAAATGTCTTATTCCAATGCCCTTGAAGTCCAGTGGTGAAATAATGAATTCATACCAGTCCAAAAGCAATCGAATTCATGCTGCAAATGATTTGACTGAGAATGAAACCTTTCTTTGTAAATGAGAGTTCATTGACCTGTCTTAATAGTCTATGTTGCACACTCAGAAAGTCAGAAATCTAGCCATCAGAGAAAAAGAGAAATTCATTCAAGAGCACACTGGCTTCCATTTTTAGAAATGAAAAGACCTCTCTGGGCCTGTGTGCTTAGAGGTGCTATGATGTACTGGAAAACCTGGCTGAAACTTGAATCAGCTGACCTAGGCCTTTATAACTGTATGACCTTTAAGAAATCATACCTCAGGGGCAGCTAGGTAGTGCAGTGGATAAAACACTGGCCCTGGATTCAGGAGGACCTGAGTTCAAATCTGACCTCAGACACTTGACACTAGCTGTGTGGCCCTGGGCAAGTCACTTAACCCTCATTGCCACACACCCCCCAAAAAAGTCATACCTCAGTTTCCTCCTTTGTGAAATGAGGGGCAATATTTTTTCTGTGAACCCAAAACATCTGAGTTGGTCAGTAAGCATTTATTAAGCACCTACTATATTCCAGGTTCCAAAGATACAAAAAGAAAGAATGACAATTCCCCTGGGAGAGACAGTAAACAAACAAATATGGACAAATAAGCTACATAGAAGATAAAGAGAAAATAATTTATTAAGTGAAGACAGAAGAATTAATAGGGGTTGGGAAAAGCCTCCTGTAGAAGGTGAAATTTTAGTTGGGATTTGAAGGAAGCCAGGGAAACTGGGAGGCAGAGATGAAGAGGGAGAACACTGGGGGAATGGGAACTGTCAGAGAAAATGCCCTGAGCCTACAAATACAGTGTCTTGTTCCTGGAACAGGCAGGAGACCAGTGTAATTGGATCAGAGTACATGGTGGGGAGTGAGGACTAGACGGTAGATCTTTGTTATTCAGTTACTTTTTTAGTCATGACGCCATGTGGGGTTTTCTTGGCAAAGATTTCAGAGTGGTTTGTTATTTCCTTCTCCAGCTCATTTTACAGATGAAGAAACTGAGGCAAACAGGGTTAAGTGACTTGTCCAGGGTCACATAGCTAGGAAGTGTCTGAGGCCAGATTTGAACTCCGGAAGATTAGTCTTCCTGACACCAGATCTGGCACTCTATCCACTGTAGTGCCACCTAGCTGCTGAGATGGGGTGGGGGGGTGGCATACAGGGACTATAAGGTACAAGAAGACTGGAAAGGGGGAAGGGGGCAGGGCATAAGTTATAAAAGAATTTGAATGCCAATACATTTGATCCTGGAGGTGATAGGGAGTCACTAAAGTTTATTGAGTAAAGGGGTGACATAGTAAGACCTGTGCTTTAGGAAAATCACTTTAGAGGCTGAATGGAGGAGAATGGATTGAATTAGGGAGAAACTCATGGGAGGTTGACCCACCAGCAGACTGTGGCATCTGGAATATGGAGGAGCATTGGGCATGGAAGAGGACATCTGGCTTATTGACAGTTTGGCTATTCCTGTTGGAGAGTGACAAGGAAATTTTTCATTGATCCTAATAGAGCATCAAATCTAGTATACTTTTCTGATTAGAGATATAAATAATAAAGACAGGATTGCTACCCAGGTGGTAGAGGCAAATGGCCTTTCCTTCTTCACTTACTTTTTGTGATCTGATGGTATGACCAGCTCCATCATGAAAACAAATCTCTTTACCTTTCTGACCCTGACTTCTCATTTCTAAGTAAAGGGGATACACTAGATCCCCAAGATACCTTCTAGCTCACGGACTCACAGGAAGAAGCAGGAGTCTATGTGAAAGGCCGAAACTAGAAACTCTGTTGGCCAAGGTGAATTTACTTATTGAGTGGGGAACTCACTTGAGGTGCTGGAAGATCTCAATATTCCATCTTGGTACCTACCCACTTCCCTGCCAAGTCCATTCATTTCCTGTGAAGCGTAAGTCTGGCTACAGCATCATGTAACTCTTTAGAAACAGCTGTACCAGAAGAAGGAATAACTCACTTCTATGTGGGTCTAGCCAGGACCCACTCGATGCCCCCTGACCCATTCATTCTCATGTAGAGGTGAGAAGAGGTGGTAGGTAAGGGTGTATATGGAAGAAGGTAGAGGGATTTGAGGACAATGATCTGGAAGCAGTTAAAGGAATGAAAAAGGATGTGTTATTATGTTAACTAATATGGGTCCATTAAGCCAAGGGGTAGTGGACCAGAGATCCAGTGTGGCAAGAAAACATGTCTCGGGGGCAGCTATGTGGCGCAGTGGATAAAGCACTAGCCCTGGATTCAGGAGGACCTGAGTTCAAATCTGACCTTAGGCACTTGACATGTACTAGCTGTGTGACCCTGGGCAAGTCACTTAACCCTCATTGCCCCACAAAGAAAAAAGAAAAGAAAAAAAGAGAAAACATGTCTCTTCAGTAGATGTCAGTATCCTGGCATAGATCTCTAGTGTTCCTACCACAGTTATGTCTGTCTATGAACTCTAGGCCAAGCCCAAACCTTGGTTCCTTTTACCCCCAGACCAAAGAGCACTGTAGAATAGTTATGGATTTAGTGTTTGTCATTTCTATGGTGTGTCATAGGAATATCCCTATATGTTAAGTGGAAAGGAATGGTGTTACAGAACTTGAAAAAGTGCTATATCCCCATTACAGAAGCCTGGGCCAAAAGAAAGGCATAAAATATTTGACTCATTTACCACAAAGGAGTTGCCTTCAATAAATCACTTTTCATAGACTTCCTTAATGAGAATTTAATTATGATTGAATTTCCCTGCATGTTCTTTTATTATAACGACCAAGCTTATCCTCAAAGAAGAAATGAAAAAAATCCATTCCTTCCCTACCCACATCCCTATTTGGTATTTCACATCTCAAATACCATCTGGCTCAGTTAAAGCATTAGTTAGTTTTTCTAGACTATTGTTTTCTTTCTTTTTTATGCTCTGTTGAAAGGGTGGGTTTCTAGGACAGGGGAGAAGGGAAGTATATACTCATAAATGAAGACGTAAAAACAAAAGATGACAAGATTTTAATATATATTATGTTTTCATAAACCTGTCACAAGATAGTTGTGTCAATAGAATGAGGAAACCAGCATGCCCCAAGGTGATGGTCATTTGTAATAAGTTTTCAAACTATCTCCCCTTCCTATTTTTCTTATTGATTACAAAACACAAAGTCTCAGAAGTATTAACACTCTTTTTTTGCTTAATGAGCATACACAGAATACCACGTGTAATGAGTGAGTACTCCAGGTTGCTCAATTACATTTCCTTTTGCATATGCTCTCGTTTGTTGAGTCATGAGCCTGGCAAGTAACTTTAACACACAAACATATGAGGAAGAAACCACAGCTGAAGGTGAGCTACCAAAGGCACAGTTAAGTCCAACTGCAAGCACACATACATAGTCTGATGCTCAATCTATCCTCTGATGATAATGCGAAGCTTACTTTTCCAGGAACAAATGTTTAATCAATCAGTAGACATTTCTTAAGTGCATACTACACGTTAGGCATTCTGATGGAGACTGGGGATATAGTCCTTACCTTTCAGGGGGTATACCAGAGTGATCAAGGAGGACTAACACCTTTGGTGTGAAGCCTTGCTGATCCCTTTTCAGGACTGCTCATTCCTTTTGGTGTCCACCTCTCACTCAATTCTCACCTGTGCTCCAAGAAGGTGTAGCATAAGCAACAACTATACCCCAGTAAAAAAACATCCCAATAGACAGTTAAACCAGGCTGAGGGTAATCAGTGGACTTCAATTCCATTGCTGAATTAGGGGAATGTCTACTTCAAACACACAAAGACTTCCCATAGAAGAATGGGCAGATGAAAATAATTTGTTCCAATGGCAATGAAGGCACCTGAAGTAGGTGCTGTGGAGTGCTTGAAGCTTGGTCAGACTTTGGAGATACCAATGTCATCCACTGTATCCAAGGCCATTGCCAGTCAACCTGACTTTTATCTTGACATTGGACTTGGATGACTCTGAAAAGGACAGTGAAGCAGACGACTTTATATAACCCTTCCTCCTTAAATCCAATTCACCCACAAGTCAAGACATGACGTGATATCATTGGTCCTCTTGGAAAATGAAGGACAAACAACAATAATTCTATTAACATTTTGCAACTTGTGACAACCAAGCACACAACATAAAATCGTGTTGTGTGTGTCAGGAGAAATGGGGATGGGGTGCACAGGGTCAGGATCCAGGTGCTTACACTTCAGGATACACGTCTCCTAAATGTTTTAATTTTTTCCAAAGTTGTAAGCAAGGGCATTGAAAAGCATCAGTTTGCTCATAAAGAAGAAAAGATTCTATGATGCAAGTGAGTTTCTGAACATGAGCCAATTCCCATAAGTTTTCAAAGCATATAGTACATAGTAAATAATATTTAGTACATAGCACATGTAGTTATGCTAGATCCACAGTCAGCCACTACACTTGGAGTAGTTTGGTGAGTTCCATGGAAAGGAAGAGAGACTTTCCAATCTGTTAAGAATTTTGTTGGTCTTATAGTCCAAGATAAGGTGTGCTCCATTTTTCTGTTAACTGGTTCTTCACAACTGAGGTTGAGAAAATTTAATGAATCAATCAAGGAGCATTTATTAAATACTTACTGTGTAACAGGTACTCTGCTAGGTGCAAGAGATAGGAAGACACAAAAAAATTAAGCAGTTCTGCCCTCAAGGGTCTTACCTTCTAATCAGAGAGACAACATACCCATATATAGGTATATACAACAAATTTCATGCAAAGTAGAAACAAGGTTACCTTGGCACTATCGCCCAGCAAGAGGGATTAGGAAAGGAATCCTACAGAAAGAATTAGTGCAAGACTGATCAGTTAGAGATGAGGACAAGGAGAAGGAGGAAGAGGAAGAGAATCACACACACACACACACACACACACACACACACACACACACACACACACCTCAATAAACTCCCGGTAGTTCCCTATTGCCTCCAAGAGCAAATGCAAAGTGTTCTGTCTGGCATTCGAAGACCTCCATATACCAGCCCCCTCTTACCTTTCCAGTCTTCTTATACCTTACTCCCTGACATTCTTCAATCCAGTGACACTGGCCTCCTGGATATGTCACAAACAAGACACTATTTCTCAGCTCTGGGCCCTTACATGTTTCCCCCATTAGACTATAAACTCCCTGAGGGTAGAGACTGTATTTTTACTCCTTTTATATCTGCAGAACTTTTCAAAGTGCCTGGCACATGGTAGGAACTTAATAAGTATTTATTGATTAATTGATTACTAAAAGTGTCACTTGAGGTGATCCTTGAAGCACCCTAGAATTCCAAATGATAGAAGGGAGGGGCAAGAGCATTCCAAAAGTGGGGATAGTTAATGGAAAGGCATAGAATTTAAAGATGGAATATCATGTGGGAGGAATGGTAGGGAGAGCAGGATGACTGGACCATAGACACATGACTTAACCTTGTTAAATATTTCTAATCCAGGTACTTTGTCCAGGTCACCATTTAAGCACTAGCCTTCCATCAGAAAGGAAGCTAGATGGCACAATGGATAGAGCACCAGGCCTGGGGACAGGAAGACTCATCTTCCTAAGTTCAAATCTGGCCTCTGACACTTACTAGCTGTGTGATGCTGGACAAGTCACTTAACCCTATTTGCCTCACTTTACTCACCTGTAACATGAGCTGGAGAAGGAAATGGCAAACCACTCTAGTATTTTTGCCAAGAAAACCCCAAATATGAAGTCATGGAGAGTTAGACATGACTAAAAATGACTGAACAACAACTTCCATCAGAATGTTACCATTTGCAATCTTCCTTTTTCTGGAATTCTGACCTTGGTATATTAAGATTTTCTTGTTGGTAATGCCTTCCTCAGGTCAATATTCACAAATGTGCCAGAGTGGTACTTGGTTTTTGTTAAGTTTGCAAAGGTGATATGCAGAACAGCACCTAAATCTCCAGTTCATTTGCCCTGGCAGCCATTTGCCACCAATGGGTTTTCCTTAGGAAAGTAGAGCAGCACACATACCATGACTCCATGGTGACACAGTGTGTTCAGACATTTTATAGGACTTTTACTATGATGATGACACCAGACTACTCTGTCATCATGCAGACACCACCATCTCTGCAGGCTTTGTAGCATTTTCAATTAGATTTCCTTGTTTCTCCTCTTTTCAAAGTTTCATGGTTATAGACCCTGAAGTAACCAGCAAGAATTTCACTGTGTTCTAGGGCTTCATTAGCAGTATGCATTGCCCTCTCCATCTCTATCTTTCTCCTCCACCAGTACCAACACTTCTTGGGCTGTGAGCTACCAACTTCCTGTCTCACATAATGAATCCCCTAATCATGTTCAGCAGCTGGAGCAGGATGTGGCTAGAAAGAAGGAAGACAGAGGCTAATGGGCACAGAACACATGGCAACCTGGGGGGCTCAGATGTCTCATGACCTCCCCTTCCCTGTCTAGTGGGAATCTCACAGGAGACCTTTAACAATAGTGATAATACTTGTAAAACACAGAAAAAAAGTAAAAGCACTTAATAAATGTTTGTATCCTTCCCCTACACTCTCCAAATATTCAACTTTGTGTCTGAGTTTGGACTAGTCAGCCTCATTCACTGGAGAAAATATTTCTGCCTTCTGTCTCCCCATCAGCACACATCACTGAAGTAGCTACCAGGATTATCAACTTCCTCCCAAAAACAGAAAGAGCATATGTGACTTTCTGTTTATGCTAAAATGGAGACTTTGTCTAAAATGGAGCTACTCTTGTCAAGAGAAGGAAAATACAGTTAACCTTTTTCCATCTTTAATGTCCTACCTGTCAAGAAAGAAAAAGATGTTCCCACCATAAAGTACCCATTGGTTAGACTCAACACATGATCTCTTTTATGATACAAGAAGTTCATGTTGAAAATTAGTTTCCTGCTGCCCAAATTTCCAAAACAATCTTCGTCATGTACTAGTAAATGCACAAGTACTCTTGCCAATGAAAATAGAAAAGACACAACCAGCAAGATGATGTATTAGTCACTTGTCATATACCTGTTCAACCTCAAAAGAAAGGAATTTTGAACTAGGTATAGAGTGATTACAGCTAAATCCACAGGAAAAGAAGATAGAACCCCCTCCTTGCCCAAGGCAAAAACTTTATGATTTAACAATGGAGAACTTTCAAACTTAGAGGTCTACTTTTGCACATCTCCCCCTTACAGGGAATGAATAAGCCTATGCCAATTAATAGGAGCAAATTCCCAGACTTATGCCTTTTTACTCAGTTAACTCCAGTGGCTCCCTATTACCTCCAGGATCAAATATGAAAGCCTTGGTTTGGCATTCAATGCCCTTCATAAGTTAGCCCTAGCCCTTTTCAGGCTTCTTATACCTTACATCACCCCTCCCCCACGAAGGCTTTGATCCAATGGCACTGGCCTCCATTCTTGCACAAGACCCTCCATCTCTTGACTTTAGATATTTCCATTGCCTGTCCCCCATGCTCTCCCTCCTCATCTCTGCCTTCTGCCTTCCTTGGTTTCCTTCAAGTCCCAGCTGAAATCCCACCTACAAAAAGTCAATCCCTCTTCATTCTAGTGCCTCCCTTCTGTTAATCATTTCCACAGTCAATAGCTAGTTTGTAAAGTTGATCCTTGACCTTCACCAGGGTAACATTCTTAGAAAACAGTGCAAAAGCAAAAAGGTAAATGTTGATAAATTGAAGCTATGGGTAATAGAAAGTTAGGTTCCCATAGACACCAAAAACTGTAATTTTTCACTAGAAACTGTTAAAAGCACACTTTTTGCATGCAATTCTTCATAACAGAACAAATTCTAAGAAAATTAACTTTTCCTGAAACAATAACCATAAAACAACCCATAAAATTCAGTAAACAAAATAAAATTGGTAACGTGCAAAAAACATTTTTTTCTTGCCAATAATTCCCTAGAATTCTGTGATTCTTTGTGCTAACATCTCGATTTAAAAAAATAATAATAATAACATTGGTTTCAGACAATATTCACTCTTCATAAAACAAGAAATCTATAGTACCATAAATGATTTCCTCCTTTTTTCAGATATAAGAAAATATGTATTCATTAATCCAAACTTGTAGCCAATGATGGCTTCAAAGATTCTGAGCTAAAGTTTATCTACCACTTTCCTTTTTTCACTAAGCCACATCACTAACTTTGTACACTTGAACTCAGAGCCACAAGGCTCTAAGGCCCAGTGTTCTGGGGCTATAACTGCAACAGAAACTTGAGTTTTATTAAAGGCAAACAATGGAAATATGCAACAATGCATAGGATCTCTTTATGATGGTAAGATGAAGACAAGTAAAGTGCCTAGTAGGATACCTGCCACTCAACAAACTGCATATAGCATCAAGTCTCATATCTGTGAATGTGCAGAGTTCCCAACATGAAAGTGAAAATAAGGTTACTAATAAAACCATGCACATTTAAAAAAAATTTATTCTGAGGGGGACAGCTAGTTGGCACAGTGGATAAAGCACAGGTCCTAGATTCAGGAGGAATTGAGTTCAAATCCAGCCTCAGACACTAGACCCTTACTAGCTGTGTGACCCTGGGCAAGTCACTTAACCCTCATTGCCAGGCCAAAAAAAAAAAATTTATTCTAAACTTAAGAAATAAAACAAGTTTACCATAACACATTAGAATGGGGGAAGGGGGGTGTACAGCTTGCTACTCCTTTTAAATATTTATAAAAGTTACCATATAACTTTCCTTTTTTCCCTCTCTTTCTTCCCTACCTGCCCCTACCATAATGATGGCTACCATTAGACACAAATATGAATATATATACATATATATATATATACATGAAAAATCATTCTCTACATACTTCTATTTGTTAGTTCTTTCTCTGGATATAGATAGGTTCTTCCTTTATAGGTCTGTTGTGGTTAATTTGGGTATTTATAATAGCTGAAATAACATATGCTCAAAGTTGTTCTTAAAACAATATTGCTATTACTATATACAATGTTCTCTTGATTCTGCTCATTTCACTCTTCATTATTGCATGCAGGTCTATCCATGTTTTTGTAAGATCATAGAGCTTATCATTTCTTATAGCACAATAGTATTCCATCATGATCATATACCATAACTTGTTCAGCTATTCTCCAATTGCCAGGCATCCCCACAATTTCTAGTTCTTTGCCACCACAAAGAAAACTGCTTTAAATATTTTATAACATATTGGTTCTTTTCCTTTTTCTCTAATCATCTTTGGAAACAGACCTAATAGTGCTATTGCTGGGTCAAAATCAGTTTAATAACTTGGGCATAATTCCAGATTGCTCGCCAAAATGGTTTGATAAGTTCACAGTTCCACCAACAATGAATTAGTGTCCCAATTTTTCTACATCCCCTCCAACATTTGCCACTTTTCCCATCAATCGTTTTAGCCAATTTGATAGATGATAGTGATATATTAATGTTGTTTTAATTTGAATTTCTTTAATCAATAATCATTTAAAGCATTTTTCACATTACCATAAATTATTTCAATTTCTTCATCAGAAAACTGCCTGTTCATATTCTTTGATCATTGATCAATTGGGGAAAGACTCATATTCTTATTGATTTGACAAAGTTCTTTATATACTTGAGATATTAGAGCTTTATCTGAGAAACTGTCTATAAATTTTTCCCCACTTTTCTGCTTTCCTTCTGATCTTGGCTACATTTGCTTTATCCAAAAAAGTTCTGTACAAATAAAACAAATATAGCCAAGATCATGCACAAATGTTTAGGATTGATTACACATAGTTGTTTGCATGATATCACCCCCATATATTGTGAACTCAAGGGAAGGAACTTTCTTTGTATTCAATTGATTTCCAGTTATATGGCTCAGGAGTGGAGAAAGATTTCAGATTCATCTTCCAGCCCAGTCTGGTCTGCAAAGGAATAACTAGGGCAAAAATACCAGACTAAAAGGAAGTTCTGTCTCTCTGAAAGCCTTCACCAACAATGAATGAATGAATGAATAAGTGAGTGAATGAATAAGTGAATGAATAAATAAATAAGTGAATTAATAAAGAGCCCAGACATCTGGAAAACATAGTCTAATTAAATCACAGCATCACCATATCTTTCCTCTCTCTGTTTTTCTTTATCAAATCAGAGGGCAACAGACACTTGGAAGAGATTTCACTTTTCTTAACCTCTAAGTGGTGCTGAAGGGTAACAGCCAGAACTGCAGTGTTTATTTAGTCCATTGGGAACTAGCAACCAAAGCCTGGTGAGAATATCCTAGAATTGCTATCTTTCAATGGCTTAATCAGAGTTTACTGTCACTCAGTGAGTCACTTTTCATTTAACATGGAATTCACAAATCCTCCCTCCCCAAGATCTTTTTAAATCATACTTTAGTCTCCAAATATTTATGTGATTTCCCTTTTGTTATTGTTGTTGTACTCTCTTAAATCTTAAAACATCTGTATGCAAAAGAGTTGAGGCACAACAATGCCTTATAGCCCTACATTTTCAATATGGTTCAACGTATTACCCTGTGTCCTTGGAACTGTTTGGGTTTTTGTTTTTGTTGCTATTTTCCATAAATAAATAAATAAATAAATAAATAAATAAATAAATAAATAAATAAATAAATAAATAAATAAATAAATAAATAAATAAATAAATAAATAAATAAATAAATAAATAAATAAATAAATAAATAAATAAATAAAAGGTCTTGAAGATGGAAAGGGGTGCTGTTAAAAAAAAAAGAAAGAAATGTATTGAGAGAAGGGGGGTAAGAAGGAGAACAGGGAAAATGGTTTCTTATTAAAAATGCAAAATCTTCTGTTGAAAGTGGGGAGGGCTGTACAGAGCCTTGAGGAGAGAAAAAGTTTGGAATGACTTCTGTAGAGAATATGAGAAACTAATCAACTAGGGAAAAGACAGTGATTATCCAACTACAGGGAATGCCCATTAATCTGAATAATAATCATTAACCCAGGTCACAAGGTCTCATGACTGCCTCTGTCTTAGTTCAGCAATACATAATCAGAGGGGGAAGGAAGAGGTGTGTACAATAAAGGATTAGGATAGAGTAAAATGCAAATGATAGTAGGCATCTCTCTCCTGCTCCTTGGGTCAGCTATAATTTTGATTCATGACAGATGGTGGTCATTTTCTAAGGTCTGCTGGCTTATCACACTGCTAGGAAACTGCTAGGATGGGTTTTGGGGGACAAGTGGTGCAGTGGATAAAGCACCAGCCCTGGATTCAGGAGGACCTGAGTTCAAATCCGGCCTCAGACACATGACACATAATAGCTGTGTGACTCTGGGCAAGTCACTTAACCTTCATTGCCCCATCAAAAAAAAGAAAAAAAAGGGGCAGCTAAATGGTGCAGTGGATAGAGCACTGGCCCTGGATTCAGGAGTACCTGAGTTCAAATCCGGCCTCAGATGCTTAGCACTTACTAGCTGTGTGACCCTGGGCAAGTCACTTAACCCCAATTGCCTCACCAAAACAAAACAACAACAACAACAACAACAAAAAGGATGGGTTTTTGCACCAGAGGGCAGCTTGGGACCTTTAAAAGCATTAATTCCCCAAATGTACAGTTATCATAAATAATTTTTGGAAGAGCTTCATGTGTCCAGAACGTCATTTTGGACTAGACTTTTTTTCTGAAATGGCAAGACCACTTTTACCCCTTTTTTCTTCCTCCATTTTTTACTTCCACTAGTTGGTTTAATTCAATTTTTGAATGAACCAGAAAATTGCTTGAGCTGGTACATTTCCCTACACACATGAGACTACTAGTAACATGATAAACTTTGTAAAATAGAATTTTTTGTTAAGTTTGCATATCTCTGACAATGAGCATTATCCCACAAAAGACTTTTTTTCATTAACAAAAGTAAATTTTTTTCTCCCATATCTCCCTCTCCATAGCAAAGAAAAAACAAAAGAAAACCCTTGTAACAAATATGAATAATCAAGTAAGACAACTCCCTGCATCAGTTCTGTTAAATATATATATATATGTCTCATACTGTACCACAAGTCTATCAATTGCCTGTCAGTGTATGGGTAACAAACTTCATTATAGGTTCTCTAGACTCATGATTGGTCATTGCACCAATCAGAGTTCTTAAGTCTTTCAATATTGCTATTGAATCAGCTATTCTAGTGTTTCTGATTTCATTCACTCTGTATCAGTTCATGCAAGTCTTTCCCAGGTTTCTCTGAAACCATCCCTGTCATCATTTCTTATGACGCTATAGCATTCCATTACCTTCCCAGAATGAAAGAATTGTTTAAGGACTGTGTTGAATGGTTAAGGACTCTTTAGAAGGCCTTCAGGAAGTTTTTGAAAACTGTGCCACATAAACTTTATTATCACTCTTTGGTGAAAGCACTGTAGAAACATTTGAAAAGACCATGCATCTTAGTTACTAGTGAATTTCCCTAGAACTGGGGTTGTAGATAAATATGTCATCTGCACCCTGGCTGATTTGCTAAGGAAATGAAATATCTACTTGGAGATGGGAGTGGGAATATTGCACTAGGATATCTTCCATGTAGCATACATAGGGAATAGGCTTTCAAGCTTAGCTTTTTAAAGACTATTAGACACATGGTTAATCTTGAATAAGCCAATGGGTAAGCAATGCTTTCAATTCAATGGTGAACTTTTTCACCCTGCAGAAAAGAATAAACAGGGTCTAGGCATGTGTATTTGCACTTTCTTTAGCACATTGTTACCTCTGTTATCTGTCCCTTACTTTCCACAAATATGTCAACCAAGTGGGAGTTGAGAAGGGGGTAAACTGTGCTAGAAATGTACCAAAATGTACCATCCTCCTTTGTCTGGAAATTTTCTTTACCTCACACTTGAAACTATGACACCAAAATTCTAAGTCCAGCAAAGCTTCACTGCCCAGGATGTGGAATGGGGCTGCAGAGCTATTGAAAGCTTGTTTTTACAGTCTGGATCATCTGAACATACATTGGTATTAAATCAGAATGACTCATGGCCTTGGGTGAGCCATTCAATGCTTGCCCAAGGTCAAAAAAGATTACCTTCTTTTGTTAGAGGGTATTTGTGTTATTAGTCCCATGGATCGGTGTTTTTTGCTTCCTCGTTTGCTTTGTCTTTTATGAAATAAGCATTACCCACATCCATAATTCTGTGAAACAGAAACCTTCTTCCTCATTTGGAGTTTACTCAGCTAAGTATCTGTTACTTAGATCGTCATATCACATTGACACAAATCCTCAAGAATTCTTAGTAGGCCAGTAGGGCAGTAGGACATGCTGGCTGTTAAAATGATCCAATGTGAATTTCAAAAGTGAAAAGCAACTGTTGGTTTTATCCAGACTTCACGTGGGTATTGTATCATGCAGACTCTTTTATAAAGGTTTATCTCAAAACTACAGTGAGTTTTCACCTCAGACTCTAACTAACAGACCCTATCTTTGGTGAGATAGATTTAGAGCTATGTACAAGAGCAAGAAACTCATTGTCCATTTTATAAAAGAGGAAGTTAAAGCCTAGAGGGGGGAAAAAGGGGGGCTGTTTTGAGAATGTGATACCCCACAACAGTTTTACTGTCGAAAATTAAGTATAGTTTTTATTTGCCTGTCTCCTACAAAAAAAATAATGAACAGATCAGAGAAATTAGTTTTATAATACCTCCTACAGTTTGTTTCCATAACTGTTCTCCTACCAAAAAAAGAAAATAGATTAGAGAACGTAATATCTTTCAAGAAAACACAGATCAGAGACAGACAGGAAAAACATATTACCAGTTTATTTGTCCCAAGAAGAAACAGCATGAATCATGCGGACACTCCTTCTAAGAAGGGAGCTCAGAGACTCCCTCTTTCTGAGAGTATATAAGGTTGGGGGGGTTTTTGTTCACTGGTTACAGGGTGTTGACAGTTTCATTACCATGGTACAAATCAACCCCAAAACAAATAGTATAACAAGAATGGATGTGATGCAAGGCAGTTTTAACAACTTCAGTTATAACAAGTATGGAGGAAATATAGAAGCACCATGATAAGACTACAGGATTCCAAAAAGGAGTTTGGCAAGGATGAGGATATCCAGATGTCCCCATAAGATAGGGACTTACTATCCTGAGGAAAGAAATCACCAGGTAGTGACTTTTATCTACTAGCTCTCTTGCTTCAGTTTGGAGTTCAGTTGAAGGACATTTTGCTCCTATTAACCAACGGTTTCCTAAAATATACTTTTGGATAATAAGGCACCTCCATGAAATCCAGGTGATCCACACATTCATATTAGCAATGCAAAGTGAGAAAGATGGGATTCTAACTATATCCTCTGACCATCATTCTTTTGTGTATTCTGCACTGTTCTCGGGAAATGAAGAAAGTCCTTAAGGAAGGAGTAGCAACAGCATTTTTAAGGGTACTATTTAATGGTAACCTTGGTACTCTGCTGAGGGAAAATAATTCATAGAAGTTAGTGAGTATACCTAGGAAGAAAGGAAGGAAGGAAGGAAGGAAGGAAGGAAGGAAGGAAGGAAGGAAGGAAGGAAGGAAGGAAGGAAGGAAGGAAGGAAGGAAGGAAGGAAGGAAAACAAACAAAATAACACAACACTGTCTGCTCTCAAGGAACTCACAATATAATGGCTTGAAAGCTCAAGAAAGGAATCCCTTCCCCATGTATTTAGAATACCTGTTAGGAGTAGGAAAAGTATTGCTAAAAATTATGAAATCTTGGGCAAGAAATTCTAGACATTAGGTAGTACTTTCATCGCTACTATTCATCATAGCCAAGAGACTTAGAAAAGAAAAACAGATGTGGAAAGTGACAATACAACCATGGGCAAAGGAGGGTGTCCAGGGAAGGGTCACTAATTCTTCCATATAATCATTAGAGTGATCTTTTTTGTTTGTTTGTTTGTTTTTTAGTGAGGCAATTGGGGTTAAGTGACTTGCCCAGGGTCACACAGCTAGTAAGTGTTAAGTGTCTAAGGCCGGATTTGAACTCAGGTACTCCTGATTCCAGGGTTGGTGCTCTATCCACTGTGCCACCTACCTGCCCCTAGAGTGATCTTTTAACACAAGGAACTATTTTTGTCTTTCGTTGTATTCTCAGGGCTTAGCACAATAAGTAGCACATAATATGCACTTAATCAATGCTTAATGACAAATTTTTTGATAGATATTTTTTTCTTTACATATGGAAGATGAGTGGTACAGTAGATAGAACCAGGGATCTGGAGTTAGGAAGATCTGAGATCAAATTTGGCCTCACATACACTGGCTGTGTGACCCTGGGCAAGTCAATTTACCTCTCTTTGCCTCCATTTCTTTATCTATAAAATGGAGATAATAATAGTACCTGCCTCCTAAAGTTGTCATGAGAATCAAAAGAGACAAAATGTGTCAAGCACTTAGCACAGTGCTTGGCACATACTAGGCACTTAAATGGTTTTCGCCCTCCCTCCTTCTCTGCAAGCATTGATTAAGGGAATTTGGAATAATGTTCAAGTTGGAGAAGAGCCTGGTCAGAAGAGACATTATCTTTAGAAAATATGTTAGGTGAAAGATAGACTAGACATTTTTCTTGTCTCCAAAGGGAAATTCTAGAACCAATAGAAAGGAAATTATAGAGGCAGATTCCATCTTGACTTAAAGGGGGGGAAATACCTAACAATTAGGGCTGTCCAAAAGTAGAATGAATTACCTCAAAGATGCACAGATGTTCTAGCAAGTGTTTAGAGAGGAGAAGAAAAAAATTTACCCAAGACACACTTTTAAATTTAATCTGCATTATTAACATTTTCTTCATTGCTTTCTTAAGTCTAAACAATCAACAAGAGTCAATCAACCCCTGTTTTGTAGCACTTACAAGGTATAAATGCACAAGTGCACTGAAAATTTAAGACTCTTGCAAGTCAGTTAGAACAGCACACCTGATCAGTGAAAACAAATCCAATGGGAGCCAAGGGAGATCATAGGTCAGAATGTCTGACATTGGAATCCCGTGAGGCCAAGATTGGGAAGACTGCTACAGAAGTGGAGTGATGGGTAGAGCGAACTAGGCCAGAAGAACAGCACCTGGGGTGTGGTTGGTTGGAGCTAATTTATATTCTTGTTCATCTGCTAGGAGGATTGCAGCAATCTCTAAAATTAGAACCCTGAAGCAAAGACCTAAAACAATTGCCTCAAAAATGGCTTTAGAGCACAATAAGTAAACTCTTACTAACAATTTGTTGTTGTTTAGTATTTTTCAGTAGGATCCCACTCACTGTGACCCCATTTGGGGTTTTCTTCTGTGATGTTTAAAATTTAATGTGGTTGCCTATTTCTGTCCCAAGTATAAGGAAAATTAGCTTGGATTTCTAATATATTTGTTACTTAGAAATTAGAGGCTACTGCACCAGTTTGAGGCATTAAGCATTTATAAAAGTATATGAGATATTAGTAAAGAGAGAATACATACCTCTGAAAGATAGGAAAGCCTAGAAAAGAGAGAAAATGGGGAACCCTAGAGGGCTGTGTCTGCACTCACCCCCATTCCCATGCCAAAGAGAGCGAGCGTCTCTACAAGCTCGCTGAGGGCAGGAACAGAGCCCACCTATAAACATTGTTCAAAGCTCATCGGCTAGCATCACTCAAATCTATTGCTTCACTGGATTTGAGGGGTAGTCATGTTGATGTCAGAGCTCAGATCCTCTGGCGGGAACAAGGCTTTCAAGGTAGGAATGGTTTTGAGTAAGGTAACTTTCTGACTCTGAGTTGACCTTAACAAAGGTCAGCCAGGCTCTCTTAGCAGAGGGGGCCCTGAAAATCTCAAAACCCCTATTACTAATAATTTTCTCACACTTGGCAAAGATACTGGAGTGGTTTGCCATTTCCTTCTCCAATTCATTTTACAAATGAAGAAACTAAAGTAAACAGGGTTAAGTGACTTGCCCAGGGTCACGCAGCTAGTAAGGATCTGAGGCTGGATTTGAACTGAAGTCTTCCTGACTCTCAGACCCCAGTGCTCAATCCACCACATCACCTAGCTACCCCTTACTAACAATTACAACTGTCTAGAAGTTGAAAAGAATGCTTCCAGAAGTTGTGCTTTCTTTAGCACTAGAGCTATTTCTCTGTGTGTTCTTTAAAAAAAAAAAAAAAAGGCATTTCAAGCTTCCAGAAGGTTGGAATAAATGACCCTTTATACTCCTGTCTGATTCAAATATTTAAAGAAAAGTCCCTTTCTAATTGGAATGGGCCATAAAACATTCTTCCTTCTTTTGGTGTTTATCACTTAATGGTTCAGCACAAAACATGCCTTTGTGTAAATTTTGAGTCTTGAAGCTGACCTTTGGTCAGGCTAATAAAACCTGCCATACCTCATCCCTCAGCATACTATTCTTCCATTGGCTTGTTTTCTTGTGTGTTTTTATGTGGTTGTCTTCCAGATGCTGTAACCCTACCCACAGCCAGGGACTTAGTTTTCAAATTGCCCACAAAAAGGCTTTACATGTGGTCTAAATCAGTACACCTTGCTTCTTGTGCCTATCTCAAACCATCAAAAATGAACAATATGGAATCTGATTGAATAATCAAACTGCCTAGACTAAAACTTCTTAACCTTTTTTTTTTTATAATGGACCCTTTTCCCAGTCTGATCAAGTTGACATGTCTTTATCCTTATTATTACTTACCAGGTACTGTACTAAACACTGGAGAAACAATGAAGGCAAAAAAGAAAAAGAAAAAAATGAAGGAAGAAAGAAAGAGAAAAAAGAAAAGAAGGGAAAAGAAGAAAAGGGAAGGGAAGGGGAAGGAAAGGGAAGAGGAGAAAAGAAAAGAAAAGAAAAGAAAAGAAAAGAAAAGAAAAGAAAAGAAAAGAAAAGAAAAGAAAAGAAAAGAAAAGAAAAGAAAAGAAAAGAAAAGAAAAGAAAAGGAAAGGAAAGGAAAGGAAAGAAAAGAAAAGAAAAGAAAAGAAAAGAAAAGAAAAGAAAAGAAAAGAAAAGAAAAGGTCCCTGCCCACAAAGAACTTATAGTCTAATGGGGGACTCAGCATGCAAGCAATTATCTCCAAACTAGTAAAGGGTAAACTGGAAATTATCTCCCTGGAGGCAAGGAAGTAGCATTGAGGGAGAGCAGGACAAGTTTCTTGAAGAAAGTAGGATTTTAGATGAGACTTGAAGGAAGTGAAGGGAGTCAGGAGGGTGATGAGGAGGGAGGAAGATGCAGGCATGGGGGGCAGCCAGTGCAAAGACAGAGTAGGGACATGGCCATCTTGTGCGTAGAACAGAAGAGAACATGGAGGGGAGGGAGGGAACTACAAGATGACTGGAAATATAGAAAAAGCCTGGTTGTAAGGGGTTTTGAAATCCCAACAGTGGATTTTATATTTATTTGATGCTGTAAGTGATTGGGAGTCACTGGAGTTTATTGAATGGGGAGGAAGTAGCATGGTAACATCTTTTCTTTAAGATGTCTAGTGAGGGGTGGCTAGGTGGCACAGTGGATAGAGCACCAGCTCTGGAGTCAGGAGGACCTGAGTTCAAATTCGGCCTCAGACACTTAACACTTACTAACTGTGTGACCCTGGGCAAGTCACTTAACCCCAATTGCCCAGAAAAAAAAAAAGACATCTGGTGAAACCTATGGATCTCTTCACAGAATAATGCTTTTCAATGCATAAAATAAAATACTTAGGATTACAAAGGAAACCACTTATGTTGAAATACAGTTCTGAAAACATTTGAAAACAAGCTCCTAAATCCCTGATTAAGAAACATGGGGTCTAGAGAGAGTAAGCACCAAATTTTCCTTTCAATAAAGAAAACATTTTTAGGAAGAAATATTAAATTTAATTTTGAATTATTTTATGATTAGATCACCATGTGACAGAGACCCCACAGAGTGTGTCAGTTTCCCTTGTAGGTACAATTGGCAGGCTTCCATAACTGAGATCTGATGTAACTCCCAGCTCTTACTTCTGTGATGCCCATCCCTGCTGTAAGAATTTCACATTCTAAGGCAAGGGGACCCCTGTTTGAAGATGTGAGCATGAGTGCAACCACAACAGCATGAGAACAAAGTAAACAGGAAAGGGGATGGTGAGGAAGGAACAGCCTCTCCTTAGCCCCAGGCCTTCTCTCAGCTTTTCACAATATCCATTTTCACAATGTTTTAAACAAGTAGGGATCTGACTTTGCCAGTCCCCATTCCTGAGGTTGGGGAATGGGCCAGAGAATGGGGAAGGCAGCCATTCTCCAAAGGAACAGAGAGGTTAGACCCTCACTGAGCAGCACAGAAGCACCCAGACAAAGGGCCTCTTGGCAAATAGGCTGCCAGATGCCATAGTTATTCCAGGTTAGCTTCTCCACTGACTCTCCCTGCCCCGACCCATGGCCTCCCCATGGGAACCTCCTAGCCTTCTGGGATCACTTTTCTGCAATCCAGTGAAACTAGTATTCCACAAACCAGCTGAACCAAACTTCAGCTCTCCATTCCTGGAAATGTCTCTGGCTCTTCGCCCATGCCTGGAATGCTCTCCTTCCCATGCCCTAACTATTGGCCTCCCTGGCTCCTTTCAATCTCAGTTGAAATTCTACCTTCTACAGGAAGTCTTTCCAAACCCCTTTTAATTGCAGTACTTTACCCTCTTTTATTAATCTGTATCTAGCTTGCTTTTTATATATATATATATATATTTTTTTTTTCTTCGCATGTTTTCTCCTGCACTAGACTGTAAGTTCTTTGAGGGCAAGCACTGTCTTTTGCCTCTTTTTGTATATACAGCACTTAGCACAGTGCCTGGCACATAGTAGGTGGTTAATAAATGTTTATTGATTGATTCCCATGGTCCTCTCACCATCCCCAACACCTGATTTTTGTCTTAAAACTTTGACTTGAGGACAGACAGATGGGACATGTCTACAACGCTATATCTCTGTCACATTTTAGTGAAGCTTGGGTTAGATGCCTAATTTTTATTTATTTATTTATTCGTTTATTTATTTATTTATTTGGTGAGGTGATTGGGGTCAAGTGACTTGCCCAGGGTCACACAGCTAGTAAGTGTCAAGTGTCTAAGGCCGGATTTGAACTCAGGTCCTCCTGACTCCAGGGCCTGTGCTCTATCCACTGCGCCACCCAGCTGCCCTAGATGCCTAAATTTTTAATCACTTAGTCATGACTATAAGTCTAAACTGCCTAGATAAGGCTTTTTGTTGTTGTTGCTCAATGGTTGTGTCTGACTCTTCATGATCCCATGGAACACAGCACACCAGCCCCTTCTATCCTCCACTATCTCCCTAAGTCTGTCCATCTAATCCTCTGCTGGTCCCTTTTACTTTTACTTTCATTCTTTCCCAGCATCATATAAATAATAAATAATAATATAAATGATAGCTATTGTTATCATCTATAAACGATAGCTATTATTATATCACACATGCACTAAATAAACAGGGAAAGAGAGGGGCAAACAACCCAATCTCTACTTCTCCATATTCTCTTCTTGGTGGAGTGAGGAGTAGAGAATCCAATTTGGATTGAATGAGAAGCTTTACTGGAGGCCCTCCCTTTGCAAGTCTAATATTAAAGCGCCAGTTCATGAGGACAAAAAACCGCTCCTCTGGACAAAACTTTCCTCTCTCCCTTTTCTATATTGTTATTAACATATTGTTAGTTAGCATAGGTTATTATACTCTGTTATTTTTGACTGTTTCATCAAGGAAACACCCCGTTTCTTGAAGAAACAAAGCGGGGACTGTAACAATTGGAATGACGCCACCTGCTGGAGACTTACAGTAGAAAAGCTCCACCATGAGATGAAGGTCTTTGAGGGCAAGACCATGCATCTTTTCTTTGGTGTCAGGAAGTGATGTTTGCTTGTGGGAGGAAGAAGGGGGAGCCTGGCACTCTGACGCACTCTCCTGAGGACTGTGGCAGAGAAGGGAGCTAGAAATGTGCTCTCCCTTTAATAGATAGATGAATGTAGGCCTTTCTCTCTCTCTTTACCAAATTATTATTCTCCTTAATAAATGCTTAAAAGCCTAACTCTTGCTAAAGCTTATAATTTATTGGTGACCACTCATTAGATATTTTAGACAGACTAGCTAGAATTTTAGCCTTAACAATCTTCACTCAGACATCCCCATAGCAGAGGCCCAGACAAAATTCCAAGGGAGGTAAAAACTGTCTTTATCATCCTCTCACTTCTCTTTCCAGGCCCTTCTTTTAACTGTTGCCTTCTCTCCTCTCCTTCCACAGACACTCAGTAGTCTTAATGATGATCTCTATCTATCTAGTCTTCTACTCCCATTTTGTTTACTCCCTTTCCCTCATTCAGACTATTCAGTCTTTGCATATTGTCTCCTCCATTAGATTAAATGATCCTTGAGGGCAAGGACTGTTTTTTGAAACCTTTCTTCCCATCAACAGTGTCTGGCACGTAGTAAGCTTGTTGTCTGATGAGCAAATAAATGCTTGTTGACCGATATTAGGTATTGATTTGAAAATCTCATTAAAGTCAACACTAATTAAACCTAATTGGGGCTTAAACCCTTGGCATTTGAATTTTTAAACATTAAAGCAATTTCTAATTGGTGGAAGTTTAAAAATAAGTATTTTTGAAGAAGAGTCATTCACATGCTACTAGGTTCTAACAGTTACTACCTTCTTCCTACATCCCCAATTTTCCCTCCCTTACCTATGCTTTCAGGTAATAAAATACATACAATTATTGCAGCTGCAAATCATCCTTCACTTTCCTTCCTTTCCAAACAGTTCTAGCAATTTCTGCCAGACTGCTTTCCAGTTTTCTCAACAATTTTTACCAAATAATGAATTCTTATCTCCCAAATTGAAGTCTTCACACTTGTCAAATACAAGGTTACTATACGTATTTGCTGCTTTAAGTTGTATTTCACTCTATTTCACTGATATGCCTTCCTATTTCTTAGCCAGGACCAGATAGTTTTCATAAATATTGGTTTATAATATAGTTTAAGATCTGGTACTGCTATACCTCCTTCCTATACATGTTGTTTTCATTAATTCACTTGGTATTCTTGACTTTTTGTACTTCCAAATGAATTTTGTTATTAGGGGATTGATGAAGTTTGAAAGCTGAGAATCAGGAAGAGATTTTTCCATGATATGTAGCTTTCTTTCTAAATTTTTTTGTTTCTTTGGTTAGTAGAGAACCTGCCTATCTATTTAAGCAACCCTTTCTCTTTTTTCTATAAACCACCCCATAGTACACCCCTACAAGAACTTCCATTTCCCATCTCCATATCTTTGTATGGGCTGTACTCAATTCTAGAATTCTCCTAATCTTCACTTCCACCTCTTGGTGGACACCTGACTCCCTTTGAGGCCCAGCTCAAGTGATACCTCCTACAAGAAGCCTTTCCTAATCACCCAGGTGTTAGTCCCCATCCCCAAATAAATGACTTTGTTCCATTTCCCTTCCTCTTTCCATATAGGGAATCATGCTCTTGCCTGTGGGCACTCTGCCCAAAGGAATATAAATTTGACTGCAGAAACCTCACAAGATGCCTTGGGGTTTGGCAGCTAGATTTCTTTTAAGGACAACTCTTTAAACCAAGAAAACTCTGACTTTCATTGATTAATCAACAATAGGTCCCAGCCAAGCCTCAATCGCCATCATTTGGCTCCATGATGGCTCAGAGTGTACATAAATAGAAATTGTTTCTATTTCAGCCAGAAACTCTGCGGGTCTTCCCTCTCTCCCCAACCCCCCCTAATTTTATTTATTTATTTTCTTTTGACTAGGTAAAAGAGGTCTTTCTTTGCTTCATTTCTTACCTAGCTTTAATCACTGAATGGATGATGCAAACTGAAATCTGGGAAAGACCTTAGCTTAAAAAGGCCAAAGTCTCCCTCTACATGGTCATCTCTAGTCATCCTGATCTATTTCTCGCAACTGGACCCAGATGACTCCAGAGGAGAGAGTGAGGGTGGTGGCTTTGCACAACCCTGACCCACTTAAATCCAGTTCACTGCATCACCTCCCCAGTGTCATGGTCCTCTTCAAGAATAAAAGACAAACAACAACAATAACTTTGCTTCACATATATGTTTATAGAGGGAGTGAGGGTAGCTAGGTGGTGCAGTGAATAGAGCACTGGGGCCTGGAGTCAGGAAGACCTGAATTCAAATCAGGCCTCAGATACTTACTAGTTATGTGACCCTGGGCAATTCACAACCCTGTTTTCTTCAGTTTCTTTATCTGTAAAATGAGCTAAAGAAGGAAATGGCAATTTATTACAGTATCTTTGCCAAAACAAACAAACAAAAAAATAGGGTCAAGAAAAGTCAGGCACAACCAAAACAACTGGACATCAAAAATATGGAAAGATCATATGTCAATATAGATGTAGATGTAGATAGCTTGTATTTTTCTGTGGATTGTATTTCCCAGTAAAATGTAAGCTCCTTAAGATCAAGGGTTGTCTCTTCTTCTTCTTCTTCTTCTTCTTCTTCTTCTTCTTTTTGGTCTTAGTATCACCTAGCACAGTGCTTGGCACAAAGTAGACATTTAAAAACTTAAACTAAATTTAAGTAAATAATGCCACTGTAAGCTTTTGGCCAAGTATCTATTTAACACATTGCAAGCAACTTCCCAGCAGATAACAAGTAAAATCTTTATTCCTTCCCCCTGAATGTCTAGGGTAGTGCTATATACTCAATGTACACTCAATAAATATTTGACCAACTGGGGTACTGATGCACAGTGGAAGGATGGAGACCTACGTGGGCTGATCTCAATCCTCTCCCACTTGGGTCTTATTTATCCCCTCAAAGATATGGATAAGGTCTGAAGCACTGATTTCACTGGTATGCAGAGCTCCCAGAGAAGAAATTCCCTCTACCAATGCAGGTCAGCATCTCCTCTGTGAATTAGAATCTTAGAAAGCAACGTATGCAATTGACGTTGTAACCTTCCCATGGTCATAGAGCTTCTCTTTGTCAGAGTCTGGATTGAATGGAGGGCTGCCTGGTTTTAAGGACAGTCCCCTATGTTCCTTGTCTGATTGCTTTTCATCCTGTCAAGCCCAAATGAAATATATTAATGATTTAATGTAAGACTCCCAGATTAAGTGTCTAGCCAAGGTAGAGACTTCTAATGGTTTACAGTTAAAATTAACAATCCATTGTCTACTGAAGGCATGGCTTAACCAAAGGGAAATACAAGATCAAGAGAGCAATGATTCATGGATAGGAGGTGTTGGTTTTGTGTTTGAAAAGAATGTGTGAATCATAGGAGTTACTGATCTTTATAATAATACAAATTTCAAATGCTTCAAAGGTAAATTATTGCTCAATAGATAACATGAGAAAAAAATAAGCATTTTTTCCTGGTTAGTAGATCTTAAGGTAACTGGCAGTCTACAGATTAGGAAGCATTTAAATATGGCCATAAAATCTGGACAACTAGAATGGCTAATAATAGGTCGTAGAAAACTTGAGAAAGATAATGAAAAGACAACTGAATATTGGTGAATATAGGAAAATGGATGGATTAATCCATATTCCTTTTCTCTTTGTGTGGCCCTTTGCCTATGTGACCCAGAAGAGATGCCAGAGAAAAGAAAGGAGAAAAAAAATTAAGAAAGAGAGCTCAAGGGGCAGCTAGGTGGTACAGTGGATAGAGCACCAGCCCTGGAGTCAGGAGGTCCTGAGTTCAAATCTGCCCTTAGACACTTAACACTAGCTGTGTGACCCTGAGCAAGTCACTTAGCCCCAATTGCCTCACTAGAAAGAAAGAAAGAAAGAGAGCTCAATAGTGGTATTGTGGGTCAGCCAATATTGAGTAGACTGGTAAGCATGCTCTGCCCTGGTACCCAATGTTTCTCTGGGTCCTTCTCTCTCCATTGCCTTCTTGATCTTTCTCCTTTCTATCTGATCACCTTTCTCTCTCCTCACCTTAATTTTCCACCCCTGAATTCATAAAACTCTCCAAAAACATCCCATATATCAATACATGAGAATATTTTGAAAAGCAAAGAGTAACTAGAACTATAAAAATGATTGGGGCAGCTAGGTGGTGCAGTGGATAAAGCACTGCCTCTGGATTCAGAAGGACCTAAATTCAAATCCAGCCTCAGACACTTGACACTTACTAGCTGTGTGAACCTGGGCAAGTCACTTAACCCTCATTGTCCTGCAAAAAAAAAGAAAGAAAGAAAGAAAGAAAGAAAGAAAGAAAGAAAGAAAGAAAGAAAGAAAGAAAGAAAGAAAGAAAGAAAGAAAGAAAGAAAGAAAGAAAGAAAGAAATGATGACTCCAACTTGGGGGGGGTGGTGATTCATTTCTATTCTGTCCCTTTCCTTTTTCTTGGGTATCTGGGGATGAATCCACTGGAATGAAATATAATAAAATAAAGGAAAAAGAAACCAAGTAGCAACCCAGAGAGAAAACAAAATCTACTAAATCTGAGCATTGCAAATTTGAACTGACAAGGGTTGACTGAGGCCATTTGCAAATCACAGAGTAAGCAGTATGCAAAAGCTCCATGGATATCATTTCATTTTTGGTTATGATGACTATTAGGGAAATCACCTTTAACAGTCTTCTTATGATGAATTCTTTCCACTATGAATCTTAGCTGGAATTATTTTTTTTGGGGGGGGGGGGGCGGACAATGAGAGTTAAGTGACTTGCCCAGGGTCACAGAGCTAGTAAGTGTCAAGTGTTTGAGAACAGATTTGACCTCAGGTCCTCCTGAATCCAGGGCCAGTGCTTTATCTACTGTGCTACCTATCTGTCCCATAACAGCTTATTTTTGCTTTTCGGTTTAACTCAACAAGCATTTGTTTGTTTGTTTGTTTGTTTGGTGTTTGGTGGTGTTTTTATTTTGGCAGGGCAATGAGGGTTAAGCGACTTGCCCAGGGTCACACAGCTAGGGTCACACACCAGGTACCTGTCCCTGTCTGAGCCAGAATTCTTTAAGGGGTAGTAATACTGTTGGGTTTTGTTTTGTTTTGTTTTGTTTGGCAAAGATTCTCATATTTCATACTTGATCAAGATGGAACAATCAAAATTAATCACTCCAAATCCTGTCAAATCACCTCTCTTCTATCCAACTTCCCCTATTGCAACACAAACCAGCTCCTTTGGTTGATTCTTTCATTCATTTGTTCATCTATCATTCATTCACTCATTCACTCACTCACTCATGAAATCATCTAACAAACATTGATTAAGTACCTATTATGTGGGGGCAGCTAGGTGGCACAGGGGATAGAGTACTAGCCCTGGATTCAGGAGGACCTGAGTTCAAATCCAGACTCAGTTATTTGACACTTACTAGCTTTATGACCCTGGGCAAGTCACTTAACCCTCATTGCCCTGCCCAAAAAACCAAAAGATATGTAACAAGGTCCCAGTCCTCAAAAAGCTCATAGTCCAGGAAAGCAAACATGACCTGGATGTTCTTCAACAAGAAATTCTTAGCATCCTATTCTGGGCATTTTCCTCAACAGTCCCCCATGTCTAGAACATTGCCTCATTGCCTCCTGGTTTCCTTTATGTCCCTGGTAAAACTTCACCTTCTACAGGAAGCCTTTTCCGATCCCCCTTAACTCCAGGGCCTTCACTTTGTTGATCCTTTCCGTAACTTGTTTGGATGTAGTTCTTTGCCATGAACTCCTTTAGAACAGAGACTATCTTTTGCCTTGCTTTGTACCCCCAGAGCTCAGCACGGTGCTTTGGTGTGTAGCAGGTAGTTAATAAATGTTTATTGGCTAACAAAGGAGGGAGGAAGATGAGAGAAATCTCTCCTTCACTGCCCCTGGAGCTCCAAGGGGCATGACTGTCACGAGTGGTGTACTCAAATGAAAGGCAAGAGACTTTGTTTTTCCTTTAAAGACTTCCCATAGCGTAGCTTCCCAGATCAGTGAGTAGTCCTTTTAGACAGGAACTCACTCCATCACTGGGGCCTAGCAGGAATCACTGTTTACACTTGCAAATTCTGCAAAGAGGCTAAGGGGCTCCCCATGGACTCAATGCATACACGCCCATCTCCTTGAGACTTGTGCTAATCCATCCACACATATAGATTAGCAAGAAAAAATACAAATTAGAATATGAAAAGTGAAATAGAGGGGCAGATGGGTGGTGCAGTGGATGGAGCACTGGCCCTGGAGTTGGGAGTACCTGGGTTCAGGTCCGGTCTCAGACACTTAACACTTACTGGCTGTGTGACCCTGGGCAAGTCACTTGACCCCAATTGCCTCACTAAAAAAAAAAAAAAGTGAAATAGAGAGACATAACAAGTACTAACCATGGAAATGAAGTATAGTACATAGGGAGTTGACCTTGGAGCCAAGAAGACCTGAGTTAAATACCTGTCTGTGATGTATACTGGTTCTATGACGCTGGGCAAATCATCAGACCTCTCGGTGCCCTGATTAACTCCCTAAAATTATAAATTACAAAGATGACAACTTGTATTCATAGAGAGGGTTTTCCTATTTGAGACTTCCCTGTATCAATACATTCATAGGTGGAAGCATCTAGGTGGTGTAGTGAATACAGCACTGGCCTGAAGTTGGGAGGACCTGAGTTCAAATCCAGCCTCAAACACTTACTAGCTGTGTGACCCTGGGAAAGTTGCTTAACTTTTATCACCTTAAACATCCGAGGTCACCTCCAGTTGTCTTGATATATATCTTGCCACTAGACCAAGATGGCTCTGGAGAAGAGAGTGAGGTTGGTGACTTTACACAGCCCTCCCTCACTTAAATCCAATTCATGGCAAGTTATGACATCACCCTGATGTCATGGTTCTTTTTGAAAATGAAGGACATGGGGCAGCTAGGGGCACAGTGGATAGAGCACTGGCCCTGGATTCGGGAGGACCTGAGTTCAAATCCGGCCCCAGACACTTAACACTTACTAGCTGTGTGACCCTAGTCAAGTCACTTAACCCCAATTGCCCCACCAAAAATAAAAAATGTAATTGGGAAAATGAAGGACAAACAACAATAAAATTCACAGGTTCAGGCCCTATCCCTAAGATAATCAATTCATAGTACAAAGAGATTCCTTTTGGTTGGGGGATAATAAGGAATTAATTCATTAGAGACTTCATGGGAAAGTGTGGATATGATAGAGCATTGGGAATTAGGATACCTGGGGCTAAGTTCTTCCTCAGATACTAGCTCTGGTACCATGGGCTGATTTCCTAACTTCTCAGAGCTTCAGTTCCCACATCTGTAAAATAATAATACTAACAAGGTTGTTGTCTAAAGGAAAGCACTTTGCAAACCTCATCATATTCAAATCTGCCCACTCATCTTACTATTCCTTTGATTTCAGAAAAACCTGCAAAGACTTATAAGCACTGATGCAAAAAGTGAAGTGAGCAGAACCAGGAGAACATTGTATACAGTAAGAGCAACATTGTGCAATGATCAACTATAATTGACTTTGCTCTTCTCAACAATACAATGATCCAAGACAAATCCAAAAGGCTCATGATGGAAAATTTTGTCTATATCCAGAGAAAGAACTGAGGGAGTCTGAATGCAGATCAAAGCATATTATTGTCTCTTTCTTTATTTTTTGTGGTTTTTTTCCTTTTGTTCTGTTTATTACTTTGCAACATGACTAATATGGAAATGTTTTACATGATTGCACATATATAACCCATATCAATTGTTTAGCATGTTAGGGAGGGGAAAAGGGAGGAAAGGAGGGAAAAATTGGAACTCAAAATTTCTATTAAAATGAATGTTAAAAAACGTCTTTACATGTAATTGGAAAATAGAATAATATACTATAAAACTAGATATAGTAAGAACATATGTAAAAATGTTTTCCCTAATAAAAGCATACTCTTCCTTACACCATTTCAGTCTCTGGGGTAGTAAGCTCAAAATTTAACTCAGTTTCTACAAAGCATTGGTCCCACCAAATTTATGTCCAGATGTGGCATGACAACTGGATTATCCTTCTGCTAGCCTGGGGTACTAGAGAGTCACTTCTTGCTTTTCAAGGTGTAATGATTGGAATGACGCCACCTACTGGAGACTTACTATAGGAAAGCTCCACCATGAGGAGAATGCCTCAGAGGGCAAGGCCATGCGGCTTTTCCTTGGTGTCAGGAAGTGATGTTTGCTCATGGGTGCTGTCTATCAAGGCTACCAATCAATCAACTTGATGAGCCTCCTATTTTCTGGGAGGGGACAGGAAGGAGGGCCTGTGTGAGAGCTCGATGTCTTTTTGGTTCCTGACTTGATGGTAGTGGTGGCAGAGGACTTCACAGGAAATTTGAGGAAAGATAGGAATGCCAGGCTGTTGGAATTCTGTTCTCAATCTTTCTCTATCTTTCAATAAACCCTTAAAAACCTAAACTCATTTTATCAGTGATTTTAGTCAGTTCCCCCCAAAACTGGGGGAACAGATTAGAACCCACATTTAGAATCTTAAAATTACACAAAGGGATTGATAGTAGGTTGGTAGCAATACCTGGCCTGGATTCTGACCCCTACACTGTGAACTCTCCCCAAACACAAATGAAACAAAAAAGCAAATCCAGGTCTTTTGAAAGACTCTAACAGTTCTGACTACATACTTGATCAAACAATACTTCTCCAAAGTACATGGTTATCCAACCAGAACCAGTTACACAATGTTTACAAGACTTCATAGCTCTGTGTAGAGACTACTCCAAGGTACTTCACCTTACAAGTTATCACGAGTTCCCAGAAGCCCTTTATCCAGTGTCCTCCATAGGAAGAGTTTGTATCAGGCACACAAACTGATGCCAGGAGAGGTTCCCCACAGAGCCCCATGATACTTATAAGAAAACAGGCACTTGTTTCAGAAGCAATGAATACAGCTCAACTGAAGATGGAATAGAAAAGCATGAGAAAATATGACAGAGGTAGATTGGAGATGTATTGTAGAGGTCTGAATGCCAAGCTAAGGAAACTACTTTATTTCACTGATATAAATCACAGCCCCTCTACAACTTGTTAGATGCACTTGGACAATTGCTGTGATCAAGAAATTCAGAGGAAGAATGACAGTGCCATTGACTGACAGAGAAAACTTGGAGAAAGGAACAGGCTTTTGGAGAAATGCTGCTAGGCTCAATTAGGCAGGAGGATTTGAATTGTCAGGAGGAGATACACATGTAGATGTCCAGGAGGCAGTTGGGAACCAAAGTCTGAACCTGAGCTAAAAAGTCAAGACTAGAAATAAGTAATTAGGATATCATGCACATAAAGGTGATGGTTGAAACTATAGGAGTGAATGAAATCACCAAAGGATAGTGCTAAGAAAATAAGGTAAAAAAGGAAAAGGAAGAGATACCAGCAAAGCAGGCAGAGAAGGAAGGCCTGATCATCTTAGTCCCCTACTCAATAAACTCCAATTTCTCCCCACTGCCCCTAGGGTAAGATATAAACTTCCACTAAGGTTTTTTGGTTTTTTTAACACTTTTTTTTTTTGGTAAGTCAATTGGGGTTAGTGACTTGCCCAGGGTCACATAGCTAGTAATTGTTAAGTGTCTGAGGCCAGATTTGAACTCAGGTCCTCCTGAATCCAGGGCCAGTGCTCTATCCACTGCACCACCTAGCTGCCCCCCCCATTGAGCTTTTAAAGCCCTTCACTGGGGCTCAATCAATCTCTCCAGTCTCCTTATATTTTACTCCCCTTCCCTTACTGTGTGGTTCTGCTATTCAGACCTTTCCTGTGTTCCTCACATATGCCATTATATCTCCCCCCTCTCTGCCTTTGTACTCCCTCGTCACCTCTGCCTGAGAGAATCCCTAATTTCCTTCAGTTCCCTAATGCAGCTCTCACCATTTTCTACATGATCCTTCATCTTCTAGCATCCTCCTTCTCAAACTCCCTTGTATTTGTTTTGTATTTTGAGGCACATATTTATTTCATATATATAAATATTTACATAATGGGCTGATGCATTCTCTCTTTGTAGAGGACACTGGGGTGATGGCTTCTGGGAGAATCATGATGGGAAGTAAGAGAAGTAACTTAAAGAGGCTGCATAGCATGCATAGAAATTCCCTAACTGGTTTTGGTGGATTAACCACAAAAAGAATGGGAAACTATTTGGTTAATTTGGGAATCCTTCCAAAAGGCCTGCCAACTCATCTCCTTTATCTTTGCCTCATTTGTTTGATTGGATTTATTTGGTGACTTCTCCTCCAGAATTGGATGAGACATTCATTTGCAATTGTCCTCCTATGAGGCCTTGTGGCCCCAAGAAACAGCCTTGAGTTCTTGACCTTTTGATTTGTTCTTTTACATTCTGGGTAGAGGGAGTGAAGACTCTATGACCTTGTGAGTTCAGAGGACCTGGAGAACACTTTGATGTTACAGGCTGGGTTTTGCAGCCAGCTGAGCATCAGTGTCCCAAGGAACAAGGAATGACCTTCTGAACCCAGGTCAATAAAAACATACGCAAAGACCCATCTGGCAACTATGCTACCCCTTGATATAAACATGATGGGATCAAGTCTATGCAGGAACTGAGATAAGGTTTGAGTCCACTCTAACCAGAGACTGAGGTAGTATAGGGGACAGTGTGCTCTTGTATTACTGAAGGAAATGTTTGTACTTTGTTCTTGAAGTAAATCTCTTTTTATAAAAGTTAAGTAATATTATGTGGCTAAATGGATCTGTGGTGAGTGCTGCTGGCCTCTAACAATGGCTGAAATAGAGCCAGTAGGAGCTTAGTGCAATGGCATTAAAGAAGAGATACAACCCCTGCCATAGGCCAAGTCCTATTTCTTGGGGCCACATGACATCAAGGGGAGAAGGACCCTCTCTTTACAGGATGCTCTTACCTGATACCATGAGAGGAGTCATTGAATAATACCAAATGAGCAAAGGTAGAAAAGGAAGTAGCTGAAGCTGACTAGGTCTGGAGAAAGAGCCTCACCTTTACCATAGTTACCCCAACCAGAACTCATTTCAGAAGGTCTACCCCTTCTGTATCTCCAAGGCACTTCCTTTCCACATCATGATTCTTCTGGTAACAAGTTCCCAGTATCCTTCCTGTGAAGAAAGATGAATCCCTGGAACAAGCTTATGAAATTTGCACAGTCATCAGACTCTCTTTCCATTTATATATGCATATGCTGTCTTCCCTATTAGAATGTAATTCCTAGGGGCAGCTAGGTGGCACAGTGATAGAGCACTGGCCCTGGAGTCAGGAGTACCTGGGTCAAATCCGGCCTCAGACACTTAACACTTACTAGCTGTGTGACCCTGGGCAAGTCACTTACCCCAATGGCCTCATTAAAAAAAAAAAATGTAATATCCTTGAGAACAGGGATCATGTAATTTTCATTTTCATATCCTTGTACAGTGCTTGGCACATAGAAAATACTTGTTAACTGCTTATTGATTAACTACTTGGTGTGAGTAAAATTTCTGAAAGACCAAGCTTCTGTGTATAAAAATCAATTAAGTCTGAGTTCAAATCCAGGCCTCAGACCTTGACACTTAATAGCTGTGTGACTCTGGGCAAGTCACTTAACCCCCATTGCCCTGCAAAAAAAATAAAATCAATTAATTAACTAGTGTAGCCAATAATCAAGGTCAGTGACTACTTTCAATAACTAAAGAAAAGGAAACTGAAACACCTTAAATCAGGAGTGTTCCTTGTGACAGGAAACTCCCCTGACAAGTGAAACTCAATTCTGATTGGTAGATAGTTAATGAAGAGGGGGGCTAAGAGTCCTCAGCCCCTCTTGCTGAGAATGTGGCTTGATCACGAGACTTTACAGCCTCCAGAAATCTGCGCAGAAGCCATTTCAATCTGGACCTTTCTGGCTAGTTTTTTCCTTCATAAACCTAGGTGCTGTCAACTCTAATGAAGAGACCAGGAGTTGCTCTTGGTAACTCTTGGTAGCAAGAACCAGCTCAGTTTGTTTATACCACAAACAAAAGCTAAACTTTGTTTATACCATAAACAAAAACCAGGTCCCGATTTGGGTGAGGCCCAGTCCAAATTAGTTAAGCAGCAGGTGCCTTGGGGAATTACAGTAATCATATTACTCAGTCATGTCCTTCAGAAACTTACTGGCCTTTTCAGGGGTGATGTCTTGAAAAAAATATGAGAAAAAAGGATGGATCACAAATTACTAATTAGCTATTAACATAATAAGTATAAATATTAATTTCTCTCAGATTGATTATTGATTTAAAGAGGAGAAGAATGAGTGGAAAGTATAAATGTACTGTTCTGAGACGCCTGTCAGTGAAGTGAGGAAAGAGCTCAAGAGAAGCTTGAGGATGGTATCTAGTTATAAAGGAGGGGAGGGGTTTGCTTTGATTAGCTTATATTATGAAATTATCTTATTTGATTGGCTTATTAGATTTGGATAGCTTATTATTATTATGAAATTTTAGTATTTACATAGGCCACGGGAAAAGGGAGATGAAAGATGAAGCATTTTTCCTAGAGATATCTAGAAAGGGAGGGAGGGAAGGTACAGATAGAAAGTTTTAGGATTTAGGCAAGAAGGTAGACTGCTTCAATATTTGAGATGAGAAGTAGGATGGAGTCAATGAATATACAAAACAACAATAACAACAACAATTTTGATGTGAGAAGGGCTATTAGGGGAACTTGCTTATATAGGCCCATTCCTTTCCATAAAATATCTATCAGATTATCTGCTGAGAGCTGAAAGTTGTCTGAAAGCTTGAGAAAAGAGAACAAAATATAGAACAGATAGAAAAACGAGTGGTTTAAATGGTTCAAGTCCTTTGAAAGAGATCAATAGAAGAAGAAAGAAAACTGAGTGTTACCCATTAAATTTTTAATGAAATTGATAAAGATTATCTTTAAGCTATTTGTAAGAATTTTTCTGACCAAGACTGATTTTTAACCATGGGAAATTTCTCTCTTCTTACCTATTTATACATGGAATTATCACTTGTAAATAACTAAGCATCTCTCATGTAAGGATTTATGCAAAATAAGGAGTCAAAAATATTTATTTTTGATTGAGTAAAGTTTCTGTTTGACTAAGAAGTTTTATTTAATCCTTATATGGGGAAGGAGAGAATTTTGTGTAGAAGTTCACTCACAACTGTGGCATGGTGCATAGAGAACTAACCTTGAAAGAAATAAGA
This sequence comes from Dromiciops gliroides, assembly GCF_019393635.1. Lineage (NCBI taxonomy): Eukaryota > Metazoa > Chordata > Mammalia > Microbiotheria > Microbiotheriidae > Dromiciops > Dromiciops gliroides. The sequence continues at coordinate 260,996,881 of NC_057866.1, forward strand.
CCAGATTTCAAGTCTCACCTCTAACATATAGTGGCTTTACGACTCTGGGAAAGTTATCTAATGTCTAAGAGCTCTAGGCATCTCACTAAGAATAAATTATAGAGAAGGTGCCAACCTGAATAAATAGAAAGAGTTTCCTCATCTGGGAGTTCCCTATATAGGTCCAATTCCTATCCTTATGCTTTGAAGACAACAAGGGGAATGGCATGACACAATGGAAAAAAACACTGGGATTTTTTAGTCAGGAGATCTGTTTCTTTTTTTGTTTTTTGTTGTTGTTGTTATTTTTTTGATGAGGCAATTGGGGTTAAGTGACTTGCCCAAGGTCACTCAGCTAGTAAGTGTCAAGTGTCTGAGGCCAGATTTGAACTCATGTCCTCCTGACTCCAGGTCCAGTGCTTTATCCACTGTGCCACCTAGCTGCCCAGGAGATCTGTTTTTAATACCTAACCAATTTTGTGATTTCATCTGTAGAGTTGGTACTCCACAGAATTGATAGCAACCCTTCTGTGTCTTAGTAGATGGCTTTCATTCTCTGTTATGGCTCAAGAGAAAACCGAAAGTTATCAGGGCAACCTATCTCTCTAGGAACAGTGCCTGGGCAAACAGTAGGAACTTAATAAATGTTTGTTGATTAAATGAATTTACTAAGCTGCTCCTTGGAGAAAGATACAGAAACTACCATTGGGCCTATAGCCAAAGCATTACCATCCTAGTCAAACATGTCAGAACTTGACCACTGGATACCTTTCAAGAACCCAAAGGATGACCCAAGACAAACTTCTTTGGATAATTCTTATTATTAAGAGAAGTATTTCCTAAACATCAAGCCTGAATGACAAGATTTCTTTCCCACTCAAATATTCCATTGATCCCCTATTATTTACTTCTACAACAAATATAATACTCTCCAGCCTGTATTTAAGACCCCAAAATGTTCTCCTATGCTTCCTCTTGGGGTTTGTCAATTCTACCATCACAATATTTCTTGTATCTGTCCCTTTCTTTCCACTCAAATAATCAACACCTTAATTCAGGTTCCCTTCACCTCTTACCTGCATCTGCAATAGCTTTCTAGTTGTCTCTTCCCGCTTCAGATCTCTTTTACTCTCCCATCCGGTCCTCCACACAATTGCCAAAGTGATTTTCATAACATCTAGTCATAGCATTCATACCCTGCACTCTTACTCAATAATGCCAATAGATCCCTATAATCACTAAGATAAAATAAATCCTCCACTTTTTTGGCATTTAAAGTCCTTTACAACCTAGGTCCAGCCTACCCTTCAAGATTATTATACATTAATGGTCGTATGCATTCTACAATCAAGCCCAACTGGCCTTGTTTCTATTCCTTGCACAGAAAATGCCATCTCTCATAGCCATGTCTTTCCAGAGGTGGTCCTCTAAACCTGGAATTCACTCTTTGCTCATCAGGACCTACAGCCACATCTGGCAAATAAGTGCTTAATAAATGAGTGTTGATTGATTGCTAGAACTTCCTTCCACAAGGTTAGCTTCTAAATATTACAAGGTTATCATACCTACCCCCACTGACACTTTGAGGTTCCAAGTGCTTTTGATAAAGTTCAGGATCATGTTCCACCAAATCTACACCAAATCTGATCTATGAGATCAAATTTGTTTCCTTGAATTGGATATCTTGCTCCTTACACATGCTTCTTTTATTTGTATATAAATATTTATGTAATGTATTTTATTACTTATTCAGTCTTAATTTTTTCCCTCTCTTGTGAACTGGTGGGTGTTGCTGGTATTATTCTATTCCTTAACTTGTTGCTGTATTCTACCCTCTCAGTTGAAGATTTTGCCTCAATTTTGGACAAAAAACAAACAAAAAAAACCAATGAGGCCATTTATTGAGAGTTCCCTCTTCTCTCCCCTCATCTCACATCCTTCAGACACCACTATCCACCATAAAACATTTCTCTCTGTGTTTCTGTCACTCTCTCTGTTTCTATTTCTGCCTCTCTCTTTCTCTTTGTTTTCTATCTATGAGCACTTTCCTGCTATCTAAAAATAAGCCCATGTCTTTCCCATCCTTAAAAAAATCTCTTACTTGATCCAAACATCCCTACCAGCTATCATCCTATATCTCCCCTCCCCTTTGTGACTAGATGCCTTGAGAAAACCATTGGTGTCTTCATTTCACCTCTTCTCATTTGCCAAATTGTCTGGTTCTTGCCAGGAAAACAAAGGAGATTAACAACCTTATGCTTGAGTGATGGCTTCTTGTATTGAAGGAAGGTAAAATTCAGACAATATAAGATCTGTTAGACATAGAGAGTTAGGTGGCTATTAATCCTAGAGACCCCACTTGGGTTAGCCATACAAGGGGAAGATTGAGGAGATTAACATATGGTAGAAAAAACCCAGTCTTCCATATGCACCAGTGTTTACTATATGTGTATAATTAATTGATATATCCTAACCACTGCCAAGTTCATTTTTGTTTTTTGTTTTTTGACAAGAGAGGACTCAACATCACTATTATTCAGGGAAGAAAATGTGTATGTGGAAACTCTGTTCTGAAGACCACATGACCCCCCAAATATGGGGATAACTAAAGCAGGAAAGACCTAACCCTTAAAGCTAATCCAAAAGATGAACAAACTTGGTCCAGAGAACAGTTGATAAAACATACTTCCAACTCCTCAGTAGAGAGTTGGGAAGTTATCAGTACAGAATGTTGCCCTATATGGGCAATGTGAGAATTTGTTTGGCTTGGAAAAATGTATATTTGTCACAATGGTTTTGTTAGGTTTTGTTTCCAGTGTGAAGGGAGAGAAAGAAAATAAATGCTTAATTAAAAAGAAAATAAAAGTTAAAAAAAAAAACAAAATGTCACATAACTGTTAGACATGGTTGTTTACTCATTTGATTTTGGCTTAAATGGTATTTAACCATTACATAGGAAGATTCAATGGGCCAGAGTAGGATAGAATACTTGTAAATAACTGGTATAAAAAATAAAAGTTAGATACATACATATTATATACAGCTATAGATATGGATATGGAGTATGGATGTGATGTACATGTGGGATGCAGAATAGAGATAGGGAGAGAGAAAGAGAAAGAGAGAGAGAGAGAGATGAATATAGATAAGGAGAAGGATAGGGATAAAGTTCAAGATAGGAATAGAAATGAGAGACAGAGATCAGAAACAATGTTAAGCACAGTGAATAGAGTGCCAGGCCTGCAGTTCAGTTCAAATCTGGCCTTACGCCACTAGGTGTGTGGACCTTAAAGCAACTCATTTAACCATATGTGCCTCAATTCCTTATTTATAAAATGAGCTGGAGAAGGAAAATAGCCAACCACTCTAATATCTTTGCCAAGAAAATCCCAAATGGGTTCACAAAAAGCTGGACGCAACTGAAACAAATAAATAACAACAAGGCATGTGTATACATACATAACACACATGTATACTTGCACGCTCATATATATATATATTATATATATATTCTTTGAAAAACACATATGTACGCAAACATTATTTCTATGAATATATATGCCTTTATGAATCTAAACAAGCAGCCTCTGCCTGACCCAGACCTCATGCCCATAGACAAAATGTCTTTTCCACTAGTTCCTGTAATAAGGTCAGTTCTTTGACCTATCAACAAAGTCAGTGAGCAAACATGGGGTAGACTTGTCACTAACAGGATAAAGGGATCTACCTCATCTCCCTGTCCTTAACACATAGCCTTCATTAGAAACTTCATGGTAATGGAAAGATATTCAGGCTCTACTGGTATCTAAGTTGTTTAAAACAGGGAAGGTGCGCTCAAGTTCCTAGAATTATCACTTCCATTCTCATGACATCATTCACAAAGAGTCACCTCTCGCCATTTCCCTTTGGAGAATCTCCTTTATGGGACAATAAACTAAACCTCCATCACTCTTCTAGCCATCAAACGTCAGAGGTTTACAGTACAAGGAAGCTATTGCCCTGAAATCATGCAAGTATAGGAGGTACAGGGCATCTACAAGAGGGCTAGAGAGTTCACTGAAGGGTTATATTGATGTTGGGATGTGTAGGCCTCATTGATGTCCCCAAACAATTGTTGATTGCCATATGTGGAGGGGTTTTCCAAGCATTTTCCTCCTGTGAGGAGAAGCATGCAAGATTGGAAATGAGGAAGCAAACACGAGGGAAGACAAGAGACTTTGCCCAAGGTGGCAGACAACTAGCGAGCAGAGTCAGGGCATGAACCCGTTTCTCTAGCAACCTTTCCATTGCACCATGATGTCTCTGATACATTTTTCCAAGTTCATGGATCATATGAAAATTTAGAAACAATCCAGCAGGTACTGTTATGCTATTTGAATAATGGCCATTTAAAAAAAAAAAACAATAATCATAATCCTGTGAGGCAGCATAGTAGAGTGCAGAGAGCTAACCTTAGAATGAGGGCCATGGGGTCAAGTACTACCTCTGACAGGCACTGTCTGCATGTCCCCTCTCAACTAGCCCAGACAACTTGCTAAGACCATAAAACTGCAAAGCAGGTGCCAATCCTGGCATTGATAGAGCGAGATCCTTACCAGGAGTTCCTTTTATCAACAGAATCCCAGATGGGAGACTTTGCATTCCACTCCCAAAAAAACCCAAATCTATTATATTATGACTATTTTATGAGTATTATTCATCTCTACTTCTAAGTTCTAGCCTCCATTTTTTGTAAACTAGATAATTATTTTAGCATATGTCACATGCTAAAGTGAAAATAATGATAGCCAAATGTCACTGAGCTTTCATTAGGGCAAGAAAAAGCATGCCATGACTCATATAAAGAGTCTATTGCTGGGAATTGACAGTTCTCTTTTCATATAGGAAAGTTCATTCCTCAGGATATGCTCGATGCCTCTGAAAGTCTCTGGGCAAAAATACTTCCCCTTACTGTGCGGGAAAAATGAACTCATTTTTTTAGATTGAATTGGCAAGATTTCTTTTATTATTTATTTCTTTTTTATTTTTTTAAAAATTTTTTGCTTTGTTTTGTTTCTTTTTTTATTTCTATTTGCCCACTTTGAGGCATCAGTGAGTTTTACCCTAGGAAGCAGCCAATTGAATTTTTGTAATACCAAGGTACCATCTCTGAGGAGGATAATTCAAAGAAAAAAGAAGGAATGGCTCCTACCCTCAAGAGAATTAAATGAGAAAGGAGGAACACGTTCCAAATGCACATAATTCCATTCTCAACACAAATGCATACAGGTATAAATGATTAAACATGTCAAATATTCTCTCTTGAAGACTTTAGATACGTTAATGTGCCTTCAAGAAAAGGGGACATTCTATTCTTTTGTAGAGTAGCTACAGTAAACTATTCGTTTTTTCTTAATGAATACTGTATCTCCCTCTTGGACCTATTCATTTTTCATACTTAAATGTTTCTCTGGGTTTTCTATCAGTTAAACAGTCAATTTTAAAGAAGACTGTGTGAGCTCTGTGAGAGGACCCAGAGTATTTCTTTTCTGGGGAGACTGAAAGAGTTAATTGTCATAAAGAAAACATTTGTGAAAGGCTACAGTTATTACCAGTTAAGAGAGAGACTGTGAGAGACTTAGAGAATATCCATCATTTTTAAGAGAGTCCAGAGACTCTCTTAAAGAACTGAGTTTAATTGTCATTTAATAAGGAAAGTAAATTAATTGAATTGTATTTTATTCTTCATTGGAAGTATACTGACTTAATTCTTATTATGGGGAGAAGATATTCTGGGAGAAGGCATTCTGAGAATTCCTGAATGGAATGGAAAAACTACAACTGCCATTTTGAGAAAATTGAATTTTTGGACTACAGTTTTAGGATTTTGGAGGAGTCAGAGATTCTAGTTGACAACTTCTTTTTCTTTGATTTTCTAGATCACAAGGATAGTAACTCTGTGATTCATTTTACAGTCAATACATTGTCTAAACATTTATTTATGTATTATTTGTTTAAGTCAATAAATTATAGAAGCATCATCCTGATGTAAGCCTATGAGACTAGTGTTTCAAATGAGAGGAGGGAAATCTTATGGGGGAAATGTCTCCTTTTTTTTTCAGAGTGGGGCTCAGGTCTAATTTATTAATTAATTAATGAAAAAAAATTGCATTTTGAATACTTTCTGAGGAAGTTTACTTTCATGCCTACTAAATATCCTATGAGCCCAGGTGAAAGAATTAATCAGGTAATGAGCTAGTAGCAAGCTGAATATGGGACAGAGTTTGATGAGAATTCCGGAGAAGGAGTTGAGTTGTGGTAGCCATGTACAACTCTTTGTGATGCTATATAAGGGTTTTTCTTTTTTCTTTAAAAAAATAATAATAAACAGTTTTAATTAAAGTTTTGAGTTACAAAATCTATTCCTCCTTCCCCTCCCTCTTCTCCCCCTCCCTGGGGAGGTAAATAATCAGATATAGATTATTACATGTGCAATTATGTAAAATATTATATATGGGGTTTTCTTGACAAAGATACTGAGTGGTTTGCCATTTCCATCTCCAGTGAATTAAGGCAGAGATAAAATAACTTGCCCAGGGGTCATATAGGTAGTGAATGTCTGAGGTCAGATTTGAACTCAGGTCTTCCTGACTCAGGCTCAGTGCTCTATCCACTGTGCCACCTACCTGCCTCCTTAATACCACACCTTGAAATACACAAGATTTAGCAGCTTCTGCATTAAAGAATCAAAGGGCTGGAATATGAAATTTCCAGAGGGCAAAGGAGCTAGGATTAGAAGAATTACCTACCCCGTAAAACTGAATATAATCCTTCAGAGAGGGTGAAATGGACATTCAGTGACATAAAAGACTTTCTAGCTTTCTGATGAAAAGCCCAGAGCTGATTAATAAATCACTTTCAAATATACGGCTCAAGAGAAACATAAAAAGGCAAATAAAAGATAAATCATAAGGGGATTCAATAAGGTTAAACTATTTATATTCATACATGGGAAAATGATATTTAACATGCCTAAACACTTTCATATTATTAGGGCAGTTAGAAGGAGTAACATAGAAGGCACAAGGGTAGTTGCATATGATGGATAATATCTAATGAATATACTAAGGGGTTAGATGAATGCACTGGGAGAAAAAGAAGAAAAAACATAGAATTAAAATTAACCACATAAAGGAGGTGAAAAAGAGTGAAGGGTAATATGGGGAAAGTAGCAGAGTGCTTGAACTTTACTCTCATCAGAATTGGCTCAAAGAGGAAACAATATACACACTCAATTGGGTATAGAAATCTATCTTACCCTACAGGAAAGTAGGAGGGGAAGGGGGATAAGAGGCAGTGGGGGTGGGGTGAGTAATAGAGGGAGAGAAGAATGGGAAAAGGGGAGTCAGAAGCAAACACTATTGAGGATAGACAGGGTGAAAGGGAGAGTAGGAAATAAATGAGGGAAATAAGATAGAAGGAAAGACATCATAATTGTAACTATGAAAAGAAATTTTTATAGCAACTTTCTCTAATAGAGGCCTCATTTCTCAAACATATAGAGAAGCAAGTCAAATTTATAAAAATAAGAGCCATTTCTCAATTGATAAATGGTCAAAGGGGGGCAACTAGGTGGCACAGTGGATAGAGCACTGGCCCTAGAGGACCTGGAGTTCAAATCCAGCCTCAGACACTTGAAACTTGCTAGCTGGTTGACCCTGGGCAAGTCACTTAACCCTCATTGCCCCGCCAAAAATAATAAAAAAAAAATAAATGGCTGAATGAATGATTAAATAAATAAATAAAAGATAAATGGTCAAAGGACATGAACAGGCAGTTTTTAGATAAAGTGATCAGAGCTATCTATCATTGTTGCTTAGTCTTAAACTCATGAACCATAGCATGCCAGGCCCTTCTATCCTCTACTAGCTGTTAGAGACAGTCCAAGTTCATTTTCATTGTTTTCATGATACAATCTATGCATCTCTTCCTCTGCTGTCCCCATTTCCTTTTGCCTTCAATCTTTCCCCATATCAAGGGTCTTTTCCAATGAGCTCCAATATTCTTATTATAAGACCAAAGTATGTAAGCTTCAGCTTCAGTATTGGACCTTGCAGTGAGTAGTCTGAATTAATTTCTTTAAGTGTTGACTGATTTCATCTCCTGGCTCTCCAAGGGACTCTCAAAAAGTCTTCACCAGCACTATAACAGAAAAGCATCAATTCTGCTGTACTCGATTTTCCTTATCAATCAACTCTTATACTCAAAAGTCTCTTGATGAGGGTGAAAGATGAGAGGCATAAAAGCTGAATTGAAGCTTAAGATCATAAAACCAAGATCTTACAACTGGTCCCATCACTTCCTGGTAAACAGAGGGAGAAGAAATAGAAACAATGTCAAATTTTATATTCTTGTGCTCAAAGATCACTGTAGACAGGAATTGTAGCCAGAAATAAAAGATGTTTGATCCTTGGAAGGAAAGCTGTGGGCAAATCTGGACAGCATACCAAAGTTCAGAGATATCGCCTTGGCTGACAAAGTTATCTATAATCATATGAAATAAATGCACTAAATCACTATTAATTAGAAAAATGCAAATTAAGACAACTCAGAGGCAACACCCCACATTTGTCAGATTGACAACTATGACAGGAAAAGGAAAATGGCAAATGTGGGAGGGGGATGTGGGAAATTGATATACGATGCACTGATGCACTGGTAGTAGAGTTGTGAACTAATCCAACCAATCTGGAGAGGGGAGAGCAATTTGTGAACTGTGGCCAAAGGCTATAAAACCCTTTGACCTAGATTTTTTGAAAAAGGAAAAGGATCTACATAGGCAAAAATATTGATAGCAGCTCTTTTTGGTGGTGGGCAAGAATTGAAAACTGAGGGAATGCCCATCAATTAGAGATACCTAAACAAGTTGTCGTATATGATCATAATGGGATACTATTGTGCCATAAGAAATGAAGAACAGGATGCTCTCAGAAAAACCTAGAAAGACTTACATGAACAAAGGGAAATGACTAAAACCAAGAGAATATTGTACCCATTACAACTGGATTAAAAGATGATCAACTATGAATGACTTAGCTGTTCTCAATAATACAGTGAATCCAAGATAATTCTGAAGTAATATATTTATGATGAAAATGCAATCCATTTCCAAAGAAAAAAACATGATGGATTCTGTATGCAAATTAAAGCATACTTTTTAAACTTTTTTTTTGATCTGTGTTTTCTTTCACTACATGACTAATATGTAAATATGTTTTGCATAGCTGCACATATTATTTCAAATTGCTTGCCTTCTCAGTGAGAGGGGTTGGTGAGGGAGGGGAAAAGGAAGAGAATTCAGAATTCAAAAATTTTGAAAAACCATTTTTAAATTGTTTTTACATGTAATTGGTGAAAATAAAGCATTATATAAAATATATAATACATTTATACACTATTTCTTATAATATATACATTATTATAATTATATGGCATGGCTCTCTAGGAAAGGGAGAGATACTAGGGGATACTATAGTAAAATAAAACCAAAATTTTGAAAAGAATGGAATCTTCTTGAAGATTCTCTATTTTTCCCTTTGACCCAGCAATACCACTATTAGGTCTTTATCCCAAAGAGATCACAAAAATGGGAAAAGGACACACATGTACAAAAATATTTATAGCAACTTTCTCTGTGGTGGCAAAGAATTGGAAATCAAGGAAATGACCATCAATTGAGGAATGGCTGAACAAGTCATGGTATATGAATATAATGGAATATTATTGTGCTATAAGAAATGACGAGCAGGCAGATTTCAGAAAAATCTGGAAAAATTTAATGGACTGATGCTAAGTGAAGTGAAAAGAACCAGGAGAACATTGTACACAGTGACAGCAACATTGTGTGATGATCAACTGTGATGGACTTGGCTCTTCTCAGCAGTGCAATAATCTAAGACAATTCCAAGGGATTCATGATGGAAAATGCTATCCATATCCAGAAAAAATAACTGGAATCTTAATTCAGATTGAACCATGCTGTTTCTACTTTCATTGTTTTTTTTTCTTTTTTGAGGTTTTTCCCTTTCACAACATGACTAATGCAGAAATATGTTTAATGTGATTGTACATGTATGATCTATATCAGATTGCTTTCTGTCTTGGAGAGGGGGAGGAAAGGGAGGGAGGGAGAAAAATTTGAAACTAAAAATCTTATGAAAACAAATGTTGAAAACTATCTTTACATGTGACTGGAAAATAATAAAATACTTTTATGATTAAAAAAAGATTTTCTATTTTTGTCTCTAGTTTGAATCTCTAGCAATTAACACAATACCTGACACATAATAAGTGCTTTATAAGTGTTTTTTCTCCATTCATTCATTCATTCATTCACTTGGTGATGCCAAAAAAAAAAAAGTAGGTGCTATGCAGAATCACATAGGTCTGAGAAGGCTCTGTTTCCTACTTTTCACACTCAGCACTTTAAGGTCTACAAAGATTTATATGCAATGATCTTCATGTGATCCTCCAGTCAATCCTTTGGGTTAGATAATGATGGCATGGTTATCTGTCCCCCCACTCCCATTTTATAGATGAGGAAACTGAGGTTCAAGGAAATTAATCAAACCCAGATCTTGTTACTTGCCTAAAGACCCTCAGTGGCCACAGTTTCTGATTCTCACTTCCTCAAGATTATCTTCCTCATTCCTTTATGTTTAGAGATACAAGCATGTGGTCATTTCCCTTTTGAAACTTGGAAATGCCTCCCCACATGCCTGTAATTTCAATAAGAACTTTCTCGACACTTAAATTCTTGATTCCCTGATTTCCGCCTTCTGACTCAGGCATAGTCAGTCCTTCTAGAAAATGGGCAGCCTTCCATCCCTGATGATCTGCCAAAGTTATGGGCCTGCCCAGAATAGGCCAGAAACAGTGTGTGAGAAATGGAAGGGTCACTAAAAAAACTTCCCAAGTCCCACCTCCACTTAGTAATATCCAGAGAGTTGGCACCACCATGTGGTGCTTTCCTTCCACCTGGAAATTTGTAGTCATGCAACAGTGGCATGTGGGAAGGAAAAGATAAGACCCAAGAAAACCTCTGTGGACACTGAGGTTGAGAGATAAGCAAGCCACTTTCCCTAGAGAACCACTATGTTAGGTACCATAGGACAGGATAATATAATTATAGACACAGGGCTAGAGAAAGATCCTACAGACTGTATAGTTGAGCTCTCTCAGTTTATAGATGAGAAGTTAAGTAACTTGCCTAAGATCACACATATACTAAGTTTTTGACAAAGGATCCGAAACCACTTCCTCTAACTCCAGAATTAACGCCATTTTACTGGCAGGGTAATATGAGGGCCTACAAAGGCAGGAGAATATTCACTCTATTAGGAAGAAAATAGATCCTTTCTGACTCTGGAGAAATTAAAATTTAGGCTTCCCTATTTGAAGATGCTGAAATCTTGAGTGTTGTTTTTCTCCCATGTAAAGCCCATTGAGTGAGAGTGCAGAACTGTCTGTATCAGTGGTGTCCAAGCTCTTTTGTTCCTGCTCCTATCAGCAAAAATAAGCAAATAAAATTAAAATTTTAAGCATTTAGTCCCTATTATATATAAAAATATCTATATAATTTATAGAAATATAATATGCAAAGTATACAACACACAACTATATGTTTATGTCAATATATTTCTATGCATATGTAAATATATTATATTTATTAATAAATTCAACATGTGTTATAGGCTCATGTTTATTTTTTTCAATACTTGGTTTTAATTTCTACTATAGCTGGAAAAAATATCACACAGTGATACATAGCTCCAAATGGAAGGAGTGTATCACTGGCTATGCTCATTCAATCAAGATAATCAGTTTTCAATCCCTTTCATCAATTTTTCAAAGGTTTTAGTTGAATTCTGCCTAGGAAGTTTCTATCTTCCCATCAAATAGCTATTTTAAAAAAAAATTAACATTTTTGTTTATAATTTTGGGTTTCAAATTTTATCCATCCTTCCCTCCCTCCCCGTCCCCTTCCTGAGGTGGTAAGCAATCAGATATGGGTTATATATGTACATCAATCAGCTATTTTTTTAAAAACCAGTTGAAAAATGTTGGATTTTTATATTTTTTAACAAGTAAGTCCAAAGCCCACTGAAACTCTTCATTTGAAAAATTTAACAAGTTTAGAAAATTCTGGCCTTTGAAATTTTAATGTGTGGCTATGGGAAGGGTCTTTTTTTTATAGTCACATATTTTTGACAACAAAAATCATGTGAGGATGATGACATTTCCAAAAGCGTATTTTCAAAATACTATCTGTAGTATAAATTACTTGCAAAAGCAACTACTTTCTCTCCCATTGTTAAAAAGTATCGCTCATTGTCTAATAGCCGAGACCTATGGGGAACTATCACAAATATACCATACCAAAAGTCAAACCCCAATGGATGACATCAAATGACATGAACAGTTATCCAAAAAAAATTGCAAACTAAACAACCATGGTGAAGTATATAAGACAAATGTAAAATAAAACTCTGAGGTTGCAACTCACATATAACAAATTGGCAACCATAACAAAAGATGGGAATGGTCTATGTTGGGCTGGAGATGTAGTTATAGAAAGGCAGCAAACACTAATAAATACGCTATTGACAGATTTGTGAATGGGTCCAACAATTCTTGGAAATATGCTACTACTGACTAAAACATCCATACTATTTGGTCCAGGGATAACTAGTACTATGATGTATAACATCAAGGAGTGTAAAGATGGAAGGAAAGGTAACAAAATATGATAGCCATTTTTTTATAATAGCAAAGAACTAGCAACAAAGTCAATATTCATCAATTGAGAAATGGGCTAAGCACATCATTGTAGGTGAATGTTGTGATAGGACCACTATTTACCAGGCAGGGTGTTAGCATGAGGAAGGCTAGTTATTTCCTGCAACATGACAAAGCTATCCTCAGAACTTGATTGTCCCAGAAGGCATCACCATTCTTGTTCACAGCTTCCTTGTGGCCTCTACCCATAATAATATGTCTTCCTCCTCACAAAAGGGCATAAAAGTCCAACCTATGTGGAGTCAGGGCCTTTCACATAGTGTATGCTCCAAGGTGAAACAACTCTTTGGTGATCAGAGCATTTTTCATATGGTGATGAGGGACTGTAAAGTGCTGAAGTATGCTTACCAAAAATCCTTTCTATGCTATGGATGAGTAATCCTCCTTTGTTAACAGTAAAGATGACCTACAACTGTCTCATTTCATTCCAAAATCAAGCCTTAACTAATAGGTTCCTGGCTTGTGTCCAACCACCCTTAATAAATGTGATGAACCCTAAGAAACAATGACTATGAAGAATATGGGAAGGCATGGGGGGAGGGGTGGAGAAAAGAACAAATATTTATTAAGGACCAACTATGTTCCAGGAACTGTGCTAAGTGTTTTGCAAATATTATCTCATTTGATCCTTACAACAATGTTGTGAGGTAGTTGGTATTATTATCACCATTTTACAGTTGAGGAAACTGAGATAGAAAAGAGATTAACTTTCCCAGGGTCACATTCAAACTATCAAACATTAGAAGTTTAAGGTTCTAAGCAATTCAGTTAGGCAAATAATTAAAATAGGGAAGGTACTAGAACTAAGAAGAGGTAAAAGGAGAGTGATCATGACAAAGACTACAGAGAGGTCAAGGTGAACAAGGATGGAGAAAAGGCCATTGTGTTTGTTTGCCAATCGATCATTGGTAACTTTGGAGGAGGCAATTTCAGTGAAATGATAAGGTTAGAAGCTGAATTGTAAGAGGTTAAAAGAGTCAAAAGAGAAAGTGGAAGAACCTACTATAGACAGCCTTTTTGAGGAGTTTAGCCACAACAGGCAGAATAGATATAGGACAATAGTTAGTGAGGATGGAAGAATTAGTTGAGGGATTCCTCAGGATGAGGGAGACATAGTCATGTTTGTAGGAAGTAAGGAATAAGTCAGTAAAGAGGGAGAGATCAAAAATAGGTGAAAGAGTGGGGATGACAGGAGGGCAATCAGATGGAGAAGAGTGAATAAATGAAGGAAGAAATACTGGAAGAAGGCTTATGAGTGATAAGAAATGGAGAAGAGGAGAAAAGAAGAAATGGCCTCAAATTATTTTCTATAAAATATATGGCAAGAGTCTCAGCTGAAAAAGTAGGCATGTGATCAGAGGAAGGCTCTCCAGAAAACCATTCCCTTTAGGGGAGAAAAATGGTGTTTGCACACTTTAATCTACATTATTAACATTTTCTCCATAACTTTCTAATATTTAGACAAATAATCAATCAAACCCTAATTTGTAGCTATTGCCAAATTTTTATGTATAAATGCACACACTGAAAATTTAATAATTTGTACATGTAAGGGGATGGTAGGTTGCTGTTGTTGTTTGGTCCATGTTGGTTATATGCATCCACCTGGGTCTGTCCTAAATGGTGGCTCACAGGGAGGTAAAAAATCAATATTCCATCATTTCCTCACCCTACCTTTCATTTTTTAATATTTATTTGATTTGATTTTTGTTACATTTGAGTTCCATGCAGTTTCCCTCCTTCCCTCCCAACCCTTCACCAGAGAAAACCAATTTCAGGCACAGAAAAATGTGTGTGTGTGTGTGTGTGTGTTCCTGAGAGAGTGAGAGAGAGAGATCCATAGATCCATTCTTTTTCTAGAGGTGTATAGCATCTTCCTTCATAGGTGCTTTGTATTTGATTTGATTATTTTTATAACTCAATAGCTTAGTCATTCACATTTACACTTTGAACAATGTTGTTACTATATAGAATCTTTTCTTGATTCTGCTCATTTCACTCTTCATTATTTTATGCATCTTCCCCTATTTTCCTAAAGTCAACTTCCTCATCATTTCTTATAGCACAGTGGTATTCCATCGCAATCATATACAACAATTTATTCAGCCCTTCCCCAATTGATGGGCATCCTCTCAATTCCTTGTTCTTTGCCACCACAAAGAAACCTGATATAAATATTTTAGAACATAGAGGTCTTTTTCCTTTTTTCCTGATCACCTTGGGAGATAGACCTAGTAGTAATATTGCAGGGTCACCTCCCCCAATCTGCAGGGTTAGATAGATTACTGCACCCAATTGAGTGTGTATGTTATTCCCTCCTTGAGCCACCTCTGATGAGATTAAGGTCTTAGAGCCAATTCTGAGAAATATAAGGTTCATTCACTGTCCCACTCCTCCCCCATCTCTCCTCCCACTCCATAAGCCCTTTCCTGTTTCTTTCATGAGGGATTACACCCCATTCTACCTCTCCCCTTCTGCCTCCCCCAGTGCATTCCTCTCACCCGCCAATTTTGCCCTAAAGATGTCATCATGTGGCAGCTACATGACACAGTAAACAATGCACCCACCCTGGACCAGGAGGACCCAAGCCCAAATCCAGCCTCAGACACAGCATACTCACCGACTGAGTGACCCCAGGCATGTCACCCAACTCCAACCACCCCACAAAAAAATAAACAAAAAATAAATGCTTTATAGATATCATCCCTTCATTTTTTTTTGCAGGGCAATTGGGGTTAAGTGACTTGCCCAGGGTCACACAGCTAGTAAGTGTTAAGTGTCTGAGGCCGGATTTGAACTCAGGTACTCCTGAATCCAGGCTGGTGCTCTATCCACTGCACCACCTACGCTGCCCCAATATCATCCCTTCATAATCAATTTTCACCTGTGCCCTCGTCTAAAATTTATTTCTATCATCTGTACTAATACTGAGAAAGTTTCTTATGAGTTAGACATATCATCTTCCCATGTAGGAATATAAACAGTTCAATCTTTTAACATAGCTCTTAATTTCTTTTTCCTGTTTACTTTTTTATGCTTCTCTAGGGTCTTGTATTTGAAAGTCAAATTTTCTACTCAGTTCAGGTCTTTTCATCATGAATACCTGAAAGTCCTCTTTTTCATTGAAGTCCCATTTTTTCCCCTGAAAGATTATACTCTAGGGCAACTAGATGGCACAGTGGATAAAGTGCCTGCCTTAGATTCAGGAGACCCTGAGTTCAAATCCATTCTCAGACACTTGACACTTACTAGCTGTGTGACCCTGGGCAAGTCACTTAGCCCTCATTATTTGGCAAGAAAGAAAGAAAGAAACAAACAAACAAACAAACAAACAAAGAAACAAAGAAACAAAGAAATATTCTACTCAGTTTTGTTGGGTAGGGGATTCTTGGTTGTAAACCCAAGTCCTTTGCCCTCTAGAATATCATATTCCATGACCTCTGATTCTTTAATGCAGAAGCTGCTAGATCCTGTGCTATCCTAACTGTGCCTCCACAGTACTTGAATTGTTTCTTTCTGGCTGTTTGCAATATTTTCTCCTTGACCTGGGAGCTCTGGAATTTGGCTATAATATTCCTGAGAGTTTTCATTTTGGGATCTCTTTCAGGAGGTGATCAGTGAATTCTTTCAATTTCTATTTTACCTTCTACTTCTAGAATATCAGGGCAATTTTTCCTGACAATCTCCTAGAAGATGATGTCTCAGCTCTTTCCTTGATCATGGTTTTCAAGTATTCCAATAATTTTCAAATTACCTCTCATGGATCTATTTTCCAGGTCAGCTATTTCTCCAAGGAGATATTTCACATTGTCCTCTATTTTTTATTCATTTGGATTTGTTTTATTATGTCTTGATAGAAAATAGTATAAATATCATGGTGAAAGGAATAGGATGGGGAGCAAACAGCTAACAAGTAATTGTGAAAAAATTTTCAAGCAGAGGCAAGAGTAATGTAAGATGATGCTGACTGATAGATGGAGTTGGATGATGATAATCATATTGGTATGTACTTTGCGGGGCTATTATGAAGAAAATTTTTTGTTATTGTGAAGAAAATTCAGGTATAGGTACTATCTAATGTTATCTGTTACTGTTGTTGCAAGAATCAACCTCATAGGTTCATTGTAAGGAAATCTCTCTTTAAAGTACCATATAAATGTAGTTTACTATAAAAATGATGAGTAGGATGCTATCAGAAAAATCCTAAAAGACCTACATGAGCTGATGTAATGTAAAATGTACCATATACAAAATAACAGCAATATTGTAAGATGATCTGCTGTAAATGACTTGCTTATTTTTAGCAATACAATGATCCAAGAGAACTCTGATGGTCCTACAAAAAATGCAATCCATCTACAGAGAGAGAAATGATGGTGTCTGAATACAGATTGAAGCATATTTTTTTGTTAGTTCTTTTATCTGAAGTTCTGTTGTTGTATGTTTTCTTTCACAACCTGGCTAATGTGGAAATTTTTTGCATGACAGCCTATGTATAGCTTATATTGAATTGCTTGAGTTCTTAGGGAGGAGGAAGGGAGGAAGAGAATTTGGAATACAAAGTTTTAAAAAAAACATTTGATGTAAAAAATTTGTATTTACAATGTAATTTGGGAAAATAAAAACATAATGGGAAAAATAAAAAAATATTGCAGGGTTAAGGGATATACCCACACACACAAACACAAACACAAACATATTTAAAACTCTTTGGGAATAATTCTCAACTCATCTTGAAAATGGTTAGATTGGTTTGAAGTTCCACCAACAGTGTATTCGTGTCACAATTTTTCCATATCGTCTTCAGCATTTGCCATTTTCCTCTTCTATCATTTTAGCCAATCTAATAGGTGTGAGATGGTGTCTTAAAGATGTTTTAATTTGCATTTCTCTAATATATAATTATTTAGAAAAGTGTATTTCATTATATATAGCTTTGACTTCTTCCTCCAAAAACTGCCTATTCATATACTTTGACCATTTATCAATTGGGGAATGACTCGTATTATAGATCTCACAAAGTTCTTTATATATTTGAGATATGAGACCTTTATCTGAGCAACTGTCTATAGACTTTTTTCCCCCAATTTTCTACTTTCCTTCTGATCTTGGCTATAATTGTTTTATTTGTGTAAAACCTTTTTAATTTAAAGTAATCAAAGTTTATTCTATACTTTACTCTGCCCTCTCTTGTTTATTCACAAACTGTTCACCTGTCCACAAATCTGATGAGCAATATGTTACATGTTCTTCAAATTTTCTTGTAATATCTCCCTTAATATCTAGGTCATGTATCCATTTTGACCTTGTCTTGGTAAATGGTATAAGATATTGGTCTGTGCCCAGTTTCTGCCATACTGCTTTCCAGTCTTCCCAACAATTTTTACCAAATGATGAATTCTTATCCCAAAATCTTAAATCTTTACATTTGCCAAATACAAGATTATTATATTTACTTGCTGCTATATATTGTATGTCTACTCTTTTCTATTGATCTACCTTTCTATTTCTCAATCAATACTAGGTAGTTTCTATAATTACTGCCTTAAAAATATAGTTTAAAATCTGGTTATGCTAAATTTCTTTCCTTTAAATTTTTCCATTAGTTCCTTTGATATTCTTGATTTTTTGTTCTTCTAAATGAATTTTATTATTTCTTCTAGCTCAATAAAAGAATTTTTGGAAATTTATTTGGAATGGCACTGAATAAGTAGATTAAGTAGAATTGTCATTTTTATTATATTGGTCCTGCCTACCCATGAACAATTAATATTTCTACATTCATATAACACTCTTTAAAGTTACAAATATCATTATTTCATATAAAAAGTAAACAGCATAGCCTTATTAAATGCCTTATAGTTGGTCTTTCATGTTTACCTTATGATGTTTCTCTTGATTCTTATTGTCAATTTTTTTGTTCAGTTCTAGTCTTTTCCTGAAGAATAACAAAATCTTTTAGTTAAATGAATATCCATTTTTTTTTTTGCCCTGCAGGATTACACTCAGCTTTTCTGGCTAGGCTATTCTTGGTTGCAAACCCAGATTCTTTGCTATTCACAATATTATATTCCATGCCCTTCAGCCTTTTAACATAGAAATGTTTAGATCTTGTGTAATCCTGACTGTAGCTCCACAGTATTTAAATTATCCCCTTCTCTTTGCCTGTCATATTTTCCTCTTGACCTAAGATCTTTGAAACTTAGCTATGATATTCTGTGAATTTTCACAGATATCTTTCAGGCAGTGATTGGAGGATTTTTTTTTCAATTTCTATTTTATGCTCTCATTCTGGAATGTCAGGGCAATTTTCCTTAGTAATTTCTTTAAGGGTAGTGTCCAGACTTTTTTTTTAATCATAATTTTTAGGTAGTACAATAATTCTTATGTTATTTCTCCTTGATCCATTTTACAAGTCATTTTTCTAATGAGATGTTTTACATTTTCTTATTTTTTCCATTCTTTTGATTTTGTTTTATTATTTCTTGATGTCTTATGAAGTCATTACTGTCTCCTTGACCAATTCTAATTTTTAAGGTGTTATTTTCTTCAGTAAGTTTTTAGATCTCATTTTCCCATTGGTTGCCTTTCTTTTCATATTTTTCTTGTTTTTCTTGCCTTACTCATATCTTTTCCCAATTTTTTTCCTCAACCTCTCATTTGGTTTTTAAAGTTCTTTTTAAATGTTTCTAAAAACTCTTTTGGGGCTTGTGACTATTTTACATTTTTCTTTGAAACTTTACAAGAAGATTTTTTGTCTTTTGAGGTTGAAACATGATCTTCTCTATCAGCACAGTGCTGTGGCTAACAGAGAGGTAAGAATAGATATCTTCATCATGTCCTCCCTTACCTTTCTCCAACAGAAACTTCAATTCTTTCCAGGAGGAAAGCTGAAGGTTAGGACAAAATGTTGACCACACTGATCTGAGAGAAGTTAGTCAGTTAAAGCTGGCTCCAGTATATACCTGGACAATTCCCTTCTGTACTTAAAATAAGTTAAATAACCACCCTCATGTCATTTCTTTGGTCTAGATGAGGAAGAGGATAAAGAATGAAAAAAGGAAGGCAATGGGGGGGGGTAAGTGTTTGTTCTAGAATGTCATATATTCATTAAGAAGTAGGAGAGGTGGAATCTGAGCTATCAAGAAAAGAAATGGAGAACTTCTCTCTGTTTTTTAAAGTTATTTCATTAAATATTTTCCAATTACATGTAAAAAATAACAATCATTTCTTAAAATTTTGGATTCCAAATTCTCTCCCTCCTTCTCACCCCTCCCACATCCTTGAGAAAACAAGCAATTTGATTTCAGTTATACATGTGAAGTCATATAAAACATTGCCATATCAGCCATGTTGCAAAAATACCCATAAACAAATTAAAACAATAAAGATAAAGAGGTTTTTTTGTTTGTTTATTTTTTGAGAATTCTTCAACCTACATTCAGAGTTCATCAGTTCTCTCTCTGAAAGTGCTTGGCATTTTTTTGTTATGCATCCTTGGAAATATCTTGCCATTTCTTGATCAGAGTAAGTAAATCTGTCACAAATGATTATCCTTACAATATTGCTGTTGCTGTATGCAATGGAACTTCTTTCCTTGGCTCCTTACCACATCAAGCACTGAGTTAAATGTTCACAAAATGGCCTTATAATTGGAAAGACGTCATGGAAATAAGAGCATTGTTCCCCTTTTGTCAACTGGCTGACAGTAACCACAATGAGTGTAGCACATAATGTCAAAGTCTTTTAACTGTTGCATGATGCCATAAGGCATTTCACGGCTATACATTCACATATGGGTAGGGGTATGCCTACCATTGCACTTACTGTTCATTAAAATGGTGAAGAAACCTCTACTGTTGCAAAATGCCAGTGAAGAAAGAGTCTTGTAACCAACTGATATTCCTTGCAGCTGGCATTGGACCTGTTCAAAGAGTCTGTCTTCTATTAGCTTACTTGGTCAAATTCCTTGCTTGCAGCAACAAGCTAGATGACTAAACATTTGCCTACAGGGTAAAGAATGTCATGTTTGAGTGAGTGGAATTTTCACATTTCAGGGCATGTCTACTAAAAACAACAACAAAGATGTTTTCTACATAGGCTTTCTATTAGTCTCATATCAGCAAGGGTTGAACCTTCATGTTTATATTTTTATACTGATTTAACAGGACTGCAGTGAATTTTAGGGGTAAGATTAAAGGTCAGAATCATAACTAGGGTTATGAAACAAAGCTTTACTCCTTGGCACTGTATCCAGCGTACTTCCTCCCCATGGTGTTGCTCTACCCAAGGAACACCAGTGTGGGGAAGTTATGTGCTCCTGGTGGGTCTGTCCTACAATAAGAAATGGGTACAAATGGGGTCAATAAGAGAGATACTGTTCCTCCTAAGAAGGTTCAACCCTTAGCAGAGAGGCAATACAGTTCCCAGACAGCTCAGGAATGAATGGTGGATTTGAGTACCATCCCAGATCCCTTTCCAACCACAGAGGACTTCACAATTCCGGTAATGGGGGAGAAGGCATACTTTTCTGCCCCTTGTACTACCTGGGAAAGGGGGGGAAATAACTCCTAGACCAAACAGTTGCCTGGGAAGTGAACTCCCAAGCCATGATCATATCCTCCCACCTCCCTAATCCCTAAATTTTATTTACCCCAGGCACTCAAATTCCTTATTATAATTCTGTTAAATACTTCTTTCAGAAGTGATTATTAAAGGATTAAGTAGGCCTATAAATATGGAAGAATAGGAAATTAATCCAATACAGTAGCCTCAATGAAATGTCCTCACCTCTATAGGCTTTTCATCTCCAATAAAAATTCTAGTTGACATTTTCGAAGGATAAACCAATATCAGCCAATAAATAACCTTCAGTGGGTCCTATGTCAAAGAAATGAAGTGTGTAAAGAAATAGAGCCCTTAGTCCTAGTTAATGTAAATCTTC
The DNA here is from genome assembly GCF_019393635.1 of Dromiciops gliroides. Lineage (NCBI taxonomy): Eukaryota > Metazoa > Chordata > Mammalia > Microbiotheria > Microbiotheriidae > Dromiciops > Dromiciops gliroides. The sequence goes on from NC_057866.1 coordinate 261,018,641, forward strand.
AAAGTCTTTGGCTTGTATGGAGAGAGCTCTAAGTCTGAACTTAATTGGAGCTACTATATGCAATCAGCATCCTTCAGGAATTGTTGCTACTCTCCCCTTCCAGACCCATGTCATATTCAGTGTCTGTTTGACAACTGAATGTTTGCTTTAGGGAATAAATGGGATAGATAGATCAATAGCTTACAATGAGAAAAGCTAGAAATCAAGTCTTTAAATTCTTCCTTTAAATTTTATTCAAATTTCTTCTTAAATTGCCTTTTAAAAAATCTTTCATTCTCTACTTTTGTGATACCTTCAGCTTTTAATTTGTCATTTAGTTATTTGCCTTAAAACTACAAGTAGCTGGCTCTCTGACCTTTTGTTTCTTCTTCCCTGACTCCTTCTTGGTCCCCAACCGAAGTATATACATTCTCAAAGGAGGCTAGAGGCACTTTTTTATAAAAGAAAAAAACATATTTATTCTCTGTGGTATCGACTCCTCACATTATAAAAACATTAAAGGTTGTACCAAGGTATAAACATTAGACTGGCAGAAGTTTCATGACACACTTCCCTCCCCTACTCAATCCACTACAATCCTGGGGGAAGAAGGAATGAATGAGGAAGGAGGTGGAAGGGGGAACATGTCAAGTTATTCTGGTCTACAGTGCCATCTTGTGGCTAAAGTGAGGATTCATACCTGCCAGACCACCTGTATCTTCTGGTATTCTCACCACTGGGCAGGTTCCATCTCAAGCAAAATCCATCTCATATAATAATAACAATAATTAGCATTTATGTAACTCTTTAGTATATTTTTTACCTTCGCAACCCTTTTTATTTCCATTTTACATTGGAAGAAACTGAGGCAGACAGAATTTAAATGATTTGCCTGGGGTCTCACAAGATAATGTGTTTTGAGGTTGGATTTGAACTTAGGTCTCTGATGCTAGGTCCAGAAATCTATATGCTATACCATCTGTGTATGCAGACAGCTCTTTAAACTGGCCTCACTCTTTTCCTTTCTTCTACCAATTGACCATTTACTTCATGAAACATCTCTTCCCTTCATTTCACCTGGGAGCCAAAACCTGCTTAAACCATAAGGGTATTTCTCTGAAGGGAGAGGAAAACGTTAGTTATTAAATAAAATTAGACATAATAAAGAATAGAAGCTAATGACCTCTAAAAACCCTTGTGAGGACTAGGAGTTCCTTTCATAATCCCCACCCCCACCCCTCAATTTCCTCTTATAAAGTTTATACCACCCCACCTCACAAGCACAATAGAGGAAGGAAGGATGTGTCTAGCATATCCCTTTGCCACCCAAAAGAACAAAAATAAAAGCAAAAAGCAAAAAAAAAAAAAATCACCATCTTCAAGGGGACAAATCATCTCTCTAATTAATACTTATTCTTCTCTTTTGGAGTTTATTCCCTTGACTTTGGGCTAAAATCCCTGGCTTTAGAACAAGATCCCTTTCCCACTTCCTGACTTGCTCAGGGATTTGATTATCTGTTGATTTTGTATTGATTTAAATTGGTATTTTCCTTATTCCTTTGGAAAATTATTCAAATCACATGCCTCCTTTCCTCGGGAAGGATGGTTCCCTCAGTTCTATTAATTGGCCCTTAATCACCTGAAAAGACAAGAACATCACCATCTTGGGGCAGCAGGGAACAGTGTTCAAAATAAATTAAGAGCTACTGTAATTTAATTTCACTTTTTCTCTGAATTTGTATAATTACTAGGATTGAACCAGTACTGCGTTCTCTGATTTTTATGTAAATGTGCAATATTTCATCTATATTATGGGTAATGGCTTTCTATAGGCTAGTCTGTGAAGCTAATTTATAATATTTATAATACTATTTCTATGGAAAATGTGTTCTGAGTTTCAAAGAACTAATTTATAAATGAACTTAGAACACACTCTCTTCACAACTTGCAGACTCCCTATAAGTCCCACTAAGCCAATTTGGATAGATATAATCATAGAATCTAAGAGCTAGAAGAGACCTCAGAAAAATTTTAGTCCACCCGCATTTGATTGGAATTCCCTCTGCAGCACATCCCACAAGTAGCAAACTAACTTTAAAAGGGGAGGGATCAGGGGCAGCTAGGTGGTATAGTGGATAAAGCATGAGCCCTGGATTCAGGAGGACCTGAGTTCAAATCCGACCTCAGACACTTGACATTTACTAGCTGTGTGACCCTGGGCAAGTCACTTAACCCAATTGCCTCACAGAAGAAGAAGAAGAAGAAGAAGAAGAAGAAGAGGAGGAGGAAGAGGGATCCCAAAGCTCTCCTGGAAGCCCATTCTCCTTTTGGAAAACTCTGATTGACACTTACTAGCTGTGAGACCTTGGGCAAGTCACTTAACCCAATTGCTTCACCAAAAAAAAAAAAAAAGAAGGGGAGGGATCCCAAAGCTCTCATGGAAGCCCATTCTCCTTTTGGAAAACTCTGATTGTTCAAATATATTTTTCCTTACCTCAAGACAAATTTTGCTTCTTTAAAAATTCTATTCATTGGTCCTAGTTCTGCCCTTTGGAGAAAAGAAGAAATAATTCCAGTGTAATGGAGACTGGTGACAGTTGTGAAAGAAAATCAGTGAAAAACAAAACATTAGCTGGAGTTCTGAGCTTCAGAGATCTAAGTTGTTTAGATGTTGCAACTGTTTGGCATTAATATGTGATTCAGGCCTTTATATGCTTGAATTGTTCTCCACGTCTTGGGCATCCCTGGTTTCCTTAAAAATTTGGCTCCATTTCTGTCTTCTATATAAGGCTTTTTGTGATTCCTTCAGTTACTAGTTCCTTCTCTCCCCAAACTATGTTGTTTCCTTTGTATGTGTGTGTGTATGTATGTGTGCATATGCATATATGTACATATACATACTACACATATACATGTATATAAACATATACACATGTGTATAACATATACATATGTATATGTACAAACATAGTAGAATGCAGATTCCTTGAGCACAGGAAATGTTTCAATTATTTTTTAAAAATATTTCCAATCATCAAGAATTCATTTTTTCCCTCTCAACTCCCCCCATCCACTGGAAGAAAAAAGAAAGAAAGAATCTTTGTACTATATAAATGTAGTAAAATAAAACATAGTCCCATATTGGTCACATACAAAAAAAAATGTTTTCTTTTTTTCTTCATATTAGTCCATCATCTCTCATCATGGGGCAAGCTATGTTCTTCTTTATCAGTCCTCTGTAACAATTGTAGTTGTTCATTCAGCTGGTCAGAGTTCTTATGTCTTTCAAAATTGTTCATTTTTACAAAATTGATGTATATTACAAATTATTCTTCTAGTTTGATTCACTTCACCCTATATCAGTTCATATGAATCTTTCCATGTCTCTTTGAAATCTTTTCCTCATTTCTTATAAAACTATAATTTTCAACTACATTCATACCCAACAATTTGTTCAGCCATTTCCCATTCACTTTCTAGTTATTCTACATTGCTCTCTTTTACTTTTCTAGTACTATAACTATTTTTTTTTTTTGCGGGGCAATGAGAGTCTGAGGTCAAATTTGAACTCAGGTCCTCCTGAGGCCAATGCTTTATCCACTGCACCACCTAACTGCCCCTCTAGTAGTATAACTATTAAATCAAAATCAAAAGACTTGGGGTGGGGAATTAAAGGCATAGGGAATATGCTTCTAAGGCAGGTCAGGAAGATATAATCTAAGAAGTGTCAAACACATAACCTTCAGGACACTTCTGAATATAGTCTGAACCAGATTAAAATTTAATTGGAAGGGGGCAGTTAGGTGGCGCAGTGGATAGAGCACCGGCCCTGGAGTCAGGAGTACCTGAGTTCAAATTTGGCCTCAGACACTTAACACTAACTAGCTGTGTGACCCTGGGCAAATCATTTAACCCCAATTGCCTCGCCAAAAAAAAAAATTTATTGAAAAATATTTAATAAAATAAATAAAAATAAAATAACCATGGGTAATGTTACATTTTAATGTTGGCCATGGATTTGTCATAGAAATGAGTTTGACACTACTGAACTAAGAATCTTTGACCTATTAAAAAACTATGGCCAAAAAAGAACCTGTATATTATCTTTTTTTTTCTTCTTTTTGCAGGGCAATGGGGGTTAAGTGACTTGCCCAGGGTCACACAGCTAGTAAGTGTCAAGTGTCTGCGGTCAGATTTGAACTCAGGTCCTCCTGAATCCAGGGCCTGTGCTTTATCCACTGTGCCCCCTGGGCAAGTCACTTAACCCTCATTGCCCCACAAAAAAAAAAAAAAGAAAAGAAAAAGCTGTTAATTTGAAAAATGATACCTAGAGGGTGATACAATTATATTGTTAGAAGATTAGCTTCTCTTTTCATCTGGCTACTGTTAGATTATAAATTAAACTGATGTTTGAAAGTGTTAAGTATTTAATCTGGTATATTTTGGGGAAACTATTATGTATTTGCTGTATTTGTGAAACTCCAGAATGTGATTACTATTAAGTCCTAATAATTTTGCTCCAGGATGGATTTAAACTAGAAAAAATAAATAATATAAGGACTTTTAAGTGCTTATATTCCCTTTTACAATAAGTGCTTATTGCTAATTGTTATTATAATAACATGAGAAAAACAATAATAATCTAGCCCTAAGATACAATTAATGAAATTTTGTTATTTGAGGTGAAATCTCTTGGAGAAGCAATTTGATATTATTCTGAGTTTTGATAAGTCAAAAGTCCACCATTAGCTGACTCTGGAGGGGAGAGTGAGGTCGGTGAACTTGCACAGCCCTCCCTCACTTAAATCCAATTCACTGTAAGTCATGACATCACCTCAATACATGGTCCTCTTCCAGAACAAACCCTTTTACTGTTGCCAAACATTTCACAACCCCCACATTAAGTTGCACAACCCATGTGGTGTTGAGACCCATGTTTAAGAAACTTTGGCCTAGAGTTTGATAAATGCAAAGATCACAGTTACTGGGGGAAGGACTCTATTTGAGCAAAACTTCTGAGAAAATTGGGAAGCAATCTGATAGAAATTAGGTTTGAATCAACATCTCACACTATATACAAAGGTGAGCCACAAATGGATACATGAATTCAATATGAAAGGTCACATAATAAACAAATTAGAGGAGCAAGGAAAGAAATATTTTTTGCAAGCATGGACATGGGAAGAGTTCTTGATCAACGAGGAATAGAATATCACAAAAGATAAAATGTACAACTTTGATTATATAAAATTAAAAAGTTTTTAAACAAACAAAATGAATGCAACTAAATTAGAAAAAAAGTATGCTATTGGAAAAGCTATGCATTGGTCTCACCACTCTTGAAAGTAATTTGGAACTTCCCCCAAAGTTGGTAAACTATGCATACCCTTTAACCCACTACTAGACCTATACCCCCAAAGAAATCCAGGAAAGAAAATAAAGAACCAGCATATACAAATATATTTAGAACAGCTCTTTTTATTAAAGAATTAGAAATGAAGTAGGTACCCATCAATTGAGGAATGGCTAAAGAAATTATGATACATGAATGTCAGGGAACATTATTGTACCATAAGAAGTGACCAAAAAGGATAGCTACTAAGAAACCTGGCAAGATATGAATGAATTATGGGAGAGTGAAGAAAGCAGAATCAGGAAAATAAATTTATACATTAACAACAACATTGTGAAGACCAACAATTTTGAAAGATTTAAAAATCTAGGTTGACAGCAGAACACGCTCTCTGACAGGTGATGGGCTCAAGGTGAAAAATGAGACATACCTTTTTAGAGAAGACTAATTTGGAAATTGTTTTGCTTGTCTACATACATTTGTTTAAAAGTTTCCCCACCCCACCCCACCCCCACCAGTGGGGAGAAATGAGGAAGAGAGGAGAAATGGAGGTAGTAACAGAATTGCCAAAAAAGAAAAAGAAATGAAAGAAAAGAGGGATGTTGGAAAGAAAAAATTATTGTACAGACAAGATCAGAAGGAAAGCCCAAAGAGAACAGGACAGGACAGCTTTAAAAATTACACATTGAGGGGGCAGCTAGGTGGCTCAATGGATAAAGCACCAGCCCTGGATTGTGGAGGACCTGAGTTCAAATGTGGTCTCAGACACTTAGTACTTATTAGCTGTGTGACTCTGGGCCAGTCACTTAACCCTCATTGCCCTGGGGGAAAAAAATGAAAAAATAAAAAGAAAGAAAGAAAATTACACGTTGATTTCATTAAATACTTAGAAGGAAAAACAAACTCTATACAAAGACACTCACAATTTCACATTTAATTTTTTTCTGTACTGTTTTGTATATTTAGATGTTTGTTTTATTTGGTATTTGTTAAATTCAGAAAACAAATTTAAGAAAAGGAGAGATGTAGGATGCTAGACTAAGAGGATAGTAGGTTGTAATGAAAGAATGGAGAGGTGTTGGGCAAGTCTGACTGCAGTAGAAAAGGAAAGAGGGAGAAGTTGAAAATTAGAGAAAGAGGGAACATAGTTAAAGAGGCAATGTGTTACAAGGGGAGAAAGGATAGGATGGGTATGTGTAGAAGGGTCAGTCTTGGCAACAAGAAGGGTTGCCTCATTAGCAGAAATCAAAGAAAGAAGAAAGAAGACGAAAATGACTGATATCAAGGGGTTTTAAATTGAAGAGAAAGGAAGAAGAGGGAACTCATGGTGAATATTCTGAATTATGAATTATTATTTCATATTTAATTCTTTGTCAGTACATACGATGAGTCTTCTGCATTGTAAGTGTCTCTCTTATTTGGAGAAGATAGCTATTCTATATGAAAACAAAAATAAAACCTGTCTTCCATCATCATTGTACATATACACATATATATGTATACATTCATATATGTATGGATACACATGGACACATGTATATACACATATGTTAAATTCATGTGGGGATGGGAGTGGGGGTTAGTTGTTCAGTCATTTTCAGTCATGTCCAACTCTTCACGACCCCATGTGGGATTTTCTTGGCAAAGATACTGGACTGGTTTACCTGTTCCTTCACAATTTTAATGGATGAAACCAAAGCAAACAAGGTTAAGTCCACAGCTCAGAAAGATGACTCAAGTCAGCTAGGTGGTGCAGTGGATAAAGCACCAGCCCTGGATTCAGGAGGACCTAAGTTCAAATCCAGATTCAGACACTTGACACTTACTAGCTGTATGACCTTGGGCAAATCGCTTAACCCTCATTGCCCCAGAAAAAAAGAAAGAAAGAAAGATGTCTTCCTAACTCCCGGTCCAGTGTTCTATTCACTGTGCCATCTGACTCTGTGTATGTATGTATATTCATACTTGTGTTTCAATATGATTTGTCTTTTTGTAAAACTACATGTTTCATTTTATGATGGATTGATCAACATTTTGTCCCTCTGCCCATAAAATGCAAGCGCATTGTGGACAGGTCCTGCTTCATTTTCATTTTCGTGTTCTCAGAATATAGCAGGTCCATAATAAATACTTGCTCAGTGAAGGAATGAATAAATGAATGAGGGCAGCTAGGTGGCTCAGTGGATAAAGCACTGGCCCTGGATTCAGGAGGACCTGAGTTCAAATCCGGCCTCAGACACTTGACACTTACTAGCTGTGTGACCCTGGGCAAGTCACTTAACCTTCACTACCCCACTAAAAACAAACAAAAACAAAAAGCAATGCATGAATGAATAATACCAAGTTTCTTTCTGAAACAAAGGCCCGTCAATATTGTCTATCATCAGGGTTTTGTTTTGTATTTTTGCATCACTGCAAATCATGGCATCCCACTGTCTCCAATGTTTTAAAGTTTCATTCACCCAAAGGGCAATAGAGATGCAAATGGAAGAGTGAATAAGCTGTGATGTGTTCCCCAGGAAGAACAACACAAAAGTGTAACACATCAGCAGAGAAAGATGTAAGAGAGGAAAAGGAGGTGGCTTGACCATGCCCAGAGGGGAAAGGATAAGCATGACACAACCCACCTGCTCCCATCATAGATGGGTGGTTTTCAGAGATTTAGAGGAAGCCCCATTCCCACCCCAGAGCATTGGGTGGAACTCCCTGTGGAGAATTTGTGGGAGGTCATTGGAGAGAGTAGAACAAGATGGGAACATGGGTGTGCAGGTCATCTTCATGGAAATATCCACACTGTACATCACAGGAATGTTGTAGAGACAGAATGAGATCATTTCTATCAAGTCATCAAATATTTATTAAGCACCTCCTATGTACTAAGTCCTGGTGATACAAAGAAAGGGGAAAAAACAATCTCTGCTCTCGAGGATCTCACAGTCTAATTGCAGGACAGGGTGGCACATAGCAAGCAAAAAAACTATGGACAAACAAGCTGGATCCAGGATAAATTAGAAATAATCAACAGAGGAAAGGCACTAGCATTAAGAAGGATTGGGGAAAGCTTCCTATCAAAGGTGGGATTTTAGTTAGGACTTAAAGAAAACCAGGAGGTAGAGATTAGGAGGGAGAAATGGGAGACAACCATTGAAAATGCCCAGAGTCAAGAAATGGAATATCTTGTGTAGGGAATAACAAAAAAATGGAAGGAAGGAAGGAAGGAAGGAAGGAAGGAAGGAAGGAAGGAAGGAAGGAAGGAAGGAAGGAAGGAAGGAAGGAAGGAAGGAAGGAAGGAAGGAAGGAAGGAAGGAAGGAAGGAAGGAAGGAAGGAAAGAAGGAAGGAAAGAAGGAAGGGAGGGAGGGAGGGAGGGAACTAGAAAGGAAAATAAGGAGGGATAGAGGGAAGGAGGGAGGAAGGAAGCAAGAACAAAGGGAGGAAAGAAAGGAGGAAGGGAGGGAGAAGGGGAGAGAAGGGAAGGAAAGGATACAAGAATTTGTTAACCATATACTATGTACTATGTTGTGATCCTCGCAACAATCTTACAATTGAGAAAACTGAGGCAGAGTTACATGACTTACCCAGGGTCACACTGCTAGTAAATAAATGTCTAAGGAGAGTTTATATTTGATCCTGGAGATAATGAGGAGCCACTAGAGTTTATTGAATGGGTGTTTTTTGAGAATATTTTAGATGAGAAACTTTCTACTTGTCTTCTCATTTATTTGATTGGGGAAGGGAAGAATTTTTAAATCCCTTTCTTCATGGGAAGTAAATATTGTGTTAAATAACTATCCCTTGATCTCAAATCTATCAGAACTCACTGTTCTAGTCTAAAATAGACTTTGGGATTTTCCCCAGAGAAAAAATTTGGCCCATTAGCGTTAAGAAAAAGTGAAGTATTTTGAGATCAAAAAAGTCTCCATTTATGACAATTTCAGATTTGTGCCTCATATATCCCTCACATTTCCTGTCCCAGGAATTCCTTGGTTTCCTCTGTGTGGCAACTTCCTTATTTGACTTTTAATTTTCCACTATGCTGTTTCCTCAGCATACATGCCTAAAATAACCTTATCTAGAGGTGAAATTAATTGGCAATAGTGGCTGAGTCACAGCTAGGGTTGGTTGAATTAATGTTTGTCAGCTTCCTATGTTTTATTATTTCATTCATGTTCCAGTTTATGTTACCTGGATTGATCTGATGACAGACCACCCTCATTTCCCTTCCCCTTTCTGCTCCCTCCTTTCAGTCATTTCTTGCAACTGTACAGACAAACTATATCTAGGACAAATTAGAAATAAAGAACAGAGGGAAGGCACTGGCATTAAGAGGGATTGGGAAATACTGTCCAGGTCAAGGACATCTAATACATTCTAGGAAGTTCCCTCTCTTTCTCTACCCAGGAAATCTGTGATCATATGGAAACAATGGGATACTTGTTACTTTTCCAAATGAGAGACTCTCTCGCTTCAAGACTCCATCCTGGACTTAAGATCCTGGTTTACTTTTTTTCATTTGTTTGCTCATAAATCTGCTGTCAGGGGACAATCTTGTTGGCACTGTCACTGACTCCAAGTCATGCCAATTCATCCCTATTGGGAGGTCATGGAATTTGAAGTGGAACCTACAAGTAAGCAAAGCCACATTGTTTTCAGGTTGCTGAAGAAAGCTACCTGGAAAGTAGATGATCAGAAGAAATGTTCCAAGGATAGCTGAAGAAGTACATTTCAAAGCAGTATTGCTTAACTCCTAATAATGGTGAAATGATAACAATAGGCCAGGAAGATGAAGGGTCTGGTTTGAACAAAGACATCCTGGGAACTAAGAATCTGCAAACATTGCATTCAAAGGTCAGACTATCCAGGCCAAAGAAGATTGTAAGTAACATATCAGACTTTTAAATTGCATTCATGTCTATACCACTGTCACAGCAGCTGGACATAGGTCTCTAGGGCTTTAATTCAGTAGGATATGACCCATTGAGAACATTTCAGCTTTAAATCATCACTATAAGTAATGAGACTGGTATTTCCAGGACTCTAGAATCAGATAAGTAGCTAGGTAAAGCAGTGGTTAGAGAACTGAATCTAGAGTCAAGACTTCAGTTCAAATCTGTGTTTTTTCAAATTTTGGCTAAAACTGTGTTTTCTAAATAATTGATTGCTAGTTGTTATTGCATCTATTTGGGCATTAAGCATTTATTATTAATTAATATTATATATTACAGTAAAGAATTAACCACACGACAGCACAAACTGGAGAAAAGCCCCAGAAGACCCATTTTGGGTCCCCCCCAAGAAATTCATTATTAATTATTTTCTCACAAATGTAGCCTTAGATACTTACTAGCTATGTGACCTAAGCAAGTCACCTAACCTCTTTCTGCCTCAACTTCCCCAACATGGGGACAATGCAAGGACCCACTTCATAGAGCTATTAGGATAAAGTGCGATAATTTGCAAAGTGCTTTGGAGACCTTAAAGTGCTATATAAATACTGCCTTATATAAAAATAGACAGACATAGGTTGAGTGAACCTTCCTCTCACTACTAATCCTCTTAAGATAAGAGTGAAAAGATTTTTGTTTTGGGAGTTTTTTTTGCAGGAAATGGGGGTTAAGTGACTTGCCCAGGATCACACAGCTAGTAAGTGTCAAGTGTCTAAGGCCGGATTTGAACTCAGGTACTCCTGAATCCAGGGCTGGAGCTTTAACCACTGCGCCATCTTAAAAAAAAAAAAAAAAAAAGACAGACATGGGCTGAGTGAACCTTCCTCTCACTACTAATCATTCTGTGATCACAGTGAAAAGAATATCGAATTTAGAGCTGATACATCGGAGTTCAAATTCGGATTCCAAAACTTCCTAGCCATGTGAGTTTTAGCTATTTGACCACAATCATCCTCAATAGCTTCATTTTAAAAATATGCATAACAATATTTGTTTCATTCACCTCAGAGGGTTGTTGTTGGTTTTTGTTGATGTTAAAATGTATATATGTGTAAGCTACAATCCTTGTTATTACATAGTAACAAAGCTAAAGTATCAAGCATTCCTTTCCTGGAACATATGAACCCCCCAAGAACTAGGATGCCACATCAGCTGACCAATCAGATGAAGAAATTGGACTTTTTGCAAGGGCTGCAAGGCTACTTTTGTAAAATAACCTATGGTAGAAAATATCTTAATTGTAGGTGCTTTATAGAGGAAGCTGCTAAGGTGATGATGAAATTCACACTTACTCCCAAGAAGGATAGGGGGAAAGAAAGGAGTTTTGACGGAAGATCCAGGACAAAATTAATTCTATGTTGATGTAGCACTTGCCATTTTGGGATCTCAAAGCTTTTCTGATGCCCCTTTTGTAGTTAGAGGAACTGTGGAGGTTAGTTAAATGATCCAACATTCAATATTTATTGAATTCCATGCTGTGGCCTTATTAACAGGAAGAAAGGATTCAAATGAAGCTCATTCAAATGTGGGGAGAAATAAAAACAATGTGAAGAATTGTTTTCAACCCCAAACTTTGTCACTTGTTAGTAGAGGTTAGCGTGAAGAGAACACAGCTTGGAATCAGAAAACCTGCCTTGGAATTCCATGCCCCACGGCTGTGTGACTAGAAGGAGATCACTTAACCTCTAAGTACCTCTGAGCCTGTTTCTACCAATGTGAAATAGAGCCAAGAATGCTTGCACCGTCTTAGATGAGTGGGAGGAAATCTTACAATGTTACAGAAATGAGGTCCCATGTTGCTCACAGAGGGCAAGTATGTAGTACCTAGAGGATCCAGCCTAGATATGAGAATCGGTTCGCCGGCAGTCGCTAAAGCGTTAACCAGAGTGTCAATTTACCTCTGCTACAGGTGTGTGGTTGGGAGTGTTCCTATCAGCTGCTCCTCTCAAGGAAAATAAACACTCCCAACATGCACTGAGCCACGGGGAGTGTCTCAGGTTTCCAACACGCCCCAGCTTGTTGAGAGTAAGAGTAATAATTAACAGCTCCTTGGACTTTATTAGGTTGTGGAAGGACATCTGTCAGGAAGAGAACTAGTTCCCTGCCATGCTCGAAGAAAAACCAAGTGAATCCTCTCCAATCCTCTTTGGTTCTGACCTCCCTCCCAGGTAAGTGAACTTTTTTACACGGCGTGGGCATCCCTTTTCTGTGACTGGAATGATTCACTGCGCCTCCACCAACTGGAGGAAGGGGGAAGGTCAGAATTAGAGTGTATGGAATGAGGGAAAGGGAAGGTAGGAGCTGGATTCCCTAGATTCAAGCCTTTCAGGTCCAGTTATCTGGGATCAGAGTTGGGGGCTTGGGCTCTGACATAGTGGCTGCACCTGTCCTCAGAATAAGGAGATCCTGAAGCCCACGTGGGTCAGATCAACCTCAGCCTGAATTTCCTCTTCCCTTCACACTTTTTTCTAGTTTCAGAGCAACAGTTCTTGGGAAGTCGCCTTGAGCCTTAAAAGATCCCCTGCCTATTAAGGTCTTTTTTTTTTTTTTTTTTTTGCGGGGCAATTGGTGTTAAGTGACTTGCCCAGGGTCACACAGCTAGTAAGTGTTAAGTGTCTGAGGTCATATTTGAACTCGGGTCCTCCTGAATCCAGAGTCAGTGCTCTATCTACTGTGCCACCTAGCTGCCCCCCTATTAAGTTCTTAAAATATTTTTAATCTAAACCAAATATCTTGTCTACCCATGATAACAATAACAATAACTAACAACAACAACAACAATAATAATAATTAGCAGTTTCTATTATGGTTTCTATTATGTCATTCTGTCTTCATAACAACCAAGGGAGGTGGGTAGTAGTATCCCCATTTCACAGCTGAAAAAACAGAGGCAAATAGAAGTTATGTGTTTTGCCCAAAGTCATACTGCTGGTAGTGTCTAAGGGAAGATTCGAACTTAGCTCTTCCTGACTCTAGGTCCAGGGTTATTTTCTATGCTACCTAGCTATCTAGAACTGTGCTCCCAATGCCTCTTTCTCTGAACACTGGAATGTTAAATTATATTTTTATAATGTTTGAGAAACAATTAAAGGGTAGTGGGACAGGCCCACGATTTGGAATCAAAAGACCTGAGTTCCAGTCCTAATTCTGAACCACTGGTTATATGTGCCTTCTGCCAAGTGACTGAATCCAGCATCTCAGTTTTATCACCTATAAAATGGAATGATCACAATTTCACTCGCCCCCCCCCACCCAAATCTGACATGAGGACAGCAGTTGGTAAATTAGAAAGTGCTAAATGTGGGAATTCTTTATTGCGTTTTAGAATAGCTTTTTTTAAAAAAATGGTTGGGACAGCTAGGTGGTGCAGTGGATAAAGCACCCACCTTGGATTCAGGAGGACCTGAGTTCAAATCCCACCTCAGACACTTGACAGTTACTAGCTGTGTGACCCTGGGCAAGTCACTTAACTCTCATTGCCCTGTTCGGGGGGAGGGCAGGGAAGGTTGCATTAAACCATCCTTTCTTACAAAGTGGGACAAGAAGGGAAACCCCTAGAGATGAGTAGATGATTTCAAGGAAGGCTGAGAAACTGCAATAATCATGAGCCCCAGATTTAAAATTCAACTCTCCTACCATTTATGACTCATGTTCACATATAATCCAGAGTAACAGATTGATTTTTATATTGGTTTGCTTTAAGCCCAATTAAAATACTGGCTATGAACCTTCAAATAAAATATTCAGTGATAGAATACTGAAGCAATTACCTGAGGAGAAAAGTAATTAGTTTAAGTAAATACAAGAGAATTTGAGAAGGGAGAAAGCAATAACTGAGTGGGGAGCAGGAGAGGCCTGGGATCTGACCTGAGATTTGAAGAGCTGTGAAGGAAGAGTATTTCAGGCCTGGGAGGGAGCCTTCTGAGCAAAGGCACAGAAATGGGGGATGGAAAACTGAGTTCAGGAAACAGGAACAGACTAGTTTGGCTGGAATAGAGGGGAGTAATAGAAATAAGTCCAGAACGATCATCAACTAGACCATGCTGCACATTAGATACCAAAGTGAAGAGTTTTATTTTATTCCTAGAGGCAATAGGGAGCCATTAAGCAGAAAAGTGACATGATCAGAATTAATTTTGTAGGAAGATTATTTGGGGAGTTGAGTACAAGATGGATTGGAGATGGAAGAGACTGGAAGCTGATAGCAATCTGGACTAGTGAAAAGAAAAGGATGGATTCAAGAAGTATGGAGGAAGAATAGGCAAGACTTAAAAAATACTGGAAATATGAGTAGTGAGAGTGAATGAAGGGTCAAGTTGACTCCATGGTCATGAACCATTTGAATAGAAGGTTGGTGATGTCCTCAGTAGAAATTATATAGTTTAAAGAAGTGAGTTTGGAGGGAGTATAATGACTTCCATTTGAGACAATAACAATTCTAATTAACAATAATAACATCTATATTATGATATATCCAGACCTGATATAACCATACAGTGTCAAAATTCTAAACAAAATCATCAGTTTAGAGCTATCAGGAGGCTGAGAGGTCATAAGATTATGGACTTGGGAGTTGAAAGGGAACTCAGAGACCATCTAGTTCAACTACCCCATTTTACAGATAAGAAAACTGAGGCTTTGGGAGGTTTAATAACTGGATTGACATCACATGGGTAGTAAGGAGGCAAAGCTGTAATATAAACTCAATTCCTTTGACTCCATATCCCACTTTATGCTTTTTATTAGACCAAATTGTTCCCTGCTAGAGGACTATTTGGGCATAAATAGCTACAGTAGTTCTGATTCATTTATATCTCATTCAGAAGTTTAAAATTAGAATTAATCTTATAGGTCATCTAACCATTCCTCTAGTTTACAGAAAAGGAAACTGAGGCCTGAAGAGATCAAGAGGTATCCTCAGAGTCATACAGTTGATTAGCTTTTAGAGCTGAAGCTATTTTTTTTCTAGAATTGCCAATATAACCTCATTGTCTAGAATTGCCATCCAACCTCATTTCAAAAGCTGCAGTGAGAATAAAGAATGAATAAACATTGTAAGATCTAGCAAATAAGAGATAATCAGTGATCCTGGACAGAATCATTTCAAATGAGTTTTGGGATTATAAACCAGATTATAAGGGGTTCAGAAATGAAGAGAAAGAGAAGTATATGAACAAGCAAAGAGTACTTCTTCTAGAAGTCTGTGAGAAGAGAGACAAAAGATGATAACTTGAAGGGATGTTTGGATCAAATAAAGCAAAAGGTGGTTTGGTATCCAATTAGTAGATGGAATAAAGCTGGAAGGACAGCTAACTAGAACAGTGGATAGACCAAAGTTGCGTGACTCAACCATGTTAAATATTTCTAATACGAGAACTTTGCCCAGGTCACTATTTATGCAGTTGCCTTCCATCAGAAGGGCAGCTGGATGGCACAATGGATAAACTGTTGAGCCTGGAGTAAGGAAGACTCATCTTCTGCAGATCTGTCTTCAGACACATGCTAGCTGTGTGACCCTGGTTAAATCACTTAACCTTGATTGCTCAGTTTCCTCATCTGTCAAATTAGCTGGAGAAGGAGGTGGCAAACCCCTCCAGTATCTTTTCCAAGAAAACCCCAAATGGGGTCATGAAGAGTTGGATATGAAAAAAAGAGTTGGATTCCACTGAAACAACTGAAAAACAAGAAAAAAATAAACCAATAAATAAAGCTGGAAAAGTTAGCTAATATATTGCAGAATCAGGGTCCAAAAAAAATCTCAACAGTCTGGGATGGTGGGACAAATCTAAGAAGATGAAACTTTAAAGGGATAAATGTAAAGCCCAGACTTAGTTTTTTGGTTTTTTAAAAATCTACCTCATTGGATAGAGAAGATTGTGACATTGAGATGGGGGGGGGAGGACAGGACTTGGAGGTTTCTCATAACTATATTATTAATACAAATCAATGAATGAGTGTGAGACATGTCAGTCTAAAGAACCAATGTGATCTTAAGCTGCACTTGAATATTAAGAACAAAGGAGATAAACTTTTTTTTTTTTTTTTAGTGAGGCAATTGGGGTTAAGTGACTTGCCCAGGGTCACACAGCTAGTAAGTGTCAAGTGTCGGAGGCCGGATTTGAACTCAGGTACTCCTGAATCCAGGGCCGGTGCTTTAACCACTGAGCCATCTAGCTGCCCCGGAGATAAACTTTTACACTCTACACAGCATGAGCCATGCCTTCTACCCCACCCCCCCAAGTGGAGCTTTTGAGGTTTTGAGGCCAGATCAACAAGTCATCTTTAAGCAGATGACTCAGGAAGTCATTAAGACTTTGCATCCACATCAGCAAAATGACACCCATCTAGGATTGACCAGGATGTTGAAATGCCTCAGAATCGTGTCACATGATAAACAATTGAAAGGATGGATTACATTTAACCAGAAGAAGAAGAGATTAAAAGAAGACATTCAATTCAAGACAACATGGTGCAATTCATAGGGCTCTGAACATGGAGTCAATGACTCCAAAGGTTCAATCCTGCCTCAGACCCTTATAACTGTGTGACAGAGCAAGTCACTTCTGTCTGCTTCAATTTTCTCACCTATAAAATAGTTAATACTAGCATTTACCTCATGGGGTTATTGGAAGAATCAAATGAGATAGCAATGCAAAGTGTTGTGCAGTTCTTAAAGCACTACCTAAATAGTAGCTATTTAAACAGTTTTCCCCAAAATCTTGCCTCTGGGCTATTCTGAATACCAACAAGGGTTGAACACAAATATTTACATAGATATTGGTTTGTTGAGCTCTATCTACCTTGACTCATGAATAATTTGGCCACATCTAGTAGGAATAGTATTCAAAGTTCCTACCCCATATAGGCTTGGTTAGTTTTTCCTTAAAATGTATTGAAACTGTCCTTGGGACTGAATTGGCTCATGGATGTAAGTTTCAGGTCATTGATGAAGCTTCCTGATGGCCTATGTATGAAAAAGTCAAGATACAAGGAGCCACCTCATGTCTTCCTTAGGCTTCTGACCAGTGGACCCTCAGAAGTAACAGAGGCAGGGAAATTGGCTCAACTGAATGAATTCTGTATCCTTTTGAATATCCTTCTCCCATACTGAATATTCCTCCCCTACTATGGTTTAGAAAAACTTTTATTGGCCATCAGATGAAATGAGACTTCATTTCAATATTGAACCTACATTACTAGGCCTACGTGTGTCAAACCTGACCTATTGTTATTCCATGGAAACCTAAGAAATTGAGAATGTGAAATGGCCACTAGTCTTGTGTGGTCCTTTTCCAATCTTGCAGTGATGGTGGCAGAGCAATGAAAAAGAAGGCAGTGAAGAGTTAGAATCACTCAATGTCTAGTTATTGTTCATTTGTTTCAGTTGTTTCTGACTCTATGTGGCCTCATTTGGGGTTTTCTTGGCAGAGATACTGGAGGGGTTTGCCATTTCCTTCTCCAGCTCATTTTACACATCAGGAAACAGAGGCATACAGGGTAGTGACTTTCCCAAGGTCACATGGCTAGTAAGTGTCTGAGGCCAGATTTGAACTTTAGGAAGATGAGTTTTCCTGTTCCACCTAGCAATGTTTAGGCCATTTCTAACCATTAACTTAGCTGTTGGTACATCACTGTCACAATCCTTATCAAGTGGCCAATTAGTAGAGGAATTCAAGACTATCAGTCTTGACATTCTCCCTACAAATGAAACCAGTGAGGCTGGGATTGGTGGTCCACACCTATAATCCCAGATACTGTGGAGGCTGAAAACAGATTTCAGGTCTACGTTCAGTGGACTAAGCCAATTAGGGTTCTGAACTAAGTTTAGTGCCAATATTGTGAGCCCCCAGAAGTGGGGAACCACCAGGCTGACTAGAGAGGGGTGAACTAGCCCAGGTCAGAAAGTTTGCATAATAACCAGTAGTAGGATCATACCATGAGAGGCTGCTATAATTCCAGTCCAAGTGAGACAGAGAGATCCAGTCTCGAACAATCAATCAATAAATGTAACATGGCTCACAAATTCTCTTTGGAAAATTAAACAAAGGAATTAGCTGACTTCATTTTATCATGTATCCAAAGCAAACACCACTTCTTATCTGATTAAGATGGTGACATGAGAAGTCACAAAGAAGCCTAGCATTCTCACATAAACCCCAGGAAAGATCTCAGTGGATGGAGCAATGACTAAAAATAAAGAGAAACAGCAGCAATTTCCTCCATCCAACCCAGGACTGTACAAAATGATTGACAGAAGTCTTCAGGCACTAGAAAAGAACACATACTAGGGAAGGTTGAAGATAGAGTGAACTCCATTAAATGGCCTGAAACCCATTGGTGCTTTTAATCTAGAGTACCAGTGAGGCCTGAAACCAGATTGACCTCACAGGACCTGAAACATATGGGTGCTCTCAGTAGGAATGGACCAAATGAACTAAAAGCCAGCATAAGGTCCAGTATTCAAATCAATCATAAAGGAAAATAACTCATATCAATTAGAAAAAGAAGGTCAAGTGAAAATAGCAAGAATCTCAGTCATTTTCTGAAAGAAACCCCAAATTAAAGACACCTAGGAATATTCTAGCTCAAATCCAGAGTTCGCAGGTCAAAGAAAAATGCTGTAAGCAACCACAATGAGTTCAGGTACCAGAGAGTTGAATCAGGGTTGTATAAGATCATGCTTCAATTCTGACCAAGTGGAAGGGTATAGGAGATGATGATGAAGTACTTATTTTCTAAAAGGCAGGAAAGAGACAAATGGCCCTTCAGAATGACCGCCCTCTCCTCTTGGATACTTTTTCTCCTCTGGATTTTCTGGAGACAACTCTCCCTTGTCTTTCCTCTTGTGCTGAGTACTCTTTTCCCAGTGTAACAGCACCAATGATAGTAGTTATGGGTAGCATTTATATAGTACCTCCCATGTGCCCGGTCCTGTGGTAAGCAATTTTCAAATAGCTCATTTGATTCTCACATTAATCCTCAGAGGTAGGTACCATTATTGCCCCCATTTTACAGTTAGAGAAACTAAGGTAAATAGAAGTTAAGTGACTTGCCTAAGGTCACAAAGCTAGACAGTATCTGAGGCAAGCTTCAAATTCAGGACTTCCCGATTCTGGGCCCGCCATCACTTTGCTGGTTCATTATCCATATTATGCCCCCTTACTATGAGGTATATCCTGGAATCTAGTTCCTCCTCTTTCCCTCTCTATCTCTCTGTCTCTGTGTTTCTCTGTCTCTGTGCATGCCTCTCTGTGTGTCTGTCTTTGTTTCTCTATCTCACACACACACACACCCAGCCCCAGTCTCTCTTCTGAGCTCCTGCTCTTCATTTCTAACTGCCTAAAGGATATTTTGTACTGGATTCCTCAAATGCCTCTCAAAAAGAAGATGTCAAAAACTCAGTTCATTATCTTTCCTCCCAAATTCACTCTTCCAAACCTCCCTATTTCGTTTGAAGTTACCTTTGCCATTTTTTCTTGTCACCCAATTTCACAAACTTGGAAACTTCAGCCATTCATTCTTCCTCAATCCACATAGCCACTCGATTACCAAGTGTTATTTCCCTTATTTGTCATTCTTTCTTTTCTTGCAGGGCCACATCCCTATTTCTAGTTCTCTTTTTTTCTTTCTTTCCCCTTTCCTTTCCTTTCCCTTTCCTTTCCTTTCCTTTCCTTTCCTTTCCTTCCTTTCCTTTCCTTTCCTTTCCTTTCCTTTCCTTTCCTTTCCTTTCCTTTCCTTTCCTTTCCTTTCCTTTCCTTTCCTTTCCTTTCCTTTCCTTTCCTTTCCTTTCCTTTCCTTTCCTTTCCTTTCCTTTCCTTTCCTTTCCTTTCCTTTCCTTTCCTTTCCTTTCCTTTCCTTTCCTTTCCTTTCCTTTCCTTTCCTTTCCTTTCCTTTCCTTTCCTTTCCTTTCCTTTTCCTTTCCTTTCCTTTCCTTTCCTTTCCTTTCCTTTCCTTTCCTTTCCTTTCCTTTCCTTTCCTTTCCTTTCCTTTCCTTTCCTTTCCTTTCCTTTCCTTTCCTTTCCTTTCCTTTCCTTTCCTTTCCTTTCCTTTCCTTTCCTTTCCTTTCCTTTCCTTTCCTTTCCTTTCCTTTCCTTTCCTTTCCTTTCCTTTCCTTTCCTTTCCTTTCCTTTCCTTTCCTTTCCTTTCCTTTCCTTTCCTTTCTTTCCTTTTCTTTCTGGTGAGGCAATTGGGGTTAAGTGACTTGTCCAGGGTCACACAGCTAGTAAGTGTCAAGTGTCTGAGGTCAGATTTGAACTCAGGTCCTCCTGAATCCAGGGCCAGTACTTTATCCACTGCACCACCTAGCTGTTCCCCCTATTTCTAGTTCTCATCACCTCTAGCCTGTATTAATAGAATAGTCAGCTAATTGATTTCCCCTTTCCAAATTATTGTCTAGACATCTGCAGAAATGATCATCCTAAAACACTGGTCTGACCACATCACTTAGTAAGGTCCAGTAGGCCCCCCTAGGAGTACCTCTAAGATTAAAGGCAGATTTCCCCCATTTAACATTTCAAGTCCTTCACAACCTTACTTCAGGCTACCTTTCCATCTTTATTATACAACATTGCCCTTCACATCCTCTGGAGTTCACCCAGTGGCCGAGTAGTTGTTTTTCCCTCACATCTCTTCCACATACATACTCCCTCCATGCCTGGTATGCTGAGCCTCCTCACCTATAACTTTTAGAATACTTGCATCCTTCAAAACCCATCTTAACTTCTACCCTCTATGTGAGGACTTCCCTGGTATCCCCAGGTGCATGTGCCTCCTCTCACCAATTATTTTGTATTCTTTTGTATGGATCTTGCATACAACTATATATTTCTCTCTGTGCATGTGTGCGAGTATGTGAGTGTGTATCCTGTATTCCCCCCTGCCCAAGAAAGTAAGCTCCTTAAGGGTAGTTTGGTTCAGCCAGTGGCCTTGTTGAATTTGAGTATAGGTTAGGGACAGTTTCATTTTTGTTCTTCTATCTCCAGCCCTTAAGAGAATACCATGGGGCAGCTAGGTGGCACAGTGGATAGAGCACCAGCCCTGGAGTCGGGAGGACCTGAGTTCAAATCCAGTCTCAGACACTTGACACTAGCTGTGTGACCCTGGGCAAGTCACTTAACCCCAACTGCCTCACCAAAGAGAGAGAGAGAGAGAGAGAGAATGAATGAGAATATACCAGGCACACAGAAGGCACGTAATAAATGCTTAACATTAATTAATGAAATGATCAATTCCACATAACTGAACATACCAGGTTACTGAAATTTATGCCTGTGCATGCTGCTGACATTTTTTAGATCTATTGCTATTGAGTTGTTCTAAAAAGAAATCAATAGCCAAGTACTTGGTAAGTATATCCAAAGAGATAATGTATAACTGTCTCTCTTTATCGTGTTGTCTTTGCCTTTATTGTTTGATGCCCCTGCTGACTTCCCTTCAGATGTCTTGGGGCATGTGTTGAGGCCAGTGGTTCATTTAGGATCATCAATAGGTCAGAATAAATTTTAAGAACCACCCCTACCAGATACATAGTAAGAGAGGAAAAAAAGAGCAAAAGCTTATTTTTCCCTTCCGTTTCATTATTGGTGACTCATTTGCCAGAAGCATGTCCTGACTTTTCAAGTATTTCTAAAATATTTTGTTCTTAAATCTCAGGTTCATCTGTGACCTGCCCAATCTTCATTTAACAGTGGGGCGAGGGAGAGTTTGTTTTGGTTTTGTATTCTTCTGTTTCATTTGATTCAATAGGCTTCCTTTCTAAAGCCATGGAATGATTTAAAGGCATCACCAATCCTTTCAATCAACCACCTAAAATCTCCTTAGGCCATCTGATGGCCTATGACCAACAGTAAAATGGCTTTATTCCACCTAGCTTGGGTCACCAGTGATTTTGATTCACAGTATAAATATAGGATAAATACCCAGTCTTCCTAAAGACATTCGTTATTTTTGTTTATTAATACAAAGAAGCACTGGGAAAGAAGATGCAGAATGTGTCAGGGAGATCTGGGTTCAAGTTTAGCCTTTGACACATGCTGGCTGTTTGACTAGTCAAATCGTTTAAACTGTAGTCACCAGTCTTCACTGGTAAAATGGAGGTTCCTCATTGGGAGTTCCCAACATCAAATAAATTGCAGGACCAGGTCACAACAAAACACAGCCTTGGGAACCAATGAGAAAACCACAGAATTTCCTTCATTCAACCCTTTGTTCATGTGCAGCTTGGGGGGACAGAAGGAACACTTGATTTGGAGAATAAAGACTTAGGTTTGAGCCATTTACCAGCTATGTGACCCTGTGAAAGTCACTTCACTTTGCTGAACCCGTTTGTTCATCTGTAAAGTGTGGATAATAATGCTTGCACCACCATGGTAGTATGTAAGAAAGAGCTATATTTGGAATCAGGAGACCAGGATTCAGATTCTGTATGACTTTAGGCAAGCCATGTCATCCCTCCAGACTTTGGTTTCCTCATTGGCAAAATTCAGGGATTAGATTAGATGATTGCTAAAGGCATTTCTAGCTCTAAATCCTGTGATCCTACTTCATATGAATTTGGTGAGGGAAAGGTCCTGCCAGGTTTTGAATGTTATATAAATGTGAGCTAGAACCAGCATGACTTATGGCCAAAGCCTTCCATGTGTGTCATCTCCCCATTAGAATTTCAGTTCCTGGAGAGCTGGGGTGGAGTTACTTTTCAATTTGTTTGGAAAATACAAGACACCATGCTAAGCAGTGGCTTTTTCATAGTGAGTTTTTAATTAACTATTTTTCATTAATTCATTGGTTTGTGATTATGGGCAGTAAGGTGGCACAGTGGATAGAGCACTGGCCCTGGAATCAAGAGGACCTGAGTTCAAATTTCACCTCAGACACTTACTAGCTGTGACGTTGGGCAAGTCACTTAAATCCCAATTGCCTTAAACATCTGGGGCCATCTCCAGTTGTCCTGATATATATATCTTGCCACTGGACCCAGGTGGCTGTGGAGGAGAGAGTGAGGTTGGTGACCTTGCACAGCCTTCCCTCACTTAAATCCAATTCAGTATGAGTTATGACATCACCCCAATGTCATGGTCCTCTTTGAGAATGAAGGCCAAAATAACAACGTGATTATGATTTTGTCTCCAAGAATTCCCTTATGGAGCATTCAACATGCTTGTCCTCCTAGCTAATGCTCTGTGATTAGTGGGTAATAAAGAAGCAAGCCTACATACAACCATTAGCCTTGAAGATCAGAATACACAGTCTTTCTATACCCTTATGTCCTTCATCAATCTTAATTCACAGAGTGGTTGTTTTGGTTTTTAAATAGTCATGTGATCTACAAGGAATGACAAGTGCTGAAGGGAAATCATAGGAAAATTCTCCTATGGTATAGATGTTAGACCTGCACAAGAACCACAGGTCACTAGCACAATACTAAGGTGAGAAAATAAAGTACCTACTTCTCTAGGGGTCAGTAAACCCAAGAGAATTCTGTATCATCATATGTAATTTTGAAATTAATGAAACTGAAATAAAGAGGGAAAAGGGTTGGTGAAAGATTTGAATAGTGTTCATCTGGGAAGGTTTCCTAGTGGAGGAAGGCTTTGAGGACTGCATCGGTTTCCTCCAAAGGAATACAAAGCAGGTGGGAAATGAGCACAGAAAGATAAGTAGAAAACATTGTGTCATTTTTACTATTACAATTTTAAAATTTATTTTAAATCTTATTTTTATTAGTAACTTTGAAAATATAACCTTCATTTAAACACACACACACACACACACACACACACACACACACACACACACACGTGCCCTTCCACATTGTTTTACCCAGAGATTCATCCCTGGTAACAAAGTTTTAACAGGAAAGGTTGGGGGGGAAGCAGTTAAAAAAATATTCAACACATCAATCATGTCTGACGCACCTATACGTATAGTCCTTATATTACATTCCATTTTACCAGCACATATAATATTCTGTACCCATAGATCCCCACCTCTACAAAGAGGGGAGAGTCATATTTTCTCAATTCTTTTCTGGAGCCAAGCTTGGTCAATATAATTACATAGGAGAGCACTGTATTGTTGAAGTAGAGAGAACCTGTTTCTCAAACTTTATAACTCTCTCTCTAGCTTCTTGCTCTGCTCTCCTTCAGTCCATTTCTGTTGGTGAGCTTAGAGGTTCAGGCAATAAGGCATTCCATTATTGGAAAAGGTGGAGTGAAATGGACTTTTTCCACTTAAGACCTCTAGTTAAATCCTGGTATCAGTAAGCTGAAACATTAAAGGAAGGAGGTCACTAATGTCAGAGCTCACCCTCCAAAATTCACTGTTGGCTAGAAGGATATTAGGCAAAACATAGCAGGCTGGTCAAGTCAGAGCATGATTTCAGCGTGCCTGAGTACTTGCATTTCCGTTTGCTTTATGGGAACTGGGTTTGTCCATTTGGGTTGAATTGCTGCTATATGTATAAAAAGGAATACACTCCCCTGTGCAGACTACATATGAGAGACACTGATCAAAGACAAGATACAAGAACAGATTTATTAAATGGGTCAGTTCCACAACTTGGGCCTCAACTGCACAAATTCTCTAATTGTCTCAGCCTCCATCCCCTTTTTCCCCAAATGCATTCCTTTCTTAAACTACTTCCTCCCCAAACCAAATGGGTGAGCAGGAGTGGGCAAAGGGACCTTGGCTGTGAGCTCTGTGGCACCCTTCTACACTTTGTTTGAATGTCTATCTATGTTGTCGTTAAGTCATGTCTTTGTTACTCTTTGGACCATAGCATGCCAATACTGTACAGTGGGTTTTCTTAGCAAAGATACTGGAGTGGTGTGCCATTTTCTTCTGTGGATTAAGGCAAACAGATGTTAAGTGACACAGCTAGTTAGTGTCTGAGGCCATATTTGAACTCTGGTCTTCCTGACTCCAGGCCCAGTGCTCTATTCACTGAGCCACCTGGATGCCTTTCTCTCTTATGTTATTTCATAAAAAGAAATGTTTGTTTATGTTACTTGATATCGCTAATAAATTACAAGGACATTAACAATGATTTTCATCTAAACCTACAAATTCAGTATTTGCTATTTAAAGAAGGAAAACCACCTCATGAGAAAGATCCTCAGTTTTGACTCCTCCATGAGGACTGAGTATATTGAACTTTGGGTAATTTCTGAGATTATTCCAGAGCATACTCACCAGACTACTTTAAATTTGGAGAGAAGAAATGAATGAGAGTCAGTAGTAGAGAGGAATGGGGTCTGGTGAGGCTGTCCCTGTGTATACCTAGAAGGTATCACATCCCATGCCTACACCTCATATTGCTACACAGTTTCTTTCAGAACAATAGCAATAAAACATTTGGAATGAAAGTTTTGGTGAAACACTTTCATCAAACTGGAAAATAAGTCCCCATCTTAATATAGTAATTCCTCTTACTGAACATGCCAGATAATTGCTTCCTAATTTTTGCTATCCAGTAGACATAGTCAAGAAGTCTCTGAAGCAAACATTCTGTCAATTTTTTTTAATGTCATTTCAGCCAGTGTGAATGAGTGGAGAAAAATGACCAGCAATCCTCTCCAGTCCCCTCCTCTGATAGTCATCAGTGAGAAGAAATCCATTACCAGGTAACTACAGTTTCATGCAACACTCAACCTGAGTGTGATTTGTGTGAGCTGCTATTTGCACAGTATGTATGCTAGAAGGAGCATGAGTTGGAAACCAGATTTAGTGGAGATGGTGCTGTGCTGTTATTGGATGCAGTGTTGGTGAGCAGGGTTGTCATCCCCTCTTATACACACTCTGCACCCCTTAGACATTAGTATAGTCTTTTTGTTTTGTTTTGTTCATTAATACACCCTAGCCATTTCCTCAGCCCTTCCCCTCTGGAAAAGGTTTTTCCTTTCAGGCCAAACTAACTAAAAATGGGAAAGAAAATTGTAAAGCCCCTGACTGTGCTGGCCAGCTAGTCACAATCCCTCTCTCCCCACCCTGCTCCCACCCCTAGGCAGACCAGCCTGCTGATTCATTGTTTATCTAGTGAGACTTCAGCACATGTTTTTCTCTCTCTGCTCTGGGAAGTTTTAAAAATGAATCAATAATTCTCTTTTATGAGCTCTGAGCTTCAAGACAGAAAAGAGTGCTTTGGCAAGATGCTGAGGTTTTCTATCTTTCTCCTCCTCCACAGTTGCACTGTTGCTGACCTCTGCTGCTTCTGGGCAGTGACACACATAAATTAGATGAGCTAGCTTCAAAAGGCAAAGCAAGTAGGAAGTTAACAAATTTTAAGAAGTAGAAACAAGGTTTTCAAGTAATAAGCCTGCCCCAAGGAAGGTATCAGGTTCCTTTTCTCTCCAAAATGAAAGCTAATCACTCAAAAAGCATGTAAGCTCCTACTAAGTGCTTGGGTGCAGCTAGGTGCTACAGGGGATAGAGTGCTTTGTCTGGAGTCAGGAAGACCCGAGTTCAAATTTGGCCTCAGATACTTTATTACGTGAGTGACCCTAGGCAAGTCACTTAACCCTGTTTGCCTTATTTTCCTCATCTGTAAAATGAGCTGGAGAAGGAAACAGCAAACCACTCCAGTATCTTTGCCAAGAAAACCCCAAATGTGGTTACAAAGAATTGCTCATGATTGAAATGAATGAACAACAAGAAAAAAGAGGCCAGGCACTGTGCTGAGTGCTACTGATACAAAAAAGGGCAAAAAACAAGGTCTTTGCTCTGAAGGACCTCATGATCTAAGGAGAGAAAAAGTGAGAGGAAGAGGAAGAGCTGGGGAGGAAGGATGTCTATATCACACTTGCATTTGTCTCAGCCTTGGCACCCATTAACTTCTTTCATCAGGAGCCTTTCAGAACCAGCTGTGGCTGCCTTCCTCTGGTTTTCCTCAGTTTACCCCAATGCTTCCTGCTCTCTTCTGCAAGACTTCTCCCTTGGGCAACCCCTTAGGGTAAGAGGGGCTAGCTTGTCTTTCAAAGTTCAGCCCCCATCCATGACAGGATCGAAGAAGATCCCTTGGAGATTGAGTAAGGGGACCCCGGGGTGATTTCTGCCTAAAGTGGTGAGAACCCCAAGACAGTGCTACATGCGTCGACCTCAGTTCTAGGTACTAGGTACAGTTCTCTCACTAATTCAGTGTCACTAATGATGCTCAGACATTTAGGAATACCCTTAATCTCTAACCCTAATTGGCAACCTTACCTTTGTGAGCCTAAGATTCTTCACCTGGAAAAGGAGAGGTTCCAAGTTAGCCACTCAAGAAACATTTACTAAGCTCCTACTCTGTGCCAGGTATTGTGTTGAGTTCTGAGGATATATAGAAGGAGGAGGAAGGGGGAGGAGAGAGAGGGAGGAGGGAAGGAGAGAGGGAGAAATCCCTGATCTCAAAGAGTTCACAATCTAATCATTTCTGGCACAGTTAATTTTGAAAAGGAGCATTAAGTAAAACGCGAAGGAAATGAAAACTCTCAGATCACCATAAATACATTCCCCCAAAAAGATGTTTTCCAGATGTTGAACACAGACTTCCATTTCCTACTCCTGCCTTAATATTTGTTATGAAACTTGGCTGGAAATTCACATAGTATGATGTCTTCTTGAAAAATGTAGCATCACACATATAACCTATATCAAATTGTTTACCCTTTGGGGAGAGAGCAGAGGGAAAAAGAAAAAATTGGAACTCAACTTTTTTTTAAATAAATGCTAAAAATTGTCTTTACATGTAATTTTAAAAATACAATTTTTTTTGCAAGGCAATTGGGGTTAAATAACTTGCTCAGGGTCACACAGCTAGTACATGTCAAGTGTCTGAGGCTGAATTTGAATTCAGTTCCTACTAATTCCATGCCAGTGCTCTATCCATGTCACTACCTAGTTGCCCCAGTCTATTTTTATTTTTTAAAGAAAATTGTAGCACCCCTCTAAAACTGGCATAAGAATAACTCAAATAATAAGAACTCAGAACGTTGAACTTAAAAGGTGTTTTCAAGCATTGGATACCCCTGACCTTCAGTTTTATGCAATAAATATTTATTATGCCATCTACTATTTTCAAGAATTATGGTAGGTGTAGAAGATACAAAGACAAAAAAAGAAAAATTGTCCCTTTCCTCAAAGAACTTACTTCCTGGGGGCAGCTAGGTGGTGTGGTGGATAAAGCACAGGCACTGGATTCTGGAGGACCTGAATTCAAATACAGCCTCAGACACTTGACACTTGCTAGCTGTGTGACCTTGGGAAAGTCACTTATCCCTCATTACCCCACCAAAAAAAAAAGAAGAAGAAGAAGAAGAAGAAGAAAAACTTAGTTGAGTAGATAAGTAAATACAAGTTAATTTAAGAAGGGAGATCTTGGGCATTAGGATAGTCTTATGGTGATTTAAGGTGTCAGGAAAGGCTTCTTCTAGGAGGTGATACCTACAAGGATTACTAAAGGAAGCAAAAGATCCTAAAATGTGAAGGTGAGAAGGGACTCTAATCCTGGCATAGAACATTCAGTCTATATCAGAGTAGAGACAGGAGAGTGAAGCTTGGCTTTGGGAAAGAACAAATTGACCAATTTGGTTGCAAGATGGGGTGCATAAAGGGGATTAGTCTGAAATAGGTGCCGAAATGGAAGGACTTCAAATCCCGGTGGTTGTATTCTGCGGTAGAGGTGATAGAGAACCCCTCTCATTTTTTGAACCTGTGCTTTAGGTTTAAGAAGGAACACCATTTAGGAGGCTATCACAGTAATCCAAGTGATGTGCCTTTGAGTGGTGCAGAGGAGGCAGATATAAAAAAGAAAAACAGAGAAATATAGAGAAAAGTTGGGATTTGGAAGAAATAGAGTCCCATTTTGGACATGCTGAGTTCCAGATGTCTTTGGGAGATCCAAATGAAAATGTCCAACAGGCAACTTGTGGTATGGGCTCACCATTCATGAGAAATATTAAATCCAGAAATCATCTCAATAGGGATAAGTGTATCCATGGGAGGAGAGGAGGTCATTGAGAGAGGCCAAAGAGGAAGTATAGAAGGGAAGACAAAGACAAAGACAAAGCCTTCCGGACAGCTGTGGTTAGGGGGTGGGACAAGGATGATGGTGTGATAAGGAAGACTGAGAAGGTGCAGTCAATCCGAGAGTAAGGAAAAAAAAAAAAAACAGGAAAGAACAGTGTCAAGAAATAGGGGAGAATTTACAGAAGGGTACGGTTAGTTGATCAAAAATGTAAAAAATTGCAGAGAGGTCCAGAAGGATAAAGATTGAGAAAACACTGAGATTTAGCAGTTCAGATTTGGCTGGTAACCTTGGAAAGTGGAGGTTTCAATGGAATGACCTAAATTAAGGCCAGATGGCTAGAGGTTAAAAAGTAAATGGGAAATGAGGAAGTGCAACAAATTTAGACAGTTTTCTTTGTAAGAGTTTGACTATGAATAGGAGTTGAGATACAGGAAATTCACTAGGAGGAATGACCCTTAACCCTGATAGCCTAGTTGAGAATAGATAATAAAAATTTGCATATTAAAGGACCCAGCAAGTTTACTGATTGCTTTTCAAAGTGATGAACACAGTAAAGAAAATGAACACATCTTGGCCCATTTCTACCTTTCCAGTTTTATACTTTCTTTTTTTCCCTTCCTTCCTCCCTCCCTCCCTCTCTCTCTCTCTCTCTCTCTCTCTCTCTCTCTCCCTTTCTCTCTCTCCCTTCCTTGCTTCCTTCCTTCCTTTCTTTCTTTCTGGTGAGGCAATTGGGGTTAAGTGACTTGTCCAGGGTCACACAGCTAGTAAGTGTTAAATGTCGGAGGCCGGATTTGAATTCAGGTCCTCCTGAATCCAGGGCTGATACTCTATCCACTGCACCACCTAGCTGCCCCTCCAGTCTTATACTTTAACCCACCAAGTACAATAAAGCCCAGTAACACTGGTCTTCTTACTGTTCTTTCCACATGAGATTCCATCTTCTAACTCTCTTGCCTTTTCATCCCAGGCCAGCAATGCTCTTTCTTCTCAATTCTTCTCTGAGGGTCTTCCTCCCTCCTTTCACCCCACCCCCAACAGATTGATACTTTTGGGAAGGCAAGCTAGGCCATCTTTGGCCTCCATTCTTACCTAGCCTTTTGTTGAATAGGTGTTGCTTCAGACAAACCACAATCTGGAAAAGACCTTAGCTTAAAAAGGCCAAGGTCTCAGGTTGCTTTCAGAGCCATCACCAGTCATCTTGACCCATGTCTTGCCACTGGACTTTGATAGCTAGAGAAAAGAAAGAGGCTGATGACTTTGCACAGCTCTTCCTCACTTCAATCCAACTGGCTTGCAAGTCAAGACATCACCCTGCTGATACCATTGGTCCCCTTCTAGAACAAGGATGAATAACAATCCTGGATTCCCTGAGACTCTGCTTAAATCCTATCTACTGGAAAAGGCTACTTCCAGTCCTACTCATCCCTAGGACCTTCCTTCTGAGATAACCCACAGTTTACTCTGAATAGATTGTATGTACATAGTTTGCATGTTGTTTCTTTCATTAAAATGGTAGCTTCTTGAGGGCAAGGGTTATGTTTTTAGCCTCCCTCCAACTACTAGGGCAGGTAGGTAGTACAGTGGAAAGAGCACCAGGCCTGAAGTCAGATAGACTCATCTTCCTGAGTTCAAATCTAGCCTCAAACACTTACTAGCTGTGTGACCCTGGGCAAATCACTTAACCTTGTTGGCCTCAGTTTCTTCATCTGTAAAATGAGCTGGAGAAGGAAATGGCAAGCCACTCCAGTATCTCTGTCATGAACACCCCCAAATAGAGTCATAAAGACATAGGTATGACTGAAAAACAACTGAACAACAATTGCTACCACCACCACCCCAGTTTAGCACAATTCCTGGTACACAGAAAGGGCTCAATAAATGCTTGTTGATGATAAGAAAAGAAAATGGGGAAAAGATTGAGTTGGGGAGGGGGAATATAAGGTCAAGCATTGTTTCATTTTTGGCTTTGGATTTCCAACTCCTAGAATAGTGCCTGACACATAAGAGGTGATTAATAAATGCTTATAAATTGATGGATTAATTTATACCAGAGAAGGTCACTTTGACAACTAAGTAGATACAGGGATGGACCACAATTGGGAGAGACTTGAGGCAGAAAGACCAATGAACAGGATATAACAGTAGTCCAAGTGTAAGATGATAAAAGCCTACACCAGGCTGGTAGCAGTGTCAAAGGAGAGAAGGGGCTCATGGGAGAGATGTTATAATCAGCAACCCTTGGCCAGCTCCAGGAAGCCAATTGTTAAATTTTCAATGGGAGCATTTACACCTCAGAAATCATTCAACATTACAAATCAGAAAATGATGGAGAAAATGTGAATAATGAAAATTAAACTTGTGCGTGTGGGCTTGTATATTTTTCGAATATTGTATATATGTGTGTATATAATATTTTGTGTATATGTGTATATATAATTGTTTATGCAATATATTGAATACATATATGATTGTTTATATAATATATTGTGTTTATATATACAATTGTATATACATATATTTCATATTGTATATACAATATATCATTATGTATATACAATTGTTTATAAAATATATCATTTATTGTTTATGTTGTATATATGTTATATATTGTATATGCAATATATTGTATATATGTATATACATGTATTTGTGTGTGTATGTGTGTTTGTATATTTTGAGGGCTTGTTGTTAAACATTTACCAGGGGGCAGCTAGATGGCGCAGTGGATAGAGCACTGGCCCTGGAGTCAGGAGTACCTGAGTTCAAATCCGGTCTCAGACACTTAACACTTACTAGCTGTGTGACCCTAGGCAAGTCACTTAACCCCAATTGCCTCACTTAAAAAAAAATTTTTTTTTTTAATTTAGCAGTACACTCTTAGATATGGGGTGGGGCAGAGGGAGGGAGAGTCAAGAGTTAAGGATGCCACCTGGATTTTGAGCCAGGGTGACTGGGAGAAGCATGATCCCCTCAACAGTAATAGGGAAATTACTGTCATCCTTCATTCAAAAAATCATGGAAGGTCTAAAAGGGACCTTAGAGGTCACTGGGTCTGACCACCTCATTTTATGAGCAAATAAATTGAAAGGTTTAGTGACTTAACCTGGGTCACACAACTAACTAGTCGGAAATGGATGAGTTTAATTTGGCAGGGGTGTTTTTTTTTTCTTTTCTCTTTCTTGTTGTTATAAAGGGTCTCTGTCTTAGGGGAGGAGGGGATATATTCAGAAATGAAGAGTGATATAAAAACAAAAGATAAATGAAAACTGAATTTTTGTAATTATCCTGAGGCAAGGGTATGGTACATTCAATCTCTTGTTTTCCCCCTTGCCGATTTTGTAGTTGCTATTGTTTATAGTCCTGCCTTGTGTCCCAGGGGTTACTACTCCCAAGATATCAGGTCCAGAAACTAGGGCAGAAAGATGTCTTTCCTAAGCCTTTGGTATCAGGCTGAAAGGTGAGTAAAGTAAAACACTTTGACTGTGGCTTGCAGCTAATCTCTTCCCAGACTCCCCCAAATAAAGAGTGTAGAGTCAGTTTCCCCTAACAGAACCGGGTCAGTTTTCCCTTTGAGAATCTGTTTTGTCTTTCTTCACACCTTGGAACCTAATGCCAACCCCACTGAAGCTGCCGAAGAAAGAGAACAGTCCCTTGTGCCACCCTTGGGCATTTCTGCCTTCACTGTCTGAATTTAACTCATGGGATATCATTAAATTCAGGTAAAAGGGCATGATTTCCAGAGCCTTCAGTTCTCTTTGGCTGAAAACAGGCAACCAGGCCACCTGTTCCAGGGAGCCCCAATTTCACACAAAGGCCCACTGTTCCAGAGAATGCTTCTGTCTTGGCTTTGGACTGGGGAGTACTTGTGTTTCCCCCGGATACTCAGTAGTTTCTGTAATGTTCGCTTGGCCAAAGGTTAGAGGTGTGAACGCTTCCCGCCATACTGATTTCAGTTAAAGGAAGATAAGGGTACCTGGTTCTGAAAGTTTTGAGTAAGGACTTGAGATTTAAATTAAACCAAGATCAAAGGGCTCAAAAAAATGACCCCTTTAAGAGGACAGAAAAGTGTAGATGTGTTGTTGTTAGTCTTAAACAAAACTTGAAATAAATACTGTTTAGAATGGGGCCCTGGTGATAGGGAAAAGAAACATTTTTAATTGAAACATATGATAAACATGTAACAGACCTTTTCAGAACTCCCAAAAAGAGCTAAGATGTGGAGCAGAAACAGAAAGAATAGAGCTGACCATTAAACTCTCTAAGCTCTCAGGGGGGTTAGACTTTACCTGAGGACAAACTACCCGCAATGTGTTTTTGTTTGATTCCAGTGGGTAAGTGGATGAGTGGTAGAAAATAACAATTCAGAACTCCCAAGTCTACTCAGTCTACTAAATCAGACCTTCCCCGGGAGGCAGAGCTAGGGACAGAATCTAAGGACCACAACCAGCTAGTGATCATCAGAAATTCAGGATCAGGTCTATGGTGAGGCTGCCTTTAAATAACTTTTCCCCCCCTGTGCCTTGGAGAAAATAACTGGAAGTAGGGGAGGGGAGATTTTTTTACCTTCTATGAGCCCAGCTAGGTGGGTAGAGCACCAGCCCTAGAGTCAAGAAGTCCTGTTTTAAAAATCCAACCTCAGACACTAGCTGGGTTACCCTGGCTGTAACTTCACCATGTTTGCCTCAGTTTCCTCATCTGTAAAGTGAGCTGGAGAAGGAAATTGCAAACCACTCCAGTATCCTTGCCAAGAAAATCCCAAATAGGGTCACAAAGAACTGAACACCATTGAAACATCTAAGCAACAAGAAGTAGAAAACTAGGTGGAGTGTTCTACTTTTGTCTTCCAGTCTAGAGAAGGGCACAAAGTCAGACTGTGAGCTTAGCAACCTAAAGTTTTATATAAATAGGATTCAATAGTACTTAAGATACTAACCACTCTTTATATGTTCTGAGCCAGGTTAGATTGGAATTTAGTGTGGTATCTGTGGGTCATAAATTCAGAGTTTACTCCACCATGAAAAAGGATCAATCAGGATCAGTTAATTCAAGTTGAGTATGTTCCCCTTTGTCTCTGTATTCACTACATAGGCAATGCCTGGTCAGAAAGATGTACTTCCCATCTAGTGATAATTACACCAATAATGAGGCACATGAAATAATGCCTTATTATGTATACAACTATTCCTGAGGTGCATTTCAGTCTTCAGGCAACTAGGAAGTCACCAATGATTCTACTCCAGACCAATCCAAGTGCAAGGACATCCTCCTTGCCCTTTTCACAAGAAATCAGCCTTCCCAATTTATATTAAATGCTGCTACTACCACAGAAGCTGCAGACATCTTGTAGTCTTTTTTGCCTTAAAGGGTTGTATGCATGACAAATAGGGTCTAGCTAGTAAATGTTTAACTACTGACTGGGGAGGGATGGGGAAGACATTATGCACAAAACACTTTAAATTTTAATCTACATTGTTAGCATTTTTCCATGGCTCTCTTAAAGTCTAGACAATCAAACCAAACAATAAATCAAGCCCTGTTTTGTAGCTATTACTGATTTTCAAGGTGTAAATGCTCACACTGAAAATGAGACTTCTCAGGGGCAGCTAGGTGGTGCAGTGGATAGAGCACTGGCCCTGGAGTCAGGAGTACCTGAGTTCAAATCTGGCCTCAGACACTTAACACTTACTAGCTGTGTGACCCTGGGCAAGTCACTTAACCCCAATTGCCTAACTTAAAAAAAAAAAATGAGACCTCTCCAGGACACCAATGAATTGACAAATACTATGTGAAGGAAGATATGGTTGTGACCTAAACCCAAAGAAAATTTCATGGAGTGCTAGAAATCCTCAAATAAAAGTTGAATGACTACTTGTTTGAGATATTGGAGAGGAAAGTCCTGTATTGATGAACAGGAATAAGATTCTTTCTACTTTAGGGATTATACTCAACTAAACTAAAATTATGGGGGAGGAAGGAAGATGGACTTGTAATTTCATTAAGGGAAATACCAAAGAGAAAATTCTCTCTACTAAGGAAAGATCAATGGTTCCCTAATTTGCAGCCATAAAGATTTGCCTTGGGCAATAACTGAAGGTTAAATGTCATGTACCCTGAAGTCACATAGCCTTTATGTGTGAGAGGCACTTAGACCCAGTGCTCTATCAACTAGAGGTCAACCATGGCAGCCTCTAACCCAAGGCAGAAATTTTGTAGTATTTAAGTACTTCTAGTGATAGTAAACTTAATGTTCAAAAAGGAAAACTCTGCTTTTGGTCAGGGTCTGGTATTTCCTCAGTATGGAGGAATTCCTAGTAGATATAGATTAACAAACCAATAGTTGAGGTTTTTAGTTGCCCAGGGAAAAGAGGAATTAGGTGATCTGCCCTGGTCCTGCAGTCAGTATGCAGACCTTGAACCCAAGTGTTGACTCCTGAGGATTGCTTGCTATGACCATAAGTTGCATTAAAAGAATAATAACTAGCATTTATATAGAGCCTTATAGCTTATAAAAACTCTTTGTAAAATCTCATTTGATCCTCATAACAACCCTGTGAGGAAGGTGATATTATTATTCCTATTTTACAGATGAGGGAATTGAAGCAGACAGGGTTAAGTGACTTGCCCAGGGTCACACAGCTAGTAAGTGCCTGCTATGGACCATTCCACTTTCTCTATTATAATTCATTGTTAGATGGCTTGAATTATTAGAAAGTTCTTCCTTATGTTAAACCAAAATCTGCCTCTGTGTAACAAAACCCATGGCTTGTGGTTTTCCATTCTGAGACAGAGCAGAAGTCTAATCTGTGACTTGACAGCCCTTCAGATACTTAACAGATATTATCCAGACTTGAAGTCTAGTGTTCTAAATAAAAGCTAAATGAAACCAAGTTCTTCAAAAATTTCTCATATGAAATTGTCTCAAGATCCCTCCACAGCATCTTTTTCCTCTCCCCATGTGCACTTTTAATTTTTAACCTGCTGTTCAATCGTTGCAATCATCTCCAACTCTCCATGACCCCATTTAGGGTTTTCTTGGTAAAAATACTGGAGTGGTTTGCCATTTCTTTCTCCAACTCATTTTTACAGATGAGGAAACTGAGACCAACAAGGTTAAGTGATTTGCCCAGGGTCATACAGTTAGTGCCTGTAAGGTCAAATTTGAACTCAGGTCTTCCTGACTCCAAGCCCATCACTCTACCTGCTGTGTCACCTCGCTGTCCTTATTCATTCATTCATTCATCTATCTATCTATCTATCTATCTATCTATCTATCTATCTATCTATCTATCTATTTATTTTACCATTAACTTTCTTTTTAACTAAGATGTGCTGAGAAGAAACAGAATACTGTAGATGGGATCTGATTAACACAAAGTTAATTTGGGCCTTTTGTGCCACAGCAAGGTTACTCAGTGGATAGAGTGCTAGACCTGAAGTTGGGAAACACTGAGTTCAAATCCAGCTTCAGACACTTACTAGCTGTGTGACCCTGGACAAGTCACTTAACCCTGTCTGCTTCAATTCCCTCATCTGTAAAATGGGAATAATAATATCACCCTCCTCACCTGGTTGTTATGAGGATCAAATGAGATATTTACAAAGAGTTTTTATAAGCTATAAGGCTCTATATAAATGTGAACTGTTATTCTTTTAATGCAACTTCTGGTCATATTAACTTTTGGGGGAGGGAGAGAGAGAAGGGATCAGGCATCCCATGTGCCATATATAATCCGAACTTATATACATCCACTGATCAGGTATTTTTTACATGTCAGGTCAGCAAGAATTTAAGGGTTCACTATGTGTCAGGCCCTGGTTGTATAAAGAAAAGCAAATTGTTCCAAGTTTTGAAGATCTATCTCATTCTGGGTTTTGTCCTATTTCCTTTCCTTGACAGTTTATACCATTTGCAAATTTCCTAAATGTGTCTTCAAGTCTGATAAAAATGTCAACCGAGATAAGGTCAATGACAGCCATGTGGCATAGCACAGGAAACTTCCCTTCAGGCTGATATTGATTCATTAATATGAACTTTTGGGATGGGATTATTTTGGCCCCCTCAATGAGGTTACAAATGTGTTTTCTTCAGATGACTTCTCAGCCAGCTATAGTAATAGTAGTAGTGGTAGTTCAATCATGTCTGACTCTTCATGACCCCATTTGTGTTTTTTTGGGCAAAGATACTTGGAGTGGTTTTGTTTGGGGGGGCCTTGCAACCTGGATTGAGGGGCTAGCTAAGCCAAAGAATCAGAGGCTCACCATGAATCTTGTGAAATAAAAACATTTATTAGGAGAGAGGAATGTGGCCAAAGGAACAGATCACCATGGTGACTGTCCCATTGGAGTAAGAAAAGACATGGCCTTTTGTATCTTTACAAAACAAAGGAAGGGAAGGGAATTATTAGGAAAGGAGAAATCCAAAAACCAGAAAACTAAGAGGGGATCTTTGATAATGGGGTATCAGTAGGATATGCAGCACCCATCCATAACCTGCATACCCTCTTGAAGACCTTAGTATTGCTTATCAGCATACTAGGGTCACGTCCTGTCACACCTCATACCTGAGGTGGGAGAGAGAGCTGTTTCCCCCTTGGCCTAGGGGGTTTGAATCTCTTGGGTTTCTTGGGGTCCTGGATTGCCAAAACAGTTTGCCTTTTTCTTCTCTAGCTCATTTTACAAATCAAGAAACTGGGTCAAGCAGTCACACAACTAGTAAGTGTCTGAAGCCGGATTTGAATTTACAAGATGAGTCTTCCTGTCTCCTGCCCCTGTGCTCTATCCACTGTGTCATCTAGCTGCCCCAGGCATAGTGGTGCATGCCAATAATCCCAGCTACTGAGGAGACTGGCAGTTTTCTTGAGCCTTGGGGTTTTATGCTACAACAGGGTATTCAATCAGGTGTCAGCACAAAGTTCAGCACTAATGTGGTGAGCCCCTGGAATCAGGAGGACAATCAGGTTGCCTAAGGAGTACCTCACAAACAGAACAAGTAAAGCTCCCATGCAAACCCAACCTGAAGGAGATAGAGAAATATAAAAAGTTTGTGTCCAAGTTATAACGATGACCTTTAGAGAAGTTCTTTTCTGTAAATACTGGTGTGTGCAACAATAGCTGGATGTGGTCTTTTTATACAGAATGACTAATGGGGAAATGTTTTACATGATTGCTCATGTATAACCTATATCTGATTGCTTACTATCTCGGGGAGGAGGGAGGAGTGAGAAGGAGGGGAGGACTGATGGAATTTGGATCTCAAAACTCTAAATAAAAATATTTTAAAATTGGAGGGGATCTCTTTGGAAAAAAGACCTAATAATGGTATTGCTGGGTCTAAGGGTATGCAAAGCTTTATAGCCCTTTGGGCACAGTTCCAAATTGCTCTCCAGAATGGTTGGATCAGTTCACAGCTCCACCAGTAATGCATTAATGTTCCAATTTTTCCACATCTTCTCCAACATTTATTATTTCCTTTTTTTGTCATATTAGCCAATCTGATAAGTGTGAGGTGGTACCTCAAAGTTGTTTTAATTTGTATCCCTCTGATCAATAGTGATTTAGAGCATTTTTTCATATGGCAATAGATACCTTTGACTTCTTCATCAGAAAACTGCCTGTTCATATCCTTTGACCATTTCTCAATTGGGGAATGACTTGGATTCTTATAAATTTGATTTAGTTCCCTATATATTTTAGAAATGAGGCCTTTATCTGAAATGCTGGCTGTAAAAATTGTTTCCCAGTTTTCTGCCTCCCTTCGAATTTTGGCTGCATTGCTTCTGTTTGTACAAAAACTTTTTAATTTAATATAACCAAAGTCTTCCGTCTTGCAATTCATAATATTCTCTAAATCTTGTTTGGACATAAATTGTTTTCCTCTCCATAGATCTGAGAGGTAAACCATTCTTTCCTCTCCTAATTTATCTATGGTATCACTCTAAGTCTTGAACCCATTTTGACCTTATTTTTGTATAAGGTATAAGGTGTTGGCCTATGCCTAGTTTCTGCCATACTCTCTTCCAGTTTTCCCAGCAGTTTTTGTCAAATACAGAGTTCCTATCCCAGAAGCTGGAGTCTTTGGGTTTATCAGATGGTAGATTACTATAGTCATTTACTACTGTGTCTCCTGTGCCTAACCTATTCCATTGATCCACCACTCTATTTCTTAGCCAGTACCAAATAGTTTTGATGACTACCACATTATGGTATAGCTTCAAATTTAGTATGGCTAGCCCACCTTCCTCTATATTTTTTTCCATTATTTCCCTTGATATTCTTGACTTTTTGTTTTTCCAGATGAATTTTGTTATTATTTTTCTAACTCTATAAAATAATTTTTAGGTAGTCTGATTGGTATGGCATTGAATAGGTAAATTAATTTAGGTAGAATTGTCATTTTTATTATATTAGATTGGCCTATCCATGAGCAATTGATATTTTTCCAATTACATAGATCTGATTTTATTTTTGTGAAAAGTGTTTTGTAATTGTGTTCATAGAGTTCCTGGGTTTCTCTTGGCAGGTAGACTCCCAAGTATTTTATATTATCTCCCATTACTTTAAATGGAATTTCTCTTTCTATCTCTTGCTGCTGAGCTTTGTTGCTCATGTATAGAAATGCTGATGATTTATGTGGGTTTATTTTATATCCTGCAACTTTGCTAAAGGAGCTTGGATCAGCAAAACTGATCATTCTCTTTCAGAGGATAAGCTGGACATTCAGTGAAATAGGGGACTTCCAAGGATTCCTGAGAAAAAGACCAGAACTGAACAGAAAATCTGATCTCCAAATATAAGACTCTAGAGAAATATAAAGAAGTAAACAAGGGGAGGAAAAAAGGTTGTTCAGTGATATTAAACTGCTTGCATTGTTTTTCTCCCATTTGGTCAATTTTTTCTCCCATTTGGCCATTTTTTTCTTTCATTTAGCCAATTGTATTTTTATGTGTGTGTGAGGCAATTGGGGTTAAGTGACTTGCCCAGGGTCACACAGCTAGTAAGTGTCAAGTGTCTGAGGCCAGATTTGAGCTCAGGTACTCCTGAATCCAGGACCGGTGCTCTATCTATCCTCTGTGCCACCTAGCTGCCCACCCCCCCCCCCAATTGAATTTTTTAAGGAATTGTTTTCCTCAGTCAATTTTTGTGTTTCTTTTTGCAGTGTAACTCTCATTTCTCTCATTTCTTTTTCCATTTTTCTTCTACCTCTCGCATTTGGTTTTTTAAATCCTTTTTGAGCTCTTCAAAGAAGGCTTTTTGGTCTTGAGACAAGATCATCTTCCCACTTGAGTCTTCACTTGTAGACATTTTGACAAAGTCATCTGAGTTTGAGTTTTGGTCTTCCCTTTCACCATAGAAGCTGTCAATGGTAGGGGTCCTTTTTTGTTTCTTGCTCATGTTGTAGCCTATTTTTAAATTTATAAACTTGAAGTCTGCTCCTGGGGCACAAGGATCCTGTTGCAAGCTTCTCACTGCTCTCAGCTGCCCCACTCTCAGCTGTGTCGAGTTGCAGAAGTGTTGAGCTGCCCACTGAGCCCAGCTGTACTGAGCTGAGTTGCCAGCTGAGCCGAGCAGTGCTGGACTCCCTTCCCTTTCACCCAGATGAGACAGACCTTTCCTGAAGTCTTTTTAATTATCTCAATAGGAGGATTGTGTCTCTCTTGTTGTAGGTTCTGTAGTGCCAGGATCTGTTTAGAGGCTTGATTTAATGTTGTTTTTGAGGGAAAAACAGGAAAGCTCAGGCAACTTCCTGGCTTCTTTCCACCATCTTGGCTCCACCCCCAGAGTCTCAAATGGTGGTATTCTTTTTTTTTTTTTTTGGTAGGCAATGGGGGTTAAGTGACTTGCCCAGGGTCACACAGCTAGTAAGTGTCAAGTGTCTGAGGCCGGATTTGAACTCAGGTACTCCTGAATTCAGGGCCAGTGCTTTAACTACTGCATCATCTAGCTGCCCCGGTGGTATTCTTTAAGAATGCTTTTACTCCTCTGGGACCTAGCTAATATCTTTGAGAACTCAGCACATTACATATGTTGATGGTCCTTCTCTCACTGGTGCTATTAGGTTAAAATTAGGTTAAAAGACAGATTTAAAGGGAAAAAGAAGTCCCTCCAAGTGCAGCCGGAGCCTTGGAATAGAATAAAAGAGAGGCAGTACCTCTCACCCCTTTGCCTTCCTTGTTGTTTGTCCTTCATTTTCAAAAAGGGCCAATGACATCATTTGGATTGAAATGAGGCAGAGTTACTTGAAGTCATCAGCCTCACTCTCTGTTCCTGAATTGTCAAAGTCCAATGGCAGGACAAAAATCAAGACTACTGGCCTTGACCGAGTCTGCAGTGAATGACCTTGGTGTCTTCAACGCCTAACCAATCTCTAAGCACTCCCCAGAGCCTTTTTCTGCCACCTTCATAGCCACTGAAACAAATTGTTCTCATCCTCCCACTGTGTGTAGGCTGGAGGGGGAGGGTGGAGAAAGTGTTCACATGCTTTGGGTAGACATCCTCCTAATTCAATGACAGGTTTGAGGCCTGTCTGTTACTCTTGACCTGGTTTAGCCTGTCTACTGAGACAGTTTACTAGGGTGTGGCCAAGGAAGGGCCATGGGCATTATGT
The DNA here is from genome assembly GCF_019393635.1 of Dromiciops gliroides. NCBI lineage: Eukaryota > Metazoa > Chordata > Mammalia > Microbiotheria > Microbiotheriidae > Dromiciops > Dromiciops gliroides. Next base: position 261,060,521 of record NC_057866.1, read on the forward strand.
GCTTGGAAAGCAAAGTTCTTGTAGCACCACCAGTTAGCCAACAAATATTAAGTATCTACTATGTGCCAGGCACTCCAGGGATACAAAGAAAGAGTCCATGTCCTCAAGGAGTTTATACTCTAATGGGGGGAGACAGCATGCAAATAATTGTGGATAAACAAGTTATGTTGAGGATGATGGAAATAATGAGCTGAGGGAAAGAACTAGCATTAAGGGAATCAGGAAAAACTTCCTGAAGAAGTTGAGATTTTAGCTAGGCCTTGAAGAAAGCCAGGAGGGGGAGATGAGAAGGAGGAGCATCACAGGTATGGGGGATAGCCAGAGAAAATGCTTTAAGTGGGAAGATAGAGTGTTTTGTTCCAAGAAAGGCAAGGAGGCTGGAGTTACTGGATCAAAGCATATGTGAGGGAGGAGGGGGAAGCGTAAGATGTAGGAAGGTGGCAAAAGCACTCCCAACCACAATGGCTGCCTTCCTAAATGACTGCCCACCCAGCAGCATCATGGGTAGGTACAGACTTGAGCAAACTCCATGTCCATGGTCCAGTCGCTCTGCTGCCGAATATACAACCCGCTTGGGTCTGCATGAAATGGGAAAGGGGAGTCCTGCTTTCCTTCTCTCCCTAATCTGTGGGTTTATTGGTAGAGCTCAAACACCTGTAGATAAAGATAACCTAGCCCTGTCTTCCAGGTGGGGAACAGGTGCAGAACTGGAGCTGCCAGTTGGATCAGTTGTCTCAAGATTCAAAGATAATATTGAGCATTCAAAGCCTTAGAAAGGAAACCAAAAGGTAGGACTTGATCCTTTAGGTCATGTTGGGAGGTGCCTGGTGTAATCGAGAGAGAGAGAGATGCCTTTGAGTCAAAAGACCCAGGTACAAATCCCATCTCTGACAAATGCTGGCTGTGTCATCCTGGGCAAATTTTCACACTTATTTCTAATTGTATATTTTGCTTCACCAATCTCCTGCATATTCAAGCTTCAGGAAATCTAATTTGCATTGATAGAGGGAGTCCCCTTTGTGATTTTGTACAACACTGACTTGGTTTCCCTTTTAACCCCCCCCCCAAAAAAAAGAACTTTGAAGAGGCAAAGTATCATAATTCATAGAAGGAAAACCTTGAAATCAGGAAGACTTGGGTTCAAGTCATGCTCCTAGATGTATGACAGTATATAATGAGGGTTAAGTGACTTGCCTAGTGTCACACAGCTAGTAAGTGTTAAGTGTCTGAGGCCCAATTTGAACTCAGGCTCTCCTGAATCCAGGGCCAGTGCTCTATCCACTGTGCCACCTAGCTGTCTCCAAAGACTGAAATTTGAAGAGGAAGAGGTGAGGAGGGAGGGCATTTCAGGTGTAGGGGACTGCCTGTGCAAAGGCATAGTGAGGTGAGATGGAATCGTGTATCTGTGAGAAAGAGCAATTGACTATGGTATAGAAGGGAAGTCATACATAATAAGCCTTGAAAGGGAGTTTGGAGAATGTGAAGGGCTCTGTAAAGCCCATAGAACTGGGAATGCAAGGGCTCTGTATTAGTGAACATTCGCATGGCTCTAAGGTTTGTTAAGCACTGTGCGTGCATTATCTCATTTGATCCTCAGAATATTGTTTCCCCTGTTTTCAGATGGGGAAACTGAGGCTGAGAGGTTAAATGACTTGCCCAGGGACACACAGCTAGTAAGTATCTAAGGCAGGATTTGAAGCTGGGTCATAACGACCCTGTGAGGTAGCTGCTATTATTATTCCAGTTATAGAGATGAGGAAACTGAATCAGGCAAAAGTTAACTGACTATTATATATGACATATGTGATATGTAAAATTTAATGTGGTTACCTATTACTGTCCCAAATGTAGGGAAAATTAGCTGGGATTTATCATATATTTGTTACTTAGACATTAGAGGCTACTGCACCAGTTTTGGGCATTAAGCATTTATTAAAGTATAATAAATATTAGTGAAGAGAGAACACATGGAGTTCAGGAAGTTCAGAAGCCCTACATACCTAGCACAAGGTGCTGCCACCACCTCTGAATCTCAGGCCAAAAAGAAGCAGCTCCTGTGCCTGTGAGAGCAGAAGCTACTTGCAGTCCGGAAGCAAGGTGGTCCCTACACATGGCTCCAAGCTTATTGGCTGGTAGCATTCAAATTCATTGATTGACATGACTTGAAGGTGGTCTTAAGTTAGTTAACTTTAGTTAGTTAGGAAGTTTGATCTATATTTCCTTTGAAATTCTCCTGACTCAGGGCTGGCCCTGCAAAACCAGCCAGAGTACCTCTGTGTGTGTGTGTGTGGGGTGGCATCTGAGTCCCCAAAACCCCATTATTTTTTCACAGTTAACTGGCTTGCTCTGGGTCACACAACTAGTGTCTGAAACAAAATTGAAACTCATAATTTCTTCATTCCAAATGTAGCACTTTTACCCACTATACTACCAAGCTACCTCTAAGTTCATAATTCTTTTTTTTTAAATAAAAGTATTTTATTATTTTCCAGTTACATGTAGAGATAGCTTTCAGCATTTGTTTACATAAGATTTCCAATTTCCAATTTTTCTCCCTCCCTCCCCCCCTCCCCCACACAGCAAACAATCCAATATATATATATATATATACACACACACATATATATGTTTCATAATTCTTGTTGAGACTAAAATGGATTCTAAAGTTAGCAAAAGGAACTCTGCTGTTATTTGTAGCTATCAGTAGATATAAACTGATTACCACTTCTGGGTAGATGACCTAATATTTACATAAAAACTTGTTTTCTTCCCTTTAAATTTTTAAAAATAATATAATTATCTGGCCCTGTATTTTTTTTTTTTAGTGAGGCAATTGGGGTTAAGTGACTTGCCCAGGGTCACACAGCTAGTAAGTGTTAAGTGCCTGAGGCCGGATTTGAACTCAGGTACTCCTGACTACAGGGCCGGTGCTCTATCCTCTGTGCCACCTAGCTGCCCCGTGGTCCTGTATTTTTAAGAAATATGGGTTTTCGGGGCAGCTAGGTGGCACAGTGGATAAAGCACCAGCCCTGGATTCAGGAGCACCTGAGTTCAAAACCGGCCTCAGACACTTGACACTTACTTGCTGTGTCACCCTGGGCAAATCACTTAGCCCTCATTCCCCCGCCAAAAAAAAAAAAAAAAAAGAAAAAGAAAAACCAGTTTCCTTAATGTCATCTGCTATAAAGGTCTAATATTGGAGAAAATAATTTTAGAGGCTATAATTGTTGAATAATAATGGGACATCAGATTTTACTATAACTCCAGTGAGCTGGAGTTCTTGCCTTTCAAGTTCAATTTTAAAGAATATACAAGACTGTAAAGTTGTGAATATCCAGGAAATGTAGCTATTTATTGTGCAAGCTGGCCATATTGCATAATGGCCAAGCATGCACAAGAGGGCAGATGACTGAATTCTGGGCGTTATTGATGTAGATGCTCTATTGACCTTCCTCATTTCTCCAGCCTTCTGCAACAGGCCTCCTTCGCTTAACATGTGGAAGGGGTGGAGGGTGGGATGTACCAATGTACCTAATACATGGTTTTGACATTTAGAACTCTAAAAAAGAAAAAGGGGGAAAGAGCAGTCACTTTCTTGGATTGCTGATGGAATCCTACACCTGTCTCCCTTCTCTCCTAGAATGACTGTTCCTTCTCCTGGCAACCCTGAGCCTATCTGAATTTGCCCTAGGCAGCAGAATTCCTAGTTATGGTTGTATGGCTGAAGAGGGAAAGGCTTTAATCATAGCCCTGGACACATTGCACATCTGTCATGTGAAGACCAACCTGGGCAGGTTGAAGGAGGTTTATCACCAGAGATATAAATAGCAGGAGATTATTTGGGTTTTTTGGTTTGTGTTTGGTCATAGCAGCTCAATAAACCTGCTTAATATGATGTATAGGGGCCACCACAGTCTACAGTGGAGCTGAGGGTGGAGGAGAAGGGAAACCCATACTGAGAAAATCGTGGCTCTTTGAAATACTGAAGCAGTCAGTCCATGAGTCAACATTTATTAAGCATCTACTGTATACCAGGCACTGTGCTTAGCACTAGGGGTACAAAGAAAGGCAAAAGACAACTTGCCCTCACATGTCAGGCAGCATTGGGAGAATTCTAGCTTTAGAGCCAGGCGACCTAGGTTCAAGCTCTGACCGTGTCACTACCTAGCTTGGTCTATTCTCTTTCTCTGGGCCCCAGTTGACTCATCTGCCAAGCAAAGGGTTTGGACCAAATGATTACCAAGGTCCCTTCTAGGGCTAAATCTATGATCCTGTATGGATATAAGGTGGTATCCACCCAGATTTCCATTAAATCAGCAAAATCTATTTATACAGTTCAGTGGGAAGTGGTGCTTCAAGGCAGCCCAAGGATCCCTCAAAGACTGAGGATGCAATTTCATGCTAAGCATGCTGTTCCTTCCCCTACCTTGAAGCAGGAGTAATTCCCATCACAGAAGCAGTAGCATCTACCATACACCAAGTACAGAGTTCTCCTAAGCATTTCACGCTTAACTTTGCACCCTGTGTTAACTCATTAGAACACGCCTTCTTGCCCCTCCCTGCAGAAGCCCCACAGCTATCATTCTCTTCTGCCCCCCATGCCTGGTTACCCCTGTCCCCCAACATTGCCCTGGACTGAACAGGCGCTAGTGCCAGGTTGGACTGCCTGGCATCATCCTGGCCTGGTAGAAAATGGGCAAAAGACTCAAACTGAACTGAAGGTAGTTAGAAGCACTATTTATATTTACAATAAGGTTTGTAACCCACTGTCCCAGAATAGATGACATTCTCTTCCCTGACTCCTTATTCTTGGAGTGACTTGGACTGACAGAACAAGGCTTTAGAAGACAGAGCTATCGTACATGAACATTGAAGTCATTTTTCTTCCTTTTCTCTCACATTAAGAAAGGCAGAACACAAGCTGATTTGGGGTATCCACCACAGCACATGGTGTACCCAGGAAATGTCACATAATAACCTGCTTCTTATAGAATTGAAGTTCCTAGAGGATTGTGGGATATAGCATGGCAAGGAACCTTGGAGGCCATATAAATCAACCCTTTCAATTTACAGATATGGAAACTGAGGCCCAGAGAGGTACAGTGCTCACAAAGCTAAAGTAGCAAATTTGGACTTTGAATTTGAAAGTTTAGCTATGTCATTAGTGAGCCACCATCAGTAATCTTGGAAACATCCTAGCAAACCAGACAGGAACTGCTTTGTTACTTGTTATTTATTATTTGTTATTGTTGTTTTGTGTTGTTGGTTTGTTTTTTTGGTTTTTGTTTTCTTTTCAAAAAAGAAGAGAGAATAGAATCTGTAAATTCTATCTCAATGAGCTTGACTTCAGTTCCTAGGAAAATTCTGGAACAACAGGCAAATGAAAGAGACCGGGCATAAGGTTAGTGGGACACACAGAACTGAGACCAATATTTTCCTTCCCTACCCATCCATGGAGGTGAGCCAAGAAGGATGTGGGTTAATGATTATCAAGAAAAGGAAGTGGTGATTATATAGAGGCAAACTGGCTTCATCAAAAACAAGGTTATATTAAACTACTTTTATTTGCTTTTTTGACAGAGTTACCAAACTGGTAGAGCAGAGGCATGTTTTCATTTAATTTAGTTTTTTAGGAAAATATTTACTAGATGGGGGCAGCTAGGTGGTGCAGTGGATAGAGCACCAGCCCTGGAGTCAGGAGGACCTGAGTTCAAATCCAGTTTCAGACACTTGACACTTACTAGCTGCGTGACCCTGGGCAAGTCACTTAACCCCAATTGCCTCACCACATTATAGTTAGTTTAAAAAAAGAAGAAAATAACATTTAGGAGATAATCTCAAATCATTCTCATAGAAAAGATAGAGAGCTGTGGACCAGACAACTATACAATTCGATTTATTTTTAACTGGTTGAGTAGGTAGGCTTTAGGAATGGACATTAATGGTTCAATATAAAATTATAGGAGGTTTCCAGGCAAGTGCTTCAGTGATCTACATTTGGTCTCAGTGATTTTTTTATCTGTGACTTGGATAAATTAGTGAAAAGCGTGCTTATCAAATTTGCAGATGCCACAAAGCTAGGAGGGATAGGTAACACCCTGGATGACAATCAGGATAGGGGAGGGGGAGAAGAGATCTCAACAGGCTAAGCAGCAAATTGAATAAAAATGAAATTCCATACTGCTTGGTTTTAAATAATCAACATCATGTTTACAAATTGGGGAGGTCAGGTTCAGACTGTCTGAAAAAAAGATTTGGGAGGTCAGTGGATTCAGGTCAATTAGGAGTCAGCAATTTGGTTTGGTTTGGTTTGGTTTTGTGGGGGCAATGAGGGTTAAGTGACTTGCCTAGGGTCATACAGCTAGTAAGTGTCAAGTGTCTGAGGCCAGATTTGAACTCAGGTCCTCCTGAGTCCAGGGCCAGTGCTTTATCCACTGTGCCACCTAGCTGCCTCCAGGAGTCAGCAATTTGGGATGGTGACCCAAAAGCCAATGTGATCTTGGGCTGAATCAGGAGGCACATGATATCCAAAATTGAGTATATGATCATCCTTTGGTGTATAAAGCATTATGCCCTTGTCAGACCACATTTGGAGTAGCATGCTTAGTTGTGGTTGCCATGAGTCAACCTTCCACAGTTTTTTTCTATTACTTGGAGTTTAGCATTCTTTTTTTTTTTTTGCTATTATAATCATTGTGTTCCACTTATGTCACTCTGTATCAGCTCATACAAATCTTCCCAGTGTTTCTTTGAATTCCCCATATCTGTCATATCTTCATCTACAATAATATATTATTATTTTCTTTTGCCATGGCTTTTTTCGGCCATTTCCCCATCAATGACCACCATTTTGTTTCCTATTCTTTGATAACACAAAGAGGAGGCCTATGAATATATATATATAATATGCACATTAGACTATAGGTTCTATAAAGTGAAGTGAAAATATTGAAATAAAGTTTTACTTTTTCTCCCTCTCCAGCTGTCCCATAATAAATTCTGGTGCCTTTTCCTTTCTTTCCTTTTCACCATTATTAGCATCCCCATTCCTATTCCCATCCTCACCATCATATCATCATCTTTTACATTTGCATGATGATTTTCAACCTGAAAGTCTTTTTCTTACTGTTAGCAACTAATTTGTTCCCTTCACAACAATATGAAGAAAACAGTCAGCTAATAAATATTTTATTAATCATCTATGATATGCCAGGCACCGCGCTAAGTGCTGGAGATACAAACACAAAAGAAAACCAGCCCCTAACATCAATCTAATGGGGGAGGACAACATGCAAAAGGAAGTTCAAAAGGGGATGCTACACTACCATTATGAAGAAGTCCAAAGTAATGTAGCCAGGAAGAAGTGATACAATTTACTTAATACCAGTGATTTAGACTTGAACACAGCTCCTAACTCTAAGAGCAGCATATTACTACCCTCATGAATGATATATAATATTTTGATTAGAACCAAATTTTTTTCAGCTATTGCTATACTGGTCCAAATAGAGGTTATTTTCCCCCCTTTAAATCCTGATTCATACAAAACCCCAGACTAACCTGTAAACCCACTCTTGTGAGTTGTTTTGTGTTGTGTTTTTTTTCAATGTGTACCCATTTGTTTTCCCTTTTAAGATTTTAATAGTGTGGCTTATATTAGGAGGTACTTTGTATTGAAATTAATATAGTACTTTTAAACACCAATGAACTCCTAGTTCCAAAGTTAAAATTACTCTTCCTATCAATTGGAACTACCCTTTTGTGTGTGTGTGTGTGTGTGTGTGTGTGTGTGTGTGTGTGGTTTTTTTTTGGGGGGGGGTTGGGGCGGGGAGTGAGGGTTAGGTGACTTGTCCAAGGGAAAACAGGAACTACCCTTCTGAAGGGAAGGGGGATGATATGGACTTAAATGGACTAATGGGACAAGTAAGTGATACAGGGGATCTTTATCTTTATCTTTATCTTTATCACCAAGCATGGAGTAAGGAATATCTGAGTTCAAAACCAACCTCAGACACTTAAGAGCTGTATGATCCTGGGCATATCACTTAGCCTCTGTTTGCCTCAGTTTCCTCATCTGGGAATAATTATAGCACCTACCTCCCAAAGTTGTTGTAAGGATCAAGTGAGATAATGTTTGGAAAGCACCTAACCCAGTGCCTGGTACATAGTAAGTGCTATATAAATATTATTTATTATTATTATTTTATTCAACTCTGGAGACTAGGAAAATCACAATTTGGGGACTTCTTTTCTATTATCAACATTTTTGAGACTGGTGGTAGTTTAAAAATTTTTTTAATAACATTTTTATTTATAGTTTTGGGTTCCAATTTTTATCCTTCTTTCCCTTGCTCCCCTCCTGCCTCCCTGAGGTGGCAAACAATCAGATATGGGTTATATGTGTATGATATGCAAAACTTTACCCTATTTGTCATTTTGTACAGGGAAAGTTGATTAAAAGAAAAAAAAATGAAAGAAAGTGGAAATAGCATGCTTCAGTCTGTTCCATCAATATCAGTTCTTTCTTTGGAGGTAGATAGTATATTTCATCAATAGTCCTTTGGGATTGTCTTGGATCATTGTATTGTTGAGAATAGTCAAGTCATTTGCAGTTCTTCATCAAAACTGATGGTATCTTGATATGGTCATTTCTTGTAGGAATGAACTTAATTCTTTATTGAAGGCCTACAACATTTTTTACGGGGACCAGAAAAACCGGCATATTATTTATGGTGAGGTAAGAACATCACTAATAGATAATAGATGGATAAATGGATAATCAATTTGATACTCAAAGCAACATTATAAATGATCTGTAGGAAGTATGGTCATTGAAAAAAAACGTTTTAGAAAATGTTAACTCTTGAATTTGCAAATTCATCCATTTGATGATTCTACAAAAGGCCCCTTGATATTTCCCTTTTGATTCAAAATAAACAACTCAAAGAATTTGGATCTCACTAAGAAAAGATGTCATGCTATCATCATAATCAAATTTACTAAGAAACAACTTATATATATTAGGGTGTACAAAGAACCCTGAGTTCCACTTCTGAATCATCCTCCAAGACAACAAATCTGAAAAGTCACCTCAACAGTTAGATAACTGTAGCAACCAGTCGATTTCAGAAATGACTGAGTAAATGAGTCAATCTAAATGCTTTAAATAAGATTTGGGCCAAGTAGATAAGGGATGATTGTTCTGGTTTAGAGTATTCAATTCTATGATTTTCTTGTTTTTATGGGGGGGAAAGGAGGGTTGATCTCCCACCCTCAACCTCAGTTGGTGATGTCATCAAAGAAAGTAGGGAGTGGGGACAGGGAAGGCCAAAGGACAGAGTTAACCAGTCATTGGTATGTTAACAAATTGCAAGGATATGTCTCTGGCCCAGTCATCCTGTGAAAGAAGTTATCTGATTATATTGGAAGGGTAGCTCCCCTTTATCTGGGTAAAGAATGACCATACCCTAGGAGGTCTTTAAACAACTAAGCCTTCCAAGCTCTGGAGACAGTGGAACAGTTTAAGAGTTTAAGGAATTTGGGACAGCTAGGTGGCACTGGCCCTGAATTCAGGAGACTTGAGTTCAAATCCAGTCTCAGATACTTGACACTTACTAGCTGTGTGACCCTGGGCAAGTCACTTAACCCTCATTGCCCCCCCCCCAAAAAAAGAGTTTAAGGAATTCAAGGCAAGGAACAACATTATGCTATCCCTGAGCCTCTTCCAGAGAAGAGGAAAGGGGGGTGATTTTTCTCTCCAACCCTCTACATAATTTTCCATATTACAGTACAGTTACTTGCCTGGTAGGAAACACCCCATCAATCAGGAAGTATTTCAGAACAGTTAGAAGCAGGAAACAAAGTCACACTCTCCAAACAGAAACAGATGTGGCATTTAAGGCAGGAAGCAACTTCAAGGAGTATGTGTGTGTTTATATGTATATATGCATGTACATATACAGCTATGTATATATACTTATATTTATGTACACTAATATTATCTAGCAGTCCCATTTATATTTCTTAGCAACATATAGAACTTTTACCAAAATTGACTATATATTTTTGAGGATAATGGAGACCATTTTCTCCAATATTATTTAATATGATTCCAGTTCTAGAAATGTTATATAGAAAGAAATTAAAGGCATAAAGATAGGAAGGAGAAGCTAATATTATTCCTATTTACCAGTGACATCATAGTTTACCTATATGATCCTAGGAAATCAGTAAAGATGCTGATTCATTAGAGATATTATAAATAAATATAAAAAGGCAGAGAGAATAAACTTATCAATTTTTTTCATATTTACCAGCAATTTTTTTAATTAGTGCTTTACCCACTGTGCCACCTAGCTACCCCCAAGTCTATAGTTTTTTGTGGGTTTGTGTGTGTGTGTTGTTTTTTGTAAGGCAATTGGGATTAAGTGACTTGCCTAGGGTCACACAGCTAGTAATTGTTAAGTGTCTGAGGCTGGATTTGAACTCAGTTTCTCCTGAATCCAGAGCCGGTGCTCTATCAACTGTGCCACCTAACTACCCCATAAGTCTATAGTTTTTTAAAGAGTTTCCATGGATCTTGCATCTTGTTGATGTCGGCATTGCCTCCATTGTGGGCTGTAAGGTGGCCATCCCTTCTCATCTATCATTCTTCTTTTTTTTTTTAAACTGATCATTTAAAGACCATAATACAATAACAATAGATATAAGTTCAGGGAGTAGAAACAAAAAATCCCAAAGGCTCAAATTGAGAATTAAAAATAAAATCTTAATGAGTGAGCCAAAGGATAAATCATAGCAACAATTGATAATTAAGTGAAAGAAAATGATAATGATGAAACAATATACCAAAATTTCTGAAATGAAGCTTAGGCAATCCTCAAGGGAGCAGAAGGGGAGAGGGAGAGGGAAAGAGGGAGAGAGAGAGAGATGCATGCATGTATACAACTGTATATACCTAAAAACATACATTATAAAAATATGAGGGGGACAGCTAGGTGGCGCAGTGGCCCTGGATTCACGAGGACCTGAATTCAAATATGACCCAAACACTTGACACTTCTTAGCTGTGTGACCCTGGACAAATCATTTAACCCTGTTTGCCTCAGTTTCCTCATCTGTAAAATGAGCTGGAATAGGAAATGGCAAACCATTCTAATATCTTTGCCAAGAAAACCCCAAATAGGGTCATGAAGAGTTGTACATGACTAAAACAACAAAATAGACCAAGAGCATTAATAAATATTAATCCAAGAATTTCAAATAAAATCCTGTCAAACAGACTACATAAATCTATCCAAGAAATCATTCATTATGACCAAGTTTCAAATGGTTTTGCTGGTTAATTTCCCTTTTAAAAATATCTCTTATTAATTTTGTTTTTCAAGTAACAATTATTTTTATTATTTTGTCCTTCTAAGATAACGATCCCATTTCACACACACACACGCACACACACACACACACACACACACACATCTCTCAGTATACATCTACATAGCTCAATGAAACAAATTCCCACATTAATCATGTCCCAAAACGTATGTTTCAAGTTCATCGCCTCTCTGGCTAAGGTGAGTAGAGTGTTTGATATTTATACTCTTGGACTCATAGTGTTTTCAGTGCATTGATAAGAGTTATAATGTATTTCTGAGGGTTTTTTTCTATAATGTTGTTATAATTGTATAAATCATCCTCCTTATTTTGCTCATTTCACTCTGCATCTTTTACAAAGGTCTTGCCCATTAATTCTGAAATCATACTTTTCATTATTTATTATGTCACAATAATATTCTATTACATTCACATACTGCAATCTGTTTAGCCATTTTTTCTTTAAAACAGGGTTATTTATTATGTGAAATAGCTTTTTAAAAAAACAGATGTTAACATATTTTGCTTTTAATAGCCATTCACTAGCTGTGGACCTTGGTATACAACCTCTGTTCACCTCAGTTTCTTCAACTGCAAAATGGGGATAATAATATAACTTACCTCTCAGGGTTGTGGTGAGGATCAAATGAAATAATGTTTGTAATGTGCTTAGCACATTGACCAGCACACGGTAGGCACTTTATAAATACCAGATAAAATAATATTTTTGTTACATTAAAAACATTTATAGAATGCCCAGATCCTGTGAGAGCTTTCTTGTAACAAAGTCAACAAGCAAAAACTGTCAATGCAACATCATCAGAAAGTACAAGTAATGTTCCACACCCATAGTTTTACCAATCTATTTTTAAAAGTATTTTAGTGAACATAATTAGCATACGTTAATTTTCATTAATTATCATAAATCTATTTTCTCTCCCTTCCACTTCTAACTCCATTGATTAAAAAAAGGAAAACTAAAACAAATTCCTTGTAACAAATATGCATAGTCAAGCAAAACAAATTCCTTCATTGGCTAGTTACAAAAATATTCTGAAAACTAAATCCATCACCTCTCTGTCAGGAAGAAGATAGAATATTTTTTCATCAATCCTCTGGAATGATGAATGGTCACTACATACTTCTTACAGCTTTTAAAGTTGCTCCTTTTCAGTGTTGTTATAATAATAATAATAATAATAAAAGCTTTGAAAGGCTTACAATATGCTTTAAAATATCTATTTAGCAATAAAAACAACCCTGGGAGGTAAATCCTATTATTATACCCATTTTTCAGTTGAGGAAACTGAAGAAGATATAGGCAAAGTAGCTTACACTGGACTAATAAGTATCTGAGGCATAATTCAAATTCAGAGTTCCTGACTTCAAATCCATCTTTCTATCCAGTGCACCACCTATCGGAATTTTAAGGAATTGTTTTGATTCTGTTTATTTGATTCTTCAAAGGTTGTCCATTTTTATAATTTTGATCTTATAGTAAAAATTATTCTTTCAGGGTCTGCTCACTTCACTCTTCATCAGTCACACAAGTCTTTCTTTCCATATCTCTTCAAAATACTGTTTCCTCATTTCTTATAATATAATAGTATTCCATCACATTTGTATACTACAATTTATTGTTATTTCTCATCTGTACCACAACAAAAAGAGTTCTTAGAAATATTTTTATACATATAAAACTTCTTCCTATTTTTCTTTTGGGTACAATTTGTACTTTGGGTTTATACCTATATTTCTATTTTTCTTTTGTATATCTTGGTAGGTTATAAGATGGCTGTCTGGAAGGGGGAAGAGAAGGGATACTGGAAGAAATTTTTTAAAAAATTTTAAATATGACAAATTTATTTTAAAAATCAATGCATAAATGACTATGCCTCTTATCAAGGATGAAAAGATGCCCTAAGCAATGAAATTGTTTGCAGATAAATCGAGAAACCAAACAAATGCTGTTTTTTTTTTTGGTCAATTTCTCCTGCAGTTTATTTTCATACTTTGAATATTGAATTGGTATATTTTTCAGAGAAAGTATTGAATTTTTTGATATACTACAAAGAGTGTTGATGGGTTAATTTTTTTCTCCTAGACTGAAGAAGACAATCTAATTATCGAAGGAATTTTAGATATATTCTGGGGAGTACAAAAGCCTATCCGACTGAAAATACAAGATGAGAAGCAGGTTCCATCTTTTGCTACCATCAAGTCATCAACATTATTTTCCCAGAAGGGGTGAGTTATAACTCTGATATCTCAAATACAAAGTATTGCAAATATGAGCTGTGTTTTAGACCTGAATGAAAGTGGGTAAATATATTTCTTTAGAAATAAAGATCTTTATCTACTGGAGGTAAGGTTTAATTTTGTTTGTTTGTTTGTTTTTTGTGCCAGACAGAGTCTTTTCTTTCCAAGCTATGTTTATTTACTCTCCTTACCCTCTAGAAAAAGAAGCCTTAGTAAGATTCAGCCTAATTGTTGTAATGCAGTGGATAAAGGAAGAACTGAGTTTAGATCCTGCCTCAGATGAATACTAGCTATGTGAGCAAGGGCAAGTCCCTACAGCTCTGTTTGGCTCAGTTTCCTCAACTGTAAAATTAGGGCATTAATACCACCTACCTCCCAGGATTTTTGTAAGGATCAAATGACATATTTGTTAAAAAAAAATGGTTAGCACAGTGTACAGCATAGGTGCTATATAAATTTTTATTCTCTTCTCCTTTTGACCCCAGTCTTGTAGAACTGAGACCTCTCATGAGTTGTCTTCTTTCACCCTCAAGTCCCAAATTTGTAGCCTTACATCACCATTGGAGCCCATATAATTAATAGTAACCAATAATAAGAAAACAGAGGAATGTGTAAACACTGCATCCATTGCCAAAGTCACTTCTGTGCTCTGGGAAAGCATGCGAAAGAAGTCGCTGACTAGAACCCCATGCATTGTCCACTGCCACATCCTCCAAAACACTGAGACTGCCACCCCACAAGTCAAAGCAGAGACTCAGTCCACAGAACAAGACTGAACTCAGTTCCATTGTCAGTAGCAAGGAAAATCTACTCATCTGATTCAGCTCCCCTGAAGAATTCACTTCAAATTGTCTTTACAGAATCTCTTTTCCATGGGCAGTTAAGTGTACAAGTCAGACAGATTCTTTTTCCAAAGGCCATTAACTGCCAGTCCCCTAAGAAATGAAATCCCATTAATACTTTCTCAAAGCCTCACATAGATTCTACTAGACATGACGATTAATACTCCGTTTCTTTTCTTTTCTTTTCTTTTCTCTTCTTTTCTTTTCTTTTCTTTACTTTTCTTTACTTTACTTTACTTTACTTTTCTTTTCTTTTCTTTTCTTTTCTCTTCTTTTCTATTCCATTCTATTCCATTCTATTCTATATTCTGTTCTATTCTTCTATTTCTTTCTCTCTCTCTCTCTCTCTCTCTCTGGAAAAATAACAATCTATAAAGTCTATGTGGGAGGGGTATGTCATCTAGGGTTACCAACTATCAATCAAACATTGACCTCTTTCTAGCTCAATTAGGAAACCCCTGTATTGGAGGTCAGGACTTAACAGGTTTGAAATTAGAATGAATGCTTCTTTTCATAGCTTAGGGAGTTTTACTGGTATCTTGTAGCACTTATCTATGGTATTGGTTGTATTCACCAAGCAAAACATACAATCCACGCTTGGAAAATGATGCCCTCTATTGTAAAATGGTGGGGGGAAGGGAGGGTGTGGAAAATACAATGCAATATATGCTTCATTTAACATTGGATTATATAAAGTATTTCAACCCAGTCACAGCTCCACTGTACTCATGAAAATTCCATTGAAAACAGGTAGAGTATCATCTATTGCTTGACACTGCCCCCAGCCCCCAGTCATATTTTAGAAAACATTTATCACCCTGGAGTGACTCCAAGTCTTTAAATAGCCTGGAAAATTGACTCATTTTTACAACTCGAATCTTATTAAATGATCAAGGAGAGGTCAAAGAATTTGAGCAGAAATGTTTGACTCCTATAAGATCTTCATCAAAAAATCTTTTTGAGAGATTCAAGCGCCAAGTCTAGTCAAGTAGCCTTCCCAGGCAGATTTTCTGTACATTTCGGCTGTTTCTAGATAATTGGAGCTGTTAGTATACCAAGGTTCATAGTGATGATAATTAAAAACTTCTGTTTGCCAATAACTTCTTGTATCCTACCAAGGACCAGCACATTAATACGGCAAGAGAAACAAAGGTTGCTGAACCAGGGGACAGGGAACTTGAGTGTTCAACCTATCTCTGTTGTTTGACTTTGGGTAAAATTCTTGACCTTCCTGCACCTCAGTTATAAAATGGATGGGGGAAGGGGAGGTGAGAAAGGATGGTTAATGGGAAAGTGCCTAAGTTACCTGGAATATGTCAGAAATGAGATAATTTACATAAGTTGCTTTTCTAGAAAATGAAAACTAAATTTGTTTGATAAAATTTAATGTAGGGATTTTTCTAAACTATATTGCATACTTTCCTACCTTCTCAAACAGGAGGTGTTTAATGTACTTAAATCTTTTCTTCATAGTACATGGCACGTAATAAATACTTGTTGAAAGAGTGATCACTTTAATGATTCAAAATCATCTTTAGGAACTTTAATTATTGAACTATTATGTAGTATAATTTCGGTCTCAAGACCTGCTGAAGCTGTTATTTCCCACTTTCTTAAATAGCCCAAGACTGCTGTGTTTTGGGTGTGGGTTTTTTTGTTCTTGTATCCGAAGTTCATTGTTTTTGTCAGGCTTCCTGTCCTCACTATTGTCATGATACTACATCTAGCACACTGGCCCCATTCCCTAACTTGTGGCATTTAATTTCACAGCAACCCTGTGAGGCAGGAGTTCTTATTTGTAGGGTCTGAAATTGTCCAACTTACAATAAAAGAAACTGAGGCAGAGATCTGAGCCAGTAACACTTTATTAAAGGATCCATGGCCGCCTCCAATGAAGTGGACCTCAGGTCCACTTCCTCCAGGACCTTGGTTTTATAGTGCTTGATACCCAGATGATACAGAAGAGGCACAGTAAAATACAGGAGGAGGAGTCTTATTGGTTGGTAGATCTTGACCCTTCATCCTCCAGGAGGGTCTACACAAAATATAGAATCCCATTGATTGGCAAATGAGCCGATGAACACACTTAGACAGCAGACCTATCTTGACCTTTCAGGAGGACCTACCAAGCCAACAAGCAGACCCATAGACCAAGTTGACAAACAGATGTCAAAATATCTCCATGGGCCAATGGACCAGTAAAAAGTCATTCTACAAACTAACACATATGGTCACTTATTGGCCAAATTCTCATGGCCATCTCCTCATATTGGGCAATAGAGGGATAACAAGGGACAGGAGGGCAACAAAAATAGCTGGGGGAACTTTCCAAGTAATTGAGTCACCTCCACCACACTGGGCTTGGTCACCATAACAAGGCAAAAACAAGGATTGGAAGTCCTCTAGTTGATTTCCTGTGGTTAAGTAGTTAAACTTAAAACCTGCAGTTCACAGATCTAGGGCCTAATATAGAGAAGTTATAATCTCTACCCCTATTGAATTATATACTGATTGGAATAAAATGGGACTCTAATCATCTGTTATATATTATCCCCATTTTATAGATGCAACAACTGAGGCTGAAAAAAAGTTGTGAAGTTACTTGCCCAAGGTCATAAACTTCTGAGGTGATATTAAAAACCAAGTCATTCTGACTCCAAGTGCAGAATTCACTCTATTATGTCATGCTATGACCCTTGGATGGATAAAAGTCCCTAGAGCTTCATTTCCTACTCTCTCATTGGAAGAAATTCCCTGGACTCTATTTCCAAGGACACCGTGTGTCTGGCTACAAAGCACTGGTACCAGCAGGAGAGGACTTCAGCAGATGGGAAGTTTTCTAGGAAGGGAGGTTTGAGAAAGCAGAAGTGTTGAAGGCATTCATGAGTGGGAACAGGAAAGACGAGTCACAAACCACAGAGAAAGCAGAGGAACCTGGGAAGCGGTGCTGCTATAGGAGTCCTGGGAGAATTGGGATGATCCCAGACAAGAGCCAAGGACCTTTTAGAGCTCTCTGACCTGCCTCCCAAAGGGCTTTTGTAGATTCCCATAAAGCAGCCAGCACCAAACTCTAAGCTATTTACCGTTGGGTCTTGGGTTCAGAGGCAGCTATATTCCACCTCTGATTTGCTGCAACACTTCATAAAAATCATAGTTTTATTGTTATCTTTTAGTTTTATATTATCTTCATTCCAAGGCATGCTGGTAAGTGTTTAACAACCTGCTTTTCTATACACACAGATAGGTGGATGGATGGATAGACATGTATATATAAGTATACATATATGTAAGTATATATCATATGGATGTGTGGATACATACACATACACATACACATACACATACACATACACATACACATACACATACACATACACATACACATACACATACACATACACATACACATACACATACACATACACATACACATGCTTTGTGGAGGAGTTTCAGTGATGTCTCACTCTCTATAACACTATTTAGGATTTTCTTGGCAAAGACACTGGAGTAGTTTGCCATTCCCTTCTCCAGCTCATTTTACAGATGAGGAAATTGAAGCAAACAGGGTTAAATGCCTAGCCCAGGATCACACAGCTAGTGTCTGAGATGAGATTTGATCTTAGGTCCTCCTGACTCCAGGGCCAGGACTCCATCCACTGTACTACCTAGCTGTACACACACACACACACACACACACACACACACACACACACAGAATTATCCCTTCCACATTGTGACTTTCTCCATCTGGTTTCAGTATATCATGGGTCAGCATAAAATTAAATGGGAATTTGGGGGGAGTTTTGCAGAAGACATAGATGACATGCAGAGGCCAACAGAAAACACAGAAAAAGTATTTTAGTGGAGGGTTATTTTTTTGTTTTGGGGTTTTTTTTGCAAGGCAATGAGGGTTAAGTGACTTGCCCAGGGTCACACAGCTACTAAGTGGCAAGTGTCTGAATCTGGATTTGAACTCAGGTCCTCCTGAATCCAGGGCCAGTGCTTTATCCACTGAGCCAGCCAGCTGCCCCCAGAAAAAGTATTTTTACTTAACATTGAATTACATCTAGCCTATAACCTACTTAACCCAAATTTGACAATAAAGTACTGTAAACACTCCATAAAAGAAGAAAAAAATCAGACTTCTTCTCTGGTATGAAGGGAGGGCCAAAAAATTTTAGTCAGAATTTGCAAATCACAGAGGCACCACACCCCTATCACATACATACACATATACGTGCATTCACATGTATGCATGTACACATGTATGGAATACTTTAACGTTTAATCTTCATTATGAACATTTTCTTTATCACTTTCTGAAATATATTTACATATATGTGTGTATGTATATATGTATGTATGTGTATATATATATATATACATATATATAAAAATATATATAGCCCTCATTGAGAGCGTTTTGCTGATTCCTAAGATATAAATGCTCACACTGAAAATTTAACTATCAGCTTGCCTGTTGTCAGTTCTAGCTGCCTCCAATATGTCTCTGCCGTCCCTTGGGATTATATGGCTCCCTCCAATCCCTTCCCAGAGAGTGATCCCTTATAACAAAGATTTAAAAAGAAAGGGGGGGGGGGAAGCAGTTCATATGCTGGGAAAAATTAGTGGGGATTTGAAAGGTATATTATAACATTTCTTTAAAGGGGTTATGGAGGAAGTATGGAGTATTTGATAGAGAGCTATCCTCAGAGCCAGAAGGATCTGCCACTGACCCATATTGCCTTGTGACCTTGGCAAAGATATTTAACTTCTTAGTGCTCTACACAACTAAGATTATAAATGACAGAAAAGATGCTCCAAACCTGCAGTAGTAGAGGGAGTTTCCTCATCCAGGAATTCCCTTTGCCAATGAAATCATAGTTATCTCCCCAATCAGATGTGAGCCACATTGGAGTAAGGACCATTGTTTGTCTTTCTTTGTATCCCTAAAGCTGGTACACAGTAGGCACTTAATAACTGCTTGTTGATTGGCTGCCCCCTTTTCTAGCTTAGATCATAAAACTTCTAGAACCTACAAGAAATTATACCCATTTATATATGGGGTGGCTAAGAATGGTTCTATTACCTCATTTCTCTTTCCTTGTTCATTATATGGCTATTGTGTCTTAATTAATTGTCTTGCTATTTCCTTTATCATTTGCATGGTCTGTAAGTGATGAGAGAATGTTCCTCTGGTTGAGGTTCAGACTGCAATTTGAAAAATTTATTTCTCCAAACACCCAACCTTGAATGTGGGTAAATAATCAAGGGTTTCCAGAGACAAGAGTTTTCAGGAAGACTTTGGGAGACACTTGTTAGATGCACTTCAAATGCTGTAAATCCATTTTTTTCCTGGAGCTCAAGCTCCAGCCAGACCCTACTCCAGTCCTTTGCCAGGGAGGGCAGGTAGGTATTAAAAGGCTTTGCCAGAGATTCACAAACTCTATGCCTGAAAATAGGTCTGGTGATGAACACTTGTCTGTTCAAAGACAAATCTAAGTTGTTTCAGGAAGACTCATCATTAGATTGGCCACAAGGTAATGAACTTTTTCATCCATGGCATCTATTGGGGACCATCTGCTACATTGTAGAGCTCTATATTGTGGAATGAATCCTCACACCAACAGAAATGCAAATCCTTGAATGATTAAAGGTGCTGCTGAATTCTTTTTACTTAACAAAATCTCCTTTTGGGGTTATACCACTTGAAAAATCCTTATTTCACCATGCAGGCTCTGGTCATAAGAGATTCAGTTTTGTCCCTGCCATCCATTCCCTACTTCAGCCCAGAACATACCCATATTTAGTAGCCACATGCTCAGAACTATCACAGAATCCCTCAATTGTTCCATGTCTACTCTGGTAAGGAGGATATCTGTATGAGCTGGAGAAGAAGGAGCCTCTGTCCTCTGAGCTTTCTAAGCTTCCTGGATGCCCAGAAGAATGTGGACAAAGTAGACAAGGTGATGAAGAGCTGGACAAGAACAAAGATGGCTGACTTCCAGGAGCATGTAGTATTGGTGGCAGCACTAATGGTGGCCTGCAATGACTTCTTGGAGAACAACTGAGCAGACAGCCCAGATCTGGTCAGCACCAGCTACTCAGCATCATTTGCCAAATGGCCCTCCTTCTACCCTCAGATTCTTCAAATTCCCTGTCCCAGGGCTAGCCATAGCATCAGATATCCAGTGCTCTGTTAATCATTAAAGCTTCCTCTTCTGCTTTAATGAACAAATCTTTCTAGGGAATCATTTTATGACATCAGTCAATAAGCATGTATTAAATACTATGCGTCGGGCACTGTGCTAGGTGCTGGACATAAAAAGGTAAAAATGACACAATTGCTGACCTCAAGAAGCTTATATTCTGTTAGGGAAAACATCACATACACATAAAAGCATAATTCCTGGGCTTCTACCATGTGTATATTGCTATGAACCATCAGATCCAAGATCACAACCGTGCCTGATTCATTTAGAATCATCTGTTCCTTGGACTTTATAGGATATGAGATATCCAGTGCTGAAACTATCATGGACCGCTTTATAGATAGTATTTTACTATGTATGGTAGGAGTATCATGGGATAATGGATAGAGAAGAGGCCAGCCTCAGAGTCAGAAAGATCTGAATTCAAGTCCTACCACTGATAGCTATTGGCTATGGACTCCCCTGCAAGTAATTTAACTTTTCAGTATTCCTTGGCAAGTCTTTTAAGATGATAAGGTGGAGGGGGCAGCTAGGTGGCGCAGTGGATAAAGCACCAGCCCTGGATTCAGGAGTACCTGAGTTCAAATTTGGCCTCGGACACACTTGACACTTACTAGCTGTGTGAACCTGGGCAAGTCATTTAACCCCCATTGCCCCGCAAAAAAAAAAAAATTTAAAAATAAATAAATAAAAAGATGATAAGGTGGAGTGAATGGCAACAGTAAGCATTTATATGTGTATGCAAGGCCTGGAAAGGTACCAATCAGCATTGGTAGAGGGAATTTGCTCATCAGGAGTTCACAGTATATCTCAGGGTACTATATACTAGTAAAATCTCAAGAACAGTCCAAAATGAAAAATACACATTTGATCTGTCAATGGCTATTGGTCACTGGTCAAGTTATAAGGAGTCCTCATAATAATTGTTGAGACCTCCTTCCATTTGAGCCTAACCTTAACATTTTTTTCTCCTCTCTGACTGTCATGACCTACAGGGGGTATGTGAGGATTAAGGTTGTCTATATGTGTACACACCTGAAGGTGTGGCTGCTGGGTAAAGGGCATCCTTTAGCTTAAGTGGCATAGATATCAGTGACATAATGAATGCTTTATTTCAGGGGTATGACCCGCTGGGGGGAGTTTGATGACCTCTATCATATCAGTGAGCTGGAGAAGAAGCAGAGTTTTGTGAATGAAGCCAAGGATCCTCAGGAAGGTCAGTGTCAACATCTTTCATGGCATGTGTGGTGTTCCTCAGAACCAATGGCAAAATGTTAATCCTGCTTGATTCTCTGAAATCTATCTTGTTACACATTGCCAGCCAAAAGGCTTACTTGGAAACCACCTTTATCATTTGGTCTCATAATCCATGCATATGTGTAAAGTAATTTTAGAAGTAAAAGATTCTATGCCAATGTAAATTGGTATTTATGATTTTTGTTACGATGGTAGTTGTTTGGTATTTGGGGATCATCAATGCTATTTTCTTTTTACCAATACTTTTACCCACTGTCTGGCTGTTTTCTATTTCAGCAGGATTGATTCATACACCTGTCACTGTCCAGTGATAATTTTCTCAAAACTGAGTGAAATTTCTGCATGAAATTATAGTAATCCATGCCAGTATCATCTCTGATCTTCCTTTGTCATTGTCCACTACTGATTTTATATATATATATATATATATATATATATGGTTCAGGATGGAGTTGTTCCAATTGTATACTATCATTTTATTATTTTTTTCTTCTTGCTTTTTCTTAAATCTTTGTCTCTGCCCTTACAAGTTGTTGATCCAAGTGTACCCACATAGTTGATTTTAAGAATAACTCCCACATCAGCAACAAGTCTATTTCTGTTTATGAAAATATGATCTATTTCATCCCTTGGGATACTATTTGGTCTCATGTCTACCAATTCTTTTTCAAAGAAAGTATTCATAATATAAAGTCATGAGACTTCCATGCAATGTATGTCTGTGGTTTCTCTTATTAGTTCTTCCTGAACTACTCTTCCCCATGGATGAGCCTTCCCTGCTTATGAGACCTCTAATTTTTTTAAGACTCTCCCTCCTCAGAGAGTAGCTTACTAACTAATTCCCAAGTATTATCTCCTACTAAGGAGTACCTAGGTGGTGCAGTGGATAGAGCACCAGGCCTGGAGTGAGTTCATCTTCCTGAGTTCAAATCTGACCTCAGACACCTGCTAGCTGTGTGACCCTGGGCAAGTCACTTAACCCTGTTTGTCTCAGTTTCCTCATCTGTAAAATGAACTGGAAAAGGAAACGACAAATCATTTCAGTATCTTTGCCAAGAAAACCCCAAATGGGGTCACAAAGAGTTGAACACAACTGAAAAAACAATTGAACAACAAGAATCTTCTACTAACCATATTTTAGGATTTTTTTCAATGATTAAATAGATCTGTGAATTCAGAGTCCTACCTAAATGACCTCCTTTAGCCTGACCTTGTAAATTTCTTTGCATTCATCCAAGTCTTTTACAGCTCTTTTTATTCTTATAATAGTCTAATCTTACATCCTTCACCCACTCCTAATTTCAGGAGGTCCCTAAGGTGCTCTATGCCCATAATGCAACAATATGTTTCAACCAATTTGGTTCCCATTTTTTTTTCAGGATTATAATATTCAGCAATTCAGGCTTGCTACCATAAGCCCTAAGCATGCAATACTGCAGTGACATAAGGCAACAATGTTATATACAATTAATAAGTGGCAAGTGAATCAGCAAACCTATGCCATTTGGTAGCAATGCAACAGAAATGACGAACCGATGTCCATGAGAAACAATTTGAATAAATGCACTCATGTGTCACAACCAGTATTTAACCAGGCAAATGACATCTAATAGGTCAGTACAATATGCATAACATCAGAAACAACAAAAAAAAATGCATTTACGATCCTCCTGTCACTGCATTGAATTGATTATGAAAGAAGACATTTTCCCTGAGACACACAAAAAAAATTCAATTAAAAAGACCATGGTGTTTTCCTGGAATCAGGTATGGGTTTGTTTTTGTTTTTTTAAAGGTGCATAGGCAAGAAAATTTTTGGAAAAGTTGATCTGAAAAAGAAAAAAAAATCCAGAAAATGATTTCAAAAGAAAACAACAAACAAAATTAATATTCAGCTGAAAGTGGAGAAAAACATAGGAAAATAAGTATTTTTGAAGAGCTAGGGAATGCCTACGGTGGTTTTAGTAAAACCTAAAAATCCCAAAAGAAAGAGAAAGTAAAAAAATAACATTTGAAAAATAATCTGGAGCACAAAATAACTAAAAAAGAACATTACAAAATTACAAAAAATAAGCATGATCCCAAAGGAGAGCTATTAGAAGACATCTTTACCTCTTCTTTTGCAGAGGTGGCAGGTCAACAGGAGTGGAACATCAGATAGAGTTTCAGATTTGTTCAATGTATTGATTAATTTTGCTGGTTTTCTTTTCTCTTTCCTTTTAAAATTTTTGTTTCTTTTAAGATATTATTTGTAATATGGGACTCTCTAGAGGAAGAAAAGGGATATAGGGGCAAAGTGAGGCAATGTTAAATGTACATATATGTGTATGTATGTATATATATATATATACACACATATAATTCTTTTTAAAAATATCAATGTTTGTTTTAACATAACAAAGAGGACAAGCTTCCACATGTAAAGGATATCAGACATCTCATCGGACTGTTCCACATGTGACGGTTCTCATGGCTATAATAAAGTCCAGATGTAATATGGGACCCAGATGTGATCTGCCTCATTAGCAGGGAATGATGAGTTTGTATTTGGTGCTGAATAACACCAAAGTTAACAGCCCAACTGCAGCATTGCCAAGGCCAAGCCCAGTTTTCCATATAGGTTTTTATATCTATTGCTAAGAACTAGCTGTCCAAACAACAACAAATCATATATTCTCTCTCTCTGGTTGGCTCCAGAGCCTTCCCCTCCATCCTTCTACTGAAGAGAGAAACAAACCACCTCCCTCTACCAGTCACATCATTATGAAAGTTATTATGCCAATCAGGGTTGGGGATCTGAAACTTTTTTTTTCTCATATCAAGTGGGAATGAGTTTTTAAATGAGGAAATCATGGAAATTAATTGGGGAACCATTCAACTGAAATACCATAGGAAATAGAATAAGCTACTCTCTCCTCTCCTGCAAGGAGAGGAAATAAGAGGTGAATGTTCAGTCAGTTAATGGAGGACCACTTGTCTGCTAGCAAAAGCAAAGAGCAAATGGTACATGGTATGGGTCCCTCACCAGCCCACTCCACAATCTGCTGCTTTCAACTGGCAACTGATTATCTGACCAGAGCATCTGCAGCTCCATCATCCCTTTGTATCCTTCAACTCCCCTTAGGGTCATTACCAAGTGTTCACCCCCAAAGTTTACCCAGTTTCCTGCTAACACAGTCTAGGTTACAATCCTATTCTCCATCTCTTCAGAATAGCAGCAACAACTCCTCAGCCTCATTGCTGCATGTTATTCCTCCCCCTTTCTGAAACCCATTTAAATTCAATGAAATAAATGGGCATTGGGGATGCAGACTCTGGGTACAAATGTCTGCTTAGCCACCATTATCGCATCCTACAGAAAGAGAGGAGGGTGAGAGGTTACTTTGGATTTCATACATTAACATTCTAAATCATCCCTGGAAATACTCCTTCTTTTAACAATTTTTTTTAATTTTTGCTAGACAATGAGGGTTAAGTGACTTGCCCAGGGTCACACAGCTAGTAAGTGTCAAGTGTCTGAAGTCAGATTTGAACTCAGGTTCTCTTGAATCCAGAGCTGGTGCTTTATTCACTGCACCACCTAGCTGCCACCCCCCCCCCTTTAACAATTCTTGAAAGGAATTCTAGGAACAACCCAGGAAGCAAAAAAGCAGACACAAGCTAATAATCTTGCATTCTTCTTAGATTATGTGTCTTATAACATCAGCACCCTGAGGCCTCAGTTAGGGGATGAACCAGATTCTCCCTTGCTATACAGAACAATGAGCGAAGCAGCCTTGGTGAGGAAGAAGAAGGTAAACCTCAGCAAGATAGAGAGAAGAGCTCAACAGAATCACAGGGTTTCTATTAATGGCCATTTCTATGACCATGAGGTGAGTTAAAAATCAGTGGGCAGGGAAGGGGTTGTGAAGTATGGGTCATTGAATAGGATTTTTTTGTTGACTTTTATATGTTTTTTCAGTTGATATAGTTTTCTCTCCTATCCACCTCCCTTCTTCCCCCAATTAAAAGGGAAGGAGGAGGAAAGAGAAAAGGGGAAAAGAAAGAGTGGAGGGGAAAGTAAAGGGAAGGAAAAGGAAAAAAATCTATAAAACAGATATTCATATTCAAGCAAAACAAATTTCCATACTGACCATTTCCAAAACATATATCTCATTCTGCACCCTGACTCATCACTTTTTTTTTTTTTGGTGAGGCAATTGTGGTTAAGTGACTTGCCAAGGGTCACACAGCTAGTAAGTGTCAAATGTCTGAGGCCAGATTTGAACTCAGGTACTCCTGACTCCAGGGCCAGTGCTCTATCCACTGTACCACTTAGCTGCCCCATGTCCCTCACTTCTTATCAGTTGGGATAAAGTATGCTCTCTCATTGGTCCTCTGGAATCATGATTGCTAATTGTGTTGATCAGAGTTCTTGAATCTTTCAAAATTGTTTATTTTTACAATGCTTTTGCTGTTCTATAAACGCTATCCTCGTTTTACTAGGATTTTTAACAAATGCTTTGTGAGAAAGAGCTCATTTTACTAAAGGCATGGAGAACAAAACCTCATTTCCAAGGGTGTAGACACTTGTTAGCATTTCCCAACAACCATTCCAACCTGACTCCTTTTCTTTCTACCTTGGAAGTGTACAAGCAGCATATCCTCTGAAATCTAGAGAAATGGAAATTTCCCTTCCAGATGCCCCTTGATGTTTTTCTCAACTTGGTCTTACTCCCATTTCAACTTTTCTCCATTTGACCCTCTAAGGATTTACAATAGCCACCTGTTCTAGCCCCAACCTTTTTACTCCTTGTATAATGTTTGGTCATATTTATATAGCACTTTCAGTCAGAAAAATAGCATCCATTAAGCACCTACTATGTGCCAGATACTGTTCTAAGCGGGGGGGGGGGGGGCGGGGGGGGGGGAAAGGGAAAGATATAATTCCTGCTGTCAAGGCGTTCACCATCTAATGACCTTTCACTTGCTTCAAATTTTTTCACAGTTACTATAGCTAAATGTTTTTTTCCTCCATCCTATTCCCTCCCCCATGACATTTACTTTTCTATCTTCTTTCACCCTATCTCTCTTCAAAAGTGTTTTGCTTCTGACTGTACCTTCCCCCAATCTGCCCTCCCTTCTTTCATCCCCTCTTATCCTCTTCCCCTCCTACTTTCCTGCAGGGTAAGATAGATTACTATACCCAATTGGGTGAGTATGTTATTCCCTCTTTGAGCCAATTCTGATGAGAGTAAGGCTCACTCACTCCCCAACACCTTCCCCATCTTCCCCTCCATTCCATTAGCTTTTTGTTGCTTCTTTTATGTGAGAGACTTTACCCCCATTCCACCTCTCCTTTTCCCTTTCTCCCAGTGCATTCCTCTCACCTCTTAATTCTATTTTTTTTAAAGATGTCATCCCTTCATATTCAACTCACACTTGCGTCCTCTGTCTAAATATACTCCATTCAGCTGGCCTAATAATGAGAAAGTTCTTATGAGTTACAAGTATCATCTACCCATGTAGGCATGTTAACAGTTTAACTTTTTAATATCCCTTATGATTTCTTTTTTCCTGTTTACCTTTTTATGCTTCTCTAGGCTAATGACTTTTCAGGTTTGCAAAATACTCTCCTCTCTTCCCTAGAAGATACTTGAGAGAATGTTGCAAAAGATGATGTGTGTACCAAGCAGAGAAAACAGCAGCACCATCTCTTGAAGACACAGTCCCAATTATAGGGATCCACCTATCACAGCTCATAGAACATAGATTTAGAATTAGAAAGTACCTTAAAAGTCAGTGAGTCCAAATCTTATAAAAACAAATGTTGAAAACTATCTCTATGTGTAACTAGAAAATAATAAAACACTTTTATTTTCTATTATAAGGGATGACTCTCTGCATGTGAGAAGGGAGGCATATATTCAGGAACTGAAGATGTTACAAAAAATAAAAGCTATGTAAGAATTAAAAATCAATAATCAATTAATAGTATCTTTACAAAAAAACTGTATAAGATATTCACAGATTCAGACCATGCTCCATTCTATTATTTTGTACCCAGAAATTCCTGTTGCTGATGCTCTAGGGTCTAGAGTCTGAGCCTTCTGAAAATAGAAGAATCAGGCCTTAGGATATGACGATAATGTTTATTTCCCTCTTCCAGACATCAATTTTTACTCCAGCCTTTGGATCTGAAACCAAAGTGAGAATAAACAGTAACATGAGAACAGAAGAAGTCATAAAACAGCTTCTACAAAAATTCAAGGTAAGGTTTCCTGCTGAACTCAAGTGGAAGTCACTAGTCCATCTCTTTGGTGACTTCTTGGGTGCAAAAATTCAGTGCAATCTCTGCCACGACTATTTCTTTTTTTTTCTTTTCTTTTCTTTTCTTTTTTTTTTTTTTTGTGAGGCAATTGGGGTTAAGTGACTTGCCCAGGGTCACACAGCCAGTAAATGTTAAGTGTCTGAGGCCGGATTTGAACTCAGGTCCTCCTGACTCCAGGGCTGGTGCTCTGTCCACTGCACCATCTAGCTGCTCCATTGCCACGACTATTTCTACCACCGCCAATCTCAGGGGTCCTGTCTTGCTTCTCTAGGCCTGTGTTTTCAACCACCCTATCTCTTATGGGTAGGCAAAGATGTAGACCTGAGCCCCTTCCATCCTTGCCCTGGTACCTGAAAAAGAGTCTAGCCAACCTCTTATTTTTTTAATAGGGTTGTATCACTATTCCATTTAGGGAAACTTAGGAGATGATTAGTACAGACAAATCATTGGGAAACCATAAAAAATTCTGCAAGTACCCGAGTCAACCCTCTCTGATACTTGGGGCTCCCAGAATGGCCACCCAGGCTAAGGAAACTATGTCCTTTATTAGTGGGTTTGCTTCTACTCAGTGATCTGGGGACCATCCTCTAGTCTCTGTCTCTCTTTCACTCCATCGTCTCGACAGCATGGGTCTATATCCACTCTGTAGCTTGTTGTAATGATTGGAATGACACCACCTGCTGGAGAGCTACTGTAGGAAAGCTCCGCCATGAGGAGAAGGCATCTGAGGGCAAGCTATGTGGTGTCAGAAAGTGTCATTTACTTGTGGGTACTGTCTATCAAGGCTACCAGCCAATCAACTTGAGGATCCTCCCATTTTGGGGAGGAGGACAAAAAGTAGGAAGTGGACACTAGCAGAGGGCTTTTTCCTCTTTTTGGTTCCTGACCTCACCATGGTGGGTCAGATGATGGGGTCTCTTAGAAATAGTTAGATTTTTACCTTTCTCTCTGATCCTAATGCTCTTTAATAAATACTTAAACACTTAAATACTCTTGCTAAAGCTTATAATTTATTGGCGCCACTCATTAGATTTTAGATAGTATAGCTAGAATTTTAGCCCCTTACATTGTTAATGTTGCTTTTTCTCTCATCAATCAGAAGACAGAATTGGTTCAAAGCAAAGACAGGTGATGAAATAGCATAGCAAGAAAAGTCACACTAGAATATTAACTAGGGCACACTATCTTAAAACACACCATCAGTGGGGAGGGTAGGCATTTATAGAAAAATGGCAAATGGGGAATATATGCAAAAGGAAAATGTGTGGGCAGGATACTTGTATGGAAGAGCAAGTTATGTCTGCCTTCCCTGTTCTCCACACCTCTACACCTACCTCCTGAGATCACTTATATCTTTTTAATGATGCCATTGCATTGCTCTCAATGAACCTGCTCCTCCTTGGGTGTGGTGAGCCATTGCCAGTCATCCTGACCTTTTTCTTGCCACTGGACTCTAGTGACTCTGGAGGAGAGAATAAGGCAGATGACTTTACTCATCTCTGCTTCACTTAAATCCAATTCACTTACAAGTCAAGTCATCACCCTTGTGATTTCATTGGTCTTCTTCAAGGACAAAGGAGGAACAACAACAAACAATTTCCACTATTTCCAACTAGTCTCATAGTGACTGCTGGATGCACAGTCTCAGTGATGCCTTGATATCACCATCTAATGTGGTAGTTTATAGCTCCTGGGTACAAAGTCTCTATGAGGCAATGATGGCTGCTACCAGCTTCTGATCTCTTCTTTAATCTCTAGTTGGCTACAATTTAGAAGCTAGAACCTCTCCCTGATAAGAGAAGGCTGATTGCTTTTTTAGTCATTGCCACCAGTCATTCAGTAAGTATTTATTAAATGCCTACTATGTGTTGGGGCAGCTAGGTGGCACAGGGGATAAAGCACCAGCCCTGGATTCAGGAGGACCTGAGTTCAAATCTGACCTCAGACACTTGACGCTTACTAGCTATGTGACCCTGGGCAAGTCACTTAACCCTCCATAGCTCCAAAAAAAGAAAAAAGAAAGAAAGAAATGCCTACTATGTGTAAAGCACTGTACTGAGTATAAAAGAAGCAGCTAGTAGGGCAGTGGATTGAACTCTAAGCCTGGAATCACGAAGACCTGAGTTTGAGTGTGGTCTCAGACAACTAACTGTGTGACTCTGGGAAAGTCACTTAACCTCCACCTGCCTCAGTTTCCTCAGCTGTTAAATGGATATAATAATAGTACCTACTTTGTGGGGTTGTTGTGAGGATCAAATGAGGTATTTATCCACTTATCACAGCTTCTCGTACACAGTAGCTGCTATATAAATGCTTATTCCCTTCCTTTCTCTTCCCCCCAAAAGATAGTCCTTGCCCTCAAGAAGCTCACTGTCTAAAGGGAGAGTCAGCAATTATGTATAAATAAGATTTGTCCAGGATAAATTGGAGATAATCAATGGAAGAGGTATCAGGAAAGGTTACTTATAGAAGGTGAGATTTTAGCTGGTACTTAAAGGAAGTCAGGGGAGCCAAGAGGTAGATATAAGAAGGGTTGCAATATCCAGGGAACCAAGCAGAGCTCTCTCAAGCTAAGAGGAAGCCTTTTAGACTCCTGTTTCTAGGTGGGCCAAAGACCAGGGTTACTGGGAACTATCTAGCTTCAGGCCTTACACATTCCTAAGATTCTCTCTGGCTTAGCACCCAAATGAATTAGAGTTGGAGCAAAAGATAAGCTCAGAAACACTATCATCTTCCTCTGTCTAATCCTCCTCCTTCCTCCCAAGACCCCTATGCCTTTACTGTTCATATCTGTTGAAAACAAAGCCCCACTTGGTACTACCTTATTTTGACTAACTGGGGGGAAGGAGGAACCCGTTTCTCCTGAAAATTCTTAATGTTGGTGATAATCCTGGCTCAGTGGATAGAACACTGCACCTGGAGTGAGAAAGATATGAGTTCAAATCTACTCCAAAATGCTACCCACCTCTGTGACTGTTGACTTGACCTTGGTATCCTACCTCAGTTTACTCATCCATAACCTTGCAGGGTTGTTGTGAAGATCAAATGAAACAATATTTGTAAAGTTGTTTGAAAAAAACTTTTAAGGTCAGTATAAATGCTATTGTTGTTGTCCTTTGAAGATATTCAGAAAATTAGCTTTGGATTTTCTTAAGATTTTGCACATTATTTGGATTTTCTCCTTATTAGTCTAAATGAATCCCTTCTGGGCTTTTCCTGACCATAGCAGATGAGCTCACTGTGCAGCATGAGATCCCTCTCTGCCATCACTCACCTTGTGAGCCCCCCTGCACCCACAGCCTTGGGATTATTCCCCCACCTTCCCAGCCCTTATAGGACTGGGAGTTCCACACTGGCACATGAGAGTTAACCAAAGTATTTTTACACTACTGTTTATTTTTCTTTAACAGATTGAAAATGACCCCCAGGATTTTGCTCTTTACATTATCTATGCAACTGGAGGTAAGAAAAGGAGATAATTCAAATCATCTGATTCTTTTCACAAGCCCTTCTTTTAAAGGGTGATGGGGTTTTCTTCTTATTTTAACCAGTAAGAAAGGCAGAAGACAAAGCTTCTTCATTCTGGTAAAAGTGGAAGGAGTCAGCATTTTTGTGCCACCATTTTATATTTAAGGCAACATAGGATTCCAGATACTCCTAGAAATTTGATAACATACAAAGGCCCAGAGAATGTTTGGCACCTATCAACTAGACCCTGCATTTTTTTTTTTTTTAAGGATAAAACATAGTGTTCTTCAAATGGAGATCAGAACCCTCAAGAGATCTCCAGTGCCAGGCCAAGAGTCCTTTATGGCTCATAAGACTTGAGTTGGGTAGTGCACTCTTGTTATGTCAGTTCTTGACTCTGTAATGCCCCACTTCTATAGCAACTAAATGGTACAATGGATGAAACCCTGGACTTGGAGTTGGGAAGAACTGAATTCAAATCCTCCGTCAGACACTTAATAATAATGTGTGATCCTGGGCAAGTCACTTCACCCGTATGTGCCTCGGTTTCCTAATCTGTAAAATGGGAATGATGACAATAATACCTCTTTCCGAGAGTTGTGAGAATGATGTGAGATATTTGTAATGGGCCTTATGAACTTTAAAGTATTACATAAACACTAGCCATCCATATTTCACTGTTCCCTCATTTTCACCTCCCT
This sequence comes from Dromiciops gliroides, assembly GCF_019393635.1. Taxonomy (NCBI): domain Eukaryota; kingdom Metazoa; phylum Chordata; class Mammalia; order Microbiotheria; family Microbiotheriidae; genus Dromiciops; species Dromiciops gliroides. Next base: position 261,092,943 of record NC_057866.1, read on the forward strand.
TCCAGTCTCACCTTTCTAATGCTGCTTCCTTAGATATAGCTTTAACTTTGTAGATACAGATGGGTGAGACTCTGAGATTGAAACTGGTAATTCCCCAAACTCATGAAAGGTACTATTATCATAATTCCCTTCAAAATAACATATAACTATATTTTTTTCCCAAGGGAGGAAAAACAGAGACTAGAGAAATAATTGAGGGGGGGACAGTAATGAAGATTATAATTTCACCAAAAAAAGCTCCTGAAATAAAAAATTTAAACACCCTTGAGAAAACTTGGGAAATTCATTGATTTTATTAGAATGAAAAAGAAGAAAAAAGAAAAGCTCCATGAAAATATTACTATACCATTAAAAAATTTATATAAAGTCAGGGAATCATGGAAATACTTATAAAAATTGATATCCAGTATAGTAAGCAGAACCAGGAAAAGAAGACGCAAAATAAAAATACACATAACAGAATGTAGACTCTTTGAACTACTTTTCTTCTCTTTTTTTTTTTCCAATTCTTTATTACTGTAACAATTGGAATGACATAACCTGCTGGAGACTTACTGTAGGAAAGCTCCACCATGAGGAGAAGGCGTCTGAGGGCAAGCCATGTGGCTTTTCTTTGGCATCAGGAAGTGACACCAAAGTCATATATATATATATATATATATATATATATGAGGTCAGAAGTTCTTGACCACAAAATCTAGAACTGAGATAATAACCAGGATTATATGTCCAAAAAGGATGGAAGAGACAAGTAAATACCCTCTTGCCCTGTTGTAAGCAATAGTTTGCAAGGAAGGCTGAAATAGAGCTTAATGCTTGGTAATTACTAAGCTCATAATGTGTAAAGAGAGTGATATAACCTGAGGTCATATGGGAGGTACTGGAGTAAAGGGGGAGGGTTATTGGATTAAAAGGAAAATTGTGATTTAAAGAGCACAAGGGAGACTCAGACCTAGAGAAATCGATCACTATCCCCAGGCATCAGTGGAATGATGAGTGATCAACTGCAGAAATATAGTCTTATTTGGTAGACTCTGTCAGGGTTCAGCAATGATTCTTGATCTGTGGTGAAGTCATGTTTTTAGAGTCCTACTCTGTACTCTGTCTTGTCTATGTCCCCATGGGGTGTGGAAGGAGCCCCAGGTCAGCTTCCTCATATGTAAAATGAAAGAGCTGAACTAGACCAGGGCTTTCTTAAACTTTGCCCACTTGAGACCCCTTTTTGCCCAAGAAATTTTTAGGCAAACCCAGGTATATAGGTATATGAAATGGGTATACATAACCTTTTACTGTTGCCAAATTTTTCATGAGCTCTACATTCAGTTGCATAACCCCAAATGGTGTCGTGACCCATAATTTAAAAGTTAGGGCCTAGACAACTTCAAAATTCCCCTTTACTTCTAAAAACTTGACCTTATGATACCAAAGTCAGAATCTGTAGTTGGGTCATTCTTAATTTGTGGACAGAAGGCTCTGTGAAACCCAATAGTCTGTTCCCTTCAGCTAAATAATCTTCCCCGACTAAATTAGTCACATATCTGAATTATGTTCTCTTCATAGAGATGAGTAAGACATCCAAGTTAAAGAGTAAAGAAACTCATATGCAACTGTAGACTAGAGACTATTAAATACAAATCAAGACCTAGCATTTATTTCTTTTGAAAGTTCAGAGAGAAGAAAAAAAAAGGAAAATATAGAATAGGTCCCATAGCCTCTCACTTCCAGTGGTTATTTTTTTTCTTGCCATAGTATCTCATACCAAGTAGGCTCAATAAATGTTTGTTCAATTCTGTTGATTTCAGGGGTGTCATGTATTGTCTGATCACAAAATGCTTGTATACATGTCAGAAATGGGCAGCTAGGTGACACAGTGAATAGAGCCCTGGCATTCAGAGGACCTGTGTTCAAATCTAGCCTCAGATACTTACAAGTTATGTGACCCTGTGCAAGTCACCTAACCCTGTTTGCTTCAGTTCCTCATCTGTAAAAGACAAATCCCTCCAGTATCTTTTATTGTTGTTGTTTGGGGTTTTTTTTTTGGGGGGGGGAGCAGGGCAATGAGGGTTAAGGGACTTGCTCAGGGTCACACAGCTAGTAAGTGGCAAGTGTCTGAGGCTGGATTTGAACTCAGGTCCTCCTGAATCCAGGGCTGGTGCTTTATGCACTGCACCACCTAGCTGCCCTTCCAGTATCTTTTAGAAGAAAACTCCAAATGGGGTCATGAAGAGTTTGACTTGGCTGAAAACAATTGAACTATCACATGTCAGAAATATTTGGGGTAAAGAAAGAATGAAATGTCAAGGTATATTGTCTAATGCAATACCAAAATGGGGCCCAAAATTTGGGTGTATATCCAAGGTAAGGTGATTCTTTATGATATCATGTCAAACCTTAGAGTGGAATGAAACTAGGGAAGAATGAATGAGTGAAATTAAGCATTTAGTAAGCACTTACAAAGTTCTATGTTAAGCACTGTGGGTACACATTTAAAAAGGAAGACAATCCCTGCTCTCAAGAAGTTCACATTTTAATGGCAGAGCTAACACATAGGAAAGGTTTCAGCTGCAAGTGATGGAAAAGCCCCATGGTCCTTAGGGTAGAGCAGTAAAGCAGATGTTAATGTTTCTTCTTTAATATCATTTCCATTTTTTTTTTTTTGGTGAAGCATTTGGGGTTAAGGGACTTGCCCAGGGTCACGCAGCTAGTAAGTGTTAAGTGTCTGAGGCTGGATTTGAATTCAGGTCCTCCTGACTCCAGGGCCAGTGCTCTATTACTGCGCCACCTAGATGCCCCTTAATATCATTTCCATTTATAAAATCCTGTCCATTTCTGATGATGAAACTTTTGACAGTTCTAAGGACTTTGGTGGCAAGAACTTTCTGTTCTGGGTCTTCATAAAGCCCCTGTAGGGGCAATGGCCAGGCTAATTCTCCAAAGGCACTGCTTCCCAGGATCATGGTTTGGGGCACCAGGCTGGAAGCCTGGCTATCCCCAAGGCTCTTGGGTTCAGGGACTTGGGCAGTCTCCATCAGGGTCTGAAGGAAGATGGTCGTCAAGTTGGTTTGACCTGCCTGGCACATGCTGCCTCTTGCCTGCCTCCCAAGATACATTGGTTATTTCATCTAGGCTAGCTTGGCTGCCTCTTCCACAAGAGTTCTTTTCCCAAATGATGGCTGTGGGTTGGAAGCAAGACTCATGAGTGGTCTGGGAGGGTGGGAAGAACAAGCATTTCTAATTCTTAAATGGAGGGCTATTTAATTTCACCACTTTGATGAGGAAACACCTAAAATAGCCTCTACTTTCTTATCCCCTGAGTTCTCTTCTTTGAGACTGATGCATTGTAGGATAAAAAGAAAGTGAAATTCTTCATTCTTTTCTCCCTAATTTCAACCCCCAAATTTTACTTGTGCATTTTTAAAATTTTATTGATGCCAATTTTAATATCACCTTCATATCTCTTTCCCCCCTCCCACCCAGCAAGTCATTCCCTGTAACAAAAATATTTTTTTTTTAAAAAAGAGAGAAGAAAAAGAGTTTGAAACCTTCCTAAATCAACTGAGTCTGGAAGCATGTGCAACATTAAACCCTAATCCCCAACCTCTAAAAATAAGGGGGAAATATCTATTTTCTCAACTATTCTTCAAGAAGAAACTTCTTGGTCATTATAATTACCTGGTGTTTAGTTTGGATTGTTTTTACTCTATCCATTTCAAGTATTGTACCGATCAATCGGTAAATATTTATTAAGCACCTACTATGTGCCAGGCACTGTTAAGCACCAGGGATACAAAAATAGGCAAAATACGATCCCTGACTCTCAAGGAATTTATAATCTAATGAGGGAGACAACATTGAAATAAATATGTACAAAGCAAGCTATGTACCAGATAAATAAGAAAAAATTAATAAAGAGAATGCACTGGAATTTAAAGAGCTTGGAAAGCTTGAAGTCTTGTGTATACTATTTTCCTGGTTCTGCTTCTCTCTACATCAGTCTATATGTCCTCTCATACTTCTCTGAATTGTTCATATACATCATTTTTCATAGCATGGATTAACATTCTCATATGACATTTTTCTTAACTTGCCTTTTCACCAGTCTCTGTTTTTATTTCCAGAAAAGAGACGGCTAAAGAACACAGACATTCCCTTATTCCAGAGGCTGTTGCAGGGTCCCTCACAAAAGAACGCTAAGATTTTCCTCATGGACCAAGACGCAGAAGAAATCAGCAGTGATGTATGTGACTTCAGTATCTGGAATCTTTCTTTGCTTTCTTTGCAACTCAATGCTTCTCATAAATATGATTTATTTCATCTCTCCCTTTCTTAGGTAGCTGAATACCTTAACTATCACTTTTGTTTCTTGCAATCAATCCTTCAAAGATTAAATGAAGAAGAAGCACAAGAGATTAAAAAAATAATCACAAAGTGAGTAGAAAGTCTAATATTAAGTTCAATTGGTTTTGCTACCAAGCCAAAGTACATTCAAATATTTTTCTTTTTTTAACTTTTCAGATTCAGTACAGAGAAGTATTTTATATTAAAACATCTTCGAAATAAAATGACAGTAAAGACAGAAACAACAGTATAATGCAACTAACACCATGGATCAAACACTTCAGCCAAGTGAAAAGTATTTACATACTTAATGAGTGCATGTATATTGTAGCTACATGCATTTATATAAATACACAGAAACTTCAAGCTTGTAGAAAATTGTCTGAGCAGACAATTTACCTCCATGTGAAGAGGTAAAGTTACCTTCATGTTGTAGTTGGGACACTATGTATAGCTGGGCATTTTGGACAGTATGAATTAAAACCCTATCCCTTAGTTTTGTCAACTAACTCTTTGCAAGAAATGACAAGTGAAATGGGAACTAAAGAGTGTAAACATTTTTTTAAAAAAAGATACATGTGGGGGCAGCTAGGTGGCGCAGTGGATAAAGCACCAGCCCTGGATTCAGGAGTTCCTGAGTTCAAATCCGGCCTCAGACACTTGACACTTACTAGCTGTGTGACCCTGGGCAAGTCACTTAACCCCCATTGCCCCGCAAAAAAAAAAAAAATACATGTTCTTTATGTTGCCAAGAAATTCACTTTCATTTTGAGTGGAGTCTATAGATCATTGATGACTCTTGGTTTTTCTTGAAAATGAGAATGATCTTGCAAGCTGGCAAATGAATGACTATTATGTGTGTGTAATCTTGCTAAAACTCCAGAGGACCAAAGGCTACAGAAGCTTAGTTACCCATAATATCTCCAGGTGTACCTTTCCCAGAGTTACTTGATTTCTGGTTCCTTTGACTTGACGGGGTCAAGCGTAGTCAGCATGACAATCTGGTAAAGGACCTAATCTGAAATTGACAAAGCTGTCTCTGACTTCATATTATTGTTTTCTGAAACTGACTTTCAAAACACGAAAGGAATTCTGAAATTTGGGATTTAGGATTTTTTTGTTATTGTTCTTATTCATAGTTGTTATTGTCATCAGTAATGATTTTTAAGTGATGCCTTATAAGGTTCAATAGGTCTTTTTCTTAATCTACCTCCATTTTATTTCTTGTTGATATTGTCTAAAATATTTCTAAAATGTTTTATATTTTATATAGACTAGAGCTCTGTATAAGTACACAGGTGGAAAATTACTTTTAAATATTGAAATACACATCACAGGCATTTCAAAGACAGATAATTCTAAATTATCACCAAAATATAGACAAGAGTGTGTTCATATGCATTAAATATTAAAAACTTCCTTGTATAGTATAATGTGTGATTGAGTTTTCATTACTTTATTTACTTTTTAGTAACTGTAAAGGAAAAGATGCGTCCTTGGTAGGAACTGGTAAATATGAGGCTGAGACTATAGACCATAACTCTTAGTGGTCTAACTCATGTTCACAGAGAATGTAGCCCATAACTTGTGCTGCTTATGATAGCTTTGCTTAGTTGAAAAGATTAAATTATTTATACCCTGAAAGAAGGGCTTGATAAAAATGAATTTCATAACAAATGCTTTTATTAAGCATTCACGATGTGCTAGATACTGTACCAAACTCTGGAAATACAAAGAAAAAATGTCCAACCCCTACCCTCAAGTAGCTCACTTTCTGGTGGAAGAGACAACATGCAAATAACTAACTGCTTTTGTATAAGATATCTGCAAATGGATATAAGATATGTGGAAATGGAAAGTATATCTTTTATAAAAGATAGAGCAAAGTGGAAGGTAATTTCCAAAGGAAGGCACTAGCAGTGGGGAGGCAGGGCAGTACAAGAGACTATGAGATTTGAGCCGAGTCTCAAAGGAGGACTGGAAACAAGGAGATGGAGAGGAGGAGGAGGAAGAGCATTCTGGCATGGGGATCTCCACTGCAAAAGCCTGGAGTTGGGAGGGAGTGTGTCATATGTGAGGAACAGCAAAGAGACCTATGTCACTGTACAGTAGAGTATGTGAAGGGAAGGGAAATATAAGAAGGAAAGAAAGGAAGGGTCTTCGGTTCCAAACAGAGAACTATATAGTTGATCCCAAAAGAGACAAGGAATCGCGAGAGTTTATTGAATTAGACAAGAGACATGCTCTAACCTGAACTTGACGAGAGCCACTTTGACACTTGGGGAGACTTGAGGCAGGGAGACTGGCCAAAAGCTATTGCAAAAGTCTGGGCTAGAGACAATGAGGACCTGTTAGTACAGTGGTGTCTGTGTGAATGATGAGAAGGGGACCTATAGAAGCAATATTGTGAAAGTAGCAATGAGCAAGATTTGGCAATGGATTGGATGGATCTCTGACATGAGTGAGAGAGAGGATCCAAGGATGATGCTGAGCTTGTCAACCTGAATGACCAGTATGATGGTAATGTTTCCTTCAACAGCTATAGGGAAGATTGGAAGAGGGAAAGGGTAGGGAGTGGATGTGGGGAAGGATAATGAATAATTTTTTTGTACGTGTCGACTTCTACAGAACATTCCTTTTGCAAGGTGTTAAAAGCAGCTGGCATGATGCAGGAGTGAAGGTTAGCAAAGAAAACATGGCTGGACATAAAGATCTGGAAATAACCTGTCTAGAGATGATCACTGAGCCCATAGTACCTAATAACATCACTGAGTGACTTAATAAAGAGGGAAAACTGGATCAATCAGAATACCCACTATTAGTAGCCATGCCCTAGATGAAGATCCTGCAAGGAAACAAAAAAAAGCAGTGAGAAAGGTAAGAGGAAGAGAACCAGGAAAGAGCTTAGAGAGGAGAGAGTATCTAAGAGGAGAGGGCAACAAGGAGCTTCACAGTTAACAGAGAGAGGAGCTCAGGAAGAATGAGGGTTGGAAAAGACCATTTTTTTTTTGTTCAGTTGTATTCAGTTGTGTCTGATACTTTGTGACCCCATTTGGGGCTTTCTTTTGGTTTGTTATTTCCTTCTCCAGCTCATTTTACAGATGAGGAAACTGAGGCAAACAGGACTAAGTGACTTGCCCAAGGTCACACAGCTAATTAGTGTCTGAGGCTGAGATCAAGAATGCATGTTAGGGGTTTTCCTTGGCAAGAAGAATTTCATCTCTATTTTTTTTCCAAAAAAAAAAAAAAATGGTATCAACTGTACTAATTTCAGGGAGTTAATAAATTAACAGCATCTTTATAGCAATTTAAACTTTGCCATTCAGACCCACACCATTCCTGTGAAGACTGTATTAAAGGTATCACTTTCAAAGATTTCGCAAATGGGAAAATAGCCTTAAAGAGGTTTGTCCAAAGTCATCGATAAGGATTTGAACCCAGGTCATCTTTACTCTTAAGTCTAGCACTCTGCCCCCTAAAGAGCAGTGTGATACAATACAAAAAAACCACCAAATTCAAAGTCAGAGGATATGAGATTGAATCCTTGCTCTGCCACTTAATATCTGCATAACCTTGGGCAAATAACTTCACCTCTCAAAATGGTATTTTGAGGGGGTATGGGGAAGGATGTTGGCCTAGATAAGATGTTCTTAGCCTGCATTACATGAACTTGGTTTTTGCAAACATTTTGATAATTGTATATGCAACAAATGCATTAGCACGCAAATTCACAAAGGAAAAGTTAGCTGAATTACAAGAAGACATACATGGCAACAATAGTAGTAGGAGATTTTAATGTCTTTCCATTTTGGACAAATCCAACAGAAAGATAACCAAAGGGGAGAATGTCAAGTGAACAAATTGCTAGAGAAAATAGAGCTAAAAATGTTTTGGCATCTTCTAAACAGAATTTCTAAAGAAAAAATATATATGTATGTGTGTATATGTGTAAGTGAATATGTATATACATACACATACATTACACACACACACACACACACACACACACACACATATATATATATATATATATATATATATATATATATATATATATATATATATGTCTCAGTACAACATGGAACTCTTACAAAAAAGAGACCATGTATCATGGCGCAGAGTTATTGTAAGTAAATGTAAAGAAGCAGAAATAGTAAACACATCCTTTATAGAAAATAACACAATAAAAATAGGAGTCAGTTTAGGGAGCACACCAAATGACAGAATCAGATGAAGACTTAACAATGAAATACTAAATAATGATTGGGCCAAAGAATAAATCATAGAAACAATTATGTGAAAGAAATGATAATGATGAAACAAAATAAGATTTCTGGAAAATTTCTATTTTATATATATTTATATATGTTGTATGTGTATGTATGTGTATGTTAATGCAGTTCTCAGGGGGACTAATATACCACTAAAAATATGTACTGTGCAGGGGCAAGTAGGTGATGCAGTGGATAAAGCATTGGCCCTGGATTCAGGAGGACCTGAGTTCAAATGCAGCCTCAGACACTTGACACTTACTAGCTGTGTGACCTTGGGCAAGTCACTTAACCTTCATTGCCCAGCCCCCCCCAAAAAATATATATGTACTGTGCTAAAAAAAAATTATAAGCAGCCAGGTTGTGCAGTGGATAAAGTGCCAGCCCTCGAGTATAGAAGACCTGAGTTCATATCTTCCCTCAGTTACTATGTGTGTGATGCTGGACAAGTTACTTATCCCCATTTGCCTCAGTTTCCTCATCTGTAAAATGAGTTAGAGAAGGAAATAGCAAACCGCTCCAGTATCTCTGCCAAAAACAAACTAACAAAACCCAAATGGGTCACAGAGTTAGACATGACTGGACAATAACTGAAGAAATTTTAAAAGAGAGGAATAATGAGGTGAATATGCTTTAAAAAAAAATAGACATACCCAATTAAGTACAAAAAAGATATTGAAATTTAAAGGGGAACTAGATAAACTGGAAACTAAAAAGACTAGAAATGATAAACAAACAAACTAATGGGGATTCTTTGAAAAGACTCACAAAATTGATAAGCTTTTAGCAACCTGATTTCAAAGAAGAGGGCAGAAAATAAATTCAATAATAAAGGAATTGAAGAAAGTACAATCACCACAAAACCAGAAAAGGAAAAATAACATCAGAACCTACTATGCAGGAATTGTGGTTCATCCTTCATTTTTTTTTTTTAGTGAGGCAATTGGGGTTAAGTGACTTGCCCAGGGTCACACAGCTAGTAAGTGTGTGTTAAGCGTCTGAGGCCGGATTTGAACTCAGGTCCTCCTGATTCCAAGGCCAGTGCTCTATCCACTGCACCACCTAGCTGCCCCCATCCTTCATTTTTAAAGAAGACCAATGACATCACAGGTAACGACTTGCTTGTGAATTGGATTTAAGTGAGATAGAGTTGTATAAAGTCATCAGCCTCACTCTCTCTTCCCGAGTCATTGAAGTCTGGTGGCAAGACAAAAGATGACTGGTGATGGCCTAGGATGTAGTGGGTGATCTTGGCATCTTTGCTGTCTGAGCAAGCTCTAACCCCACTAAAGAACCTCCTTCAGCTGCCTTCATGGTCATTGGAACAATTGTTCTCATCCTCCCATTTTACCAGGGAAAGTCTTCACATGCTTGGGGTAGACATCCCCCTGACTCAATGACAGGTTTGAGGCCTGTCAATTACCTTCAACCTGGTTTACCTCATCTGCCAAGATGGTATACTGGAGTGTGGCTGCTGCACATGCTCAAGCTTCTTAGAGCCACAGGTGAGAGTTGAGTGAAGGTAGACACCAAAGGTGGATGAGCAGCCCTGGAAGCCCTCGCCCAAAGGAGCTGGTCCTCCCCGAATGCCCCATATGCTCCACTTTGTACACATTGCACTGATAATTATTTTTTACCTTGATGTTGAAACATGCAATCCACAGCACTCTGGCCATTCCAGAATCTTTTTAGCTCCGTGTTGTTTATACTCCTTGCAAAAACCATGCCAAATGAATTGCCTGATTTTGTTACTGGGTCAACAGAATGAAACCTCCATATTGCCAAATGCAGTTTCCTTTTAAGTATTTGGATAATTAAAATTGCATCTGTAAAATTTTATTCCAATTTTAATTCAACCAAATTATTTACTCAGATTGGCTCCTGTAGGCAAATGAAATTCTCTTTACTAATGTGAAGTGTTGATTTTGAGAGCTGAAGACAGTGAAGGAAGAAACCAAAAACAAGGGAAGAACCCACTCTTCCTATAAATGCTTTGTGTATTTGTGAGAGAGTGATCTCCAGGTATATGAGGATAATATTGTGTAGCTACTGTTTTACCATACTATTTCAGTAAATAGCTGTACTAAAAGCTATTTGTGGGGGGCTTGAGAGCTATAGTAGTAGGAATGAACATTCACAGGATATCCTAAAATTTGGGGCAGCAGCCATCCTAGGGCTCCAACCTAAGAGTGTGAGTAGACTCAGTAGTATGGAGTAGCTCAGAAGGAGAGGCTCCCTCATTATCTAATTAGAGAGAGACAGACAGACAAAGAGAAAGAGAGGGAAAGATTCAACTATGTCAGGATCTTGGACCCTTCAGAACCTTCTTTTTCTGTGATTTCAATTGAAATCCCTCTCTTTGAAGAAAGACAGATAGTAAAACAGAGATACACGGAGAGACAGAGTCAGAAAGACAGAAACAGAGACAAAGACAAGGACAGAGAAACAGAGAGAGAATTTAGGGTCACAGTTAAGTCTGGGCCTATTTGGCCAGAAGTTCCCCTTTATCCTTCTCCCCATAATGTGGTCCATTCATTCATTCATAGCAAACTCAGTCATAATGCCATGAAAATCAGTTTATCTTTCTCTGGAGACAAAACTCATTATAAAATTACATAAAGCAAATAAACAGAGACAGAGATGATAGAGAGACAAAGAGAGAATTTAGGCTGACAGTTAAGTCTAGAATTTAAGATTTAAAGGTAAATGATGACAACTCTCCAGGCAGCACTAAGGAGGGGGAGAGGGAAGAATCATAAAGGGGGATAAATTCACCCCATCTCACTCTGGCACCAAATTCTGTTCAGGTAAACAGATCACGGAAGCAGCCCTTTGTCCAACTATTCAGTTTTATTCAAGTCTGGGTAGCAGCACATTCCCCCTTGAAGTTCTCTGCAGGCTTCACATCCTTCCTAAGGGATCCAAAGTCCCCAGGCTTTCCCATTCCACAAAGCTTCTGATTTTTTCCATCCTTTAGTCTCTCATCCCAGCTGGGGGAAACTATACTTCTCATTAGCCTCCTAGTTGACAAGGGGCTACACTATGACTTAAATAAATATATACACAAAGAAGGGTGTAAAAAGGGGATCGAATCCCCAAGGGGCCCATTGTGGCCCTTGAAAGGAGTTCTACATGCCCCTAGATAAACACAACTGAGATAGATGCTTGGCTTTTGTACCAGTGCTGAAGAAAGTTCTAAAGTTATTCCTTGTCTCTAATTTTATTCTGTCCAAGGTCACTCTGGATCCATCCAGCCTTCAGAAAGTCACATTGTATCTGATGGAAGCATTAATGATTTTGTAGCCCTTTCTGAGTTGCTAGAAGCCAATAAGGCATAGATATGCCCATAGTCATCAGCACTTTAGCACTTTTCCCTGCTCTCCCCAGTGACCCGAGTTCCTGGAAGTTTATTTGCAGTTTTGTGGAAACGGTCCAACCCCATTCAAAACAAGATGAAGATGGCAACAGTTAATTTTTAAATGGGTTGATTTCCCTTAGCCTTCTAAGATTTTTAATTCGACGGAATGGGAAAGAAGCAGCAAACTCAGGAGAACCCTTTGAATGTCAGAAATTTACAACTTAACCTAATCGACACTAACTAGTTTTGATCTGATACATAATATAGGGATATTCTTACCATGAAAGTTATATAGGGAGTAGTAACTATTCACATGCTTGTGGCTTTTATCAAACACCTTTACGAGTTCTTCCAGGAAGTAAATGGCAATGTTATCAAGTCAAGGAAATGAGCATTTATTAAGTGTCTGTAAATGAAGTTCAGTGTTTTTTGTTATAAAGATGTAATTAGGGCATGGTTGTGAAACGATGTGAACCAACAGATATATCAGATTCAAGGTTTATTTATTTTGTAACTGCTGAGTTAAAAAAAAAACAGCCACAACCAACACATGGTCAGGAGTCTGGATGGATGGGCAAATAGAGATGGGTTGTGATCCTTAGTGGAAGTACTACATCCAATTCACTTGCAAGTCAAGAAAGACTTCACCCGTGATGTCACTGATTCTCTTCAAAAACAAAGGACAAACAACATTTCTGTATCGAACATCAGTGAGATTGTGGATCCCTAAAGGTACAAAAACATATTTTGCTCAAATACAAACAGACGATATTGAGAAGGTAAATAAAACTAATAGATAAATCTAAAACATATATTTTGTTTCTAACAATCGGATGGAATAACATCATCCCTCTGTTGATTATCTTCAATTTCTCCTGTATATAACTTGCTCATACATAATTATTTGCATGTTGTATCCTCATTAAAATGTAAAATCCTTGAAAACAGGGAGTGTTTTTTTGCCTTTCTTTGTATCCCAAGTAAAGAGCTATTCACATAGTAGGCATTTAATAAATGCTTGTTAACTGATTGTCTCTGCTTATATATATATGAAGCTATTCTTGCCCTTTAAAAAGGTAGGGGGGAGGCATGTAAAATCCAGAATTAATTCAACTACAAGCAATTAAATTGCCTTTTTCTGTTTCTGACTTCCCTCATATTAGAAAACATTCATACCAATTAAAGTGATTACTTTTGATTAATAAATTTATTATTGGATACAAATTTTTTAATTCAATTTTATTTTGTTTTCATTTATAAATTCACTCCCTCTCCTTCCCCTTGCCCATGTCATTGAAAAGGCAAGAAAAATAAAATCCATGTCAAATACCTGTAGTTTTGCAAAACAAATACCCACATTAATTTTGAGAAAGAAGGAAGAAAGGGAAGATGGGAGGGAGGGAGGGAGGAAGGAAGGAAAAAAGAAAGAAAGAAAGGAAGGAAGGAAGGGAGGGAGGGAGAGAGGGAAAGAGGGAGGGAGGAAAGATGGAAAAGAAAATGTACTTCAGTCTGTACTCTGAGTCTATCAGCTTTCTCTCAAAGTGAATGGCATTTTTCATCATGAGTCCTTAGGATTTGTAGTTGGTCATTATGTTGATCAGAACTGGATATAAAATAATGGGCACATACATGCTCCACTCAAAGAAAGTCATAGTCTTTTAAAGCTAAAAAGTAAGTCTAAAGATCATTCTGCCTGCCCTTCCACCCTCAATTTACAGGTGAGCAAACTCAGGCACAGAGAGATGACCTGAATTCTATTCAACAAATATTTATTAAGCACTTTCTCTATGCATGACAGAAATCACCCAGGAAATTAGGCCTGAGCCAAGATTGGAACCCAAGCCCATTATCTCCTATGATAATACACTTTCTATCACACCACCTTTAAAAAAAAGCCTAGAATGATTGACTCTGCATTTCTCTGGACCCTTCCTGCTCTGCATAGGTAGGTTCTCATTATATGGTCCCTATTACAACAATAATATTGATATTACAGCACGTTTCAATTTAGAAAGCATTTTCCCATATAATTACAAATGATAAAACAGATTCAGAAAAATGAAATAATTTATTCACATTATAAAGCTTAAATCTGGGACTTAAATTTGGCTCTTCCAACAACAAAATCATCATGATTTCAACTAAAATCATAGGAAGTAAGCACCGGATTTTCACTTAAGTGTAACCCATGGTATAACATATAATAGAGATCATTATTATGGGCAAGCCAAAATGTCTTCCATTTACCACAAACCCTTTGAGAACTGTCACACATGAAGATCTGGTTCACTGACATTTTGCTGAACATTAGTGTGGAAATTCCTTCAGTCATTTCATGAATGCCAAACATTTGTGTTCTAACAATGTTAGAATTTTCTGTAAATAATGGAAAAGCTGAAGCTTAAATACTTTGGCCACATAATGAGAAGACAGGATTCACTGGAAAAGTCCCTGATGTAGGGAAAGATTAAAGGCAAAAGGAGAAAGGGATGGCAGAGGATGAAATAGTGTCATGGAAGCAAATGAAATTTACCTGGGACAGACTTTGGGAGATAATAGAAGATAGAAGGGCCTAGCATCCATAGGATCATGAAGAGTTGGACATGACTGAATGACTAAACAACAATAGCAAAAGTTTGCCATCATCCATTGTTTTTCCAGGAAATTTATGTGGTGCCTAACCTATGGTTGTGGCATTACAATTTCAGAGCACTTTTCTCATAACTTTTTTTTTTTTTTAGTGAGGCAATTGGGGTTAAGTGACTTGCCCAGGGTCACACAGCTAGTAAGTGTTAAGTGTCTGAGGCCGGATTTGAACTCAGGTCCTCCTGACTCCAGGGCTGGTGTTCTATCCACTGCACCACCTAGCTGCCCCCTTATAACTTCTAATACACATAAGTCACTCTTCAGATGCCTAAAATATCTTCTTGAACATTGATAAAAAAAACCTCTAATGTGTCAAATGAACTGGTAAACTAATATTTTCCCAACAGAGGTTAGTGCTGACCAATAGTAACTTCCAACAGAAGTTAGTTAAATGATTTTACCTAAATTATTAAAATAATTTAATTCTCACAAGAATTTAGTGAGGTGAATAGGGGGAGTATTATTATTCTTATTGTAAAGAAACAGAAAAAGAAATAGGAAAATTGAATGGTGCATCCATGGTCACATTCATAAAGGTCGATGGCAAAGCCTTGAGCAGAACCAAAACTAGTTAAAACTAGGGCTAAATTGGGGGCAGCTAGATGGCACAGTGGTTAAAGCACCGGCCCTGAATTCAGGAGTACCTGAGTTCAAATCCGGCCTCAGACACTTGACACTTACTAGCTGTGTGACCCTGGGCAAGTCACTTAACCCCCCCATTGCCTGCAAAAAAAAAAAAAAAACTAGGGCTAAATTATTAGACTCCTAGATCTCACCAAAATATGAATTAAGAGCTTGGGGGGGAAGAGATTTTTCTCAATAACTGAAAATTGTGATTTCTTATTAGCCAGGGCGGAACTCTTATCAATTTCTGAAAGAATAAGGACTAGATCTAGTTTAAGTCCCTTATCCTAAGTGGACCCTCATCCTGGTGTAGAAAAGAAATCTACTCATTAGACTATAGCCAGAAGAAAATGGAATTTGGAGAAAAGTGTACTGCTTGGCAAATACGATTTTAGAAATTTGAGAGGAGATAAGTTTGCTTTTAGTTAATAAGCTTTCTGTTTCTGATGTCAGTCAATGTGCTTTTGAAAGGATGGGACAAGTCTTCTGACAAATAAATCCAAGAAGCTTTCCCAATTCATTTGTTTCCTTAGAATTTAGGGGGTGGAGGGAACCTATACCTGAGATTTCATGGATACAGTAAACTCCTCCTACCAATGCAGAATGACGCCTGTGCTATAATTTAGAGTTTTAGAGAATTGTGTAGAGTACTGGGAAGTTAAGTGACTGACCCAGAGTTGCACAGACAGTATATATCAAAGACAGGATCTGAACCTAGGTCTTTCTACTCTGCCATGCTGCCTCACCTATTCTTAGAATTTAGCTATAGGAAATATAGCAATATCAGGGGCATCTAGGTAGTACAGTAAATAGAGCACTGGCACTGGAATCAAGGGGACCTGAGTCCAAATCCAGCCTTTGACATTTACTAGCTGTGTAATCCTGGGAAAGTCACTTAGACCTGATTGCCTCAAAAAAAAGCCCCCAAAAGAAAATTTAGCAATATCAAATTAATCTGTACTAGGGGTTGTTGTTTTTTAATCAACTAGTATTTATCTGTTTATTTTGCAGTGAAATGAGGGTTAAGTGACTTTCCCAGGGTCATACAGCTAGTAAGTCTCAAGTGTCTGAGGATGGATTTGAACTCAGTTACTCCTGAATCCAGGCCTGATGATTTATCCTGTACCAGGGGTTCTTAACCTAAGATTTATGGACAGGTTTCAAGGGGGCTATAAACTTAGAGGGGGAAACAATATTACCTTTATTTTCACTAAATTCTAAATGAAATTTAACATTTAATTATGATTTTTTAAAAAACCATTATGCTGAGAAAAGGTATGTAGGCTTTGCCAGACTATAGAAGGGGTCAAGGACACACACACACACACACACACACACACACACACACACACACACACACACACACACACACACAATTCAGAAGCTCAGAAGCTCTGATCTAGATAAAATCTGAGCTAGTTCTCAATTGTCCTGCATGTATGTCTTTAATCGAGGTCAGAGAATGCAACAAATAAAACCATTGGTTGTTGAACTTCACAAGGTGTAACTCTCTGGAAACCAGTTTTTACAGATTAGAAGTTAGGGGCTTTCTGACACATAATTAGCATGTTTTTCTTTTTTGTACTTTGTTAATCATTTGAACAAATCTATAAACTCCCCCTAAAAGAGCCAAGAAAAAAAAAAATCCTGTGACTCTGGGTCATTATCTCTGGACATAAGAAAGTCATTGCGCCTGGCTGTGCTGAGCTTGGGATGCAGGTGCCTGGGGCTAGGCAAGAAATTTCTTCCTAGTCTCCAGACAGAGATAAAGGGAGGGGAGAATAGAGGCTTGTACCTAAAGGGAAAATCTGGCTCTGAGCCAGCCCCAGCAGGTGGAGATAATTGTCTGACATCATTTTGCTTCTCTGCCTTTCTAGAAAGGAGCCAGAATGACAAGTCAACTGCCAGTTAGCTATTTTTGTTCTTCACAGTGACGGCTACTGGTTACACATGTATAATGCAATTTTCTGATGTATGAAATGTTCAAGAGTCTGAGTAATTAATTGTTTTATTAATCATGCTAGTATATAATTAATAAAAGGGTGGCAATCAACTCTGGTTAACAAGTAATGAGAGAGGGGGCAGCTAGGTGGCTCAGCAGATAGAGCACTGGGCCTGTAGTCAGGAGGACCTGAGTTCAAATACAGCCTCAGACACTTGACACTTACTAGCTGTGTGACCCTGGGCAAGTCACTTAACCCTCTTTCCCCACCAAAACAAACAAACAAACAAACAAAAAACAAATAATGAGAGAGAATGAATATTGTAATGAGAGGTGGGCCTATTCTAATGATGGGCATGGGGAACTGACTTTGATCATGCCATTTACTTTCAAATCACCCCAGTTGGGCAATCCAATCAAAGCATTTATCCCCACCCAAACCTGAGTAGAATTCAATGGGCTTACCCACCTGTGTGGGGTCTGAACAAGATTGAGGAGAAAGTTAGTCCAATGTCATTATCAGCAATGTCTTTCAGATGTTGGTTTGGCCAACTAAAGAATAAGGCTTCAGAGAGGGATAAGTCCTGTGTCTCCCAGATATTAACAATTAGTTATTTAACAATCATGTCTCTCAATTTTGTCTCTGTAGCTGTAAGGCATATGAAAAATTGTATAGAGACCTGGCTTCTGGTGCAAGCTCTATCACTAATTATCTGCGTGATTTTAGGTGAAAGAGAAATTATTATTTTCTATTATATAAATAATCCATTAGTATCCAGACTTTTTGTTTCCTTTTTCAGGGACCAGCCCCTATAGGTCAGTTAGCTAGTGTCTGAAGTCACTGATAGAGGAGATTGTCCTCCCTGCAATCTTGGGAGGGGCCCCACCCAACTAGGAGACCTTATTTCTATCTAGAATGTAAATAGAATTTAATCTAGGTGAATTCCAGCCCTAAAGCATTAAATCTATGCCCCTGCACCCCTCCACTGGAGTTTTGCATGACCCAGCTCATGAAGGAGTAGTCTCAAGGGAGATGAATTCCTTTGCCCAGATTGCTGGAGGGAGGTGAGTTTTGATCAAGCCACATCCTCAGCAGGAGGAGTGGAAGACTTTTAGCCCCCCTCCTTATTTAAAAGCCCACATCCTTATTAAATGTTCACCGATAAGAGTTGATTTCTCCTGTCAGGGGCATTCCCTTTCAAAAATATTTAAGGCATTAATTGTCTCCACTGGGTGTGTTTGGTTACTGAAAGAAACCACTGACCATCAATTTATTGATTGTTAGCTAGCCTAATTAATAAATGTATTATTAATTACCCAGAAACTCTCTCTTGGGTTTTTTATTCATCTCAGGCCAATCTTTTCCCCTCTCTCAGTAACTGTTTTCTCATCTGTATAGTAAATTAGATGACATTGAAGGTCCCTTCCAGCTCTAACATTCTTGGAGTCTATGAAATTGGAAGACTGAAATTTCATCTCTCCAATCAACCCATATAATGCCATGAGTGAGTACAGAGAGGTAGGGTAGAGAGGAGAGGAGTTGTTCAGGTAAACATGATGGAACCTCCTACCTAAAAAATCTGGGTAACCAAATGAAGGGGTGCTTCAAAAATGAATATATTTATTTGATATCAAAAATAAAAATAAGGCTTTATAAAAACAACTAGGAATTATCTTGCTTGTGAGTTCTACTCACATTGATAGAGAAGGCTAAGAAGGGGTTAACAGACAAACCTAAGCTCTGAGCTCTAAGACCTAAACTTTAAAAGGGTTAACTGAAGCTTGAGTCCTTATCAATAGTGCCTAAAATCATTAACAGAGAAACTAAGGTTTGTGTTCTTATCAACAGAACTGTAACCAAGAGGGGTCAAGTCCCTATCAACCAATACTATTGACAGAAGCTTAGACAGTAACCAGGGACCATTAACCATTAATATCCATTAATATTCCTAGATGACAGGACACCTAGAAATCAGATCTTAAAGTAAAGAGATACCAAAAACAGAGAGACCCTCTGGCTCTGACAAGTCTAAGCATGTGTTTACGAACATGTGCAGAAAGGACCAAATGTGTCCTTAGGTTCACCTTATGACATTTAAACCCCAAAAATATACCTCAAGGGAAAAAGGTACCTACCTTGGGGGTTGTCTTATGACCCCAGGAAATCCAAATTAGGATAAGACCTGCTGTGTACCTCCTTAAGGAGGAGGTTAAGATAATGGAGAGATAACCTACTTTTTCTCACTATAAATATAATTATTCTTCTTCCCCCTATTTGAGACACTTTTGGGTGCTCTCCCTGTGGTCATCACAATATTTTAATAAAACTTGGGAAACTGAGTCGCTGAGTCTTGTAATTCTTTGGTATGCCTCACAACCAATTTGATCAATTAAATCCACTCCTATGTCAGTATCATCAGTTTACTAGACATTTCAAACTGGATGTGCCAGGAGACATATCTAACTCACCATCACCAAAACAGAACCCATCTATTTATAATACCCACTTACCCCTACTCCAAAGGTTATCAGTAAAATTCATCTCTTTGAGAACCTCTTACACACAGGTCTGGAGTACCTAGGAATTGAGAAACCATCAGGTCTGAAAGCTTATATTTCTTTTTCTTTTCTTTCTTTTGTTTTTGTTTTTGTTTTAGTAGGTTCCTTTATTTAGAATTTTCCCCAAGCTACTTGTAAAGGAAAACAATTTTTCACATTGATTTTTTAAAACATTGTGTTCCAAATTTTCTTCCCCCCTCCCTCCTCAACCCTCTCTAAGAGATCAAGCAATTCAATATAAGTCATACATGTGCAGTCATGCAAAACATCTTCACATTAGGTTGTGAAAGAAAATAGACACAATATCTTTTAAAGAGGAACTAACAAATAAAATTATACTTCAATATGTATTCAGATACCATCAGTTCTTTCTCTGTTGATGGTTTGCATTTTTCATACATCCTTCTGCTAGGATCCTGCTCATCATTTCTTTCACAGTTACTATTGCTAACTGTATTACCCTCCATCCCATTCCCTACCCTTGATATTTACTCTTTTTTCTATCTTCTTTCACCCTATCCCTCCTCAAAAGTGTTTTACTTTTTACTGCTCCCTCCCCCAATCTGCCCTCCCTTCCTTCACCTCTCCCCCACCCTCTGCCTTATCCCCTTCCCCTTCCACTTTCCCTCAAGGCAAAAAGTATTACTATACCCACTTGATTGTGTATGTTATTCTCTCTTTGAGCCAATTCGGATGAGAGTAAAGCTCACTCACTCCTCCACTCCTTCCCCATATTCCTCTCCACTCCATAATCTTTTTCTTGTTTCTTTTATGTGAGCTACTTTACCACCTTCCACCTCTCTCTTTCCCTTTCTTCCAGTGTATTAATCTTACCCTTTAACTTTATTTTAAACATGTTATCATGGGTTAGCTAGGTGACACAGTGGACAAAGCACCAGTCCTGGACCCAGGAGGCCCTGAGCCCAAATCTCACCCCAGACATAAACCACCCCACTCTGCCTGCCCCACAAAAAACAAGGATAAGCAAAAAATAAATGCTTTATAGATATCATCCCTTCATATTCAATTCACACCTGTGTCATATGTCCCTTTCAGCTTCCCTAATACTGAGAAAGTTCTTATGAGTTAGAAGTATTATTTTCCCATGTAGGAATGTAAACAGTTTAACCTTTTAATGTCCCTCATGATATCTTTTTCCTGTTTACCTTTTTGTGTTTCTCTAGGGTCTTGTATTTGAAAGCCAAATTCTCTATTCAGTTCAGGCCTTTTCATCACAAATGCCTGAAAGTCCTTTTTCATTGAAGTCCCATTTTTTCCCCTGAAAGATTATACACAGTTTTGCTGGGTAGGTGATTCTTTGTTGTAATCCCAATTCCTTTGCCCTCTGGAATATCATATTCCATGCCCTCCAATCCTTTAATGTAGAAGCTGCTAGATCTTGTGTTATCCTGACTGTAGCTCCACAGCATTTGAATTCCTTTTTTCTAGCTGCTTGCAATATTTTCTCCTTGACCTGGAATCTCTGGAATTTGGCTATAATATTCCTGGAATTTTCCTTTTGAGATTTCTTTCTGGAGGTGATTGGTGGAGTCTTTCAATTTCTATTTTAACTTCTTCTAGAATATCAGGGCAATTTTCCTTGACAATTTCTTGGAAGATGACGTCTAAACTCTTATTTTGATCATTATTTTTAGGTAGTGCAGTGATTTTCAAATTATCTCTCCTGGACCTATTTTCTAGGTCAGCTGTTTTTCCAAGGAGGTATTTCATATTGCCCTCTATTTTTTATTCATTTGGATTTGCTTTATTGTGTTTTGATTTCTCATAAAGTCATTAGCTTCTTTTTGCTCTATCCTAATTCTTAAGCAATGATTTTCTTCAGAGAAAATCTCATTTTCCATTTGGTCAATTTGGCTTTTCAAACTGTTGCCTTTTTTTCATAACTCGCCTGCATCATTCTCATTTCTCTTTCCATTTTTTCCTCTACCTCTCTTACTTTATCTTCAAAGTCCTTTTTGAGTGCTTCCATGGCCTGAGACCAATTCATATTTTTCTTGGAAGTTTTGGATGTAGGGTGAGGATATATTTTGATCTACCTTGCCTCCAAAGAAGCTTTCAATGGTCTGCTGCTTTCTCACCTGCTCATCTTGATCACCTATTTCTTAGCTTTTAACTCCTTCTTAATGTGTAGTGCTGTTTCCAGGATGCATTGACCCAAGCTATAGGGATTCCCAGGGGGTACGATTAGGCTAGTTCTCAACTCACCTGGCCTGTAAATAA
This sequence comes from Dromiciops gliroides, assembly GCF_019393635.1. NCBI lineage: Eukaryota > Metazoa > Chordata > Mammalia > Microbiotheria > Microbiotheriidae > Dromiciops > Dromiciops gliroides. Next base: position 261,114,922 of record NC_057866.1, read on the forward strand.
CCACGGCCTGCTTTCTCTTTAACCCAGAAGCAGAAGTCTTATTGAAATCTGATTCTCTATGGTTGGAAGCTTGGTGTGCCTGTGCCCCTCCCCCACTGGGCCACTGTCACTCAAGTCTGCTGAATATGGGTGCACCAACTTATCTCCATCAGAGACTGCAGCTATTTCCCTCCAGCCAGCCACTGGACCCCCTTACTGATCCATGATCCAAGTTTCAGAAGAAGCTGCTGATTTCGAGGCTCTGGAAGTATGGCCTGATTAGGGCTGGATCTGTGTTGTACACTGAGCTCCTCTCTCACCTCAAACAGCAGATGATCCCAGTTAGCTAATTAAGCTGTCTTTGGCTGGAAAATAATCTCACTCTGTTCTTTTGTGGGTTGTGCTGCTCCAGGAGTTGTCTTATGGCATTATTTTTGGAGGTATGTGGATGGATTTGTCCGGAGCTCAGGAGAGTCACAACCTTTCAGCCACCATCTTGACTCCATTCCTCAAGAGCTTATATTTCTGACCCATACCTTTCCAGCTAGCCCCTGCCAATTTCTATTTGCCCTTCCCCAGAATAGAATATTTTTTCCACATATTTATGTGGATGTGTAGGATGAAGCATGCACTTTAAGTCAATGAAAAGCATTCTCAAAGATATGAATTAAATCAGAAGTTATAAAACAAGAGGGAAAATGACCCAGAATTAAAATGTGTGTCATTTTCAGGCAGAAATAGAAGCAGAAGGAGATGGGAGAGTTGTAATATTTCATTGGTTCAGAAAAAAAAAAAACACTTCAGTCATATCTCTACCAGGGATTGACAGATTTGGCAGAGATATTTGTTTGTCTATGTCAAGTCACCTTGACATCAAAGTCTTAACTCTTTCCCCCTTCATTTCCTACCCATCTGGGTAGCTTACTTCCTCCATATGAACTTGCCTCTGTTCACATTTGACTGTCAGAACCAGACTATCTGTGCTCTCTCTCCCAGGCATACTGATTCAAAAGATTTTGGTCCAATGAAACTGCAAACTTCCTCCCCACAAGATTGAAACTGTGATTGAAACAGTCTTTCTCAGAGCTTGGAAGGAAGCTGTATCTATAAAACTACAATTCCTAGGAATTCCAGTGAAGATTCTAAAAACTAATTTCCTCTACTCGTGGGAAAATAAGCCCAAAAACTTAGGGGTAGCTAGGTGGCACAGTGAATAGAGCTCTGGCCCTGAAGTTGGGATAGACCTGAGTTCAACTCTCACTTCAGACACTTACTAGCTATGTGACCCTGGGCAAGTCACTTGACCCCAGTTGCCTTAAAGACCCAGGGCCATCTCCATTTATCCTGATATACATCTTGCCACTGCATGCAGATGACTCTGGAGGAGAGAGTGAGGCTGGTAACCTTGCACAGCCCTCCCTCACTTAAATCCAATTCACTGCAAGTCATGACATCACCCAGATGTCATGGTCTTCTTTGAGAATGAAGGACAGATGACAACAACAAGAAGTCCAAAACCTCTCTGAATACCCAATTGCTCATAGAAATGTGTGTGTTGTCTTTCCCTATGGACTTCAGAAGAAGGATTTTTTTTTTCCATTTTTGTCTGATCCTCTGGTGTCTAACAATATACACAGGTGTTTAATAAATGCTTGTTGCCTGATTGGCCAGAACATTTGCATAGTTTCTACTCTTCAGATCTTTGGAGTGAAGGAAAGAGGAATTGAGGTTTGTCATCGTTGTCTGACTTGGTTATGTATTCACCTAATTCCAGGCTGGATTTTCATAATAGTGCTTGCTGAGTTGATATTTGTATTACTGTTCTTAGCAAAGTGTCTGGTATATAGTAGGTGCTTAATAAATGCTTTTCCTTTTCCCTTCCTAGTACAGAGAGGGGTCAAGGATTTGAGCTGCCCTATGCCACACAGGCCAGATTTATGAATTACCAATTTCTTAAATAAAAGAGTAATTTATTGAAAAAGGAGAAAATCTTGTCCTGTCACATATATATCATGTTTTCTTCACAACATATCCCATGAACATTTTTAGTTTTTTTAATAACTTTCACACACATGCAAAAAGAACCTAACCCTTGGGAGGTTTTTAGTAATTTGACTAGAAAATGCCTCTAGAAAAAAATGTAAAATCCTGAATAATATTTTGAACTTAGATTAACAGAATAAAAGCGAGCATTTATATAGCGCACATTACGTACTTGGTGCTTTACAAATCCTATTTCATTTGATCCTCACCCCATTTTACAGTTGAAGAAACTAAGGCAAACAGAAGTTAAGTGACTTACTCAAGATTGCACAGCTAGTAAGTGTCTGAGACTGGATTTGAATTTAGGTATCTCATTACTCTATCCACCACACTATCCAACAGCCTATGATCCATTATGGATGCGAAAGGCCAACAACCCTCTTGGTAAGTATATCTTGAAAAAAGGGATTCATTCATACATCACATTATACTCCAAAGAAAGCTTCTAAAGATCATAGGAAACTTTGCAGGGAGATGGAAGTCAACTGAGGAACTGAATTGATTCAAACCAAACTGATCTGAATTCTGATAGGAACTCTATTTCAATCTGTGTGCATATAAGATCATGGTCACTTTTACTCTGCTGAATGTTTCTGTGGATAATTGCAAGAGATAGTGTTACTAACATAGTGAAAGGAGGTGTGAGGATGTGAGGATCAAGTTCCTGGCTTCACACCAGATTGTCCCTAAAAGCTGCTTTATTGCATTGACCTAAATGGGTTTCCTAGACAACGTTCCCCACCAAAGAAAATGGGAAGAATGACAGGCTTGGTGTCCTACCATTTCTATGGGGGATATTGGCATTGATTCAAGCATCCTTTCTAGGGCTAGAAGAATGATCCTCCTTTTTATGCCATTCAATTCAACAAAACGGGGGGGGGGGAGTGCATAAGAGGACAAAAATAGAGCCAAGCAGCACAGTGGATAGAGTATAAGGACTAAAGTCATGAAGACTCATCTTCATGGGTTCAAATCTGGCCTCAGACATTTGCTAACTGTGTGACTCTAAGCAAGTCACTTAATCCTGTTTGCCTCAGTTTCCTTATCTGTAAAACGAGTTGGAGAAGGAAATGACCAACCACTCCAGTATCTTTACCTAGAAAACTCCAAGTCATAACAAGTCAAACATGACTGAAATAACTGAACAACAGCAACAAATTACTATCTAAAGGCAGCTAAGTGGTATAGTAGATAGAAATCACCGGACCTAGAGTTAGGATGACCTGAGTTCAAATCTGACCTCAGATACTTACTAGATATGTGACCCTGGACAAGTCATATAAGCGCTGTCTGCCTCAGTTTCCTCAGTTGTAAAATGAGGATAATAATAGCATCTACCTCAAAGGATCATTGTGTGGATCAAATGAGATAGGATCTGTAAAGTACTTATCATAGTGCCTGGCACATAGTAGATGCTTAATAAATGGAAGAGAATTTTCCTTTCCTACATTATTAAGTTATACATACGTATATATAGACATGTATGTATATAGATATATGTTTATATAAAAACCAAATTATACAGAGCAAGTGCTCATAGCTTCTCACACATATTTCTGGTTTTCTTGATTTATAGAAATGTTTGCCTTGATTTTCAAGGTCAAAATTAAAAAAAAAAAACCACATATGTGATAAGCAGCTTGGCATATTGGATAAAGAGCTGGCTTTGGAATCAGAAAAACCTGGATATAGATTCTATCTCTGACATGTACTATAAGCTATTGAGCAAATCACTGAACCTACTGTAACGATTGGAATGACGCCACCTACTGGAGAGTTACTGTAGGAAAGCTCCGCCATGAGGAGAAGGGGTCTGAGGGCAATCCATGTGGCTTTCCTTGGCGTCAGAAAGCGACATTTACCCATGGGTACTGTCAATCAAGGCTACCAGCCCATTAGCTTAGAGATGTGTGTGCAAGTGGATGGGATGTTCCCTGTTTCACAGGAGGCTTGTGGGATGAAGGATGTGTGGCTCGCACTTTCGTGAGAACTCTCGTGGAGAGTGGAGCTAAAATGCACGCTCCCTGAGATAGATAAATGTAAGCATCTAGGCCCCTTTCTCTCTCTTCATCAAATTCTTATTCTCCTTAATAAATGTTTAAAAGTCTAAACTCTTGTTAAAGCTTATAATTTATTGGCGACCACTCATTAGATATTTTAGACAGACTAGCTAGAATTTTAGCCCCTTACACTACCAGTGGCCTGGGTACCTCTCTTGTTATTTCTTCAAAACAAATATCCCTTTGTACAAGCTAATTAACAATAAGTAATAAAATGGAACTCGAGTAATCATCACTGGTGGCTAACAGCAAGAGGAACACAACTGGTGGGGTCTCCTGTCAGTGGCATTAGAAAAGAAAAACCCTCAGCCCCTCCAGATACCTGTCTAGAACCCCAAGGGGCAATGTAGCAGCTTAGTTCTGGGATAATGAGCCAGAGTGTACTTTCTCCACGTGTTGGACAATAAAATGCAATACTTCCCCCCCCACCACCCATTTAAAATAAACTAAAAATAAAATAAATCAGAAAAAATAAGACAATTGCCAGTATTGGAATGAAAGAAAAAAGAAAGGCAAAAAGGAGTTGAAATTTTTAATACTGTACTTTTTATTACCTTAGTCACTGAGGAAGACATAAGAAAAGCATGTTATTTTATACCTCATAATAGTTAATTGTGCCCTTGTTATCCTTTCTGCCAAGGCTCCATAAAGTGGGGATTAAGCCAGTAAGAATCAAAACCTATCAATCTGTTGTGACCTTAGCCCTGAAAGAGCAAAAAGAGTAGAAATGTCCCAACAAAAGTGTCTGAAGATAATTTGGCCAAAGTGTCCCTGAGTTCTAGTGAGATCAGGTCACCCTGACCATCACCTTTGCTGCTGCCCATGACAAGCCCTCAGCCTGAACACATGGGCTTGGGAATAAGGGGCTCAGTGCAAGATTTTATTGGAATTATCCCAGGGAGATCAAACAGATGGACTTTGGAACAAGAAAGGAAAGAGAAGAGGCGGGCCACAATGTTACCTAAGCAAGTGTACATGCTCACTGCCGGGTGCAAACTCATCATTCAATCAAACAGCCAGTCAACATTTATTAAGCATCTGCTATCTGCCAGGCACAATTTTGATTCTTTGGAAGTTGTGGTATTCCATGATTTAAGGTCCTCACATAGTGCTGATTACATGAATCCTGGCAACACTAAAAAGATTGCAAATGGGGATTCACAATCGCTTTTTGGGGGGCAGGGCAATGAGGGTTAAGTGACTTGCCCAGGGTCACACAGCTAGTGAGTGTCAAGTGTCTGAGGCTGGATTTGAACTCAGGTCCTCCTGAATCCAGGAGCTCATTGTCCAGACTTTGATAAACAGTCAGGTAGCAGTCCATTAACATGTCATATCTCTCTTACATTATAGATCAACCAATGACCCTAGAACTGAAAAGACCTGAAAGGATCCTTCTCTCCACTCCAACTCCTATATTTTAGAGATCAGAAAACTTAAATGACTCGACCTCCTTGTCAACCTTTGGGCAGCCTCCAAAGAATTAAAATTGTGGGTCATTGGGGCACAGGGACACATTTAATCATCTGTGACTTTCCTCCTGTACCTTCTTCTCAGTTTGAGCCAGGAGCAGTTTCCAAAGAAAGGAATAAAAATTTAAATGCTAGGTAGCATTTTCCCAGTGGTTGCACTTTGGAAAAAATAGGGGAGAAGAAAAAAATCTGATAACTGGACTTTACCACAATCGGCCTAGTTTCAGCTCCAGTCTATTCCTACTACTATCTTCTCTCCTCTTATTCTATGGTGCTCACACTAATGCATTCACATCTCATTCTTGACCCTCTGCCTCCCCTATCTGTTGCTCTCAACCATGGGCAAAAGGTTCTTCCTTAAGATCACTGGAACAAGAAAACAAACAAAAGATACAGAGACGGAACAGAGAAAGTTCTGAATGCTTGTGAGCAGTCTAATCCAAGGATTTTTTTCAACAAAGCCTTCCAAAGTCTCTGATACCAGGACAACCAGGAGTTTCAATAAGAATAGAAAAGTTTAATGGCAAAACTCAGATATGTCTCATGCTTCTTTTCCAAATAATATTGAGCAATATGGTGTGTTAGGGCTGAAAAATTAGATATGTTTCATGTAATGGGAATACTTAGACATTTTCCAGTGTGAATTTTTATTTGTTTTACTCCAAAATTTTAATTTTGTTTCTTTTTAAAGTTTTTATTGCTATATTTTGTTTTATAGGACTTCATTTCTGAATAGATTTGGTTTTCTCTGCTTCCTTTTGTGCCATCCCTTGTGAGAAGGGCTCAAAAAGAAAAAAAGATAAGGAGCAACTAGGTGGTGCAGTGGATAGAGAACCAGCCCTGGAGTCAGGAGGACCTGAGTTCAAATCCAGCCTCAGATACTTGACACTTACTAGCTGTGTGACCTTGGACAAGTCACGTAAGCCCAACTGCCTCACCAAAAAAAAAGAAAAAAACACAACTAATTAACATCAATTGAGTCTGACAGTGGGTCCAATATTGCACACCTCTAGTCCCCTACCTCTGCAAAGAAAGGTGATGATGAGTAGATACTCAGATGTTCTCAAAACCAATTTTATCAATTGTTATAACCATACAGAGTTTAAGTTTTTATTTTTTGTTGTTCTTTCCATTTACATTGTTATGGTCTTTCTACATGTCATTTACCTGATTTTGCTTGCTTCACTCTACGTTCATTCATGTATCTTCTTACGCTTCTCTTTTTTGCTTCACAGTAAGAATATAATGCATCATTACATTCATGTGCTACAGTTTTGTTAGCCATTCCCCAAACAATGATTATTTATTTCATTTCCAACCTTGCTACCAAAAAAAGTGCTAATATGAAGAGTTTAGTGTATCGGATGCTTTTTTCTGGGTTAGACATTCTTGGGGTCCATGCCTAACAGAGTCAAAGGGCAAGCATTTTTTTGACATAAAGGTGACCAGTACTAGAGACTTCTTTATGACAAATGTTATTTTGGTTTTTAAAAAGTCAGGTCTCCTGGAAATTATGACCTCTCACCCTTACACATACACACATAAACCAGGAGAAGATCGAGAAAATATGAACAGAATTTGGAATTGGAGAGCACAAGATCTGGCTGTACCGAAAACTAAAGCAAAAGAGGGACTCAGGCTAACAGACAATGTGTCGAGGAGGGAAGCGGGAGCCATAGGCGCAAGGATAGGGAAGTAGGGTGCCAACTATTCAATAGGATTGGAAAGCAAGTAGGAAACCTCTGGAGACATCCAACATCATCGTGCATAGTAAGCAGCTAGGAATGCAACAACCCAATGGGGAAAAGGACCTGAACAGTAATGGACTCTCCCCAAATGACCACAGGATTCCGCCTTTGCCTCCCCTCTCTTCTTGCTCTGTCCACTTAGGTGGAACCAGCAAAAACCCAACCTCTCCTAGTCTCCTATCCCCCACTGCTCATGGCAATTTGTAACCCTGATTCTTTTTTCCCCTCAGGAATGAGTGTCTTCCCTCTATCTGCAATGTTGTCATTTGAGATCACAGTGAGTTGGGTCAGGGAGTAGGGAGACACAATTTGAAGAAATGTTGTATTTCACAAAATATCCTCACTAAGATGCTCTAGTCCTAGCATAGGAAATGAAAAGACCTCTGTGGGAGCTATGGAGTCACAGATTAGTTTATGAATGAGCCTATAACTCTCCCAAGCAGAACCCTGAAACCTGAATTCTGGGTTTGCTTAGATTTCCCCTCAAAGAATGGGTCAGTAGGAGCCATAGTGTCATCGAGGGGTGAGAACGGGTCCCAGAGGCTTAATTCTAAAGGTATGGGGAAGGAAGGAATAACTAGAGGAGAATGCCCTGTCTCAGAGCTGGCCCAGGAGTTGTCATCTCGGAGGAGATGACACCCCTTTCTGGTTGGAAAAGGAGAAAAAGGAAAGTAGAGAGGGCCACCTGGCATTATTAGCATAATTCCAAATTGCTTTCCAGAATGACTGGATAATTCCTGTCTCCAGCAAGAGTGCATTAGCAGGGGCAGCTGGGTGGCACAGTGGATGGAGCAACAGGCCTGGAGTCAGGAGTACCTGAGTTCAAATCCAGCCTCAGACACTTAACACTTACTAGCTGTGTGACCCTGGGCAAGTCACTTAACCCCAATTGCCTCACCAAAAAAAAAAAAGAAGAGTGCATTAGTGTCCCTGTCTTCCCCAAACCCCTCCAATGTCAACTATTTCCTTCTACTGTCATCTTTGCCATTTTGTTGAATGTGAGTGTAAAATCTTGGACTGTTTTGTTTCCTGCATTTAATTTCATCTAACCCTCTAGAATAAAACAGTTGATATAGAATTAAATGGACCCTAAAAGTATACATTCAGTATTACTAAAAAGATTATTTCCTGCGTATAACTCAAACCTAGAAATGAGCTTTCATTGTAGCTAATGTCCACTGTTGTTTTTGTCTTTCATTCTCAAAGATGACCATGACATTGGGTGATGTCATGACTTGGCAATGAATTGGATTTAAGTGAGGGAGGGCTGTGCAAGGTCACTAACCTCACACTCACCTCCAGAGTCACCTGTGTCCAGTGGCAAGATAGATATCAGAATGACTGGAGAGGTCCCCAGATGTTTAAGGCAATTGGGGTTAAGTGACTTACCCAGCTTTACACAGCTAGTAAGTGTTCGTGGTGAGAGTTGAACTCAGGTCCTCCCAACTTGAGAGTGCTCTATCCACTGCAGCACCTAATTGCCCCAGCTAATAGCCACAGACAAACAAGAAGAGTTAGCCTGTGCTGAAGCTTCTATACTTGGCCTAATCGCTTGCTGATTTAGCTGTACTTGTTAGCATTCACTAACTAATCAAAGAAGGATTAAGAAAAAAAAAATTAGAGGGGCGGAGCCAAGATGGGGGAGGAAAGACACTAAACAGAGGGCTCCTGATACAATCACCCCAAAAGTAGTAATAAAAGAACCCTTGGGGCAGAAAAACACACAAAAATACGGGCTGAGAGTTTTCTCCAGCTATAGATAGATTTCTGGGAGCTGTGCTGTGAGAAATGGGTAATTGTCTCCTCTCAATGTGGATATAACAGTCAGTCATACTCCTCTGACCTGTTTGTAGGACAAAAGTCTCAGATCCCCTCCTCCCCCTCAGGTTAGCAAGGTCACATGGTTCAAGGAGCTCTGGTCTCAATTAGGTCCTCTCCAGAGTTGTGTCCATATAAGGAAGTATAAGGTCCACTCCTGAGTTATGCCCATACAAGGAAGAGGGGTGGGAATACTGCGTTCCGATTAGCTCGTTTTTGCTCGTAGATTGTAACCCCGACCAGTGATGAAAAAGGGGAAGGTCCATTTGCGTTAGGGACTAAGGTATAAAACAGGGCCCGTGAGCCCCTTTTCGGGGCACCCACTAGCTGCACACTAGGGTGCCTCCTTCTCATGAGAAGAAAATAAAGCCTTTGTCACCTCGCTGCTGAGTTCCTGAGAATTATTGAGAAGAGGATGGATTTTTCCCTCACATGTGCCTAACTCCACAATCAGCCGACACACCAGACACCCACCTGAGGAATTTGCCCCAATGCCTCTGAATCGGCTGCAGCACCGTCTTCTGGAACCGAGTGCGTGGGCGGGGGGGGGGGGGGGGGGGGGCAGGGGTACCAGTGGACTGGGGGGGGGAGGATTTGACTGTCCCACCCCAGCGGGCAACCAGGAAGAAATCCTGAGTGATGGGAGACCCAGGTGGAGGAGGAGAGCAGGGGAGCAGGGGAGCAGGGGAGCAGTCTCATCTGAAGCTGAGAACCACAACACAGAAAGCTTTACTAATTGGTTGCTTAGTAAAGTAGGCCTGAGGTTATCTCCAGACCTGAGTACAGGCCAGGTGAGATTAAAACCTGCCCTCCCTCAACCCAAAACACCTGGGACCCTCTGAAACTGAGAACAGGAGCAGAGGCGAGAAGCAGCCCCCCCCCACACACACCACCCCCCTATCACCCCTCCAGTGGAGAATTCAAATACTGTGGAGCTCCAATAAGGATAAAGCAAAATCTAGCAGCTTCTACATTAAAGGACCGAAGGGCATGGAATATGATATTCCATAGGGCAAAGGAACTGGGATTTCAACCAAAAATCACGTACCCAGCAAAACTGAGTAAAATCTTTCAGAGGCAAAAATGGAATTTCAATGAGAAAGAGGTGTTTCAAGCATTTGTGATGAAAAGACCTGAACTGAATAGAAAATTTGACTTTCAAATACAAGAGCCTGGAGAAACATAAAAAGATAAACAGGAAAAAGACTTCTTGAGGGATATTAAAAGATCAAACTGTTTACATTCCTACATGGGAAGATAATACTTCAAAATCATAAGAACTATCTCAGTGGGGGCAGCTAGGTGGCGCAGTGGATAGAACACCAGCCCTGGAGTCAGGATTACCTGAGTTCAAATCCAGCTTCAGACACTTAACTAGCTGTGTGACCCTGGGCAAGTCACTTAACCCCAATTGCCTCACTTTAAAAAAAAAAAAAAAGAACTATCTCAGTAAGAAACTCAGAGAAGACACAGGTCTGAAATGAATATGAAGGGATGATATCTGTAAAGCATTTATTTTTTGTTCTTTGTGGGGCAGACAGGGTGGGGTGTCTTATGTCTGGGGCTGGATTTGGGCTTGGGACCTCCTGGGTCCAGGGCTGGTGCTTTGTCCACTGTGCCACCTAACTAATCCACGATGACATCATTAAAATAGGGTTGAGGTGTAGGAAGAATAAACTTGGGGAGGGAGAGAAGGGGAGAGATGGTCTGGGGAGAGGTAGTTCACAGGAAGGAAACAAGAAGAAAACTTATGGAAGAGAGTAGAAGAGGGGGAAGGAGTTGGGGAGTGAGCGAACCTTAATATCATCAGAATCGGCTCAAAGAAGGACTAACATACATACTCAAGGAGACATAGTAATATACTTTTGCCCTGGGGAGGGGAGGGAGAAAAGGGGGGGGGGAGAAGGGAAGGAGGAAAGGGCAGATTGGGGGAGAGAGCAGTAAAGAGCAAAACACTTCCAAGGAAGATAAAGATGTTCTGCATTACTGCACCAGTATGACATATTGAATTGCTTGATCTCATAGGGAGGGTTGAGGAGAGAGGGAGGAAGAAAAATTTAGAACACAGAATTAGCTCAGGGACCCTGATCTCATTGGAGTGGGCTCATGGAGGGAATAGCTTTCATACCCAATTGGGAGGAGCAATCTATTTAACCCTGCAGGAAAGTAGGAGGGGAAGAGGACAAGGAAGGAAGGGTGAAAAAAGGGAGTGCAGAGCGAGGGAGAGGATAGTCAGAAGTAAAACACTTTTGAGGAGGAATAGGTAAAAAGAAGATAGAGTAAATGTCATGGGAATGGAGTGGGATGGAGGGAAATAGTTATGATGATTGATTATAAGGGCAAAACGTATGGTACCTACTTGCTGGGCTTTTATGAAGAAAACTCTTTGTCAAGCTTAAGGTACTATATACAGGTTATGATGAACAGGATACTATCAGAAAAACCTGGAAAGACCTACATGAACTGAAGCAGAGTGGAATGTACTGTATACAAAATAACAGCAATAGTGGGGGATGATCTGCTGGGAAGCACGTGGTTATTTTCAGCAAGGCAATGATCCAATATAACCCTGAAGGACTTATGAAGATTGCAGCCCATCTGCAGAGAAAGAACTGATAGTATCTGAAAAGAGATGGAAACACATTTTAATTTTTTTCTTTTCCTTTTTGACAATTCCTTAATCTGAAGTTTTGGGGTTTTTGACTGTTTTCTCTCACAACTAGCTAATGTGGGAATTTTTCCATGACAACTCATGTATAACTTGTTTTGAATTGCTTGAGTTCTTGTGGGTGGGGGGTGGGAATGGAGGGGGGAAGAGAGGTTGGAACACAAAGTTTTTTTAAAAATTAATGTTAAAATAATTTTGTTTTTACATATATTTTAGAAAATAAAATTCTATTTAAAAAAATTTAATTACTTGGGGAAATCAGTTAACAGGTACACTGGCAGGAAGAACAAAGTGGATGTGGTGTCTTGATTTCTTCCCCCATGTTACCTGGTTCAATGCTAGAAAGAGAGGGAGCAACTCAATCACGTCTTACTTCATCTAAAACATGATAGACCCAGGCTACCTCTCTCCAGAACCAGAAGAGCAACATGTACAATGTCTACATGAAATAGTTTCATTCTTTGGGCCTCCATTCCCAGAACCTGCTACAGGGACAGCACATAGTAGGTGTTTAATAAATACTTGTCGATTGATTGACTACAAAGATGAAAAGAAAAACAACCATAAAAGGCAGCTAAACTCAGGTCAGTCACAAAGGCCAGAGAGCTGGGGGACCACAGGTGCTGAATACAGCATATATGATCACATGGGGTAGTTTTTACTTAATTGTCTTTTTTTATTATAAGGGAGGGTTCCATGGTCAGTGTGGTGGGCAGCAGACCTTTATTAGGAAATAACTATGGGATAAATAGTAAAAGCCATGAATGAATAAATAAATTCATTTGCCAAGAAGTCCTGTGGGTCATTGATAACTACTGATACTACAATTTTGCTAGTGATAGCACTTCGGTGTGAGAATAATCTACACTTGGGTCATAAATAAATGCCTGTCCCATGCCAGATCTGGTTATGGACTGGAAATAGGAGAGATTTTTTACCTGTGTCTTGAGAACTTCTGTGAAGAGCTGAAGATTTGGTGGAACTTAAACAAATAGGAAAATAAGTTGATCTAAGCCACTTCATCCTCTTTGAGGAATTACTCTAAACAATTAATTTTTTCTGGTGTATATTTAACGTTTACTATGTCCCGTTGACCCTAAAATTTGAGGGAAACACAGCAAACCCTTACTAAAGGAAAGATATTACTGTGTTCTGTTCATTAATGAATAGGATGTTTTGAGACAACCTTGCCAGGCAAATTGCCCTTTCATTATTTCACAACACAGAACTTGCTTAATAATCTCAGCTCCTGATCAACAAACACTTCAGGTAAATATTGAGTCCTAATATTTCTGTTAAAACTTGTTCAAAAGTTCATGACAGTACAAGGGGAAGGGAAAAGTGCTGGCATGGACTTGAGCCCAGATTATGAAAGGCAACCAGAGGCAAATCCAAGCTAATGCTAGAGAAGAGAGGCAGTGGCTATGCTGGCAGCAAACTCAAGCAGATTTCAAAGAAAAATGCTCTAGAAGTCAGTCAACAATCAATTGATTAATAAACATCTATTAAGAGCCTACTATGCGCAGGTATTGTGCTAAGCACTGGGCATCCACAGAAAGATAAAAGAAAACCTCTGTTCTCAAGGAGCTCAGAATCTAATGATGAAGACAACATGCACTTACCTCCCACCCTCTTCCACCTCTTGCTCTGAGAACAGTAATCAAATCAACATTAATATCCCTTTAAAAAGCATGTCAAGTAATTGACCTATCACAATATCTCAAAACAAAACAAAACAAAACAACAAAACCTGTAGAGAAGAGAGGATCCAACAGAAAGGATGATCAACAATGTCAAAGACACTAGAGAAGTCAAGAGGCATGAGAATTGAGAAAAATCCAGTAGATTTGGCACTTTAGAGGTATAGTATTGGTATCTTTGGAGAGATAAATTTCAGTTAAATGATGTACCTGACCTTAGGGGCAGCTAGGTGGGGCAATGGATAAAGTGGCCAGCCTGGAGTCAGGGAGACAAATTCCTGAGTTAAAATTTGGCCTCAGTACTTACCAGCTGTATGATCCTGGATAAATCACTTAACCCTGTTTGCCTCAGTTTCCTTATCTGTAAAATGAGCTGGAAAAGGAAATGAACTTCAGTATCTCTGCCAAGAAAACCCCAAACGGGGTCACAAAGAGTCAGTCACAACTGAAAAGAACCCCAACAACCCAGCCTTTGCCATCTTTATACTGAGAGATAAGTCAAGGCACAAAGAGGAATTCTCCCTGCCCTCCTGACCTTAATTTTGGATGTTCTACACCCAGACATGTTGGATAAGACCTGGAGAAATTATTTTCAAATTCATATACACTTTCTTTCTTTCCTTCCTTCTTTCTTTCTTTCTTTCTTTCTTTCTTTCTTTCTTTCTTTCTTTCTTTCTTTCTATTTTTTGGTGAGGCAATTGGGGTTAAATGACTTGCCCAGGGTCACACAGCTTGTAAGTGTCAAGAGTCTGAGGCCAGATTTGAACTCAGGTCCTCCTGAATCCAGGGCCAGTGCTCTATCCACTGTGCTACCTAGCTTCCCCAAAGGATTTCAGAATTCCTTTTTTTTTCCTTAAGTGAGGCAGTTGGGGTTAAGTGACTTGCCCAGGGTCACACAGCTAGTAAGTGTTAAGTGTCTGAGGCCAGATTTGAACTCAGGTATTCCTGAATCCAGGGCTGGTGCTCTATCCACTGTGCCACCTAGCTGCCCCCACATACACTTTCTTCCTCGTCCCCTGCCAACATGTGCTGGGAGATAAGGGATAGGGAAACGTTATTTATTTCTATTTCCCCAGAGAAATCCATTGAAAATGAAAAATTATAGAACCTTACAGTTGGAGGGGGCCTTAGAAATCATGGAGTCCACCCCTCTCACCTTACAGATAACGAAAATGAGGCTCAAAAAGGTCTTGGCCAAATACCATATTTATTTAGTGGCAAAGCCAGATCTAAAATTCAAGTTTCCTGATCCACTATACAGTGCTTGATTTATTATACCACATCGCCTCTCTGCATCCCTGATTTAATCCCTTCTCTAGGAGGAAAATAGCCTGATGTTCCTCTGTTAAGAGATAGAGAGTGAGCCATTTCACTCATCAAACTTTCTACTCTCTATCTCATGGGCACCAACATAAACATGTGCTATGCTTTGGGTTATATTTCCCTGGAATGATAAAGGAATATCCCCTTTACTGGACTCAGATGCCTTTGTGACCAGTAGAATTTGTGGTGGCAGCATTGACCTTTAGGAGTCTGGTGTTCAGACCATGAACAAGGAACTCTACCTCCTGCCAACCCACATGAAGGATTTGGTGAACCTGCTTCTGGAAGTGATGACATATAATGGAAGAGCCTTGTTACCAATTCACAGCATGCATAGGTATGCTGCTAATCTAATGGAGTGGGGTGGGGAGAGCGGACAACACACAACAAAAAGGAAGCCAAAGGTCCTGGGCCCCTTCCTTAAATGGCAATCTGGTGGTAGCTCTCCACCCTCCAATTATAGGGGCCCCAAGTACTGATGAAGAATGAGTTAGTTCCAAGATTAATGTGATGATGCAGGATGAAGAGATTCCTGGATCATGATCGCCAAGTGCAGAAGAGAACAGCAGATAGGAAATAAAGAAGAAATAAGCATTGGCCCAAAAAGTGTGAGAGGGGGTGCAAAAGAGAGGCTGCCCTCTGCAGCCATCATTCATATTGTTGTTTGTCCTTGGGGTGATGTCATGACTTGCACTGAATTGGATTTAAGTGAAGGAGGGCTGTGCAAGGTCATCAACCTCACTCTCTCCTCCAGAGCCATCTGGGTCTAGTGGTAAGATAGACATCAGAATGACTGGAGATGACCACACATGTTTAAAGCAATTGGGGTTAAGTGACTTGCCCAGGGTCACAGAGCTAGTGCCTGAGGTGAGATTTGAACTCAGGTCCCCTTGACTCCAGGGCCACTGCTTTATACATTCCACCACCTAGCTGCCCCTCACCACTCATGACAGAGACTGGAATAGCAGAAGGATGATAAGAGCCATCTCTGTTACCAAGAACAAAGCTGGTGAAATCCAAGATTTCCCTCTCCCAGGAGCATGAGCTGAGTGATATCCCTAGTCTACATTCTTTAAAAGCCTTTTTATTTTCAGGGGTTTTTTTGCAACTGACTTTTTAGAAACTGGATTCTCTGAAATTAATGTGTTTGTTTATTGTATTGCTGACTTATCTATGTGTCCTTTGAGGTTATATATAACTAAAAGGAAGACATAGCAATCTTTCCAGATTGATACATTGATTAAAACCCAGAGATGTTCACTGGAAAAATATGGGCTATCATAACAAGACTGAAAGAGATATTATTGAGTCCTATTTTCTACTTCCCTAAGGCAGAGAGGAATGTTGATGAAATCTATACCAAATGAAACCCAAGAACCCATGGTCCTAAAGCCACCATTTTGGGAGGAAGGAAAAGAGAGTTTTGCTGGGAGTTTTGCCTATCCTTTGACCTTCCCAGGGCAGGTTAATGAGGCCCCTCACGAACACACCTCAAGCTGAGGTTAGTGGGAGGAGTTGGGAATACAGAGTTTAACCACATGAAGGTGGAGGCCAGTGAAAAGCGAGTGAGCCATTTTACTCATCAAACTTTCTATTCTCTATCTCATATAACTGGGAGCTTTCTAAGAATACTTTCTTTTCTCAATTTTTTTCAAAAATGTTTTCATTTTTCCTCTGTATAGGAATCTTGAATACTCTTTTATTTCTCCTCGTGAATTTTTAAAAGCAGGATTTTCCATATTTGTTGTTATGAGCATTGTAGACATCCGTTTTATTAAAAATACATATTTTTATATATTTTTTTTATGCTCAAGCAGCAGACAGGAAAACCTGGGTTTAAATCCTGCCTCTGACACACATTGGCTATGTGACCCAAGCCAAATCACTTAATCCACCAGTTCTATGAGAACTATAGGCACCTAGTGTCAACTATATTTACCTGGTAGAAGGGAGACTGATACCCCTTCAAGGTACAAAAGTGGCACACAAGATGTCTCAAGGTTTCCAAAAAACAAAAAAACATTCCTTTAAACAACCAAGATAACAACTGTGTCATATTTGCATTGCTGGTAACTCCCTTAGAGATCACATTTTATCTGTTGGCTTTTCAGGAAAAAGTTTCATCTTTCAGCTTCTGTCTCCTGCTGGGGGAAGAGGGACCATTCTCCATAAATTTAATCTCTCTCCCGCTGTTTCAAAGATAAACTGGGGCAGGGGGGAGGGCGGTGGGCAGCTAGGTGGCACAGTGGATAAAGCACCAGCTCTGGATTCAGGAAGACCTGAGTTCAAATCCGACCCCAGATATTTGACACTGACTAGCTGTGTGACCTTGGGCAAGTCACTTAACCCTCATTGCCTCACCAAAAAAAAAAAAAAAACATTATTAATAATAACAGCTAGCATTTACATATCACTTTGAGGTTTGCAAAGTACTTTATGTATGTTAACTCATTCAACCCTCACAACAATTCTGTAAGGTGGGTGCTATTATTATCCCCATTTTACAAATAAGAAACTGAAGAAAAAAAGTTAGAAAAAAATTTAACTTAATTTAATTTAATTTAATTTAATTTAAAAAAAAGAAACCGAAGAAGATGGAGGTTAGGGCCCTGGGTCACATAACACAGCTAGTATGTGTCAGAGTAGGACTCAAACTCAGATCTTCCTGATTCCAAGTCCTCCGCTCTGGGTACTACACCACCTAGTCTCTTTTGCCGTATCTTCATCCTGGTCACACTCACTAATCTTGAGTATTCCACAGGGTTCTATCCAGGACTTTCTTCTCTTCTTCCTCTCTAGTATTTCACCTGGTGATCTCTTCAGTGTGGATTCAATTATCATCTCTAAATTCATGATTCTCAAATCTCCTGATTCAGCCCTAACTTCTCTGTTGATCTCCAGGCTTATAGTTCTGATGCCCATTGGACATCTCAGTATGCATGTCCTGTAGACATCTCAAGCTCAACATGTCCAAAACTGACCTCGTTCTCTTCCCCCACACATACACCCTCCCACCTCCCTACCACCTTTCCAGACATCTTACACTTTCCTCCCCCTACACGCCCCCCCACACACACACACACATACAGATATTTTTGATCCAGTGATACTGGCTTCTTTGCTTTTCTTGAATAAGACTCTCCATCTCCTGACTCAGCCTTTTTCTCTGGCTGTCCCCCCATGCCTGGAATTCTGTTCCTCCTTGAGAGAATCAAATGTGCTCTCCAAATTGTTCAAGTCCTAGGGGCTTCTCCCCCTCCCCACCATTCCCTTCCTTTTCCTGCTGAGTTAGCAGTAGTTACCTAAAGTTAGATAACAAAAGAATCATGGGGGGTGGGAGGGTAACGTGTGCATCTGGAGTAACCAGATAAGCAAAACAGGGGAGGGAATCCTTACATTAGGGACTTTTATAAGCTCGCTCACTAAGACGAGCATGCTTTGCACAATTTCCTTGGAAGTGTGTGTCCTGAGGCAGCTAGGTGGTGCAGTGGATAGAGCACCAGCCCTGGATTCAGGAGCACCTGAGTTCAAATCTGGCCTCAGACACTTTACACACTTACTAGCTGTGTGACCCTGGGCAAGTCACTTAACCCCAGTTGCCTCATACACACACAAAAAAAAACAAAAAACAAAAACGAAACGGAAGTGTGTGTCCTTTCTTGTAAGATAGTAATAAAATGGCCTTCCTTCTTTGCACCAGACCAGGAGTCATGCCTCAGTTTACCTGTTTCTTATACTCCTCATCTCTGCCTCCTGGCTTTCCTGGCTGCCTACATGTCCCAGCTAAAATCATATTTCTAACTTTCTCAATCCCTCTTAAGTCTATTTTATTATTTTCTATTTATCTTTATATAGATTTTTTGTACATCATACTTTGTATGTTGCTTCCCCATTAGATTGTGAGCTCCTTGAGGTCAGAAGATGTCTTTTGACTTTCTTTATATCCCCAGTCTTAGCTATAGTACCTAGCACATATTAGGTGCTTAATAAATGTTTATTGACTGACTGACCTTTGAGTGGTCATTTACATGTGAAATGACCTAGAAACTAGGCTAAGGATTCCAGAGATAATGGACTAGACCTTGCTTGAGTTTAGCATCAGTGTGTTTAAAAGTACAAGAGCCAACATACTGTCTACTAAGATTTAGAGTCAAATGAGAAGAGAGCTACTAATGAAGGAATGAATGAAAAATCATTTATTAATTGCTAACTGTACCAGGCACTGCTAAGTGCTAGATGTACAATGCAAAAAAGAAACACTATCTCTGCCCTCAAAGGGCTTACATTATAATTGGGGGAGACACCACATACAGGGTCATGGTGTCCAGGAATGGGGTGATTTGGTATTATACAAATTCAAGCACCAACAATTCACTACAATTATCTTCTGAGTAGCTTTTAAGGACACAGAGAATAACCAGTTGGTTTCTCCAATGGAGATAGTAAATAGGAACATGGGGTGATTAATGGAAATACCCATTTTAGGAAAGGTAATGTTGGTTTGATTACTGTTCCTACAGCCAAAAATAGAAAGGAAGGTGGGAGGAGAAAAGGACTTCAATGCCCAAGGGGTCTGTGAGAGGCAGTTAGTAGAGAAGAGTGTCTCAATAGGAAGATGGTGGTGGTGGTGTATCATGATGGACATGAGGAAACCTAAATAATGTGAACCAGTCAGGTGCTCAGGGTCCCAGGGCAAGAATTGGAATACTGGGTTGAAGGCAGGGAGTGGAGTACTCATGGCATGGCAGGAAGATAGGTCAGTGTGTGTAGAGGATGAGGCCAGATTTTTTTTTTTTTGGTGAGGCAATTGGGGTTAAGTGACTTGCCGAGGGTCACACAGCTAGTTAAGTGTTATATGTCTGAGGTTGGATTTAAACTCAGGTCCTCCTGAATCCAGGGCCGGTGCTCTATCCGCTATGCCACCTAGCTGCCCCTTGAGGCCAGTTTTTGATGGAGCTCCGGAGGATCTTGCTCCTCACCTTTTCCCTTATACCCTTTGGAAAGTAAGTCAAGACAAAAGACAGAGGACAGACTCAAGAGTTTCCTGCTTTCTCCAAAACTGACTCTCTTCTGGCTTGACTTGAAATTCAACAACCCAAAGTGTTAGTTACTTAGCTTTTTTTTACTCCCACTAAGGCTAGCCATATCCACTGAACTCTTCATTGTTTCTGCCAAGTCTAGTTTCCTGATCTCTTTCAATGCAAAAAGGCCACTCAAAGTCTAAAAATCCCAAGTCCCTCTAAGTTTCACATTCTGAACTATTGGAATATTTTAAATGCATTGCGGGTGCAGAAGTGGGTAAGTCTGGGTGCTGCAAGTTTGGGGAAAACATCTGCTTTCCAGAAAAACCAACCTCAGAGGCAAAAGAAATAGAGCCATGGGGTTGTGTAACTAGAGATCCTCAGGCTGAGCCTGACTGATCCTATGTTGAAGTAGGCTTCCTTATTTTAGAGATTCTCTTCCCAAACAGAATATTCTGATGAGATTAACTACAGAGAAACATCCCTCAGGAACAAACCTGAACTTTGGCTACTCCTGGGATCCCAAGGTCAGTTCTCACCTCAAGGTTAATACATTCTCCCTAGCTGGTCCCTATTAATAATTCAACCTCCCAAATAAGGAATGTGGCTCAGCAGCCCCACCTGATAAACTCAATCTGTTTGCCAGCTATAATGTCACCCTAAGGCTATCTGAAAACTATATATTTGTCTGTTTCCCTTTATTTCATGGGTTGTTATCCATCTGGCAACTGCTAAGGTTAATTAAACTTTTTCTCTCCTAGCCTTGCCTCTTGATTTATTTACATCCAGTCAAATGGACCAAAGTGAAAAGAATTACTCTCTGGGAGGATCTTAGGAACTCTGGACTGAGGAATTCCCCCAAAGAAAACCCAAGACAAGTAGTGCATCTTATGAGCAATTTTTGTACCCCCCCATCTCCTGGTTCTACCTTTTGACCCAGTGAAAACCTTCCTCTCTTCTACTGCCACTATTCACATATATAAACTGCTTATGGTCTGTGATGGTGACTAACATGATGGAGGGCAAAGATTGATAATACAATTGATGTGTAATGTTCACTTCTACCAACAATGAAGGGCAGCTATCTGGCATAGTCATGAGAGCAGTAGGCATGGAATCAGGAAGACTCATCTTCATGAGTTCAAATCCAACCTCAGATACTTATGTGACCCTGAGCAAGTCACTTAATTCTGTTTACCTCAGTTTCCTAATCTGTAATATGAGCTGGAGAAGGAAATGGCAAACCACTCTAATATCTTTGCCAAGAAAACCCCAAATGGGGTCACAAAGAGTCTAACATGACTGAAACTACTCAACAATGGACAACAACCAACAACAGTGCTGTATGGAGCTGCAGTTAACAGCAATGGCAGTGATATGTAGGGAGCCACAAGATATATCCCAAGCTCCCACCTCTGTTACTGTTCCCAGTGACAGTATCAGTAGTCAGAGATAACAGCCCTTCAATAGTACTAGAACCAGGGGCAGCTAGGTGGTGCCCTGGAGTCAAGAGGACCTGAGTTCAAATCCAGACTCAGACACTTAACACTTACTAGCTGTGTGACCCTGGGCAAGTCACTTAACCCCAATTGTCTCACAAAAAAAAAAATAGTACTAGAACCACAGCTATAGCAGTGAGATTCCCTGGTGCAGTACTGTAAGGCCAAGAAGCAAGGTTAAATAGTACATATAGTATAAACAACTTTCATTGTTATTGTCACAGCCATTCCTGTAAATATCATAATGAGAGCAGACCAACGAAACAGATATATTTTAATCAATTTTAATTAAGCAACACATATTACTCTGAATCATTTGTCAAACCACCAATAAGCACAACTTGGTAATTCTCTATTTCTTGCTTGCAGCACAAGTAAATGTTACAGATGAATTCTTCTTTTTAAGAAAATTGTTTGCCATAAAAAGAAAAAAAAATGATGATAAGTAATCTTCATTCCTTTCTTCCAGCCATCTAGGGAAAGAAAATGGTATTTGATGTAGAAATATGTTTAATGTGATTGTACACATATACCCTATATTGGATTGCTAGCTGTCTTGGGAAAGGGGGAGGGAGGGAGAAAAAATTGAAACTAGAAATCTTATAAAAACAAATGTTGCAAACTATCTCTACATGTAACTGGAAAATAATAAAATAGTTTTATGGGAAAAAGAAACTTGAAGGTAAATGATTTTTTAAAAAGGAAAATAGTATTTGAATATAGCAAGGGAGTAGAAGTTGCTATTTCTTGGAGAATGAGGGTGGGGGTGGAAAATTGCTTTACAGAAATTACATATGAAAATGGTTGTCAACTAATGATCTATTTCCAAGCCAAAATATATCTCTCCTCCCACATATAATATTCTATACAGTTGTGCCATTGCTTTATAAATGAACTAAAAGGAGTAGAGTTATGAAAGCTGGGGAAAGTCCACAAGATCAAAATGAGAACTGCACTAAAAAGTTCTATCATTCATGAATGCGCCACTTCTAACTACCCCAATGCAATTATTCTCCTAATAAACTAGAAAACTTGGTAGAGATAAGAAAAATTACCTTTGGTGTTTTATGATCTCAAGACAGCCTCGATTTTATTGTATAATTTTGAATGCTGACAGGAATGAAAAACATAGGAAGGACAATTCAAGAATACTGTGTTAACATTAAGGAATCTCTGGGGGCAGCTAGGTGGCACAGTAGATAAAGCACCAGCCCTGGATTCAGGAGGACCTGAGTTCAAATCCAGCCTCAGACACTTGACACTTACTAGCTGTGTGACCCTGGGCAAGTCACTTAACCCCCATTGCCCCGCAAATAAATAAATAAATAAATAATTTAAAAAAACATTAAGGAATATCTGAAAGAATACGTTCTAATATATTCTGTCTTTCCCACACCCCACCCCACCCCCGCCCCACCCCATCCTTCCCTCTTTTCTTCTTTACCTCCTTACCTCCTGCTGCCATGCTCTCACCTTCTCCAGTCTCTATCTCTGTCTCTCTGTGATTCTCTGTGTGTCTCTGTCTCTGTATCTTTTTGTCTCTGTGTCTCTATCTTTCTCTGCCTTTCTGTCTCTTTTTCTCTCCCTCTCTACCACTCTTTTTTGCCCCCATAGTGGGGGATGAAGGGATGAATCTAAAAACTTTTCTTGTTATTATCACTGCTATTCCTATAAATTCACTTTCCCATCTTGCTGTGTTCTGACTACTTGCTGCCATATGCTTCTTAAATTGATACTAAAGAAATTAAGTAAAGCCATGAAGAAAAATAACAAAAACAATTAACTGGACCAAGAAAAAACGAGAGGATTCACTGGTCCCTACTATATGGAGGATAGGAAATGGGAAAGAATTAAGTGGCTAAATTGCTACAAGGATAACAGAATCAGTGCAAAGAGACTGCAAAGATAAATCCCATGGCTGTGTAATAGAAGCAGTATTTTAACCCCTCCCTCCCCCATACAAGTTAGAATAGTTTCTCTTAAAAGGTATTAAGAGGGTCAGCTAGGTGGCACAGAGGATAGAGCACCTGCCCTGGATTCAGGAGGACCTGAGTTCAAATCCGGCCTCAGACACAACACTTACTAGCTGTGTGACCCTGGGCAAGTCACTTAACCCCCATTGCCTCACCAAAAAAACCCAAAAACAAAACCAAAAAAAGGTATTAAGACCTTCCTTAAGAACTTGGTTGGCTCAGGGGACTAAAGTCCCAGATCGTTGTCACTTTCTTATCTCCTAAATACCATGGAGTCAAGAAGAATGGGAGGGGCTGGGAGATTCTTAGCTGTTGTATCTAGATGGCAGCTTTGCCCAAGCAATCAAGTCAAGGTGTTCTCAATGTCTATCCAGCCTTCTCCCGCTATAGCTAAGTAAATATCCTTTTGTTAACTACTGAATGACTTACAAGTATCTCATTTGGTTCCGATAGCAAACTAAACTACTAGGCGACTCCTATGATTCTAGTAAGCCAGAATACTGGAAAGGCCCTAAAAATCACAGGTAAGAGCTTGTCCCATGACATTTGTGACTATGGTCTGCCCCACCTTATTTTCTACCCCTCCTCCCACACACAAATGCCTAAATGGGGAAAGGGAGCAGGAGGAAAGAAGGACACATTTAGCCCACGAATCCAGCTCAGTTTTGATTTGGAAAGCCTTCAATTAAAAAAAAATAAACTTTAATTTTCTAAAAATCATCAATAAGTGAGTAAAAATAGAAAAAGGAAGGAGGGTATGAGAAAGGGGGTGCTTGTAAGAAGAAGGTTTAAGAAGTCAAAGGAAGTTTTGCCCCAAATCAGGGCAGGAACCTGTCCAGATGCCAGGTTAGCTGAATAGCAGGCAGAGTTGATATGGGAATTACAATGAAGGCCACCTGGCCCAAAGCCCTCGTTTTACAGATAAGGAAACTGAGAACCAGGGAGGTTAAGTGAGTCACCCAAGGGCACACAGGACTCAAATCAAAGTTCTTTAATTCCAGAGCCAATGCACATTTGAAAATGTAGCTCTAGTCCACGTTAGGGAGAATATCCAGGGTAAAAACCATCATTCTAAATAAGATAGGATTTAGGGGCTGCTAGGGGTAAAGTGGATAAAGCACCAGCCCTGGATTCAGGAGGACCTGAGTTCAAATCCGCCCTCAGTCACTTGATACTTACTAGCTGTGTGACCTTGGGCAAGTCACTTAACTCTCATTGCCCTGGCCCCCCCCAAAATAAATAATAAATAAAAATAAGATAGGATTGGAGAGATATTTAAAGCAAAGGAGTGTCTTTTATTCCAGATGTATTCAGGGTCTATTGGTGTTCCATATGGGCATGGGCATTTAACACCTAACATTTAATCACTAGAGTGAGGGCACTGGCTCCTGTACCTCTTCCTCGAAGCAGGTCTCCCTCTCCTCTACTTCACAGCAATTTATCATCTTGGAAAAATCTGAAAGCACCTGCATCACTTGTTCCACTGCCAAGAGAGGCTTCTGTCGCGCAAGGTTCATGATCAACCTAAAGTTCAAATAGGCATCCATGAGACACCATCAATTCTTCTTCCCAAAGTTCCTTTTCTTCTCATTTCTCTGGTAGTTTGTCCTCTTTTAAGAAGCATGAAGGGAAGGGGGAAGGGAATAGAATGGGCCCTTAAGGGCTTACTGGTAAGTTTCTCATCCTTCATTTAGGAGGCTCATGCATACAGCTACAATCTTCAGAAGACCATGACTTCCAGGCAAAATGATGTGGGAAACCAAGCCCTGGGGGAATCATAGGGATGTGATTGAGCTAAATAACTGAGGACAAATGTCCTCCCAAACCCCTTTCCCTCAAGATCAGGATTTCCTTTCCTTGCCCATGATCTCTCCTGTTTCATTGGAACATTCCTATGTTCCCACCTGCTTCATGGCATTGCTCTTTTAAATCTTTTTTTCTAAAAGGTAGAAAATAAAATGTATAAGTTGCAAATAATAACATTTATAAATCCCTCATTAGATTGTAAGCTCTTTAAGAGCAGAGACTGTCTTCTAGCCTCTTTTTTTATACCCTCAGCATTTAACAAAGCATGTAGTAGGCACTTAATAAATATTTATTAATTGATTTTTCCCATCCTTTAGTAAACATTCAATTAAAAAAACATTTATTGTACTCCTGTCTGTTGGGTATTACTTGCTATGGTAAGTTCTGAAGGTGATACAAAATTTAGATAAGAAATGGTCCCTGTCTTCATAGAAATTCTAGTTTGATGGAGGATAAGACATAATACTAGGAACTGGACCTGTGACTTTATCAATATATGGAACTCTCAGAAGAGGAAATTCCTTCTATCAATGCAAGTTAGCCCCTTTTCTGAAACTCATAGACTTAGTTACCTAGAGCACTGAGAAATTGAGTGACTTGCCTAGGGTCCCTCAGCTAGTATATATCAGAGGCAAGGCTTGAGTAGAGGTCTCCCTAAGTCTGAGGCTGGCTCCCCATATCCACTATGCAATGATTCCTCTGTGTTATTGTTGTTGTTCATCCTTAAAGCACCGATGACATCGGCATCACAGGATAATGTCTTGACTTGCACAGTGAATTAGATTTAAGTGAAGCAGAGTTGTGCCAAGTCCTCAGCCTCATTCTCTCTTCCAGAGTGATTGAGTGTGATGAATTATCATGTACTTTGCACTATGTAATGCCTGAGATGGAAGAGGACAATACCGACTTGGGGCTATGGGTGGCATATGAAAATTCAGGTGGGCTTCCTGAAGAAGGTGGTGTTTGACTTCCTACCTAAAGATAGGTAGGAATTGGACAGGTGAAAAGAGGAAGATGTTAGGCCATACTTCCAATGTAGTTCTTTAGGAGAAGGGAATCAGAACCAGTCAAAAGAAGGATATTTCTAGATGGAAACTCAGCTGTCACTCAGGTCAGTTTAAGATGTTACTAGGGGGCAGCTAGGTGGCACAGTGGATAAAGCACCAGCCCTGGATTCAGGAGGACCTGAGTTCAAATTTGACCTCATTCACTTGACACTTTACTAGCTGTATGATCCTGGGCAAGTCACTTAACCCTCATTGCCTGGCAAAAAGATGTTACTAGCCCATTAGGATCCCGACTCTACTTCTAGCACATTTTTCTTGCTCCTTGTAAACCAAAGGGAGAAAAGCAAAGCTTTGGTAGGCTCTGG
The DNA here is from genome assembly GCF_019393635.1 of Dromiciops gliroides. Taxonomy (NCBI): domain Eukaryota; kingdom Metazoa; phylum Chordata; class Mammalia; order Microbiotheria; family Microbiotheriidae; genus Dromiciops; species Dromiciops gliroides. Next base: position 261,141,401 of record NC_057866.1, read on the forward strand.
GTGTTTTCTTTTGAGATTGCAAGAACCAAGACTTGGAAATAAGTGACAGAATTTCCTGTGGCAACACTGACGAAAATGTTCTCTTTCTTAATCTACTATTTTTTTAACTAAGATATAAATCAGCATAAAGAACATGTGAAAGCCATGTGGAGTAAAATGAAAAGGATGGTACATACTCTTGTCTCTTTCTCCATTGTTCTGTATCCTGACACAGAGTGACATTAAAGGTGAACACTTCAGGAAGGAATGCCTGAGGAACATGGGTGTCATCTCCTGTCAGACCATTAAAACACAATGATCTGAATGCAGGTGATGATTTACAGCAATTATCCACACTTGGGTTTATGGTTCGATTTTTATTTATTCCACAAAGCTCTCCAAGAATTTGGCCTACCTGTGTGGAGAATGACAGATCAAACACAGTTAAAAAGTACTGGGTTGGTTGGGGGGTGGGGGGGTTTTCTTTTTTTAAAGTAGTCAGCTTAACCATTTAGATGGGCCTAAATTCATTGGTTTATTCATCCATTTAATAGGAATTCATGTCTGGATTCATAACACTACCTTAGGAACTCCAAGGGGAAAAGGAGTCACAGTCCTGACAAAGTTTATAACCTTATGATGCAGGCAAAACATATGCATATGCAGCAGCTGGGAAATAATTTCGAGGTCACCATATATACCATGGCATGGGGCCGATAAGATCAATACAGAAAGTTCTGAAGGTTCAACCATCTGAAGAGACTCACAAACAACTGCACCTTGGGATAGTGTCATTCAGACTCTGCCTCCACCAGAGTGATCTCCCCTCAGAGACAAACTTCAAACTGGCTTTGTTTGGAGTATCTACCCTTAACCAACACGACATAGGGAAGAGTATTGACCTCAGCATTGGAAGTCTTGGTGTCAAATACTTTTTTTTAATATTAATTTTTTTCAATTACATGTGAAGACAATTTTTAATACTCATTTTTTTTTAATTTTGAGTTTCAAATTTTCTCCTCTCCTCTTCCCTAAAAAGGTGAGAAATTTAAATAGGTTAGATATGTGCAATCATGTAAAATATATTTATTTCCATATTAGTCGTCTTGTGAAAGAAGAAACAGACCAGAAGGAAAAATGGTTTGAAATTCTGACTGCCATTTGCTAGTGGGTGACCTTTGGCAAATTTGGGAGGGGGAGGTCTGAGCCTTAGTTTTCTCATCTGTAAAAGGGATTAAATGAAATTGTCTTTAAGGTCCATTTTAGCACTAATATTCCAGTAACTTTCTCAAGGACTTTGTTGGGAGGAAAAAATTCACAAGATCATAGATTACAGGATGGAAATGACACTTTAAGGTCATTTAGTTCATCTATTATTGGATAAGGGAAATAAGTTCCTGGGAGTGATCACAGGAAGTGAAAGGTGTAGCATAAATACCCCAGAGTAACTGCTTTTTCTTCCCAGTTTACATCCAAATTTAGAACTTTAGGGAAGTTCTCTCCAAGAAAATCTTGTGAGTATCATCACCATTTTGGTGGGAGATGGAGGCAATGGCAGAGCAGACCCATAGAAAAAAAAATAGATGTTTTCACTTCCCCGATGAAAACAATGATTGGCTCAAGAAAACACATAGGGAGCATCAACTGGAAATGAGCAAAGCTGGCTTATTCTGCCACTGACTGTGAGTTAGGCATCTGTTTCAGTCTAGATCAGGGACTCCCAACCTATTTTTGATTCCCACAATCCATTGGCTTTTTTTTTTTTTTTGGTGAGGCATTTGGGTTAAGTGACTTGCCCAGGGTCACACAGCTAGTAAGTATCAAATATCTGAATCCGGATTTGAACTCAGGTCCTCCTGACTCCAGGGCCAGTGCTCTATCCACTGCGCCACCTAGCTGTCTCAATTCATTGGCTTTTAGTAAACTTTACCATGTCTCCTAGTCAATCAGTCAGAAAACATTTATGAAAGGAAATAAATTCCAGAGTTTACTATGCATACACACATAAGAATCAAATCAAGATATTAATTTTTCTTCTCCAAGGTCACATCATAAATTTTGTTCCTTGATATGCTTCTCATATCCCCAGGGGGTCTGTGTACGCCAGGCTGGGAACTGCAGATGTCCATCTTTTTTCTGGAGGGCAAACACTCTTTACCACAAGGGTAAGAATAATATGAGCTCTGACTTTTTATAAATGAAATATTGATAATAGGACTATGAGGTGCTTACCATATTGTCAATACAGGCAAATTGTTGCTCTTCCCCTAGTGGACAGCACTTAGTAAAAGATACGACAAGTTTCTGGCCATAAGATATGAGCTCTTGAAATGAGAGTTGAGGTGCTTTTTTGGTGAGGTAAAGAAGACACCTAAGAGAACAAGTGATTATTGATCTCTGGACAAAACAGGTTTGATGTTTGCCCACACTTGACTGCTGGGTAACTGACATCTCTCACAATCTACAAGCTGAAGCACTTCAAGAGGCTCTTTCCCTGTAGCTCCTTCTTTTCCCACCTATCCCCATGTTGGTCTCTTCTCTGCCCTTCTCTCTCTTCTCTCCGGTATGTTCAAGATCATCAGATATTCCTTGCCCAGACTCACCTTAACAGCATATTGTATCTTTTTAGATGTATTGTATCCTGGGAACAATTAATCCCAACAATAACAGGTCTCTCTTGTCCTGATTCATTGTTGTTCAGTCCCTATTGTCATGCCTGACTCTTCATGAGTCTGTTTGGGGTTTTCTTAGCAAAGGTACTGGTCCTCCAACTCACTTTATGGATGGGGAAACTGAGACAAATGTGGCTAAGGGACTTGCCCAGGGTGGTTGTTGTTTGTCCTTTATTCTTGAAGAGCATCATGATATTGGCATGATGGTCATGACTTGCACTGAATTGGATTTAAGTGAGGGAGAGTTGTGCAAGGTCACTTTCTCCTCCAGAGCCATCTGGGTCCAGTGGTAAGATACATATCAGAATGACTAGAGGTGGCCCTGGATGTTTAAGGCAATTGGGGTTAAGTGACTTGCACAGGTAATAAATGTCTGAGGTGAGATTTGAACTGAGGTCCTCCCAACTTCAGGACCAGTGCTCTATCCACTTCACCACCTAGCTGCTCCTAACCTAAAGAGACTATTTCTGAACCTGCTAAAGCCTCAAGTTTTATCTTATCATTTTGCTCTACTTTACCAACAAACTTTTCAAAAGAAGTTTGCATTCATTACCTCAACTTCCTCATTGTTCATTCAGTCATGGTCTGCCTTCCATACAGACCTCTCTCTCTCTCTCTATTTTTTTTTTTTGGGTGAGGCAATTAGGGTTAAGTGACTTGCCCAGGGTCACATAGCTAGTAAGTGTTAAGTGTCTGAGGTCAGATTTGAACTCAGGTCCTCCTGAATCCAGGGCTGGTGCTCTATCCACTGCACCACCTGGCTGCCCCCATACAGACCTCTCTCACCTGTTATCAATAACTTTTTATTCAACCCAATGGCCTTCTCCTTCATTCTGACCTTTTTGTTTTCTGCAGCCTTTGAAACCTACCCACATGCTCATTCTTTTTTTTGTGTGTGTGTGTGTGTGTGTTTTTGTGTGTGTGTGAGGCAATTGGGGTTAAGTGACTTGCCCAGGGTCACACAGCTAGTAAGTGTTAAGTGTCTGAGGCCAGATTTGAACTCAGGTACTCCTGAATCCAGGGCCGGTGCTCTATCCACTGTGCCACCTAGCTGCCCCCCCACATGCTCATTCTTGATAATCTCCCATCCGTGGTTTGCATTTTTTACTTTATACCTTATGCTCTCTTTGATCCCTTCACTTGTTTGTCTTCTTCCTTCCAAACCCTAAGTGTATATGTTTCCCCAAATTTGGACTGTTGAAATAGCTTCCAATTAGATTTTTAGCTTCCAGACTTTCCATCTTCTATCTACCATCTATGAAGCCATGAAATTCCTCTTCCAAAAGCAGAAGACTGCATTTCCAAGTTATTCCTCTGCTCAAGAACCTCCAAGGGTTCCCTATTCCCTCTCAGGCAAAATACAAACTCTTCTAATTGATATTTAAAGCACACAACAGTCTGATACAATCTCGCTTTTCCATACTTATTTCACATGATTCCCCTTCATGTAGGGAGAATCTCCTGCATTCCAGACAAACTTCCCAAATCTGGAAAGGTATTCCCCAAATTCAGGATTCCATCTCCTGGACCTCTATCTTTGTACAGACTATCCCTTTGCCTCAATTGCAATTCTTCACCTTCACTTCTTAGAAACTCTGGTTTTCTTCTAGGTTCAACTCATGGGCTCCCTTCTGCAGCCTTCCCTGATTCCTGTAACTGTCAGTTTTCTCTCCTTCATTAAATCATTATTTATATATTTATTTAATTAGATGTTGTAACCTACCACTCCCAACCCAGCAGAATGGAAGCTTTTTGAGGGCAGGGATGGTTTTATCTTTGTAAAACTTTGTCCAGTGTCTACATCATAGCAAACATTGCTTAAATAGGATTAAATGCAATTGTATTAATATTGTTCTTCTAATCATATAACATTGAGATAAATGATACTTTAAATTTTATCTATAACTTTGGAAAGGGAAGGGAAGAGGGGAGGAGGGGGAGAACAGAATAAACTTGTATTGAGTGTCTACTATGTGCCAGGCACTATACTAAGAGCTTTATACATATAATCTCATATGATGTTTCTGACCTTTAATACAATAATATGATAGTAAAAAATAGATGACAGTTTATCTTGACTCAATGGTTTCCCTTTTTTGTCATTCTCTACAATATCCTTTGTATGTAGTCACCCAGTCTCTGTTTGGAAAATTCCAAGGATGGTAGATGTACTACTCTCTGAAGCAATCGGTTTAGTTTGGGGACAGCTCCAATATGTGTATATATACGTGTATATGCAAGTATGTGTCTATGTATACACACACACACATACACACAACTTCAATTCCATATAACTTGTTTCTTTTGTAATCCTAAGTCTTTTATTCTATGCATTTAAACACATTCTTCTAAGAAGAGGTCCACAGACTTCATCAGCAAATGTGCAAAAGGGGACGTGATACAAAAAAGATTGGAAATCCCTGGTTCAGTAAAGAAGGTAAAATAAGCACATTTATCAATATAAAACAAATCAGAATTTCAAAAGAGGAGTATAGGAGGCAGCTAGGTGGCACAGTGGATAAAGCACCAGCCCTGGATTCAGGAGGATCTGAGTTCAAATCTGGCCTCAGACACTTGACACTTACTTGCTGTGTGACCCTGGGCGAGTCACTTAAACTCCATTGCTCTGAAAAAGAAAAAAAGAAAAAAAGGGGGAGTATAGCGTGTAAAGACTTTGTTGAGCTAACACTATGTTTGAAAAAGAATAGTAAGCACACTGGAAGTAGTTACTTCCCACAGTATATGGTGTTTGTTTTAAGTCTGTCAGTCAAATAAGTGTCCAGTATACACCAGGCACTATGCTAAGTGCTAGAGATTTTTTAAAAAGACAAACAACAACAACAACAACAGTTCCTGCCTTCAAGGAACTAACTCATTGTATAATGAGTGGGACAACAGGCAAACAACCATATACAAGCAAACTACATACAAGATAAACTGGAGATGATCTAAGAGAGAAGGTACTAACTAGCATTAAGGGAGGGGGGCAGGGTAGGCTTCTAGCAGAAGGTGAGATTTTTTCTTTGTTTTTTGTTTTTGCTTTTTTTTTTAGAAAGTTAGATTTTACATTTTTTCCCACTGGGGGGGGGGGAGGTGAGGCAATTGGGGCTAAGTGACTTGTCCAAGGTCACACAGCTAGTAAGTGTAAAGTGTAGAAGGTGAGATTTTTAACTGATAATTAACGGAAACCAAAAAAGCCAGGAGGCATCAAGTACACAAGTATTTTGAAAGACCTCCTATGGGCCAGGCACTGTGCTAAATATTAGGGATCCAAAGAAAGGCAAAAACCAACCCCTGCTCTCAAAGAGCCCATGATCAAAGTTGGGGAGACAATATGCAAACAACTATGTGCAAATAAAATCTATATCAGATAAATTGTGTCTACACCAAATGAATCTCAGGAGGACAGCTGAGATAAAGGAGGACCAGGAAAGATGAGATTTTTAACTGGGACTTTTCAAGGAAATGAGGGAAGTCATGAGGCAGAGATGAGGAGAAAGAGAATTCCAGGCATGGGGAAGAGCCAGAGAAAATGCCCCAGTACTGGAGACAGACTGTCATTTCCAAAGAACAAGGACCTCAGTGTGACTAGATTGCAGAATATATGAATATATGAAGAAGGGTCAGGTGTAAGAAGATGGGAAAGGGAGGAAGGATCTGGGTTATGAAGGGCTTGGAAAGCCAAATGGGATTTTATATGTGATCCCATAGGATCAAATACCTTCCTCAAATCTCCCTGCAGTGGAGGGACCTGCTGGAATTTACTGAATAGGAGGACTGATGTGCTCAGACCTGTATTTTAGGAAGATCACTCTCAGCTGAAATAAAGATGGATTATAGTCAGGAGAAACATGTGGCAGGGAAACCAAGCAGCATGCTTCTGCAACAATCCAGGCACGAGGGGATGAGGGACTGCCCCAGGGAGCAACAGGAGGGAAGAGGAACCCAATGGTGAAGTAACAAGAGTAAGTTCAAATCCTGTCTCTGACCTTGGCCAAATCACTTTACCTTTCTCAATTTCATTTTCCTCACCCATGAAACAAATGGGTTAGATTAGACTACCTAGTGAGGTGATTGAACACCTAAGGCTCCACTGAGCTCTAAATTTGTGATACCATGCTCCTAAACTTTTTAGGGTTAACCTCAATTTCTTGGTCTCTCTTCTTGGGTTCATCCAATTAGCTGATGAAGAATTAAACTGGTTAAGTCAAAGAAAGACACTTACTGATTGAGGAAACCTTCTTCACCAAGAATCTGGAAATAGCCACACTCCACTTTTGAAATGAGCTGGATTTCTTGTGCTACTGCTTGGAATTTTTCTTCCTGAAAATCAAGAGGGTTATCTTTGTGGAGATTTAATTTGACTGTAATAGATTAGCAAAATGGCTTCATAAGGTTCACTAGGGAAATAAATCTTAGAGGATGAGTCTTACTCAAATTACCATCCATTGGAAAATGGTCAAAATGTGTATCCATAGCTTCAAACCTGGAGTGCTTGCGTAAGACTCTCCTCTTTGGTGGAGAGTGGTGACTCCATGCTGCGTGCCTCCCTGAGGGGCTGGGTTACCATGTGAGTGTGTGAGAGGAGAGACAGCATTCTTCCTGCTTTGAGAGAGAACTTGTCTGCTCTTCAACGTGTTACTGATTTCCAAAACGTGTTCTCTCTCCATGGCTTTTTCTCTTAAGCCTGGACATGTGTGCCCTCTCTTACAGCATGAAGAAGGAAGGTGGTCTTTCCTCTCTCATGCTCAGGTGCCAACTCATTGATGAGTCATCATTCTGCCCACCAATGAGATGATGATGCAAAGGCAGCAGGATTGGAGCTAGGATTGTCTATTCTAGCTTTGTTTTTCTTTCTTTGGCTGAAATTCTAAGTCAAAGGAAGAAATTCCAGAGAAGTCAGTGAAGCTAATTCCGTTGCCTTCTCCTGATTCTGTGCTGTTTTCATCAGTATAATTGGATGATAGTAGTGAATTTTGGCAAAGGAAGCAAAATAATCAGGCCAAGGAAGACTGTAGTCTAAACTAGGATGTATTCATCATTTCCAGTGCTTCACTGATTATTCTGGAGTACCTACCCCATGGCCATAGCATTCTTTTGGGTTTTCTGTTTTGCAGCAACTTTCCAGTAGTTTTTCATACAGCACACCTATTCTTAAAATCACTGAAAGCGGCAACTCTGCATGTCGTCTTGAATATTCATACAAAAACCTGTGAGATGTTTGGTTTTTTGACATTAGGCTATATGAATAGAGAGCAAAAGCATACCAATTTCCACACTTTACCAATAGTATAAAATAAACATAAGCCCACTAATAATTTCCCACTCCACCCCTTTCCTAGCCAATTTAATCCAAGCTGGTAAGATTTTTCTTGTGTTGCTAACTATGTTCATTATAAGAGTTAGGAAAGTCACATTACTCAGTCAGGAAGTTTTCTTTATCTTCATGCAGATGTTGGCAAACATCATCACCTTCTGTAAATCTCTCTACTCTTAGAGATAAATCCTTTGGTTTATCATCATTTTGTGAGTGAAAGATGATGCATTCACCCCTCTGTGGTACTGTGAGTTGACAACAATCTCTAATTCTGCTGGAGATGGAGTCTTGTTTTGAACAGATATAGTTTATGATCTTGGCCTATACAAGGTCAAACAGAAGTTACTCTTCCCATCTATCTCATTTCTTTGATTTCTTTTCATAACCCATAGCCTATGAGTAAGGCAAGCCCATGGCTACTGTCTGGTTTTGGTTTTGGTTTTGGTTTTGCAGGGCAGTGAGAATTAAGTGACTTGCCCAGGGTCACACAGCTAGTAAGTGTCAAGTGTCTGAGGCCAGATTTGAACTCAGGTTCTCCTGAATCCAGGGTCAGTGCTTTATCCACTGCAACACCAACTAGCTGCCCCCATGACTAGGTCTAGAAATTGTTTCATCAATGGGTTTCTTATTTAATAGCTGTGGGAGTTCTGGTATTAACTCCATCCTGAGAGAATTCTTGAGACAATCTTTATTCCACAGAATTCATGATGGCACAAAGAAACACAACTCCCAAATGTCCCTCAATTCTGCATCACAGGAGAGCTAACTTGTTATTCTTTCCGGTATTGCCTTCCTAAGCCTCAGAGAAGCTAGAATCCTGTGAGCTTAATGGAGGTCCATTTTCCCAAAAGCTAAGAACAATATATTGGTCTAATGGTCCTGTCATTTACTAAGTATCTCACACAAGCCATCCATGAATCAAGACGTCACCCCATGGTGCCATTGGTCTTCTTTGAAAAGGAAGGACAAACAACCACAACTCTTACACTAATTTCCTTTGAGATACAAACTAGCTTTGCTCTCAGTGGATGGTTATTTTATTCTCTAGGGTCCAGAGGGCTTTCTTTCACGTGTAATAATTCAACATGAGCTTGCAGAATATAACAAAACTCTTTCAGGCTGACAAAACTATGAGGACAAATAGTATAAGCATTAAGATCCTCATGTTCTAGCTGAGGGAACTAAGTTACAAAGAAATGAAGTGACAAAGTCACAAGGGGCAGAGCTGAGATTTAAAGTCAGATCTTCCCTCCTTCAAGACCAGTGGTCTTTACAACACAGCATGCTCTCTGAGACTAAGGCATTTCAATATATTGAGGTTTTCTTTAAATGGAAAGAGACGGCTGTCCCAAATTGTTGTTAGTTACTTTTTACCTTGCTTCGGAAACAGTGAACTACATCTCCTTTACAACATTCATCAACCATAGTAGGAATATTTTTCAGGAGTGTGTCAAGTTCTTTAAAGTCAATCTTGGGAAATTTTTGGCTGATTTCCACAACTTTCCTGGGAAGAGAATCAATAAATATTGGTTGATTTGGTTGGCTTAAATGGAATAAAACATTAAATTATTTGAAACAGAACAGGAGGTAAAATCTACATTGCTTTATTAATGTAGTCCTTGGTCAACAGCAACAACAATGGAAGCTAGGTAGCATAGTGGCCTACAGTTGGAAAAACTATTATTTTTGTTAAAAAAAAAAACCCTCCTCAAAACCCAACCCAGTATTTCTGTCATGAGAAGGAACACAAGCCAAGGATAATATATTGCAGGGATTTTGCACCCTGGGGTCACAACCCAAAATGTTGACCAATTGGATCCAATCCATACCACTGATTGGATCAGTAGCCAATATGATACAACTGCTCCTAGGAATCTAAGAAATAAAGGGGATGGAGCAGGACTTCAGGTTGACCCCACTCCTAACTATTGTAGTGGTCAGTTTGACATGAAAGACACAGAGCAGAGTAAGTATTACTCCTTTCTGTTCTGGTATCAAAAGAAAACAAGATACACAGAAGATGAACAGAACTGTCTCCCTTTGCAGGAAATGCTTTTCTGTAGATGGTGTGGAGCACTAAAAGCAGGCAAACTGTGAGTATTCATGAAATGAACTGAAGATATGAATACTTTGATTGTGCTCCAATATTAGATCAGAACACAAATGGAAATCAACCTTACCAATTATAGGCAAGGGTTTCATATTACTTTTTGTTAATGGTAGCCTTAGGTTCAAATTACACACCACCATATTTTTACCCAATGCCAGGCAAACATAAAAAATAACTTCCACCTTCAGCCTAGATTTGATTACATAAGAAAGAGAATCAAGCTCCTACTACAATCTGTCCTGAGAGAATTCTTGAGACAATCTTTATTCCACAAAATTCATGATGGCACAAAGAAACACAACTCCCAAATGTCCCTCAATTCTGCATTACAGGAGAGCTAACTTGTTATTCTTTCCAGTATTGCCTTCCTAAGCCTCAGAGAAGCTAGAATCCTGTGAGCTTAATGGAGGTCCATTTTCCCAACAGCTAAGAACAATATATTGGTCTAATGGTTCTGTCTTGGTCCCTGTGTCTCATCTCCCTCTGTATCTCTCTATCTGTGTCTCTGTCATTGTCTCTCTGTCTCTGTCTCTTTGTCTCTCTTGGTACCCTGTTTCTATCTTTGTGTGATTCTCTCTGTGTCTCTGTCTCCTGTTTCTCTCTCCCCCTCTTTTTTACTTCACTTGGGGTTTTCTTGGCAAAGATACTTGAGTGGTTTGCCATTTCCTTCTCCAGATCCTTTTTATAGATGCAGAAACTGAAGTAAACAGGATTAAGTGACTTGCCCAGGGTCACACAGCTAGTAAGTGTCTGAGATCAAATTTGAACTCAGGGAGTTGTGTCTTTCTGACTCCGGGCTCAGCACTCTATGCACTATGGCGCCACCTAGCTATCAAGTCTTTAACTAGCACTTCAAGGTTTAGTAAGTGCCTTTCTCAACAATAACCCCGCGAGGCAGATAGTATAAGTCCACTTTGGCCCCTTGGCTAGTCAACCCCTAGGGAAGGGAATGAGAGCCAGAAGGTGATATCTGGACCTGGGCTCTTGCCCCCTGGCCTTTAGACCTGGATGGAAAGAGAGCAAGAGTCTTGCTTAACTGAGTGTATCAATTATTCTACAGCCATAGTCTCTCACACTGCAAAAAAAGGAAGGAGATTCATTTTTTCATCTCTTTCTGAGACCAGACTCAATCATTACAATTACATGGCATTCAGTTCCTTTTATTTTCTTTCCATTTATGTTGTTGTAGATGGAGTGGATAGAGTGCAGGCCTGGAGTCAGGAAAATTCATCTCCCTGAATTCAAATCTGGCCTCAGACACTTACTAGCTGTGTGACCTTGAGCAAGTCACTTAACCTTGATTGCCTCCATTTCCTCATCTCTAAAATGAGCTGGAGAAGAAAATGGAAAAACACTCCCATGTCTTTGTTAAGAAATCTCAAGGGGCAGCTAGGTGATGCGGTGGATAGAACAGGGTGGAGTCAGGAGTATCTGGTTTCAAATCCAGCCTCAGACACTTAACACTTACTAGCTGTGTGACCCTGGACAAGTCATTTAACCCCAATTGCCTCACCAAAAAAAAAAAAAGAAATTTCAAATGAAGTCATAGAGTCAGACACCACTGAAAAACAACTAAACAGTGAGTCATTTTGGATACTGGTTTTCTGGTTCTTCTTGCTTTGATTTGCATCATTTTGTTGTGGGAATGCAGTGGGATCCCACGAAACCTAAAGATCCCAACCCCCAAGAGGGAAAAGCAGCCCTCTCTCCCCCCTCAGGTATGAGATGTGGCAGGACGTGACCCCAGTATGCTGATAAGCAATACTAAGGCCTGCAAGAGGGCATGCAGGATATGCATGAGTGCTGCATATCCTCCAGATTCCCCCTTATCAAAGATCCCCTCTTAGTTATCTGGTCCCAGTTTCTGCATTTCCCCTTGCCTTGTAATTAATTCCCTTCCCTTTGTTTTTGTAAAGACACAAAAGACCAGGTCTTCACTTACTTCAGTGGGACAGTTCTCCCTAGTGATCTGTTCCCCACCCATATTCCTCTCTCCTAATAAATCTGTTTTTATTTTACAAGATTCGTGATGAGTCTCCAATTCTTTGGGTGAGCTAGCCCCCCAAACCAGGTTGCAAGTCCCCCCAAACAATTTCATAGAATTCTTTCCATATATCTCTATGTTCTTCATATTCATAGTTTCTTAGATTACAAGGAATATCCCATTACATTCATGGACCATAGTGTATTTCACCGAGATTATTCAAATAATATGCATTTAAGTACTTTGTTTTCAAATCTTTGCTACTACAAAAAGTATTGCTATGATAAATATTTTCACATATATAGGTTCTTTCTTTCTTTAACCAGTGTAGAATCAGGATCTCATGTCAAAGAGCATGGGCATTTTAGTCACTTTTTAAAAATAATTCCAAATTGTATTGCAGAAGAATTGTACCAATAGGGCATAAATGTCTTTCCACATGCATAACTCAACATTGATTATTTCCATCTATTCTCATCTTTGACAATTTTCTGGGTCTGAGGTAACACCACAGATGTGTTTTGATTTGTAGTTTAGGGTTGTTAATAGTCTGCAATTCTTTTGAGAAGTATTTATTTATATTCTTGGCCACAATTTATGATGCAATGGATTTTAGGTCTGGTTCCTTTCCTGCCTTTTGTTTCCAGTGAACTGCTCTATTAATATTCTTTCTCCTTCATTGTTGATATTCTTTATGATAGCTAGTTAAGTAGTTTACTAACCCAAATCTTAACTTAATCCCTAGATGCAAATACCTTTCTCCTTCCTCTTAGTTGTTTGGTCCTGTCTGACTCTTCAGATTTAAAGCCCTTTTGTTTAGATTTGTGAAAGGTCACTCAAATATATTCCTACCAACCCAGTTTGGGTGGGATCTTGACATTCCTGTATCTTAAACCAGGGTCTAAAATTCTAGATCTCATTAACAGATACCATCTTCTTAGCCAATGGCCAAATCTGCCTTTGAAGTCCTTGAAAGCCCTTACTTTTCCTCAGAAGCCCTGAGAAAAACAAGTCCTATATCCCTAAGGGCTAGAGCTTCTTGCCCTAGACATTGTAACCTTTGGCAGTGCTCCCTTTTGTAAGCATTTTGGGTTTTGGTGGGAGGAAAACTAGCCCTCTGATTTCACTGGTGTAGGGCTTTCCCATTGCGGGAATCCCCTGGACCAATGCTGCTAGTTACATGGCCTGCAATTTATATCCTTAAAGGGTTTACTGAGAGGTTAAATGACTAATCCAGAATCACACAGCCAGTAGGTATAGGGGCAAAAACCGGAACCCAGGTCTTCTTGACTCCAAGACCACTCCACCATGCTGCCCACTCTTAGCATCTTTTTGGGACCACATAAATCAAACTGAAATGAATATTAGTTGTCTAGTTTGACAACTACTAAGACCTTCTCTGTTAAATACAGGAAACTAGCCAGTAGGAGACAATGATCCTCTCTGTTGTTGTCAGGTCACATCTACCATCCTTAGTCTATACTTCTTCCACTTATAGTCTTCTCTTTGCCCCACCACCCACCTCCCTGTGCTCAAACTCTCTGGCCTGCTTCTACCTTCTCTCCACTGTTAAGGGGGATAAATAAAGAAATTGGAGAAGTGTCAGATTTTTGTACACACAAGGAAACCAGAGAAATAAGCTAAAAACTCACTGAAGCTTCAAGCCTTTGGGTCCATATTTCATCAATATCCCACAGGTGTGTTGCTGCTTAGCAGAGATTTCTTTTAAATCATTTGTGATGGGTGTTGCCTGGTGGAGGAAGATGAAAATATGGCAAAGTAACCAAAAGACAAAAAAAAATAGTCCATACTTGAAATTTTTTCCTATTACATCCTGTGCAAAGTAAGATTTCTCTATAAAGTCTGTACATGAAAAAGAAATAACAAAAGTATTCTCATTTTGATTAGAATCACCAAAAATCCTTAGAAGTTTGCCTTAGAAAAGTGACACATAAAAAGACATGTCAACTGTGGCATATGATTTATGTCTGGCTTGCCAGCTCTGCTATAGAACCTGGCCATTTCTCTTTTTTTTTTTTTTGTGGGGCAATGGGGGTTAAGTGACTTGCCCAGGATCACATAGCTAGTAAGTGTCAAGTGTCTGAGGCCCGATTTGAACTCAGGTACTCCTGAATCCAGGGCTGGTGCTTTATCCACTGCACCACCTAGCTGCCCCAGCCATTTCTCTTAATCATATAGGGAGGGCAGCTGAGGACTAGAGATGGAAGTCACCTTTGCCCCCAGTTATCCACTTCCTGAGGTTTGATTCAAATTCAGAGGGATATAGAAACCAGAAAATGAAATGTCAATGGAAATTGATTTCTGTGGCACACAGTTTATTTCAGGTCATGAGAAGATATGACAAGCATCTGGCAGCCAACAGATATATCAATTAATGGAAGAAGTTATTGGTATCATAGAATCATAAGTAGAACTCTGGCAGTCAGAGAGGCCAATGTCCTCATTTTCTATATGAGGAAATGGAAATCCAAAGAGGAAATATGACTTGCCCAAGATGAAGTAATTTGTAAATTGGAGAGAAGACATTTGAACCCACATTCTCTCCAAATCTAGTTGTCTTGCCCTTGGGCCATGATGGATCAACAAGAAAGGTGTTATCATAAATGAGAAGTAATTCATGGTTATCATTTTATTTTTTTTATTTTTTTTTAAGTGAGGCAGTTGGGGTTAAGTGACTGGCCCAAGGTCATGCAGTTAATAAGTGTTAAGTGTCTGAGGCTGGATTTGAACTCAGGTACTCCTGACTCCAGGGCCAGTGCTTTATCCACATGGTTATCATTTTTCTTTTTTTTGTTTGTTTTTTTAGTAAGGCAATTGGGGTTAAGTGATTTGCCCAGGGTCACACAGTTAGTAAGTGTTAAGTGTCTGAGGCTGGATTTGAACTCAGGTACTCCTGAATCTAGGGCCAGTGCTCTATCCACTGTGCCATCTAGCTGCCCCGTTATCATTTTTAAATGAAGAACTGGGAGGCTGGGGATTTTAAGAGAAAAGAAAAATACTACACCTTTGTGTGGAAACATTCATGTTTGTTTTCTTCTTGGCAACAGCTAGTGCTGACTTCTTTGTAGCGAGCAGCCAGAGACAAAAGTGTTGGGGCAAAGGCAAATGGATTCCGTCTGGCTATTTCATAGATATAGCTAGAGGGAGGGAGGGAAGGAAAGATGGAAGGAGGGAAGGAAGGAAGGAGGGAAGAAAGGAAGGAAGGAAGGAGGGAAGGAAGGAAGGAAGGAGGGAAGGAAGGAAGGAAGGAAGGAAGGAAGGAAGGAAGGAAGGAAGGAAGGAAGGAAGGAAGGAAGGAAGGAAGGAAGGAAGGAAGGAAGGAAGGAAGGAAGGAGGGAAGGGGGGGAGGGAGGGAAAAAGAAAAGAAAAAAAGACATTTTCCAGTTTTAGTAAACACGAGCTAGATGGTATCATTTTTCTTCTGATGCTTTCTATTATATTGTTTCAGTTAATTCTTTTTCAATCCACAATCCAATGCTTTTGGTAAGAGATCAGCTCTTAAGTCTAGGACAGTCAAAGGTGTCCTTGTTAATATTATTTCTTTCCCTCACCATACTTCCAAGTCACAAACATCATGCTAGGCATTTTATCTTCTTTGCACAACCAAGACAAATCTGTTGCTGCCCGCTCTGTAAGCAGATGGGGAAGGTAAAGTTCAGTCATTTTGAAATGAGCCTCCATTAGGTTAGAAATGGCTTGGAGTTAAATGCCCTTTCTATGTTCCTCCTTTCACGCTTCCCCCCGGGGTAAATCTGATCATCATTCCCATGTCATCGAGAACAAACCATGCCTTCTCCACCTGCTAACACAACTTTTTCCCATTTCAAAACCTATGGATGCCTAATCCTTGTCAGTGTCCTTAAATATCAGAGCAGGACTCGGGATGCCTCTCCTGGGAAGTGTTCTGGTGACAACGTCCCTTACTGATTTAGAAAAGCATCCTGATCTTCTTCATACTCCTGGCAAACCTTCTCTATGTCTGGGACTTGGAAAGGAGCCAGAAAACTGACAGCAGCACTTTTGCGTTGAAAGAAGCACAGTCGTCTCTCAGAAGTATCGTTTGTACAACATTCGGAAAGCCTGTACTTGGCAGAAAGTTCCTTTACCCCACATATTTTATCCTGCATTACATGGATCTAAACAAGAGAAAGAAAAACACATTAGTCACAAGGCCCAATCCTTCTTTCTTTCACCTGGATGATGAGAAATCAATTCAGTGAATGGTCAAGACATTAGTGGGGCAAACCACCACCACCATCAACACCACCATTATCATCTTCATCACTAATATTTCTATAGCTCTTACTATGTGACAGTCATTGTACTGAGCACTTTATGATTATTATCTCATTTGATCCTCACAACAACCCTGAGAGGGGGGTTGCTTTTATTATCTCCATTTTACAGATGAGAAAATCGAGGCAACCTGAGGATAAATGACTTGCCCAGGGTCACACAGCTAATAAGTGTCTCAAGGCTGCATTTGAATTCAGGTCTTCCTGACTCCAGGTCTTGCACTCTATCCATGGTGTCACTAGGCACCATCTTTCTACTTTGTTGGACAATGATCTGTGCTTGGGGTTGGGCCTAATAGCAAAATTGTTCTTTTTCTACATGCACCCATCTGGAGCTGGTTTCTTCCCTTTGAAAATTTCCATCCCTAGTATTTAAACCCTCAGAGGTCTCCTCCTGCCTCCTCACTACTGCCAGGGGCTCTCACTATGGTGACACCCTTCCTTTTTTATGTCCCTGGTTCTTATCTTTTATTTCAGTGCATCAGTGCTGTATCAAGTTTACAAAGTGGTTGTTGTTTTGTCCTTCATTCTTGAAGAGAACCATGTTACCGTGGTGATCTCATGACTTGCAGTGAACTGGATTTTAGTGAGGGAGTGTTGTGCAAGGTCACCAACCTCACTCTCTCCTCCACAACCATCTGGTTCCAGTATCATGTTTTACATGAGGACAACTTGAAATGGCCCCAGATGTTTAAGGCAATTGGAGTGAAGTGACTTGCCCAGGGTCACACAGCTAGTAAGTGTCTGATGTGAGTTTTGAACTCAGGTCCTCCTGACTCTAAGTTTGGTGCTCTACCCACTGCTACCCTACCTAATTTACAAGTTTAGTGGGGGATAGGCAGTGGCTAATGGTGTCAGTCTCTTCCAGGAAGCATTTTAATAAGGACTTTGTGGAGGCACATTTTTGTGGAGGAGAAAGAATACTAGGATTCAAGTCAGATGATATGGACTGCACTCTTGGCCCTGCTTCCTAACTAACTGTAAGCAAGACAGCATTAATATATCTTAGTCCATTTCCTCTTCTATAACATTAGGGAACTGCTCTAATTGAACTCTCACTTCTTAAGCTATGAGTCTTTGATTCTTCCTGCAGTGCAGACTCGTTGGAAATAACAAGGCAATATTATTAAAGAATAATCAAAAATAAAGTTATAACAAAATTTCATTTTGCTAGCAATAAAGTGGTGGTTTGAGTGGCACAGTGCAAAGATTACTGGTCCTGAAATTAGGAAGAATTTTCTTACTAAGTTCACATCTAGTCTGAGACACTCCCTAGCCGTGAGACCCTGAGTAAGTCACTTAACCTTCTCTGCCTCCGTTTCTCATCTGGAAAACGAGCTGGAGAAGAAATGTCAAACCACTGTAGTATCTTTGCCAAGAAAACCCCAAATGGGATCAAGAAGATTCACACATGACTGAAGTGATCAAACAACAACAACAAAGCAAAAAGCTTTAAAAAATAGAAAGCTGTTTTTATAAAGGGGGGAAGGCTGGAACATATTGACAAGTCAGTGGAAGATAGACTGTCCCCCTCATCCAATGGCATAGGCACTGTATCCATAGGGATTTTGAGAGTCAGATCCACAGCAAAAGGTTATTCCTGGGGCATTTCCAAATGGAACAGAACTTTCCTAAGGAAGGCATCTTTTCAATCATAAATACAGAAGCAATATGTATAAAACAGCAAAGTAAAATGCTGAGGACATCGTGCAAGGTATTTACTGTTGTGACATCTTCCTCCAGGAGGAAAATAGACAAGGAGAAGACATCTCTTATTTACTCACTGCTTTCTTTGAACACTCAGGAAGCTGCATGTTGGTAATGCATTTGTCTCTATAGTGGATCATCTGTTCAACCAATCCAGTGATTTCTTGATATGTGGCTTCTTGGATGAACTGAGCAAATGCAACAGTGGTCCTGGAACAAAAATCACATCAAGAAAGGCTTTAAAGGTATTCGATCTCAAAACCTTTTTCTTTAATCCAATCTCTGGCATCATCCCTATTGCTATTCCCAGGAAAATCTCAAAGAAATGATTACAAGCAGGCAAACTTCAGCCAACTTTAATATGATTTGAAATGGAAAAGATTAAATCATAGCTCTGGGAATAGCAAAAATAGAAGGAAAAAATTTCCTTAAGGGTAAGGACTAATTCATCTTTCTCTTTGTATCCTGAGCTCCTAACACTCCTTGGCACAGAGTAGGCACTTGGTAAATTATAACAATAATAATAATAATAACAATAACAATTCCAATAATATCATTTGTATAGTGCCAACTGTGCACCAGGCACACTGCTAAGAGCTTTGAAAATATTATTTCTTTGTTTATCTTCACAACAACCCAGGGAGGTAGGTGTTATTATTATCCCTATCTTACAGTCAAAGAAACTGGAGCAGAGATTGAGTGACTTGCCCAAGGTCACCCAGTTAATATTTCTCTGAGGTAGGACTTGAGCTCAGGTCTTCCTGAGGCCTGGCCTAGGACCCTTGTTATTTGACTTCCTGCTATAATAGCTACCTAAATGCTTGATGAATGAATGAATGAACAAATGTAATGTAACTTACTAGTTGTTCAGTTTCTTCATCTGTAAGATTTAGTTCAATTCAATTCAGACATTCAACAAGAATTTATTATGCACTTACTATGTGCCAGGAACAGTGGTAAGTACTAAGGATACCCAGAAAAAGACCAAAATAGTTCCTGCCCTCAAGTAGTTTTATGTTCTAATGAAGAAGACATATAAATAAACTGTATAAAAGAAAGAGAATCTGTGAGGGGAAGGCACAAGCATTTATTAACCACCTGTTCTAAGCAAGGCATAAATGCAGTGTAGAAAACTTGTGGACAGAGAACTAGTCTCATAGCAAAGATCTTGGTTTTTAGGCTCTAATCTACACAATCTGTGTGACCCTGGGCAAGTCATTTTACTACTGATTGCTCTAGCACCTCGTTAAGACTAGTTGTAAAGAAGGTGTCAACCTGCATTGGTAGAGAGATTATCTTCATCATAAAGAATAGAAGGGAGACAGAAAATAAGGAAAGAGGGAAGGAGGGAGGGCAGGAAAGAAAAGAGAGGGAGGGAGAAAGAAAGGAAAGAAGGAAAGGAGAATGGGAGAAAAGAGGAGAGAAAAAAGGAAGGAAGGAGAAGGAAGGCAGGCAGGCAGGCAGGCAGGAAGGAAGGAAGGAAGGAAGGAAGGAAGGAAGGAAGGAAGGAAGGAAGGAAGGAAGGAAGGAAGGAAGGAAGGAAGGACAGAAGGAGGGAGGGAGGGAGAGTGGAGGGACAAGCCAGAACAAGCAGTGAAGGAAAAAGTCAATGAATGGGATCAGGCTCTGTTGATTAAGGTTACAGAGCACTTTCCATGGTTTCCATTGAGAATTAACATTCTTGGGAGTAGGTTCTAGAAAGGGAAATGAGTCAAGAAATGGAAACATTTCTTGGAAGAAAATATTACAAATTAACTTCACTGAGATAGAAGAATGAATCAGGGTGTGACAGAGAGGGCAGAAAGGATTAGGTGCCACATCTATACTGGGAAAGGGAAGAGAAAAACAAAACAGAAAGAATAACAATAAATTGAACTTGAAAACAAATTGAGATAAAAATTGATGAAGACAGAAGGAAGAAGAGGGAATGAAGAGGTCAGAATCAGATTAGTTTAAGAAAAAAACTCAAAGACTAAGTATGCACTTAAAAGAGGATTTAGTTTTATAAAATCTTTAGCTAGGGACAGCTAGGTGGCTCAGTGGATAGAATACTGGCTCTGGAGTCAGGAGGACCTGAGTTCAAATCCGATCTCAGACACTTAACACTTACTAGCTGTGTGACCCTGGGCAAGTCACTTAACCCCAATTGCCTCACACACAAAAAATCTGTAGATACAGATATATATTTTTAGATATAGATATCTATAGGGAAGGAAAATAGAAACCAATTATAAGCATAAATGTGAATGGATTAAATTTTTCAATAAAAAGAAAGAGGATGGAGGAATGAATTATAAATGCAATACTTTTCTGCATACAAAAAATAAATTAAAAACCTATAGACACAATACAGAGTAAGATTTTTTTTATTACTCAATCCTGTCTAACTCTTCATGAATCCATTTAGGGCAAATAGAAGGGACTCGGCCAGGGTCATACAGCTAAATATGTCAGAGTAAATGCCAGAGGAGGGATTTAAACCTTAGTTTGCCTGACCACAAGCCAGGCATATTCTCCATCAGGCGATCTTGTCTTTATGGTTCAATAACAATTAACTAACTAAAACCCTCTTGGACATATTGTATGGTTTGAAGATCATGTATTAGCTGAGTTTATAATATAATAATCAACTCACACATCTCTAATGTTGCTCTCCAAAAACTTCTGGGTGGTATTTAAATAGTCTGAAAAACAAAGAAAATTTTGTTTTCATAAAGCATGTTATTTACCAAAACAAATAAGCATTTACCAAAGAAGAACTTTAACAAATGAAACAAATAATGGGAAATTAATGGTGGGAGAAAGAACTCTAGTCTCAGCAGTAAGGAGAAAGAAGGGAAACCAATGGATCCAATGTGGCTCATAAAATACTGTGTGCTGGTCATAGGCAGCTATTTTCCCCCAGCAAGTATAGAGTTTAACCTCTGAATCATTCAGAAGAAGCATCTGGCCTCATTTTACATTTTTTATCTCCTCCCCCAACTATGATCAAAAACCATCCTCACCCTCCATGATTCTGTCTGAGAACTACAGATGCCAAATTCAATCCAGGTCTTTAATTTCTTTGCCTTATTTTCTCCATCCATCACCAAATTGGCATGATGGTTATTATTCCTATAAAACATGGGCATACTAGTACTAAGTGGAATGTGTTGATATGACTCAATCAAATTAACACTGGATTTTGACCCAGAAAATTTGGCTTTGAATTCAGGTTCTGCTGCTTACTATCTGTGTGAGCATGGGCAAGTCACTTCATTTTTTAGGTCTCAATTTCCTTATCCATAATAATAATAACAATAACAACAATACTAACTGACATTTATATAGCACTTAGTATATTGCCAGGCACTGTGTTAATCACTTTACAACTATCATCTCACTTGATCTTTTTTTTTTTTTTAGTGAGGCAAATGGGGTTAAGTGACTTGCCCAGGGTCATACAGCTAGTAATTGTTAAGTGTCTGAGGCCGGATTTGAACTCAGTTACTCCTGACTCCAGGGCCAGTGCTCTATCCACTGCGCCACCTAGCTGCCCCTATCTCACTTGATCTTAACAACAATCCTGGGAGGTAGGTGCTATTATTATCTCCACTTTACATATGAGGAAACTGAGGCAGACTGAGGTTGACTTGTCCAATGTCACACAGCTAGTAAATGAGGATGGATTTGAAATGAGGTCTTCCTTACTTCAGGCCTGGTGTTCTGTACACTATGACACCCCCTAGCTGCCCTATCTGTATGATGAAGATGCTAGACTAAATGGCTTCTGAAGATCTTTCCAGTTCTAAAGCCATTAAAGAGTCTACAACATATATAGTTCAGTGACATCAGAGAAAATGGAAAAGAGGATTATTATTATATCGCCCCTTTTCCACTCCTATTCCCACCTATTCAGACCTTTATCACCTCTTGCCTAGACTATTATAATAGCCTTCTAACTCATCTTCCTTCCCCTGGTCTCTCCCCTCTACCTGTCTACCACTTTTCATTCTTTCACCTGTCAAAATAATCTTCATAAAGGCATACATCTTCCTATGTCTTCCCCATTGCCTATAGGGTAGAATATGAACCTTGTAACCTAGCATTTAAATCTCTCTAGCCTTCCTTCATGGGGTTACTTCATATCACCACCTTTCAAACACTCTATTCTTCCTCCAAACTACTCCCTGACCTTAACCTATAATCTCCAAGTCCTGTAGTTTTCTCTTCTCTAAAGGGAGGTGTTTGGACTCAATGACCTTTAATCTCCCTCCTTCCTCTTAGTCTATGGGGGAATATTTGCATCAGTCCTATATGCCACGTATGTACTCCCTCCTCATATTTGCTTATTGAAATCCTCCTCAAGGCTCAGCTCAGATGCTACTTCCTCCATGAAACTTTCCCTGACCACCCCAGTTAAAAGTGTTCTCAAATTTTTAATTTTACTTTAATTAAAATTCTTCAAATATTCTGAGTGCTTAGGTTACATTTTCTCCTTTGTACCCAACAGATTTTAATTTCCTTCATACTTATTAGTTCTTCTCCTCTCTGCTCTCCATTTAATTTAAGCTTCTTGTGGCCAGGGAATGCTTACAGTCTAATTGTAAGACAACATAAAGTCCTTGATTTTCATCATCAGGGTTTTGCTTCTGGCAGTCGATAATACAGGCAGGAGTATTGGGTAGGCCAATGAAGAACAAGGAGCTTGCTTCTTTTACTTCCCCTAAGCCAGAAAGGATCTTGGGAGTAACTAACCCAAAATGAGACAGTTTTTTGTAACAGAGAAGGTTTTGATGTCCACCATATATAGGATGAGAAAAAAGAGACAATTAATCTTGTCCTGGTAGAACTCTGCCTGGCTTTTCCTAGCTAGGTGCAATGTCTATGCCTAAAGGCCTATCAAGTTTTCCTGATCAGGGAAGGATTCTGCCAAAGGTTGCCAATAATTCTTCTTACTATTTAATAGTTTCTTAAGAGATGAGATTGCAGAGTTTGAATACTGAATAATAACTAGGAAAACAGAACTTATTGGAAAAGACACTGATGTTGGGAAAGATTGGAGGCAAAAAGAGAAGAGGACAGAAGAAGATAAGATGCATAGATAGTGTTATGGAAGCAATGAGCATGCGCTTGGGCAGACTTTGGGAGATAGTGGAGGATAGAAGGGCCCGGCATGCTAGGGAGGAGTCAGACATGACTAATTGACTCAACAAGAACAACAAGAAACTGGGAAGAAGAAATGGAGAGGTCCCAAAGGTGTAGGAAGATAAGGGAAAGCTATGTTTTCATACTTGAGCAGTAAAATAAGAATTACACCATCTGAGTTGAGAGAGACCTCAGATGCCATCTACTCCATCCCATAGCCAAAAAAGAATCCACTTTACCAGTTCCCAAAAGTTCTCATGCTAGAAAACTTCTAGTAAAGGAAAGAGTCACTACATCTCACTTTCCATTTTGTTGAGAAGCTTTGCTTTTGTTTGTTTGTTTTTTTTCTCATATCGAACCTAATTCTGGCCATACTGCTACTTCCATCCATTGGTCCTAAGTCTCACCTCTGGAGACAAAGAATACAAATCTATCTATCTACCATGTGACAGCCCTTCAGATATCATTCCCTCATACATACATACATACCCTACTCTAAGCCTTGTTTTCCCTCAAACTAACCAACTCCATTACAACCTTCATTTGGCATGGTCTCAAGGCCCTTGACCATTGTGTGTACTTTCCTCTGGATTCTCTCCAGTTTATTAGCACTCTTCCAAAGACATGGCTCCACAAAAAACTCATCATCTGCCAAAGGATGAGCAATGGCCTGGACCCTGCATCTCTCTTACTGATGCCTAAGGTCACATTTGTATTTTTATGTGTCATATCCATTTTACATTCTTGTTATAGCGAATGTGTAAGAGTGTTACCTTACCTTCATGCTGAGGTGCTTTGAGCAGTGTTAGGGATTCAGCCAAGGAGAAGAACAAAACGATAGGACAAATGGACTTTATTGACACCATGGCTCCAGTGTTGACTTTCATGAGAGGAGGAAATAGAGTGAGGAAGAAGGAAATGTTTATATCTTTCTCTAATAGTGCCTGTTAAAAAATAACCTGTTCCCAGTATATTGTATTATTTCCATCTGGTCCACCAATAAAAATAAAAGAACTAGAACATTGTTTTGCTAATTATTAACAAGGTGAAATTTCTCTCTAAATCCTGTTGAAAAATAAATATTGGTTTCTGTAAAATCTCCAGGTTAATGTCATGCAATGTTTTAACCCAATAGACTTTGTTTTTTGTTAATTAACCCTTGAAACACCACAAGTTAAAAAAAGAAAACCTTTGTGCTTCTACTACTTAGTCTCATTAGTTTAAGATCTAAGTACTGTACTGAAAGTGGATTCCAATCTAGTAAAAGACACTTGATTCACTCAATTAAATTTTAAAAACTATTAACTTCCTGCTCTGTGCAGGATATTGGGTTAAGCTGTGGCTATATAAATTTGGAATAAGACACATTCTCTGCTCTGAAGGAAGGAAGAAGGGATGGAACATACATGCACAGATAATACAAGAAAAAGCAGGATGTTGTCAGCCTGAAAGAAGGTCCATGACAATGTAAGGAATTGTGGGATGAGATTGGGCACATCTCATAGTCTGGTTTTGTTGGAATATAGAACTCATGAAAGGAAGTAATGTGAAGTGAGTATAAGGGTGGGTAAGTAAAGCCAGAGCATTCTCAACACATAAGCCTGGAAAGATAGGGTGGGTCCAGGTTGTGGAAGATTTCAAGTGTCATGCTAAGTAATATAAATTCTTCATTTTCATGTAGGGGCAATAGGAAAACACTGAAGGTTGGGTTTTTGTTTGTTTGAATTTTCCTCCAGGGATGTACCATGGTGAGGCCTTTGCATTACAAGAATGCATGCCAAATTTGTAGATTGTGCCAAGCAAAGAGTGATGACTGGCACATAGGATGGAAAAGTTAGGATCCAAAATGATCCTGACATGGTAGCTAAGTGGTGCAGTGGATAGAGCACTGGTCCTGGAGTCAGGAGGACTTGAGTTCAAATCTGGCCTCAGACATTTACTAGCTGTGTGATCTTGGGCAAGTCATTTAACCCTGATAGCCTCAAAAAATTATCTTGACAGCCTAGAGCAATTGTTGTCATTGTTCAGTCAAGTCTGACTCTTCATAGCACCATGAACCATTTTCCACTCTCTCAAACTCTGTCCAAGCTTATGTTCATTGCTTCCATTGCACTATCTCTCCATCTCATTCTCTGTTGCTTCCTTTTCCTTTTGCCTTTGATCTTTCCCTACATCAGAGTCTTTTCCAATGAGTCCCATCTTCTCATTATATGG
The DNA here is from genome assembly GCF_019393635.1 of Dromiciops gliroides. Taxonomy (NCBI): domain Eukaryota; kingdom Metazoa; phylum Chordata; class Mammalia; order Microbiotheria; family Microbiotheriidae; genus Dromiciops; species Dromiciops gliroides. The sequence goes on from NC_057866.1 coordinate 261,166,827, forward strand.
CCAATGTATTTCAGCTTCAGCTTCAGTATTTGATCTTCCAATGAATAGCCTGAATTAATTTCTCTAAGTATTGACTGATTTGATCTCCTTCCTGTCCAAGGGACTCTCAAAAGTCTTCTCTAACACCACGATTGAAAAGTGTTGGTTCTAGGGGCAGCTAGGTGGAGCAGTGGATAAAGCACTGGCCCTGGATTCAGTAGGACCTGAGTTCAAATTCAGCCTCAGACACTTGACACTTAGTAGCTGTGTGACCCTAGGCAAGTCACTTAACCCTCATTGCCCCACCAAAAAAAAAAAAAGAAAGAAAGTGTTGATTCTGTGACACCCAGCTTTGCTTATAGTACAAGTCTCACAGTCATGAATTGCTACTGGAAAAACCATAGTTTTTAATATAAGGACCCTTGTTGGCAAGGTGATGTCTCTGTTTTTGAGTATGCTGTCTAGATTTGCCATAGCTTTCCTTCCAAGAAGCAAGTATCTATTAAATTTGTGGCTGTAGGCTATAGTGATCTTTGCGTGAAAGAATATAAAATCTGACATAGCTTTCATTTCTTCTCCCTCTATTTGCCAGTAAATGATGGGACCAGTTGCCAAGATCTTAGGGTTGGGTTGTTGTTTTTTGTTTTTTTTTTTTAAACAATTTTTATTTTATTTATTTATTTTTTTAGTGAGGCAATTGGGGCCAAGTGACTTGCCCAGGGTCACACAGCTAGTAAGCGTGTGTTAAGTGTCTGAGGCCGGATTTGAACTCAGGTCCTCCTGACTCCAGGGCCGGTGCTCCATCCACTGCGCCATCTAGCTGCCCCGGGTTGTTGTTTTTTAATAAGCTACAAGCCAGATTTTACACTTTCCTCTTTCACCCTCATCAAGATGCTTCTTAATTCTTTATGTCATTAGAGTGGTATCATCTGCATATCTAAGATTGTTGATATTTTTTCCTGGCAACCTTAATTCCAGGTTTTAATTTATTCAGCCTGGCATTTTGCATGATATATTCTTCATATAAGCTAAATAAATAAGGTGACAATATACAGCTTTGAAATATTTCTTTCCCAGTCTTAAACCAATCAATTGTTCCATTTTCAGTTCTAACTGTTGCTTCTTGGCCCACATACAGGCTCCTTAGGAGATAAGAAAATGGATCTGGTACTCCTATATCTTTGAGGACTTGATGCATTTTGTTGTGATCCACACAGTCAAAGGCTTTAGTGTAGTCAATGAAGCAGAAGTAGAATTTTTTCCCTGGAACTCCCTTGCTTTCTCCATTATCCAGCGAATGTTGTCAATTTGGTCTCTAGTTCCTCTATCTCTTCAAAATCCAACCTGTTCTGCTAATTCTCAGTTCACATATTGCTAAAGCCTCATTTACAGAATCTTAAGAATAACCTTTCTGGTATGTGAGGTGAGAGTCATTGTTTAGTAATTTGAATATTCCTTGGCATTGGACTTCTTTAGGATTGGAACATAAACTGATTCTTTCCAATCCAGTAACCACTATTGTGTTTTCCAAATTTGTTGGCATATTAAGTACAATTCTAACAGCATCATCTTTTAGGATTTTAAATGGCTCAGCTGGAATTCTATCACCCCCAGTACACTTACTATTAGCAATGCTTCCTAAGGCTCATTTGATTTCATTCTCTTAAATCTCTGGCATTAGATCAGTTAGATCAGTAACCACACCATTGTGGTTATTGGTGATGTTAAATGCTTTCTTGTATAGTTCTTCTGTGTATTCTTGCCATCTCTTCTTTATATCTTCTACTTCTGTTAAGTCCTTACCATTTTTGTCTTTAATCATCCCCATTTGTCATGAAATGTTCCTTTGATATCTCTAATTCTCTTCAAGATATCTCTTTTTCTTTCCCATTTGATTGTTTTCTTCCATTTCTTTGCATTGCCCAATTTAAGAAAACCTTTTTTATCTCTCTTTCTCTGGAATTCTGCATTCAGTTGCGCATATCTCTCCCTTTCTCCTTTTCTTTTCACCTTATTTCTTTCCTCAACTTTTTGTGAAGCGGCATCAAACATCCATTTGGCTTTCTTGCTCTTTTTCTTTGTAATGCTTTTTGTTGCTGCCTCTTGTATAATACTATAAACCTCTGTCCATAGTTCTTCAGGAACTCTATATAAGATTTATTTCTATTATTCTAGGCAGAATCAAATAAGATGAAATTTAACACAAGCAATTCAATAGAAATTAATAAATCTACTTGGGTAGAAAAAATCAGATCAGTAAGGACAAAATAGGGGGTTAGACAATAATTTATAAAGAAAAGATATGGGAGTTCTAGTTGACTGAAAGCTCTGTATGAATTAGCCAGTAGAATATGGCAATCATGTACTGCAATTGAGAGGCATGAATTATGTCCAGGAAGAGAGATGCGATTGTCCCATTGTCTTCTGTTGTGTTTGACCACACCTCAAGTTCTGTATTCAGTTTTGTACACTATATTTTAGAAAGAATGGTGAAGAGTATACAAAGTGAATGGACATGAATGTTTAGAGGCCTCAAGACCATATCATACAAGGATTGTTTGAAGAAACTATTGAGTAACCTCGAAAATTGAAATCTGGGTGTTTGTGAAGTATGTGAGAAAAAGGAGGAAAGGTAATGATACATATCTTCAAATATTTGATGTATTCTCATGTAGAAGGATTATTTGGGCTTATCCAACTTCTCCCTTGAGGAGACAAATAGGAAGAATGGCTCGAAGTTTCACAGATGCATGTGAAAAAATACTTGAGTATTTTTGGTGGAGCTGTCCAAAAGTGGAATGGATTCCTCTGAAGGTAGCAGGTGACTCCTTTGTAGAGAGCCACAAAGAGAAAAGTTCTTGTTGAGGATGTTGTAAATTTGATTCTTGTACAAGTATAGGCTGAGCTAATCTCTAAGATCCCTTCCAACCCAAAATGATTTTGTAGAGAGAAAGTTAGCAACTACAAGAAAGATGAATTGAAAAGAGGAGATTTAGGAGGTCATTGGAATAGTCTCAGGGAGGGAGATCTAAACTAAGAAGAAAGCTTATATGAGTGGAGAAATATTTTCTGACATGTTTCTGAAATGAACTTTTTTGCTATATCTCTAAACCTGAGCTTGTGGAAAGTCTAGCTTAGCACTTAGTTTTCCAGATTCTGTGAATTATCTTTGTCCTACAGATATATCCACAGCTAAAATTCCAGGCAGGAACAGTGCTTTTTGGTCTTCAGTCCTCTCTCTGTCTCAACTGTTTCTTCTCAGTTTGAGGCAAAGTTGATGGGTTACCACACAGTGCTAGCACCTGGAGTCAGGAAGTGGCTGTTCAGTCGTTTCAGTCATGTCTGACCCTTAGTGACCCCATTTGGGATTTTCTTGGAAAGAATACTGGAGTGTTTTGCCATTTCCTTCTCCAAGATCCATTTTGTCAGGCAATCAAAAGTATAGTAACTTGCCCAGGGTCGCACAGCTAGGAAGCATTTGAGGCTGAATTTTGAATTTAGGTCTTCCTGCCAGAGTCGCAAATGAGAAGAGGAGGGGTCTCAGGTCATGCATGAGAGACAAAGTTTAATCACAGGATGTTGAGCATATATACAAAAACATATCAGAAGACTGGTCAGTGTACCTATGTCAGCGGAACAAACTTAAGCAATGTAACATTAGAACTTTTACAATGATGATTATCAGGAACGGGTTTTTTTTGTCAGGTGGGTATTTTTCAGTTAGCATGACTGAAACACTCTGTTAGTGCATTCCATCTAATCTTGTTCTTGATAACTTGTACTTGCATCTTGGCTATAGCCCTGATGTCATGCTGCTGGTCTTCCAGCTGATGACACAGGAGCCATTGCTTAAGTACAGAAATCATACTATATTTTGTTAACCTATTCCACTATAACCCCCACATCTTCCTGACTCTAGTCCAGGGCTCTATCTGCTGAGTCCAATTGTTAAATGCATACATGCTAATGCTTATGAATCTGTCAATACTATTGTGAATTCTGTGAAGACTATTGCTGTTAGCTTTGAATTTTTTTTTCTGGTTATGGTAATTTTCTTTTGTATCATCTAGACAGCTAGATGGGGCAATGGACCTCATATCAGGAAGATCTGAGTCAAATTCTGCTTCAAATTCTTACTAGCTGTGTCTCTGGGCAAATTGCTTAGCTTGGGTATGCCTCAATTTATTCACCTGTAAATTAGAGATAATTATCACATTTATTTCCCAGAGCTGTTTTGAGGACAAAATTAGATATTTATAAAGCACTAAATAAATGTTGACTATTATTATTGCTACTACTATTGGCATGGACAGCTAGGTGGTACAGTGGATAGAGTGGCAGACCTGGAGACAAGAAGACCTGAGTCCAAATCCTTTTTCATACACTTACCAGCTATGTGACCCTGGACAAGTCATTTAACCTCCATTTCTTCATATGTAAAGTGGGGATAAATAATGGCACCTACCACTCTGGGTTGTTGTAAGGATCAAATCAAATATTTGTAAAGTGCTTAGCATAGTGCCTGGCCCATAATAGGCACAATACAAATGTTATTTATACTATTACTACTACTACTACTACTACTACTACTACTACTACTACTACTACTACTACTACTACTACAGATATGCATGTACTATTAGGATACACATGTACTATGTCTTTCATGTAATTTTTCCTAATTTAATTTTAAATTTTTTTCCAATTACATGTAAAGATATTTTTTGAATTCTAAATTTTTCTCTCACCCTCCATTCCCTCCCCCATCCTGAGCCCAGCAAGAAATCTGATATAGGTTATACATTACAATCATGTTGAACATATTTTACATTAGTCATCTTGCAAGTAATTTAGACATTTGATCACTGAAGTATTATATCAAGTGATGCTCTGTATTTTGCTACATCTGTTACATGTACTATTAGTGTCTATTTATTATTAATTGTACCATGTGATGATTACCTGTGTTGTTGGGATAATAACTCCTTTCCTTTTAAGTGCTAATGATTGTTTGGATAATTGTGGTGTATATTGGCACATTTCAAGTATACTTTGGCTAATTTTGCAAAGGAAAGGATGGCAAATTTTGTAACTTCGAGGGAAAATGTAGTAACCCTTTTCCCCAATCCTTGTTATTCTTGTGGTGTTACTATAGGAATTCAAAAGGCAAGTTTCAAGGTGTCACCTGCTCCTCCAAGATAACACTGCCAATCTCATGGGAACCCTTTTTCCAAAAGATTCTATCTCTGAAATCACATGGACTGGGTTTATCATTGGAGGAATCTCATTTCTATTATAAGAGATTTAGGCTTTTTCTCATATCCTCTAGCTCACCATGCCCCTACCATGAAATTCCAAGGGAAATCTCTTAAATAAAATTTAGGCCAATTCACAGCTAGGTCTCACCTAAATAAGCAAAAAAAGAAGAGAGGCACATTTGGAAATTGTCCTCTATTTTTCAACTCTACTGAGTGAGTGACTCTTCCTGACTCACTCTCCAATCATCTTTAACACAGGTGCCCACCAATCCCCTTACACACACACATACACACACACACACACACACACACACACACACCTTTTACCATAGGGACTGAGGGACCAACAAGGAGCCACCGGTCTCCCGTATCCTTTATCAGAAGGCCAGGGTACAGGTCTATTCCCACCTACTCATTTTGCATAGATAGCCCTACTACCTACACATTTTAAAAAACCAAATTGCAATTTGAAATTTCTGGCTTACATATGGTTTCCTCTTTTAAAGTATATGCTGACTCAAATGTTTACTTTTATTGATGGTAACTAAGTTTGTGATATGATGATAATAATAACAAGAACAGCAACAAGAATAAGAACCTCCTAAAGTATAATTAGATATTGTATTTCAACATAATGGACCAAACCATAAACTGAAACTCATGTGTGCTTTATTACTCCCTATTATTTTATCTAATGTATTCAGAATCATCAAATGCTTAGAAGAGTGATAGAATAAGAGGGCAAATGGGAAATACTGAGTAGGGGAGTTGAAAAGGAGATTCCACCTGGCTCGCTCAATGATGTCCTTAGGGTTTGTCTCTAAGGTTAAATCTGAGGCAATCCTATTGCACCAGGACAGGGGCCCAGGGGCGTGTCTGTCACTGAGAGATGCCTATTCAAGGTGTCTTCACAAATGTTGGGGCACTGGCAGCCCATTAAAATAAATATAGTGTGGTTAGCATTCCTTTTGAAAGTTGTGTGATGGCCAGATAAATGACAGGAGGGGAGACAATGGTGCCAGGAGACCTGTCTCCTCTCCCCACGCTCCTGCCATTGATGAAATTAGACATAGGGTTATAGATTTGAAGCTGAAAAGGCTGTTAGAAGTCACCAAGTCCAACACTCTCATTTTACAGGTGGGGAAACTGAGACTGAAAGAGATAAAGTGAATTATTTAGGTTCATACAGCTAATAAATATCAGAAACAAAATTTGAACCTAGGTCTCCCTGACCTCACACTCTGTCCACTAGTACAACATTCTGTCTCTTCCTACTAATGATATTGTCAATTCCATTTCCAGGGGAACCTCTGGGTAATTTTTATCAGTGTTTCATTTCAAATTTCCCTATCCCCATAAGTAGTGTTTCTTGAACTTTAGGGCTGGCACCCTGCTTTCTTTTTTGTCTGTATTGGTACAACTATGAGAACCACTGAAATGTCTATAATGCTACCTTAATTAGTCCTGAGTTAACCTCCCTATTCCCTAGGGCAAGTCTTTTAACTTCTCAGTCTCCTCCAAAACTCTTCAAGATCATAAGTTACAGAGAAGGTGCCATCATCTATTTCCTCATCCAGTAGCCTATTTCAAAGAAACCATAGCTCCAGTCCCTCCTACATCCTGATGTGTCTATAGAATTAGTTTTCTATGTTGAAAATCCATTTTTGAATTCTAATACCATCCAGATGAATGGCCCACTGCCATCCTGTCTTTTCTATTGTAAGAGGACGAGTTAACCCAAGAGTAGGAAATTATCTCCAGGCAAATGTAAAGGTTTGGTTTTTGTTTTGTTTTAAATAAGAGTCAGCCAGGAGAAAAGATGATATGAGAAATGCTTTATTTCCATACAGAAATATCACAGAAAAATACTATTTGTTTAACTGACAATATGGAAATATCACTTAAAAAATCATAACTATATAAGATAGAAAGAGAAAGAAACAGCACATCATAATGATCTCATTTTATCTTCATCTCTTCACCCTGCAATAAGAGGACGAAAGCAATAAAGTAATAAAGACCAAACAGATAAAGAACTGTAGAAACTTATCATATTATTTTCTCTCTAAGCGTATTATGGAGACCTTATAATTGTCTCTTTAATATTAGGGAAAATGCAGTGGATTTAAAATGAAAGGAAGGGGCAGCTAGGTGGCACAGTGGATAGAGCACCGGCCCTGGAGTCAGGAGGACCTGAGTTTAAATCCGGCCTCAGACACTTGACACTTTTTGGCTGTGTGACCCTGGGCAAGTCACTTAACCTCAATTGCCTCACTAAAAATAAATAGATAGACAGACAGACAGATAGATAGATAGATAGATAGATAGATAGATAGATGAGTAAATAAATAAATAAATAAACAAACAAACAAATAAATAAATAAAATGACAAGAAAAGAAAAGAAAAGAAAGAACACCAGAGATACTCAAAGAATAAGTTCTGAGAGGATCTGATAGATTCCATAGAGTTTTTTTGATTTTTGTTTTTTAAATAATGAGATTCAAGGGATCTAGCAGGTCCTTAGAGACATAAGGATTTAAATACTTCATTACATTTAGCACCCTGTAAATTATTTGGTTTCTATGTTTCTATACAGATAATAGATTTAGAAGTAAGAGGAAAGGGCACCTAGATGACACAGTGGATAAAGCACTGGCCCTGGATTCAGGAGCACCTGAGTTCAAATGTGGCCTCAGACACTTGACACTTACTAGCTGTGTGACCCTGGGCAAGTCACTTAACCCTCATTGCCCCCACAAAAAAAGTAGGAGAGATCTAGTAAAACTCCCTCATTTTACAGATGAAGGAACTGAGGCTCAGAAAGGCAAGGTGACTTTCCCAGCATCCCACAACTAGTATCTGAGGCAGGATTTGAATGCAGGGCTTTCTAACTTCAAAGTCCAGCCCTCTATCTCCTAAATGATAACGGGTCTTCTAATGGTAACTAATTAACATTCAGGGAATATCAACAGGAGTTTTCTCTTATCTGGTTCTCTTACTACCAAAGTTGAAATTACCTGAAGTAGCTTAAGCTCCCAAAGCCCCTTGAGTTTTTGCGATCAATTTTGGACCCTGGAAAGAAAGAACAAAAATGTTTGTGAAAAGGAATCATAGAAAGGAACAAGTGATTATGTCAACCACGTAAAACTTAAAAGTATTCCCTTTGAAGTGCACAGTGAGAGTTGTGTATATTTCTTTTTTGTTTTTATGTAGAATGCAATGGGGGTAGAGATTATTTCACTTTATATTTGTATCCCTAGGAAGTAATATGATACATGGTCCATAGTAGGTGCTTAATAAATGTTTGTTGATTAATTGATGCAGGGTTTAGGGTAATAAAAGCCCTGAGTTCAAATCTCTACTCTTGACCCTTAATACCCGGTAACGTCAGACAGCTCACATCATCTCTTTGGGTCTCTTCTCATCTATAAAATAAGGGTAGTAGAATACATAGTCCCAAGGTTTCCTTCCAGCTCTAGGGCTATTATTTCTATTTCATAAAGCCTCCTGAGCTATACCCATCAAATTCTGATGGGTTTTTAATAATTGAATTATAGGCTATTTTTTAAAAGAAATGCACTTTATTATTTTTTTAGTATCTTTATAGAATCATCAAAGGTTTAAAGACTTGGAGGGGAAACAGTCTTATAGTTTGATTGAATGATTAGTCCCTTTTTTTACAGATGAGGAAAAGGAGGGAGAGTGACTTACTTAAGATCACATAGCTAGTGAGCGTCATAAACAAGATTCAAACCCAAATCTTCTGACTCCAAATCCAGTGCTCAGATCAAAAAGTTTTAACGGTTTGTGGTCACTGGCAGTTGGTATGCTTTTTGCATAGTAAAGTATTCTCCAAAAAATTCTAGAAAGCATTTGTTGCTTAGAGCAAGATAAATATCCACCATAGTCTTCCGTATAATAATACTGTTTACAGTATTCATTTGTTTAGCAAATCCTTCTCTAAAGTCTTAAAATCTTTTTTTTTTAAGTGAGACAATCGGGGTTAAGTGACTTGCCCAGGGTCACACAGCTAGTAAGTGTTAAGTGTCTGAGGCCAGATTTGAACTCAGGTACTCCTGACTCCAGGGCCGGTGCTCTATCCACTACGCCACCTAGCTGCCCCAATTTTATATATATATATATTTTAGTGAGGCAATTGGGGTTAAGTGACTTGCCCAGGGTCACACAGCTAGTAAGTGTCTGAGGTCAGATTTGAACCCAGGTACTCCTGACTCCAGGGCTGGTGCTCTATCCACTGTGCCACCTAGCTGCCCCTCTCTAAAGTCTTACAAAGGTCAACTTCAGTCCATGAGTGGAATTATTGTAATTATTTGAATATGTAGAATTGAGATCCAAAATTCAAATGAAAGAGATTTTGTTGTATAACTTTAAGGTACTGCCCTTTCATAAAGAGAAATTTCTACTGAAAGAATCTTAAAAAGTACTTTTGTATAAAGAAAAAGTAGTATATCAACTGCTAAAGGATGTCAACTATTGCTTCTTTCATAGAGAACAGCTTGATGCCTAAAAAGAGTAGGAAAAGAATTTTGGTTTAATTTTTTAATGTTAAAATGTATTTATAAAAACCAGTTTTCAGTTGAGATTTGAGCCATTTGGGATCAAAAAGAATGAACTGGGGTGTAAATATATAAGCTTAAATCACCTTGATGGAGGAAGCTAAAAGGGATTAACAGATAAACTGAGGCTTGAGTCTTTATCAATAGTACCTAAAAGCATTAACAGAGAAACTAAGGTTTGTGTTCTTATCAACAGAACTGTAACTAGAGGGTTTAGTCCCTACCAACCAATACTATCAACAGAAGCTCCAATGGTAACCAGGGACTATTAACCATTAATAGGACATCTAGAAACCAGATCTTAAAGTAAAGAGATACCATAAACAGAGAGACCCTATAGTTCTGAAAAGTCTAAGCATGTCTTTATGAACATGTGCATAAAGGACCAAATGTGTCCTTAGGTTCACCTTATGATGGTAAACCCCAAAAAGATACCCACTTTGGAGGATGTTTTAGGACCCCAAGAAGTTCAAATTAGGGTAAGACCTCCCATGAACCTCCCACAATGAGGAGATTAAGATAATGAGGAGATAACCTACTTTTTTCTCGATATAAATATAACCATCTTTCTTCCCCCTATTTGAGATACCTTTTCTTTTCTCCTATGGTATTTCTCCCTGTAGCCTCACAGTATTCTAATAAAACTTAGGAAACTGAGTCACTGAGTCTTGTAATTCTTTTGGGATCCCTTACAATCAATTTGATTAATTAAATCCATCCATATTTCAACCTTGTACAGGATTTAGACTCTTAAAAATGTGATTCCTCATTTTATGTCAATAACTCAACAAGCATTTATTTAGCATCTATTATATGACAGGCACTGTGATAACAGCTGACTACACCAAGAAAGACAAAAGAAAATAAGCTCTCCACCCTCATGACACTTATATTTGAAGCAGGGAGACAACATGTAAATAAATATGTAGGTACAAGATACAATAATCAAAAGGGAAGGGACTAGAAGCTGGGGGGAACCAGGAAAAGCCTCCTGGTGAAAATGAATGTAGAACTGAGTCCAAAGGAAGCTGAGAATTAGAGTTAAGAAGGGGGAGAATTCCGGGTATTGGGAACATGTAGATGTAAAATCAAGAGATGGAGTGTGGTGCTCCAGTAGGCCAATGTAGGTGAAATACATGGAGGGGAATAAAGTATGGGAAAATTTAAAAAGTAAGAAAGCCTAAGGTTGTGCAAAGCTTGAAATATCAAGGGCTTTTATTTTTGATCCTGGCAGTCAAAGGGAGACACCGGAGTTTACTGAGTTAGAGGTAAGAGGTAACATGGTTGGACCTGTGCTTCCAAAAAATCACTTGGTGGCTTAGTGGAAAGTGACTTAAAGTGTGGAGAGACTTGAGACAGGCAGAACCACCAAAAGGCTACTCATTTCTGATTGTCAGAAGAAAGATGGAAGTTCACTGGAAGATAGCTTCAATTCCAGCCATTGCCCTCTAGCACCACCTAGAGTTTAAAAGAGGGAAAGCTTCTGGGGAAATCCTATTGATCTTTGCTGCCCACTTCTGGCATGACAGGAAAGAGCAGAAAGAGAAAGGAGTTGTTTTGCACCTATTTAACTTAATAAGAAGAGATATTGTTGTTTGTTTGTCCTTCATTTTCAAAGCGGACCATGACATCAGGGTAAAGTCATGACTTGCAGAGAATTGGATTTAAGTGAGGGAGGGCTGTGCAAGGTCACCAACCTCACTCTCTCCTCCAGAGCCATCTAGGTCAACAGCAAAACATATATCAGAACAACTGGAGATGACCCCAGATGTTTAAGGCAATTGGGATTAAATGACTTGTCCAGGGTCACACAGCTCTTGGGTGAGATTTGAACTCAGGTCTTCCCAACTTCAGAGCCAGTGCTATATCCACTGTGCTACCTGGTTGCCCATTAGGAAGAGATGCTAAGGTCTAATTGGATGAAGCATAATCCTGGTAAGTGAAGCCTAGATTTGCTTGCCTCACTAGAAGAGTCAACTTGAGCTATTCTCTGTTTGCTACAATCTGATTGGCCAACACAGGATCCTGGTGACTGAATCGCAGGCTGGTTTGGTCTGTCTTGCCCAACCTGGTGGGCCTTTTGGTTTTCTATTTTAAAGGACACCACTTTCCAGAATAAGGGGCAAAAACCTTTTAAGGGTGAATACAAGTTGAAAACATTTGCAAATTCTACTTTGTTTTCATTGAAAATAAAATACAAGGCAGTGAAAAACCCCACCTGATCTGCTGTCATGCCCCCCTGTTCTGTAGTCATGCCTCTATTTTCACATCATAAAACACCCAACCAGTCTTAATAAGGAAAAAAAGGAAGCTACATATACCTCTTCTGCAAAACAGGTTTCTGGTTGAGCTTTGCAGCACTTCTCCAATAGGCCTGTGAAGTCCATAGTGACTGCTTTCAGTTGTTCCTCTGTTATATGTGGCTTTTGCTTCACGAGATTAATCAGAAACCTATGACCAAAACAAATCCCCCAACACATAGAAGTTATTTCATTTTCTAAAACCTCCCTAGATAATAGTAGGTAATATTCACACACCATCACCTTTCTTTTGCCCTTGTCTGACGTTGGATCTTGGATCTAAATTGGTAACTTTGAGCATACCTGGATGAAGATTGCTCTAGGTACAAATAACATCTAGTAAATCATTGACTTAGCCAAGTGCTGACTATAACTGGCTGATTGCTTAAAAGTTCCTACGTTCTTTGGTCCAATTATAAACATCATCCTTGCTGCTTTGGGTGGTGAGCACTTTAGGGGGACAAATGCCCTGTCCCCTTTCCCACTGAGAAGCCCTCCCTCTTTTTCCTTTCTAAGACATTCTCAAACATTAAAGACCCCAATACAAGTCCAATTTTCTCTATAAAGCCTTCCTTAATCATTCCAATTTACCTTTTTTTTGGTGGGGGGGCAATGAGGGTTAAGTGACTTGCCCAGGGTTACACAGCTAGTAAGTGTGACGTGTCTGAGGCCAGATTTGAACTAAGGCCTTTCTGAATCCAGGGCCGGTACTCTATCCACTGTGCCACCTATCTGCCCCCCAATTTACTTTTCATAAAATGCTGTAGCACTCAAAAATCATAGAATTATAGAATCTCAAAGTTGGAAGTTTGCAGATCATCTGGTTCCAATCCATTCCCAAAGATTTATTTCCTCTACAACTTCCTCAAACGGTGATGCTCTTACTTTAAGATTTCCAAGGAAAGGGATTTTGTCATATCAGTCATGGGTGTAGGGGAAAGCAAACTGGACTTTGAATCAATAAGTCTGGCTTTGCATTCTAATTTGTTGTTATTATTATTCAGTCATGACCCCATTTAGGATTTGCTTAGCAAAGATACTAGAGTGGTTTGGCATTTCCTCCTCTAGCCCATTTGACAGATGAGTTACTGAGGGAAAGAGACTTAAGTAACTTGACCAGGATCACACAGGTAGAAAGTATCTGAGGCTGTGTTTGAACTTAGGAAGATGAGTCTTCCAAACTCCAGACTCAGCACTTTATCCACTGCACCACCTAGGTGCCCAATCCTGCATTCTAATCCTGGCCTTTACTAGCTATGTGATCCTGAGAAAGTTACTTTACTAAATGGAGCCACTGTTCTTCCATCTGTGAAATGGGGACAATAAAATCTATGCTACAAAAGTCAGTCCATCAAGAGTCAGAACTATACCATCTGCCTCACAAGGGAAGTATGAGGGATGGATTTTGCATCTATTGCACTATCCAAATGTCTTCCTAGCTGGATCTCTAAGGGCAAAAACCATGCCTAATGCATCTTGATATCCCCAAAACTTTGCATAGGACTTTCATGGGCTCTATAAGTCATGTTGATGATGGTGGTGTGGCCATCCCACCTTATTGAATCAGTCAGGACATTCCTTCAGCCTTGTAGAAGAAGGTAGCATATGGACCTCTCCACTCCAGTACTGACTGTGAGAAACCCTATCCCTTTCTCTATACCTTATACCAGAATGAATGGATATCTTTATACCTGGTATAAAATGGGCAGCAACATGAATACCAGCAACCATAGTTGACTGACTTCCCACCCCATAAATGGTCTCTTTACAAGGATGCTGTGAAGACAACTGGACAAATATAAACAAGGGATCTTTGAGCATGTTGGGGGACAGATGCTCCATCCACAAGCACAACAATTCTAAGTGGGGATAAGAGATGCCCATGAAGGCTGCTCCATTTTAATTTTTTGTGGGGAAATGAGGGTTAAGTGACTTGCTCAGGGTCACACAGCTAATCAGTGTCAAGTGTTTGAGGCCGAATTTGAATTCGGGTCCTCCTGAATCCAGGGCTGGTGCTTTATCCACTCTACCACCTAACTGCCCCCTCATGTGTGCTTCATCACTTGTGTTAGGGTATTTTCCCCTACATAAGTCCTTAGTAATTGCTTACTCTTGCTTCTTCTTCTGCAGCTCTTCCCCCTGAGTGTGGCAAAGATCTTGACGGAACTTGAATTGATCATGAGAGAAAGGGGGAGGAGCATATTTTTCATCCTTCACAAAGTTGCTGAAACAGGGTCTCCTGTGGGCATATGAAGAATCACAGCAGTGGCCCACACCATCATTTATAGGTTGGACTTCATGCCTTGCACATAACTGCCCAATAATAAGGTCAGCCTGGAAGAGAGAATGAAAGAAAAAGGAAAGATAAGAAAAGCAATAAGAGATTGTACAGTAAATCTCAAGAGCAATGCTGTTTTCCACAAAATAGTTAGCAGAATGTTAATTTTCTATTTAATTTCTAAGAATTATATCTATATGTCTAACGGATTTGTATATATGTGTGTGATATAGCAATTTGTGTTTATGTCTTATTTCTTCTAGTAGATTATAAACCCCAGTAGATTATAAACAAGGGCTGTGTTTTATCTACATTTTAATCATTCCCGGTCCCTAGAGTAATGCTCTGTACACAATAGTTGTTGAATAAATGAATATTGAAATTAGATAAAAGTCATTTGAATTTCTTGATATGCCCTCATGTCATTCTGTGATATTCACTATTACTCCACATATTTCAGAATTAGCTTAATTTTTTTCCTTCCATTTTAGTTGTAGAGACATCATATGTGATTATAGATTATGCCTTTCAGATAATCCTGCTTTGTAAAATGAACTCCAAAGAATAGAGAGGTAGAATGGTATAGTGAAAACATCCCTTAACTTTATATCAGTAGAAACTTGGGTTCAAATTCCAATCCTCCTAAAATGGAGGCCATAAAACTCCTTACTTAAGCTCCTAACAAAGGGCTGCTACTTCACTTGTTTGTTTGTTTGTTTGTTTGTTGGTTGGTGGGACAATGAGGGTTAAGTGGCTTGCCCAGGGTCCTCCTGAATGCAGAGTTGATGCCCCCCAAATAAAGATTTTTTAGAAGCATCAACCTCATGAGATTCTCCGACACTTGACACTAGCTGTGTGACCCTGAGCAAGTCACTTAGCGCTCATTCCCCCACCCACCCACACACACACACACACACAAAAGAATGAGTGTTCTGCTGAATCTCAGTGCCTCAGAATTAATGTCAAGGGACCTAATATGATTGTAATATCATGAGAAAAAATGATATTAGGAACTCAAGCCCAGAAGGAAGAAAACAAAAGGGCCAGTCTCCTTCTGTCAAGAGAAGACAGGATTTCTTTCAAATGTTAAAATAAATATTTGGTGAACATAAAAAATAAGCCATGAAATGAATATTTCATTGAACCAACCTGCTGGACCATGCTGTATTCCTGAATGGAGAAACTGCATATAGATGTTGGGGTGTATAGAATGAAACTAATGCTTCCACCAGGCATTATAGAAGGACTGAAAGAAGAGTCTCACGCAGAAGACTCAGGGCAGAGACTGAAAAGGCTGGCTTCTAGTTGTGACCTTGTGCCTCATGTGTGGGGCAGCTTGAGCAAAGTTTTTTCTACTTTTACCATTTCTATAAACCACAGAATCCCCTAAATGAAAATTGCATAGCTATCTGTCAGCTAAAGGAATAAGAAAACCTGAGCAGAAATAATAAGAACAATTAAATCAGCCACTCACCGCACCCTCACCACAGGCCAATTGTTTATCCTCACTGAGTTGGCAGCATACAGATGCAGTGGCTGCCATTTTCTTGGTGTAGCCAATCAGTTCTCGAGGGGTCAGCTGTGGGGCTTTCTTGGTGTAAGCCACAAGAAATCTGAGAGGGAAAGCATTCCCAATGATTATCCTGATTACTCATGGATATTTCAGCCACTTACTCTTCCCCAAAGACCTCCATGCCAGTTGAAACAATGATGATATTCAAACTATAGCACTAATATCAATCGATAAATATTTATGAAGCACCTACTATATGTCACACTGGGCTAAGTGCTGAGGATACAAAGAGAATCGAAAGACAGTCCCTATCCTCAAGGAGCTCACAATCCATTGAGGAAGATAATATGCACACAAATATATACAAAGCAAATTATATACAGGATAAATAGGAAAAAATTAACAAAGGGAAGGCACAAGAATTAGGAGGAATTGGGGTGGGGGAGATACAGCTTAGTGGCATAGTGGATAGAGCACCAGCCCTGGAGTCAGGAGGACTTGAGGTCAATTCTCATCTTCACACTTACTAGCTGTGTGACCCTGGGCAAGTCACTTAACTCAAAAAAAGAGGTTTGGAGGGAGGAGAGCCTTGAGGCTGGCAGACCCATCAACAGTCTACTACATAGTCCATGTGTGAAGTAAAAAGAACCTGCATCAGAATGGTGGCAGTGTCAGAGAAGAGAACAGGGTAGAGATGAGAGATGTTGCAGAGGAGAAATTAGAACTTGGCAACACATTGGATATGGGGGAGGGGGGGTGAGAGAGAGTGAGGAGTCCAGGATGACCTCTAGGTTGTCAGTCTGAGGAACTGAGAGGATGGTGTTTCTGCAGTACTAGGGAGGGTAGGAGGGCACAAGATTTAGGAAAGTAAATAATGAGTTCAATTTGGGACATATTTCATTTAAGATGTCTATGGGACATCTGCTTAGAGATGTATGAAAGACAGTTGGAGATGTGAGACTGGAGTCAGCAGAGAGATTGGGGCAGGATAAGGTAGATTTGAGAATCAGCAGCATAGAGATAGTATCATGGAAGCTAATGAGATGACTAGATGCAGTAGGATAGAGGGAGAAGAGAGGAGGACCCAGGACAGAACCCTGAGGAACACCTATAGTTAGAAGCCATGATTTGGATGAGGATCCAGCAAAGACTAAGATGGAACAGTCATATAGGTAGGATGAGAACCAGGAGAGAGAGGTGTCCTAAAAACCTAGAGAGAAGAAAGTATCAAGGAGGAGAGGGTGATCAACAATGTCAAAGACTGAAGAGATGTCAAAGAGAATGAGGAGGAGGAGGAGGAGGAGAGCAAGAACAAGAAGAAGGAGGAGGAGGAAGAGGAGGAGAACAAGAACAAGGAGGAGAAAAAGGAGAAAATAAAAAATAGCTAGCATTTATATAGTGCTTAACAAATATTATATCCTTTTGTCCTCACAATATCCCTGAGAGGAGGGGACCAAAAAGGACTAGAAGGAAGAGGATAGAGATAATATTTTAATGTACTTAGCAGAGAGCTGGCACATAGTAAGCTCTTTTTTTTTTTTTAGTGAGGCAATTGGGGTTAAGTGACTTGCCCAGGGTCACACAGCTAGTAAGTGTGTGTTAAGTGTCTGAGGCTGGATTTGAATTCAGGTACTCCTGACTCCAGAGCCGGTGCTCTATCCACTGTGCCACCTAGCTGCCCCACATAGTAAGCTCTTAATCAATGTTTGTTCCCTCCCCTAGGTAGATGGTAAAAGATATGTAGAAGGAGAGAACATTTTCTACCTAAACTATGATTACTGGATTTCCCAACCTTAGAGTTAGATTCTAATTAAGAAGATAATAAAATAAGCTTTACTTTGATCTCATGCTATTGTCAAACTCTGAAAAATAGCTGCTAGAAATACATACACGTTTTGCAAGTGATATTCTCCTAATTTCTGGAAGAGCCCACAGCTCCTCTTGGCCAGGGCTTGGCTCTCCTGAATATGTTTGTTTAGTTCTTCTTCCTGAAGAGGTAAAAAAATCATAGAGGTTATTTTTCTCCTTGGATAGTTCAGCTTTTTACACCATCCAAACAATTCTATTCTGTACTACTATCAAAATAGCCTTAGGAATAAGGGATAGAGATAGGGTCTGAATCTGTGATTTCATTGACATAGGGATAAGGGAACTTTTTCTACCAATGTAGGTCAGCACCTTCTCATCAGCATATAGTAATAATAGCTAGCATTTATTAAGCACCTACTACATGGTGGGCACTACGCAACTTGACAAATATTATCTTATTTGAGCTTCACAACAACTCTGGCAGGCTGTACTATCATTATTGCTATTTTATAGTTTAGGAAACTGAGACAGATAGAAGTTAAGTGATTTGCCCAACTCCACGCAACTAGTAGGTGTGAGTTTGGATTTGAATTCTGGCTTTGCTATCTCCAACCCAACACTGTAACCACTGCATTAGCTTGCTCCCTCATATAGCTGAGTCATAGGGAGCTGTCCTGAGTACTGAGAGACTGTGACTTTTAGAGTACCCAAGTCTTCTTTTTCAGGCACTTAGACTGCTTTACAGTTGGCAAAGAATATATAAATTGACCCTCACCTTCCACACAACTGTGAGGTTAGTTCTATAGGTACTTTTTTTTCTTTAGTGTGGCAATTGGGGTTAAGTGACTTGCCCAGGGTCACAAAGCTAGTTAAGTGTTAAGTGTCTGAGGCCAAATTTGAATTCAGGTCCTCCTGACTCCAGGGCCGGTGCTATAGGTACTTTTAATTCCCATTTTACAGAAGAGAAAAACAAGGTGAAGTAGGTGCCCAAGGTCACACAATAAGGGGTCAAAGGAGGGATGTAAACATAGGTCTCTCTAGACTCCAAATCCAGTCCTCTTTCTATTATTATACTACCTGCTTAAGTCAGATGTTAGAGACTGAAAAGCAAATTAAAATATATGAGGATTCTGCTTAAACTTTAGGAGTCAAAAGTTGTTTCCATATAAAACCCAATATTTAGTTCACAACAAGTCAGTCAACAAGCATTTATAATGCTGTTAGTTTGTACCAGCCATTGTGCTAATATGGGTATTCATTTTGCATATCAATGTTGCTTTCTTAAGGGTGTTGAATGCCTCAGTCCACCCAAACCCAACATGACTTGACCAGTGTTTTTCAGAGGTGGGCATCAGGAGGTAAATATTAGAAAATTAACATGAGAAAAATGGCACACATGTGCCATCCCATACCTGGGTAAACAGCCTCAGTGACTGGAATCAATCAATGGATAAGCTTTTATTAAATGCCAACTACTTGCCAGATACTTTGCTAAGTTCTTGGGGGATACGAAAAGAAGCAAAAGACAGTCTCTATCCCTAAGGAGCTTATATAATCTAATGGAAGCATCATGAATTTTTTTTTTTTGCTACTGTATCAAAATATAGAACACCATACCTCCTTATCCTGACACTCCAGAGGATTCTCAGTTCTGGAGCACTTTTCCAAAGCTTCTTGGTGTCCTTTTGCAACCCTCAAAATCACTGGGACAGCAAGGTCCTGGTGTCTTCTTGAGTATTCATACACAAACCTAAACACAGTGACAGTAGCTTATAGATCTGAATTACAGCTATTTCCCTGGCCATCATGTTTCTTCTGTACATTTTTTGTTTGTTTGCTTTTGTGGGGCAATGAGGGTTAAGTGACTTGCCCAGGGTCACACAGCTACTAAGTGTCAAGTGTCTCAGGCCGGATTTGAACTCAGGCCCTCCTGAATCCAGGACTGGTGTTTTATCTACTGCACCACCCAGTTAATCCTCTTCTGTACATTTTAATGAGCAACATGTGAAAGGATTTCATAGGAAACTTAAGAATCCAAAAGGTTACAAATGAAGTACAGTGATGTCCCAGTCGAAGCTGTTTATTGAGGGGAATGTTAAGATCAGCTTTCAATAGCCTTCTAACAAGCAACACATCAGCTTGAGCTAGCCATTTAGACATAACCATCACTGGCTATACTTTCATAAATAAAAGGCATTCGTATCAATCATACAAGATTAGGACAATCAACTTGGATATACACGATCCTTTTAAGTAATAACAACATAATGTGTAGATATCTCTTCAGATAGAATAGTCTACACACCTTGTTTCTCACCCTTGAGGTAAGGAGAAGGGCTTGCAGAGGGACAGCCTGTGTGCTACATTGCTCATAGATGTATATAAATTTACCTTTTCCTTCAAGGCCCAGGTCTTCCATCATCACCACCACCACCATCATCAGTTACATAGTACTTCTAGTTTGCATAGCACTTAAAATATTATCTCATTTGATACTCACAACTCTCCTGTAAAGTTGGTTTTATTATATCAGTTTTACAAATGAAGAGACTGAGGCTGAAAAAAGGGAAAATGACTTGCCAGGGTCACACAGCTAGTAAATGTCTGAGACTGGATTTGAACTCAAGAAGATGAGTCTTCATGACTCCAGGTCCCACACTCTATCCACTGCACCAACACATAGCTGCCCTCCTTAACATGCCTGGTATATTTGTATATGTACTTATAGTCTCCATTCATAGAATACAAGACCATTTCATTTTTGTGTTTGTTTCCCTAATACCTACTATAGTGGCTGGAGCATAGTAGGTACTCAATAAACAATTGTTTATTGATTGTTAAATTTGCTAATTGTTCTTCCCCATTTTAGGAACTAATTAATCATTCTTAGCCATTGTGGGGACCAATTTCTAATTGGGGAGTGTTAGCTAAGTGGCTTACCACAATATTGGGGCAAGGAAGGAGACCTGCAGCTTCCCTCAAAACAGAACAGGATTTATTTTAACAAGAATGAATTTAAAAAAAAAACACACAGATAGGATCAGTAGGATCAAGAGAAAGGAAATAAAATGGGGAAAGGGAAATTATACAACCTGAAAAAATACCACCACCCAGGAATCAGCTGAGAATATGCAGCAGAGCTCCTGTCGCTTTCCTGCTTCCAGCTAGAATGGCAAATTCTCCTCCCCAATCCCAAAAAACCCCACACAGCCCCCAGCCAACTGGATGGCTGCTCCAACAGTCACATGACTGCCCTCATGAGGCTTCTAATCATTATAATTTTTCAAGGTCCATGTAGGCGTCGGCGAGTGGTGATGATGTGAGATGCCAGCACCATGGCAACAGCTACAACCAGTGGATGGAGCACCATGCGGTTTGCAGAGCCCCAGGCCAGTGCATAGAAACCTCAAATAACAATTAATTCTTTACACAATGACACTGATACTGTCACTTGTGACAGTGAATGTTTGTCTAGCATAACTGGTCAGAAACCTGGTGTCATGGGAACATCACTGAACTTGAAATCAGAAAACCCAGGTTCAAATCTCAACTTGACCACTTGCATGTGATCTGAGATAAACATCTGATGTCTCTAGATTCTATCCTATCTATAAATCTAGGATGGCAGGGGTTTTTTTGGCGGGGGGTTGGGGGAATTTTTTGGTGAAGCAATTGGGGTGAAGTGATTTGCCCATAGTAAGTGTCAAGTATCTGAGGCTAGATTTGAACTCAGGTCCTCCTGACTCCAGAGCCACTGCTCTATCCACTGCACCACCTAGCTGCCCCAGGATGGCAGTTTTCAAATTACCTATAACAATGAGATATTTTGACAAAAGTGCTTGGTAAAACAAAAGAGAAATGTGACCTATTACTTTTATTAGTACTAATTCTATATCTTGTTCCTATTAAGCTCAATATATGTTATTAAATTATATTCAAGAGTGCACAAAATGTGTGAATGCCTGTTTATATTGTAATAATGGGGAGGGGTTACTAGATATTGCCCCAATGCTTTTGTTAAGTTGTACAATATGAGAAATCAAAATAAAATCATACAGCAAGAATTTGGCCCCAAAACTGGATTTACAATAGAGTTCTGTCTGAAATGTCTGTAAATACATTGTGCTCTGCCTTTTGGATTTATATTGCTCAGAGCCTAACTTAATAAATATTGGTTGACTGGTTGCTTGATTGATATGCAAATTTGAAAGCACAACTACTTGCTTTTATCAATTGGTAAACATTTATTAAGCACCTAATATGTTCCGGGAACTGTGCCAAGCACCAGAGATGCAAAAAGAGACAAAAGAAAGTCACTGCTTTCAAGGAGCTTATCATCTAATGGAGGAGCTTACAACCTATATACCAAGTATGGAATTGTTGCTAATGGCCTCTGCTTCCAATGGGAAAAAAAAACCCAAATTAATGATCTTTCATAAACTCCATAATCCTTAATCACAACAGAGAGAAAACAAACAAAAACAAAACAAACAAACAAAAATTTGTAGCTCCTGCCCAAATCAACTTACATTCTAATAGCACCCTCTGGTGCTTAACCCAAAAATTGCAGCCACCATTCCCATTTTATAGAATACCAGAATGTTAAAGCTAGAAGGGATTGATCATAGGATTTAGAGTTGAAAGAGTCCTTCAAAATGACCTAGTCTGATCCCCCACTTTACAGATTGGAAAACTGAGATCCAGAGGGTTTTAGTAACTTTTGCAAGGTCACACAGGTAGTTAGTGACAGAAGAGAGATCTCCAAAGCAATAGGATGGGTCAGTAGAAAGAACACTAGATTTAGAGTCAACAGCCCTGAATACAAGTCCTCTCTTTTTCCCTTTCTCCCTGTGTGACCTTGGATACGTCACTTAATGTCTCTTAGGCCTTAGATTCTTTACCTAGAAAATGAACAACTTGGGCTTGACTCTCTTTAAATGCCCATCTAGCTATAAATCTATAGTCCTATATACCCAGATACTGATTTCAAATCCATTGTCCAGAATCAAAGGATTCAAAACATTTAGAGTAGAAAAGGGTCTTAGAGACCATGTAGTACCACCCCACCATTTTACAGAATAGCAAACTGAGGTTCAGACAAAGAAAGGACATTACCCCCTCCCCTGTCCAGAACCAGATCTCAGGACCCTAAAGTGCTGTTCAGGTCAGAGAGCCACAGCCCACAGCACAGCTAGGGAAGAAATTGCAAAAGCCAAATGTCAACACCAACACCAGTAATTTGAATTCTATCTCCAATTCTTCCAATACTCCACTGGCTTTATTCTGCCAAGGAAGAGTGACATGGGAAACTGTTTTCTTGACTCCCCCAATCCCATCATCTAACCTTACTCCTAGTCTTACTATTCCACTTAAATTCACCCGTTGCCTATTTCCTTCCCATATATTCTGGAATGCCTGCTCTATGGTCCTCAAAATCCCTTCACCCTTTGAATTTTTCAAAAACATTCCTTTGCTGGAAATGTGGCTCTTCCATAAAGCCACCATGTTCCTTACAACCTAGTCCCTTGGTGCTGCTTCTTTCACTCCCCATACTCACAAGGTCACGAGGAAGGCTAAGCAAATTCCGTGCTCCCCACAGCTACTTCCAGGTCCTTTCTCAACTACCAAACCTCAAAAACATTTCCTTTTTTGAGATTCATATAGTCCACTTGTACCATGCTCACCTGATCTTGGTTACTCTGAACTTAGTACCTATGTGACACTAAGTAGAACCTCTTTGAAACTCTGTTTCCTCCCCTCCAGAATGGAGATACCTAAAGCACAGGGATATTGCAAAGATAATCAGAATAATCGGAGGCCTCCTTGATTTACATTTGCTAGAGTGCAGATGATTGGAGTATGTGTGGAGCTAAGCTGGGCTCCAGTGGAACTCACAGTGGATCATGTATATTCTGACTCAATGCTAAAGGAGTTATTGTTTTGGGATGAAATAGCAATCTCTTTATTGGTCATTTGGTCTGCATGAAGGCAACAAAATATGTCTGGTTCAAAACTGATTGACCATTGAATTAGGAAGAATGGCCTGCTCCATCACTTTTTTGTTTATTTGGTTGGTTTTTGGTTTTTGGTGAGGCAATTGGGGTTAAGTGACTTGCCTAGGGTCACACAGCTAGTAAGTGTAAAATGTCTGAGGTTGGATTTGAACTCAGGTCCTCCTGACTCCAGGGCCAGTGCTCTATCCACCTTACCACCTAGCTGCCCTCCCCCCTATGACTTTTAAAAGGAGTGACTCTCTACCCTATGGAGATCTCTTTCTTTCCATCTGCTCAGCATAATGGGAATATATGTAGGAGTTCCCATCAGTTAGGGGATAATTCTCTCCCCACAAAAAATAACTATAGTGTCTATTTACACATGGAAGAAGGCACATGTGTTATCTAGGCAAAGGCCCTGGCTCCCTCCTCTACCTTGTATTTCTTTCCCTGAGAATAGGTGAAAAGATGTAATTCAGAGATCGATATTACTACTATTGAAGACAACCTCGAGTTCCAGAGATCAAGAACTCTGGGTCCAGGGTAAAGGCCTACTTGAATCACAAGGATTCTTCTTCAATCTTCCTTAGGTAAGGTGACCACTTGACAGGAGGATGAATCTAAATCTTTGGTTGGCTTTGCCAAAAGACATAGACCTTGAGGGAATGGGTTGGACAGTGTCCAGCTGAGGCAAAGGTGAAAATGCTGATTCAACAATCCCAGGGCTTCATGTTTCAAATATCAACCTCTCAGCAAAGCACAATAGGAATTACTGGTCTTTGGTTCTGTTTTAAGTCTTTGTCAATGCACATTACTGAGTCTTTTTTATTTAGTAGTCTTTTGTGAGAAAATAAATAGTTGTCCCATCCCTGATCTATATTCTACATTGAGTGTCTTCCTAGAAGAGTCCCTGTAATCATTTTTGGGAAGACCCCAAACATAAGCCAAACCAAAGCTTTAAGTGATTCTCCCCCAGGAGTAAAGGGTAGAACCACATAAAATCAGAGAAGACAGCAAAGAAACTAACTCTTCCCTTTAGAGGCCATTGTCTATGAGAATCAAATTTGGTCTGAACATGAGCCTAGTTGTGGGCCCCCTCATCAGAAGAGCCCCTAGGCATCTCCTCTTATGTGAGCAAAGCATTGTGATAAGCTCAGATTTCTCCTTTAGTGCAAGTTGTGTTTTCTGACCCCAAATCAATCAATCAAAATTTTACTAAGTTCCTACTATGCACCAGGCACTAAGAATCGAAAGGGGAAAAATGAATTAGACCCTGACTTCAAGGGGCTTATATTTCATAAAGGATGATAGCATGAACACATCTAAGTATGTATAAAGTATGTACCTTAAAATAGAGATTAATGGGGCACTAGCAAGTAGAGAATCAGGAAAGGCCACTTGTCAGAGGTGGTATAAAGGAAGTGCATGTAAAGAATGGGAAACAGCCCCTATAAAGAGCCAGCAATGGGAAAGTGATGGAGTGTCTCTTATAAAGAACAACATTGGCTGGACCTATGAGTACATGAAGTCCAATGCTTGTTCCTCGATCCTGTGGCTTCAAGGTCTTCAAATTAAACTTATCTCATTAACATGAACATACATCCATAAAGCATGCTACCTTGCCAAGAAGAGATCTTTTTCCTCTAAAGAATATAGGTGGAACTTCCTTTCTCCTAAAAATCTTCTCAGATCGGGAGATAAGCCTTCTGGTTGGTCATCATTTTCCGCACTAACTATGCATTCACCCTGATCTCGTAAAGGCAATGAACAGCATTCTTGGATTTTACTTGACATGATGTCTTGTTGAGAACAGATGTAGGACATAATTTCATTCTGTAAAAGATAAAATCACAGCTTCAGCTTTCATATTTTACTTGGCAATATCTGTTTTCCAGGTCAGACTGAGAAGGGAGTCAGTGTGGTTAGTGGACATGGCACTGGAAACCAGGAGACCTGGGTTATACTCTTTTTTGTTTTTCTGGTTTAGTATTTTTCCCCAGAACATGTAAAAACACATTCATTTTTAAAACTTTGAGTTCCAAATTCTTTCCCTTCCTTCTCCCCATCCCCTTCATTGCAAAGGCAAGTAATTCAATATAACTTATACATGTGTAGTCATGCAAAATATATTTCCACATTAATCATGTTGTAAAAGAAAACATAGATCAAAAAGAAAACCTCAAGAAAAATAAAGGAAGTAAAAAAGTATGCTTCAATCTGTATTCAGATACCCTCAGTTCTTTGTCTGTGGATGTATAGCATTTTTCATAATAAGTTGGGTTATACTCTTGAAGTAAGTATTTGTCTTAGAGTCAGGAAGAGCCCAGTTCAAATTCCATATCAGACATTTACCAATTACGTGACCCTGGGCAAGCCACTTAACTTTTCTCAATCTCAGATTCCTCATCTACAAAATGGGGCAACAATAGCACCTACTTCCCAGTGTGTTTGTGAGGATCGAATGAAATAATAAATATAAAACATTTTTTAAAACCTTTGCAAAAAGTTCCATGTAGATGCTAGCTATAGAATAACGCTGGAGTCTGCTTTAATCATCTGTAAAATTATAGAGTTGGTCTAGTTGATGCCCATGATGCCTTGTATTGCTACCACTCAGTGATTCTGAATCAGTCTGGCTGTACTCTCTCTTCATCTTTCCTTCTTTTTGGTCCCCTTCCACTAAGCATTTGTATTTTGTCCTCTCCTTTCTCTTATCTGGTAGTCAACTAAACCTTGTAAAAGTATTGGGTGGTAACCCAAGGGGTGATCTCCTCATCATTTGCATTTCCCAAGGTCATTATTAAGCATTTTTTTTAAGAAAGCCATTGAGCTCCAACAAGTGAATTTCTAATTATGGGATTTCAAGCACCACAAAAGGAAGGGAAGATTTGGAATCTCTACTCAGTAATTCCTCAGATTATGGATAGTTACTCCCTCCATATCAGTAGCCTAATTAACCTCAAAATTACAATTACAACTACAGTTCTTTGTCCATAGCATCAAAAAACTTCCACAGTCAATTTTAGGCTTTGCTCTGCTGTATAGAAGTTGCAATGAACCTCTTTGGCCACAAGAGTGCCCAGTGCTGGGCACCTTAGGCATGCTCAATAAATGAACTAAGCAAATTCACAGAGCAAGAAAACAACACCAATTTGAAATGGGCAGCCCTGGAAAAGAAATTTAAACCTGGAAGATAGACTAATACCTGGAAGATAGGAAAATAACAGTTTCACTAGCGTCACTACTACATTCACCAAAAATTGGAAAAAGCATAAAAATATCTAAGATATCAAGTCAGAGCATCAGGTTCATGTCTGAGTAGAAAATAGAAAGAACAAAACAATGTGTTCTGCTCTATCCCTGGATTTCACACTCTTGAAGTACCCCTTCTGTGGGGGCCTCACCCTGTGATTGGCTGGTTCCTCCTAAAGCCTCCATTTTGAAAATAACCACACCAGCCATGTCTTTATTCCTCTCCAGGTGTCCATTCTGACTCTCCCTGGACTCTCTCTACAATGCCCTCCACATCAGGTATTCTCATCTCTTCCTCACCCCCACACACCCCACTCCATGTTTGAGCTTCCATTTGTAAGTTGGTTCTCCCTACATTAGAATGGAAGTTCTTTTATGGCTGGCAATGGCTGTCTGCCTTTTTTTCTTCCTTCCTTCCTTCCTTCCTTCCTTCCTTCCTTCCTTCCTTCCTTCCTTCCTTCCTTCCTTCCTTCCTTTCTTTTTTTACAGCAATGAGGGTTAAGTAATTTGCCCAGGATCACATAGCTAGTAAATGTCAAGTTCTGAGGCTGGATTTGAACTCAGGTCCTCCTGAATCCAGGGCTAGTGCTTTCTCCACTGCGCTACCTAGCTGCCCCCCAATGTTTTTCTTTCTGTTAGTATTTGTATCTCCAGTGCTTAGCATGCAGTAAGCACTTAATAATGCTTGTTTACTTGACTTGATTTGCTTTCCCTAGGCCCCAAGAAATAATGAAGCAATACTCATCTGTACAGTCCCTAAATTGTCTTGTGCAAAGCTTAGAAGTAAGAGGGTTCGTATTGTGTGTTCCCACCTCATTTTCCAGTTGTCTGGTCCATTCCTAATTTACCCAGCTGCATCTGCCTAGGCCTATCCATTGTGGTTGACTCCCTCAGGCTAAATGCATTATGTGCGGCCCATTCCCTTCCCCACTACCCATGGGATTTGACCTGTATTCGGACTGGGCCCAAGGTACACACTAACTAGTCTAACACACTAAGCCATCCAAATATGCTAGTGGAGGGGCTAAAAATCATTTCTAGGTGACATTGCTCTATTCAAACTAAGGTCCAGAGAAGATTTGAGGATTAAGAGCTCATGTAGACCCATTCTCCTATTTTAGAGGGGAGGAATTCCAAAGAGGCAAAGTAAACTACTCAATGGGCACATGGTTAATGACCAGGATATAAACCCTGGTCTGTGGCTGAAACCACAGGTCCAGCGGGTTCTCTCCGAAGGACTGTATAAGGACACATACTAAAATATTAGAGAAAAATGATCTATTACTACCCTCAAATGCAGGGTGGCTATAAGCAGGTAAAAGCAATTTGGCCTAAATTATTATGACTGAAAAGAATATGGTCAAGAATTAGATAAACGAAAATAGTCTAATTATGGAGTAGCCCCATAGGCCCCCTTAAAGCCTATCTGTTGATTATGTCCAGTTTATTCTGTCTATATCTTAGTTGTTTATATGTTGTCTTCCCTATTAGATTATAAATTCCTTGAGGGCAGGAACTCCTTTCTTAGAGACCCCAGAAAAATCTGTAGTGGCCATTGAAGGAACTGGTTTATTCAAATATACAGGCACAGAGATTAGACAATGGAAAGGAAGGCAGAGAGGAAACAAACATTTATTAAAAACCTACTATGTGGGGGCAGCTAGGTGGTGCAGTAGATAAAGCACTAGCCCTGGATTCAGGAAGTCCTGAATTCAAATCCAACCTCACACACTTGACACTTACTAGCTATGTGACACTGGGCAAGTCACTTAACCTTCATTGCCCTGAAAAAATAAACAAACCAAAAAGCCTACTATGTGCTGAGAAACATTTGTTAAGTGCCTACTATGTGCCAAGCCTAATACTAAGCACTAGAGACAGAAAAAGAGGTAAAAGACAGTCCCTGATCTCAAGGAGGTCACAATCTAATGATGCTATGCTAAGCACTTTGCAAATATAATCTCATTTGATCCTCCCCAAAACCCTATGAGTTAGATGCTATTATTGTCTCCATTTTACAATTGAGGAAACTGAGACAGACAACGATCAACTTATTTGCCCAATTACTATACAGCTTATGGATATCTGAGGATGGATTCAGACTCAGGTCTCACAATATAAATAGACTATGCCCATTCACCTAATTTTTGAACATTCTCTTTTCCAAAATAATTTAGATCAAGTAGTTTCCTGACTCCAGAAAGACCGGTCTATCCACTGTACCACTTAGCTGCTTCAGAAGCAAGATGGTGTAATGGCTAGATTTCTACTCTTGAAGTCAAAAAGACATGGGTTCAAATCCTGTCTCTGACACTATCTATGTATTTCTGAGCAAATCACTTCAACCTTTGGTTAAGTAGTCCTCATTGAAATAATAAAATTAATTCTGTGCCTTTTTAAAGAATGGATCCTATTTACAGTTAATTGATTTTGTCCTGTAACTGCCTAAGTCATGATTCTTTGTATCTGAACTTAGTTCAGAAATTCAGCTGTCTTGTAATGAGTTAAGTTTAGAGAGCCAGTTCTACTGCTAATTACTGTACTATTCTAGTTAAGTGGCCTTCAGATAGTCCTTAACCTTTATTGCCTCAGTCATAGACAAGTTGTCAGTTGGTAGATTGTAAATGTGGCGTTTCCCTGCAGTGAGGAAATTGTCAATCTTCATACTGTCATCCATGGACAATGAGGATACCTACCCGGTCCTGTAGACACTCTGGTACATTGCCATTACAACATTCTGTGTGGGTATGGGCACCATCTAGCACCAGATTCTGAATTACAGTGAAGTTAGCCTTGGGGAACTTTTGACTCAACTTGGTAAGTATTCTGGAAGGAAAGAGAATGAACAACAAATTACATTCATTTCTCAGACTCTAATAATATTTTTTGTTAAGCATCTCCATAGCCTAAAAAAAAGTCCAACTGAGATGTCTTATGCAGTTTTGGGAGTTGTTAAGGCTAAAATTCTAGCTAGTCTGTCTAAAATATCTAATGAGTGGTTGCTAATAAATTATAAGCTTTATCAAGAGTTAGGCTTTTAAGCATTTATTAAGGAGAATAAGAATTTGGTAAAGAGAGATAGAAAGACCTACATTCATCTATCTATTAAAGGGGGAGCCCATTTCTAGCTTCACTCTCCTCCAGAGTCCACAGCAAAGAGCTCCAGTCAGAGCGCCAGGCTCCCCCTTCTTCCTCCCACAAGCAAACATCACTTCCTGACGCCAAAGAAAAGACGCATGGTCTTGCCCTCAAAGACCTTCACCTCATGGCGGAGCTTTTCTACAGTAAGTCTCCAGCAGGTGGCGTCATTCCAATCGTTACAGAGTGGAGATACACATGCATTTCTTTCAAGCTAATGTTCTATTATCTGGGTATAAACAGGCTTCCAACCAAACCTAGAATGTTTTGCTTGTTGCTATCATATAGAATATGACTTTCCTGACCGGCTGATAAAAGCTGAGCTTGATAGTGCACAAGGCCTCCTCCTTATGTTGTTGGAGCCATAGGCTTTTGGTAGAGAACCACATGTGGTTCTAGATACTCTTCAGGAAAGATTCAGAGAAAGACTTTAGGAGTAACAGACATGTAGGGGAAGCCAGCTCCTCTGATTTCCATCCTGCCTCTTAAGAGACCAGAGAGAAATTTTCCTTCTCTCTCCCGGACTGAGCTGAAATCTCACTCCCATCTAAAGAGTCCATTCACTTGGAACAACCTCCTAGTCACTGCCCTTTTCATACTCTCCTCAAGGCAGAAATCATAACCTCTGTTGGAATGGTTTGCCATTTCCTTCTCCAGCTCATTTTACAGATGAGGAAACTGAGGCAAACAGAATTAAATGACTTACCCAAGATCACACAGCTAATGTTGGAGACCAGATTTGAACTCAGAAAGATGACAGGCCAAGCACTCTAGTTACTACACCACCTAGCTGTGCCACTACTAGTAGTAATATTTAAATGTTGAGTGTTGACAAGCTATTTATATAAATTTGTTTCTCTAAATTAAAAATTCATGGGTATGGGGCTAGGTGGCTCACTGGATAGAGCACCAGCCCTGGATTCAGGAGGACCTGAGTTCAAATCCGGCCTCAGACATTAAACAATTACTAGCTGTGTGACCCTGGGCAATTCACTTAACCCCAATTGTCTCACCACATAAATAAATAAATAAATAAATAAATAAATAAATAAATAAATAAATAAATAAATAAATAAATAGATGGATGAATGAATAAATAAATAAATAATTCATGGGTATAGGGACATGACTGATAATTATTTCTGAATTTATATGTACGTACATATATGTGTATTGTATGTTTGCATACATATATATATTCCCAACTAGTTAATTATCATCAACCAACCAATCAATTCATGAGTATTTATTAAATGCATATGATGCATCCCCCACTTTAGTAAGGGAAAGAGAGAGAAGGAAAGGGAATAAGCATTTATTCAGTGCCTACAATGTGCCAGGCTCTGTGCTAAGCACTTTATAAATATGATCTCATTTAATCCTCACAACAACCTTGGAAGGTAGTTGTTATCATTATCCTCGTATTACAGTTTAGGAAACTGAGGCAGACAAGGGTAACTTGCCCAGGGTCACACAAATAGTAAGTGAGGCCAGATTTGAACTTAGGTCTTTCTTACTCCAGAGGCAACTAGGAGGTATAGTGTATAGAACACTGGCTCTGGATTCAGGAAGACAAGTTCAAATCTAACTACAGATACTTCTAGCTTTGTGACCCTGGACAAGTCACTCAACCCTATTTGCCTCAATCTCCTCATCTGTCAAATGAACTGAGAAAGAAATAGCAAACCATTCCAGTATCTTTGTCAAGAGTACTGCATGAATAGTATTGGTGTGCTATGGTCCATGGAGGTCACAAAGGGTTAGACATGAATGAATAATAGAACAACAGTCACAACTCCCTTACTCCAGGTCTCCTACTCTATTCACTATTCCACATACCGGCCTCTGAGCATACAAAAATAAAAAGGAAACAAGGGGGTAGCTAGGTGGCAAAGTGGATAAAATACTGGCCCTGGATTAAGGAGGACCTGAGTTCAAATCTGGCCTCAGATACTTGACACTTACTAGCTGTGTGACCCTGGGCAAGTCACTTAACCCTCATGGCCCCACAAAAAATAATAATAATAATAAAAAGGAAACAGACCTTGCCTTCAAGGAGCATATTTCTAAAAATACATACAAAATTGTATTTGCAAATAAATGTTTATAGTGGTGGGAGAGATCAGTAAGGTGTTATTTTGGCAGTTACATTCAATCTAGACTTTGAAGGAAAGGAGGGATTCTGAGAGGAAAAGATAAGGAAGAATCACATAACAGATGCAAATTATATAATATTAGATGACATATTTGTAGGTTTTTTTTTTCCTTTGGAATTGATTTTGCATCTGTAACATCATATGTAAGAAACAGCAGAAAGGCTAGTCTGGCTGGGCCATCTGGTAGTCAAGGGCCAGGAATGTACAACATAGAGTGTGTGAAGGCAAGTGGTATGTGATATAATAAGTGGAAATGCAAGTCTGTATCAGAGCTGTCCAGCATAAAAGAGAGGCAAGATGGAGAAATAACCATAAAGCTAACAACCAGGAGAGTGTTGCAGTAAACACTCTGGGCCTGGGGTTCCTTGTTTGAAAAACGAAGGGAGGGGAGGCTAGGTGGTTTGGTGAATAGAGTACCCAGCATGGAATCAGGAAGACTCACCATCCTGAACTTAAATCCAGTCTTAGACACTGACTAGCTGTGTGACCCTGTACAAGTCACTTAACCCTATTTGACTCAGTTTCCTCATATGTCAAATGAGCTGGAGAAGTGTAATGATTGGAATGATGCCACCTACTGGAGACTTGCTGTGGGAAAGCTCCACCATGAGGAAAATGCCTCAGAGGCATTGTGGCTTTTCCTTGGCGTCAGGAAATGACGTTTGCTCATGGGGGCTGTCTATCAAGGCTACCAGCCAATCAACTTGAGGAGCCTCCTGTGGTCTGGGAGGAGACAGGAAGGAGGAAAGGGAGCCTGTGTGGAGAGCTCTGGGGCTTTTTGGGTTCCTGACTTGATGGTGGTGGCGGCAGAGGACTTCACAGGAAATTTGAGGAAAGATAGGAATGCCAGGCTGTTGGAATTCTGTTCTCAATCTTTTTCTTTCTATTTTCCAATAGCCCCTTAAAAACCTAAACTCGTTTTATCGGTGATTTTAGTCAGTTTCCCCCAAAACTGGGGGAACAGATTAGAATCCACATTTAGAATCTTAAATTACACAGTTTGGCGACCACGAAGGGACTCGAACCCTCAATCTTCTGAGGCATCATTCCAATCATTACAGAAGGAAATGGCAAACCATTTCAGTATCTTTTCCCCCCAAAATGGCAACAACAAACAATAACTTGGTTTTAGGGAAGGTAGGCACAGCGGATGGAGTGCCAGGCCTGAAGTCAGGAAGATTCATCCTGGCAAACCACTCCGGTATCTTTGCCAAGAAAACCCTTAAAGGGGTCATGAAGAGTTGGATGTGACTGACAATGACTGAAAAATGAACAGAGTGAATCAAATCTAATAAAATTGTCAGTCATCAGAGTAACTAGAGCTCCCACAAAATGTGCCAACCAAAGATTATGCTTTCAACATGTAGTCGGTGAAGAAGTCATTTTTTCCTATCCAGAACCATGAGCTCTAACTTACATGGCTTTGAAAGTCCGTTCTCCAAACTTCCTTAGGATCCCACAGATGTGTCGGCTAATGGCACTGCTTTCTCTTAATGCTTTGGTGACTGGTGCTGCCTGCATTCAAAAAACACAGGATAAAAAGATTAAAAAAAGCCACAGGATGTCAAAGGAAGGACAAGAATAATGAGCAAACAAGAAGTCACATTCTAAAATATGGAGTTCGATGTAGAAAAATAATGAGTGTCACCTTTTTATAAATTATTTTTTAAATTAAAACATTTATGTTAGAAGAATGTGCCATGGAACAGTAGGGAAATGGGGAGGGCAGCTGAGTGACTCAGTAGACACTCGGGAAGACCCAAGCTCAAATCCAGCCTCAGACACTTGCTAGCTCCGTGACCCTGATCAAGTCACTTAACCTCTGCCTCAGTTTCCTCATTCTTAAAATGGAGATAATAATAACACCTACTTCAAAAGATTGTCAGGAGGATCAAATGAGTTAATAATTGTAAATTGCTCTGCAAACCTTAAAGTAATATATAAAACCAGCCCCACCACACTCCATTCCCAAAAAATAGCTGGTTCTACAGTAAGGCAAGATTGATTTAAATCTTGCTGGGCTTTGGTTTACACATCTATAAAAATTAAGGAGTACACCAGATCTTCTGTAAGCTCCCTTCTAGCTATGAATCTCAATAATAAACCAAGTGCTTATAGGCTAATGTTGTTGTTCGTTTTTCAGTCTGACTCTTTTGACTCTATTTGGGGTTTTCTTGGCCAAGGTACTGGAGTAGTTTGTCATTTCCTTCTCCAGCTCATTTTGCAGATAAGGAAACTGAAGCAAACAGGGTTACATGACTTGTCCAGGGTCACACAGCTGAGGCTGGATTTGAATTCATGAAAATGAGTCTTCCTGAGTTCATCCACTGTACCACCTCACTGCCCTTTATAAGCTAATGACCGAGATTAAAACTAAAAATCCATTATAGAATTTTCATGGGGATAAGATTAAACCTTTATTAAGTGTTTCTGATTCATGATACATATCCCTAATGTATCAATTGTCATCAATCACTCAGTCAAAAAGTATTTCTTTTTTTTTTTCAGGGCAATGAGGGTTAAGTGACTTGCCCAGGGTCACACAGCCAGTAAGCGTCAAGTGTCTGAGGCTGGATTTGAACTCAGGTACTCCTGAATCCAGGGCCGGTGCTTTATCTACTGCACCACCTAGCTGCCCCAAAAAGTATTTCCAAAGAAAAAAAAAAGAACAACCCTCTGCTTTCTTTCAGGCACAGTCTGTCTCATTTTGCCAAACTGTCCATGCCCCAATAATGCCCTTCGTTCTGCATCAGACCTTCTGTTCTCTGAGCTGATTGCTATCACCCTGCCTTTGATCTCAGAAATGGAAGGTCACTAGAGCCCCTCTGAGCAGGAACCTGGCCTTCCCAATTTAACACATGAGCTACCCTGAAGCGTGAGCACAGAAGGCCCAGGAAGATCTAGGGGTGAGTAAGCACAGAGTGCTGGGAGTACCCTCTGAAAAGATCATTACACACTCCCTCCACCCCTCTCCTATGGCCTGAAGAACACTGTACCAAGATGAGAGAACTGGTTCTGAGAACATAGCTGATTTTATCCCTTCCCTGACCTTCACCAAGTCTCCTTTGGAGGTGAAATTCAGTCAATCACCAAACACTTAGTAAGGGCCCTTCAAGAGTGGGAAAAACCTTGCCTTCAATGAGGTTATGCTCTAAGAACAACATTAATAATATAGTAATCCTGCCTAGCACATATATAAATATAAATATATATATATGGCTTAAAGGGTTGCAAAACACTTTTTAAATTTTATCTCATTTGACCTTTATAACAGTCTTATGAGGTTGGTGCTCTTATTCTCCCCATTCTAAAGATGAGAAAATAAAGTTATAGCTAATAAAAACATGTGCAAAATAAAAACATAGTAATGGAGGAAATAAAGGGGAAAGGGGAGGACCAATGACCAAAAAGAATAAGAAAAAGGCAATTGAAAGAAAGAAATGAGTGATTGAATACTATAGAAAAGTTAAGAAGGAAGAAAACCAAGGCTTAGCATCCCATAGGATTTAGCAATAAAGGTATTATTGGTGATTTTGGAGGGAAGAGATTCAGTCAAGTGATGGGAGACAGAATCTAGACTCTGATGGATTGAAAAGTGAGTGGGAGGTGATGAAGTGGAGGCATCAGGTGAAGACAGATTGTTTAAGGAGATTATTTATGAAGGCAAGAAGAGTCAAGCAAAAGTGTTTTAAAGGTTGGGAAGATCTGAGCATGTCTGCGGGCAGCAGAGGAGCCAGAGGATAAGAAAAAGTTAAAATTGGGGATAGATAAGGGATAATAGAAGGGACAAGCTCTTGGAAGAGATGGAAGAAGATGGGATGGAGGGCACAAGTAGGTGGGCTGCCATTGGCAACTTTATCCTCTGAGACTGGAGCAAAGCAGGAAAGGTTAGGGAAGGGGAGGATGATACTTGGGCATCAAAGCATG
This sequence comes from Dromiciops gliroides, assembly GCF_019393635.1. NCBI lineage: Eukaryota > Metazoa > Chordata > Mammalia > Microbiotheria > Microbiotheriidae > Dromiciops > Dromiciops gliroides. The sequence goes on from NC_057866.1 coordinate 261,203,008, forward strand.
GAACTAGGGAGTAGAGAGAGCCAGTGTTGGGATGGCTTCATATTTTCTCAATGAAGTATGAGGTAAGGTCCAGCAATAAAGAGAGGTAGTTTGGGAAAGAAAAGAGCAGATTTGGAACAGCTGTTGCAGTGTGCTACAGTGACAGTCAGGGAAGAGGAAACACATTGGTTCTTTGGTGAAAGTCCAACTGAGACTGGATAATGGAGAACTGTAGTGGTCCAACTTCTTGAATGATTTTAGCGGCAGTGAAGCAGGTGAATGGTGGGAATAAGACAGAGTTGGTGTTTGAAAGGAATGAGCAGTTGTAGGACAAGGAGATATGGAACCCAAGGATTAAGGGTGGTATAAAATGGAACTGGTTAACTAAAGGTTCAAGATTTGGAAGAAGGAAAGCTGTCCAGAGGAGAAGGTTGGAGGTTGCAATGAGAGCAGGTTCAGCAGGAGTGAGACACAGGGAGAGCTGGAAGGAAGGAATATTTGGGGATTTTTTTTCAGTCATTCAATGCTGAAAGCATCCACCTACACAAGCCCTCCCTGTTCCTGGACCTGATCTGGATCTCAACCTTGGACCTTACTTCATATGTGCTTGGAAAAAAATCTGAAGGCACCTCAATGGCAGCTCCCTCTGATCCCCAGCTTCATGCTTGGAATCGCTAAGGAATCATTCTCCTCCCCCCATTTTTTCCTTCTTTGCTTCAGGCTCAGAGGATGAGGTTGCCAATGGCAACCCATCTACTTGTGCCCTCCATTTCATCTTCCCCCATCTCTTCCAGGAGCTTGTCCCTTCTATTATTCTCTCTCTCTCTCTCTCTCTCTCTCTCTCTCTCTCTCTCTCTCTCTCTCTCTCTCTCTTTCTCTCTCTCTCTCTCTCTCTCTCTCTCTCTCTCTCTCTCTCCCTCTCTCAGTCTCTGTCTATCTCTGTCTCTCTCTATCTCTCTGTGTGTCTGTGTCTCTCTGCCTGTGTCTCTCTCTTTTTCTCTCTGTTTCTCTCTCTGTCTCTCTGTGTGTCTTCTCTGTCTCTCTCTTTTTCTGTGTTTCTCTCTCTGTCTCTTTCTGTCTCTGTCTCTGTCTCTCTGCCTCTGTCTCTCTCTTTTTCTCTCTGTTTCTCTCTCTGTCTCTCTGTGTGTCTTCTCTGTCTCTCTCTTTGTCTCTGTCTGTCTGTCTCTCTATTTCTCTCCCCCTTCCAGTTTTTAACCCTTTCTTATCTACTGGATAACTGTATCTGAAGACACATGAAAACCACAGCTCCCTTTTGTGGTCTTGATAGCAAGGAAAGAAACATCCTACCTTGCCCCCTCACACTGTGCTTTCCATTAGACCCCTCCCTCTGACACTCTTTCTGTCTCCTCACAGTCTCAGAAAATGGGCACTTCTCTGATGATACTGTGCCCTGGCTCCTCTCTCCAATATGCAATGTCCCTTCTCTCATTCTCCCCCGCCCCTTACGTTACACATACATACACACAAATGGACACACAGGCACACGTGTGCTCACACACACACACACACACACACACACTGGGCCAGGAGAGGGTGCAGAGGGGCTCTTGACCCTCTCCTTGTCACTTCCTCACCGCCTGCAACCAACTAATTCTCTTCCTTTGGGGTTTCACTTCCCCCAGATGTACATGCTCAGGGTGTGTGTCAGAGGCTGGACCTAAACCAAGGTTTCCCTGGCTTTAAAGCTGGCTCAGTCACTACCCCTAGAATAACTCTTTAGCTAGATATTATTAATGTCATTTTTCTTATATGCATACAGGGTGAACCAGAAGCCTAAGAGCAGTTTTAAGCTTTAATAATTGTGTGTCTTGCTCCAGCTAAACATGTCCTCACCACAATCTCCAGTCACTCTATCACCTGGTCCTATTTTCCCAGGTCACCAGCTAGGCAGCTGTATGGTGCAGTGGTTAGAGTTCTGGTCCCAGAATCAGAAAGGTCAAATCCAGCCTCAGACACTTACTAACCATGTGACCATGAGCAAGTCACTTAACCCCCATTTGCTTCAGTCTCCTCAGCTATAAACTACGAAGGGGGTACTAGTAACAGCTAATTTACAGGGCTGTTAATATAAGGATCAGATCAGATGATATTCATAAAGTACTTAACACAGTTCTTGGAGCATAGTAAGTGCTGTGTAAATGTTAGCTATTATTATCACCATCCCTGCTTTAGCCCTACTCTCTTCCTCTTCAAACCTTTGAAGCTTTAGTAGCTTAAAACTACACTAAGACTTTTGGGATGCTAAGTATATTGCATCATTTGGATTAATGTTGTATTAATAAGATTATTCAACTTCACGATGGTTTTTAATTGCTATCGATAACTCAGGTAAAAACAATTATATATACATAGATATAAATAAGCATAGTCATAGAATTTTAGACCTCAGAAGGGGGAAAGGAAAAGAACAAGTATTTATTAAGTGCCCCCTTTTAACCTGCAGGAGATGAGTATGTCTGATATTCCCAGGAGGCATAAAAACATTAATACAAGAGTAGAGAAAAGATGCAATGGGTAGCATCTGAACTATTCAGTATACCACTGTAACATTGCAATCCATGAATATCCTTGTCTTGTCTCTAACTTCTGACTTTATTTTGTTGCTCTGGTGCTTTTGTGTTCTCTCAAAGTCTCTGTGTCTCTCTGTCTCTGTGTTTGTCTCTATATCTGTGTCTGTCTCTTTCTCTTTGTTTCTCTGTCTCTGTGTCTCTCTCTGTCTTTCTGTGTCTCTGTCTCTCTCTGTGTGTCTCTCTCCCTCTCTTCTTCCCTCCCACCCTCCCGCTCTCTGTCTCTCTTTTTCCCTAAATCTCTCCTTCTCTCTCCTATCCCCTCTCCTCTCAGGCTCCATTTTCCTTCTTTCTCCTTCCTTCCTTATCCCTTCCACTTTCTCTAACTTCTCAAATTCTCAATCTTTTAGTAAAAAAAAAAAAAAAGATGTCAGTGTTGGAACAAGACATGACTCCTAGAAAGGTGTGGATGATTCAAATGAAGGATTCTAATTTTATCTTCATAATTCTCTTTGATAAGCATCAAGCCCAGGGCATTCATCAACCACAGTATGAGGTTGACACACATACACAAACATACCTTGTTATGGAAGCATTCGACTGGATTTTCATCTTGGCAACAACTGGAAATTATCTTGTCGTATCGGGCAGACAAAGAAAGGATTGTGGGTGCATAGAGGAATGGGTGCCTTCTGGATATTTCATAGATATATCTGTAATCAAGCGCACCCAGTGATAGATAAGATTTACAATCACAAGTGAAAGGGGCTAGTGAATTCAGTCCATTCTGGGGTCTGTTTTAAAGATTCTGATCCCGAAATATAGAACATTTTAACTTTAATGCTTCTCAAAGAGCAAGGGAAGAAACAAGCTTATTTCCTCTCTAGATCACATTGGTAAGTTTATGTTCCCTGGTTTTTAAAAATGAAAGCAAAATAACTTTAAAATTCAGATTATGTTTCTCATTCATTCAATAATTCATAAATATTCAACATAAACATTAAAGATAAATATTAAATTCATAAATATCAAACATCTACTATTTGTGTTATGCTCAGATAGACTCATAGAATTCACAGTCTAGTGTGAAGAAGGGCAAATAAGACACTAATATAGATAACTATAATGCATAACTGGCAGCTAGGTGATGTGGTAGATAGAGCACCAGACCTAGAGTCATGAAGATCTAAGTTCAAATCCAGCCTCAGACACTTATTACCTGTGTGACCCTGGGCAAGTCACTTAACCCTGATTTGCCTCAGTTCCTCATCTGTAAAATGGAGACACACTGGAGAAGGAAATGGCAGACCACTCCAGTTTGTTTGCCAAGAAAACCCCATAGACATAGAATTAGAAATGACTCAACAACAACAACAACAAAACAAACAACACATAATAGTAGCCAACCAGTAAAACAGAGAATTGGAAAATTAAGTTCTATGTGAGCCCTGTGTATGAAGGAAGGTCATCACTAACTTCATCAACTCTCTTTAGGAAGGCTTTGGAACAAAGAATCAGACATCAAGGACATGTCTCATGGTTCACCAAGTTCAGGCATCTGATAAAGAAATAAAGAGTTGAATCGGCATATTCAGTACAGTACATGACTGTCCAGCCTGTCCAGAAATAGGGCTCTGTGGGGCTGGGAGGCAGGCATCATTATAGAGCACAGCCTGGGGGAGGAAGGCTCACCCCCTGGAACACTAACTCCAAGAATTCTTAACCTGGGTCTGTGAACTCATTTTTTTTGTTGTTGTTCTCAAATATTTTGATAACAATTTTTATATAATTTTCTTCCTTTGTTACCCTATGTATCTTGTTTTATACATTTAAAAATGATTCTGAGAAGTATATAAACTTTACCAGATTATAAAAAAAGATGAAAAATCACCTGACTTACACCAAAGTCAGAAAACAACTCCAGTGAGGAGTTCATAAAATGGGAGCTCCTTGGGATGGACAGCTTCCTTTTCTTCTTGTATGTCCAGTGCTTAACACAATGCTTGCACATAATAAGTGCTTTAAAAAATGTTTCACCGGCCCTGGATTCAGGGGGACCTGAGTTCAAATCCGGTCTCAGACACTTGACACTTACTAGCTGTGTGACCCTGGGCAAGTCACTTAACCCCAATTGCCCCGCAAAAAAAAAAAAATGTGGTTGAAAAAGAAAGTCTCAGAAAGAAGTTGTGGTAGCCCATATTGTATGGTCTCTGGTAGGAGGAAGGGCCTACACCCAACATATCAATTAAGTCTTTGGTTTATGCTGCTCAAACCCCCAGGTACAATGGAACTGGGAAAGCAAGCCATGGGTGATGGCTATAAGTCAGATCCAGTCTGATGCTCTCTATCTGAATGCATTAGGCATTCTTTTTTTTTTTTTTTGTGGGGCAATGAAGGTTAAGTGACCTGCCCAGGATCACATAGATAGTAAGTGTCTGAGGCTGAAATTGAACTCAGGAAGATGAGTCTTCCTGATTCCAAGCCCATTGCTCTATCCACTGTATATGCCCTAAGTATACATGAGTATATTTACACACATGTACACATATATACACACATATGTATGTAAGTTTATACATACTTATGCGTGTAAATATGTATGTGTATATACATACTTTTTAGATAATATGCTTTATTTTGTTGTTGTTGTTTTGCATACACCCTTCTTCCTAACCACCGCCTCCACCTAGTATGGGGAGAAATGGAACTCCCCAAGTATCCCATGTACAAAGCTTTAGGCAGTGAGAAGACTAAGGTATAAAAATACTATTTACAAAAGAGAAGAGGGTATCTGACACCCTCTTCCATCCTCAGCACTGTGTCCCCCTTCCCCTTCAGGAAACACCAATTTTCATCTGTTCCCCCTGAAGATTACCCTGGTTGTATGTTCTGTTGGGAGATGCACCAAACCCTTAAGGTCCCAAGAGGGAGGGAAGAGGAGCTCCAGGAATAACGAAAGAAGGTGGGAAACGGGCAGGTTAAGAAACCATATATACAAATACATATTTGTACATATGTGTCTTCAGTTATCAGAGCACATGTTGCCTGACCTCTTGCTCCCCTAACTTAGAATGTAAGCCTTTTGAAGGCAGGGACTGTTTTGTTTTGATTTTTCTCTCCGGTACCTGACAGTGCCTGGCCCGTACTATAGCATACATAAATACATAAATGCCTAGCAAATTGAATACAGTGAAATCAAAGGCCTCCAGCCAGAAGCAACCTCTCTTTTCTCACAACTATTGAAATCCATTTTATCTTCTCCACTAATGTATAAGGACAAAGAACCTGATTTAACATCTTTTGCATCCATTAATGCCCCACCCGACATAGTGCCTTGTCTGTAGATGATCATTAAATATTTGTTGAATGAACAAATTTAATAAACTGTCATTTCTTCACCTGCTCCCAGAAACCTTTCCTGATCAACCTCAATTTCAATGCCTTCCTTCTATTGATTAGCTCCAACTTATCATAAATATGTGTGTACATGTTGTTTATATTAAGTTATTTGCATGTTGTCTCACCCATTAGATTGTGAGCTCCTTTAGAATAAGGATTTTTTTTTTTGCCTTTTTAAAATCCTCAGTTCTTAGCACAGTGCCCAAAACACAGTATATGCTTAATAAATTCTCATTGACAGACTGATATTTCCCTGATTCCAAAAGGCAAATTTAATACTATTATATCTCCAGCACCTCATTTCTTTTTATTTCTATGCATTTATTATATATATCACATTTATTTTTCCTTTTGTGTGCAATTTTGTGAGCCGAAAGCTGATCCATGATTCAGTCCTTAATAGCTTATATCCTATAGAAATGTCAGGTCCTTGAGATCAGACTATTGTCATTTTCCCTTCCTATCTTTAGCACCTCAGACAGTGCCTGGCATAGAGTTGCCTCTTCATGAGTACTTATTGACTGCCTCAATTCATTTTATGACATCGTACTATGTAACACCTAAGAACAAGAGAATAGAATTGAGAATGCCTATTTTAGCTCACCTTTACATGTGCTTTAGAGCTTGCAAGGGCTTTCTTCATTTGAGCCCCACACCAAACCTGTGCTGTTCTTCACATGAGACACTCTATTCTCAGTTCTGGGATTTTCTCTATTCATCTACCAAGCCTGCCACTCTCTTCCTTCTCATGTCCACCTCCCGGCTTCCCTGGCCTATTTAAATCTCAGTAAAAACTTCACTTCCTGCGAGATGTTTTTTCCCCCAAGTCCTCCTTAATCTTAGTGCTTTCCCCCTCTAATTTATCCTACATCCCATTTGTACATAGTTGTTTGTATGTTGTCCCCCTCACTGGTATATGGACTTCTTGAGAGATAGTACTGGTTGCTTTGCTTTATTTTGATTTGGGGTTTGCTTTTAACTTTTTTTGTATTATTCTCAGTGCTTAGCACAGTGCTGGGAATATAGTAGCTGGCTGTTGATTTGATTAAAAATGGGGAAACTTTGCCATAGAGAGGTTACCCAACCTACCCAGAATCCCTTAGCAAATGAATGACTTTGACCAAAAGATAATCAGATCTTCTTGACTTTAAGTCAAGCCACTCTAAAGAAATAGCCCTCTCTAATATTTTGATATGTGGTATGTTATGCCGAGGCTGGTAAAACAAAGAACCATCATAATATTTCATACTATGAGATGTACCGCTGACGTCACTTTGAGTACCGGTGAAATAATTTGGGATGAGTCCTAAGTGCTAAGCACAGCATTTTGCTTTCTCCAGAGAACTCATCAGCATCTCTGTAAATGACCAATCCTGTCTTCTCACCTGTTCATGAAAGCCACTGGATTCTCTTTATGTGCTCTGCAGCTCTGATTAGGTTCTGGAACTTGGAATTCTGGGATGGATGCTGCACTGCCCCTCCTTTTGTGAGCCAGCAAACACTCTAATCTGTCACTTCCGGCTTTGCTGCAGCAGTCCGCAAGCCCATGCTTTTCAGAGATGTCTTTATCGTGACAAATTTCTTCCAAGAGGGCAGGTAGCTTATACAAAAGAAGGGAGATGGGGAGAGAAACATCTTTAACTTTGGCAATTCTACAAAGCTCAGTAAAGTGAGGCTGGGAAAATATCTCAAGAAAAAAAAAAAAAGGTCTAAAAAAGAATTGTGGGCATTCCAAATCTTGGTTTTCTCTCTCCCTGTTCAGGCTCAGACATGGCTGAGCTCAGGAAGCCCCAGGTGAGAAGGTGGGGGAGGAGGGGTGTTAATAGATCTGGAATTACCACCTCCGTGCAGCTACCTATGCTGCAGAGCCAGCTGGTAGCTGGGGACCTAGAATTGATGTCAGTCGCCTCCCCCATACAGCATTCCACAACTGTGGCCAGCTCCTTTCAAATTCTAAAGAGCTCCAACTAGAATCCCTGCTGGTGAGCAGCAGGGATTTAGAAAGGGTAAATAACTTTTACCCAGGCTCAAAAAGAAGTGGGAGGGGGAAGGGAAGGACAATTGAGATTGATTTTGAAAAGATATGTGATGTATAATGGCTATTGCTTGCGTTTCCATAGGGTGGGGGAGGGACTGGAGGGAGAGAGACAATTAGGAACTCTTTTTTTTTTTTTTTTGGCTGGGCAATGAGGGTTATGTGACTTGCCCAGGGTCACACAGCTAGTGTCAAGTGTGTGAGATCGGATTTGAACTCATTTCCTCCTGAATCCAGGGCCAGTGCTTTATCCACTGTGCCACCTAGATGCCCCTCAATTTTTAAAAAATGTTAAAAAATAAAGCAATTTTTAAAAGGAAAGAAAAGATACATGACTATCTCCCTCCTTTCTTTGCATAGATGGGGAACTATGGGTATAGAATATTGTATATATTCTCAAGACACCCTACATCTTTCGGTTGGTTTTGCTGAACTGTTTTTCCCCTTCTCTTTTTAATTTATTACCAAATGTGATTCACTGCGTAAAAAGAAAAAAAAAGGTATATCTGGAAATGAAAGTGTTGTAAAAACAAAAGTCATCAGTAATATTTTTAAAGGCTATATGTCACTCCAGGAAAAAAAAATAGAGAGATGAGTATTGAAACTTTAGTCACCATAACAGCTATGATTCAGAAGGGCATTCAGTTCAGAAGACAGTTCTGAACCTGAATATGAAGACAGAACAACTAGTGATCACCAAAGATCATAGAATTATAAGATGAAAAGTACCTTTAAGCTCATCTCTGTCAATCCCTTCATTTTCCCTATGGGAAAACTGAGGCACAGGAAAGAAACAAGATTTTCCCAGTTCACATAGGTAAACAAATGGAAGAAACAGGGTGTGAAGCCAGGTCCTCCAACTTACTCCCATCCTGTATTACATTCTTACAGATGCCTCGTAGTATCACCCCAAAAGGCAGTTTGAGCAAAAAACAAATTACTTCTGACGAAAAACTGAAAACTTTTGACTAGACTTGGCATGAATGGGAAAAAATGAATATGGAAGAGAGATAGAAAACAGCCCTTGTTAGGAACAAAGGAGGTATTTGGAATTGTCATGGACCCCATATTTCAGAAGTTTTCTAGGGGAAATCAAGTAACCTTCTCCTTGAGAAACTAAACCAAAAGATAGACACACCTAAAGAGATGAGGGGCACCGGATGGGAACTGAGTTAGCTCCAGGACCACCACCCTTCAATCCAGTCTCCCCCACCCCTTGGGGAGACAAAATTAGGTGTGGCTGCTGCCTTTGTGGCATGAGGAGGACAGAGATGGCCCGAGAGATTCAGAGCCACCTCTCACCCAACTTCCCCCAGTCACCACCAGAGGGGGATGGTCCTCCCCCAATAAGGGAACTTTCCACAATCAGATGATCACCCCATTGGACCACCACCGGTCCTCTAGAAAAGTATCTGCCTGTCTCCTGCTCAAGGGGCAAGGCATCTCAGAGAGCCACACATCTGTGCCATGCCTTCTCCCCATGAGAAGAAGTCCAAGGACTTTTCCCTTGGTTTCCTTTCCCTAGGGCCTGAATAAGTTATTATTTTATTCTAATTGGATTTGTGTTCAAGAGAGTGTAATTCATTAAAGAGGAATTTCTTTTTTAAAAGATTTTAAATTTCATTTAATTATTGTCAGCTCCCTAAAAAATTGTTTTTGTGTTTATATATACATACATACATATATAATATATACATTTTAATGTTTCATATGTTTATACTTTATATTATGTATAGCTTTGTGCATATATATAACTTTGTATATGTATATCTTCATATATGTGTATATACGGCTTCATAGATATAACTATATACACATACATGTATGTGTATGTGTATTTAGCTTTATATATATATAAATGAAGCTAAAAGAAGGGATGGTTCTCTTTTTTTCTTAAAGAGGAATTCCTAAGAACCCAGGGGCAGCTAGGTGGCGCAGTGGATAAAGTACCAGCCCTGGAGTCAGGAGTACCTGAGTTCAAATCCGACCTCAGACATTTAACACTTACTAGCTGTGTGACCCTGGGCAAGTCACTTAACCCCAATTGCCTCACTAAAAAAAAAAAAAGAGGAATTCCTAAGAACCCCTACCCCAAACCCCCCACCATTTTCGCCTATCACAGAATTCTTCACTCTACTTGAATTCTTCACCCTACTTTTGCAGTAGAAAGACACTGTCATGCTTACCTGTTTTTCTAAACAATCTTTCGGTTTCTCATTAGCCACAATTTTCTCATAATCAGCTAAGAAATCTTTAACCAGTTTGCTTATTTCCTGGTGAGTGGCTTCTGGAATAAACTGGGCAAAAAATATGGTGGCGCTGAAACAAAGAAACAAAACATTTTACATATGGTGGTTTAAAAGTCAAAGAGACAAAAGAAAAAAGTTTGTTTTCTCAAGGTACCTGGCTTTCTCATAACCGCAAACCTACCTGATTAGGTTCCCTCAGCCGAATGAGGGTCTCTAGGTCCCCAAAGCAAACTTCAGAAAGCTCACTTGCCCTCACCCCCCAACTAGCCTTTTGCTAAAATACAGAATGAAGATTGCTTTCTCCTTTGTGCCCTACGTGCCTGACTGAGGAGCACGTTTCCTTCTTCCTTTGGCTTAGTTGGCTCTTGAAATTAAATCCTTAGTCATATCTATCTTTAACAGGACCAAATTCAGTCCTTCAGAAGAGTGTCTTCTTCATTGACAGGTGGACTTCCTGGTTTGAGTGTAGAGAACTAATTGCCTTAAGAAAAATTCTGGAGAACATAGGAAATAATTAGAATCTCCCACCACCTTCCTAAAATAGGGTCCAGCAACCAAAAAGGTAATTTATTAATCCCAAAGTAACAGGAAACGGCATCTCATTTCCTTTGAAAATTACTTCTGAAATTTTAAATAGACATAAAGAGAGAATATGGCTATTGTCATTCAATTGGATCAAGTGCCAAAACCCTTAATTATTCACCTAGCAAGTCACAATTGATTAGACACTCAATGGTCCTGAATTTTTAAAAATTAAGTTGGAATCGGGGCAGGTAGGTGGCTCAGTGGATAGAGCACCGGCCCTGAAGTCAGGAGGACCTGAGTTCAAATCCAAAATCAGACACTTAACACTTACTAGCTGTGTGACCCTGGGCAAGTCACTTAACCCCAATTGCCTCACCAAAAAAAAAAAATTTAAATTGGAATCATCTGCAGAACAACAACAACAACAACAAAAAATAACTGAATGGTGTTTAACTGACTACAAAGGTTATTATTCAATTGTGCCCTGAACTTGAGTTTCAGGAAGTCTTGCATCTGCCAACTGAAGCAAGAACCAACAAGTGACCCTTTATACAGTCATTTCACTTGAAGTTCAGCACTAAACTTTTGGGGGTGGAGAGAAAGTTATTTAATACAATTTAAATTCATATAAAACTCTATGGTTAGGCATCTATGTTTTGCAAACCAATCAAGCTTTAAAAGGTATCTCAAAAGTTTCAGTTTAGTTTTAAGCCTTATCAAGTAATATAACATAGTAAGGTTTAGTAAATTTAAACTGCACCAAGACTTTGGGGGCATCCTATATATTGATGTATTGCAATTAAATTCATATGAACTCACATGTCAACCAAGTTTTCTCCTGTTGTACATTGGGGAGAATTTGGTGTTGAGGCTGGAAAACAAAATTTATTTGAAGTTATGAAAAATGGCATTTTAGACATCACACTGCAACCAGGAAAACAATATTAGTTATCCACAAATGTACATGAATTCTAGGCCAGAAAATGTTAGAGCTCGTGCAGTCTAAACCCTCTCATGATGTAACTCAGGGCTAGGGATATTAAAGAACTTATGAAAAGGCACACAGCAAATTAGTGGAAGAGTCAAGTCTAGAAGCCAGGTCCCCAAGGTTCTAGCCCAATGCTAAGCTATCCCAATGTCCATGCAGAATGGATAATCAAAGATCAATTTCAAGCTCCTTTTTGGACTGGAAAATCTAACACAACTCACAGCTCTTTGAGAAAAGGTAATCCTAGCCTAAGAGCTAGAAAGGAACTTAGGGGTCATCTAGTCTTATCCCTTCATTTAACAGAGGAAGAAACCAAGACCCAGAGAGATTCTTAGTTGGCTAATGTTGTAGTTAAGGAGGCAGAGAAAGAGTACTGACTGTGAAATAAGAAGAGAGGGGTTCAAATCCCACCTTGGGCCACTTACTATTTGTTTGTTTTGGTTTGGGGGGGTTTTTTTGGTAAGGCAATTGGGGTTAAGTGATTTGCCCAGGGTCACACAGCTAGTAAGTGTTAAGTGTCTGAGGCCGAATTTGAACTCAGGTACTCCTGACTCCAGGGCTGGTGCTCTATCCACTGCACCACCTAGCTGCCCCGGGCCACTTACTATTTGAAGAACCCTCGTTAAGACTTCAGACCCAAGTTTCCTTATTGGTAAGATGAATAGGGAGCTCTGAGGTTCCTTCCAGCTCTAGATTCATTGCCCTATAAATAGTTATTGAATGACAGAACTGAGATCCTCTTTACCGGGATTTTTCTACCACAGGTAGAGCCATTCCTTTTGATGCACGGCCAAATCCTACTGCTACTACCTTTACCCCATTTATCTTTAAGACCCACAAGAAACAGAGGCAGAGCCCTTGCAAAGGAATGGACAGTGGTGTTGGCTATGTAGCAGTCACATCATTTTGCTAATTGCCTTCTTTCTTTTTACCTCCTTTCTAATTTTCCCTTCTCTATTCTTCTTGGGTTATTTTCATCCCCCTCCCCTTATACACTCAGTTTTTCTATACTTCGCTGCAATATTTCATCTACCACTAAGGAATGTATTCAGGTGGGGAAAAGGGAGGAAAAAGGAAAAATTTTAAACATTTTACATGATAACTATGTTATATATTTAAAAGGAATAGCAAGTTGTACATAATAGAGTTGTAGTTTCATGTGCAATCATCTTTTTATGATACTATGGTATAGGAATGCTTGTTTTATTTCATAAATTAAAAATAAAATCAATCAAAATATAAAACAGTGAACTAAAAGTCCAAGGTTTTCATCCAAGAGGGAACTAGGAAATCTTTTGACACTATTTAAGTCATGGTGTTCAAGGTTTTTTTCTTCAGCATGTAAATTCACTTACATGGGGCCAGGAGTCACTAGCAGTATTCAAGCAAAGATCTATCAAGGGTAGGATAAACTCAAAGTATGATTGTCCTAAATGATCCAAGTCTCTGACACAGAAGAGGAGACACATAGCAAATGTTTGCTTAATGAAATCATCTGTAGGATTGGCTGAGACAACGTCAAAGATCCCTTCCAAGTTTAAGATTCTATGGATCTATGCAATTCAAGAATTGTTGTCACTATTGATGGCACTGACCTGAGGGGTCAGTTAACAACAACAACAAAAGCTGGAATTTTGTATTGACAAGTTTGATATGCTTCCCAAGGAAATAATATACTGTCAATCAAAGAATTAATCAATGAGTCTTTATTAAATACCTACTATATGCCAGGCTTTGGGGATACAAAGAATGAAATAATCCATACTCTCAAGGAGTTTCTAACAGATGAGTGGATACATACATATAAAAATATATTCAGAATGACATAAAGAGAATAAAGACAATCAATAGTGCTTAAATACAAGGTGTTTGGGAGGGAGGGCACTAGAAATATTTTGAAAAAGTTTCATGTGGAAGGTGCTATTTGAGCTGAATCTGGAAGGAAGAATGGGATACTATTGAAAGAATACTACAAAAAAAAAAAGAATACTAGAGAAAGAACACTGGATCTGGAATCAGAATTTTAAACTGGCTTCAAATTCTACTTCTATCACCCATAACCTATGTGACTCTGGGCAAGCCAATTTACCTCCTTGGCCTCATTTTCCTCATCTATAAAACAAGAGGGTTAATCTAAATGGCTTCTGAGGTCCCTACCAACTATAGATCCATGAGTCTATGTGTTTAAAAAATAGGTTTGACATGAAATCTACTGTGAACCCAGCTTCACAATTACCATCTTGAGAGCTTGAGTTTTTGTGAACTTCCAGCATATGTAAGGAAAATATTTAGCTGTTCTCCAAGTCCATTCATGTCTTAAGTGATTTTTTTTCTATTTTGCTAACACATTTAAATATCTGCAGTTTGTACACAGAGGATAGAGACACAGAACTCAGTAGCTGCAAGTGACCTGAGAGGTTATGGTCATTGTAATACCAACTCATATTTCTATATCAATTTAAAGTTTACAAAGAGTTGAGAGAAACCCTGAGGTCAGCAAACCAAATAGGATGATAAATGTTAAGTACTTCACAAAGCTTAAAGCACCATTTGATGCTAGCTATTATCAGCTATTATAGCAGCAAAAATCTTATTAACCTCATTTTTTTTACAGATGAAGATACTCAGAGATATTGAACGACTTACCCATGGTCACCCAGGGAGTTAAATAGCAGCCTTATAACCAGATCTTCTGACACAGGGCCAGTGACCCCTTCATTGCATTAGAGGGATAGGAATCAGACCTGTGATCTTATTGATCTCATTGGTACTCCAGGGTGAGGAAAATCCCTCTACCAATGCAGGTAAGCACCTTCTCTGCCACTTACAGTTTTAGAGCTACCTGAAGCACTGAGAGGTTAAGTGATTTGCCCAGGGTCCCATAGCCAGTGTGTATCAGGGGCAGGACTTAAACCCAGGTTTCTCTGGCTACAAGACCAGCTCTCTATCATCTATGTCGTGTTACTCAAAATCCCTCTAGTCATTTCTTCATGATGTTTATTCATTTTACAGAAGAGGAAACTGAGGCTAAGAGCACATAAAAGGCCTAAGCTATATTATTCTTATATAAAATGCCCTTTTAACTCCAAGAATGGTTTATTTCATTTTCATCATTCTAGACTGAGTAGTAACTGCACCTGTGAGATATCTTAAATTACATCAACCTTTCTTGGATAAGTTTGCTTATTATTACTTGAGACTAATTCTGCAGGGAAAAAAACAAATTTAATCAAATATACCCCCCAAATGGTGGCTTACCTATACCTGAGGCACTTGTATGTAGTATTTTCGATTCAGCAAAACCTAATAGAGCCAGCAAGAGCATAGAAGTTTTCCACTTCATGATGTCAATTGTTCCTCCCAGAGGACTTGCTGCTTCATGTTGAAAGTCAATCCGAAATCCTTTTATACTCTTCAAAAGCAAAGCCTGTTAACCATTAACGATTTGTTAGCCTAGATTTCATTTTTTTCTTAGCCCTTTGGTTGAAAATTGGACAATATGACAATAATTAACAGCCTAAAAATTATTTGCATGTTATTTTCAAGGACAAAGATCTCTTCTTGGCAAAAGGAGACCTTGAAAATCCATTCAATTTTTAGAATATGGATAAATGTTCTTATCACCTTATACAATATTCAAATAGATATTGGTAATTTCTCTCTTCTAAAGGGAATGGCCCTATTCTCAAAAGACTTGGATTGTGCCTAAAGTGCTTAGTAAACCTTTTGGGGTTTTTTTTAAAGATACATAAAAGATAGTTTATTATGTGTATGGGAGATTCCAGATTGTGAATAAAGTCTGAACAGCAAAATTATTTTACCTGCTCAAAACTCTGAATTACCAAGCATCTCATAAGACCATTTCATTTGTTCATTTGTTGATATGGATTTCACTCTTAGGGAAATGTGAGCAAGTGGTATTTAGCATGTTCTCTTTGGCTATAAATACCAAAAAATATCAGACACCCGGTATACATTTTTTGATGTCAAATGAAGCACCCAATTTATCTGCCTTTAATTAAATGGATTGTTCAACATGCAGTTTTTGAATCTATGGGGTTTGTGGAAAATATAAAACAACAGGGTAATTTTAAGTAACTAATTTATATTTTAAACCAAGAGATTCAGCACCTAAATGACAACTTACTGTCATTTCTTTACATTTAACCTATGGCCCAGAACTGAATACCATGTGTTTACACAGACAAGGTTCAAACTTGGGGGCCTCTCTGACAAATAACTCTTTGACTCATGCCTCTACATAAACACAGGGCTTCCTTTGTAAATAACAGGTTTTATTTCATGCCTAGATCTCTTAGAAAAAAAGGAAAAGGGGAGGGTGGGGAAGGCTGCTCAACTACCATGAAAACACTCAAAATAACAATAAATCAAATATAAGAGTCTGTGTAGTATTGTAAATAGAACACTGGATTTGAATTTAGGAAACCTTTGGTTCAAATCCTGCTTCAGACAGATATTAAGTGTGTGACCTTGGTCATGATATTTAATCTCTATTTTAGATTTCACCTCTATTTGACTCTGTTTCCCAACTGTAAATGAGAGGCTTTGACTTAATGGCTTCTAAATTTCCTTTCTATTCAAATCTATGATCCTATGAGCACACACCTTATTTAACTCAATAAAAACACAGAGCACTGACATCCAAGCCCATGAAAATCCAAAAACAACTCTCTTCTATCATCACCTCTAGGAGACCTAACCACCTTCTAGAAACCTATATAGTCTTTCATACTTATATCACCTCAATTATTGAGGTTCTTCCCTGAAAGAGAAAAGCATGCTGGCTCACTAAAGAGTGGCTCTCGGGGGCAGCTAGGTGGCGCAGTGGATAAAGCACTGGCCCTGGATTCAGGAGTACCTGAGTTCAAATCCGTCCTCAGACACTTGACACTTACTAGCTGTGTGACCCTGAGCAAGTCACTTAACCCCCATTGCCCCGCAAAAAAAAAAGAGAGAGAGAGAGAGAGATAGTGGCTCTCTCTCCTTGTGTTGTCCTCCCCATTTCCTAGGGACCTGTTATCTCCAAGTTTATAGTGCTACCCTGATTGTGATCTTCACCTACCTGTAAAGAAAGAAAGACATTCAAGCTTGCTAATGAGTTAAGCAACTTCCCTTTTTTAGGCATAACCAAACTTCTAAGAGAACAGACCTGTCTAGATTGATTGTACTACCTTAGTTGAGGACCATATGCCCCACATTTCCAGAAACTAAAAGGTTATCCAGATTTCTTTTCCTACTTTGTGCTCCAAATCCCCCCCTCCAGTATCAATCAGGATTGACAGAAAGTTCACACACACACACACACACACACACACACACACACACACGCACCCCTTCCCAGCCTTCAGTCCATATAACCCACAGTTCTACTAAAAGTTGAACTAGCCATGATTTGAGACTGCTCTTCCATATTATAGTTCTATTTTTCAATGCTCCTTGATTCTAGATACTACCTGGTCCATTAACTCCTCTTTTATTGCCCATTCTACTCCTTCAGGTTCTTACAGTTCTTGGCTCAGCCTCATCCCTCCGCCACTGCCTCTAGCTACTCTCATCTCTTGGTATCATGTGGTTTCTCCTTTCCTTGGAGCCCTATAATTTCTTCTCTGCTGGTGCCATGTGTTTCCTCCTCTTCTGGGGAAGAAAACCTTTGAAGAAGTGCATGCTTCTCCTTCAGGGGTAGGATATGAGTCCAAGTCTTCATGTATAGCCCTTCCCCTCCTGGTGCCTCTTAACTATCGTTGCCTATTTAACTCCCTCTATTAAAAGCCTAGTACAGGGGGCAGCTAGGTGGTGCAGTGGATAGAGCACCAGCCCTGGAGTCAGGAGTACCTGAGTTCAAATCCGACCTCAGACACTTAACACTTACTAGCTGTGTGACCCTGGGCAAGTCACTTAACCCCAATTGCCTCACTAAATAAATAAATGAATGAATGAATAAATAAATACATATATACATACATAAATAAATAAAAGCCTAGTACAAGAAACTAACCCAAATGCTGGAACAAGCCATAAGTAAGTCATTTCTAGTGGTTCAAACATGTTATCCTGGGACAAGGAGCAATCACACCCCTCAGGGAGGCATCAAGTCCAGAACAAAGTCTTAAATGTGGTTTCATTGGAGATGAGAGAAGCAACAACTTTCAGAACCCTGAGGAAAGTAGTCATCCACCTTCTGCTCTGGTTGCCCGGTAGGGTGGTGCTTCCTGCAGCTACACTCTTACCAGGGGAGAAAATGACCACTGCGAGGAGGAGGCATTATGTCCAGACTGGCCAGAAGACCTGCAATTTGGGTTGCTGCTCAGACAATGCAGACTGAAATGAAAGCGAAATCTCTTTAGCAGACCCACCCATCTCCTGAGAGTCCGGTCATTTCTAGACCATTGTACTACACTGGTTTAGGGTACCGCTTCCATAAGTCCCACCTCCTCTAGGATCTAAACAATCCCTGGGAGACTATAATAGAGAGAATGGATTATAGTTTGTTTCAAGTATGCATTGATTTGCACTTATGAATCACCTGTTTTGGGTATTTCTTTTGTGAGGAAGGCAACAAATAACTATCTTTTACATAATATCTATTACTTTGTACTTTGCGTAGCTTTTCTAGAAGGGACCCTGTTGATGCCTTTTGGAGAAATCCTAAATATGAGCAAACCTAAGATTTAAAATGTTTTCTCCCTGAAACTATGGGGTGGGAACCAGTAAGCATGAGAAAAATATAATGCTTCCTCTTTAGGATCAGGTATCCTGAGAACTGAACGTGGTTTCAAGTCCAGAGCTCTTGCCCCCCACCCTTGCCCTCAGCCATGAGTGACAATAAAATAAGATGTGAGATTTTTGCTTGGCAATCGCTGGTCATCATTTACTTTCCTCAATACAACAGGGGTAGTGGATATCTTTCTGAAATTTTGCCTCTCACTCCTTGCCTGCTATCAAAATTCTTCCATCATTTATAATGAGTTGATCATGAATTTCTACCAGGGAAAGATCTCTCCCACTGAAAAATCAAATCACAATATACACTTCCCTTGAAGCCCTCATGTAAAAGCAAGTAAGTAATTGCTCTTCCACTAAAAGAAGGACAGTTATTAGTCATCTCTTTTGCATATTCCCAAGAAAATATCAACCAACCAACAGCATAAAGTGAAGTAAACTTTTGGAAGAGTTCCTAAATATAAAGCAAAACTACTGTCTTCAAAAACCATCCTGGGGCAGCTAGGTTGCACAGTGGATAGAGCACGGGCCCTGGATTCAGGAGTACCTGAGTTCAAATCTGGCCTTAAACACTTAACACTTACTAGCTGTGTGACCCTGGGCAAGTCACTTAACCCCAATTGCCTCACTAAAAAAACAAAACAAAACAAAACAAAACAAACAAACAAAACAAACATCCTGATGCCTTGAGTCTTGAGTGAGCTATATGAGCCCATGTGAATGCTACTCAGTAGAAAAAAAAGGTGTCCTATCTTGTGATAGCTATTGTACTCTTATCTCCCTTTACTGTTTACATTTTGTATTACTATTCAATCAATCAAATTTCAAATGTGTAGACATGACTTCCAGGATACTGCCAGAAAAAATGTTGCCAGAAAGAAGTCAGACCCCAGAAATAATAGTGAAGGGGATCACCCTTCCTTTGGTACAAGATGAGGGACTAGAAGAGAATTTGACACTGATCTTGTTGGATTTCACACAAGCAGGAGAGATAAACGATTTTCATAACCCTAGGCAAGTGTAAGTGTCTCATAAATGAGTGCATATAAGCAGATATAACTTATTTATCCTTTGACCTAACATAGTTGAATCTTTGGGTAAATAATAGCAGGATGAGCTTCACGAGGGGAGAATTTTGAGCTAACCTTCCCCTGTTAGGTCTCATGTGGAGCAGCATTGGGGCTTCTTTAACTAAGAGCCAAAAATTAAAAATAAAGATTTACTAGCCTCCTAAAATGTGCCAGGAACTGGGCCAAGCACTTTACAAATCTTATCTCATTTGATACTCACAAAAACCCTGGGAGGTAGGTACTATTTTTGTCACCATTTTACAGATGAGGAAACTGAGGTAGACTTCACTTAAGTGACTTGCCCAGAACCACAAAGCTAATAAGTATCTGAGGTCAAATTTGAACTCAGGTCTTCCTGACTTCTGACCCATCACTCTATACACTGCACCACCTACCTGCCTTCTCCTGATCCTTAACCTCTTTTGTCCTGCTTTTTTTCTCCTGCCTTTAGAACAAGGGGTATTAGAGACAGTGATAATCTCATGAGCTTTGAAAGGTGAGAAAGACTGGCCACTAGAAATCTGGGAACCATAGAGCAATCTGGTATTTGCTGGGAGCCAGACTGTGTGCCATAAAGTCCTGAGAAATCTGCTCAACTCAACCCAGCAGTAGCAGACTACTGCTATCCATGGGCTATGGTGCATTTAGAAGTGAAGCAGGGCAGATACATGGTGGGAAATCTGTTATATTTGAACCCAAATTCTATTGTGCTGTAAGAAACTATGAGCAGGAGGAGTTCAAAGAAACCTGGAAGGACTTGCATGAACTGATGATGAGTGAGATGAGCAGAACAAGAAGAACATTGTACACAGTATCATCAACATTGTGTGTTGGTCAACTGTGATAGACTAGATTCTTCTCACCAATACAATGGTACAAAAAAGTTCCAAAGGCCTAATGATGGAAAAGGCTTTCCAAATCCAGGAAAAAAAGGAACTGTGGAATATGGATGCTGATTGGATCATACTATTTCTTTTGTTTTTGGTGCTGTTGTTTTTCTTTTTTGAGGTTTTTCCTTTTTGCTCTGATTCTTCTCATATAACATGACTAATGCAGAAATGTGTTTGATGTTATTTTATATATATAAAAGCTATATCAGATTACCTGCAATCTGAGGGGGGGGAGACAGGGGAGGGAGGGAGAAAATTTTGAAATTAGAAATCTTATATAAACAAATGTTGAAAACTATCTCTACATGTAACTAGAAAATAATAAAATACTTTTATTATTAAAAATTTTGATCCCAAACTCCTCAGGAATGGGGGTGGTAGAGGAGAAGGTGTACAGCACCCCAGATGTTGGAAAGAAATGAATGTCACTTGTTTATTACCACCACCTCTTGATTTTAGCTCTGGGAAGATTATTCATATAAGTATGCTATTAACAAGTAATAGGGGCAGCTAGGTGACACAGTGGATAGAACACTGGCCCAGGATTCAGGAGGACCTGAATTCAAATCCAGCCCCAGACACTTAACACTTATTAGCTATGTGATCCTGGGCAAGTCACTTAATCCCAATTGCCCCACAAAAACAAAAACAAAAACAAGTAATGGCATCTTTCTCTGGGTTTAGGATATATGTGTATATATATTATATATATATATATACACACACACATATATATATACATTCATACATACATACATACATACATATATACATATATATAGGTGTGTTCAAGAAAAGAAAAAAATCTATTGCTATTCTGCATTTAGTTAGGAGTAAAACTACTGCAAGACCTTAGCTACTTGGAGATCACTTAGAGCATTTAACAGGTTACATGCCCAAGGTCACTATCTTACTGCCCCATTCCAAATCTAGACTTCTCATGTTCTTGATATTTATTTATCTTTGGGAAGTGCCCATTCTACACTACCCTCCCAACTTCGTTTCCTGGCTTGGGTCTCCTGTGGCATAACTACTCCAGTTCTATACCCTATGAGTATTGTACTCCTAAAACTATATTTCACGAGCCTCCACTGATATATTTATTTACTTTTAGTTGTCAGCCTGATACAGTTAGCTCAAAGCAAAAGTATTTACTGGATGGGGCACAGTGGATAAAGCACCAGCCCTGAAATTCAGGAGGACCTGAGTTCAAATCTGGCCTCAGATACTTGACGCTTACTAGCTGTGTGACCCTGGGCAAGTCATTTAACCCTCATTACCCTGCCCCCCCCAAAAGTATTCACTGGAATAGTATAGGAAGAAGAGCAGCAACATGAAGGATTTCCTCCATAAATTTGAGACACACTTTCAAATAAATGCACACAAGAATCAATAGATTGAATGGGCACACATAAAGAGTATATTAGTGAAGAGGATCTCCAAATCCAAGAAAAAAAAGGAAAGAAAGAACTGTGGAGTATAGATGCTGATTGAACCATATTATTTCTTTTGTTTTGGGTGCTGTTGGTTTTTTTTTTCTTTCTATTTTGAGGTTTTGCATCACTGCTCTGATTCTTTCTCTTGTAACAGGATTAATGCAGAAATAGGATTAATGTTATTATGTGTATATATATGTGTGTGTGTATATATCTATATCTATATCTATATGTATAGAGATATATAGATATAACCTATATCAGATTACCTGCTGTCTAGGGGAGGGGGGAGGGAGGGGTGGGAGGGAGAAAAATCTGAAATTGTAAAGCATGTATAAACAAAAGTTGAGAACTATCTTTACATGTAATGGAAAAAATAAAATACCTCATACATAAAAAAAAGAGTATATTAGTAGAATGGCACACTTAGAGAATACACTTGGCCAGAGAAATGCAAACCTCAAATGCTAAGATCCCTAATGTCCTTTCTCTTTCCATAATGTCATTGCTCTCATCCCCATTAGGGAAAGGTATATCTGCTGGGTATATTGGTGCACTTGGCTCTTTGAGCCTGCTCCTTTCCTCAGTTCAACTCTATAACTGGACTCTCTTCTTGACTTCTAGAGATCCTCCCTCAAATGACTCCTTAGAGGATGACATGTCTGCAGACCAGGCTGGATTAAGAAAACCCGTCAAGATTAATCCTTCAGCCATGAAATGGTTAATTCTCCTACTCTTCCTTTGAATTGATGGAGAAAATTGTCTGTCTCTCCTAAAGATGCAATGAAGTGCGAACATTCCTTTACAATTTCTATACTAGCTAATTAAAAAGAAGAGGAAGGAAAATAAAATAACCAAAAATTAAAAATAATTAGGCAAAATCACGCAAAAAGAATCTTCCAGACACAATTATATGCCAGTTAAGCTAAGAATTCAGAAAATATAGATGACTATCTATAAAAAATAAACTACCCAAATTAACAGAAAATAAAATGATAATGTAAATCAATTTCAGAAAATGAAATTTAGCTAAATGTAAAGAAATAACCAAGGGGGAGGGGAGGGAAGGCAAGAAAGACCTTGCACCATTACACTTGAATTCTATCAAACATTTACAGATCAAACAATGCCTATATGTCACAAATTATTCTCAAATTTTGAGAAAGAAAATGCCACTAAATTCTTTTTGTGTTACAAATATAATCATAATACCTAAACTAGAGGTTAAAGCAAAGAAAAAGAACTATAGACTAATGTCAATAATGAATATTGATTTTTAAATTGTGAATAAAATCACAACAAAAAGCACTACATCAAAAAAAATTATTCACTTTGATCCAGCTAGATTTATACCAGGAATGCAAAAAATAGTCCAACATTAGGAAAATAAGTAACCTATTTAATAATATTAAAACAAAAGCACCCCAAACTATTATTATCTCAATAGATATAGGGAGGGAGAAAACCTTTGACAAAGTACAGGACTTATTTGTCCTCCAAACCCTGCAAAGCATAGGCATAAAAGGACCCTTTTTATTGTTGCTGTTTTTTCTGCAGGGCAATGAGGGTTAAGTGACTTGCCCAGGGTCACACAGCTAGTCAGTGTCAAGTGTCTGAGGCCAGATTTTAATTCAAGTCCTCCTGAATGCAAGGTTGGTTCTTTATTCACTATGCCACCTAGCTGCCCTGAGCTTATTGTTTCTAATAGCAATCATATATCACAATTTATTCAGTCATTCCCCAATTGAAGGACATACCTGCAGTTTCCAGTTCTTTGCCACCACAGAGAAAGCTGCTATATACAATTTAATATTATTCCTTTATATCTTTCATATGCTTAATATAATTTACTTGTGACTCTACTTGCTTCACTTTTGTAGGGCTGTTGGCTACTCCTTGCCTTTTCCTCATTCTGTAACCTGTTCCTCTCTGAAGCCTTGTAGGCAGAAATAGAGACAAAGGTACTTCTTCATGACTTCTGATGTGCTTCGTCATGGGATCCAGGCCAATGATTCTGGGACTTAAGCTTAATTAGTTCTCTTCTCCCTTGTCTCTGGCTCCATGAAATAGATTCCCCTTTTTCAATCTCAAAAAGAGACCAATGATAGCAGACAGTCACAATTGCCCTGCTTGGCCCAGAAAGGACAGATATCTGGGAACTTGGAGATAGTTTTGGATATATTCTGGTTGAAGGAGTACAAAGGACCTGAACGACCCCCTTTAGCTCTGAAACAACCCATTTTGTGACCTTGAGGCTTGATAACATTTTCATTTCTTTATTAGGGAAGAAAGGGAAACTTCACATTGTCCCCTGTCTGCCAACTACCCATCCATTTATTCACTTCCATTTATTGGACAGATATTTGTTGAGCCCATACTACACAGACAGTTCTTAGCAGGACACTGCAAGGGATACAAAGAAGTATAAGATAGAATGTTCACATTCCAAGAATGTGCACACTGATTGAGAAATTAATAGCCATCCAGACATGTGACCACTAAGTAATAGGAGAAAGTAGTATGGAGTTAAGTGCAATTAGTGTGGAACTAGAAGATATATTTCTGTTGTCCTATGGATTCAATGATATGTTGTATCAATACAATAAGACTGCACACAACTGAATTATTGAAGAAAGGAAAATTTTAACACTATCTGGTGAATCCATTCATATAAAAACCAATAGGTGAAGTTAAGTCTAAACATTTTATCTCAGAAGTTTTTGTTACTCTTGTAATTTTACAAAATTCATAGAACCTTAGGATACAGGAGTAATGCTGGGGACTGCTCCTGTCCATGCTCACATCTGTTTGGTCTTCATTTTTAAGCTGTTTGTATGACCATGGAAGAAGACACCCCAAACTTGCCATGAGCACACTGGCAAAGTTTGCCAAGAATTCTGAAAACACACTTGTACCATAGCTGCTCCTCCCACTTGCTATGCCAAAGTGGTAGGTTCCTCATAAGAAAGACAAAAAAATCAAACTACTTTCCTGAGGATACCATTTGCTTAGGATTGCTTGATTTGGAAATAATAGTGCGATGCTATTTTTAAAAGGGGCAGGGCAGGGGAAGTGATATGAATACTCATTGGACCTCTCCTTGTGACTCTTGTCGCATTCTGGGCTTTAAAATCAAGTTTAAAAAATTAAGAAGTGCCCTACAGATGGAAAGATGGGAAATTACACTCTCTCCTTCTAGAATAGCTCTTTGATAAAGGAGAAGGATTTGCTTTTTACCATTTCCACTGAAGACAATGAGAAAAAGCATTTCTGAGAGGTGCAATTAAAGAGAGACTCAATGTAGCCATCCAGAAGGATTTTTTAATTTCCCAGAGCACAAGGATCATTAGGCATTAGAAATGGAATGCCCTTTTATGTCTTGAAAACCTTTGCTTAATATTTTAGGTGTGTTTTTGTGTGAAGTTAAGTGTGCTGGAGGAAATGACTTTTTTTTTTTAAGTGAGGCAATTGGGTTTAAGTGACTTGCCCAGGGTCACACAGCTAGTAAGTGTCAAGTGTCTGAGGGCGGATTTGAACTCAGGTCCTCCTGAATCCAGGGCCAAAGCTTTAACCACTGTGCCACCTAGCTGCCCCCTAGAGTTTTTTTTTTTTAGTGAGGCAATTGGGGTTAAGTGACTTGCCCAGGGTCACACAGCTAGTAAGTGTTAAGTGTCTGAGGCCGGATTTGAACTCAGGTACTCCTGACTCCAGGACCGGTGCTCTATCCACTGCACCACCTAGCTGCCCCTAGGAAATGGCTTTTTAAAATCTGTTTAAAATACTATTTTATTTTTTTAATTACACGTAAAAACAGTTTTTAACATTCATTTTTCAGAATTTTGAGTTCCAAATTCTCTCCCTCCCTCTGGACCTTCCCCCATCATGGAGAAGGCAAACAATTTGATATGTTATACATGTTCAGTCATTCAAAATATTTTCATATTACTCATCTTCTGAAAGAAATCACAGAATAAAAAAAAACCTTAACCCAAACAAAACAAGAAATATAAAGTAAAAAAAGTATGCTTTGATCTGCATTAAGATCCCATCAATTCTTTCTCTGGAGGTAGATAACATTTTTCATTATAAGTCCTTCAGAACTGTCTTGGATCATGGTGTTGCTAAAAATAGCTAAGTCATTTACAGTTGATCATCATACAATATTGCTATTACTATGTACAATGTTTTTCTGGTTCTACTCAATTTAATCTGTGTTAGTTCATGTAATACTTTCCAGGATTTTCTGAAAGTATCGTTCTCATCATTTCTTATAGCACAGAGACATTCCATCACAATCATATACAACTTGTTAGCCATTCCCCATTTAATGAGCATGCCACATTAACTGCCAGGGATGGTCAATTTAATGATGTCAAGCTGACTCTGGCTTGATGTTTGTTGCTTGACAAATTTTGAAGCAATTCATTATTTATTTGTTTTGTTTTGTTTTGTTTTACTAAAAAGTGATGCTTTGTCTGACCGCAAACATTTGGAACATTGTCATTACAGATTCCTGATCCATCACACCAAGAAAATACATGTGTCAATCTCCCAAATGGTCAACCTTGCACATAATTTAACAAAAGTTGGCTCTAAATGCTGGGGAAAAAATGAGCTGTATGCAGGGCTGTATGTATTTTTTCTTTTCTGCTTTTTTCAAAACTTTATTTATTTATTTATTTGCCTGTTTATTTATTTAAATAGTAAGAATTTTTTAATAGTTTTTTGGGGGTTCCAATTTTATCCCTCTTTCCCTCTCCCTGAGGTGGCAAACAATCAGATAAGGGTTATACATGTATTACTATGTAAAACCTTACCATATTTGTCATTTTGAACAAGAAAACTTGATTAAAAGGGAAAAAATGAAAGAAAGTGAAAAATAGCATGCTTCAGTCTATTCCATCAATATCAGTTCTTTCTTTAGAGGTGGATAGTATTTTCAACAATAGTCCTTTGAGATTTTTTTGGATCATTGTATTGTTTTTTGTTTGTTTGTTTTTGCAAGGCAATGAGGGTTAAGTGACTTGCCCAGGGTCACACAGCTAGTCAGTGTCAAGTGTCTGAGTCCAGATTTGAACTCAGGTCCTCCTGAATCCAGGGCAAGTGCTTTATCCACTTTATCCACTTTATCCACTTTATCCACAGTGCAATCTAGCTGCCCATTGTATTGTTGATAATAGTCAAGTCATTCACAGTTCTTCATCAGACAAATATTGCTGTCTCTGTGTACAGTGTTCTCTTGATTCTATTCACCTCACAATACATCATTTCATACATGTCTTTCCAGGCCTTTCTGAAAGTCATCCTGCTTGTCATTTCTTATAGCACAATAATATTCCATCACCATCATAAACCACAGCTTGTTTATCCATTCACCAATTGATGGGCATTCCTTTGATTTCCTATTCTTAGCCACCACAAAAAGAGCTGCTAGAAATATTTTTGTACAAATAGGTCTTTTTCTCTTTTGGGGGATGTCTTTGGGATATAAACCTAGCAGTGATATTGCTGGATCAAAGGGTATGCACAGTTCTATAGCCCTTTGAGAATAGTTCCAAATTGCTCTCCAGAATAGTTGGATATTTTCACACCTCCACTAATAGTGGATTAGCGTCCCAGCTTTCCCACATCCTCTCCTCTTTTCTGTTTTAATTCTATTGTCAAGACTTTTTACCTTGCGATGCCAATAAAAAAAAAATCTCTGTCAGATGAGTACTCTGTATAAATAATGTTTACTCTTTCTTTTAAGCACAGCACCTAAAAAAATCCCAAATAAAAACCCCTTAATCAATTTATTTTTAAAAACTCTAGGGGCAGCTAGGTGGCACAGTGGATAGAGCACCGGCCCTGGAATCAGGAGTACCTGAGTTCAAATCCGGCCTCAGACACTTAACACTTACTAGCAGTGTGACCCTGGGCAAGTCACTTAACCCCAATTGCCTCACTAAAAAAAAAAAAAAAAAAAAAACTCTAGGGGGCAGGTAGGTGGCGCAGTGGTTAAAGCTTTGGCCCTGGATTCAGGAGGACCTGAGTTCAAATCCGCCCTCAGACACTTGACACTTACTAGCTGTGTGACCTTGAGCAAGTCACTTAATCCTCATTGCCCTGCAAAAATTAAAAAAAAAAACTCTACACTTTCAGAAGTTCATGGAACTGAGGCTTAAAAACTAAATGGTTCAAATTAGATTGAGGCAATAAATAAGAGTAGGCTTCTTTGGGTCGTGCCATCATATAAAGCCCTGCAAAAGAAGTGTGATTCCTATTCCACAGGTGAGGCTTTCCTACAGCTTCAAAACCAGGTGAATGTACAGATAGGCACTAAGTCCTTTAGCAGAAATTTAATATTCAAATATGTTTATGCATAAATATCTTCGCATACCCTTTGATAGAGGTGCTCCTTAAAAAACTCTTATTTTTCTGCTTTCTTTTTTATCTAGGCTACATTTGAATTATTTGTAAAAAAAAAAAAACTTTTAAATTTGATATAATCAAACTTATCCATTTTACACCTCACTCTGTTCTCTATTTCTTATTTATTCATAAATTGTTTGCCTATCCTTAAGTCTGATAGGTAATATATTCCATGTTCTTCAATTCTTTTTTGGTAATATCTCGCTTTACATAAAGGTCATGTATCTATTTTGGCCTTATCTTGGTAAATAGTATAAGATATTGCTCTATGCCCAATTTTTGCCATACTTCCAGTAGGGCAGACTTTCCAGTTTTCTCAACATTTTTTTGACCAAATTATGAATTCTTATCCCAAAATCTTAATTCTTTACATTTTTTCAAATGAAAGGTTACTGTATTTCTTTGCTGCTGTAAATTGTATGTCTACTCTGTTCCATTGATCTGCCTTTCTATTTTTTAGCCATACCAAATAGTTTTGGGGGGGGTTTTTGGTTTTGTTTTTTTGTGAGTCTTTTTTGCAGGGCAATGGGAGTTAAGTGACTTTCCCAGGATCATACAACTAGTAAGTGTCAAGTGTCTGAGGCCAGATTTGAACTCAGGTACTCCTGAATCCAGGGCCGGTGCTTTATCCACTTCGCCACCTAGCCGCCCCCCCCAAATAGTTTTGATAATTACTGCCTTAGTTTAAGATCTGGCACTGCTAAATCTCCTTCTTTTACATTTTTTCCCACTAGTTCTTGTGATATTCTTCACTTTTTGCTCTTCCAAATGAATTATTGTTTTTTCTAATTCAGTAAAAAAAATTGGTAATTTAATTGGGATTGCATTGAATATATTTAGATTACTTTAGGTAACAGTGTAATTCTTATTATATTGGCCTTGCCTACCCATGAACAATTAATATTATTTAAATCTGATTTTATTTGTATAAAAAGCTTTTTTAAAAAATATTTTGTTTATATACTTCCCAGGTTTGTTTTGGCAGTTGTACTCCCAGGTATTTTATAATGTCTAGAGATATTTTAAAGGGGGTGTTTTGTTTTGGTTTTTTTACTATCTCTTCTTACAGGGTTTTGTTTGTCATGTATAAGAATGCTGATGATTTGTGTGGAATTACTTTATATCCTACTATTTTTCTATAAGTATTATTTCAACTAGCTTTTTTGTTTAGTCTTTGGGATTTTCTGAGTATTATTTAAATTATTGGTGGCTAGATTGTTTGTAGCTAGGGTTTTCTAAATTATTACTACTTATAAAAAACTGCTGGGAAAATTGGAAAATAGTATGGAAGAAAATAGGTACAGACCAACATCTTACATCATACGTCAAAGTAAAGTCAAAATGGGTACAAGATCTAGACATAAAGGGTGATGCCATAGGCAAATTAGGAAAGGAAGGAATAATTTACTTGTCAGAACTGTGGAGAGAGGAAGAATTTATGACCAAAGATGAGATAGAGAACATAATGAAATGCAGAGTGGATCATTTTGACTACATTATATTAAAAACAGGTTGCACATGGCAAAGAAGTGGAAATAAAGGGAATGCCCATCAATAGGGGAATGGCTAAACAAGTTGTGGTATATGAATGTAATGGAATACTATTGTGCTGTAAAAAACAATGAGCAGGAGGAGTTCAGAGAAACCTGGAAGGACTTACATGAACTGATGCTGACTGAGAGAAGCAGAACCAGAAGAACATTGTACATAGTAACAGCAACATTGTGTGATGAAGAATGGTGATAGACTTGGCTCTTCTCATCAGTGCAATGATACAAAACAATTTCAAAGAACTCATGATAGAAAATGTTCTCAACATCCAGAAAAAAGAATAGTGGATTATGAATGCAGATTGGGCCATACTGTTTCTACTTTGGGGCTGTTGTGGGGTTTTTTCCTTCTTTTTTCAGGTTTTTCCCTTGTGCTCTGATTCTTCTTTCACAAGAAGACTAATGTAGAAATATGTTTAATGTGTTTGTACATATATAATTTATATCAGATTGCTTTCTGTCTTGGGGAGGAGGGAGGGAAGGGAGGGTGGGAGAAAAATGTAGAACTAAAAATCCTATGAAAATAAATGTTGAGCAGCAGTGAGGGGGCTTGGGGAAGCTGAGCAACTTGCACGATGTCAGGTCGCGAGGATGGTAAGACGAAGCCTCTGAAACAGCCCAAGAAGCAAACCAAGGAAATGGATGAGGAAGATATAGCTTTCAAACAAAAACAAAAAAAGAACAGAAAAAACTGGAAGTGTTAAAAGCAAAAGCTGCTGGGAAGGAACCACTTGCCAGTGGTGGAATTAAGAAATCTGGCAAAAAGTAGATGTTTCTTTGTAGATAAGATGGTGATTCCTTTTGGTTTCTTTCTTGCTTTGTGACATCTGCATTTCCTACTTCAACATCTGTTGCCACCTGCAGTCAAGATTGTGTCATCTTAGTCTATTGTACATTGTAATAAACTTTAAAAAAATTAAATAAATGTTGAAAACTATCCTAATATGTAACTGGAAAATAATAAAATACTTTTAAAACGGG
This sequence comes from Dromiciops gliroides, assembly GCF_019393635.1. Classification (NCBI taxonomy): domain Eukaryota; kingdom Metazoa; phylum Chordata; class Mammalia; order Microbiotheria; family Microbiotheriidae; genus Dromiciops; species Dromiciops gliroides. The sequence goes on from NC_057866.1 coordinate 261,233,790, forward strand.
GGAGTGCACAAAGAAAACCAATGCAAACAAGATTAGAAGGAAAGCAGAAATCTGGGAAACAATATTTAAAGGCAGCATTCCTGATAAAGGCCTCATATCTAAAATATATAGAGAATTGGGGGGCGGCTAGGTGGCGCAGTGGATAAAGCACCAGCCCTGGATTCAGGAGTACCTGAGTTCAAATCTGGCCTCAGACACATGACACTTACCAGCTGTGTGACCCTGGGCAAGTTACTTAATCCCCATTGCCCCGCAAAAATAATAATAATAATAATAAAAAAACCCAAAAATAAAAATAAAATAAAATATATATAGAATTGAATCAAATGTATAAGAATACAAGTTATTCCCCAATTGAGAAATGGTCAAAGGATATGAAAAGGCAGTTTTCAGATAATGAAGCCATAAGAAAAAATGTTCTCAATCACTACTGATTAGAGAAATGCAAATTAAAACCATGCTGAGGTACCACCTCACACCTATCCAATTGGCTAATATGTCAAAAAATAAAACATACTATCCACCTCCAAAGAAAGAACTGATATTGATGGACCAGACTGAAGCATGCTATTTTTCACTTTCACTATAACACAAAGGAAAGTAAGAATAAAAATTAAAATAGGAATAGAACATTCGAATTCATAAGGACCGAACTTAAACACGAGGTCAATCTTGACCTGGTTGAAAAGCCAGGAGAAGAGGTTTGGAACACTAAAACCCAGAAGTCCTCTTTGGTCCCACCATCCCTGGTTCATTTTATAAAGTAAAAGGGAGATAGGCTTGAAAATAGGAGGCTAAGGGTACTTAAGAGTTAAATCAGGTACTTAATCTAGGTGCTTAGCCATTAAAAGAAACCCAATTTAAAGAGACAGGAACATGTGGAAATAGGGAAAAAAATTCTTACCAAACTGGAAGATCAGAAGATGAAGGTTCAGCTTTCCTCTTCGCGGTCAGCCATCTGTAAAGTTGCTATCTAGCTATACTGTCTAAAATATCTAATGAGTGGTCGCCAATAAATAAGGGACATAAAGGTGACCCACTTTATCTTGTCAACTGTTTGTGAGATTTGGTGGAGGAGAGAAGGTAGGTTGTTGAGAGGAAAAATGCTTTTTAACCAATAATTGTACATTATTAACTTTGCGTTTTATTTCCTCCACTGATTACAAAATTCAAAATATTCTTGCCAAAATTGTGTTTACCCCAATTCCTTTCACATGTTTGTCATCTGGAAGTGTCTTTTCAAAAAGGCCTTATAAATTCATTAATCTTATGTAAAATATCTTATCAAGTTATAAACAAGATCCAAATTATTTGTACCTTTTATTCAGTACCATGTCCTTTATCCTAGATTCCCATTTGGACATTTCAGTTAGCAATAGTTGTAAAATTTTAACTAGGCCAAAGATTCAAGTTAGAGAGCTGCAAGAAGAGAGAACCTAAGTTCAAAAATGTGCCTTGGCAGCCCATTCAGGGTGTTGAACTTGCCTAATGGCAATGAGGTTTGGAGACTGGGGAGGGGAAAGAATTCCTAAATGAAAAAGAATTAGAGGGCTTCCACGCCATCCATTCCCAGTGTTGAAGTGTTGAAGTTTTTAAAATTCCCACATGGACCAGAATGCATCAAATGGACAGAGTGGCATCTAGAACATCTAGAACACAGCTAGACACCCAAGAACTTTGCACCATCCATCTCAGGCCTGACCCTCAAGAGCAATTGCCTTTTCTGTAGCTCACTTTAATTCTTAAATTTGGCTCCACTGGCAGCTAAATGGTGCAGTGGATAAAGCACTGGCCTTGGATTCAGGAGGACCTGAGTTCAAATCCAGCCTCAGACACTTAACACTTACTAGCTGTGTGACCCTGGGCAAGTCACTTAACCCCAATTGCCTCACCAAAAAAAAAAAGAAAAGAAAGAAAAAAGAAATGATGGTAGAAAATAATTGAAATCATTGGTAGTAATAATTATCTTGGCTATATTGAGGTATAAATCAAAAGTTTAAAGCTATATGACCAGATGGCACCTCCTGCAACCTTGAAAAAGCTGAGATGCCCCTCATCAGTATGAAGCAACCTGAGTATTCATGGGAGACACAGCAGCACAGGTAGAGAGAAACAATAAGCTCCTATTCTTGGAGAGTCATGGATAGATATAGGCCAGAGAAGAAGGGGAGGGAAATGAGAAGAGATAGTGGAAAAGGAGGAAGGAAGAAATGGAGAATAAACATAGGAGAAGAAGAAATTTAAAACAAACTTGAGTAGCCATTTCAATTAACATCATCAGTCTAATTATTCTACCTAAACAAATATACATTTCTAGTAAACTCAATTTCAAAACGAATTTTTTAAAAGGATCATTTCCTCAGATACTCTTATACCTCAAAGGAAAATACCACTCATTTTAAAGTCAGTTGCTAACTCTAGCAGACTCTCCCTCTATAAGGAGTTTAGATTCACTCTGTGAGACCTAATCACAGAGTCCCAGGATCTGAGTCCAAGGGTTAAGTAGTCTAATTTGTATCTGATCAAGAATGTCATCTATGACTTGACAGATAAGTGGTCATCCAGCCCCTGCTTAAAAACCTCTCATGAGAGCTGAACCACCATCTTCCAAGTCAATCCATTCCATTTTCTGGCAGCTCCAATGGTTAGGAAGTTTTCCCTTTCCTTGAGCTTAAACCCATCTTTCTGAACTTCCATCCATTCTTCCTATTTAGGGCCATTGGCACCCAACATTTTCAGATGACTCCCACATCAACATGAAAATCCTTCAAAGACTTGTCTCTTCAATCAATTCCCTCACCATCATTGTTGCCTTCTTGTGGAAAAGTTTTCTCTTTTCTGGTGTAGTGCACTGGATCTCAAGTTAAGAATTTTGAGGTTTAAATCTCACCCCTACCACCTGCTGACTGTCTACTCTCTGGACCAGGAATTTAACTTCTCTGAGACTTAGTTTTCTTTTGGCAAAGGGGAATAATAAGACCTATAGCATCTATCTTAAGTAATTGTTATATCAAATGATATGATTTATGTATAGCACTATGAAAATCTTAAAGTGTGATATAAATGTCAGTTATTTTCCTTATTACTATTATTGTAGTCCTACTCAACTCCTTTTGTGATATAAATATGGTGCTGACACCTAAATCAAGGAGAGCAAAAACAGAGAAAAAATGTAGATCAATTTCATTCATGAGTATTGAGGCAAAAATTCTAAATAAAATACTAGTTACATGATGACAGCAATATATCACAAAGATTATACAATGCAACCAAATGGGATTTATACAAGGAATTCAGGGATGGTTCAATTTAAGAAAAATTATTAACAGAATTGATTACATTAAAGCCAACAAAAATCATATTATTATATTAATAGGTACAGAAAAAGTCTTTTGTTAGCATTTCTTTTTTCTTTTTTCTTATTTATTTATTTATTTAGAATTTCCCCTCACCTTACATGTAAAAACAAATTGTAACATCGATTTTTATAACTTTGTGTTCCAAATTCTCTTCCTCCCTCCCTACCCCCTTAAGAACTCAAGCAATTTAACATAAGCTATAAATGTTCAGTCGTGTAAAACATAGCAGAAAAGACTTTTAATTAACCCAAGACTCATTTTTATTAAAAAAAAAACACTTGAAAGCACAGGCATAAATGGATTTTTCCTTAAAATGATAAGCATCTATCTAATACCTTCAGCAAGCATTATCTGTAATGGGGATAAGCTAAAAGCCTTCTCAGTAAGATGCCCATTATCACCACTATTGTTCAATATTGTACTAGAAATGCTAGCAATAGCAACAAGAGAAGAAAAAAATATTGAAGGAATCAGAATGGACAATGAAAAGATAAAACTATCTCTTTCTGCAGATGATATGATGGTATACTTGGGAAAATCCTAGAGATTCAACTAAAAAAGTAGTTGAAAAAAATAATTGTAGCAAAGTAGCAGCATATAAAATAAACCCACATGAATTATCAATATTTCTACATATCACTAACAAAGCCATGTAAGGAGAGTTGGTAAGAAATATGTCATTTAAAATAACCATGGACAATATAAAATAACTGGGAATATTCTTACAAAGTCAAATTCAAAAACAATATGAACATAATTTTTAAAAATATTTTATACAAATAAAGTTATATTTAAATAATTGGAGAAATTTTAATTGTTCATGGATAGGCTACACCAATATAATCAAAATGACGATTCAACATAAATTGGTCAATTTATTCAGCACCATCCCAATTAAAGTACCAAAAAAAATTTGTTAAGATAGAAAAATATTACAAAATTCATTTTGAAGAACAAAAGTTCAAGAATATCAAATGAATTAAAATTTTAAAATGTAAACAAAGGGGGTCTAGCTGTCTAGCTGTCTAGCTATCACCATAACCTCAGCTTAGATCCCTTAGTATGGGTCTCAAACCCCTTATCCAGTCTGTCCCTAATTATTTAGTTGCAATATCCATGCCATAACCTTATACTTCTGCCACATTTTCTATAGTGACTAGAATTTCCCCACTGATCACCCAGGTCCCAGGATTCACCCTGATATTATTTAGACATATTATGAAATTAAAAAGGAAAAAGAATCCCAAAGTTCATATCCTAAACCCATTCAAAATTAATCCTAATTTTCATGAATTTGCAAGTATGAAGTTGGGGATCTTAGTCTGGGGAAAACTATTTAATGTGGGAAACAAAGTCTAATTCAAGCACCAGTAGATTGAAGAGGGTAACACCCTCTGGCACAAGTGATCATCACACACCATGGAAAGATCAGTCATAGAACACCATCATGATTGTTTATGCTTGTCTTTTTTATTTATTGAAACACTGGGGAAGGATAAAAAAAAAATTTTCTTAACTCTGTTGGTTTGATGCCAACAGAGAAACAAAACTGATGGATAAATTGTGGGTCCTCAATTCTGTCTCTGTCTTCTTCCATTAGTCAACTAGAAAACAAAAAAGATATGTTAAGTGAAAATGATTTTTAAATATCCTACTATTTTATTTTCCCAATTATATGTAAAGATGATTTTTAACTTTCTTTTTTTTTTTAATTTTGAGTTCCAAATTCTTTTCCTCCTTCCCTCCCTTACTCTTCCCTGAGACAATAAGCAGTTTGATATGTTATACAGGTATACTCATCCAAAACATATTTCAATATTAGTCATTTCTTATGGCACAATCATATTCCATAACAATCATATACCTAAAATTGTTCAGCCATTCCCCAAGTGATGGGCATCCCCTCAATTTCCAATTCTTTGCCACAAGAAAAAGAGTTGCTATGGGTATTTTTGTATAAATATGTCCTTTTCCCTTTTTTAAAAAAAATCTTTTTGGGATATAGATCTAGTAGTGGTATTGCTGTATCAAATGATACACACAATAAAAATTATTTTTTAAATCATTAAACAAAAATAATAGTTTCATATTTCCCCCCTCCTTTTTGAAAAAAAAAAAACATTTCTTTTGTTTTTACATCACCTACTTTTCCCAGTATAATTCTCCCTCCATCACTTCCTGGAGAGACATTCTTTATGTGGGTAATTTAAAAAACAAAGTTTACCCAAATTAACACACTTACTAAGTCTAATTCTATACATAATGTTTTATACCCATAGTCTCCCTTCCTCTCCTTATTTGAGAGAAAATTGATTGAACCTATCCAAAACAAGGTAGAAAGCAGTAATGGATTCAAACCGGTGCCTATCTGTATATTCCATAAAGATCGGAAATTTAAATAGGTCCTTTCTTCCTGAGGTGAAAAATCCTGCATAGATTTCACATATGCCTGCCTTGGATACTCATTACAATACTACACCATGTCAAATATAGTAGGATTCAGTACAAAACAAGTTCCCTTCAGCCTCCATCTTAAGAGGAGTGATTTCTCAAAGACCAGCAGCCCCTTTGACTATAACGACCCAGTGTTATAGAGCCAAATTCAGGCTTCAGTATTGCCCACATGCCAGGCAACATGGCATAGATCATAAAATTCTGGACTTCAAGTCAAGAAGATTTGGACTAGTACCCCACATCTGACACTTATTATCAAGTCACTTAAACTCAACTAAGACCAAGATATCCATCGGCTGTGAAATGTGTCAGTGAAGAGTACTCCCACAAAGTTGAAATCCCAGATACTTAACATAGCAACCTATTGCCAATGAAATATCCAAAGAGAGTTACCTGAAATGCTAGTGGCGGCTTATCCGTCTGGTGTTTAAGCTAAGGCAGCTTGAGCTGAAGCAACCAGTTTGGGACCCTGCATGCAAAGAAATCACACATGTGTAAGAAAGAGATTCCAGAGAGCCCAAGCCTAAGGTCCCTGAAATGGGGCTCTGAGTATTATGCACTGCCTTTGAATGTCCAAAAACATCCCTATGAAAGGGTATGGGAAGATGTGTATAAACATCCTTGACTGTTAGATTTCCTCTAAAGGACAAGGTGCCTATCTCTATAGTCATCTGGTTTTAAAACTATAGGAAAGTCTCTTCTGAGAGAGAGAGAGAGAGAGAGAGAGAGAGAGAGAGAGAGAGAGAGAGAGAGAAAGAGAGAGAGAGAGAGAGAGAGAGAGAAAGAGAGAGAGAGAGAGAGAAAGAGAGAGAGAGAGAGAGAGAGAAAGAGAGAGAGAGAGAGAGAGAGAGAGAGAGAGAGAGATTAGATTTCTTTTGCTGGACCCTAGATGATGGCAAAACCTGGAGGAGCAATGGACATTACAGAGAGATGTAGTGAAGTCAGGGCAGCCAGGTGGTGCAGTGGATAAAGCACTGGCCCTGGATTCAGGAGGACCTGAGTTCAAATCCGGCCTCAGACACTTGACACTTACTAGCTGTGTGTGACTTTGGGCAAGTCACTTAACCCTCATTTCCCCACAAAAAAAAAAATGAAGTCTTCTACCTCAAAGTCTTTAAGTGGAGCTTAGATGATAAACTGTTGGGTGGGGAAGAGAGAGAATTCTTGGGCAGATAGGGTTTGGATTAAATCAAGGGCTCTTAATTTTTTTTTAGTATTGGTAACTGTTTTTCAATATAATTGGTTTCCTTGACATTCATGTGTGCTTTATTTTTTGAAATCTCAAAAACATTATTTTGAGAAGGCATCCATAGGATCCACCAGGCAGCCAGAGGTCCAATAAAGAAAAAAGGTTAAGAATCCCTGACCTAGATGGTCTCCGAAGTCCCTTCCAACTCTAAGATTCTAGATTCAGTGACTGGGAGAAACTAGGGGTGTTTTACCACCTGAGCATAAGCATTCAGATCTGGCTGGGATACAGATTGGTACTTTTCACAAAAAAAAAAAATGGCCAACTAAAGGAGTTCTATTAAATCTTATGCATTCTTCAAATGCTACACATGTATGATCTTCATGATCTTCATTCAACCTGACCCATATGTGACAGGGGAGACTGATAACCATTTGACAAGTAAAAGAAAACTACAAGTGCCCAACAAAAATGAAACATTCATTGGACACATAAGAATACTTTAGTCAAATGGGAAAAGGGAATAGACTCTTGTTTCCAAAATAGCCAGTGATGACTTTGTAGGAAGCTAAAGTAAGAAACCCAAGTATTCTTGACTAAGCCCCCATTTGAGGTGTCACCAAGAATTCCCACAGACAGATGCATTAAAAGAAAAAGAAGTCCATACATCTTCAGCAAAGCAGGCTTCCTGGTTGTCAGCTTTGCAACACTTCTCCACGAATGCAGAGAACTCAGTAATGACACCCTTGAGTTGGTCATCAGTCATCTTGGGCTTGTGTTTCACAAGTTCTGCAAGTACACTGGAATGAAAGAAAACACAGAAATGGGCATGAAATGTATGGAGCAACCAGGTTGGCCAACCATGGATCATTTGCCCTTAGCTCTTGTTCACAAATCACAGGGAATACACTGACATTGTAGCCTGAAGTTTGGAGAAAGATGTGAAAAAAGAGCATCCTTTTGAAGGCATGAGGGCCTCCTTAGGACATTTTCCTGCCCTCCCCTTCAGGGATCCTAGACATCTTGTAATAGGCTTCATCACATCTAACCAAAGAGATGCTCCTTTCGTATGCATTATCTAAAATGACAGACCCACCAGATAGTGACCTAACTCTCTATTTGCATCTATTTAGGGTTAATAGTAGACTTGGTTGAGTGGCTAGGTGTCATGGTGGATACATTGCTGCACTTGAAGTCAGGAAGACCTGAGTTCAAACACTGCCTCAGACTCTCACTAGCAGAAAACTTAGCTCACGCTCACACTAAAATGTCAGTCTTCCCCTCAAGGAGGAAGCAAATCAGTTGGAGAAAAGCAGGAGACCCAACACTCGTTACCTCTGTTTCTTGTTCTGTTTCTCCTCTTCAGGAAGTGTGCATAGGTCAGCATGGAAGGTGAATGTGTCTGCAGAAAATGCCTTGGGTTCATATGTGTCATCAACTCCCAAGGCAGTGAAGCAGGGTCTGCGGTTCACCAAGGAGTCCTTGCAGCATTTGGTGATTCTGGGGCTCACTGGTGTCTTCTCGTGCAGGCGACACAGTTTGTCAATCACAATGGCCAGCTGAAGAAAAAAAAGAAAAAATCAGGTGAATTCATCAAACTGTAGGGTAGGGTGAACACGTTTAACAGACAAAAGGAAGCTGCTCTATTGAAGCCCAGCCCTATTCATTGCCTCAATCTCATTTGAGTCATTGAATTTTTAAGCTTTCGTTCCACGAACAATTAGAATTTTCTAAGTGTAGGTTTTGAAAAATAAATCAAGGAAGAGATTTTGATTTAGGGGGTTTAGGTGCTCTACTTAAGAGGAGGAGTAACCACTATTTATGTAGTGCCCTCCTCTGCCAGAGATTTGCTTATTGCCATCTTAAGGTTAAAACTCACAAAATAGTATTAAAGTAGAAAAGGAGGGGCAGCCAGGAGGCACAGTGGATAAAGCACCGGCCCTGGGTTCAGGAGGACCTGAGTTTAAATCCGGCCTCAGACACTTGACACTTACTAGCTGTGTGACCCTGGGCAAGTCACTTAACCCCAGTTGCCTCGCTAAAAAAAAAATCCTCACAAAATAGTATTAAAGTAGAAAAGGAGGGGCAGCTAGGTGGCATAGTGGATAAAGCACCAGCCCTGGATTCAGGAGGACATGAATTTAAATCCGGCCTCAGACACTTGACACTTGCTGGCTGTGTGACTCTGGACAAGTCACATAACTCTCATTGCCACACAAAAAAAAAGAAAAGGAAAGGAGAGGAGAGGAGAGGAAAAACTCACATAGCCCTCAGCACAGCTCATTTTCTCTTCGTCACTGGCTTTACAGCATTTAGAGCCAACTTTTGCTAAGTGATGTGCAAGGTTGACAATCGTTGGGGTTGACACTTGAGGTGCTTTCCTGCTATAACGGACCACCATTCTGTAATGACAATGTTCCAAATGTTTTTAGTCAGACAAAATCACTTTTTAGTAAAATAACAACAACAATGGCATTATAAACTTGTCAAGCAACAAATACCTAGAGTCACCTCGATATCATTAAACTGACCAACCCTGGCAGTCAATATGGCCCTTCCATTTTCCTCCCTCCGGCCCTCCACTGTCATTGACTCTGTCACTGATCATTCTACCCAATACTGTGTTTTGCATAGGGGTGAAGAGAACATTTTATGTTCCCCTCAGTGATGATCACATTTTAAGTGATGGAAGTTTCCCAAATATTCCAGTTTTCCCTAATATTAATCTGTCATACATGGGTCTTACTTAAACATTGAACTTATGCAACTCTATAGTTTTTTTTGGGTTTTTTTAAGTGAGGCAATTGGGGTTAAGTGACTTGCCCAAGGTCACACAGCTAGTAAGTGTTAAGTGTCTGAGGCCAGATTTGAACTCAGGTACTCCTGACTCCAGGGCCGGTGCTCTATCCCCTGCGCCACCTGGCTGCCCCCAACTCTATAGTTTCTACCACCTCTTGATATTCTATAAGTTTACTCTCCATTACAAAGAGTAGTCAATCTTTTTATTTGTTGTAAACCATTTTGTTTATATTTCAAACAGTGTCCCAAGTCTCATATTTGCCTAACCCAGTCTAGCATTCTTTGCTCGTTTCCTTTCATAGTTTTTTAGCATTTGATCATATCATCTTTCAAGCTTCAACTTCCCTTGCTGAAGAATCTTATGTCAACACTAGTTCATAGATTTAGAACTGGAAAGGATCTTGGAGGCCATTGAATGCAACACCCTCATCTTACAGAGAAAGAAACAGAAATCTAGTGACTTGCCCAAGATCAGACAGCTAGTAAGTGACAGAGTCAGGTCAGAACCAAGTGTCAAACTCAGGTCTTCCTGACTCCAAACCCAGTGCTCTCTTCACTGCCCCTTGGTGCTTCAGTCTAAAAGTAATAGCAGGGCCAGCTAGGTGGCTCAGTGGATAGAGCACCGGCCTTGGATTCAGAAGGACCTAAGTTCAAATCCAGCCTCAAACACATGCCACTTATGAGCTGTGTGACCCTGGGAAAGTCACTTAACCTTCATTGCCTTGCAAATAAATAAATAAATAAAAGTAATAGTAACCCAGTGAATAACCCAAGTGCTTCAGTTGCAGCCCCAAAGTATTCAAAGAACCAGAGGGTTTCAGGGAGCTTTGAAAAGGAAAGTTGCAGATTTTGTGTTTTATGGCCTTTTATGAGAGACAGTCCTTCTATCCTATTGAACCCTAAATATTAAAACTTGATTGGGGCAGCTAGGTGGCACAGTGGATAAAGCATTGGCCCTGTAGTCAGGAGGACCCGAGTTCAAATCCAGCCTCAGACCCTTGATACTTACTAGCTGTGTGACCCTGGGCAAGTCACTTAACCCCAATTGCCTCACCCCAAAACAAAAAACAAAACTGATCAAGCCACAAAGTCCCACTTACGCATTTTCAAAACCGTATTCTCCAACTTTTTCAAAAAGAGCACAGTTTTCCTTGAGTAAATTTTTGCTTTCTTCAATTACAGCTGCCCGATCGTTGGCCTGAAAGAGATTAAAATGGTGCTTATAGTATGTCCTTTGAAGACATATTACATATATTGCTTACTATTTTTCACTGATTATACCTAATTTAGAAATCATTTTAGAATTAGCCCTCAACATTCATTCCCTCCAGTTGACTTAATTCCTTGCAAAGGCACACCTAAAATATCAAACAACAGTTTTCAAGACTTCTATACAAGGACCTTCTAATTCCAATGCCTTGTGACCCTCATGCTCAGGAAAACTCAGAAATTCTTCTGTATGCCTAGATTGAGGGTCTCTTAAATTGCACCTCTCAGAATGCTTTTTCTCATTGTCTTCAGTGGAAATGGAGAAAAACAAAACCTATTCCTTTGTCAAAGGCCTGTTCTAAAATGAAAGAATGCCATTTGTAACCTTCCCATCTCTACGGCAGCTCTTCTTAGTTCTTTTAACCATTGCTCATAACAACCTGATTTGAAGGCCCAGAATGAAATGAGTCACAAGGACAGGTCCAATTAGCCTTCATGTTACTCCCCTTTTTTTCATATATATAAATATATACACATACATATGCACATATATATGTTGTATAGTATGTATATATACATAGATACACATATACATACCCACATAAATACATATATATATATATATATATATATATACACACAATGTACTATCAGTTCCAGATCATGCAATCCTTAGCACACAGCATCCTTGGGAATGTAGTTTGATTTTTTTTTCTTTCTCATGAGAAACCTACCACTTTGGCATAGCAAGTGGGAGGGTCAGCTGTGGCACAGCACTCTTCAAGTGTGTTTTCATAGTCCTTGGCAAGCTTTAGCAGTGTGGTAACAGCAAGCTCGGGGTGTCTTCTTCCGCTGTCATACAAATAGCTTAAAAATGAAGATGAAAGAGATGTGAGCATGGTAAGGCACAGGACCAATCCCTAGCGCTATTCCTGTCTCCTAAGATTCTATGTTGTAAAATTATGACAACAAAAAAATTCTGAGTTAAAATACTTAGACTTAACTTCATCTATTGGTCTTTGTATTGATGGATTCACCGGATGGTATTAACTTTTCCTTTTTTCAAGAAATCAGTTGTGTGCAATCCTATAGTATATTACGGCATATCACTGAATCCAGAGGACATCATGTTTATAAGACAATACTATCAACTTCTCAATTGGTTTGTACATTCCTGGAATGTTAACATTCTATCTTATACTTCTTTGTATTCCTTGCAGTGCCTTGGTCAGAACAGTGAGTGTAATATGGACTCAACAAATATTTGTCCAATGAATGGGAGTAAATGAATGAATGGGTAGTTAGCTGGCTGCATGGATGGATAAAGAAGAGCTCAGCAGACAGGGGACAATGTGAAGTTTCCCTTTCTTCCCTACTAAATGAATGAAAATCTCATCAAGCCTTCAGGCCACAAAGTAGGTTATTCTAGAACTATATGGACTTTGAGGTCATTAAACTCCTTCAGCAAGCATATGTACAAAATGACCTGCTTTATCTGGGCCAAGCAGGGCAACTATGACTGCCCGTCATCATCTGTCTCTTTTTGAGCTCGAAAAAAGAGTGAATATGTTTCATGGAATCAAAGATGAGGTAGAATTAAGCTAAAGTTACAGTCATTGGCCTGGATCCCATGACTAAATACATCAGAAAACATGAAAAAGCTTTGTCTCTATTTCTGCCTACAAGGTTTCAGAGAGGAATAGGGCATGGAATGAGGAACTGGAAAGAAGTGGCCAACAGCTCTACAAAAGTGAACCAAGTAGAGTCTCTCAGGTAAATGGTATTGGGCATACGAAAGGTACATAAGAATAATATTAAAAGTTTAATTACTAGGGGTGGCTAGGTGGCGCAGTGGATAAAGCACTGGCCCTGGATTCAGGAGTTCCTGAGTTCAAATCCGGCCTCAGACACTTAACACTTACTAGCCGTGTGACCTTGGGCAAGTTGATTAATCCCCACTGCCCCACAAAAAAACAAAACAAAAGTTTAATTACTTGGCTAAGAAGAGATCTTTTGCTTCTTTGTAGTTTTGGCAAGCGTCCTTGGTTTCTACATATTCAGCAAGGAAGTTAGGGAGGTCAGCAGGAATGTCATCATTCTCCAAATCACCAATGCACTGGCTCTTCTCTATTACAGGCTTGTCACAGCATTCTCCAAGTTTGCTGGAGATTGAATCACGGTTCTTACAAATGTAGTCAGAAAGAGCCACCTACAAGCAGTAAGATAAAAATAGTTCAACATGGGTCCAATAGTCTGAGGACTCCAACCAACTCTGCCTTTTCCTTCTAGAATGCCCTGTAGACCCTTCCTATTTTTGATAAACCATCCTTCACATAGATCACTTCCTCTGAACCTCCTTCAGCCTCAGAAAACTGACATTCCCCTGAAGACATTTCATCCCTATCCACCCTCTCCAGAATGGGATGCCTCTTCCCTCATTCTTTGACTCTGTTCCCTCCCCCAACCCTCACCCCTCCCAAACACAGACATTAGGCCAAGAGAGAATGGAGGTGTGAGCGGTTCCTTGCCCCTTCACTGCCATTTTCAGGCCCTTCCCCTACCACCTGCATTCATTGGCTTCATTGGAAGTTCAACCCAACCAGATGGTTTTTATCCACCTCCCCCAGGTCATTCTCCCTCCCTTCTCCTGCATTTCAGTATGTGGTTGCATTTCAAATCTCTCCCCCCTCCTCTCCATCCTCCACTTGGTTGATTTTTCTAAGGCTTAGATCTAACCATGTCAGTCCCCTACTTAGTGAACTTAGTGGGTTCTTAGAACCTCTAGGATCAAATATAAACTGATACCTGAAGTGCTCCATACCCTGATCACTTCCTACCTTTCAAATCTTCCTACACTTTACTCCTCTCCACAAACTCCCATTCAAAGACACTGGCCTACTTCACACTGACTGTCTCCCAGGCCTCAATGCTCTGTCCCCTTTACCTTAGCCTCTTAGCTTTTCTAGCTTTCTTTAAGATAGATTAAGAAGTACCCCATAAAAAAGGGGGGCAGCTAGGTGGCGCAGTGGATAAAACACTGGCCCTGGATTTAGGAGTACCTGAGTTCAAATCCGGCCTCAGACACTTGACACTTACTAGCTGAGTGACCCTGGGGAAGTCACTTAACCCCCACTACCTTGCAAAAAAAAAAAAAAAGAAAAGAAGAAGTACCCCAGTTGGTGATAGATTAGATTCTTCTCACCAATCCAACAGAACAAGAATGTTCCAAAGGACTCATGATGGAAAAGGCTCTCCAAATCCAGGGGGGAAAAAAAAGAACTGTGGAATATGGATGCTGATTGGACCATACTATTTCTTTTGTTTTTGATGCTGTTGGTTTTCTGATTTCGGGTTTTTCCTTTGTTCTCTGATCCTTCTCATATAACATGACTAATGCAGAAATATGTTTAATGTTATTATGTATATTTAACCTATATCAGATTGCCTGCTGTCTAGGGGAGGGAGGGAGGGAGAAAATTTTGAAATTTGAAATCTTATATAAACAAATCTTGAAAACTATTTCTGCATGTAACTGGAAAATAATAAAATACTTTTATTTAAAAAAAAAAAGAAGTACCCCAGTTGCAAGGGCTTTCCCTCCTCAGATTACCTTACATGTACTCTGCCTCTATCTAGCATATTCATTATTTATTTGCATGTTATCTCCTCCCACAAGAATGTAAGTTCTTTGAAGACAGGGACTATTGTTACCTTTTCTTTGTATCCGCAAAGTAGGTGTTTAATAACTGCTTATTGACTGTCTGACCAACTGGCTAGCAGCCATATTTACCTTAGCCTCAATTAATTTTTTTCCAAGATAACAAAAATAATAATAATGATCCTTTTAAGAACTAATTTTGGTGAAGGAAGTAATAGAGAGCTTGAAGGTTCTAGGACCCATGGTGTCAGAGAGAATGGGAAAGTGTCTCAAAACACAGGTATGGGAGGAGAGAAACAATAAGAACACTAGAAGGAAACCTTGTCTACTGTATTTCACCATCTTGACCTCCCTTATTTTTAATCAAGCAGCATGTAATTACTAAGTGCCTTCCAAGATACTATGCTAGGTCCCAGGAACTCAAAAGCAAAAGATGCTTCTCTTCTAAGAGCTTATATTCCATCCAGAGAGATAAAAAAAATATGCATAAGTATATAGTAATATATGCAAGTCGATACATGACAATTTTCTCCTGGAAGAAATAAGCAGCTGAGGAGATCAGAAAAGGCTTACTCTAAAGAGAGGCACTTAAACTTAGCCTACTGCCTGGCATACAGTTGGTGCTTAATAATGCCAGTTGACTGGCTGGCTGACAGACTGAGCTAAGGTTTGAAAGAAATTAGGGATTCAACTTTATTCATTATGATCCCTCTGATTCTAAATTTATTAAATTTGGGTAAAAAAAAACCTCAGGTACATTATAGGGAAACTTATATAACAACAATATGGGTTAATACCAATAAATACTTACCCTATCATCAGCACACTCCAGCAGGTCACCATGGCAACATTCCTTATGAATCTTGGCAAGATCATCCACTATTTTATGAAGTTCAGCAAATTCAATCTTAGGGAATTTCTGACTTAGCCTAGCAATGAGCCTAGGAAGAAAATTGACAAGGGATAAATTATTAGAATTTAAAACTTACATGAAAATTTCCTGGAAATTATTTAATTGCTGTGAAATTCTTGAATGAAGCTGACATATAGAAAGTATTTAGGAGGTACAGCTAAATACATCAGTGTTGACTTTGAACTATCATCCCTACTTCCATCACTACCTGAGCCTAGAGTGAGGAATATGAGTTCAAATCCAGCCTCAGATACTTAGTGACTCTGGGCAAGTCTCTTAACCCCTGTCTGCCTCAATTTCTTCGCCAATGCAACTCATCTAAAATTTTTAAATCTTAATTATCTAGGCCATTGAAAGGTGAAGTGATATGCCTATATTACGTATTAGATTTAGGACTTTAACCTAGGTCATTCTGACTCAGAGGACAACACTCTATACACTCTGCCATACTTTTTTGTCATTTATTTTTGGGAAAGAGGATTATTCAATCCTTAGTATTAACAGTGGTCTTCATTACTATATTTTTATGGTCTTAGAAGGCAGGAGATACATCTATCACTCTCTTTGAAAATTCTAAGCACTTAATAAATATGGTTACCTAAACACTCTATGGGGTACTTTAGGGACCCCACTACAGTGAGCTATTTGGGGTAGTCAAGCCCAAGGTATAGGATACTTTTACAACGAAAAGAGAATCAGGACTTATCTGGGCTGAATGAGACTACATCAGAGATGATGTGAAAGTGGAGTTGTGGGAAAACTCCTCCCCAAAATCCTCTCTAATATTCCAAGTCAGAGGATAAACATTTCTAGACCTTACTTATAAAACTGGAATAGAAATGCCTGCCACTTTTATTACAAAAACTAAAAGGCAAAGTTTCAATTCTGAGATAATTACATTTATTTTGTATCGTTTTTAATTATTCGATTTACAGTTAATTGATTTTGTCCCATAACAAATTTGTTTCCAAATCTAGTGCACAAATACACTGACCTGTAATGAGTTGAGTTTAGAAATCTAGTTCTCCTACTAATCACTGTTCTATTATTGCCGCAAGGAATTCTGCTATCCTTGGGGGATGAGGGTGTACACAAAGGAAGCTTTCCTTCAAGGATGTCTGGTTTACTATCCAAAGAAGTCTGCCCCACTATCTTTTAACCTTGCAGGAGGACTCAAACGATGAACTTTTCTTAGTCACAGGAGGGAAGAAGGGGAATTTGCTAGTCCCTCATTTCCAACTTCCAATCAATCATACTGTTACTTGCACCTCAGCCATTTACCCAATTGTATCAATTTCAACCCCATGATATCACCTACTCTGTTCTGTTCTTTGTTCTAATCTTATAAAAATGAATTGCAGAGGGGCAGCTAGGTGGAGCAGTGGATAGAGCACCGTCCCTGAAGTCAGGAGGACCTGAGTTCAAATCTGGTCTCAGACCATTTACTAGCTGTGTGACCCTAGGCAAGTCACTTAACCCCAACTGCCTCACCAATTAAAAAATAAATAAATAAAATAAACAAACAAACAAAAAAGATATCAATTAAAAATGAATTGCAGGGGCAGCTAGATGGCGCAGTGGATAGAGCACTGGCCCTGGATACAGGAGTACCTGAGTTCAAATTTGGCTTCAGACACTTACTTAACATTTACCAGCTGTGTGACCCTGGGCAAGTAACTTAACCCCAATTGCCTCACCAAAAAAAAAAAAAAAAAAAGAATTGCATCTTCAATTCTTTGTCTTTTGACTAATTGAGGCAGTCACTAGACCCATTCAACTGTCAAGTAGAATAATAAAATGTTATCTTGCTTGGAGAACATGCCTCATTTTACCTTTTACCTTTTTTGTTGAATTTCACTTGTGGCAATTTTTTGGGAAGTGATGAAATTAACCATGGTAATAGCTATGGATATTGGAATCCTGGGCTTTTTTCCATCTTTGCTTCTTCAACAAATACAAAGGTTTTTAGGCAAAAGGAACTTAGAGACTTACCCAGCCTTGACAGCTCTCTCGCCAAACTCTTCCAAACTGGAGCATCGGAATCTCTGTTTTGCACCTGCACTTAAGACTTTTTCTCTTAAAGCAGAGATCTGTAGGAAGAAGAAATCAACTTTTTCAAAAATAATTTTCTGTTTTCATTAACATCAAAAATAAATTTCCTCACAAAGTCCTCACAAATTAGTTTGATATGTTCCTCATAATTTGAGGGGTTTACCCTGGGTTCCATGAATGAGAGAGTGACGGAGAAAAAGATTTATTGACAAGTGTATTTCAATATTATTAGTTTCCTTTGTAATCCTATGTATTTCCTTTTATGCATTGATGAAATTATTAATTATAAGGATCTGCAAGCACACTCCCAGCTCCCAGTCTGTGCTCCTATCTGCATTATAACATCTTTAACATTCTACATCCTGATGGGACTAGCTTTTTATCTTTGCTAAGTAGGATATATTCTCCACATTTGAAAAATTATATAATTTATGTTGTTCTCAAAGAGAGTTTCAAAAGTATTTGGTGGGGCAGCTAGGTGGCGCAGTGGATAAAGCACTGGCCCTGGATTCAGGAGGACCTGAGTTCAAATCTGGACTCAGACACTTGACACTTACTAGCTATGTGACCCTGGGCAAATCACTTAACCCTCATTGCCCTGCAAAAAAAACCCAAAAAACGTATTTGGCATATTTTTTCCAATAGCTATCAAAGCTAAATTGTTTATTTACTAACCAGAATTAACTTGGGAATAAAGTAAAGATATATGCCAGTTGAGGGGGATCAAAAAAGATCTCATATTCAAAACATCTCCTTCACTGGCGTACTATGTGTCTTAAATTTTCACTATTAGAGATTCATTCCTTCGAGTAAAAGAACTGTATCTCTCAGAATCCTCTTTTTAAAAGGAAAACACTCTTAGGATAACAGAATTCAAGCATTAACAATTTAATGTGAATTACTTTACAATATTATTTTTCAAAGAGGACATATGACTGAGTATGGTGTCAAAGAGACAAGGAAGAGAGAGGACAGGGGGTATTTTGGTAAGGAAGGAGCCTTTTGGGGGGAGAGTAGACTCATGGATATTATTGCAGGGGGTGTACTTGGGAGAGTGAAGAGTAGGAATAAGGGTACTAAATACCTCCTGAGGCATGGAAAAGAGCCTAAAGCAACCAAAAGGACCAACTTCACCCACTTCACAATTTTGCCCAGGGCCAACTATGTCATCAGGCAGCTAGATGGCCCAGTGGATAGAGTAACGTGCTTGGAATCAGGAAGACACATCTTCCTGAGTTCAAATCTTGCCTCAGACACTTTACTGGCTGTGTGACCCTGGACAAGTCACTTAACCCTGCTTGCCTCAATTCTTCATCTTCAAAATGAGCTGGAGAAGGAAATGGCCAACCACTCCAGTATCTTTGCCAAGAAAACCCCAAATGGGGTCACAAAGAATGAGACAGAGTTGAATATGACTGAACAGCAACAAAAAACTATGTTGTCAACTGCATCTTTAATCTTACTAATGTTTCCCAATATCATCAGTCAGCAGAACTCACTCTTCTGCCTATAGTAGAATCTGTCCACTCCAAATTCTTCCACAAATATAAATTCACATGCATGTACACACACTCTCATACACACATGTGCAATGCTGACACCAGGATGTAGAAAGTTCTCAATTGCATTCTTACAAATACTGAAATGACAGAGTGGATTAGAAAGTTTAAACAACCTATAGTCAGACTCTATCTCACTGCCCTTCACAGAAGTGAGAATAGTCCTGAAGAAGAACAAAGGAAGGATCGCAAAGTGCATCAAGTACAATCCCCCCAATTTACAGATTAGAAAACTGAAACCAGAAAAAATTAAGTGAATTGCAGAGGATCACACAGCTAATAAGCATCTGAGAAGGGACTTCAACTCAAGGCCTTCTGACTCGACCCCACCCCAGCCCAAGGGCCTTCTCTACTGTACAAAACTGCCTCTCAAGCAAGGGTCAAGACTGAAATTGATACTAATGAATGATCATAGTAACCAAGATGGGACTTCTTGGATCCAGGTCAGCAATCATGTTCAGCAATTCATTCTCTCTCTCTCACTCTCTCTCTCTTTCACACACACACACACACACACACACACACACACACACACACGCGCGCGTGCGCGCGCGCACACATGAATACCTTATCATTGAGGCATGTGGCTTTGTCAGCATCCTGGCAACATGCTCTCACTACCTCCTTGTACTGATGAGCATAGGCAAGGAGTGCTGGAGCATAGAAATATGGGTGTCTTCTGGAAACCTCATACAGGTAACTAAAATTGGCAAAGAGAAAAGTGGTCACTTCTGAGTCACTACGAATACAAATGTCCTGAACCTTGTACCTACATCATCCAGAACCAGGTGATAGCAGTTTACTCCTCCAACTGAACCTAACTCGATTTGATTTTTGCTTCCCCCTCCAATCTGGGGGTGTGATTTCATCAGCATTCTTCCAGCTCTAACTAGGAATTGGTGTGTGGAGGGCAACCACCAGCAAGGCCTGGGACAAGTGATGTAAAAGCCCCCCCACCCCCATTCTAGTCAGCTGAGGTTTGAAGAGATACACACCTGAAGAGGGCAACAAAAGGCTTGAGGAAGGCTATGTGTAGGAAGTGATTCACCAAGGCCCAGCATCTTCATATGGAAATCAGTTATTCCTGCTAACTCAGGGCTGGATGCTATTTCCACACTGATGAAAGTGCTATAAATGTTTTCAGCTTTTTCTGGGTCTACTCCCCTTACTTATTACCCTAAGGCTAGGTCCAGCTCTGAGCACAGGAAATTCTGAGTGAGAAAACTTCCTCTAACTCTGCAGAGGGACCACTTTTCAGTAACGTAATGGTCTTTGCCAACCTGTCAGGGACACTGAGACCACAGAATTCTAGAGGGAGAAAGGGCTCGAAGACTATCTGATCCAAGCCCTTCATTTGATGGATGAGGAAACTGAGCCCCAAAGAAGTGAAATGACTTGCCCTTGCCAGCTGGATGGCACAATGGATAAAGCAGTGGGTCTGGATTCAGGAAGAGACACCTGAGACACTTAGTGGCTGTGTGACACTGGGCATGTCACACAATCTCTGTCTGCCTCAGTTGCTTCATCCATAAAATGAGAATCATAACATCATCTACCTGATTTGCTGCGGGAACCAAATAAAATAATATTTGTAAACCCCTTAACACAGGGTCTGACACACAGTAGGTGCTTCATAATGCTTATTCCCTTCCTTCTTAGTCCCACACAGTTAGTATATATGGTCTATGGTCTATGCCAGAGCTCCTTCATTGGCCAACCAGCCCCTACATGCATTTTCAGATCGCACTTACTATCCCAATACTCTGTTTTCATTCTCCTGGAAATTTTGGCACAAAGTTTCAGGTTCAGGGGCTACGATTTTAGGGAGGTCTGGGTGGTCATCTTTGTGGCTCAGGAAACATTGATTTCTCTCAGGTTCCTGCTTAGCACAACAGTCTGCCATTTCACCGTATGTCTCCCGAAGACTTGCCACTTTACATAACTTGTCGCCTAAAAGTTCGTGCTAGGAGGAAAAAAAAATAGGTGGTTAGTCATCAACCCATTTAAAGCTCTGGGCATACTTGACTTTCTTATTTGGGTGGACCAAGACTCAGGAGGCAAGAAGTTAGGGAAGGCAATTGCCTTAACAATCTTCTGCTCCTCTCCAGTTATCTGGCTTTCTCAGTTCAGACAATTCCTTGCATTTTTTAAATGAGAGGAATCAGTACTAAACTGGTGTTTGGGCGAGAAGTCTAGGACCAAAGAGAGAAATGGGCTTCTTGGTGGGATACATCACTATTGACTTTGATCTCCTATCTGACATGAAATGGAGAGAGAAGATCAAACTCCACTACAGGGTTGATACTTACAAGGGATTTGCCACAATTTTCGCCCGTCTCATCATCAGCACAACCTTTTGCGAATTCCACAACCTCAGACACTAATTTTACATGATCTTCAAATGGGCATTTCTGGAGGTACTGAGCAAATGTGATCAAAACTCTAAAACAAAGAATTCTTGTGGTTACTAAAAGCAAAGACAAAATTAAATATAACAAAACCCCATTATAAAAAAATGTACTATTCTGAAGATCCAATTGGATTCACAACACCCCCAGGTTGGCTAGAGCAAAGCTTCTTAAACTGTGGGTCACGACCACATATGGGGTCATGTAACTGAATAGAGAGGTCATGAAAAATTTGACAGTAAATGTTTGATTTGGATACCTATTTTATATACTTATATACCCAGGGTTGGGTAAAAATTTCTTGGGCAAAAAGGGGACACAAGTGGAAGAAGTTTAAGAAGCCCTGAGCAAGTACCAAGGCATTCTGAGGGAGAGACAGTGGTGACACATGCCACATGGGACTACCATCACCCAGGTGGAGAAAGTCCAGGACCCTGCACTCAAGAGCCCTAGGATTAGTAGTATCCCTTTAACCACATGTCTTGCTTCTAGTCTGGTATCCCCACAGCTATTAACAAGGGGATGGGGGCAGCTAGGTGGTACAGTGGATAAAGCAGTGGCCCTGGATTCAAGAGGACTTGAGTTCAAATCTGACCTCAGATACTTGACACTACCTGTGTGACCCTGGGCAAGTCACTTAACCCTCATTGCCCTGCCCCCCCCAAAAAAAAAACCAAGGAGATGGATTCTTGCACAGATGAGCTATGGCTGCTAGTAGCCCCCACCTCTTTCAGTAGCCACAGTTCCAGTCACAGCTACAGAAGACCCAGAAAAGAAAATATTCATCATTTGAGCCCTTGGCAATGTCAAATGACTCAATGTCAGAAACAGAAAGTGGTTTTATCATTGGAAAATGTCATTAAAGAAGAGGTATTACCATGTGCCTTACTATTGTACCATATGGACCATGGGATCTTTTTTCCCATCTGCCTTATAGCTGCATTCTCCCAGATGGGTTCTTGAGAAGGGAGACTGATTTGCTTTTCTATTTGTGTGTACCTCCAGCTCTTAGCACAGGGTTTAATGTATTCTTTTTCATTCATTCACTCTATGAGGATCACTATGTATTATCTTTTTCTCACTGTTCCTAACAAAGGAGGACAGAAGAGAGAACAAGCATTTGTAGACTACCTACTATGTGACAGCCACTGTGCTCAGCATGTTACAAATATTATCTCATTTGATCCTTCCAACAGTCCTACAGAGTAGGTGCTACTATTAGCCCCACTTTATGTATGGGGAAACTAAGGCAGAGTTTAAATGACTTGTCCCCCCAAAATGACTTGCCCATGGTCATACAGCTAGGAGGTCTCTGAGGACTGATTTGAACTCAGATCTTTCTGCCTCCATCCAGGTCCAGGGCTGCCTATGATGTGAACTTTGTTAGAGCCAACCTCAGAAGAAGAGAGAATCCCAGCCCTTTCCTTTTGATGCTCCCTTTCCCCTCTTCTTGGCTCCTTTTGTCTGACCCACACTCCAGGCTCCCCATTCCCTAGTGCCTCCATTTCCTCTCCTCATACAAATCTTGCTCTCAGAAGCTTCAGTCCCACTATCTGCTAAGTGACTGATAAGTTTAAAGTGGTGTTTACCCCAAAGGCATTTGTATTTTTACAGTTTAAAAAAAAATGAGATCGGGGCAGCTAGGTGGCACAATGGATAGAGCACTGGCCCTGGATTCAGGAGGACCTGAGTTCAAATCCACCCTCAGACACTTGACACTTACTGGCTGTGTGACCCTGGGCAAGTCACTTAACCCTAATTGCCTCACCAAAAAAGAAAAAATGAGATCAAGTCTTAAGGTAGAACTCCAAGCATTAGCCAGTGGGTGAAGATTGTGTGGAGGGAGAGAGGATCTTCCTAGCTGCCCCCCAACACCCCAAATAGTTCTATGTAGAGGTAACCCACTACATGTAAGACAATCACTGAGCAACTGAATTCAATTCAATTCATCATCTAGAATCTTAAGTCTAGAAGACTGGAGTGCAAAGTCTGCCTCTGACACTATGTCACTACTTGCTAGGCATGTGAACCAGAGGAAGTCACTCAACCACCATCCGCCTTAGTTTGCTCATCTGTAAAATGGGGATAACAATTGCACGTACTTCCCAGGGCTGTTGCGAGAGTAAATAAGATAATATTTGTCAAGCATTTTGCAAACTTTAAAGCACTATGTCAATGCTAGCTATTGTTGTTAATTCCAAAAATATAATTAAGTGTCTGCTGTATGCTATGCATCAGCACCAGCAGCACATCAGTATAACATGAGGTGTTGTGTTGCTTCTCAGTAGCATTCCTGTGGCAATACAAATGGCCTCCCTTCATGAAGGCTCACAGAGAGAAAATGGTCCAGTGGTTGCTGCTAAGCTAGATAGCAGACAAACCTAGTCCCAAATTGTTCCACTCCTAGCAACTCCCTTTCTCTCCCTCCAATCAATGGCAGACCAATAGACTGGAGCCTACCTAGGTCAATACAGAATGTCCTCCTTTAGATTTCTAAGTGCCTCCATGCAACTCAATATCTCACTGAGTGCCTTTGAAGGTCAAGACTCTAGACCTTCCGTAGACCAGGATGGCGTATGATTTAAACAAGATGTAAGATAAAATCTTTTCAAAAGTGGACTCTTTTCTAAGTTTTGAATTTCTAAATAATTTTTGATGGCTATAGCACTTTGGAGCTTCATGATCATATTATATTCCATCCACAGGTTGCCAAAAGAATTGTATTATAGAGCTGCTCTGTCCCTTGAGAAGGGCCACCAGAGGAGAGATCCTTAAAGCAACCATATAAGTGTAATGATGTCCTTGCACTTCCCATAGAGCATGCTCAGCTGCCATCCCTGGTGACCATGTGGAAATCTGGGATGCCTACTCTCAGCCATAAGTGACATGAGGGCTTAATACAGGAGATATTGACAAATTCCTTAATTAGCTACTAAGCCAGAAACCAATAGCAACTGAATATGTTCCATTTGGAAAGATGGGTGAAAGAGGTGGAAAGAACCCATTACACAAGGTATAAAGGGATCATGTCATACTCATAAAAAATGAACCCAAATTTTCAATAATTATACTTACAAGCCTTTTACATTCTCTTCACCCAAATCTCTGTACCGTTTGGCAATCTCACTCTTAGCTAGAAATAAAACAAAGAACATTTATTTATATGTAAATTTTTAAACCACCAAGTGAAGAACCCCTCCTCAATCTGGGCATAGTTTATCTCTCCATCTGACTCAAAAGATGGCGCCTCAACCAACAGGAAAATCTAGGTAGAAGATAAGTGTTGGATGACGATGGTATTTCTTGAACCATCATTGGAACTTTACATTTTCTTTTTTCCCCCCGCAAATCTAAGGTAGGAATTTTGGCTTTTTGTTTGGTTTTCAGTCATATCTAACTCTTTGTGACCCCTTTTGGGGTTTTCTTGGCAAAGATACCGAAATAGTTTTCCATTTCCTGATCCTTCTCATTTTACAGATGAGGAAACTGAGGCAAACAGGGTTTAGTGACTTGCCCAAGGTCACACAAACTAATAAGCATCTGAAGTCAGACTCAAACTCTGATATTCCTGACTCCAGGCCCAACACTCCAATCACCTAGCTGCCAAAGTAGGATTAGTTCTTCTATAATTCCAGCAGAGGAGTCAGGAGATGTCTGCTTGAAATGCAAGTGCTATTAACCCAAATTCTAATTATAAAATTTATCTAATGATTCTAGATTTCTGTATACTGGGGCAGAGCTAATGAAGTCCTAGATGAGGAGATGGGAGAAGTAAGTTCCCTTTCTGTATTTGGGATTCTACAGCTTTAGTAAGTCATAGTGGCTACATTTTCTCCAACTGCAAAAGAAGATTACAGAAACTATCCTGTCTAGCCCACTGACAATATTAGACAGACTAATAACATAACCTCTTTGACATTGTATAGATACAACCATCCTGATGATTTTTTTCACTTCCAAAGGAAAATATAAAAAATGGTAACAAAAATCCCCAAAAGTTCAATCCTCATTTAGCCTCTCTTTCTGCATTAAAAGAAACCATGAATAAAAAGATTCTTACGTGCATCTCGACGGAAGATTTCTCTGGAATGAACAGAGCTGAAGAGGAAAATAAGGGAAATAAAGGTGACCCACTTCATCTTGTCAATTCTTTGTGGGAATTGGTGGAGGAGAGAAGGTAGGATGATGAGAGGAAAAATGCATTAATATACTTTTTTTAACCGATAATTGTAGATTATTAACTTTGCATTTCATTTCCTCCCACTGATTACAAAATTCAGAATATTCTTGCCAAAACTGTGTTTGCCCAAATTCCTTGCACATGTTTGCCATCTGGAACTCTCTTCTCAAAAAGACCTTGTAAATTCATTAAACTTATGTAAAATACCTTATCAAATTATAAACAAGGATCTAAACTACTTGTACCTTTTATTTAGTACCATGTCCTTTATCCTACATTCCCATTTGGACATTTTAGTTTGCGATAGTTGTAAAATTTTAACCAAGCCAGAACCTAGAGTTGGAGAGCTGCATGAACAGAGGCCCTAAGTTCAAAAATGTGCCTTGGCAACCCATTCAAAGTGTTGAACTCACCTAATGGCAACGAGATTTGGGGAGTGGGGAGGGGAAAGAATTCCTAAATGAAAGGCATTAGAGGACTTCCGTGC
Source organism: Dromiciops gliroides (assembly GCF_019393635.1). Taxonomy (NCBI): domain Eukaryota; kingdom Metazoa; phylum Chordata; class Mammalia; order Microbiotheria; family Microbiotheriidae; genus Dromiciops; species Dromiciops gliroides. The sequence goes on from NC_057866.1 coordinate 261,260,057, forward strand.
CATTCATTCCTACCTTTACTCAGGAAGTGTTCAAGTTTGAAGGGTTCCCATAGGACCCAGAATGTAACAAATGGAAAGAGTAGCATCTAGAACATGTAGAACACAGCTTGATACCAAGATCTTTGCACCATTCATCTCAGGCCTGATGGCCAAAAGCCCTTTCTGTAGCTCACTTTAATTCTTGAATTTGGCTTCACTTGTGAGTCTTAAAAATGATGGCAGAAAAGAATTTAAATGATGGGTAGCAATACTGATCTTGGCAACACTGAGGTATGAATCAAAAGCTTAAAACCACATGGCCAGGTGGCATTGCACGTAACCTTGAAAATGCTGAGATACCCCTCATCACACTGAAGCAACTTGAATATTCATGGGAGACACAGCAACACATGTAGAGATAAATACTAAGCTCATATTCTCAGGGAGATGTGGATAGGCATAGGTTAGAGAGGAAGAGGCAGGGAAGGAGAGAAGGAAAAGAGGAGGTAAGGGAAAAGGAAGAAGGGAGAAGGAGAAGGAACAAAGAAAGAGGAAGAGAACAAATTAAAAACATACTTGAGTGGCCAATTCAATCAAAATCATTAGTCTAATTATCCTACCTGAACAAATATGTGTTTCTGGTAAACTTCTCTCTTTCTTTTCTTTTTTCTTTTTTTTTTTTGCAGGGCAATGAGGGTTAAGTGACTTGCCCAGGGTCACACAGCTAGTAAGTGTCAAGTGTCCGAGGCCGAATTTGAACTCAGGTACTCCTGAATCCAAGGCCGGTGCTTTACCACTGCACCATCTAGCTGCCCCCAAACTTCTCTCTTTCAAAAAAGAAAAAATAAAAGGATCCTTTCCCCACATACTCTTACTCCTTTAAGGAAAATACCATGCATTTTAAGTCAATTGCTACTTCTACCAGACTCTCCCTCTACAAAGAGTTTATATTCACTCTGGGAGACCTAATCACAGAGTCCCAGAATCTGAGTCCAAGGGCTAAGTAGTTTAATTTATATCTGATCAAGAATATTGTCTATGACCTCACAGATAAGTGGTCATCCTGCCCCTGCTTAAAAATTTCTCATGAGAGCTGAACCACCATGTTCCAAGACAATCTATTCCATTTTTAGGCAGCTCTAATAATTAGGAAGTTTTCCCTTTCCTTGAACTTATACCCATCTTTCTAAATTTCTATCCATTCTTCCTATTTAGGGCCATTGGCCCTATCATCATATGACCCTAAATCAACAAGGAAATCCTTCAAAGATTTGTAGTTGCTGTCACTACCCTCATAAGTCTTCTCTTTTCCAGTCTCTTCAGTCAGTTCCCTCACCATCATTGTTGCCTTATTGTGGAAAAGTTTTCTCTTTCCTGGTGTAGTGAAAAGAGCACTGGACCTGAAGTCCTGAGGTTCTGGGTTTTAATCCTATTCCCACCACATGCTAGCTGTTTGTTCTATGGAACAGGCATTTAGCTTGTCCTAGACTTAATTTCCTTTTCTGTAAAATGGGAATAATAAGATCTATATTTCCTACCTTAAGTGATTGTGATATCAAATAATATGTTTTATGTATAGCACTTTGCAAATGTTGAAGTGCGATATAAATGTCAGTTATCATGTTTAATACTATTATTGTAAAGGTCCTTCCTAAAATACGGGTTTCAGAATGAAAGAGAGAAGTCCAGATGTCATCTGAGTAGGGGGCAAAGTACAATGAAACCATGACCTCCCTCATTCTGAACACTGTGCCTCTCAGTGGAGTTTGAGAGAGCAGTAGCTTTTTTGGCTGGCATGTTACATTGTCAGTTCAATTCAATATCAGAAAGTAATTGATTATATTAGTAGCAATGACATTGAAGAAGAGCTATTAGAGAGGAATGCACTGAGAGAAAAGGAAAAGGAGAATTGGAATGGGGTTAATTTTCTCATATAAAAGAGACAAGAAAAAGCTTTTACAGAGGAGGGAATGATGGGGAAGTAGGGGAATTAGTGAACCTTACTCTCATTAAAATTGGCTCAGAGAGGGAGTAACATACACACTCAGGTGGATATAGAAATCTATCTTAAACTGAAGGAAAGTAGGAGAGTAAGGGGATAAGAAAAGAGGGGTCATGGAAGGGAGGGCAGATTGAGGAACGAGGGAGTCAGAAGCAAAACACTTTTGAGGAGGGACAGGTTGAAAGAAGAAAGAAAATAGAATAAATGGGGGATAGGATGGAGAGAAATACAGTTAGCAATAGTAACTGTGAAAAAATTTGAAGCAAGTTGCTCTGATAAAGGCCTCATTTCTCAAACATATAGTGGACTGAGTCAAATTTATAGAAAATAAAAGCCATTTCCTAACTGATAAATGATCAAAAGATAGGAACAGTTTTCAGATGAAGTAATCAAAGCTATCTATAGCCATATAAAAAAAAAAAAAGCTCTAACCCACTATTGATTGGAGAAATGCAAATCAAAACAACTCTGGAGTGCTAACTCATAGCAATTAGATTGGCTAATAGGACAGAAGAGGAAAATGGCAAATATTGTAGGGGATATGGAAAAATGAGACATTAATGCGCTGGTGGAATTGTGAACTGATTTAACCATTCTGTAGAGCAATTTGGAACTATGCCCAACCATGCCTTTGACCTAACAATACCACTCCTAAGTCTGTATCAATAAAAGAGATTTAAAAAAATAAACAAAAAGCAAAAAGACCTATAGGTACAAAATTATCTATAGAAGCTCTTTTCTGGTGGCTAAGAATTTGAAATTGAGGGGATACCCATCAATTGGGGAATGGCTGAACAATTTGTGGTATGTGATTATGATGGAATATTATTGTGCTATAAGAAATGTTGAGCAGGGAACAGCTAGGTGGCACAGTGGATAAAGCACTGGTCCTGGATTCAGGAGGACCTGAGTTCAAAGCCAGCCTCAAACACTTGAAACTTACTAGCTGTGTGACCCTGAGCAAGTCACTTAACTCTCATTGCCTCGCAAAAGAAAAAAAAGAAAAGAAAAGAAAGAAATGATGAGCAGGATGCTCTCAGAAAAACCTGGAAAGACTTACATGAACTGATGCAAAATGAAATGCACCACGTACAAAGTAATAGCAATATTGTAAGATGATCCCCTGTGATTGACTTAGTTATTTTCAGAAAAACAATGATCTAAGAGAACTCTGTAGGACTTATGATGAAAAATGCTATCCATCCCCAGAGAAAGAAATTATAGTGTCTGAATACAAATTGAAGAATATTTTTTTAAACTTTCTTTATTTTTCTTGAGTTTTTTGTCTGTTTTTGTTTACAATATGACTAATATGGAAATGTTTTATATGACTAAGCATGTATAACCGATACTGAATTATTTGCCTTTTCAGTGGCAGGAGCAGGGAAGAAGGAAGGGAGAGAATTTGGAACTCAAAGCTTTAAAAACAAATGTTAAAATTGTTTTTTACATGTATGTGAGGGAAAATAAAATACTAAATAAGTTTTAAATTAAAAATGAATTAAGGGGGCAGCTAGGTGGCGCAGTGGATAGAGCACCGGCCCTGGAGTCAGGAGTACCTGAGTTCAAATCCGGCCTCAGACACTTGACACTTAACTAGCTATGTGACCCTGGGCAAGTCACTTAACCCCAATTGCCTCACCAAAAAAAAAAGGAAAAAAAAGAAAAATGAATTAAGGGGGCAGCTAGGTGGCGCAGTGGATAGAGCACCGGCCCTGGAGTCAGGAGGACCTGAGTTCAAATCCGGCCTCAGACACTTGACACTTAACTAGCTATGTGACCCTGGGCAAGTCACTTAACCCCAATTGCCTCACCAAAAAAAAAGGAAAAAAAAGAAAAATGAATTAAGGGGGCAGCTAGGTGGCGCAGTGGATAGAGCACCAGCCCTGGAGTCAGGAGGACCTGAGTTCAAATCCAGCCTCAGACACGTAACAGTTACTAGCTGTGTGACCCTGGGCAAGTCACTTAAACCCAATTGCCTCACTAAAAATAAAAAAAAAATGAATTAAAATAAAAAAGAAGAGGTGTTACTATCTGCTTTTCCACTATATCTAAGAGCCATGGAATCTTTCCATCTGATTTTCAGATAAAAACCTTACATGTGTATTGTTTCCCTCATTAGAATATTAACCCCTTGATAATTTTTCCATTTGTATTTCCTTGCTTTACACATTGTAAACATTTCATAAGTGCTTCATTTGCTCATCCAGTTGAGTTTAGAGTCCACTGAACACCCCAGGTATTTATATGAATGAACTTCTGTCTAACCACTCCACCCCACCATCCTCTATTTAGTAATCTGTTGTGCATTTTTTAACCAAGGGAAAAGTTTTCTATTGGTCCATGCTAAATGTCATCTTATTAGATTCAATCTATCATTCAAGTCTATCAAGTTGACTGTGGAGCCTGATTTGGCATGTAACGTATGAGTTCTCCACCCCAGCTTCACATCTGAAATTTCATGTGTCTCTTCCATGACTTTAGCTAAGTCACTGATACAAATGTTGAACAATACAGGACCAAGGACAGATACTTGGGCTTCTCCATAAGACTTCCTTTGAAATTAACATGCATTCTTTGGGTCTGGTCATTCAACCAGGTCTGAATTCACCTAGCCTATTTTTCTTTAATCTGTCCACAAGAATAGTATGAGAGACTGTCAAAAACTTTGCGGAATATCAAACATGTAGCCCTCACAAGTATTTAGTTGTGCTGCAGTATGTTATTGTTACGTAAAGATAGACTTTTTGATGATGATAGCTAGCATAATTTAATGTTTACAGATAACTTTACAATTATTGTCTCATTTTATCCTCACAATAGTCCTGGCAAGTAGCTGCTATTATTTGCTGAGGCTTAGAAAAGTTAACTGACTTACCTAGGATCACATAACCAGCAAGTATCTAAGGGAGAATTTGAACTCAGATCTTTCTGACTCTTGATCCAAAGCTCTATCCACACATATGAGTATAGGTTGCACAGGACAGAGAATAAACCATTACCTCCTAAACAATAATATGTTTTAATGCAGTAATCATAATGTCAGAGAAGAAAAAAAAGTTCCAAATCTTCAGGTCTGAACAGAATACACGGAGATGATTTTTCTTCTATTCCAGCAAAATGTTGAAGATTTGGAGTAGCTTTGATAGTTTAGAATTGAACACAGGTGAAAAAAATTAATTATGTGATTTACCTGATCTTTATGCTTCCAAGTAGGTGCTAAATGTGGTTTATTTAATGACTGAAGTTATTATCAGAGGACTGGGATTCTAGTAGTCCAGGCCTCCATGTAGTGGGCAGCTTGATAACAAGAGGGTCTTTCTACTATGATTCAGTGGATCCCTAATACACATGCACCTACCTGGCTTTTCTTTCTGGAAAAAAAAAATCAACAAGGGGTTGGAAGTGTATATGCTGACTTTGAATTTATTAGTTATTTATTAGAGTTTATTAGTCATAGGATCATCAATTTGGAGCTAGAGAGGGACTCAAAGATTCTCTAGAGCAACCCCTTCATTTTGGAGTCCTGAGAAGTGAAGTTATTAAATCGTGAGCATTTCTATGGCACTGGAAGTTTTGCAAAGTGCTTTGCAAATGATTTTATCTTTACAACAACCCTGAGATCTACATTCTACTATGTCCATTTTACAGATCAGGAAACTGAGGCAAACAGAGTTAAGTGACTTGCCCAGAGTCACATAGCAAGTAAGTGTCTGAAGCCAGTTTTTTTTTTCTTTTTTGGTGAGGCAATTGGGGTTAAGTGACTTGCCCAGGGTCACACAGCTAGTAAGTGTCAAGTGTCTGAGGTCAGATTTGAACTCAGGTCCTCCTGAATCCAGGGCCAGTACTTTATCCACTGTACCACCTAGCTGCCCCAAACTATTATTTTTCTGAGGCAATTAGGTTTAAGTGACTTGCCCAGGGTCACACAGCTAGTAAGTGTTAAGTGTCTGAGCCCAGATTTGAGCTCAGGTCCTCCTGACTCCAAGGCCGATACTCTATCCACTGCACCACCTAGCTGCCCCCGAGGCCAGTTTTGAACCCAGATCTTCCCGATTCCAGGTCCAGTGCTCTCTATCCACTGCACCACCTCTCCAAGGTGATACAGGTAGTTTGTATCAGAGGAATCATTTGAACCCAGGACCTCAGATTCGATTCAGTTCTCTTACCACTGTACCACACTACCTCTGCAGGTGTTCTTCTTAAATCTTTTAAATTATTTGTTAGTTAGTCACCAAAGTTGACTAGCAAAAGCACATATGTTGAGATTGAGTGGGTGGAATGAAAAGGGGGGAGGGAAGGAGGGAGGAAGGAGGAGAGAGAGAAAGACAGAGACAGAGAGAATTGAATTGACGACTAAAGCTATGAATGTAAATTAGAGAATCTACATTTTTTAATTATTTAATAATGTATTTTTTTGCAGGTCAATGAGGTTTAAGTGACTTGCCCAGGGTCACACAGCTAGTAAATGTCAAGTGTTGGAGGCCGGATGTGAACTCAGGTCCTCCTGACTCCAGGGCCGATCCTTTATCCACTGCTCCACCTAGCTGCCCCCTAATAATGCATTTTCAACTAGGACATAAAAAACCTCTTTCTTATGGTATGGAACCATTCAGCTCCACCTAGCTGCCCCCAATAATGTATTTTTGTTTTTGTTTTTGTTGGATAATGGGGGTTAAGTGACTTGCCCAGGGTCACACAGCTACTAAGTGTCAAGTGTCTGAGGCCAGATTTGAACTCAGGTCCTCCTGAATCTAGGGCCGATGCTTTATCCACTGTGCCACCTAGCTGCACCCCCCCCATCGTTATAATGCATTTTCAACTAGGACATAAAAAACCCCTTTCTTATGGTATGGAACCATTGTCATATGACAAACCTTAAACTAATCTTTCTATTTTCTGCACAGAAGTTAGCCAAGAGTGTTGCTGGGATTTTAAATTTTGGTTAGGTTTGGGTTAGGTTTACATATTAGCCACTTCTTTTTCCCTTCTGCTTATCTAAAAAAAGGGGGGGGGGGGAATAGGAAGAAGCCATATCAATAAAATGGAAATTTAAATGTCATGTACAAAGACTTCAGAAAAGAATACTATAAAGTGTTACTAAATCCAAGTACAACTGAAAATTAAGCCATAGCTTTGTTTTATTCCCTTTTTTGTAATGACAAGGAGGATCCTAAGTAAAACTGTGGAGCAGGTGATGGTTCTCTTTATTGAATTTCTCCTTCCTCCTAAACAATCAGTATCTTCATCTACCCAAAGTTAACATCATGGAACTTTAACCGGGCCTACCTCCCATAACTCCAATCTTTTGTCAAGCTCCTCACATCAAAGCTTATCTGTCCAGAATTTCCTCCCTTACAAACTAAGTATTTTCTAGGTAGGGGTCTAGATGATTAAAGAAACTTATTCATCCTAATGCCTTCAGTGGCCTGTAATGAGTTAATATGCTATCCTTCTCAGATAATATAGCTATCCTTTACACATTTCTTTGTATTAAAAATCATGTGATATTTACTTAATTATGAAAATGTATAAATCAACCAGGAGAACACAGTATCCAATAACGGCAATATTGTAATGATGATCAACTGCGAAAGACTTAGCTACTCGGATAAAGACAACAATCTAAGATAATTCCAAAGGACCCAGGATGAAAAATGCCATCCACCTCCAAGGAGAGAACTGATGAACTCTAAGTGAAGATTGAAGCATATTTCTTTTACTTTCTTTCTTTTTCTTGTTTTGTGTGTGTATTTTTTTTTTTGCACCATGGCTAATATGGGAATATGTTTTGCATGATTTCACAAGTAAAATCAATATCATAGTGCTTTGCCTTCTCAAGGGGTCTGGGAGGGAAGGAGAAATTTTGGAACTAAAATTTTTTAAATATCGTTGGTAAATAATTAAATACATAAAGATATATTTTAACATATAAATGAATCAATAAGCATTCATTAGCTGGGCACTTAACTAATTAATTATCTAATCAATTGATCAATTAATTGGTGGACACTGGACTCATCTACAAAGAAAAAAATATCAAAGCAGTATCTTCCTTCAAAGATGTTATGATCAATCAGGAAAAACAATATGTGCACATATAAATGCATAAAAATATATACAGAGCAAATATAGGGGAGTTACAGGCCAAACTTATGCTTTAGTAATTTCATGAAGAGTTTGTACCATGGTGGAGTTCTGAGCAACCCGGGAGGCATCAGAAGGACACTGAGTGCCTCTGGGGGAGAGTAATATCAAGGAACACTTTGAGATCCACTGTTATCAGTTACCTGGCATGTAAATAACAGTCCAAAATTCAATAGGGCTCAGTGATCCAAAGGTACACAGTGAACAAGTCAGGGAGTCATGATTCATTGAATTTTCAAGCTCCATAAAAACATTTAACAAACATTTTCTTTTATATATAATTAGGTTTGATATTTTTAAATGGACAACAAATATGCTTATTTATATTCTAAAATTTAAATGGATCTTGTTCCTGAGGAATTAAGATTTGAACTTGTTTAAACTGTTCAAATAAAATTTTTGTCAGCTTATTTTTTTCAAGAATTCAGAGAAAAATATTTGTTGTCATTTAAAGCATGATTATCAAGACATTCATACACATTAACTTTTCTTGGAGCCCTTATTAAAGAGTAGGAGTAAAAATTGAGGAAACTGTCTCTTGTAAGAATAATGAATGCCAATGACAAAAAAAAAATTGGTACGCACAGTCGTGCATCTCTTTCTGTTCTAGAGAGACTATTATGGTCTAATGCCAATGTTGAGAATAGCATTCACCATCCAAAATGTTACTGCTCTATTTATGGAATCTTATAAACTCCTACCACCCCCTTTCTTCCTAACACTTGCTTTCTATAATTTATACATGTAGAGTTTTATGATAGTGGCACCTATTTCTGTAATGCGATAATCATATTCCTAGTTCTATATGAAGTTTTGGTTTTATTCTTGATTTAATAAACCTGCAACATCTAACAGACTCAATCTTTAATATCTTTAAAGCTAACGGATTCGTTGATAAGCCCAAACCTCTCACTCAGCAAGTCTACTAAATATTGGCATAAAAGTCACGTCATGAAATAGACAGTATCTGGAAACAAACATTGACCCCAGTGTCAACAAACATGATTATTTATTCAAGGACTGGAATATTTCTGCTAACATTGCACAAAGTTAAAGCAGTATTCCTATGCTAACTCCACGAAGCACTATCTGCCTGAGGGAGCCTTCCCTGCTAGAAAATCAATCTGCCTTGGCCTTCAAGAGCTGCTGAGAGTTGAGAATACTAGTGGCTTCCCAGGGTGTGGGCCTCAGGAGGCCATCATTTCTCTAGCTCATTTCTAGCAGAGCTCTTGGGGAGCCTCCAAAAGCAACTGTCACCAATAGACAGCTGCTCTAGTGGGTACTTCCATTAAACCTGCTCATGGAGAGCTGATGCTATTTCCTGAATGCCCTCTTTCCCCACTGGTCTTTCCTCAGATGGAAGGATTTTTTTTCTAAACAGTGTTTGTAAAATATTTGCTGATCTGTAGCTGACTCCTTAAGACAATATTGGAATAAACAAAGTACTTATTCCCTCCCTCAAAATCCTTCCAAAAATGGTTTGACACACTTACAGAATGATTTTCATTCTTGAAACTCAGTGACTGACACTGGCTGTATAGATATATACCTGCATCATTTAAGGTTTAAAACTTTTTTTAAGCTCAGCCCAGATCTGATAATTTTGCTGAGTGTCTTAAAGCCGCGCTATTTGGGGCAGCTAGGTGGCACAGTGGATAGAGCACTGGCCCTGGAGTCAGGAGGACCTGAGTTCAAACCCAACCTCATACACTTAACACTTACCAGCTGTGTGACCCTGGGCAAGTCACTTAACCCCAATTGCCTCACCAGAACAAAACAAAAAAGGGAAAAAAGCCACACTATTTGCTTGGTGTTTATGCATGAAGGTATGCTTTTACCATTTGAGAGCCACTGACACAATATACCAAGGAATGGGAGCTTGATAATCACAGACCAATATAATATGCCATACTTGGAGGAATGACCCACCTCAAGGTGTGTCTTTCCCTTTCTTTCCTCCCTTAATGATCTCTGCCACAGAGGATAAAACCAGTGTCTTCTTTTTGCTGATTCTTTCTACCACTGAAATTCCCCTTTCTACAAGGCAAGAATTTCTGTTTTCCTTCAAAAGACTGAAGCCACACAGGGAGTATTAATCATGGGAAACAGAAGAAGTACTATAAGATTGGAGAAGGGCAAATGACATCAAGATTTTCCAAAATAGAGGAGAACAAACTATATGCCGGTGAGGTTGACTTCAATTATTGGGAAAATTCTGGAATGTATCATTAAAGAAATGACTGGCAAACATGTAGAATGGGAAGCAGTGATTACAAAGAGCCAATAGGACTTGATCAAGAATAGGTCATGTCAGGCTAACCTCATTTTCTTTTTCAATGGAATTAGTAACTGATAAGGGAAATGCTATGACTAGAATTTAACTAGGTATAAGCATATCTTATAAAGTATTTCATATTATTCTTGTGGAAAAGATGAAGAGATTTGAGTTAAAAAATAAGAATTGGTTGGATGGTCAGACTCCACTAGTAATTAATGGTATGTTGTCAAGATGACATGAGGTCTCCAAAGAAGAATTCCAGGGACGATTGGTCTTATGCTGTTTAACATTTTTATCAGTAACTTGGATAAAGGTGATGTGGTTATTAGATTTGCAGATGGCACAGAGTTGCATGAGAGTCAGGATCCAAAAGCACCTTGACAGTTTGAGCACTGGGATAAAATTCAATGGGGATGAATGCAAAGCCTTATATTTGAGTACAAATTTGCAACTTCACAAGTACAAAGTGAGGAAAATATGAATAGACAGCAGTTGTTCTGGGTGAGGGGGGAAATGGCCTGGGGGTTTTAGGGGAAAGTAAGTTCAACATGAGTCAGCCGTGTGATGTGACAGCCAAAAAATAGCTAACACAATCTTGGACTGTGTTAAAAGAGGTGTACCTTCTAGCGGTTAGAAGGTGTGAGTCCCACTGTACTCAGGCAGAGTACTCATCTAGAGTATCAGGGTAAGTCCTAAGCACCACAGTTTCAGAAGCTACAAAATCTGGAGGAGGACAACCAGGATCAGTTGAAAGAATTGGAGATATTTAGCCTTGAGAATAGAGTTGGAGAGGAGAGGGGAGTAGAAGTCTAAGGATATGAAAACTATGTTCAAGTATTTGAAAATCTGGCATATGGAGAATTTCTTCTGTTTGATCCCAGAGCAATGGGTGAAAGTTGCAGAGACCAATTTAAGCTTGGTGTCAGGAAAAATTTTCTAACAATTAGAACTGTCCAAAAATGGCATAGGGCTTCCTAGAAAGATGGTGGGCTCCCTTTCCTTGGAGGTTTTCAAGTAGAGATTGATTAGCCACTTGTCAGATATGTTAGCATGAGAATTTCTTTCACATGTTAGTTAAACTAGAGCTAAGATACCTTCCAACTCTCAAATTCTATCATCCTGTGATTAACTTTACAAGATTAAACCCTTGAGTAACTGGGGCAGAGAAGAGGAAGAAATGGAATGATATGAAAGATCAAAAGAAATAAGAAAAGTAGGCAAAGACATACCTACACCTTTAGGGCAGTTATAATTTAATAATAATTAATAAATAATTTAATTTCAAGGGTGGCTAGGTGGCACAGTGGATAGAGTATTGGCTTTAAAGTCAAGAGGACTTGATTTCAAATGTAGCCTCAGACACTTATTAGCTGTGTGACCCCAGGCAAGTCACTTAGCCCCTATTGCCTCCCCAAAATAAATAAATAGCTATAAAAATGGATAAAATAAATAAAATAATCTCATTTCAACCCCTATAATTCTCCCAGAATAACAGAAGTCATAATATTCATTTTTTAAACTTGTAATCTGATTGGTAGAAATTTAGAGTAGAGTTCTATCTTCCTTCTATAGTTTTTCCTTGGAGGCAGGCTGGGGAATAGCTAAGAGCTCTCATCTCACTTCTGTAGCCATCATCATATGGTCATCGATTTTGATTTGGGATAGCAGAGCTCAGTATACTACCACTATACTACAGCCACCACCCTGTGGTCATCCTCTCTCTCCCTAGCCTTGGCATCACTTTGAGTCTTGACACTTCTATAAGCTTGCCCCCCCATTTCCAGCTCTCACAGTATCACTTCCCATTTTGTAGATTCTTCTTGCCAATCAGACTCCTCACCCAGGAGGGCCATCATCCTGCAGGTTCATCCTCAGTCTTCTGGAAGACTTTATTGATCTTGAGAATAATAATGGGAAATTAAGTTCTACAGATGTATTCCTTGTAGAAACATTCCTCAGTGCATGACTCTTGCCTCCTCACTGCCCACATTCACCTCTTGCCCCTACCTTTCCCCTGTACTTTGACCCAAAACAACCTATACAACTTAAATGGCTTGCCCAAATGGACATGGTGTAATAGCACCTTGGAGATGGAGCATTTTTCATATTGCAGATGCCATAGCTAGCCAAGGGCCCAAGTTTCTGGAGTAACAGACCATTATCAATACCAGATCCGTCACCTCTCTAGTCCTTCTCCTTCACCTAAGACTTCCAAGTTTTTGATAGGCTTAGGTGCTTCATAAAAATTCTGCTATATCCCCTGGGTGAAGCCTGTTTTCTTAGGTATCAGTTATAGGAAGCCCTTATAATCAAGTCCAGTGATTTAGGAAGAGAAAAAACTGTGAATTCAGGAATGGGTAGGAGATAAGAAAATAGGAAATCCCCCATTCTAGATACATCTCAATCTCTTGTATTTCTGATTGTCTTGATTGTCATTCAACCTAAGTGTGTTTATACATAATTGTTGGCATGTTATTACCTCATTAGACTGTGAGATCCTTAAGGGCAGGAATTGTCTTTTGCCTTTCTTTGTATCCACAATACATAGCACAGTGCTTGAAACATGGTAGGCACTTAATTAATGACTGTTACTTGCCTTGACTTTCCACACTCCTACTTGAAAAGCTGATGAGATGGACAAGGACAGAATTCCAAGCTGCCCTCAGGAACTAACCCTCACACTGACATAATCTGTTATTCATAATTTCAGGATCTAGTCACTTGTGCTGAAACTTCTACATAGTCTGTACAACTCATTTTGTTATCAAAACCCTTCTAATTATCTATTCACGGACACCCTCCCCCTTCACCCATCCTTCCTCATACATCCAATTATTAGCACTCTCTTGCTCTTGAAATTAGTTTGTATACTTTGAACTCACATGTGTATATTCTATATCCCCCAGTAGAACATAAATTTGTTGAGGGAAGAGACTTTTATTTTTGCCCATAGCACCAGTGAAAGACAGTAGTTCAGAGTGATTATAGACAGTTTAAAGAATAATACCATCTGGACTGTACCAAGTAGTTTTTCAACAGATCTCAATGCTAGTCTTCAAGGACCTGTTCAATATAGAAGGAGCTTGACTCCATGACATTTTCATCTACTTGCAGGACACTGACCAGTGTTACCTTGAAAAAAAATGCCTTCCAGTGCCTGAACCAGGGCCACCTATTTATTTTTTTTTAAGTGAGGCAATTGGGGTTAAGTGACTTGCCCAGGGTCACACAGCTAGTAAGTGTTAAGTGTCTGAGGCCGGATTTGAACTCAGGTACTCCTGACTCCAGGGCCAGTGCTCTATCCACTGCGCCATCTAGCCGTCCCACTGCGCCATCTAGCCGTCCCCAGGGCCACCTATTTAAAACATGAGAAAAATGTTCATTTGAGCAAGAGGAGCTGGAAATCCTGGGGTGCAGAAGAGACTTTGGGGAGTGCCAATGTTCCTCTGAAAAGCAGAGTTCTACAGTAGGTAATGATGAGCAAACATCTCATCTTAGGAGCCAGAACAAATCCCATATCCACTTGTACAAATAGTTCTTGGATTTGGGAATTTTGCAGCCACTCTCCCTGATTTTACCTTAGAAGTGAAGAATATTATAATCAAGAAAATGGGATGACAGAGCAGCAACCAGAAAAGTGGCTAGCCAAGGAGCAATGTGGCATAGAGCCCCAGCATGAAGAAGAAAACGAAGACTTTTCCCTCATTGCAGCCCATACAGGGAACTACCACAAATCACATGACTGCACAGGTCTCTGAAACGGGTTGGCCCATCATAAACAGGCGTTTCCTTGACAATTGTCTTGCCTATTAACTCCATGTTCTTTTATTGGCACTTTCTGAGCCACTTTTAAACCATTTTCCAATCTGATCATCATTTCCTTCTCTTCCCCCACCAGAATTTTGGACTCCACCCCTTAAGCCACACTGGGCTCTAATAGTTCACGTTTGGCTTTATCTTGCCCCCCCATACTTCTAGGCTGAAAGTATCCCGGGATACAAATACAAATAAAAAGAAAGACATTCCCTGTCTTCAAGAAGCTTAGATTCTAACAGGGGAAGACAAGACATAAAAGGGAGCTAAAGAGAGGGAATGAGATGAAGGTACTCAGCAAGGGGGCATTATGCAGAGAAAGTCTGAACGTAGAGAAGAGTCAAGAGTGCAGCCTAAAGAGAATACTCCTAATGCCCTCAACCCTGACCTAAAAAAAAAAAAAGTAGAATAAGTTGCCAAATGCTATTATAAAATAGGATGGTATTCCTGCTGTTGACTTGCTCCCATTTATCTTGTATGTAGACATACCAATAGATAGGTTACATGGATATAGATATGGTTATAGATATAGATGGGATAGACAGAGATATATCTTCTTTTTACATAGCTATTTTCATGGTGTCTCTCCCATTAGACCATGAGCTTCTTGGTGGAAGGAACTATTTTTGCCTTTTGCCTATCTCCAGGGCGTAGCACAGTGCATGGCACATCGTAGGTGTTTAATAAATGCTTGTGCTCTTGTCTTGGATGGTTTAACTGTATGTGGTTTTGCTTGAATAGTATGGAATAGTACAATAGTATGGCTTCTAAGGGTCACTTCCAGCCAGTCAACCAATAAATCAATGAGCCTTTGTTAAGCACCCACTATGAGCTGTGCACTGTGCTATACACTGGTTATACAAAGACAAAAACTAATAATCACTGCCTTCAAGTAGCTGACATTCTCTCAGGAGGAAACAACATACCTCAGCTCTTATAGTCTATGGATTTTTCTGAAAACCAAACATAGCTCCCTTTTCACCAACCTCAGCAAACAATTCTTATGAGTGAGATAAATCTTACAGGATGTAATTGGCTTATTTCTTTTGTCCTCAATGAATGTGCACATACCATCTGCTGAATAATAACTTTGACTGATACAATTTAATCCAACTAATATTTATTAAATACATTCCGTGTCTGGAGCACTATGCTAGGTACTGAGATACAAAGCTCAGTTTAGAAAGGGCTTAGGAAAATGAAAACTCATATTTGTTTAATACTTTAAGGTTAATAAAGTACTTTCCTCACAACAATTGTGTGAATAAGATAGGTCATACAAATATTATTGCTATTTCATTTTGGAAGTCAGAAACTGACAGGTGAATTTAATTACTCAACTTCACACAGCTAGTAAATGTTATAATTAAGATACAACCTGGGTTCTCTGATGAAAAGTCTACCATTCTTCCCATTATGCGATCCTGCCTCTCAAGTAGAAACATATATGTCAAGTCTAATAAATAAAATTAAAGTCATGGACAATGGTGAGTAGGCAACAACTCATTGCCATTGCACAGGAGAAGTGGCATAAAGGGCATTATCAGAGAGCTGTATGATCGAGGAGAGAGTTGGTAAGAATGAAGGATAACAATGGGCAGCCTTAGCTGCTCTACTGATGTCCACATAATGTCAGAGATCCAAAGTAGGACACATTGGTTGTGGACAACTTATAGATAAGAAGAGTCACATAGGGTGAAAAAGCATGGATAGGTTTCCATCTGCACTATTGGAGGAAATACTCCCATCAATGAAATCCTGGTTCTATCAAAGCCAGGAAGCACTTGTATGCTATTATCAAGCAATCATTTAAGAAACAATATAGTACAGTGGAAGATAGAGTGGTCCTATATTCAGAGGGCATGGGTTCAAATCTCATATATGGTGTTTAACCTGTCTGACTTAACCACCTTGGGCTTCTGAAAAGAAAAAGGTTGGGACAAGATGGTCTCACTGGTCTTCTCTACCTCTTGAGAGCTAAGATCTCCTTTCCCAAAATAATTCATTCTATGAAAGCCAATTGAACATCTATAATGGGGAAGGCAGTGAGATGGGTGATATTAAATAAAATCCTATTTCCTTTATCCTTTATTTTATTGTCTAATCATTTAATAATTTATTTTACTTTTTAATCATTTAATAATTTATTTCACTTTATAATCATTTGACAATTTATTTTATATTCAAATCATTTAATAATTTGTTTTATTTTCTAATCATTTAATAATTTATGTAGCTGCATTTCCATACAATGGCAAAAAAGTAGGAATTATTGTCTTTTTTTTGTTATTCTTCTACTCAGGCACTTCCCAATAAAGTTAAAATCAACAAAAATTTATGAAGTGCCCACTATGGGCAAATAAGCAAAATTGCAATAGAATTATAGCTGATTTTTTTTTTGCTGATTTTTACATAGCATTGTAAAGACCTTTTAAAGCACTTTGCATGCTGACAAAGAAGCTTTAGAAGCTGACATTCACGATTCTGCCCATTTCATATCTTGAATCCAAATAACAATAGTAGAAATAATTGGACTGGCTCAATTCTCAGAGGATTACTATAATTGAGTTGAAAAGGTAGGTTGGGGCCTTTTTATGAGGAGTTCTTGAATACTAGGCTGAGGATTTTAGAATCTCTCCTGCTAGTGAAGATGTTTAAACAGGTGAGTAACCTGATGAAAGCATGAAGATTAACATGGCAGCAAGGTGTAGGATAAATCAGAGAAGACACAAGGAGATCACTACAGGGCTCCCAGGGTGAAATAATTAAAGAAGGTCTGGAGGCAGTAACCAAGCAAAAATGGAAAAGAGCAGAAATACTTGGAAAGGATTTTGGTAACAGATTCAGAATCGGCATGTCATCTTCAACAGCCCCTCCCACAAAGATGTTGGATACTTTTATTGTATCCACAACACCTGAATTCCTAGTGAGAGGGAGCTCAAATTCAAAGCCGTGCCTACAAAGCATTCAGCCCAGCTGATGCTTGGTTTGTCATCCCAGGAGACATGCATGCACTTAATTTCAAGGTGAATTAAATATTTTCCCCAAAATGCCCATGATTCACTAAGGAAATTTTAAAGATTATGGTTGCTAAAGATGAATACAGATGATGTTACCAAAATGGCACCAGATCAAAGATTGCATTTGTTATTTGGCATTTTTAATGTCACTTCTTGTAACTTTAGAGCCTTTTCCATTGCCCTGTTCTTATTCATTTATTTATTTATTTGGGGGGTGAGGCAATTGGGGTTAAGTGACTTGCCCAGGGTCACACAGCTAGTAAGTGTCAAGTGTCTAAGATCGGATTTGAACTCAGGTCCTCCTGAATCCAGGGCCGGTGCTCTATCCAGTGAGCCACCTAGCTGCCCCTATTGCCATGTTCTTTATGCTTTTCTCTTATTTGATCCATTTGTAAATCACAGACTAAAAAGCCACCTGACTCCACACAGGCACATCTCCATATTGGATCAGACCATCCTCTGCTCACAGGGCTTATGGTTGGGATGATACTTTAACCTCTTAACATAGAGTCTACAAGGCCTGGGCAGACAGTAAACACATTTAGACCTCTAATCAACAGCAGCTGAACTCTGGCCAATGAAAAGTGTACTCTGAGCAAATGAATGACAGAAAGTGCACACACATATGACCTCCATCAATAAGCCTCCAGTCTAGGGGGAAAGAGCATTGCTGATCCCAGCACCTCTGCTCCAGTGAGAGGGCTCTCCTGAGCAAAGGGCCAGCAAATTGTTTCACATCATCCCAGAATGTGGGTGATGAGGAACGCCTCTGAACAGCCACATCCTTCCCCTACCGCCTAACCACCAAGTGATAAGCTGAATAAAACTACGATGGAAGCAGTCTGATACAACAGAAACAACAGTCGTGACTCTGGAGTCAGAGATCTGGCCTTCGATCCAACATCTGACCCTTGCTCCCTGTACGACCTTGGGCACTTCTCCTCTGTGAAATAAGGGAGCTGATTAAATGACCTCTAGGATCCCTTGCAGTTTATAAATCCATGATGCTATGACTGTCAGCTAATCACTTCCTCCCCCTTGGTTTCATTTTCTCATCTGTAAAATGAGGGCGTTAGGGGGCGGCTGGGTGGCGCAGTGGATAAAGCACCAGCCCTGGATTCAGGAGGACCTGAGTTCAAATCTGGCCTCAGACACTTGACACTTACTAGCTGTGTGACCCTGGGCAAGTCACTTAACCCCCATCGCCTCACACACAAAAACAAAACAAAACAAAATGAGGGCGTTAGAGAAGACGTCTGTTGAGCTCCCTGCCACAGCTACCCATTTGCCTTTAAAAGAGTCTTATTCAATTGGATTGATTGGTGTGATGTTGACAAATACCAGAAACATTGAGAAAATGCATTTCAATTCCCTATTTTGCCCATCTTTCACATGTAGAAGCATTAAAAGGAAGCAGCTGACCCAGAGGTTGGTTAATCAAAAACTAGAAACTGAAGAGATGACCGTATTAAGACATACTTGTTAATTCATTCCCTTAGCAACATTGATTAAATTCCCATTTTGTGCAAGGCACAGCATTGCTAGCTGAGGAGGACACAAAGATTACTGTGACCCAGGCCCTGTCTTCAAGGAGGTAGCATCCTAGTAGAGAAAAGGAAACATATAAACATAAGATGAAGTGGGATTCCAAAAGGGCATAAAGGAGATACAAAGACTCTACTGGGAAGACCCTTGAACTTCTTGCGTGTCCAGTATTCTAAGGACTATGAGGACAGGCTCCATGCATATCTGCAGATTGAAAGAAAGATGATTAGGGCTAGAAGTACAGAGAAATCATTTTCTCATCTATCTTACTGTTTAAAAAAAAAGGAAAAAGGGAGGGGGGAAAATGTTCAAATTATCTTTGCATGTAATTGGGAGAAAAACAAAATATTAATTTTTTAGAAAAGGAATAAGTACAATCCCTAAGTAGGAACCTGTATTTTTAGGCTTTAGGGAATTAAAATAATTTTCCTTATTCATATGTAATGAGCATCCAAGTTTTAGCTAACATATCACACTAGATACTTATATTTGGATTGGTGTTTCTTTCTAGCAAAGGAAGGAACAAAGTCTGAATATTGTGACATACTGATTGGGTGTCTCACTTTTTGTTACCAATGTACCTAAAAAACCAAGTATAAATCACATCTTTTGTAGATTAAATTACATTTGATTTATTCTCCAGACACAGCCACCATTCTTCAGCTTGCCTTCCCTCTCCACTTCCTTGTCCTATTGGTGAGTTCTTCTTGGGGCTTCCATTTTGAGGAAGAGCCTAGAACAGCCATTGTTCATTATTCAGACTTGGTCAAAATGCTAAGTCTTCCCTTCCCTTGCTTTTCAGCTCCCTTGTATGTGTTATCTTCCCTCCTTAGAATATAAGCTCTTTAAAGACAGGGATTGTCTTTGTTTTTTGGCTTCTATTTCTATCCCCATGGTTCTGCACAATGCCTAGAACATAGCATGAACTTAATAGATGCTGACTTGACTTGATATTGTAAGTAGGCCACAGAAACTGGTTGATGAAAATCTACCACAAATGTTTTTGTAATATGAAGAAGTAAAATATTAGTACTTGTCCCTTAATAGATCTGCTTCAGAACTGCTTCAACCATTCTGGAGAGCAATTTGGAACTATGCCCAAAGGGCTATGGGACTGTGCATACCCTTTGACCCAGTAATACCACTCCTAGGGCTGTGTCCCAAAGAGATCATAGAAAAGGAAAAAGGACCCACATGTACAAAAATATTTATAGCAGCTCTCTATGTGGTGGCAAAAAAATGGAAATTGAGGGGATGCCCATCAATTGGAGAATGGCTGAACAAGTCGTGTTATGTGAATGTAATGGAATACTATTGTGCTATAAGAAATGATGAGCAAGCAAGTTTCAGAAAAACCTGGAAAGACTTAAGTGGACTGATGCTGAATGAAGTGAGTAGAACTAGGAGAACATTGTACACAGTAACAGCAACATTGTGTGAGGATCAACTGATAGAATTGGCTCCTCTCAGCAGTGGAATGATCTAAGACAATTCCAAAGAACTCATGATGGAAAATGTTCTGCACATCCAGAAAAAAGAACTATGGATTCTGAATGCAGATTGAACCATACTTTTTTTTTTCTACTTTTTGGTTGTTGTTTTTTTTCTTTGTTGAGGTTTTCCCTTGTGTTGTGATTCTTCTTTCACAACATGACCAATGCAGTGTGGCAGGTAAAACCAAATGTGTGTAGTCATCTTACCTGTCCCCTGTATGAGAAAAGCTAGCTATGACAACACTTTAGGCATTAAACATTTATTAAAATATATTAGAGAACAAGTGTCACTGAAAGAAAAGGAAAACCTATCTACCCTCCAGGAGAAATCAGAGTTCAACTCTTCTCATTCTTCCACCACCAAAACAAGGTTCCAACCACCAACTGACAAAATGAACTGCCTTCCACACTGCTTCAAGCTGATTGGTTAAGGGTGGTCTCATGCTCTCTCAGCAGGGGACCCCTGGTAATAATATTCTCATACTCACCCCTGTGCTTCATTAAGAAACAGTAGTTTCAGGGGGCAGCTAGGTGGCTCAGTGGATAAGGCACCAGCCTTGGATTCAGAAGGACCTGAGTTCAAACCCAGCCTCAGACACTTACTAGCTGTGTGACCCTGGGCAAGTCACTTAACACCCATTGCCCTACCAAAAAAAAAAAAAAAGAAACAGTAGTTTGGGGGGGCAGCTAGGTGGCACAGTGGATAAAGCACTGGCCCTGGATTCAGGAGACCCTGAGTTCAAATCCGGCCTCAGACACTTGACATTTACTAGCTGTGTGACCCTGGGCAAGTCATTTAACCCCCATTGCCTCACTAAAAAAAAAACATATTAAGGAAATTCAGAATCTTTTAGAGATATAATAAAAGCAAAAATTGAATTTTTAGGTGACTATACATACATTTAGTTTTACCTGTCACAGCAGAAATATGTTTAATGTGATTGTACATATATAACCTATATCAGACTGCTTTATGTCTTGGGGGGAAGGGAGAGAGGGAGAAAAATTTGGAACAGAAAATCTTATGAAAACAAATGTTGAAAACTATCTTAACATGTAACTGGAAAATAATAAAATACTTTTAGGATAAAAAAAAACATTTCCTTCAGAAATCTGGATTTCTGTATACTGAGTTGATGATTTATTCTTTCTTTCTTTCTTTCTTTTTTTTTTAGTGGGCAATTGGGGTTAAGTGACTTGCCCAGGGTCACACAGCTAGTAAGTGTTAAGTGTCTGAGGCCGGATCTGAACTCAGGTACTCCTGACTCCAGGGCCAGTGCTCCATCCACTGCGCCACCTAGCTGCCCCTGATGATTTATTCTTAACTGGCACCATTGGGTTCTAAGTATTCAGAAACCTTTTTCTAAATCTTAAAATCAGTTAATGAAATAACTCCATCTACTTCAGTCTGAAGGAAAGGAGATGTGTCAGTGAGACAAGGGAGGACCAAAGGCTAGAAGGATGCAAGTCATTCTGTAGAAGGGTAAGGTCTTCAATCAGCCTTGAGATGCACTTCTGAGATGAAGACAGATGACCACATGGGCACTGCTTGTGGACTCCATGCTGGCTGAACTGTTGAGTAGAGCAATAACCAGTGGCTGAGAGCAAGGAACAGCAAGGACGAGGAAACCAGCTTATCTCCAAGACTTGCTTCATGAATTCCGAGAGAGATCTGGTGCATTAGTACTTTGGCACAGCTGTGGCCAGCTATTTTTGGACAATGTTAGGTACCACTCAGAGATACACACACACACACACACACACACACACACACACACACACACACATACACACACACACACATCCCAACTGGCTATATATCACCTGGAGTTTTCTTGATAATACAATGTTATTTGGTCACACCTAGGAAAGAAGCACAGGAGAGATTGCATCTCTAAATGATTCCTCCACCTCAGGCCACTTTTTTTCAATTCCCAGACCCCACTGAAATTTTCCCTAATCTTGAAAGAATGATTCCCAACTTAAGATACCCAATCACCATTTCCCAGACTTCACTATAATCCATCACAAAAAGACTAATGCAACTATATCTGTACAGAATTTATCACCCCTTGAGACAATTGGAGATGATTATAGGTGATTTTAAGAACTGGAAAGAGAATCAATACCATGGAAGAGCCAAGTGAAAAAAAATGCACATTCATACATATCACTCATTTGGGATAACTCTCCTACAGAAAGCTGATTTTTAAAAAATAAATAACAATGGGGACAGCTATGTGACACAGTGGATAAAGCACCAGCCCTGGATTCAGGAGGGCCTGAGTTCAAATCCGCCCTCAGACACCTGACAGTTACTAGCTGTGTGACCCTGGGCAAGTCACTTACCCCCATTGCCCCACAAAAAATACATACATATATACATACATACATACATACATACATACATACATACATACATACATACATACATACCAAAAGATTTCAGGAGCACAGAAGTCATAAGCTGTCTGAGTAAGAAAAGGACTGTGATGCCATCACATCTAACCCATACCGAACCAAGAATTCACTGGACAACACATTAGACAATGGACTTCTTGGGATGGAATTTTAACCCAAGGACCTTTATTATGGAATAGCTCTGATTCTCACTCATATTTTCCTTGTATCCAACCTAAATCCACCCCTCTAGAGATTCTACCCTCAATTCCTCATTCTGACCTGTAGGTGCAAGAAAAACAAATCTAATCCATTTAAATATATGAAGACACCCCTAATTCTTTCCTTTGCCAGGCTGATCATCCCCAGTTCCTTCATACAGGTGTTGGATGGCATCAACTCCCCTTTCAGATAGCCCTCCCCTGAGGAACTTCCAGTTTGTCAATTTCCATTTAGCCGATGTGTGTGTATAGCCCAATACTCTGTCTTGGACCCTCCTCTATTCTTTCTATATATTCTCTTTCTTGGTGACCTCATCAATACCCATGTAGCCAACTATCATCTCTATTTAGGTGAATCCCAAATATACATAGCAAGCCTTGATTGCTCTTCTGAGCACCCAGTGCCATATTACCAACTATTAGACATCTTAATATTTGGAAGAATTCACTTGTAAATCCATCTATTCCTAGGCAGTGGGGTTCCTTTCAGTGTGTTTTATGATTTATTCAATTTCTTCTCCTGAAATTGGATTGTTTTAAAATCTTTATTTCTTGTTCTGTTAGCCTCGGGTTTTATATTTTCATATTTTTTTTATTTGATGTAGCATCAGGTTTTTTGGAAAATAATAAGTTCTGGCAGCTAGGTGGCACAGTGGATAAAGCACTGGCCCTGGATTCAGGAGGACCTGAGTTCAAATCCGGCCTCAGACACTTGATACTGGCTGCGTGACCCTGGGGAAGTCACTTAACCTTCATTGCCCCACCAAAAAAAAGAAATAAAAAGAGAATAATCGGGTAAAACAAAACAAAACAAAAATAATAGGGTAAAATCTTTTCTGAATTTTAAAATTTAATCTTAAATTATGAATTCTCCTTTTTTACTTTTGATACTGACAATTATGTTACACTTTTACTCAAATCAGACTAGCTATTTATCTATTTTATTCTTTTTATTCTTTTATTATTTTAAAAAGTTTTATTTATCAACTTAATGGTTTGTTTGGGGGATATCATATTTTGTTAATCCATTCTTTGATTTTCAAATTTTCTGGGTTTTTTTCTTGGGGTTTGGGGATTTGTTGCTATTTTTGCTTTTTAGTAACATATCCAATTGATTGATCTATTATTTCTCTCATTTGTGGATGAAAATGTTTGGGGATATAAATTTTCCCTTAAGGACTTCTTTCAATATATCCCAAAGGTTTTAGTATATTGTTTCGTTTCAAAATTTTCATTGATGAAACAATCTATTGATTTTATAATTTGTTTTTCACTCATCTCATTCCTCATCTTTTTGGTCACTATACAGAATCTGACATGGTTGATCAACCCCTCCTTTTGAATATTCTGTCCTCTCTGGATTTTTATGACACAACTAATTTGAGGTTTTCTTCCTACATTTCAGACTGATCCATCTTAGACTCTTTTATCAGTTAATCATCCTTTTTCCATTAACCTATGTGTAGGTGTACTCTTAAGACTCTGTCTTGGACTCTCCCCTAGTCTCTTCCCACACTTTCCTTCTTAGTGATTTCATCATGTTTAAACTAAAATCAGTCTCCAATTGATTTTAATCCTTTCTTTAAAGATCTTTTATTGATTATGACTTGTTGCACTGTGGTCAGTAAAACTTGTGTTCAGTATTTCTAATTTTCTGCATTTGTGAGATTTTTATGCCCTAATCCATGATCAATTTTTATAAAGGTGTCATCCACAACTAAGAAATATGTATGTTCCTTTCTGTTCCCAGTCAATAATTTACAGAACTCTATAATATCTAAAATTCTATTTAGGGCTTTAACTTCTTTCTTGCCTATCTTTTTGCTAGATTTCTCTAGATCTGAAGGGGGTACATTGAGGCTCTCCACTATTATAACTTTATTGTATTTTTCTCCCTGTAATTAGGTTAATTTTTCCTTTAAGTATTCAGATGCTTTGCCATTCAGTGTATATTGATTCATTATCTATGATGACTTTAAGCATAAATTAAAATTTAGTTTCACGTATATTTTCTATTTCATGTTCTGAGGATATGATTATTACCTCTGCTTTTTTTAGTTTACCTCATGCTTAACTAACTTTGAAGTCTCTGGCTCGTTATGTTTCAAGTGTGATTCTTGTATATAATATATATATATATAGAAAAAACCATGACCATATATTTCAATACATGTATGTAATGTGTATATATGTGTATGTATGTATGCATAGTTACATTTTGTTCACTGATCCATTCAACTATCCTCTTTGATTTTATGGACGTGTTCATCCCAATCAAGTTCCTGTTTATAATCATTGATTTTGTATTTTCATGAAATCTACCATCTTATGTTTTTATTCTTTCTTTTCAATCCTCTCCCCTCTTTATATAGAATATGTTAAAAGAGGACTGTGTTTATCATTAGTGATCTCTAACTGAAATAATCTGTTTTGTGGTCCCTATTCTCTTCTCCTTCCTCAGCCTGATTAGAGAGCTTTACTCTTTCTTTTCTTCCTTTTAATGCTTTTGTCTTCATGATTCACCCCCTGACATTGAAGTTTGTTTTGCTTGTGACATAATCATCACTGATCCTACCCCTCCCCTGATAAGGATACCCTCCCCTGCCCCTACCTATTTTCCTATTGAGTTTAATATATTTCTACATCAAATATTTTGCATGGGCATGTATGGTACAAATGTATTGCACACTTCTTTGTCTATTCCAGCTGAATACAAAACTCATATGATGTTTGTTCCCCCTCTATCCTTTCTTCCATGCAAATTACTTCCTCTCATGCACCCCAGTTATAAGTTTTCTCTCCTTCCTCCTTTCCTCATCCCTAGTAGATTCCATTTTATTTCTTCTGCTAATACAATCAAACAAAAGTTTGATTTAACTCTGTGACCCTTGAAAACATTAGAATTTTGAAAGGACACTTGTTTCTTGAGATCAGAATGTAAGCACTTCATCATCATATAACTCCTTACAAGTGCTCAAGTATTTTTTCAAAAGCTTTTTTCAAACTTTTGATACCTGAGTTTGCTTTTGAAAGCTTCTATTCAATTCTAATCTGTTTGGCAAGAATATGTGAAAGTCTTCTATTACATCAAAGATCCATTTTTCTTCTTGTAGGATTTTAATCTGCTTTGGAGGGTAAATTATTCTTCATTGTAAGCCTTTAACTTTTACCTTTTTGTGAATATAATATTCCACAATTTCCTCTCCTTTTTAATGGTAGCTACCAAGTGATACAATCTTTTTTGTTTGTTTTTGGTTTTTGGAGGGTTTTTTGTGAGGCAATGGGGGTTAAGTGATTTGCCCAGGGTCACACAGCTAGTAAGTGTCAAGTGTCTGAGGCCAGATTTGAACTCAGGTACTCCTGAATCCAGGGCCAGTGCTTTATCCACTGTGCCACCTAGCTGCCCCTCAAGTGATACAATCTTAACTCTGTTTCCTTGGTACTCAAACTATTTCTTGTTGCCTGCAATATTTTCTTTTATTTTCAAACTCTGGGTTTTGATTATGACATTTCTGAAAGTTTCCACATCAATGTATCTTTCAGAAAGTGACCAGTGCATTCTTTATATTTTAATTTTACCATCTGTTTCTAATAAAACAAAGTAGTTTTTGTTCATTATTACTTAAAATATGGTATTCAATTTTGTTTTGTTTTGTTTGTTTTTTATTGGAATTGTTGTTTGGGGTTTTTGTTTTTTGTGGGGGCGGGGGTTCATGGTTTTCAAATAGCCTGATGATTCTTAAGTTATCTCTTCTGCCATGTGTTCCCATTCAGTCATTTTTCATAGGTAATGCCTCAATTTTCTCTTATATTTTCAATCTTTTGTTTTTCTTGTTTTCTCATGGAGTCATTGATTTCTGTTTGATACATTCTAATTTACAAAGGAACCCATTTCTTGAATAAGTTTTACTATATCGTAAGTAATTAATTCTATTTCAAACTTTTTCTTCTATTGCTTTCATTTCTTTTTTTTTCTTTTTTTTTTAGTGAGGCAATTGGGGTTAAGTGACTTGCCCAGGGTCACACAGCTAGTAAGTGTTAAGTGTCTGAGGCTGGATTGGAACTCAGGTACTCCTGACTCCAGGGCCGGTGCTCTATCCACTGCACCATCTAGCTGCCCCCTTTCATTTCTTTTCTAATCTATTGTTTCTGTTGTATTCCTTGTGGCCAAACTACTTTCTTCTCTAAGACTCTGCTTGCTTAATTCACTTCTTCTGAGTTATCCTCTTGGACAGTTGTTGGCACATAATAAGCTTCATAGTTTTCAATGTCTTCTTCTGTTTACTCATATCTCTAGTCTCATCTTGGGGAGGAAAGTGGGCATATACTTATTGAAACCTTCAAATGAGACACATGAATGAAGAAAAAAAAATGCTTGGGATAAGTCTGGAAATATAGACTTCAGTGCCCTCTTTCTGTCTCATGACAGCTCCTTGATGTACATAGCTTCTGTGTTGGACATGTGCTTCAACTGGTAAGCTGAATTGGTTCATGCTATTCTTTACTAATTCCTTACTAGGCAAGATGTTTCAGCCAAACTACTATATCTGCCCACTTAGCTTCTCTGATTCTCTGTGCCCCAGCTGCTCCTGTACTCAACTGAACTTACTCCTTAATAGCCACAATAGTATCCATCACTTAGAGTCCTGATATCTATTTTTAGTCCCCTCCCTTTCCCCTTTCTGGTTTCAGATTCTTAGTCCTCTCTATAAACAACCCTAGCCTCATTTATAGGTTAGTAACCAAAGTCTCATTTTCTGTACATAATCAAAATTGTCCCATAATCAAAGAAGAGTTCTTGTGCCCATATATGACATTTAGGTGGTTGAGTGGATACTATTGAATTGATAGTCAGGAAGAACTGAATTCAAATCCTGGTAAGACATTTACTAACTGTATATACCTGGGCAAGTCATTTAATTTCTATTTCCTTCAGTTTCCTCATCTGTAAAATTGGGATAATAATACTAATAGCCCACCTATCTGATTTGTTATGAAGATAAAATGAAATATTTGGTTCTTTGTAATATCTTCCCAATTACATGTAAAAATAATTAACATTCATTTTTTCTTTTGAGTTCCAAATTCTCTCCTTGCCTCCTTCCCCTCCCCCCTCCCTGAGGCAGTAAGCAATCTGATATAGGTTATACATGTACAATCACGTAAAACATAAAGTGAGATATTTGTAAAGATATTTGCAAACCTTAAAGCACCATATAAATGCAAAAAAAATTATTATCATTGTTATTATTATTATATCTGCAGTGTAGTATAGCTTATCACTGTCACACTCGAAATAATCAATTTCTATCTCAAAACTCTGAGTGAGGATAATTATTTCTCCTAGAACTTTGAGCAAAGCAAAGTACTGAATAATAAACTACTCCCTATATGCAATACTTTAAAGGGACAACATCTCAAATTAAAATAAAAACAAAAAAACCTATTCCTGCCTTTATGGACAGGGAATTTATGTCTGACTTTTCATATTAGAACCCATCCTCTTGAAAATACTTTTGTGGCTTCACATCTCCCTAACTGAGCAGGGATATTCTTGGGGGGGGGGGCAGGGCAATGAGGGTTAAGTGACTTGCCCAGGGTCACACAGCTAGTAAGTGTCAATTGTCTGAGTCTGGATTTGAACTCAGGTCCTCCTGAATCCAGGGCCAGTGCTTTATCCACTGTACCACCTAGCTGCCCCTAGAGCAGGGATACTCTTAATAACCCTACCTTCACCAGAGAATTCCAGAATAGGTAAGTTTGTCACCCTATCCTCACCTCAGTCTATTTAGTCTATTCTATTCAACAAATAACATTCATCATTCTCCAGCCAATCGTCTCATTTATGCCCCTCACTCTGGGTTCATGCATGTGTAACAGGTCAGGTCTTAGAAGAAGCCTGGCCTCTAGAGAGATTATGCTCCATTTTTCATTACCTCTGGCTCTTTGTGCCTCCACCATGAAGCCTCAGGGAAAAGCACTTAAAATCTATTTTTGGTTCAGGTTTCAGGTCTCACCAAAAGGATGAGTAAAGTACTTGGAGCATAATATAGATCAGGTGTAGGATAACTATTTATTTCCTCCACACAAAAGAAATGTTCAAACCAGAAAAGATTCCCAAGGACAAACTGACAAAGATTTAAACATTTGGCAGTAATTTATAATCATTATTATATTCTCCCAGGAGTTTGATACTTAAAACATCAAAGCATGAAGTATTTTGCAGGGCTACTGATATGACATTTCATCTCCCCCTTAGCTCTACACTATCTCCCTCAGTAGATAGAATCACTTTTTAAAAAAAAATCTATTGATTGGACAAGTCTTCCTTGGCTTAGCGGACAATCTTCTCCTGCAACTGTAATGAGGAGGATCAAGGGACGCACCCCCAAGCTTTGCTGCATCATCCTGAAGTGTCAAGCCCTTCATCCCTGAGCCAGAACACAGATGGCCCACTAGAAATTACCCAAGGTCCCACAGATCATGGTGGGGGAGGGGGGGAATGTAACCCATTTGCTCCCATTATATGCAAAATAAATGAAAGGTTAATTGGGATGAGGGTATTATCAATGGGCAAGTCAGGAAAGGCATCTTCCGGGAAGTCATTTTGGAGGTGAACATTGAAGGGAATTTATTTTAGAGATGAAGAAACTGAGCCCTGCCATGACTTAGCACAGTGTCACAAAACAAGATGGTAGTCGAGCTGAGACTAAAGCCCAGGGCTCCTGCCTCTCCCTAGGCAGAGCTGGGACTAAAAACCCGGTTCTTCTCACTCCCAGTCAAATGTTCTCTCATCTACACGGCACTGTACTTTAGGTAGCAACAAGGGCAACACGAGAAAAGGGTGATTGGAAATAGAGGTAACTGTACCAATATCAGAGGAAACCCCAAAGTTGAACAAATGTCATGTTTATATACCAATTTGGATAAATACTGTACTATATTTTGGTGCAGGAAGAAAAGGTGAACTAAGGAAATGGCAAGAAGAATGAATATATGAATTAGGAGATAGAAGTGAAAGGCAGGAAGGAAACAAGCATTTATTAATTGCCTACTATGTGTCAAGTACTCTGCTAATACTCTACAAAAATCATCTCGGGGCAGCTAGGTGATGCAGTGGATAGAGCACCAGCCCTGGATTCAGGAGGACCTGAGTTCAAATCCGGTCTCAGACACATTACACACTTACTAGCTGTGTGACCCTGGGCAAGTCACTTAACCCCAATTGCCTCACCAAAAAAAAAAAAAAAAAGAAAAAAAAGAAAAATCATCTCATCCAATCCTCACAACAGTCCTGGGAGGTAAGTGCTGTTATTACCCCCATTTTTCAGTTCATAAAAGTGAAGCAGATAGAGGTGAAATGATTTGCCCAGGGTCACATAGTAAGCATCTGAGGCAGCATTTGAACTCAGATCTTCCTGACTCCAGCCCCAGCACTCTAACCACTGAGTAACATAGATGCTTTTTACAAGCCAATTAGATCTTGAATGGAAGTTTTCAGTAGAGTGTAAAGTCCACAGATTTACTTTTGACATGTAGTAAAGTAAACAGAACCAGGGAGAGGGGGAGGGTGGACAGAATACACACACACACACACACACACACACACACACACACACACACAGAGGCTGTAACAATGTATATTGAAATAACAACCAAAAGGAAAACAAATATTATGTAATTGTAATGACCACACTCCATGCCGCAGATGGCACCATCCATCTCAACCAAATGAGAAAATGCTCCTTCTTCCCCTCTTTGGCAGAGATGGGGGACTACGGGTGTGAAAACATTGTATATGTTGTAAAACTTGGTGGATATGTTAGATTGTTTTGCCAAACAGCCTTTTGCTTTTCTTTCTTTTTTTATTCTTTACTGCATTCGGTAGAGGAGGGAGAAGAGACATTCTGAAATGAAGCTGGTATAAAAACAAAATATATGAATAAATATTCATATTATAAGAATGATAAGAAAAAATGAAACCTTCTTAAAGACAGGAACTATATGATTTTTGTCTTTATCTCTCTGGAGTCTACCACAGACATTGATAAGTGCTGATTTAATTGAATTGAAGCTAAACAAAATCTGGGAAATTTGCCAAGATGAGGGGAAGGAAAACCTTAAATGAGAGCTAAAAGAAGAGATGTTTGTTACATTAGCTTTATATTATTATATGTATTTGTGATCATTTAATCAATGGAATTTGATAAGGAAAAAGTTGAACCCTATTTTTCATGTTTACAAGGAAAAAAATTGCTTTCCTTAGTCTGGACTTGTGATTTCACTGGCATGGGGAACTTCTCAGTGAGTAAGATCCCTCATGATCCATAATGATCCATGAAAAGATTCATTGATACAGATTATCAACTCTCCTGAAACATATAGTCTAGAGTTGCCTGGAACAGTTAAAGAATAAAAGAAACTTACCCAGAATTGTAAAGCCAATGGAAAGCACATGGATCCAGGCCTTCCTGACTCCAAAGCTAACTTTTGATCCATTGAATCAAGATGCGCATTAAGGACCAGCTATTATAAACAATAGCTTTCTTATTAAAGATCAGAAGCCTGATTCATAGGAGCCTAATACACAAATGCCCAAAATTAAGCCAACGGAATCAAGTAATATGAAAACCTGGCAAACCAACAGACCAAGAGTGAATTATCCTCAGCAGATCCACCATGCCACATCTGACGTTGTCTGACCAAGAATCCTCCAGTTGAATATTTTTTAAATCAATAAGCAAATAATGGTCAATAATGAGTAAAGAGAAGAGGGGGAAATGTCAAAAAGAACATTCAAGACCAATAAATCTTGTTTTGTTATTACCTTAACTGAAAGCTATGGGGACTTTTCAGGCACACTGTTTTCCACAGGTAAGGGGGGAATTGTCTTTATAGCAGAAATCAAGTAATTGATAATGAAGAAAGAAGAAGAAGAAGAAACAGAAGAAGAAAAAGAAGAAAAGATTATTATTATAATAATAATTCCTTTGCATTTCTGATTGAATGCTAGGCACTGGTCAGTATATGACTATATGATGGGGGGGATGGGAAGGACTGGACTCTCAGTGGAAGAGGCACAAGGTTATCACTATTTCACAAAACAAGTTTTCAAGCCACAGGTGGTAACCTTTGAAATCTTTGCAGAGCATCAAAAAGAGCAGCAGCAGCAGCAGCCTGGCTCTGATGGGTCCAGTCTTGCTTGGCATTGCTCACAGAACTTTGAACTGGCCATTTTTGTTTGGACAGCTTGAAGCTGCTGAATCTCTTTAAGCTAAACAAACCCTTGGACATAACCCCCTCTCACACCCCTAGTTTGGTGATCAAGTCTTCCACCCACGGATGGAAAATTTCACTGGAAGACCAATCATTAGGTCCAATGGTAAATAAGCAACCCAACAGTCCCCACTTCCATGGGTTTCCTAAGGAATTCTAAGACTTTTTCATTTCATTTCTCACTGGTCCTGGATTCAGGAGAAACTGAGTTCAAATCCAGCCTCAGACACTTGACACTTACTAGCCGTGTGATCCTGGGCAAGTCACTTAGCCCTCATTGCCCTGCAAAAAAGAAGAAGAAGAAGAAGAAGAAGAAGAAGAAGAAGAAGAAGAAGAAGAAGAAGAAGAAGAAGAAGAAAAACCTGTACTAAGAGCTCTAGGACACCTTGTACACTATTTTTAAATTTACAAAAGGGTATAATTTATCCCATTTGAGCCCCACAACAAATCTGTGAGATATGTTTTGTACATATCAGTGTTTCTATTTTACAGATAAATAAAATGAGGCTCATGGTAGTTAAGTTTCTTACGCAAGTAGTCATTATAAGAGACAGACCTTGAATCCAGTTCTTGCTGAATCCAAGTCCAGCATTCTACAGTGTGCTGTTGACTCATAGGCAGCTAGGTGGTATAATAGGGACCTGAGTTCAAATCCAACCTCAGACACATACCAGCTCTGTCACCTTGCACAAGTCACTTAATATTTTTTTGCCTCAGTTGCCTAAACTATTAAATGGGGACCATAGAAACCCCTACCTTCCCAGGGTAGTGAGGATCAAATGAGATAATATATTAAAAGAGTTTAGCATGGTACCTGTGACAATCAATGCTTAGTAAAATTTTATTTCCTTCCCTTTCTCTGTAGGATGACAGAATCTCCCGCGGGCTAAAATATGTCACCAAGGTAATCTTGCTTCAGGGAAGATAGGGATGAATGTTTTATACAGCCAGGAATGCAGGTGATGTGGGTGGACAGCACTGAACTTGCCTACTTAGGTTGCCTTTGATTCTTGACCTCCGTGAAACCACTCTCTTCTTATTCACTTCTGATCCTTATCTCTCCCACCCCTCATCTGCCTCCTACTCCCATTCTTCCTCTTGCTGTCCTTTGACTAAGTTCCCCATCCCCCCCACCCCATCACACAAGTTTTGTCACTTTTTCCTTCACCTGTATATTGTGCTTTTTGTTATTCTTTGGCATGTTTATGCTAAGCTGTCACAGTGGAGAGAGCACTGGGCCTGGAGTCAGAAAGACCTGAGTTCAAATCCAGTCTCAGACACTAGCTGGGTGACCTTGGGCAAATCACTTAACCCTGTTTGCCTCATTTTCCCCATGTGTAAAATGAGCTGGAGAAGGAAGTGGCAAACCACTCCAGTATCTCTGCCAAGAGAGCCCCAAAGAGTTGGACACAACTGAACAACAATTATCAAACCCATTTGACATCATGTCTGAGCAAGTGAAACAGCTTCTTAAATGATTTAATAATGTTAATAAGATAATATGTGTAAAGCACTTAGCATGGTGCCTAGAACAGGGTAGGTGCTTAATAAATGCTTCCCTCTTTTCTTTCCTTCTCCCAGTCTCTTTTCCACCCTCAATTCATCCTGCACATTTGTTTCATGACACCCATTGGGTGTCCAGGCTCTTCAATGACCCCCATTAAATTCCTGTTACCCCTAGAGTTAATGAACACTCCAAATGTAAGTAAGGTAGCAGAAATTTAGCTATGAAGCAGGAAAAGAGGATTCTAAAGATAAAATAAGTGCAAGGCACATACACCCTGGAAAACTGTTTACTTTAATAACTGTTTTGACAATCATCTGAGTAGCCCCTGAGGCTGACGGAATAGACAGCCCTTGAGGAGAATGGAAGCAGTAGCTGGGAAGGGATAGTTGTTTCTCTGAGATATTGGGAACAGCACTTCCTCAAGGGTAGCTGCCTTTAGGGTTGGAGGTACCTCTGTGAGGAGTAAGAGGGGCAATAGGAAACCAGACTCTGATTTGTCCTATAACCTCTTCATCTCTCTCATCTTTGACCTTGGGACTCTGGGCTCTGGTAGATGAACTTTGGCCACATCTTGCTCAAAACCAAGCATCTTCTATACTTCCAGGCCACTTTCAAACTATGGAACCACACAAGTTCCCCATCCATCTAGCTCTTCCCCTTCATTAGAATGTGACCTCTGAGAGGTCAGGGACTGTCTTGTTTTCTTGTATTATATCACCAGCATTCAACACAGCTCTGGCACATAGAAAATGCTTAAGAAATATTTCATCATTTTCTCCTTCATTTATTGCTTGAATACTTGTGTATTAATAGCCTTTTCTTAACCCTCATCCTTCTTTACCTCTCTGCATCCTTTGGCATTGTTTATCACCCTCTGCTCCCTGATACTCTCTTCTCAC
Source organism: Dromiciops gliroides (assembly GCF_019393635.1). Classification (NCBI taxonomy): domain Eukaryota; kingdom Metazoa; phylum Chordata; class Mammalia; order Microbiotheria; family Microbiotheriidae; genus Dromiciops; species Dromiciops gliroides. Next base: position 261,294,637 of record NC_057866.1, read on the forward strand.
TAGGTTTTCAGAACACCAATCCTTCCTGCTTCTCCTACCTATCTTGCTGCCCCTTCTTAGTCATTGCTGGATCCTAGTCTAAATCATAGCTTTTGACCATAGGTGTCCTTCTCCCTTCCCTCTATACCATTTCACTTAGAGATCTCATCAGTTCCCATAGATTCAATTATCATCTCTCTACTGATGATTCTCATATCTACCTATCCAGCCCTAACCTTTCTGCCTACCTCTGGTCCCACATCTCCAACTGCCTGTTGGGTATCCCAAACTGCATGTTCTACATCTTCAGTTCAACATGTCCCAAGTTGAACTCATTGTATCCCTCCCCCCAGCCCCTACCTTCTTGATAACTCCTCTATTACTGTAGAGTACACCACCACCCTCCCGGGAACCCATGCTTATAAATAAGTGTCATTCTCAATTCCTCACTCTCTCTCATCACCCACATCCAATCAGTTATCAAAGCTTATTGGTTTTCTTATAACATCCCTTCCCCTTCTTTCCTCTGACACTGTCACTACCCTGGTACAGGCCCTTATCACCTCGTGCCTGAACTATTCCAATAACAACAATAATAATAATAGCTAACAATTATGTAATGCCTACTATGTACCAGACACTGTGCCAAGTGCTTTACAAATAATATCTGATTTGATCTTCACAACCTGGGAGTTAGATGCTACTATTATCCCTATTTTATATTTGAGGAAACTGAGGCAGACAGAAATTAAAGTGACTTATCCAAGGTCATATAGCTAGTAAGTGTCTCAGGCTGGATTTGAACTCAGGTCCTTCTAACTCATGATAGTCTTCTCATGGGTTAAATTTCTCCCCACTCCAGTCCATCCTCCAGTCAGGTGTCAAAGTGATCTTCCTAAAGTGAATTTCTGACCATGTCATCTCCCTACTCAATACACTCCAATGGCTCCCTATAACATCCAAGGCCAACCATAAAATCTTCCTATTGGCATTCAAAGTCTCTCATAATTTGCCCCACTGAACATTTCCAGTCTTCTTATGTCTTACACCCCATTCCCTTCCCCTATGGACTCATTGATCCAGTGACACTGGCCTCTTGCCCAAGACACTTCCTTTCCATACTCTAGGATGTTCATATCATCCCCATACCTGGAATCCTCTCTCTCCTCATATCTACCTCCTGGCTTCCCTGGGTTCCTTCATGGCCCAGCTAAAAATCCGTCTTCTTACAGAAGATCTTGCCATCCTGATCTTAACGATAACCTTCCCTCTATTGACTATCTCCAATTTGTCATGTACATGGCTTGTTTGCATATGGTTGACTTCTCCATTAGACTGAGTTCCTCAAGTGCAGGGACTATCTTTTGTCTTTTATTGCATCCCTAGTGATTAGCACAGTGCCTGGAACATAAAAAAGCATTAAATAAATGTCTATGGACTGACAATAAAAGGGCAGTTGCCCAAGGACTCTTGTTCTTTGCAAATCTGACCCCTTGGTTAGCTTCAGGACTAATTCACTCCCCTACTTGTAAACCTTCACTGGCTCTTCATGTGCCACAAGATAAAGTTCAGACTTGTCACTATTGTGATTTGTCCAATACCAGCTAAGAGATTTTGAAATTGAAATATCAGGCTCTGGCCTTGGGGTCAGGAAGACCTGAATTTGAGTCCCATCTTGGATATATGCTTGCTTTGTGACTCTGGCAAATCTCCTAATCTCGGTTTCCTCATTTGTAAAATAGGTGTGTTATACCTGTTGTCCTTGAAGGGCTCTTTCTGCTCTAAATCAATGATCCTAAAGTTGTACCAATGCCTCAAGCTAACATTAAAACTCTCCATAGGTCCACATTGCCTCCTCCCTACATGAACTATGTACTTCAGAAAGGTGTACTCCTAAATGTGCCCTGAATATGGAATGTTCAATCTTTCTTCCACACATTTGCCTTTGCTGTTCTGTTTACCTGTGCATCTTGGAGATGCCAAGATGTAGGAAGGTTCTGCTTGGGATCACAGAGATGTTAGAAGACCTCCCCAGGATCACATCGACTTTGGAAGCCTTCCTCAGGATCACAGAGACTGCGAAGGACTCTCCTGCAAGGACAGAGAATAATGGAGTTAGTCAATTCACAGGTATTCAGAAGGGCTCGATGTTTTAAGGTTCCAGGGGCCTTGAGGAGGCACTTCCACCCAAGCTTTGGGGTCTCAGACAAGAGAGATATAGAAGGAAGATCAAGACATGAGTACATGAGGACAGAGACCAAAGAGTAAGAGAAGACGACTCGTGTATAATGGGAAGCTGCAAGAGTTGATTGTTAAATTTTCAATGTGAGCATTCACACCCAAGAAATCAGTAAATGCTGTACACTAGGCCTTCATTTATTGCTTTGTTGATTATCTAGACTTAAGAGAGTGGTGGAGAAAATGTAAATAATGCAACTCAAACTTAAATTGTGTCATGAACACACTTGTTTTTTTTATTTTTTCATAGAGCTAGCTATTAAATATTATAAGCATACACCTTATTAGAGCTGAGACCAAGCTGAATCAGCAGTTTTGGCAATTGAGGCTGCTGATAAGAATGAAGGCTAGTCCACTGTTCCCTTCTTCCCCTTCCTTTTCCTAGAGCAGAGTGTTTGGGAAATTTCTTCCTTTTTTTAGTATTTGATTTTTCCCCAATTACATGTAAAAACAATTTTCAACCTTCATTTTAAAAATTTAATTGTTTGGGAAATTTCTAACTAGAATTTTCATTTCAATCACTTTCTTCACCAACTCTCATTCCCTGAGGCATCCTGGGAATTAAGTGGAAAACAAAAGAACATGGGCCTAGCTATGAACCTCATTGCAGTCTTCTAGACCTCAAATGAATAAATATCCATGTTTCTATGCGATATCATACTGCAATTAAAATAAATGGCCATTAATAAAGATTATATCTCACCCACTCTATAAGTCCATGGTTCAAGATTGAAAGAGTGAAAACTCATGTATAGCTTATATTGAATTTATTGAGTTCTTGAGGACGGGAGGGAGGAAGGAAGAGAATTTGGAACACAAAGTTTTTTTTTTTTAATGATGTCAAAATTTGTATTTATATGTAATTTGGGAAAATAAAACTTAATGGGGGGGAAAGAAAGAGTGAAAACTATCTCATTGGGGAAAACAAGTTGGTTTATAATTTTTTTAAATTTCTGGAAATAGTCCAAAGAATACTTGCTACACTGGCTTTGAACCCAGAAAGAAAAAAGATAATTCAAAAGATGAGCCAGGAGCAAAAACTAGGTGGGGGCGGGATAATGGTTCTGAGTGTATCTGAACGGCTTTTAATCATACACCCACATTTCACAAGAACTAAACCCATGATACTCTTTCATTCTGCTGCCTATCAAAATTCTATAGGTCAAAAAAATTCTTAATTAATTAATTAATTAAAAGGAAAAAAAGAAGGCATCTTAAAATTAAAAAATAAGAATAATTCTGCGATCATTTATATCTGTCTTTATTTCTGTAGAGAGTATTTTGCAATTGTGATCATATAGGTTTTTGTATTGTCTTCACAGGTAGATTTCCCAAATTTTTTTTACATTTTCTGTGGTTAAAATTCTATAGGTCTTTCTCAACCCAGCTGAGACCTTATGCCCTAAAGTCTTCCCTGACCACCAAGAACCAAATAAATCTCTCCTAACTCCGACCTCCTAGATCAAACATTTTGACACTTGATGCCATATTTTATATTGTTTCTTAATTCCGCATCAACCAATCAATAATTTTAGTTGCACCAGAATTAGGAGCCATTTTAGGAAAGGAATGAAAAAGTGTCTGATACAATTTGTGACCATAAAATGCTTATGTTCTAGTTGAGAAGAATAGCACTCATGAAATGGAAAGAATGGATGAGAAAATGGGTGTAGAAATAGTCTTGTCAAAATGAACATATAAGTAGAAAAAGGCTCCTACTATGTGTCTGGGCACAGTATCCCCAGGCTAAGATTAGGCCTTTCCTTTTCCATCCCTGTCTCACAGCACAGAAGAGCACCACACTACTGTAATCCAAAACAGCCCCAGAGGAATTCCAAGAACCCATCAGGAGCAGATGGCAGATTCAGAAATCACTTAGACTATTTGAGTCAAAACCCAAGGTAAACTAAGAAAGCAAGATCAGTGTTCTTCCACCCACCTAGCCTGCATGAGTATTTATTTATCTGTACTTTTCAACAGCAAAGCCTAATTACTTTGGTGATGATGTACTTTGGCCAACAGAAAAAATTTGAAATTACCCTATAGACCAAATCATGGGGTACAATTCTACGCCCTGCCCTCCCTGTGATTATTCTCCTTCCCATTTGCCATACACTCTTCTCTCTGGGTCGATATCTTCCTACCCTTCTGAGTGTCAGATACCCTACAAGAACTCCAAATTCACTTTTCCTGAAGCAGGATGTTTCTTGTCCTTAGAGGAGAGGAAGTAGTTTCCCTATTCATGAGCTCCCTTTAATTTGCACCCATAGTAAGGTCTTCATCTCCTATTACAAAATATACCTCTTCCTCCATAGAAGTGCTTTTCCATGTAAATCTCTTCTCTCATTGAGCCTGAGCTTTCTCCTTTCCATTCTCCCTCTGTCAATCAATCTCCTTCTCTTTCTATCTCCCTGATTTCCATCCCTCTTCCTGTTGAGAGACTGCAAAGCTTATCTTCCTTTCATTGTTCACCCTTGGACTTGATTAGGTTATACACATTCCCCTTTATCTTCCACTTCCTCCCTCCCCTTTTACACCTTCCCATTCTGCCATTTAATCCCACAAAAGATGTCCATTCACCTGTAGAGGGGCTGTGGGTCCCTGTCCCTGCATTTTCAGGCCAACTCTTCCTTTACTTCTATTTCTTTAAATTGCACGTTCATTTTTATCCCATTTTTACCTAAAAAAAACAATCTCTTGGGGGCAGCTAGGTGGTGCAGTGGATAGAGCACTGGCCCTGGAGTCAGGAGGACCTGAGTTCAAATCCGGCCTCAGACACTTAACACTTACTAGCTGTGTGACCCTGGGCAAGTCACTTAACCCCAATTGCCTCACTAAAAAAACAAAAAACAAAAAACAATCTCTTAGTGGTCCCTTTGTTGCTGTTGCTTTGTTTTAAACCAATAGACCAGTCTTTCTCTTTTCATAAAAAAATACCTAAAGGTGGGTAATATGTTTTATTACTTATTCTTTATTTCATTACTTATTCTACAAAGATAGTTGTTCTCTTTACTTCCCTCTCCTGTGTTTTTATTTGGGGTATTTGCAAGTCAAATAATATCACATCTACTTTGTTGTTGTTCTGGTTCTTTTTGCAAAAATTCTTCAGATGCCTCTCCTGTGTTGATCATTCACCCTTATTTACTGATGATAAAGCTCAAGTTTGTATGACATGTCAGTCATTTTGGGTTCCATTTTGAGCTCCTTTCCTCTTGGAAATATATCATTCCATTCCCTTCTGCGGTTTTTAGTGGGTGCAAAACAACCTTGTGATATTCAAAGTTACTTTTCTTCATACCTGAAGGTCTTTCTCCTAGACATGGTCTATGGATTCTTTGTGTATGTGTGTGTTAATATGTATTATGGTTGGGGCACTATGCTAAGCACTTGGGATATAAAGAAAGAAAAAAGACAGATCCAAGGTGCTCACAGTCCAGTGGGAGAGACAACATGAAAACAGATATGTGCAGTTATAGACAGGAAGGAATGGAAATCATCAAAAGACAGAAACCACAAGAATTTAGAAAAATTAGGAAAGATTTCCTATAGAAGGTGGGATTTTATTTAATCAAAGCCAAAGAAACTAAGAGGTAGAAATGAGAAGGGAGAGCAATCCAGACATAGAGGACCATCAGATAAAGTGCCTGGAGCAAGAGATAGAGCACCTTGTTCAAGGAACAGCATGGATACCAGTGTCAGGGATCAAAGAATACTGGGGGAGGTGGGGTGGGAGGAGGAAGGGGAAAGGTGTAAGAAGACTGGAAAGATAGAGGGAGGTAGTAATTTATGAAGAGCTTTGAACACCAGAAGATTTTATATTTGATCCTGGAAATGATAGGGAGTTGATCTATTGAATAAAAGAATATCAACTAACAAACATTTGTTTTCTCTCCTTCTTACCACTCCTTCTAATTATGGGAGAAAAAAATCTCTTGTCACAAATATTCTCAGTGAAGCAAAACAATTTTTCTCCATTGATTATGGTAAAAAAAAAAAAAAGAAGAAGAAGAAATGTCTTATTTTGTACCTTGAGTTCTATGGATTCTTTCAATTGGTGCTTTGGGGTTTTTTAATTCATAATTTATAGGCAGTCTTATATTATTTCCTGTCCTATGGTTCTTGGGTTTTTTCAATTTGTCATATCCTTCAGGAAAACATATGGCCCTTAAGTGGTCTCTTTATAACCTGTCTTCGTGATCAATGACTTGTTCATATAGAGATCAGAGATTCTTTTAGCATTATACTGTTTTGCTTCTATTCTTCCAGGTTGTCCAACTCAGCATATTTGTGTTCCATTGTTTGGGGGTTGATGGCTCACAGCGAATGTAAATAGCAATTGTTTCTGTTCTGGGGGGTCTTTCTCTCCCAGACTGATCTTTTATCAGGGCAAACTAAGCCATCTTTTGCCTCAATTCTTACATAGCCTTTAATAACTGAAAGGACATTGCCTCAGACAAACTGAGACCTGGGAAAGACGTTAGTTTAAAAAGCCCAAGGTCTCCCACTGCATCCAGGGCTATCACACCATTCATCTTGACTTATGTATGTCTTGCCACTGGACTCTGATGACTCTGAAGGAAAGAGTGAGACTGATGACTTTATACAGCTTTGCCTCAATTAAATCCAATTCACTTGCAAGTCAATAAAATCACCCTACTGATGTCATTGGTCATCCTTGAGAATGAAAGATGAACAACAACAACAATATTTGTATTACAAATTTGTTGCTCTCTATTTCTCTGGAGGAATTTACCACAACATATTCTAGTTTTTCTACTCTGCTAGTTATTTTTCTGGTGTAGGCCATCTGTTCCAACATTTGTTCTCTTCCAACTTGTTCTTTATAGTTCTCATTTCTCTTTCCATAATGATGGAACATCTCATTCTATATACTCTTGGGATTTCATAGTTCTGCATTCTGTTAGGCATTGATTCAATTTCATTTGTTTTGTAATATTTAGTTAGAGAAGTTTATAATCTTTTAAAAATTCTTGTCCTTCATTATAATTTTTGTATCCTCTTTGTTAATTTATCTTTTTCTGCTCTATATATTTAGTTGAATTGTACTATTCTTGAAAACTTTCATGGTTTTAGCATATACACTTATGTATATATGCATTGGCAAGTGTGTATGTATATGTGTGTATATATGTATGTATATTTGTATATCTACATGCATATATGTATGTGAATATTTTTTTACCTAGCCCCTCTTTTTCTGAGTCTTCACCCTTTAATGGTAGATAACCCTACCATTGGAGGCAGATTACAAAGATGCCTCAGTCTCTTCTCACCTTGGGAAATATACTTTTCATTAGCCTAAGCCCCTATTCTACATAGCTTCTGGAGGGCTACGACTAAGCCTAGTTGGATTTTGATCTCTTTCCTTTCTTCCCACTAACATTGGACCCTTAACTCACTTCTGTCCTTTCCTCTTATTCCTTCTTTCTCTGACTTGATTGAATCAACTCCTGATTTTTTCAGGATTGGTATGTGATCTGGGCAGAATTTGTGTCGCCTTGGAGTTGCATAATTGAGGTGCTACCCCACCCAATAAAAGGAGTCCAATGCCACCTCTTCCAAACATTTCCCTCTCACATGGAAATGTAGAAGACATGTCTCTTGCTTTGTGCATGAGGGTAGGGCTAAAGCCCTGAGAGGATGGAGTAGCCATGGTCTGAGGACCAGATATATTGCTTCAGCAGCATATATACTAAAATTGGAATGCTATAGAGAAGGTTAGCATGGCCCCTGAGCAAGGATGATACACAAATTCGTGAAGAGAATGAGAGGTGGGATAACCACCTTGAGGGATTAAAGATATCTTATCTAGTGCTCTGGCACATTGGCCCCCTTAGAGCCTTCAAAGACTGCAAGGTCCTCCTCCAGGTAAGGAATGAAAAAAACAAGAAAGTAGAAGTGCCCCCCCCCACCCAATGAAGTGACTCCTTTCAAGGTGTTTAGCTGGAACATTCTTTCCTTGTTCACCATTTTCTGGGATCTAAAACCCTGCTAGCTGAGTGGATAACTTGGATTTCCAATTGGTCTTCTAATTTACAGATGACCCAAAGGGCCTAAGTTTCTTCAGACAATCTAGGCACTTCCAATGATCCAAGGGCATTTCACACTTAATCTAAAATCTTTGATTAGTTGCTTGATTGGGTCTTATTCACACTCCATTAAGGTATCTGGGTATCTTATTACTTATTTTAAGCAGAGTGGGGTGATTTGATTCATGTACTCAATCAACCCCATCCATACCTAATTAAAGACACTGAAGTATCCATAGCTACCCATTGATTCCAGGAACACACAATTTGGCAAATACTCCCAAGAAGAAGAAAGATAGGGAGATAAGGAACAGACAAAATATGTATAACACCACAAAAAGTAGAAACAACATAGGTCTCCATTCCTCTGAGGAGTGGCTCAATAACTTGTAGTATAAGAATATAAAGGAATATTATTAAGTCTGAAGAAATTATTAATATTAGGGATATAGAGAAACATGGCAAGATAGGAATGTAAAATGAAGAAAACAATATAGTCAGTGACTACAGTAATATAAATGAAAACACTTAGAAATTTGTCAAACTCTGATTAATTATAATGATCATTCTTGGCCTGCAAAAACTTATAATTTAATAAAACTCTTTTTTTTCTCAATAGAGGAAAAGTATGTGAATGCAATATATGGAGTCCAAAAAAAAAAAATGTCGGTTTTGCTAGGAAAGGGCACCCAATGGTACAGGGGATGGTTTAAGAGGAATAGATTCTATCATAAAAAAAGTTTTAATAAATAATATGTTATATCAATAGATGTAGAAAAGGCTTTTTATAAAGTGCAATATTCATTTCTATGTTTAAAAAAACTTGAAGTCATTGGTATAGATTTTTCCTTAAATTGATAAAAAATAATTATTTAAAACCACCAGCAAGCATTGTTTGTAATGGGCTAAGCCAGAAGCCTTCCCAGTAAGATCAGATGTGAAACAATGATGCCCACTGTCACCAATATATTGAATAATATCATTCAAAATATTGAATAATAAATCCTAGCAATAGAAATAAGAGAAGGAAAATAAGTAGAAGGAATCCAAATAGGGAATGAGTAACAAACCTATCTCTTTTTGTAGACAATATGATGATACATTTGGAAAATCCCAAAGACTCAACTAAAAATTTAGTGAAACAATGAATAATTTCAGCAAAATTGGAGGATATAAAGCAAATGCACATAAATCATCAGCATTCCTATATGTCACAAACAAAACTCTGCAAGAAGAGATAGTAAAAAAAATACCCCATTTACAATAACTCTAGACAATATAAGATACTTGGGATACACCTGCCAAAACAAACCCAGGAAAACTTTTTTGTTTGTTTGTTTTGTTTGGGGTTTTGTTTTTTTGGTTTTTGTTTTTTGTTTTTTTTGCGGGGCAATGGGGGTTAAGTGACTTGCCCAGGGTCACACAGCTAGTAAGTGTCAAGTGTCTGAGGCTGGATTTGAACTCAGGTACTCCTGAATCCAGGGCCGGTGCTCTATCCACTGCGCCACCTAGCTGCTCCCCAGGAAAACTTTTTATACAAATAAAATCAGATTTAAATAATTGGAGAAATATTAATTGTTCCTAGGTAGACAGGACCAATGTAATAAAAATTACAATTTTACCTAAACTACTTTATATATTCAATACCATCCAATTAAATTACCAAAAATATTTTACTGAATTAGAAAAAATAACAAAATTCATTTGGAAGAACAAAAAGTCAAGAATATCAAAAGAACTAATGAAAAAATATGTAAAGGAAGGGGGTTTAGCAGTACTAAATCTTAAACTATATTATAAGGCCAAAATTATCAAAACTATCTGATACTGACTAAGAAATAAAAAGGTAGATCAGTGGAACAGAGTATATATACATATATATATTTTTTACAGCATCAAATAAGTATAATAACCTTGTACTTGACAAGTATAAAGACAAGATTTGGGGATAAGAATTCACTACTTGGTAAAAAAAAAATTGTTGGAAAACTGGAAAGCAGCATGGCAGAAAATGGACATAAACCAATATCTATTACCATTTGCCAAGATAAAGTCAAAATGGATACATGACATAAAGAGAGATATTTCAAGAAAATTGGAAGAACATGGAACATATTACTTATCAGACTTATGAATAGACAATTTATGCATAGACAGGAGATAGAGATCAGAGTGGGGAATAAAATGGATAATTTCAATTACATTAAATTAAAAAGCTTTTGTACAAATAAAACATATGTAGCCAATATCAGAAGGAAAGCAGAAAAGTAGGGGGAAAGTTTTATAGACAGTTTCTCAGATAAAGGTCTGATATCTCGAATATATAAAGAACTTTGTCAAATCTATAAGAAAATTAATGATTCCCCAATTAATAAATGGCCAAAGGAGATGAAGAGAAAACAAACCCAGGAAAATCAAAGCAATTTGTAGTCAAATGAAAAAAATGTCCTGAATCATTATTGATTAAAGAAATGCAAATTAAAATAACCTTAAGATATCATTACACCGAGAAGATTGAATAAAATTATTGACAGTAAAAGCAACAAATGTTTCAGGGGATGTGAAAAAATTGGGACACTGATTCATTTTTGGGTAGAATTGTGAACTGATCTAACCATTTTGGAGAATAATCTGGAATTATGCCCAAAGAGTTATTAAGCTGCCTATACCCTTTGACCTAGCAATATCACTATTAGATCTATTTCAAAAAATGATTAAGGAAAAAGGAAAAGAACCTATATGTTTTAAAATGTTTATAGCAGCTATCTTTTGTGATGCCAAAGAAATGAAAATTAAAGGGATGCCCATCAATTGGGGAATGGCTGAATAAGTTGTGGAATATGATTGTGATCAAATACTACTGTGCTCCAAGAAACGATGACCTCAGTGATCTTAGAAAAACATGGAAAGACTCAGATGAAATAATGGAGTTGTAACGATTGGAATGACACCACCTGCTTGAGACTTACTGTAGAAAAGCTGCACCATGAGGTGAACGTCTCTGAGGGCAAGACCATGCATCTTTTCTTTGGCGTCAGGAAGTGACATTGGCTGGTGGGAGGAGGAAGGGGGAGCCTGGCACTCTGAGGCAGTCTCTCTTTTCCTGAGGACTCTGGCGGAGAAGGGAGCTAGAAATGCGCTCTCCCTTTAATAGATAGATGAATGTAGGCCTTTCTCTCTCTCTTTACCAAATTCTTATTCTTGTTAATAAATGATTAAAAGTCTAACTCTTGCTAAAGCTTATAATTTATTGGCGACCACTCATTAGATATTTTAGATAGTTTAGCTAGAATTTTAGCCCCTTAACAGAGTGAAATGAGCAGAATCAAGAGAACATTATATGCAAGAATAGCATTATTGTTTTAAGAATGACTTTGGATAAGTCATTTTGGCTATTATATATATATACAAATTAACTATAAAGGACATATGAAGAAAGATGCTACCTACATCCAGAGAAATAACTAATAAATAGAAGTATGCATAGATTGATTTTTACATATATATATATACCTATTTGTACCTAATGATAGCCATCTCTATGGTGATGAGGAAGGTAAGAAAAAAAGAAATTTACATGATAATTTTATTATATTTTTAAAGGAATAGCAAGTTGTACATAATAGATTTGCAGTTTCATGTGCCACCATCAGTTTTATTATACTATGTTATGGAAATGCTTGTTTTATTCCATAAGTTTTTTTCTTTTTTTTTTCCTTTTTTTTTTTGCAGGGCAATGGGGGTTAAGTGACTTGCCCAGGGTCACACAGCTAGTAAGTGTTAAGTGTCTGAGACCGGATTTGAACTCAGGTACTCCTGAATCCAGGGCTGGTGCTTTATCCACTGTGCCACCTAGCTGCCCCCCATAAGTTTTTTTAAATAAATATAAAATGAAATTTAAAAATAAAAAGGAATAGATTGCAATGTCAAGACAAAAGTCAACAATAAGACTTTTGTAATGTTAAAAATAATTAATCCTAAGAGCATTATATCTTCGTATTTGGAAAAACTTCTGACAAAATGGAAAGAATTTTGCAAGAAATAAGGTTTAGAGCAGTATTTCATACCAAAAACCATAATAAACTTCAAATTTTTATTCTTTATATGAAGGAAGCATTGAAGAGAATTGTTTTGGACCTAGCTGACTAGTACTGGTTGGTAAATAACTGAGTTGGAACAGTTAAAACATTAAATTCCATCCAACTCTTTGGGGAACATCTCAAAAAGGAAAGAATCATAAATATTAAAATATAACCATCATTTTTGTTCGGTACACTAACCTCAAACTACCTTGGTATTTGAACATAATGTTCTGGAAGCTCCCACAACAAAGTGTCAAAAAACCACTAGGAGATAACGATCCATTTGGCAACAGTTTAATCAGTCAGTCTAGTGTTATTTGGGAAAGTGCTTCCGGGGAACCTGGAACAGGTACAACCTATTTTGTACCAAAGAACTCGCCCACACATGTTTGTCCATCATGCTCCCTTGTGATCCTTCAATGATTCTAACAACAATTTGACCTTGTCAATGAACTCCTAGCCCCTGAGAGTAAAGGGCATGTGCCACTTGGCCTGATTATAGCCCTCAAGCCAAAGGCTAAAGGTGGAAATGGGGATCCTTTGGTCCTTCCCTTTTATCCCAGTCAAATTCCCAGTTACTTCTCCTTACCTATAGTCTCCCTTCTCATCTCAAGAACTTTCTTGACCTTCTTGATTTTTAATTCATCAAAGATATTTAATAGAGCTTTCTTACCTTTCTCTTGCCCTGGGGAAGGACTTGAGGCAGGAAAGACAATCAAAAGGCTATTGCAATAGTTCAAGTGTGAGGTGATGAGGACCGATATCAGGATAGTAGCAGTGTCAAAGGAAAGAAGGAAGTGTTTATGAGAGATGTTGGGAAGGTAGAATCGACAGGAATTGGCCAGAGATTGTATTGGGGGGAAAGGAGCAAGAGAGAGTAAGGAGTTGCTTGGTTGACTAAGAGAATGGTGGTATCCTCAACCATAATAGGAAAGTTATCAACAGGGGAGGAGAACTTGAGGGGAAAGATGAGTTCAGGGTTAAGTTTAAGATGTCTGAAGAACATCTAGCTCAATGCCAATAAGCAACTGGAAATGCAAGACTAAAGGTCAGGAGAGTGGTTAGGGTTAGGTAAATTGATATAGGAATGATGAGAATTAAGAAGAAAATTGAATCCATGTGAGTTGATGAAATCATCAAATTAGTTATATAAAATAGTATAGAGAGAAAAGAAAGGAGAACACAAAATAGAGGTTCGGAAGACACCCACATTTAATGGGTGTGACCTGGATGAAGATCTAACAAAGGAGATTGAGAAGAAGCAGACACAAAGAGAACCAGTAGAAATCAGGGTCAGATAAACCTAAAGAGATGAGCATCCAGGAGAAGAGGGGAATCAGTAGTTTGTCAGTGTCAGACAAGGCAAGAAGGATGACAATGATAAAGAAAGCAATGACCAGAATCAAGAGAATAATTTACATGATAACCACTTTAGACTTATGCGAAGGTATGCATAGGTTATGATCTGTGTCATTAGGGAGAACTTCTGAATTAATGACATCATGGGTATTTGAGTATGATGAACTTAGCAATCATTAGCAAACATGAACATTTCAATATACAAAGAAGAATAAAAATGGTTTGTATATGAAACCATCAACTTCTGTTAATGTAGTTTCTTTTTTAAGTATATTTTAAATTTAATATAGTAATGACAAAATTTCTCTAATTATGTTCTCTTATCTTTTTGGTTTTAGTTGTGTACTTTGTAATGTTTTATTGATTCTCTGTCACTATCCACTAACTCACTACCCTTTCTTGTCTCCTTCCTCTCACGTCCTCTATTTGAAAATGTATATCTCCTTTTGGACCTCTAGAACATCACCTCTCTGCCAAGAGGTAGGAGGTGTACCTGATGATCAGGCTTCTAGAGTGGTGATTGGTCACTGTTTGATTTCCTTTACATAAGAAATGAAAGCTAGAGAAGAAAGATATGAAAAGAGAATTAACAGCTTGGAAAAATTAACATAAAACCTTGTGGAAGAAAATTACTCTTTGAAAATTAGATTTGACAAAATAAAAGCTCCATGAGACTCCATGAGACATCAAGATATAATAAAAAACCAAAGTCAATAAACTGGAAAAAAATAGAAGAAAATGTGAAGTAACTCACAGGTAAAACAATTGACAAGGAAAACAGATTGAGAAAGGATTATTTAAGAATAATTGGATTACCTAAAAGCTATGAACCAAAAAAAAAGAACTTAGACATCATATTTTAATAAATTAAAAGCAAAGTAGAAATCGAAAGAATCCATTGGTCATCTCCTGATAGAAACCTGAAAATGAAAATTCCTAAGAATATTATAGCCAAAATCCAGAGCTTCCAGGTCAGGGAAAATATATCATAAGCAGCCAAAAAGAAAGAATTCAAATTCAAATACTGAGATGCCACAGTTAAGATCACAAGATTTTGTAGCCACTACTATGAAAGAGAGCTTGAAATATGATATTACAAAAAGCAGAAGATTTAGACTTATAACCTATCTAGAAAAAATGAGTATAATCCTATGTGGAAGAATAGATTTTTAATAAAACAGAGGACTTGCAAGCATTCCTGATTAAAAAAAAAAAGGCTAGAGCTGAATAGAAAATTTGATATAAAAACAAAGGAGTAAAGAGAAGCATAAAAAGATAAATATGAGTTAGCAACCATAAGGGATGGTTAAACTCTTTACATTGTTGATTAAGAGATAATAAATTAATTCTCCCCATCGAGGCTCATAAAAGGAGTCTAATTAGACAGAGGTCCTAGAAATAATTCTGTCATGTTTTAATGATATCAAAAGAAGAATGGAAAAAGTGGAGAAGAGGAATGCACTGGGAGAGAGGAGGAAAACATTGAGGGAAGTTACCTCACATAAATGTGGTACACAAGTAGAAGTCTAAACAACTGGAACAGTAATACTTGAAGCTCACTCTCATCTAAATTTCTCAAAGGTGAGAATAATAGACATACACAGAATTGAGTATAGAAAAATATCTTACACAACAGAAAATTGGAAGGAAAGGAGCTGAGAGAAAGGAAAAGAGTAAGAGGGAAAGCAGATGAAGGGTGGAATTATTTAGAAACAAAGCATACTCTAAAAATGGGGTAGAGGAATAAAGAGAAGGAAAAGTCTAAAACAATAGGATGGAGGTGATACAAAATAAACCATCATAACTGTGAATGTGAATGGATTGAACCCACTCCTAAAATTGAAGAAGATAGAAAAATGGATTAGAAACCAAAATCCAACAATTTGTTGCTTACAAGAACACTTGAAGCCAAAAGATATATACAGAATTAAAATAAAAGTTATGCTTCAGTTGAAGTATTAAAAAAATAAGGGTTGCAGTCATGTTCTCAAAGAAACAGCAAAAAAGACCTAATTAAAAGAAAGGAACTACATTTTACTTTTTAAACCACCATAGAAAATTAATTTAAAATAATCCTAAATATATATGTACCAAAATACATAGGATCTAAATTCTTAAATGAATTAGTTCTAGAAATTAGTTAAAGTTATAGAAATTATAGTTTTATGTTGTTATATATAGTCATATAAAATTACAGAAATTAGTTAAATTAGTTATAGAAATAAATAGATAGTAAAACTATAAATAGTGGGGGGCTTCAATTTATCTTCTCTCAGACCTAGATAAATCTAACAACAACAAAAAGAAATGAGAGGGGGCGGCTAGGTGGCGCAGTGGATAAAGCATCGACCCTGGATTCAGGAGTTCCTGAGTTCAAATCCGGCCTCAGACACTTAACACTTATTAGCTGTGTGACCCTGGGCAAGTCACTTAACCCCATTGTCTGTAAAAAAAAAAAAAGAAAAAAAAGAAATGAGAACCTGAGCAAATTTTTAGAAAAGTTAGAAATGCTAGACCTTGGGAGACTATTGAATAGGAATAGAAAGGACCACACCTATTTCTCAGCTGTTTATGGCACTTTCAAAAAAATTGACCATGCATTAGAGCACAAAAATCTCATAAAATCATCTTATAAAGTCTACATGTTCATAGAACCCATAGAGCAGTAACTGCTTCCTAGTACCATGTATTGTATCAGTGCAGCGGCATGCTGGTAAATGTTTAACAACTGGCTCTCCGGGGGGGGGGGGGGGGGGAAATTGTACACATGACACACTTTTAAATTTTATCTGCTGTATTAACTTTTTCTCCATCACTTTCTTAAGTTTAGACAACCAACAAAATAATAAATCAAGCCTTAATATGTAGTATTTTCTTATTTTTAAGGTATAAATGCTCAGACTAGAAATTCAACAATCAGCTCTCAAGAGCTGGCACAAGCTGGTTTCTGCACACCCCTGGATCAGTGACAGTCCACTTCACAGCTCCAATTTCTGCCATTTTATAAACTGTTAAGAGCCATCATGGGACTGAAACTTGGTGAAAGTCTCAAACTCTCAAGTATATTAACATTTTCTTGTATCCCACAGCCCTGGGTATTATCTATAGTTTTTACTCCCTCTTTAGATATCACTATAGCTTCAATGTTAACATTGTCTTTGAGACAGGGCATCTGCATCTATGTTAGTCTTCCATGGTCGGTAATGTAAACTGAGGGCATAATTGGCCAGTGTTGCTACCCATATCTGGCAGGCAGCATCCCATCGACAATGGTCCAAATATGTCAGTGGATTGTTATTAATCCACCCTCATAACTTTGCTCCATACACATAGTCTTTTAACCTAATGGTGATAGCTCACTTCAAAGCTAAGAACTTCAATTTCTGGATCAAGATTCACAGCCACTCTGTCCTTTGCTGGCAAATGTATCTGTGTTCTGATGACCAACATTCCTTTGGTATAGAATTACTCCTAATTCCTCCAAGCTGGCATCTGTATTCAAAGAAAAAAATTTGCTTGAATCTACACAGACCATTATTAGTGCATGGTGAGGCAGCTGACCAAGTATTCAAATAAAATTTTTACATTTGTCTTTTCTTCAGTCTACAAAGGGCTTTGTAGGTTTTAAGACAACTTTGCATGTCTTGCCTTCCTGCTTCTGGATCTCTTCAACCTTATAATCATAAGTTAGGTCATTCAGTAGCTCAGTTATCTCAACAAATTTGCTACAGTGACCACCATATCCTAGGAGATTCCCTAGATCTCAAAGGTTCTATAGATTTGGACACGTCAGGAGCTCTGCAATCTTCTCTGAGTTAAGTGTCCACAGCTCCTTGAGATTCTATGTGATCCACATACTTGACAGAGGCTATGTAAAACTGCCCCTTTATAACTGAAAGATTTATATCATTTTCCAACATTTCCATCAATCCTTCCTTTTGTTCTTCCAGTGTCTTTCAAAAGGCAATGAAATCATCAAGGTACCCCATTATTTAGAAGTTAACAAGCATTTACTAAGTGCTTGTTATGTTCCAAGCATTTTGCTATACACTGGAGATACAAAGAAAGATAAAAGCATGTGTGGCCATCTTTTCCACAGTTGTAACAGAATTCAGTTGTCTTTCCATTTTTCTTCTTGTTGGCAACTTCATTACATCTGTTTGCTATTGTCTCCACTCTCTTGTCCCTTTATCTTACCAAAAAGGATGATTTTGCCCATGGATCAGCTTCTTAGTAGATTCTATGAGCTTCTTCAGCTCTCCCAAGATTTGCAGGGCTGCCCCTTAGCTCAATTTCCATGATCCCTAGATAAGATATTCCTAGAGTAGTTGGGATTGAATTTTTTCATGGTAGACTATCAATGGGTCTCCTCCAAACTGCTTGAGCACTTTCACGTGATCAATCAATTTATCACTAAACAATGACTCTTTCTTTGTTATACCCTAAATCAACCCTTTCCTACTTTGGCTGCTTGGGTCAATTTCGTGATATCTATATTCAGGGAGTATCAATCTGAATAAATGGCTATCCATCTACATCAAGAATTTGGATGGCTATTCTCCTTTGTGCCAAATTGCATTGACAAATTCAATAAACACCATTTCATCCAAGGTCACAAATCCATTTGAGCTTTTGCAAGCATGCCTGAGTTATAATTCCAAAGTTTCTCTTCCTTAGAGCCCAGAGGAGTTCTGATACTTCTCATCAAAATCCATCTTCTTCCTCTTGGATGCTTAACAATCCTAGAATACTCCTTTTGCATAGTTGGTCCAGACTTCTACTGATTCTTCCCAGGAGGGTAAGAGTCCTTATTCTGACCTATTATATCTGTCTGAAGTGAGATATCTAGTCTCCAAACTATCCACAGAAGAGATTTCTCTATATAATGTAGAGAATATAACCCTTACCTGAGATATAGGTATTTCTCTTATATAGTACTCTAGAACTAGCCCATGCCTCATCCACAAGTAAGATGCTTTCTCATGCAAGAATCTTGACTCAACTTCCTCTGCATATGAGGCTACTAGAATCACCCAACTCTTTTATAATATTTTTAAATACTCTTGAAATTTCTTCAATTTCATCCACAGGTACTATTGCAAATATCAATAGTCCCCACTAGCTGTGAATGCCGATTACATGACAGTACATATGAAATGAAACATTCAGATTATCAAAGTATTGATCCATAATGGCAATATTTGATTGATCACAATATCAAAATGTACTGGCCATAGAGAGACAACTAGGTGACTCAGTGAATAGAGCACTGAGACTAAAGATAGGAAGACCTAATTTCAAATATGACTTCAGTCACTTAATAGCTTTGTGACCTAAGCAAGACACTTAACCTGTGTCTGCTTCAGTTTCCTCAATTGTAAAATGGCAATAATAATAGCACTTAACTTCCAGGATTGTTGTGAGGATCAAATGAGAAAATAATTGCAAAGGGCTTAGTACAGTGCCTGTATACAGTAGGCACTTAATAAATGCTTATTGGGGCAGCTAGGTGGCGCAGTGGATAGAGCACCAGCCCTGGAGTCAGGAGTACCTGAGTTCAAATCCGGCCTCAGACACTTAAGACTTACTAGCTGTGTGACCCTGGGCAAGTCACTTAACCCCAATTGCCTCACTAAAATAAATAAATAAATAAATAAATAAATGCTTATTGCCTTATCTTCCTTCCTTCCATACAGTCTTATGCCATAATAATATTACATAAGTAATACCTTCAGCAATTGACATGAAAGCAAATCATGGTAATGAAAATATGCAAACTAGAAATAATGAGAGTAACAATATTACATTTGAACACACAAAGACAACTAAATAATACAGTTATGGTATTAACTAGCAGACTTTCATATGTAAATACAACAAGGGAGTATAGCAAACTATTTTTATAGTAGGGGAAAAAGTTCTTGAAAATCCCCAGATAAGTTCCTACTTCTAGCAATGATTTTGAGTATGAAAGTATTTGTTGGCTAAGGAGAAAGCCTAGCTGTTCCCTCCCTCTGGCCCCCACCCTCAGCTGGATGGCACCATTCTTTCCCAGATCTCTTCTTCTAGTGTCCCCATTGGTATGACTTGCCCTTCACTCCATCCCACAGGCAAAATAGGCTTCTTTCTAACTTGACACTGGAGAGGAAGTGGGAAGAAAAGTTGTCTGAGGTCAAATTTAGAAAGCAAACAAATCTTCAAAGAAATGAAAATTGATTCACAGGAGATCCAGAAAAACATGAGGATGTAAGAAACAAGAGTTTGAACAGTTTTGTTCTGGGCAACAGGGACATTTTCAGTTTTTTTGAATTGCCCTCCTTGGTTCCTTATAATTCAGCTACCATATTTTCTTAGCATTCTAATAAAAATAATAAGCGGTATTGTGATGTTTTAATTATATATAATTTATTGCATAATATGTTATTGTAATATTTATAATTTACTATCTATTTAATATTTATTAAATATTTGTGTTTATAAAATATTATGTTTGTATTATTATTATTATTGTAGCCAGCTTTTATATAATGTCTACTATGTGTCAGGCACTGTACTGAGTACTTTACAAATGTTATTTCATTTGATCCTCACAGCAACCCTGGTAGGTAATGGTTATTATTATCTCCATTTTACAGTTGAGGAAACTGAGGCAAAGAGAGCTTAAGTGACTTGCCCAGATCAACTAGTAAGAATCTAGGGTCAGATTTGAACTCAGGTATCCAAGCCAACCACTCTATCCACTGTGCCACCTAGCTGCCCCCTATTCTCTTTTTTCTACTGAGGTATTAGGGACTAACATTCAAGTCCCCTTAAAAACCAATGAACAGGGGCGGCTAGGTGGCACAGTGGATAGAGCACCAGCCCTGGAGTCAGGAGTAGCCGAGTTCAAATCCGGCCTCAGACACTTAATACTTACTAGCTGTGTGACCCTGGGAAAGTTACTTAACCCCAGTTGCCTCATTAAAAAAAAAAAGTCTCATTAAATTCCCCTTGAGACAGCAGAAGTTACAAAAGCAGCAATGCTGAGTGACCTCCCACCATGGCAAGTCTCCTTTAATCTCTCATTTTGTTGCTATTGATTGTGTCAAGGTTGAAGTCATTTGGGCAAGGAGATTATGGCTTCCCGGTTGAAGCAAATCCCTCCCCCAAACACACACACAGAAACACAGCTGCAATCTTTTGCTTTTTCTTGTGGTATGACTCTTTCAGGACCTCCTGACAACTTCCCCACAGCATCACGTCCACTTCTTGTCACTTGTCAGTCCTCTCCTTTTCCACAGGCCTGGGATGGTGCCATCTCATCTCAGCAGCCAGTTTAATGCCATCCTGGGGCTCCAGTAGATAGATACACACTAAGGAATTTCTGTCTGCCAATGGATAATGATCTCTAGTGATGTACTACAATATTAATATGCATGTTTGTTTATGAATAGATTGGAAAGAGGGAAATATCTAAAGATAGTCTTGCTGTCCTTGGTACTCATTTCTCTTGAGATATATTGAACTTTCCTCTTGCATGATATGAGGCTTCCAGAAGACAACTCCACCTGGATTGCCAGATGAAAAACAGCTCTCCCATTCCCATTTGGCAAAGTGATTTCAAAGTCTTAACTAATATAAGGTTCTTAACTTGGGGTCTGTGAACTTCTTAAAATTTTGATAACTATTTCAATATGATGGATTTTGTTTGTAATCATGCATTTTAAAGGCATTCCAATGTAAGGAAGAAAAAGATGTGAATAATTGGAGTTGTTTTAAAATGGGAAGTATTGTAATACAAAGTAAAAAGTTAAATTCTCTGTCACAGGATAATAATAAATTGTAATAATAATAATAATAACTAACATTTAGATAGCTCTTACTTTGTGCCAGGCACTGTGCTAAGCACTTTACAAATATTATCTCATTTGATCCTTACAACGACCCTGGGAGGTAGGTGCTATTATTCCCATTTTATAGATAAGGAAACTAAGGCAAACATAGATTAAGTGACTTACCCAGGATCACATAGCTATTTGAACTCAGGTCTTCTTAACTTCTGGCCTGCTGCTCTATCCACTGTACCACCTACTTTCCCAGAATGCATACAAGCAGGGACTCAGTATACCCTTGTCAGGAATGCCAAATGAAATAAGAGATGCTATTCTAGGAGTTATGGAATTAGGAGGGTGGGGGGTGTTAACATAGGTGACCCACAAGTTCACTTCTAAGTAAAAAATTCTTTGATTCTATGGTTTATTTTACTTTATCTTTTTTTTTTTTGGCAGAACACTCAGTTTTCATTGCAACTATAAGAATTGAAGAAGAAAAGTTATATGAACCTAGATGTGAACTCCAAGTAAAAGGTAGAGAAGGTCCTGAATACATTTTCAAAGAAAAGTTTGTGTTTATAGTTTTCACTTTACTTTTGCTTA
Organism: Dromiciops gliroides; assembly: GCF_019393635.1. Taxonomy (NCBI): domain Eukaryota; kingdom Metazoa; phylum Chordata; class Mammalia; order Microbiotheria; family Microbiotheriidae; genus Dromiciops; species Dromiciops gliroides. The sequence continues at coordinate 261,316,759 of NC_057866.1, forward strand.
CATGAATTTTCATTGATATGTTTTATTCATTTTATGTTGCATGATCTTCTCTATTGCTTATTTAGTCATGAATTCTCCTGCTCACATGTAAAAGGTAATTTCTTCCTTCTTCCTCTAACTTGTTTATAATCTAAATATTTATATTTAGGTTAGACAGCCATTTAGAGCCTACCTTGGTATATGGTATGAGGTTTTGGTCAAAATCTGATTTCTGCCACATTGATGTTATTTTCCCAGCAGTTTTTGTCAGATAGTGAGCCCTCCCTAGTGAACAGAATCTTTAGGTTTATTGAACACTATGCAACTGTGATTGTCTGTTTCTATTCATTGTATCTAATTAGTTCCACTGATTAGTCTCTATTTTTAACCACTACTGATCCATAGTAATGATTACTGTTTTGTAATACAGTTTGAGATCTGTTCTGAAAGACCCACCTCCTTGTTGTTTGTAAATCCTGTCTGACCTCTACTCCTGACTCTCTGGACATTTTCTACCATGCCATAGTAGTTTCCCTACCCTGAAAGTTTCCTACACCTCTGTATTTCTCATACCACAAATACCCTCTGCCCCTGTGGCTCCTTTCTCTGATTGGCTGGTTCCTCCTAGAATGTTCTATTTAAGGAAGTCACCCAGGCCAGCCATGTGTCCATTCCTCTCTTGGCTCTCCTCCTAAGTCTACAGATTTATTTTTTATAAAGCCACAAAAAGGATACCTTCTCCTCATCCACACCCACTTTTCAGTTTCTTTTTATGTGTTGTCTTTCCCCCATTAGAATGTAAATACTTGAAAATGGGACTGTCTTTCTTCTTAAATTAATGTATTTCCAATGCCTAGCATGGTATCTGGACAAAGTACCTAAAAAATACTGATTGATTTAACTTGACTTTTGTTCCTCCATGTGAATTTCATTATAATGTTCCTAGTTCTATAAAATATCCCTTTGGTAGCTTAATTGGTATAGCACTGAATAAGTAAATTAATTTATTTAATATTATCTTTAGCTCAACATATGTATAAACAATTAACGTTTCTCCACTTCTTTAGATCAATCTCCATTTGTGCAAAGAATATTTTGTAATTGGATTTATATAGTTCCTGAGTGGATCTTTGTAGTTATACTCCCAAATAATTATGTAGCTTTTGTAGTCGTTTTAAAGGGAATTTTGTTTTCTAGCTCTTCCTGTTAGATTTTGTAAGTAATATAAAGGAAGGCTGATAATATATGTGGGTTTATTTTATATAATGGAATTTTGCTAAAGTTATCATTCCAATTATTTGTGTTGCATTTATAAGCACACCATCATATCATCTATGAAAAGAGAGATGCTATTGCTTATTGGTCTATGCTTAGTCCCTCAATTTCATTTTCTTATCTCATTACTGGAACTAGCATTTTTGACACTGTTAAATAGTAGTGATAAAAAAAAAAAAGAAAAGAAAAAGGAAGAAAAGGGGGCAGCTAGGTGGCGCAGTGGATAGAGCACTGGCCCTGGAGTCAGGAGGACCTGAGTTCAAATCTGGCCTCAGACACTTGACACTTACTAGCTGTGTGACCCTGGGCAAGTCACTTAACCCCAATTGCCTCACCAAAAAATAAAAATGAAAATAAATAAATAAATAGTAGTGGTGATATATGGACATCCTTGCCTTAACCTTTATCTTACTGGAAAGGCCTCTAACTTTTTCTCCATTACTAATGATGTCTGCTCTTGGATTTAGATTGATATTATTTACTACATTAATTTACGACCTTAGTATTTACTGCTTTTATTTTATTGATTTTTAGAGGGGTTTTTTGTTTTGTTTTGTTTTGTTTTTGCAGGGCAATGAAGGTTAAATGACTTGCCCAGGGTCACACAGCTAGTAAGTGTCAAGTGTCTGAGGTCAGATTTGAACTTAGGTCCTCCTGAATCCAGGGCTGTTGCTTTTATCCACTGTGCCACCTAGCTGCCCCCTAGAGGGGTTTTTTTTTAAACAGAAGTGGGTATTGATTTTATCAAAATCCTTTCCAGAATCTATTGATATAATCATATATTTTTTATAATTTATATTATTTACATAATTTATTATACTTAAGGTCTTCCTTAAGTTTCATGATCCCAATCTGGTATGTAATCTTTCTAATAAATTGTTGGAGCCTGCTAGCTAATATTTTGTTTAAATTTTTGTGTCAATGTTCATTAGACATATTGGTCCAAAAATTTCTTCCTCTGCTTTGTCTCTTTCTGTTTTAGGGAGTAAGAAAAAATCTTACTATTAGAGAGTGGGAGAGTATTTTCTTTTCTTATTATTGCAAATAATTTGTCTAGTATTCAAATAATTTTTTCTTTGAACATTTAATAGAATTCACTCATAAACCTATCTGGTCTTGGAAGTCCTCTCTCCCAAGGAGTTTATTTATGGCTCATTCAATTTCTTTTTCTGAAACTTGTTATTTAAATAGTTTAAATTTAATATGTTATTTCTTCTTTTTAAAATCTGAGCATTTTCTATTTTGGTAATGATTCATCCATTTCTTCTAAGTAAATTAGTTTTATTAGCATATAATTTCCTAGCATTCACCTTCAATTGTTGTAATTTCTTCTTTTTCATTTTTATACCAACAATTTGATTTTGCTATCTTTTTAAAAATCATATTAGATATCTGTTTACCAATTTTAAAAACAGACTTAATTTTATCAGTTCAATGGCTTAATTGTTTTTTTTTGCTTTCAATTTTACTAATCTCTTTTTTAATTTTCAGAATTTCTACATTGTTCCTCAGTGGGGTATTTTTGATTTGCTATTGTTCAAGTTTTGCTTAATTCCATGCTCAATTCATTAATTTCTTGCTCTTTTCTTGATGAAAACTCCCAGGGATAAACATTTTTCCTTCAGAATTGCTTCTAGCTACAACTCATATGTTTTGGCATGTTGACTTATTATTGATATTTTGGATAAACTTTTACATTGTTTCTATAAATCTTTGACCCAGTACTTCTTTGAAATTGTGTAATTTGAGGGGGCAGCTAGGTGGAACAGTGAATAAAGCACCGACCCTGGATTCAGGAGGACCTGAGTTCAAATTCGACCTCAGACACTTGACACTAGCTGTGTGACCCTGGGCAAGTCACTTAACCCTCATTGCCCTGCAAAAAAAAAAAAAGAAATTGTGTAATTTGGTTTCCAATTATTTTTTAACTCTTTCTTTAAGGATCTTTATTTAGTATAATGTCTATTGCATTATGATCAAGAAATGATTATTTCTGTTTTTTCTACATTCTTGGTGATGTGTTTATGCATCAATATGTGAAAAAAATTTGTAAAAGTATCAGGCACAGTTGAACTATATGAAAAATTCTTTCTATTCCCATTCATCAATAACAAACTATCATCTCTAATTTTTCTAAAGTTCTGTTTTGGTCCTTAACTTCCTTCTTTTTGATCTTTTGTTTAAATTGTATTAGATCTGAATGGGATACATTGCTGTTCCCCACTATGATAGTTTCATTATGTATTTCTCCATCCACTTTGTATGGGTGTTTTTCCTTTAAGTCTTTAGATGTTATACTATTAGGTTTATAGATATGTCAGAAATGGTGATGGTTTGATACATCGTGAAATCTTCTCAGAATCACTTGATACATGAGGAGATCTTCTCAAGGAAAGCATGCCCATATAGAGAATAACAGACAATATTATCTAGTGAATTACAGCAAACCAGGAAAGAGAAAAATAAATTTTTCAGGATTAGAGATAAAAACCAGTTTGAGCTGGCTCTCACTAGTGTCTTAGAGAAAGTACGTAAAAGGTTAACTCTAGTCTCTACTGCACTTGCTTAATAGATGTTGACTTATTAATATTAATTTATCCTCCCCTGTCTAAAATCTCCACCCCATTTTTGATCATCTATGGAAGGGGTAACTAACCCGGATTTAGCTAGAACTCTTCTGGGAAGATTGTGAAGCTGTGCTTAGCAACCTATGGTGGCTCAGGGGAGGGACTGATTGTGGCAGGGTATAGGATATATACAAGGTGCTTGCTTTCAGCATTTGCACTCATTAATTGCTTTTCTTTCTGTGAGTGCTCATTCTCATGGGAATGCAATAAAAGCTTTTTGTTATACCAAAGCTGCCTCTGAAAGAACTTCTTTTGAGCAGGATGTCTGTACCTGTTTCTCACAGATACATGTTGCAAGAGGCAGCAAGTTGGTACAGTAGATAGAATGCTGGGCCTGGGGTCAGGAAAACCTATCTGAGTTCAAATCCAGCTTCAGATACATACTAAATGTGTGACCCAGAGCAACTCACTTAACCTCTCTTTGCTTCATTTTCCTCAACTATAAAATGGAAGTGATTATAGCACCTCCCTCCCAGGGTTGCTGCAAGGATCTAATGAAATAATACTTGTAAACCACCTAGGATAGCATCTAGCACATAGTAGGTGCTTATATAAATGCTAGTTATTGTTATTATCATATACTAAGTGTGGGTATTAACTCATTATCTGTGGTACCTTTAAGCATACTCTAATTTCCCTGCTTTTATGATTTTTTAAAATTCTTTTTATTGTACATCTATTTATTGTAGTGTTATTTTGAATCATAATTACTATGCCTGATTTTTTTAGTTCAGATGAACCCTTTTTTTTTTTTGCTCCAGATTTTGCACCAGCCCCTCATCTTAACTCTCTGTGGATCTTTGTGTTTCAAGTGCTTCTTATAAACAACATATTGTCAGATTATGTTTACAAACCCATTCTCTCTTCCTTCATCATATAGGTAATTTCATCCAATTCATATTCAAAATAATGATTGTTAATTGTATATTTCCCTCCACCCTGTACTCTTGTACTTTTTTCTCTCTTTGTTCCCATTTTCCCCTTTACAAATAAGGTGTTAAAAGAGAAGGAATTTGCCTGAATTTGTTATTTTATTAGTGAAACAGCCTCTTTCTTCTCTGTGATGCTCTTATCCCACCCCTGATTCCAGGTTTTTAATTCTTTCTTCCTTTCCTTTTAATCTCTCCTTCAAGTTTTCCCCACCAATATTTGTTTATTTTGACAATTTCTTTACCTATGCTACCCTCACTCATAGTCCTCTTTCCCCCTTCCTTATTCCTATTACCTCCTATTTCTTTTTGAGTTTAATGCATTTCTATCCTAAAATGTCTGTGTGCAATACAAGAGGAGGAGAGGTGTTCTGTGTATAATTATGTTCCATCTTCCTTTATTTGGTTCAGATGAAAGTGAGTTTCATGAGCTGTTTTTCTCCCACCCATTTTTCCATAACTATTTTCTCATATTATGCACCTCTATTATGCCATAGTGGTTTCCCTCCCTTTTTCTTCTTTTATTCCTCAGTATGTTCCTCCTATTTTTGTCTTCTCCATACAATCACTGAAACAGAATAAAAAAAAACCACCCACAACCCTTTATTATTTTTACCTGTGATCCTTTAAAATATTAAGGCTTTAAAAATATTTATTTATCTCCCTACTAAGATGTATACAATTTATTCCCACATATTCCTTTCTGGTTAAACAAATATGTGTAACTTTCTCTTTCTCTTAGAGCCGCCATTTTATTTTTTTTTAAATAATAAACATTATTATTTAAATTTTTGAGTTCCAAATTTTATCCCTCTTTCCCTCCCTCCCTTCCTTCCCCCCTCCCTAAGGCAGTACACAGATATAGGTTATACATGTGCAATTATGTAAAACATTACCATATTAGTCATTTTGTTTAAGAAAACTTGAATAGAAGAAAAAATGAAAGGAAGTGAAAAATGACATACTTCAGTCTATGTTCCATCAATATCAGTTCTTTCTTTGGAGGTGGATCATATGCTTCATCATTAGTCTTTTGGGATTGTCTTAGATCATTGAATTGCTGAGAATAGTTCACAGTTCTTCAACAAACAATATTGCTTCCTATGTACACAATGCTCACTTCACTATCCATCAGTTCATACAAGTTTTTCCAGGCCTTTCTGAAATCATCCTGCTTGTCATTTCTTATAGCACAGTAATATTCCATCACTATCATATACCTACATTTTTTTTTCAAAATGTCAACTCACTTCTGGATTTTTCACCATGAATGCTGGGAATCCTCTATTCTATTAAAGGTTTATTTTTTCCCCTGTTATACTTAGTTTTGGTAGATGGGTTACTTTTGATGGTAAGCTTTTATCCCTTGCTTCTTGGAAAATCATATGCTATACTCTCATATATTTTTTTTGTTTTGTTTTTGTTTTTGCTTTTGTTTTTTTTAGGCAATTGGGGTTAAGTGACTTGCCCAAGGTCACACAGCTAGTAAGCGTCAAATGTCTGAGGCTGGATTTGAACTCAGGCACTCCTGACTCCAGGGCCAGTGCTCTATCCACTGTGCCACCTAGCTGTGCCTCTCTCATACTTTTTATGGTTGAAACTAATAAGTCTTTTGTTATCTTTATTATGTCTCCTTTGCACTTGAACTCATTTTTGGCTTTGACCTAGGAACTCTAGATGTTGCCTATGATGTTCCTGGGTATTTTTGTTTTGGGGTTGCACTCTATAAGTGAGTTATGGATTCCTTCTATATCATCGGTTTGTCTTACAATTCTAAGGATTCTGGAAAGTTTTCAATTTTTTAAAATATGCTATAGAGATTTTTTAAGTCACAGTTTTCTGATAATTTTTAGATTGTATTCTATGTCTGTTGTTTTCAAAATTATATTTCTTTAGTGTTTGTTTTTGTTTTTGTTTTGTTTTTTGCAGGGCAATGAGGGTTAAGTGACTTGCCCAAGGTCACACAGCTAGTAAGTGTCAAGTGTCTGAGGCCAGGTTTGAACTCAAGTACTCCTGAATCCAGGGCCGGTGCTCTATCCACTGTGCCACCTAGCTGCCCCCGAAAATTATATTTCTTACAGAGTTTTTTAATGTTTTCATTTTTGTTTAGATAATTCTTGTTTTCTTATTGAGTCATTGATTTCTGGTTGGAATATACTATTCTTGGGTAAGGTTTTCCACCGTCTCTTCTAAGGCATCGATTTTCCTTGATATTCCTTACTCCTTAGCATTTCCATTCTGCATCTCTTATTTTCCTTTCTTCCTAGTATTAGACACTTGTTTTTTCTCTGCAGTTTTTCCTAGATTTGTTTGGGGGTCCTTCTTGGGGTTTACTTCCTGGGCATCTCAAAAAAATCAAAATATTTTCCTCATGGTATCTAGAATTTTCCTTTGTTTGCTCATTTTGTTCACTTCAGTATCTAGTATGAGAGACCTAGGCTTAAGTTAAACTCTGTAACTGACTGGCATGGGCATTCTGATACTAAATATAGTGTCCCAGAATTGGTCTTTCATTCAGTGAACCCTAGGACTTTTCTGATTCTGGGCTCTGCCTGGGGTTTCACTTCTGTCACACACCCCTCCCCACTGCTATAGACTCTAAGTGAGGTCCCTCCTCTCTGCTGCTTGACTCATGGACTATCCCCATCCTGGACAGGGCAATTAGTATTCTGAACTCATCTAGAGCCCTCCACCTACCAGGGCTTGTCTATTCCAAGTAAGCCTGTTTCCACTGGCACTATCTGTATCTCTCTTACCTCAATTCCCTACTATAATAACCCACCAATAGTCTTAAGGTTGCAAGGGCCATAGGAAAGAAGGGTATTCAAAATGTCACTGCTTCCTGTGAAATCTGGATCACTATCCATATCCTGCTCCCTAACCATGGAGAGTGAATTTGATTTCAATTTCTGGGAAAATTCTAGAACAGATCATTGAAGAGATGGTTTATGAACATCTGAAAAGGGAAGTGAAGATTAAAACTGAACAGAGTTCTGCAAATCCTTTGTGCACCTCTAAGCAATTTAAGCTACTTTTGTCAGGTAGCCAACTTTCCGACCATCTTTATCTTGCTTGGTCTTAGTCTAAACAAATGTTTGCTTTTTCTTGTAATGTTCAGCTCATGGTCATGGCAGTCTTTGAACATGAAAGGTGGACAGCCCTCTGTGCATCTACCTCTGGACTTCAGCATAAGAGTTGAAACCCACCTCTCATTATTTGCTACATGGAGAAGGGAAGTTCTTCAGTGGCTGGATAGAACAAGTAAATCAGTGACTTGCAGTCAATAATTTGGAGGGCGAAAAAAGCTGAAGATACAAAAGTGTATGTAATTTTCTTCTCATTGAGAATGATAAAAACCCCACATTTCTCTCATATACAACCAACACTGTACTTATGCCCAAAGTACATTCAAAAGATATTGTATCTTTTTCTTTCTTTCATGATAAAAAATTGTATCCCACATATTTTAAGGTGTTCTTGAAAATATTACCTCAGAAATGTACTGTATAAAAAATAACAGCAATATTGTAAGATGATCTGCTGTGAATGATTTGGTTATTTTCAGCAATGCAATGATCCAAAACAACTCTGAAGGTCTTATGAAAAATGCAATCCATCTACAAGTGAGAGAACTAATGGTATCTGAATACAGATTGACACATAAAGAAAAAAGACCTTGATCTGTAAATTTAATTAAAAACTGAAGTATATAAAGAGAATATCACCTCAGTACAAATAATATTTAGATGAAATGAATAATTTTAGATAAATGCAACTCATTCATATGTGTTAATAGGGGGATAAGAAATAGATTTTTTAATATTTTAAAGGATCATAGGTAAAAATAATAAAGGGTTGTGGGTGTTCTTTTCTGTTTCAAAGATTGTATGGAAAAGACAAAAATGGGAGGAAAATACTGAGGAATAAAGGAAGAAAAAGGGAGGGAAACCATTATTGCATAATACAACTTAATAAATATTTGTAAAATGAGTGAGTGAAGGAGTCAAAGGGATAAATATTTGTGCCCATCATTACAAACTTTTTATACAGTATACCAGCTCTAACCATGGAAAAATTATTCAAATTATTCAAGAGAAATAGACAAAAAGATCCCATCAGACTGGTGGACCTGTCTTTTAGAGTGAGAAATAACCTGTATGTGAAATGGATATACCCCTGCAAGGTCAAGAAACCTAGATGAAAGCCTCCAGAACATTGGATGGCCCTCCAATTAGAGGACCAGAAAGAGGACTATGACAAAAGCAGAGCAGGATCAGACGGTGTGAATGAGTTGCGATCTGCACCGAGTACCACATAACTAAATATCAAGGTACTATTTCACACAAGGTATAAAATTTTGGAACTCATACGACTAGTCTCAAGAAATATTTAGATGTAAGCAAGTGGTACAGAAAAGGGATTTCACAATTTTGTCTATAATACAACTTATATACAAGTGCCCAGTTTTTGAGGATCTGTTAAATTCAGAATTTTTAAAATTTAGATTAAAAAAAGAAAACTATTTAGACAAATTCCTGGATTATGATTCCAAAGTGATTTAGTTATTCTCCCTGAGCTACACCCAACAAGAACATCCATGAATTTACATTTCAGCTGTCTGCTTTGTCTTTTGCTTTTTTTTTTTCCAGGATTGTCTCCTGTATTCAAAGACTTTGCTAAAAAGGGGCCGGAGGGAGGATGCATTTCAATCAGAATCTCCTTCAACCTCTGTGAATTCCCAGCAGTCCACCAAACCATCTGCAATTGTGCTTCACAATTTAGTCTTCCATGGCTCACACTCAAGGCAAGGCTGCCACCTTGTGTTTGAATGGCCAAAATTCACAAACTAGCTTTCCTAACACAGGACTCTCTCATCTTTCCAGATTATAGTGGAGGAATTAGAAAGAAGTCTAATCAGTTGTTGTCTTTGTTTGTTTGTCTTTAATAAAAGTGCCTTTCCTGAATAAAGTAGAATAAAAGTGGGTTTTAAAAATAATAATAAATACCCAAGTTTTTGAATATTAACCAGTGGATAGCCTTCTCATGAGGACTGAGCTTATGTCCTCCAAATTCTTGGTTCTTATTGTAAAAGAGATAGATCAATGCCTGATGGGATCAAAACCCCATCCTATATCTCTACCGACCACCATTGACCGACCATATTGGGTAAGGATTTATCAGCTATCACACTTTTTTAAAAATAAAAGTATTTTATTATTTTCTAGTTACATGTAGAGATAGTTTTCAACATTTGTTTTTATAAGATTTCTAGTTTCACATTTTTCTCCCTCTCTCCCCTACCTCCCCCCTCCCCAAGACAGGAAGCAATCTGATATAAGTTATATATGTACAATCACATTAAACATATTTCCGCATTAGTCATGCTGTGAAAGAAGAATCAGAGCAAAAAGGAAAAACCTCAAAAAAGAAAAAAAAAATAGAAACAGGGGGCGGCTAGGTGGCACAGTGGATAAAGCACCGGCCCTGGATTCAGGAGTACCTGAGTTCAAATCTGACCTCAGACACTTGACACTTACTAGCTGTGTGACCCTGGGCAAGTCACTTAACCCCCATTGCCCTGCAAAACAAAACAAAAAAAATAGAAACAGTATGATTCAATCTGCATCTAGATTCCACAGTTCCTTTTTTCTGGATTTGGAGAGCATTTTCCATCATGAGTCCTTTGGAACTATCTTGGACCATTGTATTGCTGAGAAAAGTCAAGTCAATCACAGTTGATCAACACACAATGTTGATACTGTTATCACATTTTAATAGCCACCAGGGGGTGCTATGGAAAGCAAAGTTTGATTGAGCATGGCTTTCTTTTCTCCTTACTTGAAAAGCAAAAAGCTAATTCTTCCCAGGCAGGGTTATCTTTTCCACCTCCCCTTCTTTACGCATTTCTAATCTCTCTTCCCTCCTAGGGCTGGAATCTTGAAAACACTCCCTTCCTCCTCTTCTCATGCCCAACTTCTTGTATCCAAGCAGCAAGAGCTTGTTACATTAATGAGCTGACTTAGCCTAGGGAAAGGAAAAGACCCAAGGTCTGCTTAATCTCTTTCTTTTGGGAAGTTTATAAAAATTATTAACAAAATCATAATCATATAGGTCTTGAAGTCCCAATGCAAAAGAACAGAGAGAGACTGGTGGATAACCTCCCTTAGATCTTCCAAGGGATATAGCCTCCTCTGGGCTCTCTTAGAAAGAAGTGGAACAGCAGTGACCTGATAAATGGGAGCCTTTAGAATGCCCAAGAGTAAGGGTTCTCCAAAACTTAAAGAGAGGGCAGCTAGGTGGCACAGTGGATAAAACACCAGCCCTGGATTCAGGAGGACCTGAGTTCAAAGCTGGCCTCAGACACTTAATACTTACTAGCTGTGTGACCCTGGGCAAGTCGCTTAACCCACATTGCCTCTCAAAAAAAAAAAAAAAACTTAAAGAGAACAATAAGTCTCTGGCAAATAAAGTGTCAGCAGCTTATTCCAGACCTGATATCCTCTGGGTTTTCCCCATCCACTGTATTTCCCCAAACATGACTGAGCAGGCTAGACCATGGATTTTCATAAGGCTGTTTTCCTACCCTTTGTCACTCATATGAGCAACCATGTGATCTAGGGCCTCAGTCATCATGGCCTCAACTGACTTGGTCAACATTATGTTAAGTAATTTAGCACCAAATCCCTTCAGGAAGGGAAGACTCTTTCAGGACTGTGTCCACCATTTTGTAGTGGTATGGTGCAGAGGACACTTTCTACATGTTTCCTGGTGTTGGCCATGGATCTGGCCAAGTGGTCTGGAGCCTATATAGCACAGGACTAGACAATCAAGGGCTCTTAGGGACCAGACCAATAGAGGAGTTTTGTCAATGCCTCCTTCTACATACCGTTATTTATGGGGCATCTCAGTATTCATCAGAGATATGTTCTCCACTGAACTAAACAATCACATTAGGGCTTTTGAAAAATAGTAGAGGATGAGAAGTGAGTCCATTTTTAATCTGGATGTGGGTGTGATGATGCTATGTTGTGCTAGGCATAAAACCATATGATTCCCTAACAAAGGGTAAGGCACCTCTTCCTACCTCAATGGACTCCTTGTGCCAGTGAGAGCACCCATTGAACTCAAATGGATTTCTGAGTTCCTGGATTACTTTTGAAAAATTGCATAGCTCATTTACTGATCCCCAAACTCCCCCTAAGAGCAAAGGCCCATCTTTTCAATACTAACATTCTATACATGTTACTATATCAAAGAGACATGTAACAACAGTTCTCTGAAGAATTAAAAATGAATATTGCTCAGAAGGAAATCGAAGGTCATGGTGGGTATGAGCAAGTTGCAACAGATAACCAATAAGGAAGACTAAGAATGAAGGATATCCTCAAACAATTGTATGATAGGATGAGAAGACTGACTAGTCATTTGGGAAGAAAGAGGGAGGAGAGGTGGTAGCTAGAGTGACCCACTAGTACCTTCAAAATGGCAGATCTTTTAATATCCCTCATGAAGTCTTTTTCCTGTTTACCTTTTTATGCTTCTCCAGGATCTTGTATTTGAAAGTCAAATTTTCGGGGGTGGCTAGGTGGCTCAGTGGATAAAGCACCAGCCCTGGATTCAGGAGTACCTGAGTTCAAATCCGGCCTCAGACACTTGATACTTACTAGCTGTGTGACCCTGGGCAAGTCACTTAACCCCCATTGCCCCGTGCAAAAAAATAAAAAAAAGGCATGAAAATCAAATTTTTTATTCAGTTCAGGTCTTTTCATCACAAATGCTTGAAAGACCTCTTTCTCATTGAAATCCCATTTTTGCCTCTGAAAAATTATACTCAGTTTTGCTGGATACGTGATTTTTGGCTGAAGTCCCAGTTCCTTTGCCTTCTGGAATATCATATTCCATGCCCTTCAGGCCTTTAATGTAGAAGCTGCTAGATCTTGCTTTATCCTTATTGGAGCTCCACAGTATTTGAATTCCTTTTTTCTAGCTGCTTGCAGTATTTTCTCCTGGACCTGGGAGTTCTCACCAGAAAACAAAACAAAACAAAAATTCTTCACAAGAAATTCACAGAAGACAGGGCTGAACTGAATATGAAGGGATGATATCTATAAAGCATTTATGTTTTGTTCTTTGTAGGGCAGATGGGGAGGGGTGTCATGTCTGGGGCTGGATTTGAACTTGGGGGGCCTCCTGGGTCCAGGGCTGATGCTTTGTCCACTGTGCCACCTAGCTAATCCATGATGACATCATTAAAATAGGGTTGAGGTGTAGGAGGAATAAACTGGGGGAGGGAGAAGGGGAGAGATGGTCTGGGGGGAGGTATTTCACATGAAGGAAACAAGAAGAAAACTTATGGAAGAGAGTAGAAGAGGGGGAAGGAGTTGGGGAGTGAGCAAACCTTAATATCATCAGAATCAGCTCAAAGAAGGACTAACATACATACTCAAGGAGACATAGTAATATACTTTTGCCCTGGGGAGGGGAGGGAGAAAAGGGGGGGGGAGAAGGGAAGGAGGAAAGGGCAGATTGGGGGAGAGAGCAGTAAAAAGCAAAACACTTTCAAGGAAGATGAAGATGTTCTGCATTACTGCACCAGTATGACATATTGAATTGCTTGATCTCATAGGGAGGGCTGAGGAGGGAGGGAAGAAGAAAAATTTAGAACACAGAATTAGCTCAGGGACCCTGATCTCATTGGAGTGGGCTCATGGAGGGAATAGCTTTCATACCCAATTGGGAGGAGCAATCTATTTAACCCTGCAGGAAAGTAGGAAGGAAGGGTGAAAAAAGGGAGTGCAGAGCGAGGGAGAGGGTAGTCAGAAGTAAGGCACCTCTGAGGAGGAATAGGTAAAAAGAAGATAGAGTAAATGTCATGGGAAGGTAGTGGGATGGAGGGAAATAGTTATGATGGTTGATTATAATGGCAAAATATATGGTACCTACTTTGCTGGGCTTTTGTGAAGATTCTCTGTCAAGCTTAAGGTACTATATAGAAGTTGTGATGAACTGGATGCTATCGGGAAAACCTGGAGAGACCTATATGAGCTGAAGCAGAGTGAAATGTACTGTATACAAAATAGCAGCAATAGTGGGGGGATGATCTGCTGGGAAGCATGTGGTTGTTTTCAGCAAGGCAATGATCCAATGTAACCCTGAGGGACTTATGAAGATTGCAGCCCATCTGCAGAGAAAGAACTAATAGTATCTAAAAATAGATGGAAACACATTTAAATTTTTTTTTCATTTCCTCTTTGACAATTCCTTAATCTGAAGTTTTGGGGTTTTTTTTACTGTTTTCTCTCACAACTAGCTAATATGGGAATTTTTCCATGACTACTCAGGTACAACTTATTTTGAATTGATTGAGTTCTTGTGGGTAGGGGTGGGAATGGAGGGGGAAAGAGAAGTTAGAACACAAAGTTTTTTTTTAAATTTATGTTAAAATTTTGTTTTTACATATATTTTGGAAAACAAAATTCTATTCAGAATAAAAAAATGTCAGGAGAAAGTGAGGAAGACATATAGAATGTGAGTGCTCAACTTAGATGGGAAGCAAGGAAGAAAGTAGAAAAGAGTGTCCTATTAAACTTTTATCTCTAAGACAAATATTGTATTGATAGCTAAAGTAGGAAAGAACAAAGCAGAAAAAGAAAGCAATGCCAATATATCACATTAATGTTGATTTTAAATTGAATAAAATATTAACAAAAGAGATGGCTTAATATCAGGAAAATTATAAACATAATAAAACATGTGAATGATAGAACCAATAAATATCACATGACATTTGTTCATATATATAGATTTAAAAAAAGCTTTTGACAAAAATATGCCTATTCATTTTTTTATTAAAAGCATCAGAATAAATTATTCTCTCTTTAATATGGTAGGAAAATGGGATAATATATGTAAAGTGCTTTGCAAACCTTAAAGGACTACGATAAAATGTTAGCTATATGGTAAGGAATATCTATATAAATTCAAGAACTATAATTATTTGTAAAAAAAAAAAAGAAATAGTGGAGATATTTCCAATTCGATCATGTTTAAAGTAAAGATGTCTATTGTCACCACTGTTATTTGATATAGATCCATAAAAGCTTACTATTGTAATAACACAAGAAAAATAAATTGAAATAGACAGACATATGCATGACATGGAATATGAATAGACAAAAAGAAATAAAAGTATAGCTTTATTTCATGCAATGTGATAGCTAACTTTGAGAATTCTCAAGGGTCAAGTTAATTGAAATAACTAACAACTTCAATAATATAGTAAGATATAAAATGAACCCAGAAAAATCATTAGCATTCCAAAATCCAGCAGGAAGAGATAGGAAAAGAAATCCCACTAAAAAAATGCAAAATATATATAATAGCCAGGGGTCCAACTACTAAGAGAAGACAATACTTGGAGAGTTATTAATTGCTCATGTAGGAGCCATGCTAATATAATAAAAATGCCAATGTCATCTAAATTAATTTATTTGAAGTATCCCAAAAGTTTATTTTATGGAATCAAAATTTATTTGGAGAAACAAAAGTCCATGAATCTGAGGAGAAACAATAGAAAAAGTATTCTAGCTGTAGCCATGTGTATGTTTCTGGCATCATATGGGGGAAAGGTGTTTACCTGAGTAGAAGGAATGTTCATCCCTCTTGGATGGCCCTCATCTTCATGGAGGTGATGCTTTTTGTTCTCAGCTCTTTCCTTGGGACACTGGTATACTTCTCCCTAAGATTATCAATTGAAAATTAATTCAGTGAGAACCATTATGCAATTGATTAATGGTCAACCAACAGGCAATTCCAAAGGAAAGAAATGGATACTATCAACAAACATATTAAAATGTTTCAAATCACTAATAATTAGAGAAATGCAAATTAAAACAACAATGAGGTGCCATCTCACATCAGACTGTCAAAGGTAGGGAAAAAGAGGAAAATGGCAACTGTTGGAGGATAATACTAGAGGATGATGGGATGTCAATATACTCTTGGTGGAGCAACACTATGGTGTTGGTATAAATTGGTATAGATACTTTGAAAAGAAATTTAGAACTATGTCCCAAAAGTTACCAAACTGTGCATACTTTTTAACCCAGTGGTACCATAACTAGGAGGCGGGAGTGGGGGGAGGACCCGTTTAATCACAAATATTTATTTGTTATCACAAAGAACTTGAAACTCAAAGGTTGTCCATATACCCATATCCATAGCCATAATCATTTCAGGGAAATGACTGAACAAAATATGACAAATGGATGTAAATGGGACACTACTGTGCTAAAAGAAATAACAAAAGAATGGTCTGAGAGAAACTTGGAAGATTTGAATAAACTGATGCAGAATAGAAAGGAAGAACAATTTGTACAATAACAACACTGTAAAAACAATGAAAGACTTTAGAATTCTGATTAATGCAATGACCAACCACAATTCCAGAGGACAGATTATCAAGAATGCTACCTATCTCCTGCGTGAGAGATAATAGATTGGGTGAACAGAAAGAAACATACATTTTGGACTAGG
Organism: Dromiciops gliroides; assembly: GCF_019393635.1. Taxonomy (NCBI): domain Eukaryota; kingdom Metazoa; phylum Chordata; class Mammalia; order Microbiotheria; family Microbiotheriidae; genus Dromiciops; species Dromiciops gliroides. The sequence goes on from NC_057866.1 coordinate 261,333,104, forward strand.
CCGATGTGCTAGACTATGTTTTTGCTTGAGCATGCATATTTGTTACATATTTGTTATTTTCCTTTTTTTCCTTCTCAATGTGCAAAGATAGGGAGCTAAGGGCAAAAGAAAAAATTGCTAAAAAGCATTTAATAAATTAATTAATATAGAAAAAACCAAGATTCTTTTAGTCAGCTAGCCTCAAGGAGCTTTTTATAAAGGGACATTTCCTAAAGAACAGTTAGTAAAAATATCCTTGCAAAGGTCTGTGACACACTCTCTCATCATGACAGAGTATAAGGGAAAGTGAATTCAAACTTAGGAAGCACACATAGCAAACAGGTAAATCACAAGGTCCTGGTTGCTAGAATTTCTGTTCTCCTTTTTGGGAAGGAGTCAAGAAATACTCCATAAGCATGAAAACCTACATTTTTGTCTCAGTGCAGACATGGCTGCCAGGTAATTTGTGGGTGGACCTAGGACATTTGCAGGAAGATAAGAAATCCAAAATCCTCCAGATCCTTCTGAATTCTCAAAGTCTTCATAAAGCCATAGGGGAGAATAGAAGAATATCAAAGCCAAAACTATAATCAAGATCTCTCTTCCCCCCTAAGTAGTTTTGTTTTGTTTTGTTTTCACCAGAGGAGTGGTGTGGTTTAGGTGAGAGTTACTTAAACTTTTTCTACTTGTGGCCCCTTTTGCCAGAGAAATTTTTACATAATTCTGGGTATATAGGTATATAAAATAGGTATACATCATTTTTTACTGAGGCCAAATTTTTCATAAGCCCCACATTTAGTTACACGACCCCATATGGGGTGGCAACGCACACTTTAAGAAGCTTTGGTTTAGGTGAATGCTCCACTTACTCCAACCTTTGAAAAGTATGCTGCTTTCATTACCATTTCTAATTTATTTGGCTGGGTTTCCTATCTGGACATAATTCTTATCCCAGGTCATTCCAAGGATTTCTCTCATTCTAAAGCCACCAATTTCACCTAATTAACTTATCAAGGGGACAGCAAGGTGGCACAGTGGATAAAGCACAGGCCCTGGCGTCAGGAAGACCTGAGTTCAAATCCAACCTCAGACACTTAACATTTACTGGCTGTGTGACCCTGGGCAAGTCACTTAACCCCCATTGCCCCTCAAAAAAAAAAAAAGAGTAATGGAAGGGAAAGGGACTATCACTATCTCACTCTCCATTCTCAGTATCAGAGAAAGCCACAACCGGTTTGCAGCATCTGCTCCAAGCAGCACCTACAGAGTTCATCGACAGTCTTTTCTGATGTCCCACTCTTGGTTAAGGCAGTTGTAGCTGTAAGTAGCAGCAGCCCTGGGGCACTGGGTACCTTCCTGGCCAGCTGGTTTCCCACCCTCCCTTGTTTGCTTCAGATCACATCACAGCTGAACAGGCTTAAGTGGTGCATCATCCCTACTGAAACCATCCAGGCATGGATGTGTTAACAGAGACAGGTGGAAGCCTAGCTCTGTGACTTCCAACTCTCTGTCCATTTGTGTGGGATTATACTCCAGGAGCTGAGGATAAACGTCTCATCTTTTAAGAGATTTTAGTTCTTTTGTCTCCCACAGGATTGGGTGAGAATTGTCATGGGCCCAGGGTACTCCAGAAGTTTTCTGGGGTAAATCAAAAGAATGTTCTCCTTGAGAAACTAAACCAAAGGACAGACACACATAAAGAGATAAGTGGCACTGGATCAGGACTGAGTTAGCTCCAGGACCCCCACCCTTCATTCCAGTCTCCCCTACCCCTCCAGGAGATAAGATTAGGGGTGGCTGCTGACTTTGTGGCATGAGGACGGCAGAGATGGCTTAAGAGATCCGGAGTTGCCCCTCACCCAACTTCCCCCAGCCAACACCAGGGGGGATGGTCCTCCCCCGATAAGGGAACACCCCCATCAGTCCTCTATAAAAGTAACTGCCACGGGGGCAGCTAGGTGGCACAGTGGATAAAGCACCGGCCCTGGATTCAGGAGTACCTGAGTTCAAATCTGGCCTCAGACACTTGACACTTACTAGCTGTGTGACCCTGGGCAAGTCACTTAACTCCCATTGCCCCACAACAACAAAAAAAAAGTAACTGCCTGTCGAGGAGATAGATATCTCATAGAGTCACGCCTCTGTGTCATGCCTTCTCCCCATGAGAAGTCCAAGGATTTCTCTCTTGGTTTCCTTTCCCTAGCACCTAAATAAACTATTATTTTATTCTAATTGGATTTGTGTGCAAGAGGGTGTCATTCTTTAAAGAGGAATTCCTAAGAGCCCCTATCCCAAACCTCTACCCATTTCCCCCATAACAGAATCTTATTATCAGTCAGTCTCACAGCTTCCAAGGTTTTCAAGTAGGCCTGCACTAAGGAATCTCTGCCTCTCATCATACACCGATCTTCAATGATCTGGTGTAATAGGGAGGAAGCAGATTAATAAATCTCAAACTATCAGGAATCACCAAAACTATTTTATACTGGTTAAAAACACACACAACACCCAAATTGAAAAGGCATTCTGTGAAAGAGATTAAGTGAACAAGAGGTGGAAACATTTGAATACAGCAGCATAATGTATTATTAAACCAAGGACATCAGCTATTGGGGTAGACTCCTTATTTAACAAAATCTGCTGGGAAAACTGGAAAGCAGTCTGGTAGAAATTAGGATTAGATCAATGCCTCACACCACATAAGAAAATAGCCTCTAAATCAATGTATTAAAGGCTATATTATAAACAAATTCAAGAAAAAGAGAGAGAAATACCTCTTACAACTATGGATAGCTCTTATGAGAGAGTTCTTTTTTTCCTGGTCTTATTTTTGGCAGGGCAATGAGGGTTAAGTGACTAGCCCAGGGTCACACAGCTAGTAAGTGTCCAGTGTCTGAAGCCACATTTGAACTCAGGTCCTCCTGACTCCAGGGCTGTGCTTTATCCACTGTGCCATCTAGCTGCCCCGCTTATGGGAGAGTTCTTAACAAAACAATGGCTAAAAGATTATCATAAAAGGTAAAATGAACATCTTTGATTGTATAAAATTGAAAAACTTTTGCACAAGTAGAATCAGCACAGTTAAAAATAGAAGGGAAATAGACTTTGTAGCAAAATTTCTCTGACAAAGGTCTGATATACAAAATATGTCAGGGAATTATATAAGTAGAAAAGAAAGAGAGCCATGCACCAAAAATTGGTCAAAAGATATGAACAAGCAGTTCTCAGAAGAAGAAATGCCACCCATTAACAGCCATGTGTAAAAAAAAAAGGCTTGAAATCACTGATAATAAGAAAAATTAAAATTAAAAACAACTCTGAAGTTCTACCTCCCACCAATCAGAATGGCAAAGATGGGGAGAAAAAAGGAAAATGAGAGGATAGGCACGCTGTGCCCCATTGTGGGAAATAATCCGGAAGAGTACCCCCAAACTATGCACACCATTTGACTCAACCATACATGCCTGTACCCCAAAGAGACCAAGGACAGAGGGAAAGGGCCCACATGCATAAAATATTAACAGCAGCACCATGTTTTTTCCCTGCAAAGCAAGAAAGTAATTGGGGGGAAGGTTGAACAATTAAGTTATGGGAAGACTTGTATGGACTCAGGCAGGGTGAAGGGAACCAAACCAGAACAATTTTATACAACGACTACATTATTTAAAAAAAACAAAAGTAACTTTGAAAGACTTGAAATGACTTATGGCAATGACCAGTTTCTATGGTTGCTGTTCAGTTGTTTCAGTCATGCCTGACTCTTCATGACCCCATTTGCGGTTTTCTTGGTCAAGATACTGGAGTAATTTGCCATTTCCTTCCGAAGCTCATTTTGTAGATGAAGAACTGAAGCAAATAGGGTTAAATGAGCTAGGAAGAGCTAGGAAGTGTCTGAGACCAATTTTGGACTGAGGTCTTCCTGACTCCAGGCCCTGAGTTCTATCCACTACAACACCTCGCAACCCTATGATCAATTACAACCCAAAAAGACATGAAATGTGCAGCCCACTTTTTTTTTTTTTGGTGGAGCAATGAGAGTTAAGTGACTTGCCCAGGGTCACACAGCTAATAAGTGTCAAGTGTCTGTGGCCAGATTTGAACTCAAGTCCTCCTGAATCCAGGGCTTGTGCTTTATCCACTGTGCCACCTAGCTGCCCCTTGCAGCCCACTTCTTAAGAAGTATAGACTTGAGGTTCAAAATTAAACAAGGCCAAAGTGTGAATTTTTTCTGGTTCACTATATTTATTTGCTACAAAGTGGGGGCAAAGATGGTATTTTGTTAGTTTTTGGGGGGAAGGGACAGAGTGTGACACTGGTGCCCTTCACCACGAAAGTAATGAGTACCAATGAAGCATTTTTTTTTGGTGGGGCAATGAGGATTAAGTGACTTGTCCAAGGTCACACAGCTAGTAATTGTCAAGTGTCTGAGGCCAAATTTGAACTCAGGTCCTCCTGAATCCAGGGCTGGTGCTTTATCCACTGTGCCACCTAGCTGCCCCCTGCATTTTTTTAATACACAGAAGAGAAATTCAGAGGAACCATAGACAAGCATAGCAGCTTTGTTACCGACATATTGAGTGTCATATAGACATATATATATACATGTATATTTAAATATACATATATACACATATTTTAATTTAATAAATATTCACAGTTTCCTATATTATCCTTTTTTTCTGTTCTTCATATCCGGAAATGTTCACATTTGTTGATGTTTATCAAGTTCAGGATAACAAAAATAAAAAATAGAAAAAAACACACAGCCTTCCACAATGTCTCCCCTCTATCATTTCAAGGTTTTTTAAACCTTGTTTCTCTTCGTGCACTCTCTGTTCTAATCTCACTGCCCTGCTAGATGTTCCCTGTACATGTTACATTTCATCACTGTGCCTAGGCTTTTGTAGAAACCGTCCCCCTGCCTGGATTGTTCTTCCTTCTTACTGTTGTCTCTTAGAATCCTCAGTTTCCTTCAAAACACAGTTTAAGGTGACACCTCCTACACAATCTCCATTCTACCAATTGTTAGTATTCTCTCCCTTTGGAAATTATTTCTTATAACTTTGTACATCCTTTGTAATTACTTTCTTATATATCTTATAGCTCTTTAAAAGCATAAAAGTTTCTTCTTTTTTTTTTCTTTTTCTATTTATATATCCCTGGTACCAGAGAGATCACATTATATAGTGGATAGAGTGCTGGCCTCAAGGACAAGAAGCATTGGGTCATACCTCCGGCACATACTAGATGTGTGACCTAGGACATATTACTTAACCTCTCTGTGCTCTAGGCAACTGTTTAAGACTACAAATTACATCAAAGGCACTGACCTGCATTGATACATGGAGTTTCCTCATCTCGGAATTCTCTATATCAATAAAATCATAGGTCCAGCTGGGCCTGATCACCACGCCTGGTGTCTAAGATAATGACTTACACATAGTAGGTAGAATGGATTTAGGGCAGGGAGAGGAATGAGGACAGTCAGCCTATGGGATAAAATAGGTAAAGATCAGATATTCAATTCAATAATATTTATTTATTTAGTGTCTGCTATATGACATTAAACACTGGGAATATAAAGTGCAAAACCATAGTCCCTTCCCTCAAAGTGCTTGTCTTCCATTGTGGGGAAACTTTTGTACACAGATAAATCAATTTTTCAAATGTATGTAAAGCTCAATGTCCAGGAACATAGTTAGCCTTTAATAAATTCTCTATGATTGGTTTAATAACAATTATTTGTGGGAAAAGTGCTAACAACAAACATTAGAGAAGATCCTGCCCCAGAGCTATCCATTCCTACTCCTTGCTTAGGAGATGACTCCTCAGTCGAGTCTTGAAGGAACTGGGTATTTAAAAAGGGAAGGAGGGAGTTTTAAGTTTTAATACCATTATTTTCCATTTTAAAATTGTTCTTGTTCAGTTGTTTCAGTGTATCTGACTCTTCGTGACCCCATTTGGGGTTTTCTTGGCAAAGATTCTGGAGTGGTTTATCATTTTCTTCTCCAGATCATTTTATACATGAAGAAACTGAGGCAAATAGGTTTAAGTGGCTTGATTTGGGTCACCCAGTAGTGTCTGAGACTGAATTTGAAGTCTTTCTGAGTCTTCCTGACTCCACACCCAGCACTCTATCCACTGTGCCACCCAGCTGCCCATTTAAAAATTAATTTCCAGGGGGCAGCTAGGTGGCACAGTGGATAAAGCACTGGCCCTGGATTCAGGAGGACCTGAGTTTAAATCCGGCCTCAGACACTTGATACTAGCTGTGTGACCCTGCGCAAGTCACTTAACCCCCATTGCCCTACAAAAACAAAACAAAACAAAAAAATTAATTTCCATCTAATTCCATTCCAATTTTAATCTGTGACTCAGCTCCATCTCCCTGATTTTCCCTGCCCATCCCTCCAAACTCTGACTTCAAATGGATTGTTGTTCATCTTTACAATATTAATGTTACAGCATAAATTGTTCTCCTGGTTCTGCTCACTTCACTCTATGTCAGTCCATAAAAGTCTTCCCAGATTTCTCTGAAACCATCTCCTTCTTCATTTCTTACCACATAACAGTACTCTATCACTTTCACATACCAAAGTTGGGCTGCCATATTTTAAAAGCGTCTTGACTTCCAGAAAGGATATAACAGGGCTTGGTGTCAGGAGCCAGTGAAGATTTTTGAGCAAAGTCACAAGACCCATGACTTACTAGTACTGTGGTGTCTCCAGCCGTACTTTTCCAGACTTCATCATGGCCCCCCAAACCTCATCATCCTACAAGACCACATGCACTCTGAAACTCACATCTCCTCAGTACCCAGTGTCTGTGGGGCCCCTTCTTCCCTCTGATTGGAGAAGGAGGAAGTTAGACATCAGAGAACTCCTGACACATTTTCCATTTAAGGAGGGGACCCAAGGCAGTTATCACATAATTTCCCACTAGTTGCACTTCTCTCCGTGTTGATGCCCTCCCCTCCCTCCCCCAACAGCTTATTTTGATATGTTGTCTTTCCCTACTGATTGTTAGCTCCTTAAGGGAAGGGACTGTCTTTTGTACAATACCTAGCACATAGTAGGCACTTAATAAATATTCATTGACTGTCTACAAATAATCAGTGTGTAAGGACTATCCTTAAAACTTGCAAGAAGGGGCAGCTAGGTAGCACAATGGAGAAGGCAAAGGCCCAGAATTCAGGAGGACCTCAGTTCAAATCTGGCCTCAGATATTTGATACTTAGTAACTGTGTGACCCTGGACAAGTCACTTAACCCTCATTGCCCTGGCGGGGGAGGAACTTGCAGGCTCTAAACCCCCAGGTTGATGAGTTCTTCTAGTGCTAATGAATTAAGTTTGGGACTACCATGACCAGAATGGCTCTCTGAAATATTCATTTGTCTAGTTGGCTTCTTTGAAGTAATCTGATGCTCAACCTTGCAGCTTTTTTCAGTGTGAGCCAAGTTCATAAATTTCACAATCATAGAATCTTAAAAAATAAATTAAATTATAATAGTCCTAAATAATAAAATTTAGAATCACATGTCCTTTAATTTCAGGACCTCAGAGATGAGCTAGCCCAAAGAATTTTTTTTCTGGAGCAAAGAGGGTTAAGTGACTTGCCCAGGGTTACACAACTGGTAAGTGTCAAGTGTTAGGGCCAGATTTGAACTCAGGTCCTCCTGAATCCAGGGCTGGTGCTTTATCCACTGCGCCACCTAGCCGCCCCATAGCCCAAATAATTCTGATGTAGACTTTATTTTAGGCTGACATCAGTCCATTAGTCACCACTCTTTGGGTCTGATTCATCAACCTTTTTGGAATAAATCCATCACTGTGTTGTCACCTAGCCTATATCTCTGTATTTCACACCAAAAGAATATCATAAAAGGTCTTCGTTATTATGGCTGAGGGGTTAAGGTAGTTAAAAGCTGGGATGAGTGGGTAAAGCTTGGAAAACAACCAGCAAAAACAGCCAGGTCCAAGGACACAAAGTCTAATAATGTACATGGTACTTTAAGGAGAAACCTGAGAATTATTATTTTTGTTCCTTCCCCTATCTTTGTTGGTAAGGAATGCAACAATAAGGCAAAGAGTAATCATTTCAACTGAGGTGGCCTAGAGAAACGAGGAGAAAGAGACAACAAGGCAGAAATAGAATTATCGCTAAGAGATAAAGAGAATTCAGATGGAGGGTGATTCACTAAAAAATATTCTATGATCAAGTCATTTAAGGGGCCTTAGTTTCCAAAATTTGCTCAAAAGAACACTCACACTATAATAGCACTAACTGTACTTTTACTAAGATCATCAGAGGACAGAGGAACATTAGTGATTGGGGATACATGATGATGGGTAGATGCAATGTCAGTCAGAGGTGTCCTCAATAGCAGCAACTCATTTGAATGGTAAATTTCACCAGTTCAGAAAACAACAGCTGGAGGCAGCTAGGTGGCACAGTGGATAAAGCAATGAGCCTAGATTCAGGAGGACGTGAGTTCAAATCCGACTTCAGTTACTTGACACTTACTAGCTGTGTGACCCTGGGCAAGTCACTTAACCCTCATTGCCCCACCAAAAAAAAAAAAAAAAAAACCAACAGCCTCTCATTGAAATTGCTTTTATCATGGGCAGCTAGGTGGCGCAGTGGGTGAAGCACCAGCCCTGGATTCAAGAGGACCTGAGTTCAAATCTAACCTCAGACACTTGACACTTACTAGCTGTGTGACCCTGGGCAAGTCACTTAACCCCAATTGCCTTACCAAAAAAAAAAAGAAATTGCTTTTATCCCCCAAATGCTAGATGCCTTCTCACTCCCGGGGGGGCAGGGGGGGGAGTCAAAAACAATGTCTATGTTTCTTTGTGTTTCATAACTCTGGACTTTCCCCTTCTGCTGTTTTAGATCTTGTTTGTCACATAGTTAAATTTCCACTGTCTTGCCACCCTAACCGAACTTCCTTACACTGATTCCATGTAAGTACCTGAATCTTAATGAGGATTGCAGCAGGATCTGGCCAAAGCCTATCATATAGTACGTGGAAAATATTAGGTGCATGTGCAAGAATGCATGATGGGAAGGTTCCCCCTACTTTGGGCTAAATGTCTCTTGCCAGGAGGCTTTTGGAGATAGGATAAAGGAATGGCATAGGGATGGGATGAACAGGATAATGCCCACATTCATAATAGATGAAGACACCCTTGGTGACCTCTGGGAGATCAAGTTGGGTTTTGAATATATGATAAAGTCAAATTGAATGGAATAATAAAACCTCTTAGACACACTGTTGAAAGATTCCTACATTCGCACAAATCCCTTGCTCTCTATAGGTTTGTCAGAGGGAAGCTATAATTGTCAACTAGATTTGAGGGCTGACAATTTTTTCAAATGTCTTTGTAACACCTGTGCCCACATAGAATCAGCTGTTTGCCCTGAAGGTCAGCCATATGACTGTGCTATTTTGTTAATGAATGTGTAGGGGAGACATAACTCCTGATTAGTTGAGCCACAATACTGTATAAGTGTGTATGTAGAGAAGGGATTTCTTTAGAGATTGTTAGAGGTGGCCAAGAGAGATAAATATGGACTACCAGGAGTCTGTGGAGCCACATTCATGTACATGTAGCTGGCTGCCCAACATGCCCTTTGACAACCAGCACTTACACCCTTAAAGACTGATAAGAACAGATTCTCCCAACCTTCCCCATCCCAAATATTTTTCTCTCCTCTAGATGGATCTGAGATTTTATATCATTCCCAAATGAAAAGCTCATTTACTCTACTGTATTCTTTGATTTATACTAATCTGTATAAATTCCCTGATTTTGGAAATGTTGGATAAAAGGGTTAAAACTAGCTGTTTGTGATGGTTTTTGTGTGCAATGGGGATCTAGTATAAGATTTATATCCTCTCCCCAGATTTTCAAAGGTCAGTGAGATCTCATTGGATGCCACTAGAACTATGACACTGTCCAAGGTATGGCCTCCTCTCTCTGGGCGACTCCATTCTATGATGACCTTTCCCTTAAAAAAGAAAAAAAGAGGGCAGCTAGATGGCACAGTGGATAGAGCACCAGCCCTGGAGTCAGGAATACCTGAGTTCAAATCTGACCTCAGACACTTAACACTTACTAGCTGTGTGACCCTGGGCAAGTCACTTAACCCCAATTGCCTCACTAAAAAAAAAAAAAAGAAAAAGAAAAAAAACAACTCTCCCCGAAGCTCCCAACAGCTTCAATGGAGCTTTCCAACTCACAAGCTCCCAGGCTCTACTCCTTTTACTTTACTATGTTCCCCAAAATCACAAAGACAAAGAGAAAGTGGCTCCCACTGATGGGCTTTTTTGAACACCTCCAAACCCAAACAAAAGGTCTCCCATTCATCATATGATTAGCCACCAGATAGAGTACATTATGCATCTCCCCTCCCTCTGTGGTCCAAAGTCTTTTCAAGGTACTTCCATTCTACACCAGCATGACTGTCCCAGAAGCAGTTTCCTTAGACACCTCCACATAAAGAGACATCATCTATAGCACTCTATCTCTGATCTACACTGCTATTACATGAGTAACCAGTGTTTAGTAGAAGGGGGCTAAATTGGCAATAATATACTAAGCATCACTCTTTCCTTAAGAGCAATCAGTGGGGCAGCTAGGTGGCACAGTGGATAGAGCACCAGACCTGGAGTCAGGAATCCCTGAGTTCCAATCCGGCCTCAGACACTTAACACTTACTAGCTGTGTGACCCTGGGCAAGTCACTTAACCCCAATTGCCTCACTAAAAAAAAAAAGCAATCAGTAAAAATGATAATTTTTACTGGACCCCAAAGTACTATACCTCTATACTACTAATATTTGAAGTGTGATAGATAGATATAATGTTAGATGATTACCTACCTTGGAGACAGGTATATATGCTTTCTGGGAAAAGGAGTGAGCATCTAATCATGGCCCTCCACCTGAAGGCATGCAATTTAACAGAGATTGTACATATGAAGTCATACAAAGCACATTTCCATATTAATTATGTTGCAAAAGAAAACACAAGCAAAATAAATCAATAATATGGTAGAAATCACAATTTCCATTGGACAAGGGTGGGTCAGATCCCAAATTAGATATCTATCCATGCCACTTGCAAGCTAAACCATCTTTATATTTAGACAGCAATCACAAACCTACTATATCTTACATCTTGTTAAACAAAGATAAACTTTGTCCGCAGCACTCCCTTGATCTACTAGTCCAAAAACCCTACCAAAAAAAAAAAAAGTAAAATGAGCCTAGCTTGACTTAATTTGTTTTTGTTTGTTTGTTTGTTTGTTTTGTGGGGCAATGAGAGTTAAGTGACTTGCCCAGGGTCCCACAGCTAGTAAGTGTCAAGTGTCTGAGGCCAGATTTGAACTCAGGTCCTCCTGAATTCAGGGCTAGTGTTTTATCCACAGTGCTACCTAGTTGCCCCTGACTTAATTTGTTTTTAATGGCTTTGAATAAAAACCTCTTCTTTTTTTTTAAGCGCTAACAAACAATACTTTAGAAATCCCTTCTTTAACATGACAAAAAAGAAAAAAGACAAATGCTAGAGGGAATATGGAAAAATTAGGACATTAATGCACTGTTGTTGGACTTCTGAACTGGTCCAAACATTCTGGAGTATGATTTGGAAGTATGCCCAAAGGGCTATAAAACTGTGTATGTCCTCTTTTTGTGGTCACAAAGAACTAGAAATCAAGGAGATGCCTATCAGTTGGGGCATGGCAGAACAAGTTGTGGTATATGATTGCAATGTAATACTATTATGCTATTGGAAATGATTAGGGGGATGGTTTCAGGGGGATAAAAAACATGCAAAGACCTATATCAACTGATGCAAAGTGAAGTTACCAGAACCAGCAGAACACTGTACACAGTGTAACGACTGGAATGACACCACCTGCTGGAGACTTACTGTAGGAAAGCTCCGCCATGAGGAGAAGGCGCCTGAGGGCAAGACATGTGGCTTTTCTTTGGCCTCAGGAAGTGACATTTGTTTGTGGGAGGAAGAGGGGGCATGGCTGGTGCTCTAGCTCTCTTTCGCCAGGACTCTCATGGAGAACGGAGCAGAACTGTAGCTCTCCGAGATAGATAGCTGAATCTAGGCCTCTTTCTCTTTCTCTTCACCAAATTCTTATTCTCCTTAATAAATGCTTAAAAGTCTAACTCTTGCTAAAGCTTATAATTTATTGGTGACCACTCATTAGATATTTTAGACAGACTAGCTAGAATTTTAGCCCCTTACAGATGGAGACCACAAAGGGACTAGGGCAATTTGAATCAGACTTGGTTTCAAACTCAGGCCTGGTGAGGTTTCAGCTTTCCTCTTCGTGGTCAGCCATCTGCAACAGCAATATTGTAAGGATTGTGAACAATATTGTGAGCAATTGTGAAAGACTTACCCAGCTCAAGACAATGATTTAAGACAATTCCAAAGGACACATGATGAATAACGTTGTCTTCCTCAAAAGAGAAAAGAGATGAATTCTGAGTGCAGATTTTTTTTTTTTTGCAGGGCAATGAGGCTTAAGTGACTTGCCCAGGGTCACACAGCTAGTAAGTGTCAAGTGTCTGAAGGCGGATTTGAACTCAGGTTCTCCTGAATCCAGGGCTGGTGCTTTATCCACTGTGCCACCTAGCTGTCCCCTGAATACAGATTGAAGCGTACCTTTTTTGTTTTTATTGATTTATTTTGCTTGTGTTTTCTTTTGCAACATAATTAATATGGAAATGTGCTTTGTATGACTTCATATGTACAATCTCTGTTAAATTTCATGCTTTCAGGGGGGATGAGGAGGAGAATTTGGAACTCAACATATTTTTAAATGATTGTTGGAAAATGTTCATATGAAATTGGGAGATATTTGATGAAATAAATTTTAAAATTTTAATCTGTTCTTTAATTTTACTAATGTGGGACCCCGGGGCAACCTTCTCCCCCACCCCCCAGACTCATTCATTGGTCTATCAGCTAAGGCTAAGTCAAGTTTAAGGCATTCTGTGGGTTGGAATTATACTTCATAAACTCTCACCAATGTGTTTTTTAAATACAGTCAGAGGACACAATTATTTCAAAGCAAAGACATCCCAACACAAAATAGCATAGCCAGAAATATAATAATAGAATGTTTTCCCCAACAAACTGGGTCACATCCTCCCACAAATCCACACAGCATCAGTGGTAAGAGTAGAAACACAAATGCACCAAGAGGCACACACAGAGGTGATAGTTCTGAAAACGGAATGAATGCTGCCAGGCCCACACCTGCCCCCTCTTTGTTTCTTTACACATTTTCCTGGGATTTAAGCATATGAACACCATCCTTACAGGACATTGCCACCCTCATGTGTAACCCGTTACCCTCAATACCAGCGGCTGTAAAAGTATTTTACAAATCTGACCTCTTCAATAAGCTTTCTGTTATAAGAGTTCCGTGAGTCACTTTCCCTTTTCTCACTCATCAGAATTATTCACTTCTAAGTCATCAGAATTTAACTCCGGAGAGTCTATAATCACTCTTGAACTGACTTTGCTTTTATTAGAGGCTAAAATAAATGAAATAAGTATGTACCAAATACTAACCATGTACAGGGATCTGTCCTAGGCACTGGGGGTGCAAAGACAAAGTCCACAACAATTCCTATTTTACATTTAATTGGGAGAAGAAGAGCAATTGATGGGAGAGAAAAGCTAGCTAGTACATGGGGCAGCTAAGCAGCCAGGTCTGGAGTCAGAAAAACTCAACTTCATGAGTCCAAACAGGGCCTGGGACAGTAGCTGTGTGACTCTGGGCAAGTCACTTAACCCTGTTTGTCTCATCTGTAAAATGAAGTAGAGAAGGAGATGGGAAATCATTCCAGTATCTTTGCCAAGAAAATACCAAGTAGGGTCATGAAGAATCAGATAACTGAATAACCATAAATGGCCCCTTTTTGGGGACTGTGATCATCAATAGTCTTGTCCATTCACTTCCCTTCTCCTTTAACAAAGCATGATCCACTCTCTCTCTAGTCTCTGCCCTGGGCTCTTCTCCCAAGGAAAGGTTTCTCTTTAGCCATGCTTAGAGATGAGGTAAGATGTCTTCACCCAGCATGGCAGTTTGCATTCCTCCAACAGACAGGAATTATTTTAGTAGTCTCACCTTTGCCTAAGGGAAAATTCTGCATTTAGTGCTTTTTAAAATACTGCTTTAGAAGTATATTTAAGGGGGCAGCTGGGTGGCACAGAGGATAGAGCACCGGCCCTGGAGTCAGGAGTATCTGAGTTCAAATCGGGCCTCAGACACTTAACACTTACTAGCTGTGTGGCCCTGGGCAAGTCACTTAACCCCAATTGCCTCACTAAAAAAAAAAATGTTAAAAAAAATTAAAATAAAATAAAATAAAATAAAATAAGAAGTATATTTAAGGGGCAGCTAGGTGGCACAGAGGATAGAGCACTGGCCCTGGAGTCAGGAGTACCTGAGTTCAAATCCGGCTTCAGATGTCTGGCACTTACTAGCTGTGTGACCCTGGGCAAGTCACTTAACCCCAATTGCCACACCAAAAAAAAAAAAAAAAAGTATATGTAAAATATTTTAAAAATCAATAAGACTGTCTTTTAATTTGTTCCAGAATCACCAGCTGAGGAGAAACACCCAAAAATGTCCAGACATTCTATGTTTCTCTCTTCTTTGTGTGTATGTATGTATGTATGAATGAATATATGTATATGTGTATGTGTGTTTATATATTTGATAAATTTGATAAAAATTATATATGTATATATATATATATATATATATAATGTAGCATGGTGTGTGTGTGTGTGTGTACCCCATGCTCTGCTAAGTCACTTCTCATTCTCTCTCTCTGTCTCTCTCTCTCTCTCTCCCTCCCTCCTCACAATTATGCTTAAGAACTCTCCCTTTATACATAGTTGTGAACGTTTTCTCGTTCTCCAATCCTCTAATTTATTTTATCTAGACCATTTTATAGCCTTCTTAGCTAGGTCATTTTATATCTAGGGCATTTAATCATTTGGAACTTATTGCCTAAACTTAATTTCTGCTGGATTATTTACCAGCATCTCCAGCAGGGGGAGTAAATAGTTACCCTGCTAATTGGTGTCCCTAGTTTTGAAGAATAATATGCTACGCTATTAGATTGTTTCTGAGACTTGTGGATCTAATCTGTTTCCATTGATCAATTTTAAAAAATTATCTTAATCAAATAGTTTTGATGAGAACTACTTTGTAGGATAGTTTGAGATGTGGTACAACTAGGTCACCTTCCTTCTCATTTTTTTTCATTCCTCAAAGAAGTGTCTAGCTCTATAAATTATCCCTTTGCTACTTTGAGATAGCAATGAAGGTCTAAATTAATTAATATTGTCAGTTCCAAGATATTGGCAATACTCAACCATTAGTAATTAAAATCTCTCTAATAATTTAGGTGTATATTTCTGCAAAAAGTTTTTTAGTTGAATAAATATAATTTCTATATCTTGGCAGATGAGATCCCAGATATTTTGTACATTCTGTTGTTATTTGTAATATAATTCATCCTTCTCTCCCTTCCTGATAGGTTTTGTTAATATACAGAAAGGTTAATTATTTTTTAGTTTGATATCTGTTATTTACTTAATTTATTGCTTGCATTTTTAAATTTTGCTTTCCAGTATTCTATAAATAAATGCTCATAGTACCAGTAAAAAGTGATAATATAATTTTCTTCTTTGCCCGAGCTCATTTCCTTGGTTACTTTTTTAAAATTTTGTTGCTACAGCTAGCATTTATAGAAGTATTTTTTTTAAATAGCAGTAATATTGCACATCCCTGTTTTACCTCTGATCATATTGGAAAGGTCTCTAGTGATTCTCAATTACAGATAATAGCTGTTGGTTTTAGATAGATGTTAATTACAATATTAACAAGAGTTCCATTTATTCCCGTTATTTTAGTGTTTTTACTTCAATGGGATTTGTATTTTGCCCAAAATATTCACCTATTGATATAATCATAATGTTTGTTATCTTTGAAATTAATTGAATCAACCTTGCATTCCTAGTATAAATCCAAGCTAGTCATGGCATATAATATTTTTAATATGTTACTGTAGCATCAATTAAAAAAATTATTAATTTTTTTTATCGATTTACTTTGGACACATTGCTCTATAGTTTCCTTTCTCTATTTTAATTTTCTCTGGTTTAGGTACCAGAGCTATTTTTTTACAGAATAGAATAGAATGTTTGCATTCCTTGATTGTCAAATGATTTACATAATATTGGAATTAATTTTTCTTAGAATGTCTCGAATGACTTGTAATTTGACATGGTCCTGGGTTGTCTGTTGAAGGGGTGAAGAGTTTGATATTCCTTTATAGCTTATTCAATTTATTTTTCCTAGACTGAGCTATTTAAGCTCTATATTCAATGTTTTGTTAATCTGTGTATCTTGTATTTATGTAAATGTATTTAATTTATTTAATTATTATATTCATATATTTAATTTAATTTATCAGTTTGGTTGGCATTTAATTAGACAAAATATTTTTCAATAATTTTCTTTATTTCTTCTTCATTGTGAATTCTCCTTTTTAATTTTTTACTTTTGTGATTTGGTTTTCTTCTCTTAATCGAATTTTATTTTTTAATTGATGTTTGTTTTCTCTCTTACACCTTTCCCTCCACTCCCTCCCCCCAAACACCAACCCTTGTAACAAATATGCACATTCAATCAAAACAAATTCCCTCATTGGCCATGTTCAAAAATATGTCTCATTCTGCATACTGAAGAAAAGGGATGCATTCTTTATCAATCACACACAAGAATCATCATTAGTCAATGGACTGATCAGAGTTTTAAAGCCTTTCAAATGTTATTTTTTATTGCATTCTGAGGCAGTTGTAGAGTGCCTAAGTCAGTAGTATAGTTCTTTTGATTGCTTCAAGTAAAGGTCCTGCAAAGACCTTCATTGGAGAAAGGAAATACACATTGAACTTTCTTTTAAAAAAAGTGTTCATTTTTACATTGTTGATGCCATTGTAGAAATTATTTTCTTAATTCTCCTCATTTCACTCTGTATCAGTTCACACAAATCTAAAACTATATCTTTCATTTTCTACAATGTTTTATATATATATACATATATATATATGTATGTATATGTATATTTTGTTACCTTTGAGTTTCAAGTTGTTTCCCTCCCATCCTCCCAACCCCACAATAGAGAAGGTCAACATTTGACATAGATAAATATGTGAAAGTATACAGTACATAGTTTCAAATATTAATTCTTTCTCTGGAGCTGGATAGCTTCTTCCTTCATAGGTCATTTGTAGTTGAATTGAATATTCCTATAACTCAGAATGGCTTAGTCATTCACATTTATTCTTCAAACAATATTGCTTGTCCTGTATACTTTCTCTTACTTCTACTCATTTCACTTTTCATTATTTCATGTCAGTCTTTCCATGTTTTCCTAAAATCAACCTGTTTGTCATTTCTTACATCACAGTGATATTCCATCACAAATACATACCACAACTTATTCAGCCATTCCCCAATTAATGGACATCCCCTCAATTTCCACTCCTTTGCCCCCACAAATGAAGCTGCTATAAATAAATTAGAACATATAGGTTTTCTTCCCTTTTCCCTGATCACCTTAGGAAACAGACCTAATAGTGGTACTGCAGGGTCAAAGGGTATATTTTACAATTTTACAACTCTTTGGGCATGATATCAGATTGCTTCCCAGAATAGTTGGAGTTCCAACAACAGTGTATTAGTGTACCAATTCCTCTCCAACATTTTTCATTTTCCCTTTCTATCATTTTAGCTGGTCTGATAGGTATGGGATGATATCTCAAAGTTCTTTTAATTTACATTTCTCCAATCAATAATGATTTAGAAGGGGCAGCTAGGTGGCGCACTGGCCTTGGATTCAGGAGGACCTGAGTTCAAATGCAGCTTCAGACATTTGACACTTACTAGCTGTGTGACCCTAGGCAAGTCAACCCCAATTGCCTCACCAAAAATAAAATAAAATTTTAAAAAATAATACAAATTATTTAGAGCATTTTTTCATACAACTATACATAGCTGTGATTTCTTCCTCCAAAAACTGCCTATTCCTATCCTTTGACCATTTATTAATTGGGAAATGACTCAAATTCTCATAAGTTTAACAAAGTTCTCTATATGTTTGAGATATAAAGCCTTTATCTGAGAAACTGTCTATAAAAATTCACCCCACCCCACCCCCAGTTTTCTGCTTTCCTTCTAATCTTGGCTACATTGATTTTATTTGTAGTACAACACTTTTCAACCTAATGAAATAAAAATTATCCATTTTATATCTCATAATGGTCTCTCTCTTGTTTATTCCTAAATTGTACTCCTATCCACAAGTCTGATAGGTAATATGTTCCATGCTTTTCTAATTTACTTATATCTCCCTTTATAGCTGTCATGTATCCATTTTGCCTTTATCTTGGTAAATGGTGTGAGATATTGGTCTATACTTAGTTTCTACCTGACTGCTTTCCAATTTTCCCAACAATTTTTACCAAACAGTAAATTCTTATCCCCAAAGCTTAAATCTTTACATTTACCAAACACAAGGTTAATATAATCAAATGATTATAGCATATTACTATGTATTATATATCTACTCTATTCCATTTATTTACCAGAGAGTTTTTTTTCATAAATTTTGCAGGGCAACATGGGTTAAGAGACTTGCCCAAGGTCACACAGCTAGTAAGTATAAAGTGTCTGAGGTCGGATTTGAACTCAGGTCCTCCTGAATCCAGGGCTGGTGCTTTATCCACTGTGTCACCTAGCTGCCCCCCCCAGAGAGTTTTGATAATTATTACTTTATTATATATATATATTGTTTTAATCCAGCACTGCTAGACTTCCTTTCTTTATATTTTTTTCATTAATTCCATTGATATTCTTAAGCTTTTGTTCTTCCAAATGAATTTTATTATTTTTTCTAGCTCAATAAATAATTTTTGCTAATTTAATTGGAATGGTATTGAATAAGTAGATTAATTTTGATAGGATTTTCATATATGGTGGTACCTTGTTACTCGCCGTTAATTGTTTTCAGAAGGCATGATGAATAGCGAAAATGACAAGTATCAAATGAATTTTTCCCATAAGGATTCATGTAAATTGAATAATACATTTCTGAACCCCAGAAATTTCACATTTTACTTGGCAATCTATAAACTGATGGGCTGGTTTTTGATACAAAACCTTAAAACTGAGGCAGCTAGGTGGCACAGTGGATAAAGCACCGGCCCTGGATTCAGGAGGACCTGAGTTCAAATCTGACCTCAGACACTTGACACTTACTAGCTGTGTGACCCTGGGCAAGTCACTTAATCCCCATTGCCCTCCAAAAAACAAAACTAAATCTTAAAACTAAACAGACATAAATAAAACAATAATTAGATAAAATAAAATTTAACTTCACTTTACCTGTACTGAGAGGAGTTAATGGCCTAATGAGATGGTGGTGAAGTAGAGGACAAGGAAGGACAAGGACCGGGAAGAGAGAGGTTTTTGCTTGGAAGGGGACTCTCCTTCCAGTGAAACATCAGGCACTTGCACAGGGATTCTTTCTGTTTTCTATCTCAGCACCACTGAACCCTGCTGGAGACTTAGATTTAGGGAGTTTCACTAGAAACCTATCAAGAAATTTGTTCTGCCTACATTTCCAAGTATTTCTGAAGTGAGACATTGTTTGATAATTAAACAAGTCCACATTTTGGCTTGTTAGAGCTTTGTCAGGGTGATACTTTTCAACAAAATTTTGTAGTCCAATCCATTTGCAATATATTTCTTTTAGCAGTGCAGTAGGGGATTCCTCCCTTGCCTATTCCTCACATGAAGAAAATTCCTCAGTCACTCACTATCTGTTGCCGTTCCCTTTGAAGTTCCTGCAGTCCCTCAGTACTGAGCTCTTCCCTGTAGCTCGTCCACTAACTCTTCAATGTCTTCATCACTGACCTCCAGGCCAATGGACTTTCCCAGAGACACAGTGTCCTCTACCATTGGACAAGGTTCAGCTTCAAAGCCTTCAAAGACCCACAGAGTTACAGATAGCTTCTGGCCACAATTTCCTCCAGGCAGAGTTCATGGTCTTGTAAGAAACTACACGCCAGGCCTTATTTATCAAAGTGACACAGTGGAGGATATTGAAAAGGTCCTTCCATAACTCTCTCAGCATCAACTCAGTGTCTGGGGTCACCTCAAAGCACCTCTAGAAGAGGGCCTTGGTGTGCAGTTTTTTAAAGTGTGAGATGACCTGCTGGTCTATGGGCTGGAGCAGAGAAGTTGTGTTAGGGGGCAAGAATTTCACAGTTATAAAATTAAACTCCTGGGGGTGGCTAGGCGGCACAGTGGATAAAGCACTGGCCCTGGATTCAGGAGGACCTGAGTTCAAATCCGGTCTCAGACACTTGACACTTACTAGCTGTGTGACCCTGGGCAAGTCACTTAACCCCCATTGCCCCACAAAAAAAAAAAAAAAATTAAACTCCTCCAGCAAGTCTCCTGCAAGCCTGGAGGGTGAGCAGGAGAGTTGTCCATTATTAACCGAGGCAGTTCTTTCTCATGTAAATTTTTTTTACACTGGGACCAAACATTTCATTCATCCATTCAGTTGAATGCCTAGTTATCCAGACTTTGCTGTTGGCCCTCTGCATTAAGTTTAGCTTGCTTTTCATCTCATTTTTTTTTCTTGAAAAGTAGGGGGTTTTCACTGTAATAGACTAGTAATGGCTTAAGTTTTAAATCCCCACTACAATTCCCACACAACAGCTAAGTTAGCCTGTTCTTCATCAGCTTGTGCCCTGGTAATGCCTTCTCCTCTTGAGTGATATAGGCTCTGGTAGGTATTTTTTTCCCAAAATAAACCAGTCTCATCACAATCAAAGACTTTTTGGGGAATAAAACCCTCAGTCTCTACATAGTCCTGTACAAAGTCATGATTACTTATAAAAAATAATAAACTGGAAATGAAAAAAAAAAACACAAGAAAGTACACTGAGAAATCTGTGGGGTTCTGCACTGAGTGCAAGCTACTTTGACACTAATGTTCAGGCAGCTAGGTGGTACAGTGGATAAAGCACCGGCCCTGGATTCAGGAGGACCTGAGTTCAAATCTGACCTCAGACACTTGCCACTTACTAGCTGTGTGATCCTGGGCAAGTCACTTAACCCTCATTGCCCTTCAAAAAAAAAAAAAAGGAGTACGAGAGAGACACTATCTGGATCCAGTGAAACAACTTCTAAATAGAAATACGTATAGAGATTAACGTTCAGTTTTTTGTTTCCTCTGGAGAGACAGGATGCAGGGCATGGTCCCCGCAGGTTTTAGCAAGTGCAACAAGTGCCAAGCAAGCATCAAATGCTGAAGCATTTTTTTCTTGTCAAAATGTGCGGAAATACCAAATTCAATGAGTTTTGAAGTCCATGAGTGCTGAGGTGCCACTGTATATATTTAGATAGAATTTATAATTTAGGTAGGATTTTCATATACTGACAGCACACCCATGAACAATTAATATTTATTATTATTTAAATCTAACTTTATTTGTATAAAAAGCATTTTATAATTATGTTCATATAGTGAGTCCCTGGGCTTGTCTTTGCAGTATACTTCTAGGTATTTTTGTCTATGGTTGTTTTCTTTTTTTTGTTTTGTTTTGTTTGTTTGCTTTGTTTGGGGGCAGGGCAATGAGGGTTAAGTGACTTGCCCAGGGTCACGCAGCTAGTAAGTGTCAAGTGTCTAAGGCCGGATTTGAACTCAGGTCCTCCTGAATCCAGGGCCGGTGCTTTTTCCACTGCGCCACCTAGCTGCCCCCTGTGGTTGTTTTAAATGAATTATCTCTTACTATTTCTTCTTGCAGGGCTTTGTTGGTGATATCTAGAAATGCTGATAATTTATCTGGGTTTATTTTTGTATCCTGCTACTTTGCTGAAATTATGAATTGTTTCAACTAGCTTTTTAGTTGAATCCTTAAGATTTTCCAAATATACCATCATGTCATCTGCAAAACCAGATACTTTTGTTACTGCATTGGCCATTCTGATTCCTTCAATTCATTTTTCATCTCTTGTTATTGTTGCTAGCATTTCTAGTACGATATTGAATCATATTAGTGATAATGAGCATTCTTGTTTCACTCCTGATCTTATTGGGAAGGCTTCTACTTTATCCCCATTACAGATAAAGTTGGCTGGCAGTTTTAGGTAAGCTTCTTATCATTTTAGGGAAAAATCCATTTATACATATGCTTTCAAGTGTTTTAATAGATATGTGTGTTTACTAGGTCTGTATCCCAAAGAGATCATAAAAAAGGAAAAGGACCCACACGTACAAAAATATTTATAGCAGCTCTCTTTGTGGTGGCAAAGAATTGGAAATCAAGGAGATGTCCATCAATTGGGGAATGGCTGAACAAGTTATGGTATATGAATGTAATGGAATACTATTGTGCTGTAAGAAATCATGAGAAGGCAGATTTCAGAAAAACCTGGAAAGACTTAAGTGGGCTGATGCTGTGGACTGATGCTGAGTGAAGTGAACAGAACCAGGAGAACATTGTACAGAGTAACAGCAACATTGTGTGATGATCAACTATGACAGACTTAGCTCTTCTTAGCAATACAAAGATCCAAGACAATTCCAAAGGACTCATGATGGAAAATGCTTTCCACATCCAGAAAAAAGAACTGGGGGGTGGGGGAGGGAGGCGAAGCTAGGTGGCACAGTGGATAAAGCACTGGCCCTGGATTCAGGAGGACCTGAGTTCAAATCTGGCCTCAGGCATTTGACACTTACTAGCTGTGTGACCCTGGGCAAGTCACTTAACCCCCATTGCCCCACAAAAAACAAAAACAAACAAAAAAAAGATTAGGTTATTTAATCTCCAATTAATTTTAATCCATATTTTCATAGGTTTTTTAAAAAATTAAATGTATGTATTAATCTCTTTGGCTTCTTTCTAAAGTATTTTTTGTTAGATTTATGTAGTTCTGAAAAGGGAATATTGAAATCCTCCACTATTACAGTTTTACAATCTATTTCCACCTAAAATTAATTTACCTTTTCCTCCAAAAATTTGAATGCTATAGCATTAGTAATTGATGTTACTTCATTATCTACATTAACTTTTAACAGAATGTAGTCTACCAACTTATCTATTAAATAAGTTAAATCTATTTTAGCTTTAACTTTGAGATCATGATTGCTACCCCTGCTTTTTTTTTTTTTGAATGAGGCAATGAGGGTTAAGTGACTTGCCCAGGGTCACACAGCTAGTAAGTGTCAAGTATCTGAGGCCATATTTGAGCTCAGGTGCTCCTGAATCCAGGGCTGGTGCTTTATCCACTGCACTACCTAGCAGCCCCCAGACCCTTTTTTTGATCACTACTTTCAGGTAGTCTGACAATTCTTATATTACTTCTCCTTGATCTATTTTCCAGGTGAGTTGTCTTTCTAATGAGATGTTTCACATTATCTTCTATTTTTAATTTTGTTTTATCCTTTCTTGATGTTTTATGAAATCATTAGCTTCCCTTTGCCTAATTCTAATTTTCAAAGAGTTATTTTCTTTGGAAAGTTTTTGGATCTTATTTCCAAATGTTTGACTTTCTTTTCATAATTTTCTTGCTTTTCTTACATTACTCGTTTCTTTTCTGAACGTGATATTTAAAATCTAATGTGTGTCTTTACCTGCCCCCACCACCACAGGTTTGGGGGAAAACTAGCTAAGATTTACTGATAAATTCAGCAAGAGTTTAGGCTTTTAAATATTTATTAAAAAGTAAAGACTACCCACGGGGTCCCATAACTCAAGAAAAGTCTGTCTACTTTCCTCCTTTTTTATCTGTCTGCCACCAACTCGAAGTCCCAGAAAAAAAGGGCGAATCTCAGTGGCTTCTTCCAGAAGCCCCTGGTGAAACAGGAAGTAGGGCTATCCACACACACAGTTCCAAGCTAATTGGCTGGTAGCATTGATTGACATGACTTACAGGTGGCTCTATAGACATAACTTACAGATGCCAGGCAACTTCTGGACTCCAAGTCACATGCTTTCTCCTTAGTGCGGAGCTGCCCTGGTTCTCACAATGTCTTTCTCAGCAGGGGGTGGCACCCTGAATCTCACAGCAATTTTTCCTCAACCTCTTATTTGCTTTTTTTTGGGGGGGGCAGGGCAATGAGGTTTAAGTGACTTGCCCAGGGTCACACAGCTAGTTAAGTGTCAAGTGTCTGAGGCTGGATTTGAATTCAGGTTCTCCTGAATCCAAGGCCAGTGCTTTATCCACTGTGCCACCTAGCTGCTCCCCTCTTATCTGATTTTTTTTTTTTTTGGTGAGGCAATTGGGGTTAAGTGACTTGCCCAGGGTCACACAGCTAGTAAGTGTCAAGTGTCTGAGGCCGGATTTGAACTCAAGTCCTCCTGAATCCAGGGCCGGTGCTTTATCCACTGCACCACCTAGCTGCCCCTTATTTGATTTTTAAAGTCCCTTTTAAACTGTTTTAAGAACTCTTTTTGGGTTTGTGACCATATTACATTTTTCTATGTAGGTTTACAGGACGCTATTTTTTCTTCTTTTGGGTTTAAGCCTTTATCTTTATCACCATAGTAGTTCCCTATGGTTGGATTCTTTCTCTGCGGTTTTACTCATTTGAGGGAGCAGGGGCTGTTAACTTTATGTTAGAGTCAGGCTCCGCTACCAGAGTATGGGGGATAATGTTTCAGGCTTCAGATTTTTCATGCTGTTGTTTTCTGAGCTAAATCTGGGAGTATTTGACCTCTATAATCCAAGACCAAGTGCAGTCACTGCTCTCTAGCACATGCCTTGATTTATGGGTGGACTCACACACTTCTCTCAGGAACCCCAGCACTGCTGCCACTTCAGGCTGCTCTTGCTTCCTCCTGTCCCTTAGGCAGTCACAAGTGTCAGTTCTCACCTCTGTCCTGGAACCAAAACCAGGGTCTGTCCCATGAATTTGAAAGACAGAATTGCTGGACAAAATTATTTTCAATTTTATTGTCTTTGACATGTTAAAAGACTGATTAGAAAGCTAATCAGTCCCAAATGTGATTGTGTTCATTTATTCCTGTTATTTACATATATACATATATATACATACATATATAACATCTGATTTTTCTTTGTTGTTTCTAATTGTATTAGATCCCTTAACATAAAAAATGGAAAAACAGCATTTCCTCCAAACATGACTATCCATTTCACCCTTGGAAAGGTGCAGGCTGGTGCTGAGCTGATTTAGGTTTGGAGGGCAGCAAAGGAAGAAAAGTTCAAATAAAAGAAAGTAAAATAGAGAGAGCAGAGTATTTAAGTAGGAAAATTTCTGATTGCATGAAAAAAAATATGAGGAAACAATTCCCATTTTTTTTTGTGGGGCAATAGGGGTTAAGTGACTTGCCCAGGGTCACACAGCTAGTAAGTGTCAAGTGTCTAAGACTGGATTTGAACTCAGGTCCTCCTGACTCCAGGGCTGGTGCTTTATCCACTGCGCCACATAGCTGCCCCCCAATTCCCAATTTTTAAGATGCAAATGTACTGCCTAAGATTATATTTGATCATTTCTGAGTCTGTGCTTTTTTATTTATTCTTTTTTTTTTCATCTGAACCTTGAGTAATGGTAGAAACAACATGGAACAAGCTCAGGTTAGGAAGTCAGAGAACATGGATTTAAATTGTGCCTCTAATTATTATTAACTGTGAGATCTTGGTAAAATTTTTCAATCAAATGACTGAGGGTTTCTATATTAGCAGGTATAGCACACCCTCAGAGAGTATCAAATTATTCTATTTCAGATTGCAAATATTATATATCATCTCCTGGTTGCATTTTTCTAAATTACCCATAAAATGGGCTCATTTATGTCCTCCTAATATTTGTCCTCTGTCATATGTTTCAGCACAGAATATGCATGTTATCCAGAATATAATCATTATAGTACTTGTTCTGAGACAGGCCTAACTCAGGTTCTAGATTGCAATGAAATAAGATATTTGTAGACCATGGAACATTTTGCAAAAGATATATTTAATAATAGCATGGGAAGGGTATTCAATAAAGACATAGCATTGGTGCATTTGGGGACAATTCCCCTTATCTCCAAATAGATATGCCCTCTGATAGGAATCCTGGCTTTGGCTTAATTCAAGACAGTATGGTAGTTCAAGTTAGAGAATGGAAAGAAATTAGATACTTCATCAAAACTATTTGGTACTGGCTCAGTAATAGAGTGGTGGATCAGTGGAATAGGTTAGGCACAGGAGACACAGTAGTAAATTACTATAGTAATCTACTATTTGATAACTCATGATGGAAAATGTTCTCCACATCCAGAAAAAAGAACTGTAGACTCTGAATGCAGATTGAACCATACTGTTTCTACTTTTTGGTTTCTTTTCTTCTTTGAGATTTTTCCCTTGTGTTCTGTGGACTGATGCTGAGTAAAGTGAACAGAACCAGGAGAAACACAACATGACTAATGAAGCAATATGTTTAATGTGATTGTACATATATAACCTATATCAGATTGCTTTCTGTCTTGGGGAGGAGGAGGGAAGGGAGGGAGGGAGGGAGGGAGGGAGAAAAATTTGAAACTAAAAATCTCATGAAAACAAATGTTGACAGGAGGACCTGAGTTCAAATCTGGCCTTGGACATTTGACACTTACTAGCTGTGTGACCCTGGGCAAATCACCTAACCCTCATTGCCCTGTATAAAAAACAAACAAACAAACAAACAAAAAAGATATTGAAAACTATCTTTACATGTAACTGGAAAATAATAAAATACTTTTATGATAAAAATTTTTTTTAAAAAAGAAATGAGACACTCATAGTCCCTTTAACAGATAACAAAAGTCAGTTTATTTAGTTAGTCAGTCAATCAGTCAATAAACATATCTTTAAGCAATTAAACCTCTATAAGCACCTACTACGTGGGAGTCAGTCTGCCAAGCGCTGAGGATACAAAAAGAGGCAAAAGACAGCCCCTGCTTTGAGGAATGCACAATCTAATGGGTAAATGAGCAATTACGTGCAGACAAGTTCTATACAGGATGAATTGGAAATAATTAAGAGGGGGAAGGCACTGGAATTAAGAGGAGTTAGGAAAGGCTTTCTATAGAAGATGGAAGCCTGGGAAGACAGGATGTGGCGATGAGGAGGGAGAAGATACCATGTGATAGTATGAACGAGATATCAGCAGGGACACAGCTGGGCCCCAGTGAATGTGAATAATGAATCACCTGATACATTTGAATTTGCACTATTAGAAGTTATCACTATGTGAGTTAAGGCTGTTGGTTCCAACCCAATGGGAATATATGGTATGAATTCTTATTTGGATTTATTCCTTGGGAGATCCATGATTCTCACTAATCATTACACAGGTGGACAGCACTGGCTCAGAAGGACACAGCCCTCTGATTCCGGACAGATAGTTGTCTGGTCAGCAGGGCAGGATATGATGCCTCACATGGCAGTGGGATATTTGCTAACTCCAAAGGGCCCAGATTCCTCATGGGCTAGCCCCTTTTATGCCCTTAGGAAACAAGTGAATCATATTGACAATTTGGGAATAAACATTTATCAATCACAGACTAAGTGCCAGTCACTGTGCAAATATTATCATATATATACATATACATACATACATATATACATATATGTGTGTATGCATATATATATACAAACACATATATACACACACAGATAAGTAGATGATAGATGATAGAGATGGATAGATAGATGATAGACAATAAATAGATGATAGATAGATATGTAAATAGATAGATAGATGGATGGATGATAGATAGCCAGATAGATGATAGAGATATAGATAGATAGATAGATAGATAGATAGATAGATAGATAGATAGATAGATAGATAGATAGATAGATAGATAGATATAGATAGATAGATAGATGATAGATAGATAGATAGGAGATAGATGATAGATAGATAGATAGAAAGATAGATAGATAGATAGATAGATAGATAGATAGATAGATAGATAGATAGATAGATGATAGATAGATAGATAGATAGATAGATGGATGGATGGATGGATGGACGGATGGACGGACAGATAGATAGATAGATAGATAGATAGATAGATAGATAGATAGATAGATAGATAGATAGATAGATAGATAGATATACTCACAGAAACCCTGAAAGGTAGTACCTACCATTTTACAGTTGAGGCAAACAGAGGTGAAGTGACTTTCCCAAAGTCACATAGTTAATGTGTCAGTAGTGGGATTTGATCTCAGGTCTTCCTGACTCCAGGCCCAATGTTCTATCTACTCACTGTTCTTCCCAGATGCCTTACGGATGACTTTCTTGCCTTTTAAGGAATAAATACAAGCTTAACCTACATAGATGGACACTGGTAGATAGCTCTCCTACTAAAAATGTATTGAGGGGCAGCTAGGTGGCGCAGTGGATAGAGCACCGGCCCTGGAGTCAGGAGGACCTGAGTTCAAATCCGGCCTCAGACACTTAACACTTACTGGCTGTGTGACCCTGGGCAAGTCACTTAACCCCAACTGCCTCACAAAAAAACCCCAAATAAATAAAATAAGATAAAATAAATAAAAATGTATTGACTCAGTTGGCAATAAAGCATCAAATCTCAGTAGCCCCAACACCTTGTATACTGAGCTGCTTATTCCTTAGGTAAATGGAAAGGTATAGCAATAGCGTGAGGCTTAGTGTCTTGGACCAGTTAAGTCTGGAATATGGTTTCATTGCTTTTTTAGGGAAACTAGCCTAACCCATGTGGAGTAGATGTTGCTTCTAACACATGGCACATTTCCCTCTGCAGAGATAGAGTTCACTTGGCTTCCTGTCAGTTCAGTTGTCCTACCCAGTGTCTGTTGTGGGCAGAGGGTCAGAGTAGGTGACAATGATACCTTTGAGCAACAGAGTAACCAGGGTCAGGAGGGGAAACTATGGTGAACAGTGACCATTGCCCATCTTTCCATCCACTGTAAAGTAACGTGAATCCTTGGGAAAAAACCTCAAAGAAGGCCTGGGTCTCCTGGGTATGCTTAGGCTTGAAAGGATCTAGAGCCCATACCCAATACAGTCAGATCACTTTGGAGAAGTTTTAGTCTTCTCAACAGTTGGTCAACTCCTTGAGAATTAAATTTTCTACTCGCCCTTGTTTAACAGTTGAGCTTTTCTGGGTTCTTGAACTAAAAGCTGCCTTTGTTCACCAAAAAGTCTTAGGAACTTGGAGCCCACTGGGAAAATAAGAATAAGAGACACCATTTATGTAGCACGATAAGGTGTGCAAAGCACTTTCCATGTGTTATCTCCTTTGATCCTCATGGCAGCCCTGGGAGGTGGGTGCTATGCTTGTCCCCATTTTACAGAGGAAGAAACTGAGGCAGTTAGCGGTAAAGTCACTTGCCCAGGGTCACACAACTAGTATGGGTCTGAGAGGAGATTCAAATTTAGGACTTCCTGATTCCAAGTCTAGCATTCTATGGATCCAGCGGCTAGTCCTGGAGTCAGGAAGACCTGAGTTCAAACTTGGTTCCAAAAACTTGCTAGTAGCCATGTGAACTCTGGGCAAGTCACTTAACTTCTGTCTGCCTCAGTTTTTTCAGTTGTAAAATAGGGGTGATACCTACTCTCCCTCCCAGTGTTGCTATTAAGATCAACTGAGATGGTGGTAAAGTGCTAAGCATATCTCCCCAGGAACAGCCACTATTGATTTTTACCTTTAATAGTCAACCAGGGGGCAGCTAGGTGGTGAAGTGGATAGAGCACTGGCCCTGGATTCAGGAGGACCTGAGTTCAAATGCGGCCTCAGACACTTAACACTTACTAGCTGTGTGACCTTGGGCAAGTCACTTAACCCCAATTGCCTCAGCAAAAAAATATATATATATAGTCAACCAGAAGACACAACTCAGAGCAAAAACATTTTTTTAATAGAAAAACATTTTATTTAAAATTTTGCTTTCCAAATTCTATCTCTCCTCCCCCCCCCCCCACCTCCACCCTAATCTCTGAGGTAGTAAACAATCAGATATGCTTTGCTGGTCTTTTGGGATTGTTTTAGATCATTGTATTGCTGAGAATAGTTAAGTCATTCACTAGCACAAAAACATTTTAATGAAATGGAACAGTAGGGGGAAAAGCAACAGGGCCTTTATTTCCCCAAATTCCTGGGCTAGACTAGCCTACAAATGCATGCTGTACTATATCCTGGGAGCATGGAAGAGAGAGACTCACACATTAAACAAAGTAGCCACTAATGTCAACCCTCAAGGCCAGTATTCTCCAGGCTCATCATTTCCGCTGGCCTGGTTTTAGACCGTCCATCAGATGTTACATAGTTTCCACCAGTCACCGCCTGCCTAGAGTCTTCCTCTGTAACTCCTGGAGAGTGTCCAGTTGTCTCCACTGTCCCCAGCTCCTAGCTCAGCTGAAAGCCTTGACAGCTAGTGCACAGAGAGAGAGCTAGGGCTGGAGTCAGGGAGACCAGTTCAAATGTAGCCTCAGATCCTTGCTAGTTATTTGACCTTGGGCTTTAGTTTATTTGTATGTAAAATGGGGGTAATAGTGTCACCTGCCTTGCAGTATTGTTGGAAAGATCAAATGAGGTGACATTTGTAAAGTGCGCAGTGCAGTTCCTGGAACACTTTTGTGGTTCAGTCCTTTCAGCTGTGTCCAACTCTTGGTAACCCATGTACTGGAGCAGTGGGCCATTTCTTGCTCCTGTTCATTTTACAGATGAGGAAACTGAGGCAAACAGGGTCACACAGCTAGTACATGAGGTCAGATTTGAACTCAGGTCTTGTCGACTCCAGGTCTGGTGCTCTATACATGGTGCCACCTAACCCCCTTCCTGGAACTTATATAAATGCATCATCATCATTATTATCATCTTCTCTTCTTCAGGGAACAATGGGTACCATCAGATTTTGTTTTGTTTCATTTGTTTCTTTAGAGGTCCTCAGTTCTTTTGGAAAAGGCCTGGGAACCAGCTCAGAAGCCTCCTCTCAGGATTTTCCTTTCTGGTTCCCTCAGAGTCTTGGCTACTGCAGGCGCTTATCTCCACAGCCCCAGGCACCAAGCTCTGGAGAATAAAGCTCAAGGTCTTCCCAACTAGCTAGAGGCCAGACCTTTAGTTTTAGTTTTTTGTTTTCCTCTGGACTCTTCTTTCTGGTCTGAGGGCTGGGGTCCCTGTGTCTGTCTTTATAGTAGTTCATGGTGAGGATTCCATACACCTCCCAAGGGCTTACCTCTGATAACTAGACCAGAAGTGTCAAATAAATGACCCATGGGCCATATCCAGCTGATATCCATATCCAAGGGACCAGATGAAAAGGTAATTTGGAAATATTTAACAAAATAAATAAAAATGCAATAAAATATGTTAATATGTGCTGCTGGCTCGCTTATTTAAATTTGACACCACTGTGCTAGATTGGAATCCAGGTAATTACCAATTAAGAATAATTACCAAACTACTCTGGGATTCAGGTTTCCCCAGTTTTTCAAACTTCAAGTCTACCTTATTTTCCCATAAAAATAAGAAGGTGGAGAAAAAAGTTGATGACATTCTAAGCCCAGGAGGCAAGGTCTTAGTCTCTTTTTTGTTGTTCAGTCACATCTGACTCTTCATGACCCTATCTGGGGTTTTATTGGCAAAGATACAGAAGTGGTTTGCCATTTCTTTCTCCAGCTCATTTTACAGATGAAGAAACTGAGACAAAATTAGTGACCCTGGGGTCACATCTGAGGCCAGATTTGAACTCATGAAGATGAGTGTTCCTGATTTCAGGCCGGGGGTTCTATCCATCTCTTCTACTTGCCTAAAAAAAACTACTGGTTTTTCATAGGGGATACAACCAGCATAAAGCCTAGAAGGGGCTTTGGGGTGTCTTCTTACGTTCTCCCTTCAGTGAAAAAATGTAAGAGTTATAACAACTATTTATTAACCATGGTAAAAAAATTAATACAAGGCACATGCAGCTACCTAACACATGATATTCACCTTAGAACTGCATGCCACTAATCACAGCTCATGCACCACAAACCATGCATTAGAATACATTTTCACATCAAAATATGTCTTGGGCAATACATGACATATAGCCCATATAACCAGTTACATCATAAACATCATAATGGAGTTTGGTCCCTGGCTAAATAAATAAGTGTGAGAAATGGGTAGTCGTCTCCTCACAATAAGCCTGACAACTCTATGGTTCCTGCTTGAGCTTATGAATTGCCCAGGATGACTGTTACACCTCCTGACCTACAGTCTCAATCCTTAACTTATTGATGGCTGAAATTAGTTATTGTCTTATCCTAATGGTACCCTCTATGCTATAGAAGCTTCCACAATTAGAATGTTAGGTTGAAGACAAGCACTATCTCTGGGTCCAGCCTTCCCTCCAGTCTAAACAGAGGGTCCCCTTAGGGTCAGATACGCTTGAGTGAGTTCCATAGCCACATTATTCATTTTTCTTGAAGTTAGATTGGTCAATGGCCCCCAAAAAAAAAAATCAGTATACTTCTACCATGGTCTCCTCAAGCAATATACCCAGGAGTGTGCTGGTAAATGTTTTACAACTTGTGCATGGGGAAAGAAAATATATATACAACATATTTTAAGGTTTAACCCGCATCAGTAACATTCTGTCCATCACTTTCTGGAATCCAGTCAAGAAAACAATAAACCAAGCCCTGATTTGTAGTTTCTCTATTCCCAACATGCTGAAAATTTAATAGCTGGCCCCTGCAAGCCTATACAAGCCCACTCAAACCCAAACCTATTCCAATTCTTATTAAAATCCTGATCTTCTGTACTATCATGTTCCTCTGGCATTCCCTCTACAGCAGGAGATTAGGCTCCAAGTCACTAATTTCCACCTGCTCACCAAAAAGTCTACCCATAGGTGTCTTTGTAGGGACTAAAACTCCCTAGGGCGAATAGGCAAGCCACTCCACCTCTCAACCACTTGGTAGCTTTCCATCAGTCTGCTGTTTTGGGCTTCCCTGTACATCGAGATCTCTTAACAGAATTCTGTCACCTTGCTGAAGTACTTGACAATAAACCTGGGCGTTATAGCACTGCTCAGAACCTTTATGAGATGAGGTCCTAACTAGGTGTTAAGATTAATTATAAGCCAGTATAAACCAAGAGCAATGAGGGCTAAACAGATCAGATTACTCCCACTGTGAGAAAGGCCTCATGTAACAAAGTAAAACTAACAGCACAGTAACCTCATCTGAAAGGACATGTAACATTCCACATCTGTAGCACCTCCTCCACTTCTCTATTTTAAAATTGAAAAAAAAAATATAAGACATCTATTTTTTTCTCTCCTACATCCCACTTCATTGGAAAAAGAAAGGAAAAAAAAATGATTTCTTGTAACAAATATTCATGGTCAAACAAAACAAATTCCCCCAAGGTCTGTACACAAAAAGATCTCAATCCTTGCCATAAATCCACAATGTGTCTCTCATGGATAACATGTTTCCTTAGCAGTCCTCTGGAATCGTGGATGGTCAGTGTGTTCTTACAGCTATTAAAGTTGCTGTTATTATCTAAGTTTTTCTCCTGGTTCTTTTTATTTAATTCTTTATCAGTCTTAAGAATAGTTCATTTGTTGTTGTTGTTGTTGTTTTTTTGTGAGGCAACTGGGGTTAAGTGACTTGCCCAGGGTCACACAGCTAGTAAGTGTTAAGTGTCTGAGGCCAGATTTGAACTCAGGTACTCCTGACTCCAGGGCCAGTGCTCTATCCACTGCGCCACCTAGCTGCCCCGAATTGTTCATTTTTTATAATATTGATGTTATGGCATAAATTGTCTTTTGGATCTGTTCACTACACTATGCAGAAATTCAAAGAAGTCTTTCTCTATTTCTTTGAGGTCATTGAATTCCTCATTTTTCTGAGCACAGGGTTATCCCATCCAATAACATCCTGTCCTGACCACAATAAAAATTATATCAAATAATTATATTAAATAAGGTTATATTAAATAAAGGGCAACTTGGAAAAAAGATTTAAAAATCATTTGCACACTAAAGTTAATCCTAAAGAATTGGTAGGTCAAAGAACAAATCATAGAAATAACAGATAATTTCACTAAATATAATGACAATAAGGAGACAGCATTTCAAAATTTTAGAGTACTTAGGACAAAACCCATCTATCTAAATAATTTTATTAACAAAAAAAAAGAAAGAACGGATCAACTAATTGAAAATTCAGCTAAATGAGCAGAACCAGAAGAACATTATACACAGTATCATCAACATTATGTGTTGATCAACTGTGATAGATTAGATTCTTCTCACCAATCCAAAAGAACAAGAATGTTACAAAGGACTCATGATGGAAAAGGCTCTCCAAATCCAGGGGAAGAAAAGGAACTGTGGAATATGGATGCTGATTGGACCATACTATTTCTTTTGTTTTTGATGCTGTTGGTTTTCTGATTTCAGGTTTTTCCTTTGTGCTCTGATCCTTCTCATATAACATGATTAATGCAGAAATATGTTTAATGTTATTATGTATATATAACCTATATCAGATTGCCTGCTGTCTAGGGGGGAGGGAGGGAGAAAAATTTGAAAGTGGAAATCTTATATAAACAAATCATGAAAACTATTTCTACATGTAACTGGAAAATAATAAAATACTTTTATTTAAAAAAAATAAAATTCAGCTAAAGATAGTAGAAAACCAAGAAAACACTAAAAAATCCCAAGTAAACACCAAAATAGAAAACCTGAAAAAATCAAGGATGAGATTAACAAAATTGAAAACAAAAACTGAATTAACAAAATTAATTGATAAATAAAGTTTTTCAAATATTAAATAAAACCAGGACCTGATTTTTAGAAAGGACAAAAAACAATCAATAAAACCATTATCTCATTTGATTAAAAAGAATGAGGAAAACTGAATTACAAATATCAAACATGAAAAAGAAGGATTCGCAAAAAATGAAGAAGAAATAAGGGATATTGTCAAAGCTTCTTTTACTTAGCTGTTTGTCAAAGAACCCAACAACTTAAATGAAATAAATATTTACAGAAATATAAAATGCTCAGTTTAACAGAACAAAAAATAAAGAATTTAAGCAACACAATTTCATAGGACAAAATTGCAAAAGATATAAATCAATTCCAAAAGAAAAAAATGACAACTCTGTAACAGGATAAATTCGTAAGTGAATTCTATAACAATTAAAGAAAATTGATTCCAATATTACATAAACTAAACTTTGTAATAGCAAATGATTCTACTAAATTCCTTTTATGGGGCCAGCTAAGTGGTACAGTGGATAAAGCACCAACCCTGGATTCAGAAGGACCTGAGCTCAAATCTGGCCTCAGACACTTGATACTTACTAGCTGTGTGACCCTGGGCAAGTCACTTAACCCTCATTGCCCCCCCCCCCAAATTCCTTTTATGACACAGAAATAGTCATAAACCAGGGAGGATTCAAAACAGAAAGAGAAAACTATAGACCAATATCCTACATAAATATCGATACAAAGAATTTAAATAACATGCTAGCAAAAAGTCTAAAAAATATCATAAAGATCATCCATTATTACCAAGTTGTATTGATACCACCATTATGGAGTCAGTTGAACATTAGAGAAATTGTAAATTTAACTAATTATATTAATAACAAAATCATTTAATCTTCATATCTACTTTGGGTGGTAGGAACTATTATTATCCTCATTGTATAGATGAGGTCACTAAAGCTAAGATGTTAAGTGACTTGTCCTGGGTTAGTTATTTAGTATTTATTAAGCACCTTTGATTTGGCAGGTACTGAGAATAACAAAGAGAGACAAAGGGAGATCTCAGTATAATACATACAACTACATACAAACAAGATGCACACAGGATAAATTGGAGGTAATCAGCAGTGGGAAGGAACTAACATTAAGAGAGCTAAGGAAAAGTCTGTTCCAGGGAGTTTGCTTGCCCTGGGAGTTTCCTTAATAATGAAATCCCAGGTCCAGCCTTATCCTATCCTTCCCCCAGCTCTGTGTGATAGCAGAATGGCCACAGTACAAAATTCTCTTATTTTGCTGAATTTCTTGAAGAGAATATGAAAAATTTGTGTATTTGTTTCAGTTTTTCTAGATTAGATCTCTGTCCTAGCATGGAAATGATTTCAGGCCAGAACAAAAGGTCTGGCAAGGTCATTGTTAGGAAGTTCATCTTCAGCTGCTTCAATTAAGCAAAAACAAAAATTCCTCAAACTTTCCTAAACACCCTTGCCCTCAGTTTTATTTGTGGCTTCTTCCTTTCCTTGATTCAAGGGCAATTGGCTGCACCCTTTCTGACCCTATTAATTAATCTCTCATCATGAAAGCCATTCTAATAACAATAATAATAATAAATAACCAACATTTATATAGCATCTACTATGTGCCAGGCACTTTGCCAATACAGTCTCATTTGATCCTCAGGACAAACACCTTGCAGGTGGGTGTTTACTAGTATCCTCGTTGTACAGATGAAACTGAGGTTAAGTGACTTGCCCAAGGTCACACAGGTATTCTCTGAGGCTGGATTTGAATTCAGGTCTTACCTGACTTCAGGTGCAATGCTCTGTCTACTGTAACACTTAGCTGCCTCTGTGGCTAGTCTACATAAAAAGGGGTGGTAACTGGGGACAGCTAGGTGACTCAGTGGATAGAGCACCGGCCCTGGAGTCAGGCGTACCTGAGTTCAAATCCAGCTGTGTAACCCTGGGCAAGTCACTTAACCCCAATTGCCTCACCAAAAAAAAAAAAAAAAAAAAGGGGGTGGTAACTACTAAAATGGTATTACTTAAAGGCAGATAGGTGGTATAATGCCTACCTCCTTAAAATGAATGTGGGGGTCCCAAGAAATATGGCAACAGTAAAAGGTTATGTATACCTATTTTATATACCTGTATACCCAGGGTCGTGTACAAATTTCTCAGGTGAAAAGGGGTCTCAACCTGAAATCAAAGGAATGAAGTCAGCTTTGGAATAATTTAGCTTTTTTTTTTTTTTAAGTGAGGCAATTGGGGTTAAGTGACTTGCCCAGGGTCACACAGCTAGTAAGTGTTAAGTGTCTGAGGTCGGATTGGAACTCAGGTACTCCTGACTCCAGGGCCGGTGCTCTATCCACTGTGCCACCTAGCCGTCCCTGTTCATTGGTTTTTAAGGGGACTTGAATGTTAGTCCCTAATACCTCAGTAGAAAAAAGAGAATAGGGGTTCCTGAGTTCCAATCCGGCCTCAGACACTTAACACTTACTAGCTGTGTGACCCTGGGCAAGTCACTTAACCCCAATTGCCTCACTAAAACCACGACAAAACAAAACAATGAACATCAATGAGCTTTTACAAAGGGATAATTATTTTGATGATACAGAAATATCCAAAGTACAGACATTTTTCTCTCCTCCTCACACACTTTGGGGACATACTCCAAGGGTTCTGACTTAGTCCAGTTTCAGTCTAACATTGGTTCCACCAAACTCATGTCCAAAGAGGCTGGGCCCTGAAGGTCACTGCTTGCTTCTTGGGGTATTAATACTGGACTGGTTGCAAAACCCAGCATGGATCCAGACTGCTGGAATTCCAGACCTCCAGGGGCTCCTAGAAGCTCGGGCTCCTGAGGTTCATTTCTTCTGATACCCACAAAGTCAGAGACTGTACACTAGCCTTTTTCACCTAAAGTCAAAGAACAAAGGAGGCGGCACAAAGATAAAGCCAGTTTTCATGGGGTTGTCTGTTAGGTAGCCTCAGAAGAAGACCCAAGACTCCCACAGAGACTGTAAGTGAAATAGTAAAACAAGAGCAGAGATCCAACCAAGAAAGACTGAGACAAAGGGGGTGACAGAGGCCTTGGGAAGGTACTTCTAGTACCATGTCTGCCACTGCTGCCAATCAAAGAGGTGGCGGTCCGCCATGTGGTTAGCAGGCCAGAAGCAGTTAAAGGATGTCCTGCACGCTCCAAAGTTTCTGTGGGGTACTTTCATTACATGTCATCATGCCTCTCTTAGAAGCAGGCTCCCCAGACTCCTCCCCAAGGCACTTTGTAACTAAGCCAGTACCCATTCCCCTCTCCCATTTGAGCAATTTGCCATCCCAGGCAAATTAGCTGTGGCATGTTTTGAACACATCACCACTTTCCAGTCCAGAACAGTCCTGTGGAGCCACTAATGAGGCATAAGTTTCACTTGCTTCCCTAGTACCATACTGGAAAGAGTCTCAAAATATTAGATGTGGCATATAGTTCTACCTGTATAGGCAAAAATCACAATCGCCCCCACATGCAAAGCTGTGCAGATTCAATAAAGGGCGTTTTAGAACGTTTACCAAAGATTCCTGCTAGCTTAGTACTCTACAAGAACTGAGGAAATGGTTTTCTCCAACCCCAAGACATTCAAGAAAAGAAAAAGAAAATGAAAATCAGATTCCCATCTAGGAAGGAATCCCAGTCCCTAAATATATCCCCCAACTACATGGAGCACTCCCTGAACGGATTTAGGAGCTAGAAAGCAAAAGCTATTCTGGATGAGATCCTTCCGTGATTACCCTTGCATCTAATGCCATCACCTGGGGTCTGGAAAAAAATGTTCTGTGTCTCTTTTTATACAGGGCACATCCAAATTTCTCCCTACTGGTCCCAGCAAATTTCACTTGAGTCTGTCTTACAAAAGGCACCCCAAATTTTCCTCATCAGATCCCTTCCAATGTTAATTCTACTAGAATTCCAAGCACACTTGAGAAAAGGACAAAGTAGACTGAGTTAGTGAAAAGAACACAAGGTCAAATAAACCCCAAAGAAGAGCTAGGTTCCCAGGAAAAAGAATTAAGCACTGGGGCTTAATACTTGAAGCTTTTAGGCAGTCAGGCAAACCTTAGCCTATAGGCTTGCAAGACAGAAGGATCTTAAAATAAAGCAAACATTCTAGATCTGTTTAAACAAAAATACACACTTTATACCTCTCAGTATCAAGACCCGTACAGGATTCAGTAATAAGACAAGTAATAGCACTTAAACAAACAACAAATGTAAAAAGTATGCAAGAATCAGCTCAAAAGACAGTGACATCTAATGCACTATTGGTGGAGCTGTGAACTGATCCAGCCATTCTGGAAAACAATTTGCATACCCTACTAGCTGTGTGAGCCCAGGCAAGTCACTTAACCCTCATTGCCTCACAAAAAAAAAACCCCAATACCCAAAACAAACAAACAAAAAAAAACCTGTGCATACCCTTTGACCCAGCAATACTACTACTAGGTCTATATCCCAAAGAGATCATAAAAAAGGGAAAAGGACCCACATGTACAAAAATATTTGTAGCTGCTTTTTATGCTAGCAAAGAATTGGAAATTGAGGGGATGTCCATCAATTGGGGAATGGCTAAACAAGTTCTGGCATATGAATGAAATGGAATACTATTGTGCTGTAAGAAATGATAAGCAGGGGCAGCTAGGTGGCACAGTAGATAGAGTACTGGCCCTGGATTCAGGAAGACCCGAGTTCAAATCAGACCTCAGGCATTTGACACTTACCAGCTGTGTGACTCTGGGCAAGTCACTTAACCCCAATTGCCTCACCAAAAAAACCCCAAAACAAACCAAAAAACCCTTCCCTTTGGGGGCAGCTAGATGGCGCAGGGGATAGAGCATGGCCCTGGAGTCAGGAGTACCTGAGTTCAAATCCGGCCTCAGACACTTAACACTTACTAGCTGTGTGACCCTGGGCAAGTCACAACCCCAATTGCCATACAAAAAAGAAAGAAAGGAAGGAAGGAAGGAAAGAAAGAAGGAAAGAAGGAAAGGAAGAAAGGAAGCAAGGAAGCAAGCAAGAAAGAAATGATAAGCAGATAGATTTCAGAAAAAACAGGAAAGACTTACATGAATTGATGCTGAGTGAAATGAGCAGAACCAAGAGAACATTGTACACGGTATCAACAACATTGTGTGATGATCAACTGTGATAGACTTAACTCTTAGCAATACAGTGAATGATCCGAGACAATGCCAAAAGACTTATGGTGGAAAATGTTCCCCACATTCAGAAAAAGAACTATGGAGTATGAATAAAGACTGAAGCAGACTATTTTCACTTTTGTGGTCGCTTTTTTGTTATTGTTCTTGTTTATTCTTTGTTGTGTTTTTTCCCTTTTGTTCTGATTAATGTGGGAATGTTTAACATGATTGTAATGTATAGCCTATATCAAATTACTTGCTGGCCTAGGGAGGTGGGAGGGAAGAGAGGGTGGGAGAAAAATTTGGAACTCAAAAAATATCTTTACATGTAATTGAG
Source organism: Dromiciops gliroides (assembly GCF_019393635.1). Lineage (NCBI taxonomy): Eukaryota > Metazoa > Chordata > Mammalia > Microbiotheria > Microbiotheriidae > Dromiciops > Dromiciops gliroides. Next base: position 261,373,492 of record NC_057866.1, read on the forward strand.
AAAATTCAAAATAAAATTTTTAAAAAGATCACAACTGAAAGAAAGGAAGGAAGGAAGGAAGGAAGGAAGGAAGGAAGGAAGGAAGGAAGGAAGGAAGGAAGGAAGGAAGGAAGGAAGGAAGAAAGGAAGGAAGGAAGGAAAGAAGGAAGGAAGGAAGGAAGGAAGGAAGGAAGGAAGGAAGGAAGGAAGGAAGGAAGGAAGGAAGGAAGGAAGGAAGGAAGGAAGGAAGGAAGGAAAGAAGGAAGGAAGGAAGAAACAGGGAAACAGACTCCAGGAAAATGGCTGCATAATAAAAGCCTAAAACAAAGAATTACCCCCCCCCTCCAAATTTCTCCATGTTTCTGCAAACTAGGGTATCCCAAACCAAAAGTCACAGGTAGAAAATCTCTCCATGGGTTTACAAAAATGCTAAGTGCAGGGGGCAGCTAGGTGGTACAGTGAGTGGATAAAGCACTGGCCCTGGATTCAGGAGTACCTGAGTTCAAATCTGGCCTCAGACACTTGACACTTACTAGCTGTGTGACCCTGGGCAAGTCACTTAACCCCCTTCGCTCCATAAAAAAAAAATGCTAAGTGCTCATTTTTTCTCCAGATGAAGCCCCATATGTTTCCAAATCTTCCTCTGCAGTCTAATTTCCCAAAGTCAGGTTGGCATCTCAGCCACTCATGCTTCTAGGGGTACCCCGAACCCTGAGAGTTTGGGGAGATCTTTTTTTTTTATAATTATGTCAGCTTGAGTTCCCACTGGTCGTGTTTCTCCTGCTGCCAGATACCAATGATGAGCTTCTCAGTTCTATTCAACCACTTAATATCAATTACATTTAATAAAGGGATATTTACTTTGGAAATATAATGTGGTGAGTATGTCTCTAGCCTTAACAAGGTTGGGTATGTATGTCCTCATGGTTCTTGGGGTTTGCTGAGGGAATGTCTTTCAAAAATGATTTTAGGAGGCAGCTAGGTGGTGCAGTGGAAAAAGCACCGGCCCTGGATTCAGGAGGACCTGAGTTCAAATCCAGCCTCAGAAACTTGACACTTACCAGCTGTGTGACCCTGGGCAAGTCACTTAACCCTCATTGCCCTGCAAGACAAAACAAAACAAAACAAAAAAACAAAAATTATTTTAGAACAATTTTCAAGCATTTCTATTTTTTTGTCCCTAAAATAAACAAAAAATTCTTGTAACTAATAAGTATAGTCAAACAAAATAAATTCCCTTGTTGGTTATGTTAAAAAACGTGCATATCATTCTGCCTCCATCAGCTACCTCTCTGTCATGGGGTGTGTAGCATTCTATATCATCATTATTGCTCTGGAATCATTATTGATTATTGCATTGATCAGAATTTAAGTCTTTCAGAACTGTTTGTTTTTACATTGACATTACAGTACAAATTGTTCTCCTGCTCCTGCTCTCTTAACTGTAGCTCAGTTAATAAAAGTCTTCCTAGGTTTCTCCAGAACTGTACCCTTCATAATTTCATACAGCATGCATACACAAATATTTGTTTAGCCAATCCCAACTGATGAGCAATCCCTTAGTTTCTACTTCTTTGCCACAACAAAAAAGAGCTGCTATATTCTGGGAACATTTGGGACTTTTTGCTCTTTTTTTGACCTCTTAGGACTAGTCTGGGTATATCTGGGCCAAGTGGTATGCAGAGTTTAGTAACTCTGTGGACATAGTGCCAAATTGTTTTCCATAATGGCTGTACCAATTTATAGCTTTAGCAATGGTGCATCAATGTGCTTGTTTCTCGCCTCCTCCAACAATTTTCATTTTCTTGTTTTTGTCAACTTTGCCAATATGATGGTTGCTTTAGTTTACATTTATTTAATTATTAGTGATTTGGAGCATTTTTTTCTTTTCTTTTTTTTTTTTTGGTGGGGCAATGGGGGTTAAGTGACTTGCCCAGGGTCACACAGCTAATAAGTGTCAAGTGTCCGAGGCTGGATTTGAATTCAGGTACCCTTGAATCCAGGGCCAGTGCTTTATCCACTGCACCACCTAGCTTCCCCTGGAGCATTTTTTTCACATGATTATTTTGATTTCTTCCTCTGAAAATTGCCCGTTGATGTCCTGTGCCCATTTATCACTTGGTGAATGGTTTTTATTTTTATAAATTTGAACCAGTTCCTTATATCTTGGAAATGAGACCATTGTCAGAGGCCAATGTCAAGGTTGTCATTGCAACCTTGTGGCAAAGATTTTTTCCAGTTGACCTTATAATATTAGCTATATTTGGATTTGTGTAAAAATTTTTCTTCTAATTTTCCCTCAATTTGCTCCCCCCCCTTTATCTCAGATTCCTTGCCTTACTTTCCTTTTAATTCCCCCCATTCTTTATCTGAGCTGTTTGTTTTATTTATGACTAATCCTCCCCCAAACTACTACTTATATTCCCTTTTGTTTTGTATTTGTTCCCATTTTCCTACTGAGTTGAATATATCTCCATCCCAAACTCTTGTATTCTATCCTCCTTTGCCCAGTTCAGGTTGTCTCTCCTTTATTCTCGAAGAGGACCATGACATTGGGATGACGTCATGACCTGCAGTAAATAAGATTTAAATGAGGAAGGGCTGTGAAAAGTCATCAACCTCCCTCTCTCCTCCAGAGCCATCTTGGTGCAGTGGCAAGATATCTAACAGGACAACTGGAGATGGCCCTGGATGCTTAAGGCAATTGGATTAAGTGACTTGCCCAGGGTCACACAACTAGTAAATGTTAAGAGGTGAGATTTGAACTCAGCCCCTCCTCTATCCACTGCCCCGACAAGTTCAGGTAAAAGTGAGTTTCAAGTGATACCCATTCTTCTAATCCCCTCCTTGTTTGTATAAACTTCTACTTGGACTCGAATTATATGAGGTAAATTCCCTTCCCTTTCCTCCCCTATTTCCCCTAGTATATTCTTTTCCCCCTTTTCTTTCTTTTAAGATCATCAAAATATGACACCTCTCCCAAGCATGCTGTCTTATTTGATTCCTTCTATGACCCTTGATGTCTTTTGGCTTCTGAAGGGCTGATTGTCTTATTTCTCCCTTTCCATTAAAAGAGTGTATGCTTGTTTAATCCCTTACTATTGCTAACTCATGTTTACCTTTTTATGTTTCTCTTGATTCTCAAGTTTGTATTTCAAAATTTCTGCTCAGCTGTTCTTTTCATCAGGAATGCCCAGCAGCCATTTTTGCTAAAGATCCATTTCTTCTCCTATATGACCATACTCAGTTTTGCTGGGTAGGTTATCTTTGATTGCAGACTGGTACCTTTTGCTGTTTAGAGTATTGTATTCCATCTTATCTTCTCCTTTATGGAGGTAAGTGCAAAGGCTTGTGTCATCTTGATTGTGCTTCCTCAATACTTAAACTCTTTCTTTCTGGAGCTTGGATTCTTTTTTCTTTGTCCTAGAAGGTCTGGATTTTGCCAGGAAATTCCTCAAAGTTTTCATTTTAGGAATTCTTTCAGAAGGTGACTAGTTTTGCTTTTCCCCCTCAGGTTCTAATATGTTTGGACAGTTTTCTTTCATGATTTTTTCCCCCCTGGGGCAATGAGGGTGACTTGCCCAGACTCACAAAGCTAGTGTTAAGTGTCTGAGATTGGATTTGAACTCAGGTCCCCCTGAATCCAGGGCCAGTGCTTTATCCACTGTGCCACCTAGCTGCCCCCGCCATGATATCTTTTTTTAGTGAGGCAATTGGGGTTAAGTGACTTGCCCAGGGTCACACAGCTAGTAAGTATTAAGTGTCTGAGGCCGGATTTGAACTCAGGTACTCCTGACTCCAGGGCCGGTGCACTATCCACTGCGCCACCTAGCTGCCCCCGCCATGATTTCTTAAAATATAATATCTAGACTTTTTTTCAGTCAAAATTTTCAGGTGGTCTTATGATTCTTAAATTATGATTCTTTGATTTGGTTTCCAGATCTTTGATAGGAGATAACTTACATTTTCTTCTCTTTTTTCATATTTTGAATCTAAAGCTTCCTTAGAGTCGTTGTTGGGGGCGCTGGGCTATATTGCTTCCTTCTAACCTACTTAGTTCCATATGAGGTGTCTCTTATTTAATGCTATTGACCTATATCTTTATTTCCTCTAATCCTAACCCTAATTTCCCTACTGTTAAGCCATCAATGATTAGCACCCCAGTTCCTTTTAACCAATTAGCTTTTACAAAGGAATATTTACTTTGAAAATTATTAAGAAGTACAAGCATTTCCTCCCCAAATCTCAGGGACAGATTTTCTCTTATACTGCCTCAGTCTTTGGGAAAAGTGGGCCAGGATTTAGGACAGTTTCTACAGTACATTGGTCCTACCAAGTTCACCTCCAAATAAAGCATCAACATTGTCAGGGTGTATATGTTGGCCAGCTTCAGCCTGTTTGTCTTGCACCCAGTCTCTTACTGGGTGTTGTTAGTGAAAGGAGTTAAACAAAGAACAGAATTTCACTAAGAGCAAGTAGCTGAAGAGCATGCCTGAGGGTGTGGTCTGCTAGTTCCTTTTAAAAGCATCTCAGTTTCTGCTACATGGCCTTTCCAAAAGGTTTCTCCTAACCACTTGGTTAGCAGAGTGAAAACAGTTTTAAAATATATATGCATTGTCCAAAGTTGCTCCAAGGTGCTTGCAAAATGTGACTCCACATTGCCTCTTCCCCATAAAAAGTATTGTCAGAGGTGCTCTGTGCACATGCCTATCTCACATTTCTGTTCTGTCTTCGGAAAGGAGTTTCATTACCATTGAATGAGAGAGGGGACTTGAAGAGAACTATAGTTCTTCCTGCAGGAGAGGCTTACTAAGAACCACCCCTTCTGGCCTCCAGTGGATAGAGTAGAGTTGTCAGGTTTTGTTTTTTCCCCCCACTCTCTCTGCCTGATTATGATTCCTATTCCAAAAGCCCATTTGCCCTGCCCCATTTTTATTTTTCCTTTTTCAATTTTTGGGATGCAGTTAGGTGGTACAATGTGTAAGAGTGCTGGATTTGGGGTCTGAAGACTAGAATTCAAATGCAGTCTCAGGGGCAGCTAGGTGGCACAGTGGATAAAACACTGGCCTTGGAGTCAAGAGGACCGGAGTTCAAAACCGACCTCAGACACTTAACACTTACTAGCTGTATGACCCTGGGCAAGTCACTTAACCCCAATTGCCTCTCTCTCACATACACACACACACACACACAGACACACATACACAAAAGATTTCTACAAATTCAGTTTCAGACATTTACTAGTTGCATGACCCCATGCAAATTACTTAATCTCTGTCAGCCTCACTTTCCTTATTAGTAAAAGGAGGATAATAAGAACATCTACCTCACAGGGTTTTTGTGGGGATAAATGATAATATGTATAAGAGGTTTGCAAACTTTGAAGCACTATATAAATCCTAAATATTAACAGCAAAACAGTGCATTTCTTTAGTATTCTTTAGACTGGTGAACAAATATTCATGAAACAAATCCATGTAAGTCATTGTGGTAGGCCCAGTGGGGAATCATAGCTGGAAAGGAAGTCTGAGCAGATCTAGTCAAACTTCTTTCACAAAGACTAAATTCCAGTCATTTACATACACTCTCCCCTAATCTACCACATCGTTTTGCCGAAAGCAGCATAACTATCAAATGGTTTTATCTTCTTTTATGAGTTTTGCAAAAACGACTGAGGAAGAGAAACTGGATTTTCTTAAATAAGCTTGGAAATAGGATAGATACATCTCATAGTGGAGACCAGAATCTGGGCCACGTGGTAGAATGCTGGCTTTGGCATACTGGGTTCAAATCCTGGCTCTGCCCATACTACCTTTGTGATCTTGGGAGTCTGTGAACATTTTATAGGTCCTAACTGTTGAGAAATCATATTAAAAAACAAAGAATGCTGGAGTGGAATAATAAGATTTTGAGATAGAAGGCACCTCAAAGGTCATCTAGTTCAACTTTCTCATTTTAAAGATGATGAAACTAAGGCCCAAGGGAGGTTAAATAACTTGACTGTCCTGTATAAGGCAGAATTTGAAATTATGTCCTCTGATTGCAGAGGCAAGCCTCTAGAAAAATCGTTTAGGCCAGCTTCCGGATTTTGCAGGCGTGGATTCCAAGGCCCAGAGAAGTTAAGTGATCTTGGTGAAGTCATAGGGGAAGGAAGGGACCTTTTTGTGATTGCAGATTGCCTCTCACAGTGCAAAGAAAAAAATGTGAAAAACCACGTTTTCTTTGTAATCTTATATCTTTTTGCTTTGGGAGGAAACAAACCTATACATAAGAGGCAAATTTCACGTTGCTGCCAGTATTGCCGCTGCTTTCTATGAAAGGAATACTTAGAACACACCCTTCCAAACCATAAAGCTTCAAACTTTTCTGAGACCCCAGGCCAAAGCTTGTCGGCTCTAAGAGCCATCTGAATGCCGGCTAAACCATTTTTCTTTCGCAGGGTACTTTCTTGCCACGCATTCCTATTAATAATGACCGAGCGTGTCCCGGGGATGAGACGATGCACCTGCCTCTCGGCAGAAGGTGGGAGGCCACGGGTGTGGAGCGCCGCATTCGCTGCCTCTACCTTGGCGAAGAGGCATGTTTTCTGAAATTCCCTTTTTGTTCTTTAAGGGGCCCCTTCATTAAAGAAGGCGAAAGAACGGGCCGCTCAGAGGAAGTGGGAAACCTTTAGGAAGGCCTGCTCTGTCCACTGCGGATAACCCGGGGGCCGGCAGTGCTAACAACCCCCACTGTGCGGATGGGGAAATTGAGGTACACGTGTGCCTAACTCTTGTCACCGAGCTCTCTCGATCCATCCATCCTTTCTTCATCTTCTGGGTCTATGCCACAGCTGGGTCCGGGGCACACCCCAGACCGACGGCAGCCCCGGGGACAAAGGACCCTCCGCCCCGAGGCTCGTCACCCGGGGTGGGTCCTGGGGGGGAGGTGTCCCCAGAACGAACTTTGTCCCCGTTTCTCCCCCCCCCCCCCAGGTGCCTATGCCCTCTCGGGCAGCCAGTCTCGCGCAGGACTTGCTCAGACCCGAAGAGCCGTTTCTACAGCCGCCTTGAACTGGGTTAGAGCTCGCGGTCGGCTCTTTAGGGGTGAGGGTGGGATTCCTCCTAACTCCCCCAATCCACGATCCCCACCTCCCCCCACCTCCACTGCACTCCCCAAAGGGCCCGCTTCCGCGAGAAGCAACCCCATGGCCAGCGCGCGCGGCGTGCGGCGAGGCCTGATGACGTCAGCGGCACTTCCGGTTGCGGCTGCGCAGTGGTCACTCCTCGGTGGTGAGGGAGGGAGCCAGAGAGGGAGGTGAAGGGATAGGAACGGGGAGGGAAGGTAGGTGTATGTGTGGGTGTATTTGAGGGGGAACGGAGAGGAAAGGCACCCGAGGCAGCCTGGCCAGCGGCGCTCGGCGGCGGCGGCGGCGGCGCCCCCCTCCCCCAGCGCCGAGGAACGGAAGCTCCAGAGAAGCCCTCCCTTCCCTGCCTGCCTCCGTCCTTCCGGCTGATTGGGGCCCGTCTCCCCGCTCGGCCCCCTCCCCCCGGGCCTCCCTCTTCTCCGCAGCCCCCCCTCCCCGGCCCTCCCCGCCCCGCGGAGGGCGCTACGGCTCCCCGCCCTCAGTATCGCGAGAGGTGGTGAGAGCTGGCGGAGCCGCGGCAGCGGCGGCGGCGGCGGCGGCGGCAGTAGAGGTGACCGAGGCGGTGGCGGCGGCGGCGGCGGCGGCGGCGGCAGCGGCGGCCCCGGCTCCGACCGCGGAGTGGTCCCGTCGCGGTTGAGCGGAGCCCCCGCGCCCCCGGCCCGGTCCCGGGGATGGAGAAGGCGACGGCCCCGGCGGAGGCGGAGGGAGACGGGAGCCCCCCGGCGGCGGCGGCGGCGGCGGCGGCCCCCCCTCCCGGGGAGCTCGGCGGCCCCGGCGGCGGCGGCGGCTCGTCCCCGGCCCCCCGCGGGCTGGTGCGGGTGTGCGACCTGCTCCTCAAGAAGAAGCCGCCGCCGCAGAACCCCAAGGCCAAGCGCAGCCGGACCTGCCGCCCCCCCAGCAGCAGCGACAGCAGCAGCGACAGCGACCCCGGCCCCGCCGGACCGGGCCCCGGCGCCGGCGGCCCCAGCAGCAACAACAGCGAGGAGGACGAGGACGACGACGACGACGACGACGACGACGACGAGGAGGAAGAGGAGGAGGAGGAGGAGGAGGTGTCTGAGGCAAGGGCCTGCGGGCGGGGGGGGGGCGGCTCGGCGGGGGGTGGGTGGGGGGCGCTCCGGCACGTGGGGGCGCGGGCCGGGCCGCCCGGGCCTCGGGAGCCGGGGCGGGGCCCGGGGCCCGGGGTGTCACATTGGGCGGCCGCGGCCCGGGCCCCTGTCACGGGCGCCTGCGAGGCGGTACTTTTCCACCCCGGCTCCACTGCGGGATTTTCCCCAGCGGGCACGAGCGGCTCCCGAAGCGCGGCATCCACCCCCTGCCCATCCCCCAGTCTCCCACGGAAGGTTTTTGGAACAACTTCACTTGACAGTGTGCGTGCATTATGCAATACCACCGGGGGGGGGGGCGGATCCGGGCGCAGCTCGGGGGGCTTCCCTGCTGGGGTGCGGGCCCCTGCCCATGTGGCGGAAGGAAGGCGGCTGCGGCGGAGCGGGGGCTCGCTTCGCCATCCATGTTGGGCGAGTTGTCGGACTAGGAAGCTCCTGGCTTGCCCCACTGATCTGATTTCATAATAGCGTTTCGTGGATTTTCACGGGTCCGCTGGCAGGGGGCGACACCGGACCTCGGCTCGAGCGGGGGCCCGGAGCCCGACGAGCTGCAGCGGCCGTGCCTGGGCACGGGCTTCTAGGAGGAGGGAGAGGTGGGACGGGGTCTAGCACGGGGGATGGCTGACACCCCGCAACGTGCCTCTTCTCTGACAGCGTGTAAAGGGAAGCGATGCTGATTTCAGTGAGGCCTTTTTGTGTGGAAGGCACCCGCTTCGGGAATGCCGCTTCCTCCTAGGCAGCAGCCCTTAGTGCCCTGAAATAATAAAAGAGAAACAAAAGGCAGTCCTGTAAATGAGTGCTACCTTATAGTTACCTGATTCTGAATGGATTTTGCCAGGCCAGAGAATTCTTTTTCAGAACCCTCCCCCCCCCAAAAAAAAAAACAAAAAACAAAAAAACCAGGTCTGGAAATAAGGGCAGTGAAATAATCATTTTCTAGGAAGTATATTATAGGCCCATTCAATCAACAGGCAATTTATTCAGTCATTATTTTTCAGCTACTGTGCTATACCAAAACCAAATGATGCAGTCCTTTCAATCCTTTCACAAAGCTTACAGATTATTGGGCCCATAAACCCAATATACCTATGTAAATTATATATGAAATAAATACAAGTAAGGTTGGAGATGGAACTAGCCCTTAGGGATATCAGGAAAGGCATGGATAAGAAGATGCTTGGGTTGATTTTTGAAGGAAGCACAGGATTTTAAGGAGGAGATGATGAAGGAAAGCATTTTAAGCGTGAGACAAACCAGTGCATCAGACAACAAAGGAAGGAGGCCATCTCTAAAGGAAAGCAAGAAAAACTTGATGGCTGGGCCACTGAGTGCAGTAAGGGGAGTAATGTATGATGAGCTTGTGAAGGTAGGTTGGGCCCAGGTTGTCAGGGCTTTTAAAAGCTGAGCAGAGGAGTTTATATTTGATTCTTGGGGCAGTAGGGAGCTGCTGAAGTTTATTGGGTAGGGAGAAGACATCATTATGCTAAAGGAAATCACTCACACTTCTGTGGAGGATGTGTTGCAACTGTCTGTACAAGTAAGAGGTTGAACTAAGACAGGGCTCTGAATAGTGAGGACAGAGAAGTGATGTGTAGGTAGAAAGAACAGGATTGGGCACCTGATTGAATTTTTTGGTGGAGGGAGACTGAGGAGTTGAAGATAGCACTGAGGTTAAAGAATGGTCTTGCTGGGGGCAGCTAGGTGGTGCAGTGGATAAAACACCAGCCTTGGATTCAGGAGGACCTGAGTTCAAATCCGGCTCAGACACTTGACACTTACTGGCTGTGTGACCCTGGGCAAGTCACTTAACCCTCATTGCCCTGCAAAAAAAAAAAAAAAAAAGAATGGTCTTGCTGTCAGCAGAAGTAGAAAAATTGGTTAGAAGAGAGTTTTTGGGGAAAGATAGAAGATAGAAGATTCTGTTTTGGAAACTAGTTAGTCAACAAACATTTAATGAGTGCCTCCTAAAGTGCAAGACACTATGCCAGGCCCTGGCAGTGCAGATAGAAAAGAAGGGAAAGATCCCTACTTGCAAGACCTATAATACCTAACTCTTGAGGTGGTTGTGAAGTGTTCTGTAAACCTCAAAGAACGATGTATAAGTCAACTATTGTCATTATTATGAATATTGGCTCTTTTTCCTCTAGGAACTCTTCATTTAGACATTCTAGTCTATTAATTTCACCTTTTTATTTCTATCAGTTTTTGTTTCAGTATGAACACTACAGGTAGAATTATTTCCTCAGCCACCTCACCAATGCACTGCTTTTGTGTTTAGTAACCAGACCCCTGCCTAGGACAGGTGGTGAGTGTTGAACTGTAAGTCAGGAAGACTTGAGTTCAAATTCCCACTCAGATGCTTGATAGCTGTGTGACCCTGTGCAAGTCACTTAACCTCACTCAATCTCAGTTTCCTCCTCTCTAAAATGAAGATAATGATAGCACCTATCTCCCAAGGCTAGTGAGAGGATAAAATGAGATAATATACGTAAAGTGTTTTGCAAACCTCAAAGTGCCGTATGAACATAAATTATTGTTATTAGTTATTTATGTAAGAAGACCATTGCTTATTTCCTTAGAGCTCTATAGACAAAGTACAAATTTCCCCAAAACCTTATTCATCCATCCCCAAAAGATTCTGTTGTTCGTTCCCTTAATTCTCTACCTCTCTCTGAAGAGACAGTGCCTGACGCTTAGAGTGTTTTAAGATAGGCTAGACCTTAAGTGGAGGAATAAATAAAGCCTTGGAGTAGAGTGATTTGTTAGTGACAGAGCTAGCCCTCAGGTCGGCCGAGCCCTAGGCCATGGCTCTTGGTACCACGCTGCCCTTCTACTGGAGCAGGCGTTCCATGAGCACTTGTTGAGTCAATAAAGGCCTCTTGTGTGTGGGGAACCAGTAGGCTTGACTCGAGGACAAATGTTTGTGACAATAAACCCTGGGAAAAAGTACTTTCTGGCACATACTCCCAAAACGTTGTTCTTCAGTCACTCAGCAGACATTGATTCAATGCCTACTATGTGCTTGGCACTAGTTATACAAAGAATAATAAAAGACAGTCCCTGCACTCAAGGAACTCGTGGTTTAATGGAGGAGACAACATGCAAACAACAGTGTACAAAACCCCTCTTGGATGTCGGCGCTGAGGGTTATATCCCTAACTAGAAGCGACTTCAGGTGGTCCTGATCCAACTCTCCCTTTCTGTCTATGAGGAAAATGAGACCCAGGGGTGAAATGACTTGGTAAAGGTGACACTTGACCCTTGAATTGTTTCCTTTTTTCTTTTTTCCTTTTTTTTTTTTTTTTGGTGAGGCAATTGGGGTTAAGTGACTTGCCCAGGGTCACACAGCCAGTAAGTGTTAAGTGTCTGAGGCTGGATTTGAACTCAGGTCCTCCTGACTCCAGGGCCGGTGCTCTATCCACTGCGCCACCTAGCTGCCCCAAGTTGTTTCCTCTTGACACTGCTACCTCCCTGGTTCTTGTTACCTCATGTCAGGACTCTTATGATGACCCGGTTGGTTCCCCTGCCTAAAATTTCTGCATGTGGCAGTTCATCCTCCTCCACTGAGCTATCAGACCTATGTTCCCAAACAGTCTGATCATTCTATTCCCCTCCACCCTACCCCAACCCCTCCCATTTAGATCAACTCCACCGTCTCACTTTAACATTCAGGGTTAAATGCAAAATATTCTGTCTCTTAAAGTCCTTCATAACGTGGTTTCCTGCTTTTTCTTATGCCTTATTTCCCCTTTGTATTCTGTGATCCAGTCAAAATGGCCTTCTTGTTGTTCTTGCATGATGCTCCATCTCCTGACTCTGCATTTTCACTGGCCATCTCATGCCTGGAATAATGTCCCCATATCTTCTCTTTCCCTCTCTGGCTTCCTTCAAGTCCTAGCTACAATCCTCCATTCTTCAGGATGCCTTAATGCCACCCCTCAGTTGATATTCTCCAATTTATCCTGTATGGGTCTTATTTGTCCATGGTTTGCATGTCATCTCCCCCCTAAGACTTGGAATTCCTTATTGAGAACAGGGCCTTTTTTTTTTTTTTTCATTTCTTTGTATAAATAATGCCTGGAACATAGTAGGCACTTAACAAATGCTTATTGATTGACTCAATCGACACAGGTAATGAGTAGCAGAGCTATAATTAGAAACTAGGTTTTCTTGATAAAAAAAATATCTAGTCTTCTTTGTACTACTACGTTGGCTTTGAAGTAGTACTTTTGTACATTCTTTTTGTACATTCCTTTTTTCAGATGGAATCTGTCAGAAACAACCATGATCAGAAAGCATGACTTATCCAGAGAGACTCATAAATAGCCCAAGAAACTGACTTACTGGGTTTTGATTGATCCTTCAAGCCTTCAGTGGCATTCCATTACTCTGACTAGGGAAGAAGATTTTTAGAGGCCTGAGACAATATGGGGCACTATATGGTGGGTTTTAAAAATCTTCTTTTTGCATCCTTTTTTCACTAGTTTGTCCATTTTCAGCAGCTTCTAGGGGTTTTACAACTTAGTGACAGAAGTGGTTCAGTTGAAAAAATAATTGTAGAGGTGAGATTTATTTTCCTATTGTCCTGAAAATAGTTTGGGCAAGCTTGAGATTATGTGTTTCTTTGAGTTTGCATCTGCCTTAATGTTACTACCTGATGCTATTGATTTACTTTATGGAGCCAATAGGGATCAGCCACTGCCATTGTAACTTGGCCTCTTTTGTATGGGTTTGCCAGCTTAATTTATATGCTTTCACCTCGTTCCGTGACTACTACACTTTTGGCAGCAGAATAGATTTCATCTTGTTGAAAAACAAGTTACCAGAGATGCCAAAGGAAATTTGTAGGTAAAGTACCACTGCTACACTTAGAGCCTAACTTGGGTTAGTAGTTTACCCCCCCCCCCTCGGGGCAGTGAGGGTTAAATGACTTGTCCAGGGTTACACAGCTACTAAGTGTCAAGTGTCTGAGGATGGATTTGAACTCAGGTCCTCCTGAATCCAAGGCCGGTGCTTTATCCACTGCACCACCTAGCTGCCCCCAATATTTTACTTTTCATCTGCATCCAGAAATAAAAATCCCTTACTGCTTTGCCAGGTTAGACATTTTGTTTTGTACTTTCCCTCAAATCTCATTTAGTGTTAAAAAATGTGAATGTCATTTTATTATGATGGAGGTTTATTTATTGAGTAAGAATGTACCTTTTCTGTCCAGATATAGTGGAATCTTAAGTCATGTTGCTCCAGTTGTTGAAAAACGGTGGCCTCATATACGGCTATGTATGTTCTCTAAGACTCAAACGGTATATTTCTTTTAGAAATCGTGCCATGTAAGTTATTGATATGCATAGTTTTAAAATAGAAGTATTGGCTCCCTTTCCAGACTTAAAACTACTTAGATTTAGTCTATTAAGAGCCAGGTAGTAACAGGACTTTAAAAAAAGAAAAGGTAAAATGCTCAGAAGCATAAAGATAGGAAGCTCATTCATGTCAATATTTTTGTTGCTTACCCCAGGTGCAGCAGATAGTGCTAGACTAAGAGGATCAGGGTTCAAGTCTTGTTTCGGTACCTGTGTAATCTTGGAAAAGTCTTCCTTATTTTCCAGTGAAGGGTTAGACTAGGTGACCTTCTGCAATCCCTTCTGCTTTAATGCTGTGATTCCATGACTCTGCTCTTTTTGGTCTTCATCTGTGGTTCCATTGGCCTAAGGAGCTCCTGGTCAATTCTGTAGCACACAACTGTAGAGAATTGCCTGCATCCAGGGTCACCCAAGCCAACTTGGGTCAGACATAGGACTTGTGAAACCAGGCCGGCCAGTTCTCTTTCAGCTGTGCCATGCTGCTTCTCAGCAAGCCATAACCTCTTATTACACATGGTCTGTGGGCCAGAGAAGGGACTGATTACAGATGTTCACATTACTCTGACACTTAAAGGATCTCTAGTTTTATTGGTAGGTATATTCTCTCCATTAGTGCAGATAGTAACTTAGCCACCTTGTTTTATCTCCTTTGACACTCTCACGATGTGCTGGAGGACTTCCTCTGCTTCTCTTGATATTGGTGTGAATATTCCAGCTCTGGCCACCAGATGTAAGCACTCTTTTCTGGGCATAGGTACTTGATGTCATTTATGATACTACTTACCTGGCTTAAGTAAAAATACACTCTCATCTGTTTTTACATTATCTTTATTGCCAATCATATCCTTCCCTTTTACCCTGTTTAGTGAACCATCCTTTGTGACAAAGAATAAAAAAGAAAAAAAACTGGGGGAGTGGAAGAAAGCAATTCAGTAAAACTAACCAGGACATTAACTGAGTCTGGCAGTATGTGCAAAAATACACACTCATAGTACCCCGACCTATGTGCCCCTCCCCCCATGCGCATTTCTTACTTATTTGGTGGGGAGATGCTTATTATAATTCTACATTTTGCACACAGTTTTTCATTGGTCATATGTTGCAGCCTACTCATGCTTTCTCACACTTTCACTTAAACTTCAATGGTCACCATGGTAGTTCACGGTCCTCATTATTTTTTGCCTGGACAATTACAGTAGCTTCCTTACCTAAAATTTCTTTTCTCTTTTAAGCTATTCTCCACAAAGCTTCCAAAATGATTTTTCCTAAAGAGCAAGTCTGACCATATCACTCCCTGATATTAGAAAAACAAAATGACAAAACAAAAAATCTTCAGTGGGCTCCCTGTTGTCTCTAGAATCAAATATAAATCTCTTTTTTTGGCAGGGCAATGAGGGTTAAGTGACTTGCCCAGGATCACACAGCTAGTAACTGTCAAGTGTTTGAGGCTGGGTTTGAACTCAGGTCCTCCTGAATCCAGGACCTGTGCTTTATCACACTGCGCCACCTAGCTGCTGCCAAATATAAATCTCAATTTGACTTTTAAAACTCCTCACAACCTACCTTTCCTGCTTCATCCTGTTCTATCCCCTTCCTTTCTCTAAAGGTCTACTCAAACTGGCCTTACTATTGCTTATGAATGACATTCCATTTCCCATCCCTTGCTGGAATGCTTCCATCCTTATCTCAGCTTTTTAGAATCCCTTGTTTTCTTCAGAACATTGCTCAGGTCCTACTCTGTATGTGAAGCCTTTTCCTGTTCCCCTAACTACAAGCACCCCCCCCCCCCAACCAACAACAAAAACGAACTTTTCTTTCTCTTGTTAGGATTAGGAACTGGGCCTTTGATTTAATTTATATAGGGAACTATCAGGTGAGGAAACTCCTACCAATGCAGGTTGGCACTTTCTCAGCCACTTCAATTTAGGGAGTTGCCTAGAGAACTGAGAGATAGTATGCGTCAGAAACAGAATTTGAACCCATGTCTTCCTGGCTTTGAGACCAGCTCTGTCAGGCTGCCCCTTTACTTTTTACATATTTTCCACATATTTATGTACATGTTATATCCCAGATAGAATGGAAGCTCTCAGTACCTGGCACATTGACTGGCATAGAGCAGGCACTTAGTTTTTGTTGTTCAGTTGTGTATCACTCTTAGTGACCCCATGGACCATCACACACCAGCCTCTTCTGTCCTCCATTAGGTCTTGAAGAATGTCCAAGTTCACTTTTGTTGTTCCTGTGATGCTAGTTATCCATCCTCTAATGGTCCCTTTTCCTTTTGTCTTTAGTCTTTTCCAGTGAGTTCTGTCTTCTCATCATGTGGCCAAAGTATTTAAGCTTCAGCTTCGTTGTTTGACCTTTCAGTGAATAATTAATTTCTACATATTGACTGATTTGACCTGCTGTTCAAGGGACTCTTAGGAGTCTGAATTCAAAAGCCTCAGGTCTGCAGCACTCAGCTTTCCTTATAGTCCAACTCTCACAGCTATACCTTGCTTTAGAACAACAGTAGTTTTGACTATACAGACCTTTGTTGGCAAGGTGATGTTTCTACTTTTTAGTATGCTGTCCAGATTTGCTATGGCTTTCCTTCCAAAGGGTCTTTTAATTTCGTGGCCGCAGTTGCCATCTGCAGTGATCTTTGAGCCCAAGAATATAAAATCTGACACTGTTTCCATTTCTTCTCCTCCTATTTGCCAGGAAGTGATTATTGCCAAGATCCTTTTTTTTTTTTTTATGTTAAGCTTCAGGCCAGCTTTTACACTCTTTCCCCTCTTCAAGAAGCTTCTTAATTCCTCCTTACTTTCCATTAGAATGGTATTGTCTGCATATCTGAGATTGTTGACATTTCTCCTAGCAACCCTAATTCCAGCTTTTGATTCATCCAGCCTCGAATTTTACAAGGTTTGGTGCACCCTGCATATAAGTTAGATAAGTCGACAATATATGGCCTTGTAGTACTCTTTTCCCAGTCTTAAACGAATCAGTTTGTTCCATGCTTGGTTCTGTTACTTCTTAACCCACATACAGGTTCCTCAGGAGACAATTAAATGGATCTGGTACTCCCATCTCTTTGAGGATTTGCCACATTTTGTTGTGATCCATACAATCAAAGGCTTTAGTGTAGTCAATGAAGCAGAAGTAGATGTTTTTCTGGAACCTCCCTTCCTTCCTTTCCTTCCTTCCCTCCTTCCTTTCCTCCTTTTCATTCTCCAAAAAAAAAAATGAAAAAGAAGTAAATAGTTAGCACTATTATTAACACTAAAGAACACCAAAGAGTTTCTCTTGCTTTCTCCATAATCCAGCTAATGTTGGCAATTTGGTCTCTAGCTCCTCTGCCTCTTCAAAAACCAGCCTGCTCTTCTGTATAATTCTCAGTTCCTATATTGCTGAAGCCTAGCTTGGGAATCTTATGCATAACCTTGGTGTGGTATGTGAGATGAGAGGAATTATTGAGTAATTTGAACATTCTTTGGCATTGCCCTTCTTTAGGATTGGGATGTAAACTGCTCTTTTCCAACCCAGTGACCATGATTGTGTTTCCCAAATTTGTTGGCATATTGAATGTTGCACTTTAACACATTCTTATTTATACACTGACTGGTTCTCCATTGCCCTTTGGGTGACTGTTAGTTTTTTAATTCTTTGGAGACTGATACTCAATGATGGTGTCACTGGAAGAACATTGTTGAAAAGTTTCACCTCATGAAACAAAGGCAGTTTGAGATTAGTAAATAACACTTTCATACCTAGACAACTGATTTAATGTGTAATTAAGGATAGATTACCGAGCACTTAGAAAAATTATATATTAAGGGAAAAGGCAATGCGGTTTTATAAGGGGAAATCAAGGCTGACTAATTTATTGGAGTTGGAAATCTGTTACATACAGTTACCATGTAATTGGAGGTGAGATGTCTTGTAGTTAGGGACAAGGAGGAAAGAAAAGAGAGATCTTACTCAACATCTTAATGATCTAGAGCAGAGATTTTCTCCAACATACAAGCCTGCAATACCATTCATTTCTGGTTTATTGTACCTTAAGGAAGATATGATGGATAAGGTCTAGAAATGATTAAAATAACTGGAGAGATGGTACCAAATTTGGACCATATAGTGCAAATATTTCCTTTGTTGAAACATCATAATCTTGAAATTTTCCAAAATATCCTGACCTGTTAATATTATTTGTCCTATTGTATATGGCTAGTTAAAAGACATCAGTCGGGACAGCTAGGTGGCGCAATGGATAGAGCACCGGCCCTGGAGTCAGGAGTACCTGGGTTCAAATCTGGCCTCAGACACTTAACACTTACTAGCTGTGTGACCCTGGGCAAGTCACTTAACCCCAATTGCCTCACTAAAAAAAAAAAAAGACATCAGTCTAGGAATGAATGAGGGGGCAGCTAAATGGCACAGTGGATAGAGCACTAGCCCTGGATTCAGGAGGACCTGAGTTCAAATCTGGCCTCAGACACTTGACACTAGCTGTGTGACCCTGGGCAAGTCACTTAACCTCAATTGCCTCACCAAAAAACAAAACCAAACAAAAAAAAAGTGAATGAGCTCATTCCTTATATATAATACCTCCCATTCTTGAATTTAAGTTGAATTCATATTAGGCAGATATAATTATCATATTAATCACTATGCTTATGCTTATCTCAGATTGAGAACTTCTGATTCTTATCTGAAGTGACTATCAAGATAAAAACTCCCCTCCCCCCCCAACCATATGCAAAAGAAAAATTTCATTAAGACCGGTAACCTGGGTTTACTTTTAGGTTGGCCTTATAAGGGGATTTTTCTTTACAAAATTTTTGATTCAACATTCCTAGGTGTAAAAATAATTTTGAGGGAAGCCCTCCCAGTGTAGTTACTGTTTGCTTCTAAGTTATATACATGTGCATGGTTTCTAAGTTCAGTGATTTCAGTACTTGGCTTTAATGGTTGCCGGAACTGAAAGAGATACCTCAGAAAGGTTTACATTCTCACATGGGAGAGTTGTGTCTTTGGCTATACTTATTAAACTGACTCATTCATGACACTCATTTTTCAGTTGGCAAGTAAATTTTCATCTTTCCTTGATATCAACCAATTAATTGTTCATGAAAATCAATTAGAAGGTGTTTCTTTTTTCCATATTTTTAAAGAAATTGGTTTAAAGCACACTAAAGCTCTTTATTGGAAGATTTTTAAACTTAGAAATTATTTTTCAGTCTTTTAAAAGTGCAGATAATGTGAATTTTTATAGGTGGTGTAATTTTTGGCTGTAAAATCACAAAACAATGGAAACATTTTCAAAAATGTTTTCAAATTATGCTTTCTATAGCATGTTTCTTTTGTAAAACTTATTTTCCTCACTGTTAAAATATTTGTCAGATCAAAAATTTAAAGTGAATCAACACAAATAGAGCTATAAAAATTATTTCTCAGTAGGTAAAGGGTCAAAAGATATGAACAGGGGCAGCTAGGTGGTGCAGTGGATAGAGCACCGGCCCTGGATTCAGGAGTACCTGAGTTCAAATCCAGCCTCAGACACTTGACCCTTACTAGCTGTGTGACCCTGGGCAAGTCACTTAACCCCAATTGCCTCACTTAAAAAAAAGAAAAGGATATGAACAAAGATTTCCTCAAAGAATTGCAAATTATGAACACCATATGAAATGCTGTTCCAAATCACAAATAAGGGAAATTCAAATCAAAACCAGTCTGAGGTTTCATCTTACATTCAGTACATTAGAAAAGATGACAAGGTGGGAATAATTAGTCTTGGAGGGATTGTGGAAGTTGGTCCAGCCATTCTGAAATGCAATTTGGCACTACATCAACCCTCGAACCCTAGGCATGTACTTGTATGTACATATTAGCAAAGAACTAGGGAAAGAAAAGCAGATTCCTTGATTCAGGAATGGCTAAATGGATTGTGGTACATGAATGTGATGGAATATTACTCAACATTCATTAAGTCATTATAAATATAAAGACCAAAGGGAGGCATGGGAAGATTTCTATGAACTGAAGCAAGGACCCCAACAGCATATTGGAGAGAACAGTAGCAAGCAAGTGAAACTAAGTGCTGTATAATTATGGCCAGATTTGACCTTGAATGAGAATGCACTGCCATCCTTTTGCAGAGGTGGAACATTATTAATGTGGAACACTTCATATGCTGTCAAATTGGGTTCATATGCTAGGTTTTTTCCTATCCTACAATATTTTATTTTTTTCCAGTTACATGTAAAGATAATTTTCAACATTTGTTTTTCTAAAATTTTTAGTTCCAAACTTTTCTCCTTCCCCCCATCCCAAGACCAAAAGCAATCTGATATAGGTTATATATGTACAATCACATTAAACATTTCTGCATTAGTCATGTTGTGAAAGAAGAATCAGAACAAAAGGGAAAAAACCTCAAAAGAGAAAGAAAAAAATAAAAACAAAAAGAGTAGAAACAGTATGGTTCAATCTGCATTCAGATTCCAAAGTTCTTTTTTCTGGATGTGAAGAACATTTTCCATCATGAGTCCTTTGGAATTCTCTTGGATCATTGCACTGCTTAGAAGAGCAAAGTCTATTACAGGTGATTATCACCCAGTGTTGCTGTTACTGTGTACAATGTTCTCCTGGTTCTGATCACTTTACTCAGCATCAGTCCACTTAAGTCTTTCCAGGTTTTTCTGAAATCTGCCTGCTCATCATTTCTTATAGCACAATAGTATTCCATTACATTTGATTTTGGTTTTGTTTTTGTTTTTTTTTAGTGAGGCAGTTGGAGTTAAGTGACTTGCCCTGGGTCACACAGCTAGTAATTGTTAAGTGTCTGAGGCCGGATTTGAACTCAGGTAGTCCTGATTCCAGGGCTGGTGCCCTATCCACTGCGCCACCTAGCTGCCCCTCCATTACATTTGATATGCTAATTTTGCTAAATTCTCTTTAACCTTAAAAAAAATTCTTTGTTATAAAGGGTGACTGACTCTCAAGCTAGGAGAGAGGAAAGGAATATGTTGAGGGAAAGGTTACATAAAAATAAAAGATTAAAAAAATGTTAATGGAAACAGAAGGAATATAAGAGGGGGGGAAAGGCAATGCAAAAACAAGATAAAAATTTTTTAAATGTCACCTTTACCTTGAAAGAGATATATTGGGGCAGCTAGGTGACCCAGTGGATAGAGCACAGGCCCTGAATACAGGAGCACCTGAGTTCAAATTTGAACTCAGACACTTGACACTTATTTAGCTGTGTGACCCTGGGCAAGTCACTTAACCCCAATTGCCTCACAAAAGAAAAAAGAAAGAGATATATTAAAATTGTGGGGTTTTTGAAAAATATCTGCCCAAATAGGGGAAGGTAGCCAGGCTACTTGTTATCACAGCTAAGGCCAATAATTTGGGAACATATCTTTTGGTAAAAGAAAAATGCATAAATCTTCAACAGATTTTTAAAGTACTTTGCTAAGAGGTAAACTAGTGATACCTTAGGGATACAAAAAATGTTCATTGTCGCTCCATATCTCATTACATTGAGAAAATGCTACTTGGGACAGTGATTGAAAACTCTTAATGACTTTGTTTATAAAAAAAAAATTTAATCCCTGTGAATGTATGGGGGGAATAGAAAAAACTTTTAACAGTAACTGTTAGTAATTCTTCAGGTTTTTTTTTGATCAATATAGGTGGCTAAAGAGTTGAATTTAATTCTGAAAAATTGCTCCCATTAGAGGGAAATTTGACTTGCTGAGGCTCTTACTGGCTGCTGCCTGGAAGTACAAGCAATTCCCCTTCCCAATTTGGAGGGCAGGATGTACCCATGCTGGGGAGGGTGGGGCATTGTGCAGCTGTTGTGACTGCTGAGGTCTAGCACAGGGTTACATGGTACATAAGAAAGAGAAGGGGATGGAGAGGGGAAGTTGAGACTATGATGGGTGATGGAGTTGTGTTTGAGGACACTTAGGTATTGGCCATTGAAACAGGGTGTGGAGTGTCATAGCTTGGATACTGATCTACAGCTGGGATACATATGGCTCTTTGAACTCATTTTTGGAGACTTCTGATCTCTTCCATTTACAGGGGAAGCAAATAGAGAATGACTTTTACAAAGCCAGATAGTAGTTAAAAGGTTCTATGGAAGGGGACAGCTAGGTGATGCAGTGGATAAAGCACTGGCCTTGGATTCAGGAGGACCTGAATTCAAATCCAGCCTCAGACACTTGACCTTTACTAGCTGTGTGACCCTGGGCAAGTCACTTAACCCTCATTGCCCCACCAAAATAAAAAAGGTTCCATGGATGATATTGGACAGAATTTCCACTGAATGCTTGTCAAGTCTTCTTTTCCTTCTCTCCATCTCCCTAAGATAGACTTAGAGATTTGTTCATTCTTTCTTTCCTTCATGTCTAGCACTGTAGTGCCTGGTAACATACTATGCACTTAGCAAGTGCTCATTGATGATTTCTTTTTACCATTTCAAACTTAGTGCATATTGACTGCAATATTTTATTTCCTTTCTCAAACCACTGTCTCATAAGGCACCATAGGCCTTGGATATTGTCAGATCTAACCTATATGTCCTGCAAGAATATCTCGTTAGCATCTTTGACAGGTAGAAATTTGGTCTTTTAACATTTCACTTTAAAAAATATATTTGTGTGTGTGTGTGTCTAAATGTCAAATTTATCCTGCTAACACCAGGTGTATGTTATAGATATTATATGTTTTATATATATTTATATATTATATATAGGTGTATATATGTTATAGAACATATCTTCCTAATTTTGCATTTCATATATAGATGCGGTTACCGTTAATAAACCAGAGAAAGTCTGAAAGTGAATGGATAGAGTCTGTTTACAGTCTTTATTTAACCGATTTATTGATTGACTGCAGGAGATGTAGCATCATGCAGTGGCTGGAGAGCTGGACTCCAGAGTCAGCATACAGACTGTGTGATGCTGGGCAAATCACTGAACCTCTCAGTGCCCCAGTCAGCACTCTGAAGACTTCAGAACAGGTGCTGATCTGCTTTGGTAGAAGGAATTTCCTCCCTGGGGGATTTTTTACACAGTGAAATCATAAGTCCAAACAACTGAAATGCACACCATACAGGTGGTATTTTTTCTAGTTTCAAATGAATTTACTTTATTCCAGTTTATATGGGAAAACTAGCGGTTATAAATCCCAAGCTACATAGTTAAAAACATCTTTTCTGTATTCGAATTATATAGCACTTGTTGAATGAGGTCTTTCATTTTAAATATGTTTGATTAGTAAGAGGCAGCAGCATGGAATGGTGGATGGAGAACTGGGCAGTGAGACCCCTGCAAGTCACAATGTTTTTCTTCCAGTGCCCTAGGCACTCCCTGACACTACCAGCTATCAGTTGCTCAGAAGGTGCCAACCAGCTAAAGAGGGAGATTCTTCTGCACCAGCTATTTTCCTATACCAGGAAACCATAGGCCTTACCCCCTTGAATAGTAAAGGTTTTTCACCTCCTACATGAGGAAATGTATCATGGTTATGTGAATTTTCAACATCATTCTTCTGCTGATTGTTTAGTAGAAAAAAATTTGTATTATTTAAATGTGATTTTGTTTGTATCAGGTTTTGCTTCCTAGAGCAAGTAGTGATGGGAGAATGACAGGAAAATGAAAGAGTAAATGTCAAATCGTAATTTGAATTCTGTTTAGTAAAGTAGAACTATAGATTAGAATTTTTTTTCTAAATACTTTAGTTGCTATATTTTCTCATTTGATTGTTTTAACAATCTTGAGGTTCGATACTATTGTTAATGCTTTTGTAGCTGAAGAAACAGGCTTAAGTTTTTAAAGATTTACCCAGGGTTACATTAAAACTTTGTTAATACCAGAGTTAGGATTGGAACTCAGGTCTAGCACTCTTTCTACTCTGTCATGCTGCCTCTCATTGATAATTTTGTAATTCTTGGTAGATGAAATAATTTGGCTCAGGGCATTGAGGTGGTCCAGTGGATAGAGCACCGACCCTGGAGTCAGGAGGACCGGAGTTCAAATACACTTGACACTTACTAGTTGTATGACCCGGGGCAGGTCACTTCACCCCCATTGCTTCACACAGAAGACAAAGACAAAATCTGGCCTCTGACACAAATCACTTCAGCCTTTGGCTTCAGTTTCCTCAGCTATGTAATGGGGGTAACAATAGTACCTCTCCCAAAGAGCTGTGGTGAGGACCCAATGAAAGAATATTGGTAAAACTCTTATTAGCACAGTGCCTGGCACATAGTGCTGTGTGTTACTACTATTATGTAGTTAAACATTACATTTTCTTAGAATTCATTTATCTGAAATAATCTTGATTTTCAGGTTATTGTTCATATCTCTTTTCACTTTAAACCTGTGTACCACTTTAGATCGCTGACAATAGGAAGGAGTTTCAGCAAGGACTTGCTTTGTTCTTTCTTTTTGCTAAAATGTGCCTAGGTGAATGGGTGCAAACATCTTCTGCTAGGGATTGTAAGAGCTAAGTACTGGGAACCTCAGAGTTCTTTTTTTTTTTTAACCCCATTCCCCTCCCCTTCCTTCTCCTCACCCTATTCTTTTATTCTGCCCCTCAAGTTAGAGTTGTTCTTAATTGATGTTGCTTGACCTGTAGGATGATCTACTGTATCCAGGAAGTTTAGTGTATTGGTGATGGTTAGATTTTTGCTTATATATACAGGATATTTTGTTCTCAGCTATTCAACACATACTGAGCTACTCCCTCTTTAAAAGCTGCTGGGCATCCCCTGCAGGGCATACTCTGCCCTTAAGTAGCTTTAATTCTATCTATGAAGGGACTATACCCAGAGAAGTAAATGCAAGGTAATTTGAGGAGAGAGAATAATGATAACTAGTGGATGTGGGAAGAGATCAGGAAAAACTTTGTATGTAGGAGGTGACTCCCAAGTGGAACTCTGAAGGAAAGCAGGGATTCTGAGAGGGTTAGGAGGTATCTGTGCAGGCATGGAGATGTGAAATGTGAAATGGATTTCTAAGCTTAGGTGCAGTTTGGCTGGAACCTAGGATGTAGGAAGGGGAATGGTATGAAGTAAGTTTTCAAAGGTTGGTTCTTTTTTTTTTCCTTTTTTCTTTTTTTTTTTTTTTAACAAAAATGCAATTTATTATAGTATTCTAAATGTAACTTTGTACTGGTAGCATTATTTTTTTTAATTAATATTTTATTTTTTCCCGTTACATGTAAAGATAGTTCTCAACTTTTGTTTATACAGGCTTTCCAATTTCAGATTTTTCTCCCTCCCTCCCCCCTCCCCTAGACATCAGGTAATCTGATATAGGTTTATATATATATATATATATATATATACACACACACACACACACACACACCAATAACATTAATCCTATTTCTGCATTAGTCATGTTATAAGAGAAAAATCAGAGCAATGATGAAAATCCTCAAAATAGAAAAAACAACAGCACCAAGACAAAAAAAAAATAGTATGGTTCATTCAGCATCTATACTCCACAGTTTTTTTTTTTTTTCTTGGATTTGGAGATCCTCTTCTATCGAGTTCCCTGGAACTCTTCTGTACCATTGCATTGGTGAGAAGAATATAGTCCATCACAGTAGATCAACACTCAATGTTGATGATACTGTGTACAATGTTCTTCTGGTTCTGCTCATCTCACTCCATCATCAGCTCACGTAAGACCCTCAGGTTTCTTCTGAACTCCTCCTGCTCATCGTTTCTTACAGCACAATAGTATTCCATTGTATTCCTATACCACAACTTGTCCAGCCATTCCCCAATGGATGGGCACCCCCTCAACTTCCATTCCTTGCTACCACGTAAAGAGCAGCTATAAATATTTTTGTACCTGTGGGTCCTCATTCCCCTTTCCCCCTTTCCATGATTTCTTTGGGAAAAAGACCCCAAAGGGGTATTGCTGGGTCAAAGGGTATGGACAGCTTTATCGCCCTTTGGGCATAATTCCAAATTGCTCTCCAGAATGGTTGGATCAATTCACAGCTCACCAACAATGCATTAGTGTTCCAATTTTCCCACAGCTTCTCCAACATTTATTATTTTCCTTTTTTGTCATTTTAGCCAATCTGATAGGTGTCAGGTGGTACCTCAGAGTTGTTTTAATTTGCATCTCTCTAATCATTAGAGATTTAGAGCATTTTTTCGTAATGGGAATAGATAGCTTTGATTTCTTCATCAGAAAACTGCCTGTTCATATCCTTTGACCATTTCTCAATTGGGGAATGACTTGGATCTTATAAATTTGATTTAGTTCCTATATATTTTAGAGATGAGGCCCTTATCAGAAGCACTGGCCTCAAAAATTGTTTCCTAGCTTTCTGCCTCCCTTCTAATTTTGGATGCATTGCTTCTGTTTGTACAAAAAAATTTTTTAATTTAATGTAATCAAAATCACCCACTTTGCATTTTATAATATTCTCTGTCTCTTGTTTGGTCATAAACTGTTCTCCTTTCCAAAGATCCGATAGGTAGACTATTCCTTTCTCTCCTAATTTACCTGTGGTATCACCTCTTATGTCTAAATCGTGTATCCATCAAAGGTTGGTTCTTAAAATGCTATGTCAGTTGTAGTTATGATAATTATAATATGGTTTGCTTTTGGAGAGTTTTAAATTCTAGAGGCAGTTGGGAGCTTGAAAGCTCTTGGGAGGAATTGAGTCAGACCTGTGCTTTAGGAAGTTTATTTTGATACCCCTGAGAGTGGATTGGAGAAGAGGAGAAAATGCAAATAAGAGCATTAAGAAGCTCCTAAGTAATCTAGGGGGAGAGGTGATGAGAGACCAAAGTGGTAGGTAGCCATGTGAGGAGAGACAAGGAATTCGAGGCTAAATATGTTGAGGAAGTAGAGTTGACAAGGCTTGGATTGGGGGGATGGGGAGGCATTGGGGAAAGGGAAGAGTCAGAATGACTCGGAGATTGCAGACAGGTAAGGACGGCAGTACTCTCCATAGAACAAGGGAAACTCGGCTACTCGCTTTCTTTTAAACATCTTGTCTGTGATTGGACATCCCAGCGGAGATGTCCAGGAGGCAGTTGGTGATGCGGAACTGGAGTGGACAGATTGAAATTTTGTTCTTCAATGAATAACTTACTATTTATTAGAACAAACAATTGTACATTATTTATAATAATATTATTGTATGAAATAATAACTAATAATACAATACATAATAATAAATTATTATAACAAATCATTATTTTCTCCTCTCCCTCCATTGGGGTGATAGTGGTGGTAATAAAAACAAAGTCCTTTTGGGCAAATACGTGTTGTCATGCAAAACAAGTTTTCATACCTAAAAATACTCCTGCCTCTTACTGCCCCTTGCAGCCATCACCCTGTGGGAGGTAGGTAACATGTTTCATCTTGGGCCCACTGGATTTGTGGTTGGTGATTTTTCATTGATCAGAGCTCTTTCCTAACTGTTTGTCTTTACATCATTGTCATGAGGAGTGGAAAAGTAGCAAGGTGGGAGTCTTTGGTGGGCGTGTTGAGATGGTAAGTGACCTCTAGGATCAGATGAGAGCACCAAGAGAGTGTTGGGGAAGAGCGCTGAGGACGAACTCTCTAGGAATGTCCACGTGGGTTCCTTAGCTGGCAGGAGACAGAGGGTGATCCAGCAAGAGAGAAGGAGCAGGGAGTCATCCCTCAGCAGAGCTAGAAGAGAGTCATAGCTGGTTTTTTCCTCAGAACTTTTCATCCAATGAGCTTAGAAAAAGGAGTGTTGAAGTTCTCCCTTGTCCAGATGCGTTGGGTATAAGGCACAAAACGCATCGATAAAAAGAGGTCAGTCATTATTGTAGGCCGGACACTAATGGGGGAGGACTAAAACAAGCAGGCCTGACTGTCTACAATTTCTGCCCTCTGGGCACTTACATTCTAATTTAGGAAATAACATGTTAAAAAGAGGATGATGAATATGTGTGTGGCTGCATGGCTGGGAGGTGGGGAGGTGGCTTGATTCTGGGCCAGATGAGGTAAAAACATCCTCAGAGTCCAGATGCCAGAGCAGAGTCCAAATTTTGGTGGCAGGAGTAGGGGTAGAAAGTGCAGGCAGCTTGTTTTCCACTGGACCATGTTATGCACACCTGCCTCACAGAGACTCTTTGGGGTTCTGCAAGTTCCTTTGTGTCCCACAAGGTTAGGCCCAGATTCTCCAGTTATTTAGAATTTGTGGTGGGAGCTGCTTTTTCCTGCAAGGGGTCTGAATGATTGTGACGTTGTCACTCTAGCTCTTTTCTCTGAGAGAAGCAACAGGAGGGCAGCGAGGTGGCGCAGTAGATAAAGCACTGGCCCTGGAGTCAGGAGGACCTGAGTTCAAATCTTGCCTCAGACACTTAACACTTACTAGCTGTGTGACCCCAGGCAAGTCACTTAACCCTCATTGCCCCAACCTGGAGGGAGCAGGGCAGGGAAGAGAAGCAACAGACTCTCCACAGGCTTCTGTAAAGGGATGCTTTTTGGGGGTTTCATTCTGCTGAGCTTAGAAAAAAGAACCCCCTTGAGTTAGATTGTACCATTGCCCCTTTGGGGCCAGTGAGAGGACAGACTTGCTCATGCCTGAAGCTGTCCACCTCAGGCCTTCTCTTTTCTAGGCTAAACAGACACAGATCCTTTGACTGATTCTAATGTGTACTGTTGTTGTTGTTGTTGTTGTTGTTTTTCGGGGCAAAGAGGGTTAAGTGACTTGTCCAGAGTCACACAGCTAGTGTCAAGTGTCTGAGGCTGGATTTGAAGTCAGGTCAGTGCTTTAGCCACTGCACCACTTAGCTGCCCCCTAATGTATACTGTTTTCTTGAAATCTCATTCTTTTTTTTTTTTTTTTTGGTGAGGCAATTGGGGTTAAGTGACTTGCCCGGGGTCACACAGTAAGTGTCAAGTGTCTGAGGCCGGATTTGAACTCAGGTACTCCTGAATCCAGGGCCAGTGCTCAATCCACTGCGCCACCTAGCTGCCCCCAAAATCTCATCATTCTTAGGAGCCTGATTTTGAATTCTTGAACTGAGTATAGCATTCCGTATATGGTCCGCCTAGGGCTTATTGTAGCAGAATTATCTGCCTCAATTAACCATCTACTGTGTGCAAGGAATTCTGTTGGTGCTGGAGCTACAAAGACAGAAAACTTAAATTGTTCTTGCTTTCAAAACATTTACATAGATAAGCTATTACCAAGTAAGAGGGAAAGAAGAATTACAACGGAGGGGACCAGGAAAGTTCTCCTTTGGCACCTGAACTGTGCTTTGAAGTATTGATGGGAGACTTCAGTTTTCCTTCTGCTGCTGCTCTCCCTCTGCCCAAAAGGAAAATAGCTAATAACTTCGAAGTTCATTTTGAATTTAACCCCCCAAAATAACCCTTCTGTTCCGTTGCTGTGTGGTGTGTGTGTGTGTGTGTGTGTGTGTGTGTGTGTGTGTGTAGGGGGGGTTGGTTGTTGGGCGGAGTTAACTAACCTCCTCTCTTGAAGATGTTGATATAGACAAAATGCTCCAGCCTAGGCAAAATGTCACTCCCAGAAGGAGGAAACAAGTAGGGAGATAGTGTTGTCAAGTGAGGAAATTGAAGGGGTTTTGGGGAGGAGATTAGGGGTCACAGACATGGATTCAAAGTGACTCTGGGCCCCTCAAGTCCAGATTCCTTCTTGTTATGTGTGAGAAAACGGTCCAGATATGAAATGACTAGCTCAGACTCACACAAATAGTAAGCTGACAAAGCCGCGATTTGAAACCAGGTTCTCCTCCATTTTCAATCCCAGTGCTCTTGCCCTGTACCAAAGAGGATAGCTGACCATGTATCTCCCGCCCCCCGTGGTGGTTTGTAGCTCTCAAGATCACGGGCCTGTGGCCATCTGGTCTAAAGTTCTCACTGCTCAGATGAGAAAAGTAGTATGTCACAGTCACATGACATCTGAGGCAAGATTTGACAAGGACTTGGTCAGAAATTAGCTGGAGGGAAAGTCATGATGACCGGTCTATAGTCCACTGTGAGCTGCCAGGTACGTCCCCTGTCTTCACAGAGAATTAGTCTAAAGAAGTACTCTGGGTTTCCTCTATCTCCATAGCTAAGGAAGACAGCTTTGACACTGACCGTCTCACCCCTCCCCCCCCCTTGTTTTGGTTAACTATGTAGGGATGGTTTGAGCAACTCCAAAAGTTTCTATTTGACCTTTCCCACAATACATCTCTTTTTCTTTCTTGTTTCTTTTTTTTTTCTTTTTGCGGGGTAGTGGAGGGTTAAGTGACTTACCCAGGGTCACACAGCTAGTAAGTGCCAAGTGTCTGAAGCTGGATTTGAACTCAGGCCCTCCTGAATCCAGGGCCAGTGCTGCCCTTCCCACAATAAATTTCATAGAAGTTGCTGAAAGGGTCTACATAGGTACTCATTACCAAGATACCTGTTCCCTTGATGGGCTGCCTTCCCTAACTCACATGTATAAGTGGTACAAATGGGTCAGGGACTTCAAGGAAGCATTAGGATTTGGTAGAGTAGAAGAGCACCCAGTGTTCAGCTGCTGGATTTCCCCGCCCAGTTTTACCAGCATCTCCAGAGGCTTCCCGTCATTGGCTTTCTTATCAGCCTTGCG
Organism: Dromiciops gliroides; assembly: GCF_019393635.1. Taxonomy (NCBI): domain Eukaryota; kingdom Metazoa; phylum Chordata; class Mammalia; order Microbiotheria; family Microbiotheriidae; genus Dromiciops; species Dromiciops gliroides. Next base: position 261,403,671 of record NC_057866.1, read on the forward strand.
TTTGTTTCCTTAGCAACAGCCAAAGAGGGCGTCATCACTTCCCCTTGTCCCCCTAGCAGGGTCATGAGCTCTGCTCTTCCTTTTACTTCTCACCCCCAGCTCCCAGGTTGTCTGTTCTCACAGAAGTGCCCTGGTTCATGACTATTCCAGTCTCTTCACATTTCACAAGTTGATTCCATACCTACCTGTATAGTGAGTGGTGTGCTTGAGAAAAGCCGTAGCTAAAGTCTAAAGCCATTCACTGGTATTCCACACAGAAGCTAGGATCTAATTAAACCTGAGGAAAGCTGGCAATAAGTGTACCCCAGGCTGTGGGTGATGGCATAGATCTATCAAACTCATCAGCTTTAGGAACTTCACTCCCTCCCTTTCAGACTTCTAAGGGCAGCTAGATGGTGCAGTAGGTAGACCCCTGGCCATGAAGTTGGGAGGGGCCCTATGGACCCCCGCAGTTCAAATGTGACCTCAGACAACTTCCTGGCTATGAAACCCTGGGGAACTCAATCCCAATTGCTCTAGACATCTGAGCCCTGATATTTAGCTGACAGCAGAAATAGTTCTCAGAGATCTTTCCAAGCCTATGGAACAACAGGATCTACAAAAGTTGTCTTCATTGGCTCCACAGATTATGCCTTAAGGAGCCTTTTTTTTTTTCAATAACTCATCTGGTGGCCATTTTAATTCCTCTTGCCATGTTTCCCAGCTCCTTCTGGTGAAAGCTCTCCCATACTCTAAGAAATTACACCCCTGAGAGTGGTGAAAGAAAAGCCAGGGCTTCTTAGCAAAGCTCCCACACGTCCATCTCAGTTTTCTCTGAGCATCCTACCTTCTGACTCTAATCAGCACGATGAAGCAAATCTTCTGGGTTTGGCTTCAGCCACTCAGTTCCTGCCTGATTCCTTTGAGTCAACAGAGTCCCTTTGGTACTGTTAATGCTCCATTAACTACCCATCAGTCTTCATCGCTAGGTCCTTGAAAGAGCTCTGGAAAAGGCCCCATGTATACAACAATTTATTATGGCAGCTCTTTGGTGTGGTAAAGAACCAGATATCAAGGGTAGAGGGCACCTCCACAGCGTTCCTGTGGGGGTTTTGAGCACTGTGATTGGTTGATGGGAATGAGAGGATGAAAGTGGAATGTTCCATAATTGACTAAGTGAATTCACAGGAATCTGGAGGGTCTTATCTGATGACAGGTGCTGTGGGGTCCCCTGAAATCAGCTTTATTTGTGATGTTATTGTTCTGTCATGTCTGACTCTTCATGATCCTATCAACCATAGGCTCTTCTATCTTCCACTATCTTGAAGTCTGTCCAAGTTCACGTTCCTTGTCTCCATGACACTATTTACCCATTTCATCCTCTGCGGTAACTTTTCCTTTTGCTTTCAACGTTTCCCAACCTTCAGCATCTTTTCCAATAAGTTGTTTTCTCATTATGTGGCCAAAGTATTTAAGCTTTTGCTTCAGTATTTGACCTTTCACTGATAATCTGAATTAATTTTTTAAAGTATTGACACATTTGATCTCCTTGCTGTCCAAGGGATTCTTGAGTCATCTTCAGCGCCACAGCTCAAAAGCATTGATTCTGTAGCACTCAGCTTCCCCTCTTGCTCATCCCTCACAGCCATATATTGCTACTGCAAAAACTATACCTTTAATTCTACAGACCTTAGTTGGCAAGGTGATGTCTCTGCTTTTGAGTATGCTATAGCTATCCTTCCAAAGAACAAGTGTCTTGTAATTTCATGAAGTTATTATTATTATTATGAAAATGATATGAGACTTCAGCCTATTTTAGAGGTGAAGGCAAAAAAGTGTGGGATAGGGTCCATTACAATGATGGTTATTTGGTAAGTGCCAAGGGAATGGTTTCAGTTGTTATCTCAAGTGACAACACTGCCCAGTGGCAGTGTACAATCTTCCACCATCCTCTAATTCTACTTGTGAAATGCCAACTTAGGTTCTATGGTGGGAAAAGGGGTGGGATGAACTTGGGGGGGGGAGACGCAGTGAGAATTAAGTGACTTGCCCAGGGTTATACAGCTAGTAAGAGTCAAGTGTCTGAGGTTGGATTTGAACTCAGGTCCTCCTGAATCCAGGGCTGGTGCTTTATCCACTGTGCCATCTAGCTGCCTCGGTTGATATATTCTTGAGCAAGCAGTATTAATTCATCTACTGAGGGATGGAATTGTGAGGGAAGATAGTGCTTTTAATATAGAATATATGCGTTGAGTACTTAAATTGTAAAATTTGTTTGACTTCATAGTTTTCAGAATTTATCCGATCTGTAGTATTCCTATCATTTTGAAGGAGGTAGTTTTATGAAACAAAAAAATAGAAACTATATTTTAGAAAGTGTTGAGTTTGTGGTTCATTCACTTAATACTGACAATAGAATTACAATGCATGAACCATTCTGTGTCTACTACTTTTTAAAAGGGTTCTTTTATCATGTTATATTTATCTTTTGTTGCTAGCAGGACTTGGTAGGAACAGGCTTAATAAAGGGAACAAAGGGGAAATTATGGCACAACAAGAAAATGGGAGGCATGCTCTGATACAGTGGCAGGCTTCTTAGGACAGAAACCAGTTCTGTGGTTTAGGAAGTCTAGCTCGAGGCTGCATACCAGTGATGGCTCTGTACCTGCATTGGCATTCAGATTTTGTGCTGCCATGTTTAGTTTTAGTTAGGGATTTGGGAATTTCAGTGTGATTGGGATATTTGAGATGGGCATGGATGATGACTCTTTGGTCAAACAGCAAAATGTATACATTAGAGAGACTTGCATGAGCAGAACTACCAAACTCATTTAGGGTGGCTGAGAATTGGGGTCTTGCATGTTTGGGCTATGTTGTGTGTGCGCTCCAAACATAACTTTGGTGCATCAGGTAGATAGTCCACAGAAATGATCTGTGGTGGGCCAGTCTCAGAGGAGGAGCCTTCTGGGGAAACTGCATTTTACAGTAACAGCACATCCCAGGTCTTATCTCAAGTGCCACAGGCACTGCTGATAATCCTGTAGATGGGAGAAGAGACAAACCACTCGGTCTTCACTTTAGTCCCTGTGAAGCCTGAAGCTGTTAGATATGCCTGCCCTGGATAGTCTTGTACATGGAATCCAGCAGGAGCCACAGAGTGAAATATTTGGACTCTTCATTTGGTTAAACTTCTTTTGCCTAAGGAAAGTGCTATGGAATCAGGGCTCCACAGGGAACTTGTAGCCTTAATGTGTTTCTTGTAGAATTAAGTTAGAGAAAAGGCACTAGGTAGCAGAGTAAAGGAACAGAACTAGATCATTGATCCGGAAACCTTTCCTGCAATATACAAAGTCAAAAGGAGAATCAATCCCTACCCTCAAGGGGCTTTTCAGGACCCTGGGGGAGCCAACATGTGCTTAAAAAGGATATATGAGGGGCAGCTAGATGGTGCAGTGGTTAAAGCACCAGCCCTGGATTCAGGAGTACCTGAGTTCAAATCCGGCCTCAGACACTTGACACTTACTTAGCTGTGTGGACCCTGGGCAAGTCACTTAACCCCCATTGCCTGCAAAAAAAAAAAAAAGGATATGTGAGGGGGCAGCTAGGTGGTGCAGTGGGCACTGGCCCTGGATTCAGGAGGACCTGAGTTCAAATCCGGCTTCAGACACTTGACACTTACTAGCTGTGTGGCCCTGGGCAAGTCACTTAACCCCAATTGCCTCAACCAAAAAGAAAGAAAGAAGAAAGAAAAGATAGAAAGAAAAGAAAGAAAGAAAAAGAAATAAATAAAAATAAAAATGCCAACATTTAAAAAAACAAAAGGATACGTGAAATATATAGACAATAGGGGGCAGCTAGGTGGCCCAGTGGATAAAGCACCGGCCCTGGATTCAGGAGGACCTGAGTTCAAATCTGGCCTCAGACAGTTGGCACTTAGTAGCTGTGTGACCCTAGGCAAATCACTTAACCCTCATCCCCCCCCCCCCCCCCAAAAAAGGAAGATATAGACAAATAAAAGGGCAAGAGCACACTAGAAAACTGAGGGGGTTATCAGGAAAGGCTTCATATAGTTGTCGCTTGTGCAGAGGGAGTCTAAGAGCCAGAAAGTGTGGATAGAGTTCATTCTAGGCAGAGGGAAGAACAAAAAAAGACTAGTTTGGTTAGACTATAGAGTGTATGATGGGAAGAACTATTTACTAAGACTGGAAAGGTAGGTTTGTGCTAGGTGATGAAGGGCTTTACATACTTAACCTGAGTGGTTTGCATTTGATCCTAGAGGTTATGAGGGCCATGGGAATTTATGGTGTGTAGGAGTGACATGGTCAAACCTGTGCTGGCTCTGACTGATTTTTTATCAGTTTTGTGGAGGATGGGACTGGAATAGGGAGATGGTGAGGCAGGAAGACCATTAAGTTTATTACAGTAATCCAGTGAGAGGGAATGAAGGCCTGAACTAGGGTGGTGGCTATATAAAGACAGTAAAGGGGGCAAATGTGAGAAATGTCGAGGCAGAATTGACAGTGCTTGTCAACTGACTAAATATGAAGACTGAGGAAGAATGAGGGGTTTAGAATGACTCTTGGCTTGCTTGGGAATCTGAGTGATTGGAAGGATGATGATTGAGATACCTACAGGACATCAGGCAGTCGGTGCCTTCTGAAGAGACACTGCCACTCACTGTCTGTCTAAGATTGGGAGTCATTTGTATAGATAGGATAATTAAATTCAGAGAAGCTGGTAAGTCAGTTCAAGAGAGTTTATTGATATTCTTGACCTTTCGTTCTTCCAGATGAATTTTTTTGTTATTTTTACTAGCTCTGTAAAATCATTTTTGGTAGTTTGATTGATATGGCACTGAATAAGTAATTAATTTAGATAGAATTGTAATTTTTATTATTGCTTGGTCTACACATAAACAATTTATTTTTCTAGTTGTTTAGATCTGATTTTATTTGTGTAATTGTGTTCCTGGGTTTGTCTTGGCAGGTAGACTCCCAAATATTTTATATTGTCTATAGTTGTATTAAATGGAATTTTTTTTTCTATCTCTTGCTGCTGGGCTTTGTTGGTAAATATATTAGAAATGCTGATGAGTTTATTTTACCTCCTGCAACTTTGCTAAAGTTGTTAATTGTTTTAAGTAGTTTTTAGTTGATTATGTAGGATTCTCTAAGTATACCCTCACATTGTCTGCAAAGAGTGAAAAGTTTTGTTTCCTTATTGCTTATTTTGCTAAGGCTAACATTTCTAGTACAATATTGAATTTGAGAGTCTAGAGAGAAGATGCAGGACAAAGTATTTGGGGTACACCCACAGTTGTGACATCAGTGGTTCAGCAGAGGATCAACAAAAAAGAGAATTGATTTTAAAATCGTTTGAAGGAGGTAATAGAGGCAGGGGTGCAGTTGTGTGATCTTGAGTAAGTCAGGCATGTAATTTTTGTCTGCAAAATAGGAGGTTAATGATGGGCCATGCATAGAGGAGCAAAGTACTTGTTGAATTGAAAGCTTCATCTCATGACCATGCTGTATATCCGCCTTAAGTTCCTAGCTCCATGATTGTGTCTTTGTGTAAAAAGGTAGAGGCCACTAAGGGGCGACACAGTGTACAGAGCCCTGGGTTGTATGTAGTTAAAAACTGCCTTAGACACACACTAGCTCTGGGACCCTGTGCAAGACTACTGGATGCCTCAGTTTCTTCATCTGTAAAATGGGAGTAGCATCTTTCTCCCAGGGTTATTGTGAGGATCAAGTGAGATAGTAAGCACTTAATAAATGTTCCTGGTTCTCTTCCCCCATACAAAAACATTTCAGTGTACTTTAAAAAATTTGACTGAAAATGCCTAGGTTGGTACTTGATTATGATAAAACTGTGAAGAACATACAAGTTCATTAAGGCTGTTGCTATACTTTATGTATATACCTATAATTCTATAGAAAGATCGTGGCCTCCAGAGGTTGAGGTAGTTGTTGCTTGGTTGTTACTGAGTCTTTTAGGGGTATCTAACTTTGTGACCCTATTTAGGGTTTTCTTGGCAAAGATACTGGAGTGGTTGGCCATTTCCTTCTCCAGCTCATTTTACAGATGAGGAAACTGAGGCAAACAGGGTGAAGTGACTTGTCCAGGGTCATACAGCTAGAAAGTATCTGAGGCCAGATTTGAAACTCAAGAAGGTGAGTCTTAATGATTCCAGGTCTGGTGCTCTGTGCACTGGGCCACCTAGCTGCTCTAGAGGCTGAGGACCTTCATCTTTTAACTTAGGAAATATGTGCCCTTTCGCAAATCATTCGGCTCCTCTGTTCTAAGCTTCCTTGCGTGTGTGGCGCTGTACTTGGAGATCATTAGTCATCCCGGGGAAGTCAGCCCCATTTTCCTTGCATGTAAAATGGGAATAACAGCACCCACCTCCCAGGGTTGTTATTAGGATTAAGTGAGGAAACATTTGCAAAGGGCTCAATGCTAGCCAGCTATTACGGTTACAGTAAGGAGAGTCAGACAAGCCAGCTCTGGGACCTGGGACCATATAAAGGTAGAAAGACTTTGATTTGACATGTCTCCAGTGTGAAATCTAAGGAGCATGTTCTTTTCCCTAGTGCAGTGGTTTGGTGGCTACTTTTATGTCTGTTTTACCTGATGCTTTATCAGTTTACTAAAAATGCCATTCCACATTATGGCCAGAAGCATGTTAATACACAGAAGCCAGCTGTTAATACACTTTCTGATGCTGCCAGTTCAGAATTGTTCATTTTCAGCAGCTTGGAGGGATAACTGCCAAATGTGGGAAATCAGGAGTTTTAAGCTGACTCTTGAAAACAATAACAGGCAGTTGAATAGCCTAGAAGCTTGCAAAGCACTCTTATGTACATCGTCTTCAGATTGGAGCCTCACAGCTCAAGGTAGTAGGTTCTTAGAGATTCCAAAGAAAGAAGCTATTTAGTTCTCATTATTTGAAAATAAATATCCAAGCCTAGTTGCTAGATGGTTACTTACACTGTGTTTTAGATATGTTCTTATAAAGTATAATTATGGAAACATTTTCTATCCTTTCTGATGATTTTATAAATGGACGATTGGAAAATAAGTATGGAAGGCAAACAAGTCATCTCTTTAAAATGATATAGGGGCAGCTAGGTGGTGCAGTGGATAAAGCACCGGGCCTGGTTTCAGGAGTACCTGAGTTCAAATTCAGCCTCAGACACTTGACACTTACTAGCTGTGTGACCTTGGGCAAGTCACTTAACCCCAATTGCATCACCAAAAAAAAAAAAAAAGAAGATAAAATGATAGTCATCTATGGTGTATAATAGTTGAATATATTCAATTCTTATGATTGATTCGTTCAACATATTTACTGAAGACCTGCTTATGTGCATGGTACCATATATGTAAGATTAGATTATATTCTTTAAAAGTAAATTTTATCTAAAAGTTGGAATGGAATGAATGAGACTCTCACCCCTTTCCACAGTCTTCTGTCTATTCTGTTCCATCCCACTTTTCAGATAGGATTCAAATGGTTCTTGGCAACTATGTTCATTTTTACACATAAGAAAAGGAATTGTTTTACCTTAGGGCAAAACTAGACTAGACTAGATTAGACTGGATTGGGGGGAATGAAAATTGGTAGAAAAGCTTCTCAAGATTAGAATTAACCCGGAACTCACCTAAAAGGCTTATTTTTTTTTTAATATGTATGCATATAACATATAATGTGCATTTGATTTTGGTTAGAAATTTGAGATGGTACTTTTGGTAAATGAAAACTCTTTAGCAGTTAAAGCATAGGCTTGTATGTTTAAGCTTCTATTTGGTTAGCCACATTATGTTTTTTATCAACTACAAAGGTTCCTTACCATATTTGGTCCCCATGGCCTTTGACTTTCAGAAAACCTGCCCTGCCACCATATTAAAAATGAAAGGAAGTAAATTCTATACAATTTAGCATGTATTACTAACAACTATTGTTCCAGTCTGAGATTTTATGTATTGTGATTCTGTTAAGTAGCATATTAACTGTCCATTCTAGGTTCATAGCATTTGCAAATATGATAAACATTCTTTCTACACGAGGCACTGAAAAAATGTTGATGTGAAGTCAGCATAGACTCTAGCTCTCTATTAAACTGACTCTGGGGGGCAGGTAGGTAGTGCAGTGGATAGAGCACCGGCCCTGGATTCAGGAGTACCTGAATTCAAATCCAACCTCAGACACTTGACACTTACTAGCTGTGTGACCCTGGGCAAGTCACTTAACCCCCATTGCCCTGCCCCCCCCCCCATACACTGACTCTGATAGATTGCCCTTCATCATTATGTATATATAACCTTTCCCTTTAAACAGCAGTCTTATCCCTTCCTTGTGCCTTCTGTAATCTCTGATTTAACTAAAGAAAGGTGCTTGTAATTATCCCTAGCATTAATTGGAAGATTCAGCTCATTGTGTTTTAGTCTTATTAGTTCTTTTTTTTTTTTTTTGGTGAGGCAATTGGGGTTAAGTGACTTGCCCAGGGTCACATAGCTAGTAAGTGTCAAACGTCTGAGGCCGGATTTGAACTCAGGTACTCCTGACTCCAGGGGCGGTGCTCTATCCACTGCGCCACCTAGCTGCCCCTAGTCCTATTCTTTTAAAAATTTTTATTGATGTCTTTTGAGGGGGGGGGTGGCAGGGCAGTGGGGGTTAAGGGACTTGCCCAGGGTCACACAGCTAGTAAGTGTCAAGTGTCTGAGGCCAGATTTGAGCTCAGGTCTTCCTGAATCCAGGGCTGGTGCTTTATCAAACACTTCCCTACCTAGCTGTCCCCTTGATGTCTTTTTCTTTTTCTTTTTTTTTTACATCACCAACATTTCCCCCAGTATCCCTCCCCATCCCCATCTGAGAGTGCCATTCCCATTTAACAAGTAACATTTTTTAAAAAGAAAAAGAAACAAAACCCAGCAAAACTTTCAATACAAGGTATGTGTCTGAAAATGTGTACAGTGTATTACACTTTTCACACTCACATCTTTTCAAAGGAGTAGGCAGTCTTTTGATCCATACTTGTTATTCCTGATTTGGCAAGATTGTTGTAGTCATCATCTGTATTATTTTCTTGTCTCTGCTTACTTGCTCTGTATTAGTTTCTGTAGGTCTTTCCATGCTTCTCTGTATTCATCATATTCACCATTTTTTGCAACACAGTAAGTGTCTGAGACCGGATTTGAACTCAGGTCCTTCTGAATCCAGGGCGGGTGCTCTATCCACTGTGCCACCTAGCTGCCCCACAAGGTTTGTTTTTTATAAGCCATTCTCCAATTGTAAGGCATTTATTTTTTTTTCAGGTTTTTGCAAAAGGTGCTGCTCTAAATATGGATATTTTAGTCAAATTTTTGGCATAATTTGAAATTGCTTTCCAAAATGTTTGTATTGATAATTGTACTGATTTACAGCTCGACCAACAATGTACACTATTGTATATTGTGCTTACCTTCAGTACTCTAGGCTACACTTATTGTACAAGTCCTTATCTTCCTACTCTCTCCAACTTTGACTATTCCCATCTTAACAATTTGATTAGTGAGATGAATATAAGGTATATCACAAGTGTGATCATATTGCACACATTTTCAGACTTTTCTTTTATTGATTAGTTTTGTTTATTTATTTTCCTCTTTAAAAATATTGTTTGTTATGTGGGGTGGCTTTCTGGAGGGAAAGGAAGAAGAACACTGGGGAAGGTTTTAGTAATATAAAAAACAAAAGACCAGGAAAAATTTATTTTTATAAAAAAGGTAAACAAAGGTGGTAGGACAAGTTGTAAGATGAAGAGAACTAAAAATCTGAGCCAGTTTTCTCTCTCCTTATTCTTTTCCCCTCCCATTCTACTAGATATGCTAACAGCATACAAAAAGGCAAATGCAAAATATAGTAGACAACTTAAATAGGGAATTAGTGTGCCTTTTGAAAGGCAGATGCTATTATCACTTGCACTTTATAGTTGTAAAAACTGAAGCTGACAAAGCATTTTATAAAATTTTACCTCATTTTCCCCTCATGACACTTCTGAGAAGTAGGTGTGACATCCCCATTTTATGGATGAGGATAGAGAGGCCAACAGTGGTGAAAAGACTTGCCTCCCAGGGTCACAGAGCTAGTAAGTGCCTGAGGCTGCATTTGAACATAGGTCTTCCTCACTCCTTTGTCTTTATGTCTAATTTGCCACCAGTTGTCTCCTAAAAGGAAAAGTGATCAGATTCACTGGAGAGCTTTTGCACAGTGGGGAAGGGGAAAGATTACCTACTGTGTGTGTCAGGCACAAATCAGTAAGATCCATAAAAATATTGCCACCTGGTAAGGTTTTTGAAGGCTTTTTTTTTTTTTGCGCGGGGCAGTGAGGGTTAAGTGACTTGCCCAAGGTCACACAGCTAGTGTCAAGTGTTTGAGGTGGGATTTGAACTTAGGTCCTCCTGAATCCAGGGCAAGTGCTTTATCTACTGTGCCACCTAGCTGCCCCCTGAAAGCATTTTTAAAATGCCATTTATGAGACCACATTATATTTCCTCTAACCCATTTGTTACACTAAAAATTGCTGAGGGTTCTATAACTCTAGTCATAGAACTAGAACTCAGGTGCTTATTTAAAAAGGAAAAGATCAAATACACAACAGAGATTGAGAAGCAGAAGAAATAGAAGGGATGTGATGGAAGGAGTAATATATCAGGCCAACAGGCAAAAATGAAACAAATGGCTGATGAGATCACAAAGGTGCCTGGTAAGGGAAGATCTTTTTGAATCTAAATGCTTTTCTGGTTCTGATTCTGATCAATAAAAAACTGGTTGCCATTAGCAGAAATACCATCTTGGTGTCTATGATAGACTGCTCTTAACTATAGGCACGAACAGATAAGATCTGGCAGTGCTGTTGTAACCCAGGCTTTATGCAGGGGAGGGGAGGCGGGGGCTCCGACATGACATTTCTGACAGAGTAGTTGAGTAATTCCAATGAGAAAGAAAGGTCAGGAGGGAAAGTGTTTCCACGGGGACATCAGTGAGTTCTCTTGTAAAGAGCCTGTTTCATTAAGAGATGGAGAATAGGGGCAGCTAGATGGCGCAGTGGATGGAGCACATGCCCTGGAGTCAGGAGTACCAGAGTTCAAACCCAGCCTCTGACACTTAACACTTACTAGCTGTGTGACCCTGGGCAAGTCACTTAACCCCAATTGCCTCACTTAAAAAAAGAGAGAGAGAGAGAGAGAGAGAGATGGAGGATAGGCAGGTAACTACAACACAGATTTTTTTTTCTCTCTCTTTTTTTTTTTGCAGGGCAATGGGGGTTAAGTGACTTGCCCAGGGTCACACAGCTAGTTAAGTGTCAAGTGTCTGAGGCCAGATTTGAACTCAGGTACTCCAGCGATTTTAACCACTGTGCCACCTAGCTGCCCCTACAACACAGATTTTTAAAAGGGCATGGATAGTGCTGTTGGTTGACCCAGCAATACCTATACTAGGTCTGTATCCCAAAGAGGTCATAAAAAAGGGGAAAGGATCCACATGTACAAAAATATTTATAGCCGCTCTTTTTGTGGTGGGAAAGAATTGGAAATTTAGGGCATGCCCATCAATTGTGGAATGAATGGAATGGAATACTGTTGTGCTATAAGAAATGATGAACCGGCAGATTTCAGAAAAAACTGTAAAAAATTAAATGGACAGACGCTGAGTTAAGTGAGCAGAACCAAGAGAACATTGTACACAGTAACAGCAGCATTGTTTGATCAACTGTGATACTGCTCTTCTCAGCAATACAATGATCCAAGACAATGCCAAAAGATTCATGATGGAAAATGCTTTCCACATACAGAAAAAGAACTATGGAGTGAATGCAGATGGAAGCATTCCATTTTCACTTTTGTTGTTGTTTTGTTTCTTCTTTCTGGTGGCTTTCCCCTTTATTTCTGAGTTTTCTCTCACAGCATGACCAATGTGGAAGTATGTCTAATTTGATTGTATATCATATCGTTTGCTGGCTTTGGGAGGGGGGAGGGAAGAATTTGGAACTCAAAATCTTATTTAAACTATATATGTAATTGGAAAAATACTATTAAAAAAACAAAACAAAAATTTTTGTTTTAAATTTTTTTTCGCTTTAAGTTTGCCTTTTCTTCAGCATAGATTGTGTAAGTACTAATGGGAAAGGAAACTCATATAGAGAAACCTTCAATTATGAAAATTGAGCTATTTTCATAGCTACTTGGACAAAAATATTTCTCCTAAGGCTTCATTCTGTTAACCTATTAGCTTTCAGGGTACAAACAGGTGTTGCTCCTAGCCAAAATTGGTATATTTTTTCACAGCTTCCCTTTCTTTTACCTTGCCATTCCACCTCAAAGCATCTAATGCTTCATGTCAACTCTCATAGCTTTTCTAAACTGCAAAAAAGTAATGCCACTTAAACTTCTCTCAATCGATTCATATTTCAGTGGGAGTTAATTTTAGTGCAGCATTTAGTGAATAGATTTCATATTTTACGCATTTATTCTCCAATCACAAAATTATTTTGGGTTTTATCTTTAAAGGAATTTTGGATATTAGTGGAATTATGGGGAGGGAATATCAGAATTCATTTAACTCTGTTTAGGATGATCAAATATGTGAGATGGCATTGTCAAAGAATTTGCTTTTGAATTCTGCCTTTGTGGCTTACTTAACCTGTGTGACCTGGTGAAAGTCACTTAACCTCTCTGGACCCTAGTTTCCTTTTCTATAAAGTGAGAATGGACTAGTGGGTCTCTAAGCTCTTTCTGAATCTAAATATTTAGTCCTAACTCCCCTTTTCTACTTGGTAGGAGTCACTAGCTGTATCTGTTTGCGGTGGAGGAGCTTGTATCTGCCTGGAAAAATAGTGTTTGCAAACCATATACATGATTGGGGGGGCGGGCAGGGCAATGAGGGTTAAGTGACTTGCTCAGGGTCACACAGCTAGTAAGTGTCAAGTGTCTGAGGCCGGATTTGAACTCAGGTCCTCCTGACTCCAGGGCCGGTGCTCTATCCACTGTGCCACCTAGCTGCCCCTTGAACATGATTTTTTTTTTTTTTGCTGGGCAATGGGGGTTAAGTGACTTGCCCAGGGTCACACAGCTAGTAAGTGTCAAGTGTCTGAGGCCGGATTTGAACTCAGGTACTCCTGAATCCAGGGCTGGTGCTTTATCCACTGTGCCACCTAGCCACCCCCAAACATGATTTTTTAATGGAAGACTTTTATGTTTTTGGCACCAAGTGTATTCAGTGAAAATCCTGATGGAAGTCCTTCTAAATGGTACAGTTTGGAAGCCCCTAAAACCCACTTTAGTGCTTAGTAAAAACTGATCTTTTTTCTGCAAATACTACACCTCTGTCATGGGCTTATGTATAAAATAGGAATTTAAATCAGAGTTGATCCAAGTTAACAAAGAACTTTCATAAACAAACATTAAGATGACACAGATAGTTCAGATTCATGAACAGAATGCAAAATCCAAAAAGGTATCTTGGTTCTTTTAATGTAATTGAATTTTTTTTTATTGAACTCTAAAAAATTCATTTATTTATTTATCTTCCCGTTACATGTAAAGATAGTTCTCAACTTTTGTTTATACAAGCTTTCCAATTTCAGATTTTTCTCCCTCCCTCCCCCCTCCCCTAGACAGCAGGTAATCTGATAAAGGTTTTTTATATATATAAATATATAATGTAATTGAATTTTAAAAAGCAAGTGCAAATCTGTTCCATCTTTATAGGAAAATGTTTGCAAAGTTTACTTAGTCATATTTAGTCACACTTTAAGGGAAAGCTAAATGAGGTAATTTGAGCAAATTAACAGAAAACCTACAGAAGTTAATGGTGCTCCCATTAAATGTTATTTAAAGATGAAGAGAGCTGAGGACTTCCAAAAAACTTTTTCCTTCTTTTCTCTTTCTGTATCAGCTCAGTCAGACATTGGAGTTTTTTCATTATTTATTGTTCCCTCAAGCTTTGCTCAGTGGTTTGAATGTTTCTATTAGCTTCTTTTTTGTTTGTTTTTGAGGGAGTGGTGGTGTTAGAATTCTGGAGTTAAATGCCCCCCCCCCCAAGAGTATTTCTATTAACACAGTAAAAGGGGGAAAAACATGAAAAGAAGATTCTAAATGATCAATATCCATTTTGTACTACTTGCTTTTTAATAAGTATATAATTGTAAGTGTTACTTTGAAAACTGGCCTGCATCTCAGTGTTTCTTTTTCTACCTCCTGTTTTCTTCTTTGCATTTAAAAAACTTCCAATAGTGCTCTTTTTTTGTCTGGCATCATTATTATTAGCCCTGCCACTTGAATAAAAATGAAGAAAAATATTTATAATAAGCAGTCAGGCAAAACAGATCTACACAGAGCTATGCCCAAAAATGACGTCTCTGCACCTTGTATTCATTACATGTCTATCAAGAGGTGGGTAGCATGCTTCATCATAAGTTCTCTGGAGATTGATCAGAATTCAAAGTTGTTGCTGTCCTTGTAGTGTTCTTTTGGTATTGCTCAGTCTTTACCAGTTCACAATATGTTGGATTCTCTGAAATCGTCTTTGTGATTTCTTGTAATTCAGTAATGTTCTACTACATTCTTACACCACAGTTCAGCCATTCTCCATTTTTCTTGAGGCAATCTAAATTAGATTCTAGTCTCCTTTCCCAGGCCCCCCCCCCCCATTAGACCTTAAGGATCAGGAAAATCATTTCGGTTTCAGCTATTCCCTCCCTTGTACTGTCTTCCCTCTTCACTGCATTTCCCTGATCATTTCTTTCTTGATTCTGATGTATTTTTATGCTATACTCTTCAGGCATGTATATTTGTATATGTGTGTTTCAGCAGTAAGAATGTTAGTGCACCTTCATATACCTCCTTGTAATCACCCAAGTTTATCTTTCTAAGCTTTCTTTTGACTCCTGTTTGCTTTTCAAAGTTCTTACTCAGCTTTTATCCATCAGAAATACTGGAAAATTCTCTAATGAATTAAAAACCCATTTTTCTACTCAGCTTTGCTTATTTTTAATTGTGAGCTTGTTTTCCAAGATTTCTCCTTTTTAGTAGAGCATTCCAGAGCTTGGTACTTCAGCTTTTTCTAAACGCTTACAATGTTTTTTCTTTGATATGGAAGCTCCGGATTTTGCTGGTGTTTTCTTTGATTTGCTCATATCTCCAGCCTTAGGTTTTTGTTTGGGGCTTTGTGCCTGGGCTAGGCTTCACCCCTTGTGATTTCCAGGCGTGGTCAGTGCTTCTGGACCTTCTGGTCAAGGCCTCTTGGATCTTTGAGGGTCATAGCCATGGATCTTCAGAGCTCTCTATGATGTCTTGGACTGAAAACCCACCCCACCTTACTGTGGATTTTCTGGTTTGGGACTTTATTTGGGGAGTCCTCCCACTGTTGTTTACTTTGGCCGGGGGAAGGGGGGGGGTGGAATAAGCTTTATTTAGTGTATGTCATGTGCCAGGTCACCTAGTGACAGGCTATTAGTGTCACTAGTCAGACTTGCCTATGACCTGACTTCTTGTCCAGTTTTTTGTGAGGGAGAAAAGTCACACTATTTTTTTTGGGGGGGGGGGAGGGCAGGGCAGTGAGGGTTAAGTGACTTGCCCAGGGTCACACAGCTAGTAAGTGTCAAGTGTTTGAGGTCGAATTTGAATCCAGGGCCAGTGCTCTATCCACTTTGCCACCTAGCTGCCCCTGCATTTCTTGATCATTACTTGGTCTGGTTTGGTGGATTTTAGGTTTTTGCTGAATTAAGTATGGATGAACTGCTAGGTGTGCCATTATTCAGACTGACATTTTGGCTGGAAGTTGGACCTTACAAATTCAGAGGAGGGAATACAGGGTGAGATATAAATGCACAGGGATAAGGTCAGCAAAGGGTAATGAGAAGTTTCCAGGAAGGAGAAGTCACTTGTACGTTGAGGTGGGGTCAACAATTTAATTAATTTTTTAGGTTTTTCTTTAGGATTTATTTCTATTACTTCTAAACCCTCATTTATGTGGTTTCCTGTTACTTATCCCATAAAGCACAGCTCAGAAATTGAGGAGTCATGTTGCATTTTTAGCTTTCCAGGAAAGAGAAGCAAAATGGTATCATGCGTGCATAGAGTGTTGCCTCTCTATTCAAAGTGTCTTCTGTCATTTTCAATGACAATTTTCTGATGGTCTGGGGTGTATTGTCTTTTGCAGGTGGAAGTTGTTTAAGCCAGCCTTTCTCCTCCCTCCTCATCCTCCTTTTTCCCCACAGGGGTTCAAGGCCAAATCAGGCCAAAATCGAGCCATTTTGTTTTGTTTTCTGATTATGGCAAAATGATGTGTTTCTAGTATGTGTGAGTCACATAATGCAGATAGATCATTTCACCCAGAATTGCACTTTGAAAATACCAGCTGCTAGGATGGACCTCTTCTATAAACTGTAAATATTGCCCCGATTTTCGTCTTATACGTACATACAAAGGAGAAATTTAGTGAGACACCTTTTTTACAAAGAGTCTGATGAAGGAGGAACTCTTAGGGAAATTCCCTACATTTCTTCTCTCTCTTTTTTCCTATTATTCTGTATAGAGCTTGTTTGTCTGTTTATTCTCTTTCCCATTAAGATTGTGAGCTCTCCCTGAGGTTAAGAGGTCTTTTTGCCATTCTTTTCATCCCCAGTGCTTAGCACTTAGTAGGTCCTTCATTATGTTTATTATCTGTGACAAAGTGGCAGTCAGGGTATGTAGAAGCTTGTCAGACGCTTAGATTTCCTATGATCGAGTGCTCTAAAAGGGGTGGGGCTCTAATTTTATTTACTCTGTGTGTGTGTGTGTGTGTGTGTGTGAGAGAGAGAGAGAGAGAGACACACACACACACACACACACACAGACAACAGGCAGAGAGTCAGAGACAGAGACAGATTGATTAAAGTAGAAAAAAATGAGTCGGGATTTATTTGTGTAGTCAGGAATTATGCTTGGAATCCTAAGTTGAAAATATGCCCTGATTATCTGCAATCATTTCTCTAGAAATTGTTAGGCAGCTTGGTATATTTCCATAGGAATAAGATCCTTACCTCAGTCTATAGTTGAGATGTCTTGCAGATTTCCTTGCCCGATATTCCCGTCTCTTCACTTGCTTCTGTAATACCACCACCACCACTACTACTACTGCAGGCTCTGCTACAGCCAC
The DNA here is from genome assembly GCF_019393635.1 of Dromiciops gliroides. Taxonomy (NCBI): domain Eukaryota; kingdom Metazoa; phylum Chordata; class Mammalia; order Microbiotheria; family Microbiotheriidae; genus Dromiciops; species Dromiciops gliroides. The sequence goes on from NC_057866.1 coordinate 261,420,832, forward strand.
ATTGCTGCAGAACCCACTTTTGTTCAGCCATGAAGCTGGATAGATTAAATAGCATTTTGAGAAAGCTGGGATTCTGGCACCTCCTTAGAATGTTGAATTGCTTTAACCTGGCAATAGTGGAGTAAAAAAACCTCTTTTGTCTGTTTAGTTGACTTAGCAGAAGTTCCTTTCTGAATGGAGCTACTGTGGCTTTAAAAAAAAAAAAGCACGCCCGGCGGCCCTCCCCCCCCTCCCCCGTGCTCTTTGGTAGGTGCCTGGTGTGGCGGCCGCGGCCGCTCCGGCCGGAATCGAACATTCCATTTCCTGTTCCCGTGCTGCTGACACAGGAGTGTTCCTGCTGGCAGTGATCTAATCATAGTGCAGTAAGAAACATGGCAGTTTGATAAAACATGGTGGAGACAGCGGCTGAGATGGAAGCATATGTTCTAGAAGACATTCTGGAGGTAGGGTTAGCTTTGCGAATTGAAAGCGAGTCAAAATCTTAACAAAGAAATCTGAGCAAATAGGTTAAAAAAAACCCGATTGAACAGGTTAGAGGAAGAAGAAAGAGAACTTAGGTACAAAAGCAAGAGTCAGATCTTGTTTTATGTAAAATATTCCATTGATGATTTCTCAGATTGCTGAATGAAGGAACAGTTAATGTTAGTGTTTTGTGTAAATTTTTCGTGTTGTATGCATTACAAAAAGGGGAGGGGAACTCGTATGGGCCATTGACCTTTCGGTTAACTTACTAACCCATAAAGGTGGGTCCACAAAGCAGCAACGTGTATCATGTATCTTGCACAATTAATTTACATATCTTGACGTAAAGTGTTAATGGTTAAATATTAAACAGCTAGTTATTTTTTGTTGATAAAATAAACTTTCATTCCAGTTATTTAGATTAGCCAATGCACTTGTCTAAAAATACGAAAATATGTTTTTGAAACCGATCCTAGTCAGTTTAAAGCTTTTAAAGCTTTTAAAGCTTTTAAATGATTTAAATTACTTTAATCAAGAAACATTTTGAAATTTTTTTTTGTAAGTTGTACTTTAGTATTAGTTTAACTCAAGTGACTGTTTTGTCACGAATATTTTTTCAAATTCATCTTATTTTACATTTTATGTCCATTTAAGTACACATGTCACTTGGTGAGTCTCATACAGTGAAATTGTGGATTGGGTTAGGCCTTCTTTATAGTTCACAATATCTAGTTATATGTGTTTAAATTCCATTTTAACCTGCAGTGACATTCTTTTTCTTTATATTGCCCATTTTAAAAAAAGAAAAGACAGGTGATGTTTATTTTTCTTAATAGCTAGTATTAAAATAATTTTTGTAACTATCATTCTGCTGCCCTGAGGAAAGTATATTTCTTTGGGGGGTGGCAGGTTGCAAAAAGAAGACAGGCCAGGTTCATGGGAGAGGGAAAAAGCAGATGCGCATTATCAAGGGCTGCATGATCAATGAGCATTTTCTGGAGTTCCCTCAGTGAGTGTTTGGAGCTGACATTGCAGTAAGATCCTTATGGTTGCTCTGCAGAATGAAAACTGATTCCATTGTATTACTTATCTCCTCACAGACATTTCCCAGCATCCTCCCCATCTCATCTCCAAAAAGCTATTGTTTGTTTCTAGTAGAATTTAATTTTCTTCAGTTCTGTTTCTTTTTGACTCTCCTCCACTGTTACTGAATTTCTTTAGACAGGGGCATGGTTAAACCATCTGCTTACAGATAGGTGAAAAGATTGGGTGTGTTCACTGAGCAGATTTCAGTGGTTGAGTTTAAAAAATATAATTCATTATAAAAATCTTGTCACAGTACATTTTTTAAGTTACTGTGGTTTAAAATTATAATATGTTAATTTCAGTGAAACATATATTAGACACTTATCATTTTTCCTAGTTTACTTTTTGAAGTACAGATTTTCGAGTGACTCTTTTCATTAAAATTTTAACTTTGATGTGAAATTTTCATGTTAATCAGACATTTGTCATCACAGTAATTTAATTTGATTATAAAGTCTTAGAATTTTAAATGATTTCCTTTTAATCTGTTTAACTGCTTAATAATTGTTATTTAATTGAATGTTTAGTGATTGAGATATTGAATGAAAAATTTCTGTAACAGAAACTGTAGTAGTTTAATCTTCATAGTACAAAGAGAACAAAGCTAATCATTAGTAGACTTTTTTTGGGCCAATGTACCAATTAGTTAAAAGTGTTCATCATACAATAAGTAAACAGATTTGAACATTAGCTCTTAAACCACTAAGAGCAATCTGTAATTTTTTTATTTTAAGGATTTTTTTTTTTTAACTAAGTCAACCTTGTGTGGGGTAAGTGCCTATTTTAACCCTGTTTTATTGATGAGAAAACAGCTGTTGAGATTTGGCTAGGGTCTCACTGCTTCTGTGGCAGGATTTAAACCCAGGTCTTCCTGGCACCTTTTTCTATTGTACCACCTAAACAGCTATAATATAAATAAATATAATAAAGTGAGAAAAGAAAACTAAAACTAAAACTACACACCTATCAAAAAAGTCTGACATCGAAAGCCTTATCCTGAGCCCCCTGCATCCTGATGAGAGGTGATAAAAGGTTACTTTTTTTTTTTTAAAGTGAGGCAGCTGGGGTTAAGTGACTTGCCCAGGGTCACACAGCTAGTAAGTGTTAAGTGTCTGAGGCTGGATTTGAACTCAGGTCCTCCTGACTCCAGGGCCGGTGCTCTATCCACTGTGCCACCCAGCTGCCCCATAAGGTTACTTTTAAAGTGACAGTTTATCTTTTTCTTTTCTTTTTTTTTTTAGTGAGGCAATTGGGGTTAAGTGACTTGCCCAGGGTCACACAGCTAGTTAAGTATTAAGTATTTCTTCTTCCTTCTTCCTTCTTCCTTCCTTCCTTCTTTCTTCTTCGATTAAGTGACTTGCCTAGGGTCACACAGCTAGTAAGTGTTAAGTGTCTGAGGCTGGATTTGAACTCAGGTCCTCCTGACTCCAGGGCTGGTGCTCTATCCACTGCGCCACCTAGCTGCCCCCTTTTAAATTTCTTTAAAAAATTTTTTTCTCTGTCACACATTGAGAAGACAGGAAAAACAAAGCCCATTGCATATATGTATAGCTAAACAAATTTGGACATCAAACAAGTCCAAAAAAATGAAAAGGAAATGAGTTTATCTCTGTTCTCTCTCGAGGTGGGCAGCAGGTTTTACTGTGAAGCCTTTTGAATTGTAGTCAATTACCCTTGTGTTGATTGGAGTCCAGTTGATTGTCTTCAGAGTATTATTGTTGTATAAATTGTTCTCCTAACTTAACTTTGCATCACTTCATAAAAGTCTCCCATGAAGATGAAACCATCATTTCTTAAAGCACCATAGTATTCCATCACATTTATATACCTTAACTTATTTGGGCATTCCCTCAGTTTCCTATTTTTTGCCACTGAAAAGAGAGCTGCTATAAATAGTTTTGTTACACATGTCCTTTTCTTCTTTCTTTGATCTCTTTGGGGGTGTAGACCTAGTAATATTGCTGGGTTAGAGGATATATACAGTTTAATAGCTTTTTGGGCATAGATCCATATAACTTTATAGAATGGCTGGACCAATCGACAGCTCCACCTAATGATAAGCATACTTGCTTATTATTTTAAAAGTCTCACATTGTACCTTTAACATAAACAAGAAACTTAGACAATATGTATTTGACAGTCTTGTAAACAGAACTCTTTAGAATAGTTGAAAGAATACTAGATATTGGGGCAGCTAGGTGGTGGAGTGGATAGAGCACTTGCCCTGGATTCAGGAGGACCTGAGTTCAAATCCAGCCTCAGACATTTAATACTTCCCAGCTGTGTGCCCCATGGCAAGTCATTTAATCCTCATTCCCCCCCCCCCCCAAATACTAAATGTAAATAAAGATAGAAGACTTGGATGGCTTTGATGTTCTTTGAGCATCAGCCTTTTCTTTCCCCTTAGTTATTTATAATTTTCTTTTTTATTTTTTTTCTTCAAATCAAATGAGAAATGCTATTTTAAAATTAGAATAAGAAAATAAACTTTGTACAAAGAATCTCTTGATCTCTCTCTTTTTTCCTCCTGTTTTTGTTGTTTGTTTTTTGGGGGGCAATGAGGGTTAAGTGACTTGCCCAGGGTCACATGGTAAGTGGCAAGTGACTGAGGCCGGATTTGAACTCTATTCCTCCTGAATCCAGGACCAGTGCTTTATCCACTTAGCCACCTAGCTGCCCCCGAATCTGTTAATCTCATATGCCAACTTTTTGAAAAGTATTACACAAATTTCCTTTATATGTCTTAAAAAAGATTCAAAAAAAGCACCTTTGTTTTTCTTCTTTTTTAGCTTCATTTTTCTCCTCTCTAGAATGAGACTAATACACTACTCATCCCTACCTTTAAGTACTATATAAATGTTTATTTGACTTTCTCTGGCACTTAGTTCTTTGTGGTCATAGTTTCGTAGCTTTAAAGTTAAAGGGGGGGGGCTTAGACATAATTTAGTATAGTTCCATAACATTACAGTGGAGGAAACTGAAGCCCTTATAGATTGTGATTTGGCCAAGGTCCTAGAAAGTAAGCAGAAGAAGGATATAAGTTCATCTCTTTTGACTCTATCCAGTGCTTTTTCTATTTTTGCCAGTCTAATAACGTTTTCTGCAATACATAATACTGCATATAATTTTATTCTCTGAAAATCTGAAATAAGTAGAAAAATGACTTTACCTATTTCCCATTTTCTTGGGAAGTTGTCAAGACAGCAGGAAGGGGGAATAAAGATTTAGATAATTGACATGTAAAATCACTAATTTGAATATAAATATGTTCTCTCTTGGCTTTTCCTGTTTTTGTTTTTGGTTTTTTGCTGGTTTATCATCCATGTTTCTTTCCCCCCAGTATTCCTGAGACTCTTTATTTACCCCATAGTCTTTCCTTGATGATCAAAGCTCTGGCGGCTTTATTTATCCTGTCTGTGTAGATGATCCTAGCATCCATCATTTCAAACTAGATATCCCAGACCATCTAAAGTACTGCATGTCCAAAACTGAACTTGCCCATTTCTGTTGAAACATCACTGTCCTTTTTCAGTCTTTTAGGTTCATAACCTCGGGATTACCCTAAACTCCTTACTGTCCCATAACCCACTTAGCCAGTCAGTTTCCGTATCTTGCTGATTTTTACCTCTGAAACACTTCTCTCCATTCACACGACTAGCACCTTAGTGCAGGCCCTGGTGCCTAATTGAGCTCCCTGCTTAGAGTCTCCTCATTCCAAGGCATCCTCCATCCTGCTGACTGTGATTTCCCTCCTGTGAAGATCTGTCCATGTCCTCTTACTGCCTCTAGCATAGAAACTCTTTTGACGCTGCCCTCCTAGTCTTTATGACTTTGTGCTGCCCCCCCCCCCCAATGGCTGCTGTGCATTCCTTTGTCTTTATGTCATAGAATTCCTCTCTCGTTTCCAGTCTTAGCTTAAGCACCACCTTCTATAGCAGACCTTTACTAATTTCCTCCCAAACTACCTTGTGTTTATTTTGCATTTGGTCTGTATATTTGTGTAGGGTATCTTCCTCCATAGGGTAGAAGCTTCTTGTGAATAGTTTCATTCTTTATATTCCCAGTGCCTGGTGCATAGTACATCTTTAATACAGGATTGTCTATATTTCAGAATTTTCTAGGCCTTTCCTGAGTGACAAATGCTTTCTTTTATATGGTGTTTTAAATTTGAAAAAGCCTTAAATTATTCTGCTGTTCCTTTTAGGGATGTTATGCTATATCTTAGTTTTGAATGTGTAAGAAGAGAGGAAGAGAGGCCATTGGTGCTGCATTGTACCTTGATAACTGTAAGATCCTGTCTAATTTTAACATTATGTCATTCTTATGACACTAAATTAAGCATTAGCTGCTTGCTTTCTGTTTAGCCTTGTTGAGTGAAGCTAGCTGTTCTGCAAAGATAGATTCTTGAGTGTGTGTGACCTGTCCTTTAGAAAACCACTTTACTGATTTTTGAAGAATAGTTTGGAATGTGGGGAGGCTTGAGGCAAAGAGACTAAAAAGGAGACATAAAAAGAGAGGTGAGGGTGATAATCACCATAGATGATAGTGACAGTAGTGAGAGGAACACATATGTAAGAGATGAGGAGATTAAAAAAAAAGAGAGAGTATTGAGTAATTAACTGAATATCTGTTGTTGATGGACAGTGAGAAGTCGAGTGACGCCAGTTATAGACCTGATTAGAAGGGGGCTATTGTCCTCGATAGAGCAAAGTTGGGATATTGGGGTTGGAATTAAGTTTTGCATGTGTTCAAGTGTGTGAAACTTCAGTAATCAGATTGTGATTAGGAGACAAAATAGCCTTGGAGATCTGTGGGGGGGGGGGGGAGGGAGAGGGAGAGGGAGAGGGATTTGGGAGTCTTCTGCATACAAATGTATGCAAAACTCTGTTGGCTTAAGAAAACAGTAATGTTGGTGCTAACGAGCAAAAAAGGATGTGCCAAAATGGGGTTTGGGTGTCAAGGATGATTTGTGATGGATTGGGTAAATCAACTAAATGTAATAGTTTTTGATTAACAAAGCTTTTGACTCAGTTCATCATTTGTGGTTTATTTGTATACTGCAAATAAAACTATACTGGAAACACTAGGGCATTTTATGTTGGAGTAGAAAGCTGTTCTCAATTTAAAACATGCCAGCAACACTGTAATAAAAACAATTGATTTAAACAAGACATGCATTTTTCTTTTTTTCTTTTTTTATTTTGTGGGGCAATGGGGGTTAAGTGACTTGCCCAAGGTCACACAGCTAGTAAGTGTCAAGTGTCTGAGGCCAGATTTGAACTCGGGTATTCCTGAATCCAGGGCCAGTGCTCTATCCACTGCGCCACCTAGCTGCCCCCAAGACATGCATTTTTCAAGAATACAATATAAGCCATTATGATTCTGACTAGTTTTAAATTCATTATCCACTTTCCTCAATAGAACTAAGTATAACTTCCAAATAAAATAGGGAGTCAACCCAAAACATCTTATTAATCATTTGAGATACATGGATTACATCAAGCTACATGCCTTTGTTGATAAAACATAAATGCCAAGGAAAGACATACTAGTATCATGAGATCAAAGCTGAATGGGACAACCATATCTAAATCTATTAGCACACCTATATCAGTTTTCTCATGTTGCCCTCATCTTCCTGACAAAAAAACTTTAACCAACACATCAAAGAAGCCTGACGTCATACATCCTATGACTCTTTGAAGAAGTGGGGGGGAACTGAGCTTGATCATTGATAATTTAATAATTACAACAAAACTGAATGCTATTACGTGTATTATGTTCCTGTTTATACTAACTTCACCTTAAAATCAGTTTTTAGTAGGACATTGGAGAGAACACTGGACTTGGAGTCAAGAAGATCTACATTAAAAAAACAAACAAACCTGTTTACTCTGCCTTAGTTTGCCCAGGGTCACACAGCTAGTCAGTGTCAAGTGTCTGAGGCTGGATTTGAACTCAGGTCCTCCTGACTCCAGGACTGGTGCTCTATCCACTGCACCACCCAGCTGCCCCCGTTGACTCACTTATGACAGTGATGATCATAACAATAACAGTATGAGGAGATGATAAAACTGACATTTCATAGGACTGTTTCTATCTGATCTCCATCAGATGAGAATTATCTTCATTTATTCCCTGAAATAACTCTGATTAGAGTCAGAATCAATACCCCATTTCAAAGAGGAGGAAGTTACTTATTAAGTGACTTTCATAGCTAGAGATGAAATATGACTTATGATTTATTTCCTTTAAAAGTATTTTTTTCCTTATATTTCTCAAAAGGCAGGTTCAGGGAATTGAAACATTGCTTTGTTTTTTTGCCATTCGCCATTGTGATTGAACTCAGGGCTCAGGTATGTCAGCCATGGCTCTATACACAGCAAAAAAAAATTGTCTTTTATTGTAGGATGAGTAAAAACAAAATAGGAATTATTGTTGACAGATTCAGAACTAGATATCAAAGGGAGAAAATATGAATGACTGGTCATTTTTTTTAAAGGGGAGAAAAGTCTTTGCGGTATATTGCAAGATTGAAGACTATAATTAGTAATTGAAAAGGAATCCACAAACTATAATGGATCTGTAGGTAATAGTGTTGGGGGATAAAGAGTTTGTTGTTATATTTTATGATTACTGTGCAGGTGATTTTCACTTCAGTTAGCCATTAGTTTCAAACTCTTGTGCTCTTATTGTTGGCAAAACAAACCCTAATTATTGAAGTTTCACTTTAAATCTTCCCCTGGAAAAAAAAAAAAAAGATTGAATTCAGGTTGTCCTTGATTTTCTTTACAGTTTGTTCTTGCTGTGTGTGATTAAATGCTTATCTTCAAAAAGGAGATCCTCTTTTCCCATAGAACAGTGTGATCATTGGGAGTTGTGTTCCTGAACTTGGCATTCATTCCTTCAGCAAACATTTATTGAGCACTTACTTTTTTAGGAAATTCGGGGTGGGGAGATAAGAACATCCAAAAATGATAATTTCTGTCATAAAAGAGTTTGAGGAAATAGTACACACACACAAGTAGCTAACTGTACAAACAGGATTTGGCTACCTGGATCTTTTCAGAAGATCAGCACTTTTTATTAAAGTGACTTTGAGATGGATGGGCATTCCCTTGATTTCCAATTCTTTGCCACCACAAAGCAGAAAAAGGTTAGTTTATCTTCTAGATCCTTCATAGATTTCCCCTCTATAATTCTTATTTTCTTTAGGCCAAATATTCCCAACTTACTCATGGATTCAGGTCAGTTCCTTTACTCTCCTAGTTACATTTCTCTGTCAAGATCATCTCCTTAGAATTTGTTGCCCAGAATTAAATGTAGTGTTTGAATACTTGCATGTTTGTATGTATTTATGGTTTGTAAAACACATTTGATCAACCACTCCCCATTATACAGAGGAGGAAACTGAGGGGGTCAAATAACTACCTGTGTCTGAAGTGTCTGAAAATGGATTCAGAGTAGAGTAGAGCTGTTCATTTGTTTTCTGGACACTCATTCTTTTTTTAATCATAAAAGTATTCTATTATTTTCCAGTTACATGTAAAGATAGTTTTCAACATTTGTTTTCATAAGATTTTTAGTTCCAATTTTTTCTCGCTCCCCCTTCCCCAAGACAAAAAGCAATCTGATATAGGTTATATATGTACAATCACATCACAACACAAGGGAAAAACCTTAATCTGCATTCATGGAAATTTTGGGATTTTCTTGGATCATTGCACAATCACAATGTTGCTGTTACTCCTGGTTCTGCTCACTTCACTAAAGAGAACTGCTGTAAATATTTTTGTACATGTGTGTCCTTCTTTTTCTATGATCTCTTTGGGATATAGCCCTAGTAGTGGTATTACTGGGTCAAAGTCCCATAGCATAGTTCTAAATTACTCCAGAATGGTTGGATCACTTCACAACTCCACCAACAATGCATTAGTGTTCCAATTTTTCCTCAGCTTCTCCAACATTTATTATTTTCCTTTTTTGTCATATTAGCCAATCTGATAGGTGTGAATTTTTTTCATGATAACGTAACTAATGAATCCTGCATATAGTTTGTGAACTGAGTGATTATTCAGACTTCCCACCTTTTGCTGATGACATTCAATTTACATTTTTTTCTAAGGGTAGAATGCAACAGGTTTACAACTGTTCTAAACTTGATTGGTTCTTATATTTTATTATTGGTTCTAATAATTTCCTCTTTAAAATATGGATTGTAAATTTGTATGTACATACCCTCTTTCAGTCTGTCAATTCCCTGATACCATCCTCTTTTTATTCCATGTATCCCTCATGTCTTTGTCAGGATATTTCAAGCCCAAAAGGGCTTTTGATAAGCTTTTCTTATTCTTGGGGTTTAATTGAAGATCCAGGTCTAATGTCCACACTCTGTCTGATGATAATGTATTTCTATGACAGTTGAGGTGGTTGAGATTGGAGATTGATTCTCTGAAATGCATAGCATATTTCCTGTTATCAAGAAGTGTTTATATATATATTGGGGGGGGCAGGGCAATGGGGGTTAAGTGACTTGCCCAGGGTCACACAGCTAGTATCAAGTGTCTGAGGTCAGATTTCAACTGGTGCTTTATTCACTGTGCCACCTAGCTGCCCCTAAAAGTGTTACAATTTTACTGACATGGCATTTTCTGTTACCAGTGCTTTCTATTTTTGATATCTAAGAGCCTTTTATCCCTGTAAGATCTTACTTGCATCAGATTTTTTTTGGTCATATGTTTTTGTTAAATAATCAAACAGCATTTAATAAATAACCAGTATCACTTCCTTAAACAGGGACCTCTGAGCAGGGTCAAAAAGCAGGCTGGCCAGGCCCTCAGGCTTGAGCCATGGAATGTTAGAGCTAACGGGACCCTAGACATTCTCCAATCCAGACCCTGGTGTTTTCTACCCTGTTGCTGACAGAGTAGCTCTTTAGCTCCTGCTTTTTGCCTAATTTGTTTGAATTATTATCAGTTCCCACTATTTGAAAGTACATAGACATTACATTCAGACCTAAGTGCAACCCTTATGTTTTCTGAGTATTTTGGATCAATGAGAATTTGCTGTCACCATATTTGAAGCTAAATAAAGGTCCTTTGGCAAAAGCCTCACTTTGCTGGTATTTTTCTCTGCCTTGGGTTGGGGTTGGGGCTGAGACTGAGCCTTGTGGTTAAGCATGCTGCTGCTTTCTTTGATTTTGTTTACTTAACCCCAGTTTCATTGAGGCTGACCAATGGCTAATTATAACAAAGCATACTATACAGCACACATCATGAACATCATGTGTGGAGGAGACAAGGGCCCAGAAAATCATCTTTTATTGATGTGGAAAGTATGATGGAGCAGTTCTGTATTCTTTCCTGTTTTCCTCTGCCTTGTGATTGAGGTGAATTGTGTACTTAAAAAGTTCTTTGGTTACTTTCGTGAGGTAAGAGTTGTTACTTTGTACATGGGCAACAGGTAAACACGATTTTCAGCCTCACTCAGTGAGTGATCCTCCCAGCTTTTGAGATGTATCCTTAACCTTATCCTTAAAATACTTTCACACACACGCTTTTGTGTCCTTTCTTTAATTATCATCTTGGTAGTGGGACAGCTAGGTGGTGCAGTGGATAGAGCACAGGCCCTGGATTCAGGAGGACCTGAGTTCAAATTTGACATCAGATATTTGACACTTACTGTGTGACCCTGGGCAAGTCACTTAACCCCAATTGCCTCACAAAAAAAAATTATAATTTTGGTGAGATTGGAACACGGCTATTTTTGTTACTAGTAGATACATCTTTCTAGCCATAACATCACATACAAGGGCTATGGATATAGAGGCCCCGTGGTCTAATTATCCCATCTCTAGTCTTTTATACTCTCTGCCATCATTGATTTTTAATTGTTATTTTTTAATTTTCTAGCATTTTGATTGGTGGGGAGATATGTATGTATGGAGTATGGTGTGGGGACCAATTTTTAATTGGGGAGTGTTAGCTAAGCAGCTCGCCGCAATATTGGGGCAAGAAAGGAGACCAACAGCCTCCCTCAAAACAGAACAGGATTTTTTGTTTGTTTGTTTTGGCGGGGCAATGGGGGTTAAGTGACTTGCCCAGGGTCACACAGCTAGCAATTGTCAAATGTTTGAGGCCAGATTTGAACTCAGGTCCTCCTGAATCAAGGGATCCAGGGCCAGTGCTTTATCCACTGTGCCACCTAGCTGCCCCTAAAATGAGAACATGATAGGTTTTTTTTTGTTTTTTTGGCGGGGCAATGGGGGTTAAATGACTTGCCCAGGGTCACACAGCTAGTAATTGTCAAGTGTCTGAGGCTGGATTTGAACTCAGGTACTCCTGAATCCAGGGCCGGTGCTTATCCACTGTGCCACCTAGCCACCCCCAGGATTTATTTTTAACAAGAGCAAAAAAACACAAACAGGATCATTAGGATCAAGGGAAAGGAAATAAAATGGGGAAAGGGAAATTATACAACCTGAGAAAATACCACTGCCCAGGAATCAGCTCAGAATAAGCTGCAGGCCTTCCAGTGTCCACTAGAGTGCCCAATTCTCCTCCCCCAATCCCAGAAAAACCCCACACAGCCCCAGCCAATGGGATGGCCGCCCTGACAGTCACATGACTGCCCTCACTAGGCTTCCAATCATTATAATTTTGCCAGGCCCATGTAGGCCTCCACCAGTGGTGATGATGTGAGGTACCAGTGCCATGGCAACAACTACAACCAGTGGGTGGAGCACCGAGTGGTTTGCGGAGCCCCAGGCCCTGGATTATTAGCATTACACAACAAAACTTTCAGATTCCCTAAACTTTGGGGATTTTCTAAGGGATCTTTCTAAGATATGGCATTTCTTAAATTACTAGGCTAGTCTGGCTTTATATGGAGAGGGGCATTCATAGAATAGTTTGAGTCATAGGACCAGCTCTTCTCTCTATTACCTATGGAGGATTTTTTTTTTTTTGGTGGGTAGTGTCACACAGCTAGTAAGTGTCAAGTGTTTGAGGCCAGATTTGAACTCAGGTCCTCCTGAATCCAGGGCCAATGCTTTATCCACTGTGCCACCTAGCTTCCCTCTTTCTATTACCTATGACCTTGGGTAGGTCATTCGATCCCTTTGGCCTCATTTGTAAAATAAGGCCAAAATACTACATGGTCTCTTATTGCTCTAGGTCTGCAAACTTAGCTGTGGTTACAGTTAAACTAGTCAGAACTCCTGTATCTTGGAGTCAAGTAAATCATCACTGTACACAAGTTTCTTTTCTGGCTTTTCCCTTTGATCCTATTTCTCCAGCTCTTTAAGAAATGAAATGCTGCTGCTCTGCTCCCTTCACAGTTCATGGAGAATTGGGATCCCTGTGGCTCCAGGTCTGTTTAGGAAATCTTAATTAGGAGTGGTGATTAACCTACAGTAAGCATTTTCTAGTAGGTAATTAAAACATTTTTTTCATCCCTATTCACCTATTTTGTAATTTCTTTAACACATTGTTTGCTTCTAGTGCACCATGTACTCTATACGTGGTGATACTGCAGTGGTAATGCAGGTATCCCCTGCAGCAGTTGCCAGTGCTGTGGAAACAGTGTGTTCAGCCAGTTTAGCAGTATTTAATGTGATCTTTGGGCTTTTAGCTTTCTCATCAGTTACTAGACCTGACAGTTTTTATTAGTACACTTTAGGGAGCACCAAAAGCGTTTAGTTATACTTCATTGTTGAAAGTATCAATGTGGATTTGAGTGTCTGATGAAGTCTGCCAAGCACAGATTGGCAAATGATTCCACCTACTTCCTGGCAAGTGGCTAATTCCAGACATAGCTCCCACTCCACCCCTACTGTAGTGACAGAATTACTGAGAAAGCCTAACCCTAGGTAGAGAGGCAATGGGGCAAGATGGTGAGGGTGTGACCTTTGGAGAGCAGAAGAAATTGTTGAGCTACACTTACCAGAGCAAAAGGAGAATGAAGGAAGTCGGTGAATCAAAATTGAAGGTGAGGAGCCAATTTAGAAGCTCAAAGAGTATTCACTTTTTACAAAACAATGGTTTGTGGCAACTCCTAGAAAATATTCTTATTTCCATCTTGAAGATGCAAGTTAAATACAAGTGCACACAGGTATTGAGTGGCTTGAATAGCCCTTGGGTGGAAATATGGGTGAGGGAAAATTCATACCAAAAAATCTACTTCTGATAAAGTTTCTGACAACAAAGTTTGCTTTATGCCAAGCTCCTATGTTCTTGACTTTCTGTAAGTAATTCCTGTGTTATAATTCTGGAGAAAAATTATGAGTTTGTGCTGACTGGGAACCATTATCATTATATCTAACATCAGTTCAGTTCCTAATCTCTTCATGACTGTCATGTTTGCCATACAAGCCATTCTTGTTACTTCTGAAGGCCCTGACTCCACCCCTTTCATTTTCAGCAGGTGACCTTGTCCTGTACCTTTTTCATCTATTGTGAACTCATTCTCCTTCCCTAACATTTATGTCTAAACTCATCTTGGCCTACATTTTTGCTATGCTTCTCCATTTCTTCCTCTACCAACACGAGAGGGCTGATGTAGCTTTGAGGAAGGATGGAAAGGTTTGCCTCTTGTGTAACAAATTTGTAGTGGTCTCAGCACAGATTTCATTCAGTACTATGTGTGAGGCTTGGCAGAGGAAGATTGGTGATGATAAGGGTGTAAAGAAAGAGGTACCATTACAATGGTAATGGTAGCTCTAGAAAGGGGGAGCCTGAGTGAAGAAGCTTGCTGCTTTTGTGACCTTTAATGTTAAACTCTGGGCAGTTTCTTTAGAAGCGTAGTCCCCTTCCCCGCTCTTAAAAGTTATAAAAAATGATGGTAGGAACATTTCTTATTTTTATGACCTGTCCACTCCCCCTCCCCCCATTACAAAAAAAAAAACTGTTTTCATGTCTTGAGAGATTATAGGAGAAAAAAAGTGGTTATAATTATACAGAAAAAAAGTGATTTTGATTATACAGAAAGGCACAAACACAAATGGGGGGGAGGTATGCTTTGCAGATAGTTTCTCTAGAATGAGTTCCATGTCCTATCTGAATCTCTTAGAAAAAATTAAGTTTTTTGCATTTCTTTCAAGGAAACAAAACAGGAGCTGTGTGAGAAGATTTAGATTTAAAATACAAACTCCTAGATTTCAAAGAACTAAAAAGCTTTAACTTCTCTAGAGAAAAAAAATAGGGTGGATAAAATGTTTGATTTTAATCTTTGTCTCAACAACAAAAAAAAGAGTTCTCAGTTTTAAGATCTACAGTTCATAGTGCCTTGGGGGCACTTAGGAACTTTAAGTGACTTACTTTCCTACACACCTAGAATGTGTTTGGGCACTGGACTTGGATTTTCTGTCTCTGCTGTTCCTCTCCAACTAACAGGGAGTATACTGATATACATTTGCCAGTATTGATGTAGCCAAATACGACCATTCATTGCACAATGATTATGTTCATAATTGATGCAGGAGCAATGACTACAGAAGAAAAAATTGATAAGATTAGCTGGTGGTTCTCAGCTTGGTGGTCCACACCAAGCATGTCTTCATTCTTCTCCAGGATATACTCGACTGCAGATTTTCTCTACCATGCCCATGCCCTCATGAGACCTTCCCCCTCACTCACCCATCCCCCTTCTCTTTTAGAATGTGAGCTCCTTGAGGGCAGAGATTGCATCTGTTTCTCTTCTCAGTTTACCTGCCATACAGTAAACATTTAATAAATGCTGGCTGAACATTGCTCATTTTGTAAATTTAATCAGAATAAACTTTTATAATAAATTGGAGTTTATATCTTTGTGAGAGATTGTTATTTGCTTAACCATGATGGATTAGTTACTAGTGAGTGTGCCACAGGAATAGAAAGGCAGATTGGTGTTTATATACAAAGGATGTTGCCTTCTAAAAGTCCCACCTAGGCAACTTTGACCACATCTGTAGCTTGCATTGATTTGACTTTTTTCTATTATTCCTTGTACGCAGCTTTTTATTAGCGTGTCAAATACAGAAGTTGAATTCTGCAAAAAATAAAACCCAGGTCATATTTATGCTAGGTTATTCCTTTCAGACATTCTATTGATGCCAGATCATCCCTTGAGAATTTCACAATTGAAAAGTCCTTCCTCGGAGGTCCAAGTCTCCCTAAGAATCCTCTTGAAAATCTTTCTAGTTATTTGTTTAGGATGTCCTCGCAGGCCAAGCAGTTCTTACTTGAAGACTAAATCTTATCCAGACTGGATAGCCTCAGTTCTTCAGCACTGAGTACGGTATTCCAGATGGTGTCTAAATGGGCTCGTTCATTGAAGCTGTGATTTTCCTGCTGTAACCTAAAACAGAATCCACTTTGGGCATGCTCGACTGCCCAGTCACATTATAGACTTGAATTTACATTTCACTAAATCTTCTCAGATCTTACTCTTTCTCTCTATTATTTTTACTTTTACTAGATTTGGCCCAGAATTCTTGCCTAAAAAGATCTTTTTGAAACCTATCTCTGCCATCCCTTTGTACTAACTTTACCTGTTAGCTTTGATCTGCAAATTTTATAAATATGCCACTTATACCTTGAGCAGAAAGGCCTTGGAAATAATGTACAGGACCAAGCACTTGTGGGGCACTCTGCCATGTCTTCCAAACTGACATTAAAAACCACTTAAATCTGGCCATTCATTTAGTTCCAAATTCATCTACCTATGCTATAGTATAGCTTCCTTCTTCCATCTCTTAAGAATAGCACAAAAGACTGTCAGATGCTTTGTTCGAATCCAGGTAAACTCTCTATGTTGAACATTCCTCAGAGCTACTATTCCAATCTTGTTAGAAAAGGTAATGAGTTAATCTTTGTTCATGATTTTCCTTTTCTGCATGGGTACTAATTAGTACTTTGTCTATACATGGACTTGAAATCAAGCTCAAATATATGAGTATATTGTGTAAAGAGACTTCTCTTTTGTCCCTTTTTTGCACATCAAGTTTTGACCTTCCTTCTCTACTCCTGCAGAGGCAGTGTGTCACCTTACACAGGGCTACCGGTTGAGGGAGATGAACAGGGTTCAAATCCTACCCACACCTGTCTGACCTTGGACATTCAATCAGCAGATATTTATTAAATGCCTGCTGTGTGCCAAACATTGTGTTAGGGGCTGTGAATACAAGCGCGCGCGCGTGCGCGCGCACACACACACACACACACAGAATGGCATAATGCTTATTTTCACAGCGCTTATTAGGAGAAACAATATGTACATAATAACAGAAGAACAAATACAAAATTAGTATGAGAACTGGAAAGAGTAAGGGCACACTAGTAGTTGAGGAGGGAGAAGGTCTGGTGTTTGGTTTTTTTAACCAGTTAAAAAAGTCCATTAGGTAGTGATTAAAAAAAAATGTCCAATCTCTGTTCCACCTACCTTATACAATCAACTATTTACATAGGCTCATAACACTCCTTTGCTCTACAGATTGGATTCAATTACTACTTGATATGTTTATTAATACCTTCCACAAGATAGGTGATCCAGTGCACCATACTTTTTCTCACTTGACCCGTGACCTTCCAAGCTGCTCAGTGACCACATTGGACTCCTTCATCCCCCTTGTTTTTCCTCCTGCTGTGTAAGACCCTAAAATAATTGGTCATATCATCTCACGCCTGCAGTGGTAGTTTAATATCTCTCCCCCCCACTCCAACATGAAGTATGTTGGTTTCTCTAGGACACCCTTTTCATCCATGGAAGGAATTTCAGACCACTTCCCTATTTCCCAGCTCCCCTTTCTAGGTTCTCTTATCTACCTGGATTCTCATGACATTCTTCTGTCTTGATTCTTTTTCTCCTTAATGTGCTGATCCTTCTTGGTCATCTTTTTGCACGATCATTATTCATGACACACTCCTTCCTCTGCTACATATTGAGTTCTTAGCTCTCTCCTGAGCTCCAGTTCCACATTTTCTTTTCTTTTCTTTTTTTTTTTTTGGTGAGGCATTTGGGGTTAAGTGACTTGCCCAGGGTCACACAGCTAGTAAGGGTTAAGTGTCTGAGGCTGGATTTGAACTCAGGTACTCCTGACTCCAGGGCCGGTGCTCTATTCTGCCATCTAGCTGCCCCAAGTTCCACATTTTCAACTGACTCTACTCGCAGCTTCCTTAGAAATCTCAAATTTAACACGCCCAGAATGGAATTCTTTATCTTTTCTCAAATGCCCCCTCTTCCTCTAACTATTGTTGCCTATTTGGGTAATTTTTGGCAAAGATGCTGGAGTGGTTTGCCATTTCCTTCAGTAGCTTATTTTACAGATGAGGAAACTGAGGCAAACGGGGTTAAATAACTTGCCACACAGCTGCATCTGAACTCAGGAAGAATGAATATTCCTGACTCTAGGCCTAAGCACTCTATCCACTGTATGACCTATGTACCCTTCCCTCTAAGTAACCTCCTTATTTCTATTGAGACTACTCTAGGATTGCAACCTACTAGGCATCTTTCATTCTTTTTTTTTTTTTTTTTTTTTTTGTGAGGCAATGGGAGTTAAGTGACTTGCCCAGGGTCACACAGCTAGTAAGTGTTAAGTGTCTGAGGCTAGATTTGAACTCAGGTACTCCTGACTCCAGGGCCGGTGCTTTATTCACTGCGCCACCTAGCCACCCCCCATCCTTCATTCTTTATTCTCTTTCACTCTCTCCCATCCCTCTTCCTTATCCAATAAATTGCCAACTCATGTTCTTCACAGGGTATTGCAGCTTGGTTTTTCACTTTCTTAACCCCTGCCACATTTATCCCTTTCTCCTCTTTCACTGTAGTTCAGGCCCTAATCACTTCTCCCCTGGACTACTCTCATAGCCCCCAATTGGTTTTGCTGTATCTAGTTCCTCTTAGCACAGTGGCCAAGGTGATAGTCGTAAAGGTTAGGCCGGGTTGTGTCATTCCCCTTGATCTAGAATATCGTTCCACTTTTCTCTTTGTAGTAACAATAATAACAACATTAATTGCTGGCATTTATACAGTGCTTTAAAGTTTACAAAATGCTTTACAGATATATTCATTTGATCCTCATTCCAATGCTGGGAGGTAGATGTTATCATTATCCCCATTTTACAGTTGAGTAAACTGAGGCAGACAGTTAAGTGACTTGCTCACAGAACTATTAAGTGCATGAGGCCAGATTTGAACTCTTCCAGATTTCCAAGTCTAGTATTTCAAATTCACTATTAGCTTCTTTTAAAAACACTTCCCAAGGGGCAGCTAGGTGGTGCAGTGGATAGAGCACTGGCCCTGGAATCAGGAGTACCTGAGTTCAAATTTGACCTCAGACACTTAACACTTACTAGCTGTGTGACCCTGGGCAAGTCACTTAACCCCAATTGCCTCACTAAAAATAAATAAATAAATAAAAACACTTCCCCATCTGGCTTCAGGTGATCTTTATAGGTTGATTAATGGGGGCCCTATTGCCTTTCAAGGCTCAGCTCAAGTGCCATTTCTTTCAGGAGACCTTTACTGTTTCCCATAGCTGTTACTGCCCATCCTCAGTATTTTTATGTGGTATGCATACCATATTCCCTTGTTTATGAACATGTTTTATCCCAGAGAATGAAAGCTCCTTGAGAATTGTGATTGAGATGTTTCAGTTGTTTTGACTTTTTTCTGGATCAGATTTTGGAGTTGGAAAGAAACGTTTAGGTCACCTCATCTGATCCCCTCATTTTATTCATTTGGACACCAAAGTTTCAGAGGTTGTGACTTGACAAAAGTCAAATTCGACACAGACTCGGAGTTTTCTTTATCATACACTCATCGAATGGACATCTAGCTTTTGCTTAAAGAATTTGGTGATGTGGAATCACTCAAAACTCATTGTTCCCCCTTCTTAACAATAGGCTATTTTTATTCTCCCTCTCCAGCCCATGTTCTCTTTCATTTTGATCAGATCTTGTTGCTTCTGTGAGACCCTGCTCACATTTGCCTGTTCCAAAAAATATTCCTTGGCAAAATTCTTTCTTCACCCTTTGAACTTTTATGCCCCTGAATTGTCAATTACTCATGTGGCCTTATGGCATTTTTTATGTTGTCCTGAACTGATATTTAATATTATTTACAAATTTATATATTTTTGTTTTTAACCACCTGCATTTGATGTCGCTTTCCTTCTTTCTTCCCTTAATGAGCTGTAATGTTTTCTAGTTTGGGAGACAGGTACACTATAGCTTAGTTCAGGTCACTAACATTTATATTTATCTGTTTATCTTTATGTATTGAAATTGTAAAAAACTTTTAAAAGTTTCTTACAATAGATATTAGGGCCACTTTGTATTAGAAAGAGCCAGGAATTTGGAAGTTGGAGGACCTGAATTCAGAGAGGAGGCTTTGATACTGAGTGGCAAGTCCATTGACCCTTAGCTTGGTCATTATCAAATGATTAATGTACAGTACATGAGCTCTAGGAACCCTGCAAACTATAAACATGATCCTTCAATATAAGTCCATTATGATCAAGTGCCTGAGACGGGGAGAGAGTAAAATCTCTGGGGTAGGATGATATCTTCCAGCAAAGCAGGAGTGATAATGCTTAGAGATTGTGGGGAGTGCTGTACCTTAGAGGTCCTTTCCACCGAAGACACTTGCTCATTCTGTATTCTCCTTGGTTACGGATAATTCATGTCTTTGGAATCCTTGCCTAATAAAATAGTAATATCTTTGTGTCATTTTACCACTTTCTTCACCACCTTTGTAAATAACTTTGACTGTAAAATACAGTAAAAATATAGGTATGTTATTTACTATTTGGAATTTTTAGTGAAAGCTTCAATTGATCAGTCATTAAGTGTTTGCTGTGTGACAACCCCTGCTCCCAAGGAGCTTACATTTCTATTTGGATTCTAGAGTGCGTCTGTTACAGTAGATAAAAACAAAACTCAAAGTGATCTGTATTTCCATGTTAAATTGTTTTTGTTGGACGTGTTTGCTTTCCAAAATTTAGGAAGAAATTTAATAATTCACTGACATGGGGGTATGTCTCTAAACTTTTTAGTAAAATTTAAAAATAACACACCTATCAAGCCAAGATGTCAAGTATTTTCTTCATTTCCTTTTGAAAGGTTAGAGTTTAAACAATTATTCAGATGATTAGGTTTGAGTCTTTCATAGTTTATTTTGTCATTTTTCTTCCCCATGTCCCTGATATGACCCAGCTAGTTATACTAACTGCACCATTATTTCCTGATCAGTGGATTCAGTCTATTTCTGTTTCATTTATTTTATTAATAGCAATATATTGAATTTTTGACATAACTTTCTACTAGTGACTGTAAATAATGAAACAGTGTATTTAATAAGCCCTCAGAAAGCATTCATTTAATAGGAAGCTGTGGAATTCTGGCTCTCAATCTGGCTTTAGATTTCATATAACTTTAGTCTCTCTAGGCCTGTTTTTTCCCTTATTCTTAAAATGCTGTGGGGTGGGGGGGTGGGGTGGGTTGGGTTGGATTAGTTGATCTCATCACAGGTCTATTTGGTGATTCTCCTGCCTGAGTTGGGAGTGGCATGTTGAAAAGTATTGTCCAATTAATATGAAAGGGATACAGTCCAGGAAACTCAACTGTATTTATAATTCCTTAAAATTCTTGTAAAATATGCATCCTTAGTATTTAGTGTGTTCTTTGGCCAATACCAGCCCATCATAAGCTTGGAGATTTTGAGCTAAGCCAATCTCTAAAGCCCAGAGCCATCTATGCTTTCTCATGTTTAATGTTATTTAAATATTTACAGGCTTATTTTATGCCTGGCACTGTGCTGAGCTCTTGCCATACAAAAGAAAGCGAATTATCCAGTTATTCTCTCTCTTTCACCAACTTTATTGTCCAGCCAAACCATTTTAATTACCATGACTAGAATGTAGTATTTCGGGGTGGCTAGGTGGCGCAGTGGATAGAGCACTGGCCCTGGAGTCAGGAGGACCTGAGTTCAAATTCAGCCTCAGACACTTAACACTGGCTGTGTGACCCTGGGCAAGTCACTTAACCCCAATTGCCTCACCAAAAAAAAAGAAGAAAGAAAGAACGTTTAAAAAGTCTTTTTAAAAAAATGTTGTATTTCCTCACTTTCTCCTCTTGGAATGCATAGCTTCCTTCAAGTTCCCACTTCCTGTGGGAAGCCTTCCCTTTCGTTACTCTCAGCCTAGGTGGCGCAGTGGATAGAGCACTGGCCCTGGAGTCAGGAGGACCTGAGTTTAAATAGTTCACCTTCTGACCTCATTCTACTGAAACTGCCCTCTCTAAAGTCACCAGTGGCCTTTTCTCATTCCTTACTCACCTGAGCCTATCTTTGTTGGTCACTCCCTTGATACAGACTTCTCTAGGCTTTCTTCACTTTTTCGGTTAAGATTGGGTTATTGTGCCGGCTCCCTCAGCCTCCTTTTCTGGACACTCATTCAGATCAAGCCTTCTAACTATAGGTGTCCCTCAGAGCTCTCTCCAGAATCCTCTTCCTCCATACTACTTTGCTAGGATTTCATTACCATCTCTTTGCTGATAATTCTCAAATCTTGCCCAGGGTCACATAGCTAGTCAGTGTCAAGTGTCTGAGGTTGGATTTGAATTCAGGTCTTCCTGAATCCAGGGCCAGTGCTGGGCCACCTAGCTGCCCCCTCCCCCAACTTCTTTGACCTCCAATCTCCAATCTCCAGCTTCCTTTCAGACTTGTCTAATTAGATGTTGATGCCCAAGCGCCCCTCCCCCCAAATTTCCCTCTCCTACCTTGTTTATTATTGTAGAGAGTGATGCCATCTTCCCAGTCCCTTCAAGCTCACAAGCCTAGGAATCTTCCTAGAAGCTTCACTATCTTCAACCTCCCCCCCCCCCTCCCCAAGCTGTTGCCAAAGACCTTTTCACTTTTGCACCATTTCTCGAGTACTCCCCCTTTTGTCTTCTGGCACTGCCCTAAGTCTCATAGTCTCATCACCTCAGGTCTTTCCCCCCTCCAATCCCTCCTCCATGTACAGCTTCAGCCATGTTATTCCCTTTATTGAAAAGCCAGTGGCTCCCTGTTGCTTTAAGGATTAAGTGCAAAATCCATTCAAACCCCGTTCAAAGACTTATATTATTACTTAGCCTCCTCCTACCTTTCCAGTTACTCCAGACATGTCCTCTGTGATCCAGTGAGACTGGCTTCCTGGCTCCACTGTGCACACAAGAATCCATCTCTCAGCTCTGGATATTTTCTCTGGTCTTTCTCCACGCCTGGAATGCTTTCTCTCCTTAGCCTGGACTACAGACCTCCCTGGCTTTCTTTAAATCCCAGCTAAAGTCCCGCCTTAATTTCTGGTGCCTTCCCTCCATTTATCCTCTATATAGTTTGCTTTGCATATGGTCTTGCCCCATTATAATGTAAGCTCCTTAAGGGAGCTTGTCTCTTTTTGAATCTCCCTGTATTTAGAAAATGGTAGACACTTGGTAGTACTTAATGTTTGATTGATTGATCCTTTTATGTATGCGCGCGCGCGCACACACACACACACACACACACACACACACACACACACACACACACACACACACACACACACACACACACACCCCCTTCTGTTGTTTTGCTTAGTACATTCACCACCTTCCAGTCTTTATTTTATTTGTTTAAGGTCCAGACCTGTGACTTTATGGAGGTAGAGAACACTTTGATGTAGGAGGCAAAAGGAGGTTAAGAGAAAAACCTAAGGTCCAAGCTCTAATTCAGATATGAGCTCTAAAAGGGAGTCAGACCCCAGTTAATGGATAACTTATACTAGGTTCTTGTACCCACAGGAATCAGTGTCCATAATGGGAACAGAGGGAGAGAAGCCATGATGACCTTAGACTAAAATGACAACCTATAAAAATTCTAAAGAAAAATGGTTATATTTTGAAACTAGCCATGGGAATCAGTAAGAGACATGCGCAGAAAAGGCCAAATTTGTCCCCAGATTCACCTTATGACATGTAAACCCCCAAAACACACCTCCACTGAAAAAGGTCCCCGCCCCGGGGGTTGGCTTAGGACCCCAGGAACTCCAAATTAGGATAAGCCCTCCCCTGAAACACCCCTAGGTGGAGAATATTATAATGGAAGGACAGGCCCTCCCCTGTACCTCCCCAAGGTGGAGATTATTATAATGAGACTGATAATCAATTTATCTACACTATGAATAAGACTGTTATCTTTCCTTTCACTATTTGAGAGATAGCTTTCCAATATTCTGGTTCTCTCCCTTAGTCACTCTAAGTATTGGGATAAAACTTAGGAAACTGAGTCACTGAGTCTTGTCATTCTTTTGTGACTCACAATCTGACCCCAAATTCCAGCCCACATCAACTTGATGAGAAGATGTCTTCTCCTAATGCATATCACCCAACCCTTGTGATGTTTTAGTGTTAGTCACCTAGAGCCCTGAGAAATCTGGTCCTAGAAAGGCATCTTAGAG
Source organism: Dromiciops gliroides (assembly GCF_019393635.1). Taxonomy (NCBI): domain Eukaryota; kingdom Metazoa; phylum Chordata; class Mammalia; order Microbiotheria; family Microbiotheriidae; genus Dromiciops; species Dromiciops gliroides. The sequence continues at coordinate 261,444,836 of NC_057866.1, forward strand.
TGGCCATCTGCTTTCACCCCCTCATTTTATAGATTCAATTATTAATTAAATCAACATTGATTAAGCTCCTACTATGTGACAGGAATTAAGTGTTGGGGATACAAAAAGGGACAATTAAACTGAGGCTGAAATGGGGGAAAGGTGGGGTGTGTAAGTAAAGGAATTTGGCCAGAGCAGAGTCAAGCCCTCACAGCATAGCTGGCGGAGGCTTTGGCAGGGAGATCTTGGCTCTGCCCTTCATCTTGTATGCAATAGGTATGACAAATGCTAATTGGATTGAATTTTTTCATCTGTGTACCTTGTACTCATTATTTGAACAGTTTGGTGATGTATGTAGTGGATAGAATGCCAAGGCTAAAGTCAGAAAGATGCATCTCTCTGAGTTCAGGTCTTGACTTCAGACATACATGAAGAGTTGAATATGACTAAAATAACTGAACAACAAAGGATTATGCATAATATTATCATTTTAAAAATTTCTCCTAGAGAAGTTGTACAGTTATAGTTGAGAATATGCCTAGTGAGTCTGGGTTTATTTGCATATTCATCATCTTTGTAATTAGGAATTTTATTAATGTGGGTTTTTGTGTGTTTTTTTTGTTTGTTTGTTTTTTTTCTTTTTCTTTCAGGTGGAGTCATTCATTTTAGATCAGGATGATTTGGAAAATCCAATGCTGGAAACTGCTTCCAAGTTACTTTTGTCTGGTACAGCTGATGGTACAGACCTCAGAACTGTAGATCCTGAAACACAGGCTAGATTGGAAGCTTTACTTGAGGCTGCAGGTACGTGTTTGAATCTTGTATTAACTCTTGGATATATGTAATAATAACATCCTTTCCCCTTTCTAATCAAACTTTTAAATTCTGTTCTTTTTCCGTAATATTTTGGTCATCAGCATATTATACTCATAGGGATTGAAATGTACTTTGATTTTTATTTTGAATTGGTGCTTTTAAAAATTTGCTTTGTAGAAAGTAAAAGCATAGGATGTCAAATCTTTTATAAAATAATGGTAAACATTTTTGGTAGAGGAAAAATCCTAGCTGAATATCTAAAGAAAACTGAAACAAGTATATGTTTGAGCAAAGTGAACAAAGCAATTCAAGCTACTTAATGACCGATAGCTGTGTCAATATGAAGGATGACTGACATAAATACTGGCTTTGAGTGATCATCTTTCAAGGCACTGCCTAATATTGTTTATTAATTCTCAAAAAAAGTTATATATATTTTGGACTCTTGATTTTCTTCCTTAAAGGGACCTCTTCTAGATCAAAATTTCACTCTGAATGAAGACTCTTCAAATCTTCAATTTATAGTCTTAGAAGGTCTCTGCCTGACTGCTCCTCTTTTTGCAGATTATTCCATTAAATTGTAGCTTGCCTTTCTCTTTGGAGGGCCACACTGACTTTTGATCAATTGTGTTTGTGTCTAAGTAACTCTAATTTCACTTGTTTCTGCTTTCGATGTTTCCTGATTGATCTGGTAAATCACCATGAAGGAATTGGCAAATTATCTACTGCTGATGGTAAAGCCTTTGCAGATCCGGAAGTGCTCCGGAGGCTGACGTCCTCTGTTAGCTGTGCCTTGGATGAAGCGGCTGCTGCCCTTACCCGCATGAGAGCTGAGAGCACGGCTAGTGCTGGCCCCACTGACAAGTGAGTGAATCAAGGGCCGGCTTGCACGGACTCTGTTAGAAGCAGCCTAACTGAATACACCTGGGTGATTATTTTTGTTAACATTCAAATACACTGTGACTTAAAGTTGTGTGGAAGAGTGGATTTTTGAACACTAAGGGGGCATGTAGAGAGTACCTTTTTTCTTTCACATAATTTCTTACACCAGAAGGTTCCACTTTTATTCCTCTTAGTCTGCAGCTAAATATTTTTCTTAAGGAACAATCAATTGTAGATGTATTTTCTAATAATAACCTTAAAAATGTTGGAAAAGTGGTAGGAGGTTTTGAGAATAATTAAAAATAGCCAGTATGGAAGGAAGGAAGCATATTAAAACGTCCTTTTTAGTTTCTGTAGCAATTTTGCGGACTGGTATTACTCTAAAAAACCCCTCCCTGGCTGAAAATGGGTTGGGTGGAGTACCGAGAGCCCGTTCTGGAGCTGTGGTTAAGGACAGGTAACCCAAATTTAGATAAGAGTTCTTTGGGTTTTTATCCTTCTAAAGGACAATCTTAGGAATGAAGCGCCTTGCCCCACCTTACTATTCCAAAATGATGTTAATGATTGGTATGTTGGGGGTGGGGGAGAGAGGGGAAGAGAAAGGCCTTTTTCATTCCTGGAAGGGTGTGGTCAAGCAAGGAGCCTAATCATCTGTTCGTTATATTAAGAGGCTAGGCTCTTTACTGTACTTGGTACTCCAGTCCCTTCCCTCAAAGGAGCATACGTTCTGAGGAAATAGCATGGGAACAAATACTTACAGACAAGAGATAAGGTAACTTGGAGGGAATAGCATGGGATATGGTACTTGCCTCAAAGGGTGGGATTTTAGCAGAGACATAAAAGAAGCTGGTGCAGTCAGGAGGCGGAGAAGGAGAGAGAGGATTACAAGCCCCAGAGTCAGTCAGTGAAAATACTATGAAGACTGGAAAGATAGGAGGCCGGGGTATGAAGGGGCCCTTAGAAGCGAAAGCTAAGGATAGCCAGGTAGTATAGTGCAAAGCTTCTTAATCCATGGGCCATGACCCCATTTGGGGTTGTGTAATGGGGGAGTGTTGAGAAAAATTTGGAAACAGTAAAAGGTTACGTGTAACTTATACCTATGTACTCGGGGTTGTATAAAAATTTCTCTGGCCAAAAGGGATCTTGGGTAGAAAAAGTTTAAGAAGCCCTGCTATAGGGGCAGATAGGTGGCACAGTGGATAGAGCACTGGCCCCGGATTCAGGAGGACCTGAGTTCAAATTTGACCTCAGACACTTGGCACTTACTAGCTGTGTGACCCTGGGCAAATCACTTAATTCCAATTGCCTCACCATAAAACCTCCCCAAAACAAAAGAAGCCCTGGTATAATGGAAGATTTATCTTCATAAGTTCAAATCCAGACCCAGACACTTACTAGCTGTGTGACCCTGGGGAAGTCACTTAACCCTGCTTGCCTCAGTTTCCTCATCTGTAAAATGAGCTGGAGAAGGAAATGGCAAACCACTCCAGTATTTTGCCACAAAACCCCAAATGGGCTCATGGAGAGTTGGACACAACTGAAAAAAAAAACCAAACTACTGAACAACAAATTAAAAGCTAAAAAAAGGAATTATATTTAGTGCTGAAGGTAATGAGTCACTGAAGTTTATTGAATTGGGGGGTTGGGGTGGGGGAGTGCGACATGGGTGTGTAGCTGAGTAGAAGGAGGCCAACCAACATGGTACTGCACTAGTGCAGGCATGAAGTGATAAGCTCTTTCATCAGCATGGTGGTATGGAAGGAGAAAATATGGGACCCTGTCTAGGGTGGTGGCAGCCTGGTTCTTCCCCTTTCCAGCTACACTAACAATTTGATTGATTCACATTTGAACTTTCTGTTACAGGAAGCCCAGTAATCAGTTTTCCTTTTCTGGTGCGATTTTACCCCATTGATCGATCTAGGTAAAGGATGTAGACTGAGGTTGATTGGCATGTGCTCTGAGGACCCGAATATAAACGAAATCTCCACATTCAGAGGAGAGGAGGAGGGCAGGCTTCCAGCGTGCGATCTGCACAGACAAACTGGTGATGTCTTTGCCCTTCAGTTTGGCGATTTACTTTGTTTGACCACCAGTCTTGTGAGATTTCTGGGAACCGAGGCTGTGAAATTATCTAGCAGTGGCAGTGTCAGAGCAGAGAAGGAGGCGTGTATATATGAAATATATTACGAAGGTAGAATCGATGGAATTTGGAAGCAGACTGGATGTGAGGGAGTAACAGATTGAGTTTCACACCTAGGTTGCTAGTGTGGATGACTTGAGAGATTGGTGGTGCCTTCCACAATAACTGGAAAAGTGAGACCAGTAGAGGGTTTTTGAGTGGGGGAAGATGTGAGTTAAGTTTTGCATGTGTTTTGTGTTAGATGTCTTTAGGATATCCAGTTCGTGAAGTTCACTGTGCAGTAGGATATGACTGGAACTCTGGAGAGAGATTAGGAATGGATAAATTGATCTGAGAATCGTGTATGATAATTGAATCTTTGGGGAACTGTGTTTTAATGTTGTGATCTTTTCCTTGTTCAAGATTCTTATTAATGTTACCTCAGATCATCTTGGGTTAGAGAGAAATATCAGTGGTCAATGGGCAACTCTGCCCATTGGCATATCTCTCTAAGCCAGAAATTGTTTGGATATTACATTAGTATTAAAAAATTATTTGTCTTATGCAGAGAACAGCATTGATATTTATTCTTCAGTACTTGGAATTTTTTCTCCTCAGTCTATCAGAATCTTTTGCTACTCTGATGAAAGTATAAAAAAGGATTGTTGAATAGTTTACCCATTACAGATGGAACTTTTCCTCTTAACCCCTGGATCACTATCCTATTTATTTAGTTTATCCTATTCTTCTCCTTGAATAGTTTTGCCTTCCTCGTTTTAGCATTGTTTCTCCTTCCTGGTTTAACATTTAGAGGTCACTGCCCTGCCATAAGAATGATATAACTCTGGGAATCCTTGAATATAGTGCCTGCTGGGATTGTCAAGATTGAAGGGAGGGCAGGGGAAATCAAAGACTTTTGTAGGGTACGTTATAGTGCTGATTCAAGTAGGTGGAAAACAGTATCAAGATTTTATGAGTATTAAGAATAACATAAATTGCGCACCCCCTATATTTTTGTTTAACAAAATTGATCAAATAATAAGTGTAAAATTTATTCAGCTTAATGTTTGTACTGATTTAATAGCCTCTGGAATACCAGCCTTTTATTTATAGACTTAAAACAATTCACCATTTGCTGGAGTCTATGAATTATTAATTTGTTACATTAAAGTAAGCCTTGCATATAGGGATTTTATTTCACATGTAGTTGCCACACATTAAAATTGATTGGAGACCCTTAGGAGAAGATTTGGTTGCAGATAGAGGAAATGTGACATGTCTTGATTAGGAAATGTTGGCCTCATGTTTTTTAAAGAAAGAACCAGGTCATGGTAGAATGTGCAGCATTCACAAACTGATTGTGATCTATGGTCTGTCTAATTTGGGGAAAATAATGTATTTCTGGTCAGAAATTCTCTGTATGTTTTCTGTATAGTGAAATTCTGAAATTTCCTCTCCTAGTCGCAGTTTGGCAGAAGCCTGCTCAGAAGGAGACGTAAATGCTGTGCGAAAGTTGCTAATTGAAGGGCGAAGTGTGAATGAACACACAGAAGAAGGGGAAAGCCTTCTTTGTTTAGCTTGCTCCGCGGGATATTATGAGCTTGCACAGGTTGGTACACTGACAGATAATAGATTATCATTTTGTTACCTAGCTTTTGTTTAGTAAAGAGCTGTGAACACGGCCCCTTTTCAGTTACTTATTTTCTCAAATAATTAAATGTTTACCTACATTTTGTATTGGTCATTGGCACCTGTTAATTAAATGCTCAAGAATTCCAAATCAAGCACTTGGACACTTGCTTTTGCCAGCATAACCTTGTAATGCTCTTTTCCCTCCAAGGTTTTGTTGGCCATGCATGCTAATGTAGAAGACAGGGGCATTAAAGGCGACATCACACCTTTAATGGCTGCTGCTAATGGAGGCCATGTCAAAATCGTGAAATTGCTGCTGGCTCATGGGGCCGACGTCAATGCACAGTCTTCAACAGGTAATGGTTATTTCTTGCTCGGCCTTCCAGAAAGGTAACAGCCTACTATAGTAAGCATCTGATAGGTTGAAATGGCCATTGTTAACATCGTTTCTTTTACTCAGTTTTTCTTAAGTTGCCAACATGTTTCACATTTACATAAAATTGTTCTAAACATTAACATCATTTGCTTTCAGAATATGTTTTGAAAACTGCTCATTTCTATATTAAAAATTGATTTGCCAATGGTGGTCAATTTGGCCTTTTGGATTTGCCTCAGTAATGTGCAGAGAACTTGTTTCATCTGCTATGCAATCGTCTGTTCTTGACTGACTTCCTGAGGCAACCTTAGCAAATTTCTCCTATAAAACCCTATGGTTTGAAGAGATTCTGGGGGAAGAAAGAATCCTAATTCCCTACTATTGTTAAACCATGGCCCATAATGCTGTGATAAATGTTGGTGAGACCTCTTGCTTTTAAGTGATTTTTTGGCCAAATAATATAATTTTTAGGGTCCAATAAGTGCTATTAATTTCTTCGGAGGATGTTTTTGTGTGATAATACTAATTTTTTTAAGAACTATTTTCCCTGTGCTTGTGTGTGTTTTTTAAAAGCTTTAAAATAGTCTGTAAAAGATTCACAAGCTAATATATAAAATGTCAAATATGGATTCAAACACTTATTTTATATTAAAAGAAAAATGTCATTTTGTGGCTTCGTGAAACTTTTAGTCTATGTAAGCTTTGACCAGCCTGAGGTTATCAGTTATTAACTTTCCATAACATAGCATTGTCTTGCAAGAACAGTATGAACTGTTGTGTATGGTTAAAATCTACAGAATCCAGTCATTTTTTACCAGATGAATAGCTTTCTAATGAAAACAGTAAAAGCTTGGTAAAAGACTAACTTATAGGACTTTTGTTGGAAAAAAGATGAGCTTTTTTTGCCTTTTCTGAAGCTAATGCTTTTCATTATCTGATGCTGAAAAAACTCCAGCTTCCTCTGTATATCTGACTTAATTTTAAGCAGAGAAGAATTTAGGTAGTAGATTTTTTTTTTTAAGTGAGGCAATTGGGATTAAGTGACTTGCCCAGGGTCACACAGCTAGTAAGTGTTAAGTGTCTGAGGCCAGATTTGAACTCAGGTACTCCTGACTCCAGGGCTGGTGCTCTATCCACTGCGCCACCTAGCTGCCCCGGTAGTAGATTTTTAAACAAGTAAAATCCACTGTAGTTAGGATTTAAGAATGCTAACTGTACATTTCACATATACATATTTTTATTTATATACATGTAGATAAAAAAATACATATATATCCCTATTCTCTGTGTGTAACTGTCCTTTTTTTTCCTCATTAAACTAGGAAACACGGCACTCACATATGCCTGTGCTGGAGGCTATGTTGACGTTGTAAAGGTGCTCTTGGAATCTGGTGCTAGTATTGAGGACCATAATGAGAATGGTCACACTCCCCTCATGGAAGCAGGCAGTGCCGGTCATGTGGAGGTAGCCAGGTTGCTTCTGGAAAATGGGGCTGGAATCAATACGCATTCCAATGAATTTAAGGAGAGTGCGCTGACTTTAGCCTGTTACAAAGGTAGAGTATGCATACATGTAATCATTATTTCAGAAAAAATGAAAATTTAGTTTTAATTTTTTTTCTGGTGTCAGATTAGTTTTATTATTTAATTTTTTTTGGTGAGGCAATTAGGGTTAAGTGACTTGCCCAGGGTCACACAGCTAGTGCTAAGTATCTGAGGTCAGATTTGAACTCAGGTCCTCCTGAATCCAGGGCCAGTGCTCTAACCACTGCGCCACCTAGCTGCCTCCAGATTAGTTTTAGTAAAGAATAAAATCTAAACATTTGCATCCTATAGTATAGAATTTCTTTCCAAATAAAGTACTTGAACTGGTTCTCAGTAAATAGCTGCTTAAAGTATAGATTGAGTTACAGAATTTATTTCACTTTCAGTTGGTCACAGGCCAATAAAATATAATGGGGCTAATCTTGGACCACAAAGTAATGCTGAGTGTTTTTTGTCCTGATCATGGTAGCCCATAACAGCAAATAGCCGTGCATATTAACAGTATATTTCCTAATAGTTCAGGTATGGTAATAACTCAGAGTAACCTTTTGGCAACTGTAGGCATATAAATGGCATTGGACCCTGAAGTTTTGGGGTTCATTTTCTTTAAAAGACTTTAAGAGCCAGAGGTCATCAACACTCAATATTAGTTGGTTTTATGGTTTATGAACGTGCTCATTGATTCCTGATTGTTGCAAAAACAGTTGCTTGATGGGAAGAATGAGAATCAACAGGGAAAGGAAACAAGAAAGATAAGAAAAGAAAAAGTGGAAGGAAAAAACCAGGTGGCTGCAAAATCAATGGCTAGGTATTAGATCCTTTGACCCAGAAGAAATGGTTAAAGCTCTGTAGTGTCTAGCCACCTCATTGGCACTGAAGGCTTATCTTGGAGACAGCTGTGAGAACAGTAAAACCCAACTCTGGGAGCCAAGAGAGCGGGGTTCTAGTTCTGACTCTGCTCCAGACCTGCGTGACCAGTGACCAGAAGCCGCTTAATTTCTTTGAGTTTCAGGTTAGACCTGATGTTGATGGTGGTTAAAGCCTCTTTAAAGCAACTCTCCTTTCTGTACTTCTGATTGGCCTGTGTGGGAGACATGGTCAATACTGAACAACTTTGCTTAGTCAAAGTAGCGCACCCCTCCCTGAGGAGGCGAGCTAAATACTATCTGTGGCACAAAGAAACATTCAGGAAGAACCCACCCATAGTGTCTGAACAAACAATTTTCCTTAGCTCCTTTGTCTTTGGCAGACCCTCCCCAAACCACTCCCAGAGCGACATTGAGGTTAGTAAGCTGGGAGAGAGTAAATGACAGCTGTCATTCACTGCGCAATAGAAGCAAACTTCAATAAATATTTGCTGATATTATTGGATAAAGCAGCAGAGTAGGATTAGGCTTACTGGTAGGATCCATACCGAATTTGCTCTAGTGAAAAGGAAAGCACCAAAACACAAGTTACTGATCTTTTTTTTGGGGGGGGGGGGTGTGAGACAACTGGGGTTAAGTGACTTGCCCAGGGTCACACAGCTAGTCAGTGTTAAGTGTCTGAGGCCAGATTTGAACTCAGGTCCTCCTGACTCCAGGGCCAGTGCTCTCTCCACTGCGCCACCTAGCTGCCCCTACAAGTTACTGGTCTTAAGGGGAAAAGATTTGTATATGCAAAATTGAAAAGGTTTTTAGGGCCAGATACAGTAGAACTCAGTCATAGGTTTCCTAATGAGTCGGTGGATCTGGCATTTCAGACAAATTAAGATGGATTATTTGAAGCCGAGTTGCATTTACCTGTGCAAAATTGGTTGTTGAGTAAATTTCTGGTTTTCTCAGAAAACGGATTTCATTATGCTGTTTGTGCCTAGAACAGCGATGGTGAAACCGGCGTGGTTTTGGGGAAGCCTGCCAGCTCTGGCCAGGCCTCACCTTGTCTTTGGACAGTCTCTAGCCTTCCCCAATCCTTGAGCAGTCATGAGCACGAATGATTTGAAACTGACAAAGCACCATCCGTGGCCCATTTTGTTGGTTCTGCAGGAATGAGAATATTCTGAATTATGCAAGAAAGGGCAAACAGTTGAAATGAAACTTTTTGTAGGGTTAAGCATGAACTTGGGAGAAAATAATGCCTTTGATTTAATAAATAATTTTATAGAAAATTAGCCATTTTATTCTGCACTGCAGGTAATAAAACTCAAGTTTTGCATTCTGCCTTTATGAGAATGAGATATGGCTAAAAAAGCAAGGGACTTTTTAAAAAAAAAAGCAAAGGATATCCCTTGTGGTTAGTATGTCTTTGCTTCTCATCATCTGCATCTACAAGAGTATAGTTATTGATGTGTATGATATCATTGCGGAAATATCAGTAAGCATTTATTAAGCACCTACTGTGTGCCAGACACCGTGCTACGATTTGTTAAGTAATCTGGAACACGAACTCATCAAGAGTGTGGTCCTTATTTATGTCAGATGAATGAAGGATTAATTTTATTTGGCTTTTTACATATTTAATTGTTGGTTCCTATGATGAATATATTAGATTTAGTAATACTCGAATGGGCTTATTTGAGGCTTTTGTTTTGGAAATTAGTAGATATTGTTTCAAAATAATTTGTTATGCAACTTACCAATGGATTGTTCTCCAAAAAAGTTCATTTATATATTAATTAATTGGGATTTCAAATGAATTTTTGCAGAGAAATAGTGTTAAACAGTGTTAGATTCCCAGACTATTCCACAAAAGCCTCTCAGGTTTAGTTGAACTTAGAACATTTCTAGCCTTGAAAGGGAGCTAGGAGAGGGAACAATATCAAAAGGAAAATCTGTTCTGATTTGAACTTCAGTGGCAGCAGGATAAATTGTTGGTACAGAGTAGTAGTTTGGGTCTTTCATGAATTACTTGCCTCTACCTGACTTTGGTGCTCTTGTAATTAAATTCTGCTTTGAAATGAAACTCAACTAGTGAAATAAAGTTTAATGGCAACTGTTCAATTTAGGAATGATGGAATTTTTTTTCTTAAGTAATCTGGTCTACTTTTGGTTTAGGTCACTTAGAAATGGTGAGGTTTCTGCTAGAAGCTGGTGCGGATCAAGAGCATAAAACAGATGAGATGCACACTGCCTTAATGGAAGCCTGCATGGTAAGCCTGGTGAAGTAGATATGATCAACATTGGTTTTGATGAGTTGGTATGAAATGTATCTACTCATTGAACATACTGATTGTCTTTGCTGTGCAAGAATGTCATCAGACTATTGTTAATTTTCTCATCGTTTTCTTATAGTATTATTGGTTAGGGCTAACCCAAATCATCTGAGATTTCCAGTATGACCTACCTTCAGTTTGCTTCTAGCCAAAGAACCCTGTATGTTCTCTTGTCTTTAATTTGGCTTCTTCATAATAGATTTGAAAGTAGGAAAGTTTTGGAAAACATGGTCTATCATGGAACTTTGGTGGAATGACCACAAGAATCTTTCTTTGCCATTTTAGATCACAAAAATCATAATTAAATGCAGTTACAAAGAAAAGTACATTTAATTAGACAGCCTGGTTTGTGGGCCAGGAAAGGAAAGAATATGGTACCTTTTTGTTTACATAGATCAGGGGTGAGTATGATGGTCATTTTTCCTCTTGCATTTTGGCTTTCTTTTCTATCTTTGTTATGCTTTAGTGCTTTCATGCATAGAGGACCCTTGTGATACCTGTTTTTTCACTTCAGTCCTACTCCTCTATTGTTTGGGGAGTGACCTCTGAATATTGTATTTTGAACAGCAGTCCATGAGTAGAACAGCTTGTAGTCCATGTTTAAATTCTAATCTACCAACTGGCTGGTAGGTCAGCTAACACTGGCTCATGTCTTAACTCCTTCATGCTTGCTTTCTGCACATAAAAATGTGAGGGGCCAGGGAAAGGATTCCCTCATTCTAGGGTCCCACAGGAGGCACCACATGACTACCCTGTCACTATGACTGTTGCCCCTTGACAAGACCTACTACATCTATATCCCTGGAGACATTGGGCTGGGTCACCTGCTGTTCATTCCATGTCCTTTACAAATTAACACCACCCTGTCTTTCCAGCTTTATCTCTAGGGCGCTTGAGATCGTTGCTAAACACGTCCTGAACTGAACTCTCACCATTTCGTTACCTGGGTTTATTCTCCTGTTCTATTTCATTCTACCTTTTGTCTAGCTGAACGCTGCCTACCCATTCTGTAAAAGATTTCCGAAAAGATCTCTCCCATACAACTTTCCTTTTGTTATGACCTTCCCACACAGATCTCAGCATCCCACTTGGTTTTTAATTACTCAAATGCATTACATTGTATGTTTTCATTGTTTGCGCTTATGTCATGTCCACTGCTGGGGTATAAGCTCAACGATGGCAGGATCACTATTCCAATTTTGAGTCTCTTCCAGAACTCAGGATGGCGTCTGCAGATAGCGGGGCATCTGTATAGACTTAATTCATAATCGTTTTCTAGAAGGAGACTGATTTCCATCTGTGCCTCAGACAAGAGAACATTGTGCTATGTCTGTATCATAGGGAGAACAGATCAATCCCAGTAGAGATGTTCATGTAGCAAACATGCCATATTTGGGGGAAAACGAGAGTTCGTTTTCACCAGCACTTCTTGGACCAAGCCATGACCTAATTGGAATAGGGCAGGGTTTATTTTTGGAAAATATGCATTGTAATTTCAGCTTATTTTTGGCTTGCCTTGATTGTTTTTGCACACCAGTATACATATATAAATTCGTTGATTGCTTCATTTCCAATTTAGCCTGCCTATAGCTCACTTTGTGTATAAATTGCTTTACATGTTGTAAGCTCCCAGAAGGCCAAGACTGTCTTTTGGCTCTTTTTTATTCTCAGCGTGATGCCTGTTACATAGTAGGGTACTTAATCAGTGTTTATTGATTACTGTATGAAAAATTGTAGAGATTAAATCAAGGTCTTGTGACTTGATTGAATGTGAGGAATTAAAAAGAAAAGATTCAAGTATGCTGCTGCTGCTTCTTTTTTTTTTTTTAGTGAGGCAGTTGGGGTTAAGTGACTTGCCCAGGGTCACACAGCTAGTAAGTGTCAAGTGCCTGAGGCCGGATTTGAACTCAGGTCCTCCTGACTCCAGGGCTGGTGCTCTATCCACTGCGCCACCTAGCTGCCCCAAGTATGCTTCTTAAGATTATAAACCAGGGTGATGCGGAGGATGGTGTTAATAGCTAATATGAGATAAAATTTGATGGAATGTTGAGTGCAACATTGAACACGTTGAGGTTATGATGGTCTAGCAGGAAGTTGCTCTTGGAAGACTCGAGAGCTTAGGGCTGGATTTATAGATTTAGGGATCTTTTATATAGAGGTATTAATTGAGCCCAGAAGGAGTTAATGAAATCTTTTGGCAAGTGCAAAGTAAGAAGTAAACAAGTTACAGAACTGAACTTTGAATAATGGTTATAATAAAGGCAAAGAAGATGGTAATCAGAGATGTCCAAGCAGCAAAATGACCGAGAATACAGACTGAGAATTGGAAGAGGCTGTTGAATTTAGTATCGAAAAGAATGTTGGTGACTTGAGATGACTGTGGTATTCAGGAGGGCTGGAGACAGGAATGGGCTGCATTGGAGGTCCTGGAGAGAGTGAGGGCTAGATGAGAGAATGGTTGCTAAGTGTTTGATACGCAGCAAGGACTGGATAACTGTTTGCTGCTGCTGCTACCAACCATCTTCATCTTGGAGAGGAGAAAACTAGGATGATAACTTGAAAGGGAGTGGCAGATTCAAGTGAAGATCTTTTTGCTCATTTCAGGAGGCATGAGCCTGCATGTAGGTAGGAGGGAAATTATAGGAATGTTCTTTGAACCTGCTGTTTCAGGATTTTGTAAGTACGTTTATAAATGTCTTAGGCCTTTCATGATTTAATTTTTTAAAAATTCTGTTCCATTTCTTCTCTCTCCCCCCCTTTCCCCCCTTTTCTGGATGGAGAGGTTTTTTTTCTTTGGGTGGGGCAATAGGGGTTAAGTGACTTGCCCAGGGTCACACAGCTAGTGTTAAGGGCTAAAATTCTAGCTAGTCTGTCTAAAATATCTAATGAGTGGTCGCCAATAAATTATAAGCTTTAGCAAGAGTTAGGCTTTTAAGCATTTATTAAGGAAAACAAGAATTTGGTAAAGAGAGAGAGAAAGGCCTAGATTTCTATCTATTAAAGGGAGAGCACATTTTTAGCTCCCTTCTCCGCCAGCGTCCCCAGGAAAGAGCGCCAGACTGAGCGCCAGTCTCTTCCTTCCTCCTCCCACTAGCCCGTGTCACTTCCTGACTCCTGGTCTTGCCCTCAAAGACCTTCCCTTCATGGGCAGAACTCTTCTACAGTAAGTATCCAGCAGGTGGCGTTATTCCAATCGTTACACTAGTAAGTGTCAAGTGTCTGAGGCCGGATTTAAACTCAGATACTCCTGAATCCAGGGCCGGTGCTTTATGCACTGAGCCACTTAGTTGCGCCGAAAATTCTTATATTTAATAATTTTTCTCATAAAACTGGCCATTCCTTATCATTTTTGCATTCCCCACTTGAGTTCTTCTCTGGTCTCATATTTTGCATGAAGTACAGGGAACCAAAATTGCACTTGTTCTTCCAAACATGACACAGTGTAATAAAAAAGGCTTACAATGTTTTTTATGTCTTCATTTCCCTTCATGATGAAGTTCTTTATTCTTTATCATGGTATAGAATCCTGAGGGATAGACCTGTAGAGCCTTAAGAGCATTCAAATTGGAATTAGGAGACACCAGTTGTTTGACCCTGGTCAAATCACTTTGCTTATGAGTAAAATGAAGAAACTCTACTGGAAAATCCTCTAAGGTCCTCCAGCTATGAATCCTGGGATAGCTCAGGGTCTTTTTTTTTTTTTTAACTTGGAAGAATGTTTTTGGTATCTTGTGTTTTTGCATCTTTACATTTTCCAGTATGGTCATTCCTGATTCCTTTTCCAGAGAGCTCTCTCTTAAAACAAACTGATAAGGAAAACCAACTAGTACATATTGTGTGTGGTGTTCTATACCCATGGGTTCTTGTCTCTGAAAAAGCTGAGGAAACTCTTTCTCCAATGTCTTACTTAAGAGGTTGATTATAATTTAATAAGAATTTATAATGTTCATTATAATTTCACAGCATTTAGTTTTTCCCCACGCTACTCATTTTTAAATTATTTTTTCTTTTCATTTACATTGTTGTGTACAATTTTTTTCTTGTTTCTGTTTCCTTTGCATCAGTTAATTTAAGTCTTCCCTTGTTTCTATGTATTTTATCATATTCATCATTTCTTACATTCATGTACCACAGGCTTTTTTTTAGGTATTTCCTACTCATGAATTATTTGCTTTGTTTCTCGTTGCTGAAAGTGCTACTCTAAATATTTTGGCGTGTAGGGCTTTTTTGGGGGAGGGAAAGGGAAGGATATTGGTGTCCTTGGGTTACATGCCTAGCAGTGACATCTCAGTAAAAGGATGACATTTTAGTCACTTTCTTGGCAAAATTCCAAATTACTTCCTAGAACAGTTAGAAGAGCTTTCAGTTCTACCAACAGAGTGCCATCAAGCATGGAGTCCTTTTTTTTTTTTTTTTTTTTATTGAGGCAATTGGGATTAAGTGACTTGCCCAGGGTCACACAGCTAGTAAGTGTTAAGTGTCTGAGGCTGGATTTGAACTCAGGTACTCCTGACTCCAGGGCCGGTGCTCTATCCACTGCACCACCTAGCTGCCCCCATGGAGTCCTTTTTAAATGTGACTAGTTTGAATATTTGTCAGAATTTATCCCAGTCTTCTGCCTGTTCACAAAAATCATCCGAAGAGTTTCTTAGAGGCCTTACCACTACCTGGAAGCCATCTGTCCTTGAGGTTTCACTGGATACTTCCTTTTCCAGAGAATCTATAAAGATATTTTAAAAGACTATTCCAAGTGCCTGCCAATGCCTAGAGTTCTTTTTTTCCCTCCACTCGGGGGAGGGAAAAGTAACTTTTAATAATTAAAACATAAATGTCAAAAAAGACGGAATAAAAGTCCCTACTTAATTCTACTTAAGCTGTCATGTGATAATTATTTTAGTGTCCTGTGGATACATGTATGTATGTTTGTGTGCACATATATGCTAGAGTTCTTTCTGTTTTTCATGTTATCCTTACTATCACTAAGCCAGCTTCCAAGTCCCTCTCTTTTCCACTCCTCATTCCTCTGCGTGAAATACCTCAGTCTTGAGCTCTTCTTTGCTCTATGGCTTAAGATTGCACTAGACTTTTTTTGGGCATCCTGTATATTATGATCATGTAAAAATTTACTGTTCTGTTGTAGTAGCTGTTTATATTTTGACTCT
The DNA here is from genome assembly GCF_019393635.1 of Dromiciops gliroides. Lineage (NCBI taxonomy): Eukaryota > Metazoa > Chordata > Mammalia > Microbiotheria > Microbiotheriidae > Dromiciops > Dromiciops gliroides. The sequence goes on from NC_057866.1 coordinate 261,460,537, forward strand.
ACAATTTAAATTAGTTTTTAGAAAGCTTTTGATTTCTTTTTTTGTCTTCATTTTTCAAATTATTCCTTGCCCCACTCTAGAATCTTTTGTAACAATGGATATAAAAGAGTTAAAAAAAAAAAAGCAGTTTAGCAAAACTATCCAATACAAGTATTCACTTCCAGCATCAGTAAAGAAGGGAGGTACGTGAGCTCCCACCTTTCTTCTTTGGTCTATCCAGACTCCTAAAGTAGTGCACTAGGAATAGATCTGTAAATGGAAACACGATCATCAGAAGGTCCCATTAATGATTTTGTCTGTCTTGCTTTCTCCAGTGATAATCTGGTAATCTGGATTGACCTTGTAGCCTCTTTTTTGTATTTTGGCTTGCTCTTCTGACCTCATTGTGACTCAGGGCAGTCCCTTGGTAATTTATATTCAATATTAGAATGAAATGAGACATTCATAGGCCATCCAAGCAGTAGCTTGGCCTTCATCAAGATTCTTTCCAGATCCATTCCATTTTTCATTCAAACATCAGAATGATTTTCGTAAAGAATAGATTACACCCTGTCTGTGTCTGTTTGTCTTTCTGTGTTTCTGTCTCTGTCTCTGTCTCTGTCTCTCTCTCTCTCTCTCTCTCTCTCTCTTTCACACACACACACACACACACCCATCAGCAACTTCCCTTAGGTCTCATTCACTTTCAGGATCAATACAAAATCCCTTCAAGTCCAAACTAAAACCCACCTTCTACAGGAAGTCTTTCCCAACCCCTCTTAATTCTAGAGCCTTCCCTTTGTTAATTATTTCCTCATTATCATGTATGTAGTTTTTGTGTATATATTTGCTTTTGGTCTCCCCCATTATACTGTCAGTTCCTTGAGAGCAGAGACTGTCTTTTGCCTCTTTGTACCATCCAGCACTTGTACCAGAGCACCTGGCATATAGTGGGCACTTAATAAGTAGAGTAAATGGAGTAGTAATGAGTAGAGGAGGATACAGAACAAGAATTGAGGACAAGCACTGGGTATACCTCAAGTCAGTTCAACTGAGCAAAGCTCCTTTGACTGAATTACCCATGGCAGTCTACTAACTAAGCATCAGAATGTGCTATCAGCTCTATGAGTCCTTAGTCCCTATCTATACCCAGTCAGGAGCATGGCTTTAATACTTAATACCTTTTAAGAAACAGTTAACCAAAATTACAGAAGGGTCAGGGTTTAGGATATCGTTCCTACCATATAAAATCCCTTGTTGGGAAAGTCCTTGAGGTTTATCTTCCACAACTTACGTGATTTTAGGGATGTAACACCCTGCCCCCCCTTTCCAAAAAAAAAAATTAAGCTAAAAAAAACAGTCCTTCAAAGGGATGTAACTGACCTCAAGATTTCAAAAAAACTAAAATAGAAATATAATAAACAAAAGAACAGACAATGTAACTACAGCCCCCTAAATAATTGGATAAATATGGGAAAAAGTGTACCAGAAATCCCAGGCTTGTCCCCCCTTTTCTGGAAAGGAACCACATTCACATTAAAATAATGGTCAGGTCTGCACAGTGGACAATGCCAGATCTTTTGATACGGTTTGTTCTTTTGAGGTGACCATGAGCAGGAATAGCAAAGAAAAGACACTGCCCAGTCACTCCTCTTCCTCATGGATGATGGAGAGCTTCCTTTCCCCATTCGCTAGGACCCAATTCTCTCTGAGAGCTCCATGGTAGGGAGGGAAGGGATATCAAGTCCTTTGAGGGGCTGCCCCCCTTCAGTGGTAGAGAGGGCTGTGTAGATATTTTCACCTTTCTTTTGGTGTCATCTCCTAACAATCTCATCCCTTTGTCTTCAAAGCCTCCCTGGAGAAATGTTGTAGCAAAAAGTAATTTGGAGGGGCCAAATTACTGTATGCAAGGGGCCTTGCTGTATCTATTCTGGGACCTGTATTGGTCCCCTTGGCTCTTCCCCTTCTTGTTCTGTGGAGAGCATTCCTCCACCTAGTGTTTGAGTGAGGGGTTGTCCTTCTAAACACTTGACATTGTCAAAGCAAATAGTTGCCACTGAGACTAGGAGTGTCCAGTTTAGGATTATCTACCTTTGCTCTGAGAAGGGCAGAAAAGAAAATATAGAGAAGCACAGCCAGGCTTGGAGGCTGGTATATTTGCAAGTAGTTGTCATTTCTGCTGGGATAAGGAGGGCAGCTTGGTGGGGCCCGAGTCCCAGAGAGTCGCCATTAATATTTCTTAAGCAGGTTTGTCCTCAGGAAATCAGGTGGGGTATTCAACGGTACATTTTCCATAGTTCTCATTCTACGAAGGTCTCTTAGCTCCTGGGAGGCTTTAAACTTTGCCCTTTTCAGCACCTTCCTGTACTTGCTCGCACCAAAGAATCATAATCAAAACCATCTGGCACAATTCTGGTTGTCCCCTTGTACTCCATATGAAAAACAAATCGAGACGAAATAAAAAACCCAAACAGTTTATTCAGTACAGTTAGCAGTCTTAAAATTCCGCGAATCTGCCTTGGTTTGCATCCTTTTGGTGTTAGGGGTCCCTCTTCACACCTTACCCATTTTGGACAAGACAGGACTGCTGGTTCTACTACATCATCATATCCAAAAAGCCATTTAAAACCAAACACTTCTTCCTTCAATCAAATGTAAATGACTCCCTGAAAGCTGAACAGGTTCTTACTTTTGGTGGGCCATATTTGAAGCAGTGAGGTGATGGCCATGAAAACTCCACAGGCAACTACTTCCCGGCTAAGACTGAACCTCCCCCCCCTCTTATTTACCCTTTTTTTTTTTTTAATTGGGGAGAGAGATGCTTTCCAAAAAAAAAAAAAACACCTTCTGGCTTGTTTGAAGAGGAGTTCTGTGACAAACCTCCCCCACAGGATGTGGAAGAGCCTTAATTTACTAGGCTAGACCAGCCAGGGAGAGGACAGCAAGTGGGGCTAAGAGACAGTGTAACTGAGGGGCTGTCTTATGGACAGCTAGGCGGTGCCACCGTGCACAGAATGCTGGGCTTGGTGTCAGGGAGACACATCTTCCCAAGTTCAAATTAGTAGCTGTGTGATCCTGGGCAAGTCACTTCACCCTCTTTGCCTCAACTTCCTCATCTGTAAAATAAGCTGGATGAGGAAATGACCAACCACGCCAGTGTCTCTGCCAAGGAAACTCTTACAGAGGAGTCGGGAAGAGTCGGGCACTCCTGAAATGGCTGAACAAACAGAAAACCCCTGTTCTCAAAGACTTTTAGTAGATTTATATTTATTTCTTCTTGCTGAACGGTCCCAGTTGACTCCCTAATTTCCCTGGGGCAGGGAGCAGGGAGTTTAATGCCTTTAGAAGCCTGGAGGCTGCCCTCTGTGCTACACCCCCTGTGCTACACCCCCTCCTTCAACGCGGTCATTATTTTCCAATCCTGCATGACTTGGTCATTTGTTCTGAGCTGGGCCTGACTCAGGCAGGTAATGAGATACCCAGAGATCATCCAGCAGTTAACAGAAAGATTTATTTAGCCAAACACCCTGGACAGAGTGCTTTGCAGTGCCCCAGTGTGGAAAAAATAGTTTCTGACTGGAATTCCAGAGAATGAAACAGGAATTCTTCTCTTACCTGAGTTCTTATCTTTTGATGGGTATTATCTTTGAGAATGCTACCGGAGGCATCTTGGATTTTAATCAAGTATAATTTCTTAAGACATACTTACTTTCTTCCCTTAAGAGCCTATAAGGGCTTATATTGTTTAGTCTGGTATTCAAGGCCATCTGTCATTTCAAACTACAACTCCCAGTGTTTCAGAATGTGAATTTTCCACTACAGTTCTGTGAGTTCTTTCTTTATGTTCTTATTCTGGTTCCTTTGGTGCTGTCTTTTTATGCTTACCTCTTTATTGGGAATGTTCTTCACCTTCTTCATGTGTCCCTATCCTTCCAAACCATTAATGTCCATCTCAGATCACAAGATTTTGAGAGTCGGAAGGGACCCCAGTGGTTATCTGATCCAACTCTTGCCTGAAATGAATAGCTGACAAGTCTCTTGAAAACCTGCAGGGAATGACAATACTTGGATCCAATATCTCTCCTCCAGTTGGTTAGCTATTTCTTTTGGCTTTATGTCATATCCCGATCGGATAGGCATTTCATCTGTGCATTTATCCATATCATTGCACAGATCCCTGGATACCACCTACCATGTCTGCTCTGTGCATGCTCACCATCTCTGGAAGCAGCCCATTGCACTCTGGGATAGCTCCAGGTGGGGCGTTTTTCCTGACACTAAATCCAAATTGGCTTCTTTGCAGTTTCTATCTCTTTCTTGTGTTCTGATGAAAAACAGAACACATCCAGTCAGACCTGTAAGTCCATATGAGACCTCCTCGGCTACTTAAGAAAGTTATCATATTCTCCAGATAAATTTTCCTTAAGTTAAACATCCCCAGTGTGACATGGGCTCAAGGCCCTCCACCACACTGACTCTTCTCTGGAGGCTTTTCAGCTTAGGCGTATCCTCAGACTGGTCTCTGGAATTCAACTTGGTACTCCAGGTGAAGGCTGCGATGGGCAGAATACTGAGGCACCAGCACTTCCTTAGTCATGAAAGTGATTTTTTTCTAGTATAGCTCAAGATCCCATGGATATTGTTTAGGTGCCACATCACAGTTGACTTGCCCAGGGTCACTCAGCCAGTAAGTGTTAAGTGTCTGAGGCTGGATTTGAACTCAGGTCCTCCTGAATCCAGGGCCGGTGCTCTATCTATCCACTGCACCACCCAGCCGCCCCACGACTGCAGTATATTAAAACCCTTAAATCTTTTTCAGACCAAGGTTATCAAGCTATGCCTCTTTACCTGGTACTTGGAAAGTTGATTTTGAACTCATGTAAAACTTCATATTTTTCCCCATTGAATTTCATTTTATTTGATTCAGCTTAGTGCTTTCGCCTGTCAAAATCTTTTGGGATCCTAACACTGACATCCAGTTTGTTAGCTATCTCTTCCAGTTTTATCATGTCACATCCAAATTTGATGAGCATTTCATCTGTGAATACCTTTATCCCTGTCATGGTTAGAAATGGTCAACAGCACAGATCCCTGCATACTGACTGCTAAACCTGGTCTGTAAGTCATTATCTTCTCCATAAGATATGTATGAGACATGTTATCAAAACCTTTTTTAAAAAGGTAAACTGTGTGGACATTATCTCCCTTCATTTGCCAGTGCAGGAAAGGAAATCAGTTTAGTAAGACATTGCTTGTTCTTGATGAAGGCTTACTCACTGTTTGTAACCACTGAGTCCTTTAAATATTCACCAACTATCTTGTTAATGTTTTATCCTGGATTTTTCTGGGATTTGAATCCTACTTTTAGTCACTTAAATTACACTGTGTAGGGCACTGGGCATATGCATACAAAGGCTGAAACAAGGCCTGCTGTAAGCGAATTTACAATCTAATTGGGGAGACAAGTACATATAAAAATAAAGATCGCATACATATGAATCTAATCTTCAAAGTTAAATACAAGACAGTTGAAGCCGCATTTTAAAGGAAGAGAGGGACTCTGGAACTCAGTGACTTTTCATTTCAGTTTAGTTATTCATATAGCATTTAATAATCCTCACAGGATTTTGAGTTTGGTAATATACCACCTTGTGTTTGTTTTTTTTCTTATTCCACTGTTGTCTGCCCAGTCAGATTATACTCTGTTTTAGTGTTAAACCTTATCTTGTATTTCTTTTGTCCACTGCCTCCTTTTCCTCTTCCTTATGCCATAAAGTCCCAAAGAGATGTATAAAAGTCTTGTGGACTTAAACATGATATTAAATCATGTGGCCCAATATTAGTCACTATTCTTTACTTGAAAAAAGTGGCATTGGGTTAAGATGGAATTATAGAAAACTAACCCAGAACTTTTAGATTTCTTATTACCTGTATGTACTGCTCTTTTGTAAACCCCCCCCCCCCCTTCTTTTGTGCCCAGGATGGCCATGTTGAAGTGGCCAGGTTACTTCTTGACAGTGGTGCACAAGTGAATATGCCTGCTGATTCATTTGAGTCCCCACTGACCTTAGCTGCCTGCGGAGGGCATGTGGAACTAGCAGCACTGCTCATCGAGCGTGGAGCCAACTTGGAAGAGGTCAATGATGAAGGTTATACACCACTCATGGAAGCAGCCAGAGAGGGGCATGAAGAGATGGTGGCCTTGCTTCTGGGTCAAGGTAACTAAGTTAATAGCATGTTTTAAGACTCTGAATATGCCAGATTTCCATTATTTTTTCTATAGGAATTACCTCAGTAAGTAGTTTATAATATACTTAAAAAACTTGCTGAAAGGGAACTTAATGCACTTGAACTACAGTGGGATGTGGTAGAAAAAGCCTTGTATTTGGAATGAGAGGATCCATTCTCAAATCCCAGCTCTACCATTTTCCTCTTGTTTTGAAAAATTGACTTACTCTTTCTTTATGGAGAGACTGAACTTGGTAATTTCTCTGCTCTTTTGTCTAAGAGCCTATTATCCCATGATCCAATGTAATTCGATTAAATCATGTTAGAGGAAAAGCTTGATATATTCTTGTGGTCATTTCCTCCCCCCTTTCATTATTGATATTTTTGATAATGCTTCATTTTGACAAAAGAAAAAAGTAAACTGAAGTTTAAGTATATTTTTCAATCTTTATTTCTGTACTAATACATGGCTAAATGTAAGCTTCTTTGAAATTCACACTTGAAATAAAAGCTGTGCAAGAATATATTTTCAGTGTCTTTTAAAATAAAAGAAAAAACATTTTTCACTCTTGTCCAATTTAAAATGTTAGCTCTAATTATTTAGAAAACAGAAATGCATTATTTGATAAAGTGTTTTGAATTTTATTTATGGCCTTCATCTGCATAAATTTTATCTGATCTCAGAATTGGAATTTCATTTTCCAAGCTGCTGATTCTTTTTTCATAATTTTCTTGTGTTGCTTTCATTTCTCTCCTCATTTCTCTCAATTGAGATATATATATATATATATATATATATATATATTTTTTTTTTTTTTTTTTTTTTGCTGGGCAATGAGGGTTAAGTGACTTGCCCAGGGTCACACAGCTAGTAAGTGTCAAGTGCCCGAGGCCGGATTTGAACTCAGGTACTCCTGGATCCAGGGCTGGTGCTTTATCCACTGCACCACCTAGCTGCCTGTCAGTTGATTTTTAAAATCCTTTTTGAGCTCTTCCAAGAAGGCTTTGTGTTCTTGAGACCAATTCATCTTCCCTGTTGATACAGAAGCTCTCAATGGTGAGAGCTTTCTTTTGTTTCTTACTCATACTGTAGCCTTTTTTTTTTTTTTTTAAAGTTGAGATCTGTTCTGGGGGCACCAGGGTCCCTGTTTCAAGCTTCTTGTGCTGGGGTATATGGGCTGTGTCACTGACTTTGTACACTGAGGCCTCTATGGCTTGTGGATTTCTCCCCGCCCTGGCCCTGCTAGCTGTACACTGGGATCAGTAGGCCTGGTCAGGCCTGTCCTATGGGTAGCTGTCCAGCTGGCAACCTGCCCTCCTGCCTAGTGCAGGTGGGTTTTGCCACTGTCCTGCTGCACCAGCAGCTTTTTGAGCCAGGATCCAGGGGCCTCAGTTGCTCGACTGTGGCCCACAGCTTCCTGCTGACTTGCCCCAGCCCCCTCTGCACTGCACTGTGCCTCCCTTTTGCCCCAGTGTGACCGACCTTTCCTGAAGTCTTCTAAATGATTTCTGGTTGGAAGACTGTGTCTCTCTGTCTCTTTGCAGGTTCTGTAGTTTCAGAATCTGTTTAGAGGCTTGATTTAATTTTTTTTGGAGGGAACAGAAGGAGAGCTTAAGCGCTTTGCTGGTTACTCTCCGCCTCCCTCCAGAATTGGAATTTCAAATGCTCCAGTTGAAACCATTCAAAAGATAATCTTCCATTGTGTATCTGGATGGATAAATGAGATGCTTATATAATTGGAATTCTTATTTTTGTCAAAATTAATTATATGCTACATTTTTGGGTCATTTTTTTATATTATATGATCATTTAATGATATTCTTAACAGTTTAAAAAATATTTGGTCATGAGCCATTTTTTTCTTACTTTTCTATTATTTTTTATACATCTTCTGTAGCATTTGGTCATCCTAATTTATATTTCCAGTGGTTAAGCAGAGTTTTCACATGAGATGCAATATGTAGGATTATTTTGTTTATATAGAATATTATTTTAATATTTTTCTTTACCTTTAGTAAGTTCACTATGTGAGGGGAAATATGCTCACTATATTTAACTTAATATTTTCCAGTATTTAAATCAGCAGTTATTAAGTGTAGTGTTTTTTTAAAGAAATTTCATTTTATGAATCTCTTGAACAAATATAGTTTTCAATTAATTGGGATATTTTGTTTCTTAAAGGAGCTAATATCAATGCACAGACAGAGGAAACCCAAGAAACTGCCTTGACGTTAGCTTGCTGTGGAGGTTTCCTTGAAGTGGCGGACTTTCTAATTAAGGCAGGAGCGGACATCGAATTGGGCTGTTCCACCCCTTTGATGGAAGCTGCTCAGGAGGGCCATTTGGAATTAGTCAAATACTTGCTAGCAGCAGGTGGGCATTTGAAAAAAAACGACAGTGTTTCTTTGTACGTGCGTGTGCGCGCGCGCGCACACACACACACATGTTTATTTCAGGGAAAATCTTGTAATAGATTATCTTACTCAACATTTTGTAACATCCTTTTATACTATCTGTATATCACATAAATAATTTTCTGCATATTTATGTGGTGACTAGGGCTGTATCAGAAATCATAAATACAAGTAATTGTCCTTTTAAACACAATTTTAAGCTTTACTTTTGTAAAAAGGAAGCTGGTAAAACTGGAATCAAATTATTTGCTGTTTCATCTAAGGATGGGGAATGTCTACAGAAAATTTAACTACATTTTATATGGAAGTAAAAAATATAATTTATTGTTGTTTCAGGAGCAAATGTACATGCAACAACAGCAACAGGAGACACAGCGTTAACATATGCTTGTGAAAATGGACATACTGATGTAGCAGATGTGTTACTTCAGGCAGGAGCAGATTTGGTAAGTGCTATTACCTTTTTTCAATCCTAATTTGAGAAAAAGAAAATAAACTAAAAGATGGATTTTAAGTCTTCAAAATAAAATGAACAGTCGCTTATAATGTACTTAATATGTGCTGGGTACCTTGCTCTCCAGGAGCTTAAGCTTTGAAAGGGGAAGAGAACATACCTTTAGTCCAAACAGTCCTTCAAGCAATGATCCCTTCCACAGCACCCTTGACAAGTGCTCAATCAGTCTTGGCTTGAAAACCAGGAATGGTAGCTTGCCCCCTCTAAAGGCAGCCAGTTCTACTTTGTGATAGCTCTAACCATAGGATAGTTTCCTTTACATTGACTGTGAATTTTCCTCTTTGCACATTCTGCCTATTTGTTGTTCCTCCTCCTTTCACCTGAATGAAAGCAGAAGAAATTTTTCTTTCATGTGGCATTCCTTGTAGCCGGCCATCATGTCCTGACTGAGTCTTCTCTTTTGCAAGTTAGATAGTCACAGTTTCTTCAGATGATCCCCAAATGATGGAAATTTGAGACCTCTCACCATCCTGGTTGCTGCCCTCCAGATTATCAGTGTCCCTCATAAAATGAGGTGCTCAGAACTGATCATAGTTCTCTCCTCATGTCATTTGATAAGGGTAGGGCATGAAAATTGCCTAAATTGTGGAAACTTTGCCTTTATTAATATACATTCTAAGATTTCATTCATTTTTGAGTGGTCTTAGTACATTGTTGGTATTATATGTTTTCAGTTTTTTTCAGGATTCAAGGGACTAAAGGCTTGGTTGTCTTCCTTTTATTCATGGTCTTTTGAATGGAAAACAAGCACTGGAGCTTCATTTGGGCTCAGAGCTTTGTCTGGCAGACTGTCATTCCCTACCTCTAAATCAGTTTCATATCTTAGGTGCATACCTTTGTTGAACATCATTCCTTTGCCAGGGCTAAGTAAATCTTATCTTATCTTTTAAGATTCATCCCAATTCTGTTAGCTTATCAATAAGCTTTATAAATCCTGAATATCAGAAAAATCATAGATAAATTTGTGAACTATTATATACATACGGTTCTAGTCTTGGTGACTGGAAGACCTGAGATCAAAACCTAGCTTTGTGACCTTGGGCATGTCACTTAACCTCTTCCCAAATATCAACTGCAATAGTAATAATAGTATCTACCTCAAAGAGTTGTTTTAAGGATCAAATGAGGTAATACTTGTAAATCACTTACACAGTTTTTGTCACATAGTAGACACTGTTGAAATGCTAGCTACTGTTATCATCATTATTATTATTATAATAATGTCACCGTTGTCATTCCTGGCTTTTTGTTATTTGCAAATTTGAATAAACATATCATTTATTTCTTTTATCTAACTCCAGAAAATATTAAATAGCATAGGGACAAGAACTCCAAAGGCACTCAAGAAGCATTCGTGAAATCTAGATATATATTTTATCTCTGTCATTTCTCTGATCTTAACCTGTAGTAATCTTGTTTAAAATATTTTTTGCGGGGGCGGCTCGGTGGCGCAGTGGATAGAGCACTGGCCCTGGAGTCAGGAGTACCTGAGTTCAAATCCAGCCTCAGATACTTAACACTTACTAGCTGTGTGACCTTGGGCAAGTCACTTAACTCCAATTGCCTCACACACACACACACACACACACACACACACACACACACACAAAGAAATTGTTATATATATATATTTTTTGCGGGGGTTAAGTGACTTGCCTAGGTCACACAGCTATTAAGTGTCAAGTGTCTGGGGCTGGATTTGAACTCGGGTCCTCCTGAATCCAGGGCCAGTGATTTATCCATTGTGCCACCTAGCTGCTCTCTCCCCTCCCCCTACCCCCCAATTTTTTTTTAAGAGAGCAAATGAGATTAGCCTCTCCTTTTTTCCCTTTAAAATTATTAATTTTTAACATTGTTTTACAATTTTGAGTTCAAGATTTTCTCCCTCCCTGCCATCTCTTCTCCCACCCATTCAAAGAAGGCATATAATGTGATAGCAATTTTATTTATGAAATCATACGAAACATTTCCATATTAGCCATATAGCAACCTTCTCTCTCTTCTCAGATGGCCTCAGCATCATTGTTCACTATATCATCATTTCTTCTTTTGATGTTGCCTTCTAATTATCCCAGCATGTCCTGTTTTTCCTTTGCATTACAGCCTCCACATATCTGTGAAATGAGTATTTTAAAAGCACATCACTTCTTGGCTCTTGAAAATTCAGTTTTCTGTTGCCTTTCAGATACAATGCAAACTCCTTGTTTAGGCACTTAGGGAGAGCCTTGTACAATCTGGCTCCAGCCTATCCTTCCAGACAGATTTCCTATTTCTTTATTTCTCTCTCTCTCTCTCTCTCTCTCTCTCTCTCTCTCTTTCTTTTTTTCTTTTTTTGGTGAGGCAGTTGGGCTTAAGTGACTTGCCCAGGGTCACACAGCTAGTAAGTGTTAAGTGTCTGAGTCTGGATTTGAACTTAGGTCCTCCTGAATCCAGGGCTGGTGCTTCGTCCCCTGTGCCACCTAGCTGCCCCCAGATTTCCTATTTCTTCTAGCCACATGGGCATACATAACAATTGCTTTCATATCCCTGTGTTCCTTTTTGCACGTTATTCTGAAATACATTCCCTCCTCACCTGAATTTGAGAATCTGTCTTCCCCCAGAATTCATCTTGTGTTACTTCCTGTTGGAAACTTATCCTAGTTTTTCTCCTCTTCCATCCCTCCCCCAACCCCCTATTGCCATCACCCTTGTCTCTGCACACTTCGTTTCCCTTTTGTAGAATGTATAAGCTCTTTGTCTGTATGCCTGATGCCAACCAGGAATGTGAACTCCTTGAAGGAGAGAACAATTTTGTCTTCATATCACTAGGGTCCAGTACAGTTTAAGTGCTTGCTTGCTGGATGAGTGAATAAATGACCTCCTGAGTGGAGGGCAGGGAGAGGCGAACTTAGGAGAAGCTGGGAAATGGAAAACAGGCAATAAGTGAGAAGAACCTCTCTCTCTCACACACACACACACACACACACACACACACACACACACACACACAAATCATATAGGACTTAGGGAGTAAGAAGATTGTACTCATAATTCCTTCTTTCTCTTTTCTCTTCACCTCCCCCGCTCCTCACTCCCATCTAAGAACAAAACCCAGATTCCTTTTTCAAGTGCTTGGCATTAGGGAGAGCTGTTTGTTTTAGAAAACGTCAGGTTATTACTTGGGCTATGTTCTGCCCATCTGAAGGCGAGGGCACAGAAATGGGGAAAGAGGGTAAGAGCCAGAAGAGCGCACTTTATAGCACGGGGTGAAGCTGTAGGGTGCCTTTGGATGAGAAGCTTGACTTACAAAGTGACATCAGGTTTCTCAGCCCAAGGAACTAGAAGCAGGTGAGTAGGAGGAAACCAGGAAAGATGTTGGATGAAAGCATTGTTCAGTGATGAATTTTTACATCAAGGGCCTTGAATTTAATATTAAATCTATAGCAATTATCATGTACTTTCTTATATTTTGGTTGTGATTTTTACTAAAAATGAATCTTATCACAAGCAATTCGGTGCATTTGATATTTTCTTAATATTCTTGTTAAAACAGGAACATGAATCCGAAGGTGGAAGAACTCCATTAATGAAAGCTGCAAGAGCTGGTCACGTGTGTACTGTTCAGTTTCTGATTAGCAAAGGTGGGTTTATATTTCTCTTGAAGCACATGTGCTTCAGTCCCCAAGATAACATTGCCTCTAAAGAGAAAACTGAGAAAGGGAACTTGCTGGCATAAGAGGATGGTGATAGGTCCTCTGCACACCCAGAATTAAAACAAGGGATAAGTTCGGAGGAAGCCCAGGAGTCAGAAGGGCCTCCACAGTCTCAAAAAAAGTTTTTATCCTGCCCCAGTTTCTCCCTTTGAATTCATGTTGCTGTCACTAGGACCTGGCAGGTATGAAGGGGTGCGTCTTCTTTTCCCACAATTTCTGTTAGAAGAAATGATTTCAATCAAGTTGTTTACATAAATACTTATTTTTTAAGTTGGAGACTGCCTGTATTCATCACATTTTATAGTTAGCAATGAACCTTTTCTATCATAGTTGATATGTCCAAGATCTCTTCCTAATCAATATTTGTAATAATACTATTTTTTGAAGCCTGTTATTTCCATCATTTTATCCCACTTAATCTTTGAATTTTATGGCTGAAAGCTGATTTAGAAATTAGCTGTTCCAGTTTCATCCTTTAACAGATTAGAAAATTGGGTCCCAAAGGGGCTACTATTTATGCCAAGAGTTTTAAGACTTAAATACCCATTGCAATGACAGGTAATAAATGCTTGATTAATGTGAAGTAATGCATGGCTTTCAAAATGAAGATATTTATTTTGGAATAATCCAAGGCACGTCCTGGGCTTGGAGACCTACTTTTGGCCATCTGTGTCCTTGTGTAATTCACTTAACTAAGTCCTTAATGACTGAGAATTTGCTACAAATCCCCAAACTGGTTGCAGTCTGAAGGAGTTTTGACACTGGGAATTCCCCTTACTGATGAAATCAAAAATTCTTTTTTAAGGGTTAGGGTTAATGCGCTCCTAACACTCCTGGTATAGGGGACAAGTCACTTCTGTCTGCCAGGCAATTTCCTCCTTTGTTTAATGAAGGAATTGGATCAAATATTCTCTAAGTTTCCTTTTCAGCTTCTATTTGTAAGACCTCATGATCCCACCAATGTGCTACCATTAAATTCCATATCTCTTATACAGTATATGCTGTTACATACCTATATAGAGTTAAACACATGGGAATTGAGAGTTAGGGAGCAGAGCTTTTGTTCCACTCTTGGCATTAAAATGATCTTGCTCTGGGGAAGCTAGGTGGCACAGTGGATAAGAGAGCACTGGCCCTGGATTCTGGAAGACCCGAGTTCAAATCTTGCCTCAGATACTTGACACTTACTAGCTGTGTGACCCTGGGCAAGTCACTTAACCCTCATTGCTCAGGGGGAAAAATGATCTTGCTCTGTGCTCATGGATATGCCAGTTGTCTGAATTTCAGTTTCCTTATTTTTTTGTGAGTTTATTGTTCTAAGTGGTTTTTGGAACCTCTTTCTCCCACTTTTGTAACTCTATGACCGCCTGTATTTGCTTTTTTGTACAAATGCCTTTAATTTTTAATCTTTAGCTGAATATCCTTTATTTCTTTATTATATTTCCCTAATTCTGGACTTTGAATCAGTAAAGACCTGGATTCAAATCCCGCTACTGTGGCTGAATACCTGGGTAAAGACCCTTAACCTCTCTGAGCCCAATAACACCTGTGATACCCTCCTTATAGTTTGACTGTCAGAATCAAATAAGGTACTGTCTGTAAAGTGCTTTGAACACCTCACAGGTATACATAAATGTCAGTTACTGTGCAATCTACTAATGAAGTGTTTTGAGTATAAATCAAGCTTCATTTGCCAACAAAGATTTGGGATATTAATTGAGAATAAAATCCTTTCTTACCTGAATGACGTTTTCCACACTTGTGTCTCTCAGGAGCCAATGTGAACAGGACCACAGCGAACAATGATCATACCGTGTTGTCCCTGGCATGTGCAGGTGGCCATCTGGCGGTGGTGGAGTTACTCCTGGCTCATGGGGCTGATCCCACTCACAGACTCAAAGTATGTAACTCATATGTTTCAGGTAGTATTTAATGTACTTTGTTGCTCTTAGTGAAATGACATCTTCTTGGTTTTTGTGAGTCTGGGCCTTCTGAAGCTTTTATACTTCTTACCAGGAGAATGTTTTTAAAGGCATAAAATAAAATATAAAGGGTTACAACTAATTATTTTGAAATAGTTATTGAAATATATGCATTTTTAAGAAAAGGTTTACAGATCAAGAACTCCAGGCTTAATTATTTTTATTTTACCAATTTTTGTAGAGAGAGAGACAATATATTTCCTTGATTTTTGTTACTTTTGAAATTATTACAGCTGGAATAAGTAATTAGAATTAGTCAGTTTTAGTATATAGGTTTGTAAGTACAATTAATGCAAATGTATCTTGAATACTTTGAAATCAAAAGCATTGCTACCATTTTCTTGCAGTTTTTTTTATTTTCAAATATGAGATTGTGAGAATGCACATTCTTTAGATAGTGAGGAAAAAAATTCAGTTTAATTGTCAAACTCCTAAGAATAAATCCTTTTATACTATTACAAAAATGAATGTAATAAAATGTATGGATTGTTAATATTTAAACTTGCAATGTCACAAGGCAATGACTCTTTTTTACAAAAAGTTTTAGATGAGATGGAACGTTGTCTCAGTTTGAAGAGAATCAAATTTACCATGATGTAAAGTAACATTTTACATGATTCCTTTTCTTCCACTATACCCGTTTTTTTCTCCTTTTAGGATGGTTCGACAATGTTGATTGAAGCTGCTAAAGGTGGCCATACAAGTGTCGTTTGCTATCTTTTGGATTATCCCAATAATTTGCTTTCTGCTCCTCCACCTGATGTCACCCAGTTGACTCCCCCGTCCCATGATTTAAATCGGGTAAGAGTCAGGACTAATGCATGTGTATTATTGTTTCATATTCTGTAATTTTTGATGTCTCTTTTAACCCAAGTTAGTTTAATTTTTTTTTTTTTAAGTGAGGCAATTGGGGTTAAGTGACTTGCCCAGGGTCACACAGCTAGTAAGTGTTAAGTGTCTGAGGACGGATTTGAACTCAGGTCCTCCTGACTCCAGGGCCGGTGCTCTATCCACTGCGCCACCTAGCTGCCCCCAAGTTTAATTTTTAATTTACGAAGATTCTTTCTCCAGACTTAATTTTCCACATGATTTTTGAAAAACATTTACCATTTAGTAATTTTTGTTACAGTTTGCTGTTTTTTTTTTTTTTAGTTCTACCATTGTCAAAATAATGTCACTAACTCTTCTAATGAATTTACAGACCATAAAATTAGTTTAAATGCACAAAGATCTTATACTGTGTTTCTGCCAATCTCAGAGTTATAAAGACTTGGGTTTGAACTTCACCCCCAGGCAGATACAAGCTGTGAAACCTTGTGTAACTCATTTATCTTCTCAATGAGCTGATATATGTGTGGCACTTGTACACCTTGAATTCTTTTTCTTTTCTTTTTTTTTTTTTTTAGTGAGGCAATTGGGGTTAAGTGACTTGCCCAGGGTCACACAGCTAGTAAGTGTTATGTGTCTGAGGTCGGATTTGAACTCAGGTACTCCTGACTCCAGGGCTGGTGCTCTATCCACTGCGCCACCTAGCTGCCCCACCTTGAATTCTTTATAAGTGTCTGCTATTGAATGGGTTATTTTATCAAATACTCCACTGTACAATTTGGTAAATGTTTTAGAGAATTTGTTGTAACAACATTTTTTATGTTATTTAGATACAGGTATAGGATTAAAAAGAGTATGCTTAACTGCTGTATACTTTTGTAGGCTCCTCGTGTCCCTGTGCAAGCACTGCCCATGGTGGTCCCACCGCAGGAGCCTGATAAGCCCCCCGCAACTGTGGCTGCTACACTTCCCATAAGGAGCAAAGGTCAGTTCTTTTTCTGCCAACTCTTTTTAAATCCTTTGTAGGTTGAAACCACAGGATTATACAAATAGAATGTTTATTTTTTAAAAATGACTTTTCATTGCCAAATGGCTGTTGGAAAAAGTAAAGTGATTTGGGAGATTTTTTTAAAATAACAAATATTCCTTCTTAAGGGCCAAAAACAGAGGGAGAGAGAATTTTTTAAAAATAGTAAATTTGTGGTAAAATTCCAACTTGAAGATTTGGTTCCTCATTACCTGTGGAATAGCTCATCCTTTATGCTCTTTTGATAAACCATGATTTCCCCTAATAATTAGTTGTTTGTAGTTATCAATAAGGTGCTAGGCTGGGTATAATTTGCTTAAAGCAGAGGCTCTTAAGACTCTGCAGGGTATTAGATTTAAAATTCTGCATCAGATAGAAAATTTCAGAATGCTGTTTTTGATGCAGATTTCATATTTGAATCATTTTAGATTTACTTGTAGTCACTAGAATTTTCCCGTAGATCCATTATCTGGCTTAAAGTTAGGCTATTGTTCATAGGTTTCTCAGTCCCGTTCTCCCCTCCTCCCACCAGTATTTCAACTATCAGTTTGAAATTACTCTTATTTTTAAAAAGTCTTCCCTGAAAAGGTGGTGTTTTTTTTTTTAATAAAGTGTGAGGATGGTTGTGTTCTTTTTTTTTTTTTTTTTTTGCTTCGTCCTGATTCCTATTCTCCAGCACCTTTTCTGTTGGTGGATGTTGCAGGCTGTGGATGCTGCACTTATGACCAGATCACTTTATTGGCCTGGCTGCCGACAGGACAGCAGATGGATGACATAAGCCATCCTTCCTCCTTCCTTGTTTCTTCCAGGGTGGCTACATCCTATTCTCTATTGGTGTGAATGTATTTAAATTCATATCTTGATTTTATCATTCCTGAAACTCCAACAAAGACATTTCAGTTGGATTTAATTTCCCATGACTTAGTGATTCTGGAACTGTTTTGTGTTTAAAAAGAACCAGATTCTTAACCGTGGGAAGGGGGAAAAATAACACCTTAAATTAAAGATCTTTACAATGATAATTTTAAAAATAATTTTTTCCTATGCTCTTGAGCCGTATTTTTCTGTTTGCAGTGGAATTTTACTTTCCTTTATTATCATATGCAATAGCTTCTCTGGGCCTATTTCCTCATCTCTAAAATGGGGGGGGGGGGTTGAACTAGATGATTTCTAAAGTCCCTTCCAGCTCACAGTACTAGCATCATATGATCTACATGCTTTCAAATTTTAGCTTGGTTACACCAGTTAGATACCACAAAGCTAGATTTAGGTAGTCTTGGTTTTCACTTATATAATCCTTCATAATCTTGAAGTGAATTTCGAAAGTATGTATATAATCTATACATCTCTTGAATTGATGATACAGTAGGTGGTGTTATTTGCTTATAATCACATACAGTACATTTCCACCTTCTGTGGGTTTGATCCGCCACTAAAGTCCTCCTCTGATGCCTCCCCGTGGCATTGAGGTCACCCTGGGCTCTCGAAGGCTGTGCCTCTGGCAGGCCCTACCAAGCTGGAAAGCCTTCAAGGATGGTCTGGGGGTAGATTGTTTATCTATCACCCGAGGACCAACCTAGTTAAGTTTGGAAAGACTCATCACCAGATAGTTGGCCATGAGGTGATGGATTTTTTTTTTTGGCCACAACAACTCATGAAACAGTCTTCTAAGAGGTAGAGAGGGTTGCGATCTGCATCGGTGGAGGGTGTACCCACACCAATGAAATCATGGATCCTTGAAGTATGGATTTGATAACTTGGTGCATAACTGTTGGCACTAAGTCTCCCAACAGTAACTCTTAATGAGGATGCCATTCATGTGCACTTCTGAGGGGGTTTCTTTTTCACACAGCTGCTTCTAAACAAAAGTCCAGCAGCCATTTGCCAGCTAACAACCAGGATGTACAGGGTCACATCACCAATCAGTCTCCCGAGAGCATTGTAGAAGAGGCTCAGGGCAAGTTAACAGAACTGGAACAGAGGATAAAAGAAGCCATAGAAAAGAATGCACAACTGCAGTCCTTGGAGCTGGCTCATGCCGACCAACTTACCAAGGAGAAGATTGAGGAGCTGAACAAGACAAGAGAGGAGCAAATTCAGAAGAAACAAAAGATTTTGGAGGAGCTGCAGAAAGTAGAACGAGAGTTACAACTGAAAACACAACAGCAGCTAAAAAAGCAATATCTAGAGGTGAAAGCGCAAAGAATCCAGCTCCAGCAGCAGCAGCAGCAGTCACAGTCACAGTCGCAGGCCTGTCAGCACCTGGGACTCCTGACTCCTGTTGGAGTTGGAGAACAGCTTTCAGAGGGAGACTATGCCCGTTTACAGCCAGTGGATCCCATCTTGCTTAAAGATGACCCCCAGCAGAGTGGTGCTCAGATGGGCTTTACACCCATCCAACCTTTGGCGATGCCCCAAGCTTTGCCTCTGGCAACAGGTTCCTTACCTCCAGGGTCCGTCACAAATCTTACAGAACTGCAAGGAGTTATAGTTGGACAGCCCGTACTGGGCCAAGCACAATTGGCAGGGCTGGGGCAAGGAATTCTGACAGAAACACAACAAGGGTTAATGGTAGCCAGCCCTGCTCAGACCCTCAATGACACGCTGGATGACATCATGGCAGGTGGGTTTATATCATTACGAGCAGGTATACAATATGGTTTGCGTAAAGCACAGAGTAAGAGTATGCCAGAATTTTTCCAGTT
Organism: Dromiciops gliroides; assembly: GCF_019393635.1. Taxonomy (NCBI): domain Eukaryota; kingdom Metazoa; phylum Chordata; class Mammalia; order Microbiotheria; family Microbiotheriidae; genus Dromiciops; species Dromiciops gliroides. The sequence goes on from NC_057866.1 coordinate 261,479,907, forward strand.
ACCAAACTCGAAGGCTATCTTTGGACTTTTGATTCTTGTTCAGCTGTAGACGTAGTAGCGCTGTTTCAGAAGTCCACAGAAAGAAACTCAGGTGGTGCTAGGCCAAACTTTAGCACAGGCCCACTACTGCTTTAGCTCTATTTTAAAGAAAGTACCTTGAATACAGAGGACTCCTGCTTGTTTGCTTGACTGGGTGGGCAGGCAGGGTTTGTTTGATTGTTGTTTTAAGTGCTTTTTTCTTAACCATTAGAGTGACGAGATGTTGTCTTTTACTTTTGCATTTGCATCAACAAATGAGGAAATCTTTAAGATATTTCAAGTACAAGTTCCCAACTGGTGGGATGCTATGTAGACTTAGCTTATATGTGAGCAAGAATCTTTTGGTACAGAGTTCTAGTCTTTAGAAAAGAAAACATATTTACCTTGATATATTGCAAATTAGGCTTTGTGTATCACAGCCTGTGAACATTTGTAGTGTGTACCTCTTTTACCACAACACAGAAGTTTGTGTCCCTACAACATCAAAAAAGGGATTTTGCTGTTTTTCATAGTGGAAAAAAAAAAGATTCATTGACATTTTAAAATATACTCGTGTTTTAGTCACTCCTGGAATACTTAATGTTTGTAAATAAAACATTTTCAGAGGATTGTCTCAATTCTCCTAAGTTTTAAATGAGTTAACGGGTAAAGTACTTTGCAAGCCTTAAAGCACTATACCTTTGCTAGCTAGCTATTCAAGATTTAAATTTCTTTTTAAAAAATCAGCATCAGGAAAGAAAACTAGCATTCTTGAGCAGGAGGAACATACAGGAGGCAAGTTCTATCCTTAAAAACATAATTAAGCTTTTTAAAAGTGATTAGCTTTTGGGGGGGGGGGCAGGGCAATGGAGTTAAGTGACTTGCCCAGGGTCACACAGCTAGTAAGTGTCAAGTGTCTGAGATCCTTTTTGAACTCAGGCCCTCTTGAATCCGGGGCTGGTGCTTTATCCACCATGCCACCTATCTGCCCCTAAGTGATTAGCTTTTTAAAATAAATCACCATTTAAAGGAGAAAATAGTTGAATAATTTTTAGAAACACTTTCATATGGTTTTTTCTTTTCTCTCTCTCTCTCTTTTTTTTACCCTTAAGGTAAAATATATGCAAGCTTGTATGGCTACACTGACATGTCTTGCCAATGTAATTTACTGTTAGTAAAATAACATTTAATGAATCCTATAAATTTATAGCAGAAATATACATATGCCTTTTTGGCAAAAGTCCACAGAATAAATTTAAAATTATACTTAAAATATGATCTATAGTAAGAAGGATTTGATTCCTGTTCCATTACAAAATATGGAATATGCTATAATGTCTGGTAAACCTGTATTACCTCGAGAGTCACTCTGAATTGAAAACATCAGGATTCAAAATACAAAGTAGTTTGAAAATTTTTGCAGTTTTGAACAGAAATTTAAAAAATGAAATAATCTTCACATATTAACTTTGTTATTTCACCCCTCACTTCAAGCAGTAATATATAGAGTATAAATTAATCTTTTAATTCTTTTGCATATTATAGGTTGCAATAAACCTATAATCTATAATGTTATGAAAAAGAAATATTGTTACTCCATAGTCATGAGAATGACATATACTGACTTGTAGCTACACTGACATATTAGTATTTGTTACAAATTGGAGTGATGGCCCACCATTTTTGAAGTTAAACTGAATGGGGAATTTAGCCAGATGGGGTGGCAGTTCTGTGGAGTTCTGCCCTGTCTGACAGATGTCACGAGCTCTAGTGAGCCCTGTAGTCTTATGATGAGCCCCTAGGACCAGGGGGCTGAGGAGGGGAAAATTGGCCTAAGGGGGAAATAGCTGAGCCTGGACAAGAGGAGAGGTCCAGTTCAAAAGAAAAAAAAGGCATTTTATTATGGCATTTAGTTTTAAAGGGTATAGCTCAGATTCTTTAAAAGTTCATTTAAAGTATCCTAATTATACTCAGAAAAACAAAATTGGCCCTTTATCCATAGAACTCTTGTTATTTTTGCCATTTCATTGGAACCTAAAGAAATCTCTGAAGAATATCCATAACTGGCTCTCACTTATACAGATTAATGAAGTATAAAGTTGTAGATAAGATAAAACTAGAAATGATTTAAAATTTTTCTATTGGATTTTTTTCATGTAATCATAAGTTGCCCATTAAGTTTATAGATGGCCTGGGCCTTGTGCATTTTACATTCTTGCCGGAAGTGTAATAGAAAGAGAAAGCCTTTACAGAAAAATGGAATGACTTTTTTTATCCAGGACTACTGACCTACTCTAAGAATAAAAATAAATGAGATACAGAAATTTTAAAAGGAACTTAAGACAAACATTACAGTGTTTTCGGTTTTCTTCTGTGTGAGAGAGATGATTTTTATCTACTTTTGAATTTTACAATCAGCCATAGACTTTGCTAAAATAGTGGTATAACAAGCGCACTTGAATTTCTTGCTGTGTGTCCACTTTCAAAAAGAGGGAATGAGGCATTGAAATGGAAGGAAAGATATGTAAAGACAGAAAAAGATTTTCCAACCACACATGCATTAGACTTGGTTCTTCTGGGGTAAGAATGTGGTGGGGGGGAAAGGTTCCTGCATGCCTTCACTTCACTGAAGGAGCCTATGTCCTTCACCATCAACCTCATCTGTAGCCCAGCCTCTTGTCTTCTACATTCAGCTGGTGAGTTTCCATCCCACTTCTAATTCCTGGATAGCCAGAACCTCCCATCCAGCTTATGGTTATTAATGCCTTGTATCCCCACAAAAGCCTAACTCTTTTCTCTACCTTTCATCCCACCTATTTGTCTCCCCTATTTATGAAGTTTTTGTATAGTCCACCTAGTATTTATTCAATCCAAGTCCTTTACAGTTTGGAGAGAGAGAGAGAGAGAGAATGTGTGTGTGTGTGTGTGTGTGTGTGTGTGTGTTCGTGTGAGCGCACACCAGCTTATTCCTGTAGCCTACCTTCATTGTACTTCTTGCTGTTAACTGTGGGGGATTAAGGTGCCCCATGAACATTCAATTTAGAAGCCTTCTTTCATATACCAGACTAAATAACATTAGCTATAGGGACTTGGCCTACAGGTCAGAGATCTCTCCTGCTCCTACTTAAATAATGCAAAAGCTCTATTTAGCAAAATATATTTCTAAAACTATGATTTTTACTAATTTCCTTTTAAAAATTGAGATTTAGTTGTTGAATTATTTACTGACCATCTCACCTTTATTAGGATGCTTATATCACTGAATAAAATTATATTTGATCTATTTGAATTGCTTATTGTATTCTACCACTGTTCTTTGCTAGAAACCGTACTAAGCACTTTATCAGTGTGGAGGCATGCTATTTGCTTTGAAAAATGTTTGGGAAAGTGCATTATTAGTCTAGATCCGTTTTTGGTAAATGCTTTTTTGGGAAAAATATTAGATAATCAGATTTTTCTGACCTAGAAATAAAAATGTCAATAGACATGCAATTTTTTCTCTCCATATTCCTAAATCAGCTCATTTGGATCCCTGAGAACCTGTTTATTTTTATGGAGATAATTTTTCCATGGTCCTTTAAGTAGGCTTAAATTGTATATTTACATAATGTGTACTGGTACCGATCCGGTTCTAGCTCTTTGAATAGGCTGATATTTTTATGTGAGCAAGATCTTTTAATGAGATCAGTTTTTATTCATTATCGCCAAGGTCAAAATTTTAAAAGATTTAAAAATTTTTTTAAGAAATAAATTGATTATTCATTAAACATTATGCAATCATAGATTTTAAAAATAAAATAAAGTATTCACTTAAAGTTCATTTTGGACCTGGGTTTTAGTTCTTGCTCTTGTACTAAATAAATAGCATTGTGAGTTTAGCCAAGGTTGTAGTCCCTTTAATGGGCTTAAATTATTCTGTCTGTTAAAATAAGGTTAGATGATTTCTAAAGTACCTTTCAAATTTAAAATCCTGTAGTTTTATCATCTGTGGTCATGTTAATTTTTAATGGTGGTGGTAATGTTGAATTACTCTTTATTCAGAAAAATAAAAATGTTTAAAATATCAACATTATGATGTATAATTTGTGTATGTTGAGCATAAGATATCTTGATAGTCTTAAAAATGGATTTGACTTTTATCTCATTCCTTTGATTAGTCATAAAGCTAGTTTTGAAGTGGGAGAACCAATAGTAATCCTCATTGAAGTAGAGTATTGTCTGTGGGAATGCAGGTGATAACTACTTTTCTGTGAATGCCCACAATGATTTTTAGCACTGAAAAGTTGGTTCTCATACTTTGATCTAGTGGAATTTTTAATTGGGGGAGGTGGGGCATGAAGGGAGGGAAGAGCCTGATCCTGACCGTCACACACTAGGGCCAACAATGAATTGATGAGAGTAATTGTGCATGGTCGTTCAGAGCCAACTCTTGGAGTTTTCCCAGCTAAGCACAGAATGTTTTTTGGTTGGGTTTGGGAAAAAAAATGGCATGGCTATATCAGAACCAAGATATACTGAGTATGATCCAAATTTATGAGCTGTGTGATTATTTTCTTCATATCAGTGGAATTTCTGAAATTATTACATGGGGAAATGTTCTAAATTATCTCACATGAGAAACTACAAACAGATACCGAATGCTTAATGCAGACTATTCCATTACCAGTTTTTATCTGAGGGGAATATTTCATTTTATGAGGGAAGCAATAGAAGACTTCTCTTTAGCAGAATTTATCCTGGTAAAATATTGGTAGTCTTTTGGAAATTTTAGCAGAGACAAAAAATCTAAATGTTTTCCTCTTTTACTCTTCCCAGTTTGACTTAAAAGTACTAAAAAGACATAATGGAAGACTTTGCTGTTCTTTGTTAATTTAAAAAAAAAATTGGCCTTCATGTGTCATAGTTTTGGATTCAGAGGTTAGAATTCAGGGAATTTTAGTTTTTAACCACTTAAGTTCATATGCTCCATTATACCTCTCATGTCACTGAATGCTAGACCAAGTGAGCTCTGGGTCTGTTTTTAGGTAATATAAGGGAGAAGACAATTCCATAGATGGACACATTATAATATTAAATTGATCCTTAGACTGTGGGAAATAATAAATAAAATGGGATCTGAATGCAGAAATTTTTCATAAAATGAGTATAAGTTTTCTGCTGATTTTTAGGTATGATGTAATGACAACATTTACCATTACTAAGTGATGTTATTTTGTTCAACAGCAGTGAGTGGAAGAGCATCTGCAATGTCCAACACTCCTACCCACAGTATCTCAGCCTCTATTTCCCAACCTCAGACGCCAACTCCAAGCCCAATCATCTCTCCCTCGGCCATGCTGCCTATCTACCCTGCCATTGATATTGATGCACAGGTAAGACACTTCAAATTATTGCCAGGGTTTTGAATCAATTAAATAAGGTTAAAACAGTTCTTATCTTTCATTGGTTAATTTAGAAAAGTTTCGTGTCATTGTTTTTTGAGCATACCACAGGTTGTCATATAATTCTTACCACATACTTATAAATTAATTAAAGCTAGCAAAAAGCCTAAATGTTTATGGCAATGTCATTGTTAATGTATTTCTTTTTTATTTTTAAAATCTTTTTTAATTGCTTCTGTCTCTTGCTGGTCGAGATTGGGGGGGGGCAGGGCAATGAGGGTTAAGTGACTTGCACAGGGTCACACAGCTAGTAAGTGTCAAGTGTCTGAGGCTGGATTTAAACTCAGGTCTTCCTGAATCCAGGGTCAGTTCTCTATCCACTGCACCACCTAGCTGCCTCCTGTAATATAAAATTTAAAGAAATTCATCATTTTTTCACTTTATCATTGCAGTCTACCTAGAAATATTTATAATTTCCAGCAGGCTGTAATTAGTGAAATAAGGATGCCAGGTCTCATGTCATATAACTTGACAGAGGATGAATTTTCCATCTTCTCTTTCTTTGGGGGTTTCAGAGTGATCTTGGATGATCTTGGAAGAAGAAAGAAATGCCCATTATCATGTATCAAGCTAATGGTGGTACCTCACCACTTATAGACCTTCTGCTTCATGGCCACTCTGGCATGCATGGCTTCCATGCTGCTAGGTGATGATAACCTGGTGATGATTTCATTTGGCCCTAAGTTGTGGCTGAGATGGTCACATGTCTGGGCAGGTATTGCCCTGAGTGCCTTTCTTTGTGCTATGCAACTTTGCTAAACTTCAGCGCCAAGCCCTTCCTTTAGTTGCAGTTGCTCTGGAGTCATCACTTGTGTTCTACCTCTGGCACAGCCTACTTAGTCATTCCCTAGTTAATGGGCATTCCTTTAATTTCTAATTCTTAGCCACCACAAAAAGAGCCGCTAGAAATATTTTTGTAAGAATAGATCTTTTTCTCTTTTTGGGGATGTCTTTGGGAAACAGACCTAGCAGTGGTATTGCTGGATCAAAGGGTATGCACAGTTCTATAGCCCTTTGGGCATAGTTCCAAATTGCTCTCCAGAGTGGTTGGATCTGTTCACAACTCCACCAGCCGTGGATTAGCGGTCCAGTTTTCCCACATCCCCTCCAGCCAGACCTTGGTGGTGAGGTCTTTGAGCATACACAAGATGTTCCAAAAGTCTTAGTGTGGATTTAAAGCTTCAGTAGCTTATCAATCTCTCTGTATAACTCATTTCATCTATTTGGAAATTTCCTTGCAACAATTTGAAATCTGTCTTCCCTAAATCTAGGACCCATGTTAGACTGCTGAAGTTTGCTTCTCTGTCAGAGACACAAGGAGGAAGTGGTTCTTTCCTCCAGTTATTCCCCATTAACTGGAATCAGTCCCATTATGGAATGTCTCTTTATTATTTCCTCTGTATTTTGAAGCATTAATTACAACTGAGACAAGTCAAAACGCTATTAACTGTTGTGCTGTTGGAAGAGAGGGAGCTAGAGCAGATTTCTGGATGGTTGACCGTGTCATTACTGTCACGTCTCTGTGCCAGGCTGGTACAAGGTCTGTTTCCCCACTTCCTCATGTTCAGTGTGTGCCTCTCTCACTCTCTTCCTTCATGAGCACATGATGTATTTATGTAGCTCCACATACAGGGTGCAAGGGTGTGGGCGACTTTATTTCAGTGCTGGGGAAGATTAGAAATGAGGTGACCTAATTGAATCAACATTGTTTGGATCCACTGAAATTTATTCTCACTCTTTACAAGCTTTGTACATATCTTGATGTATTATTTTCAGCATTATCATAGTTTTCCTACATTTCTTCTTTATATTAAGGAAGTTTGGAGTCTGTATGCTGTGAAACTGCTTCTATCATTCTGTATGAATACACATACCTGCGTGCGCGTGTATGTACACACACACACACACACACACACACACACACACACACACACACACACACACACACACACACACACCCCTTTATATAAGCCACAACTTGCCGATTTTTTGGCTTGGTCCTGGAGTAATATTGTCTTGGGTGTTTGAGAGTTTGATTGAACTAAACTTGTCCTTGAACTTAATGTCCTCAGGCTATGGCGATGTTTCTGTGGTTTATTTTCTCCTTTGAGTGCATTTATTCTCTGTTCTTGTGTGTACACAAGATTGGCAGATTGGCTTATGCCCACAGCTACTTAAGTTTCTGTCACTTATTGCTGTGATTTACTCTCATCTCTTATTAATGTTGACATTTCTTTTTTCTTCTCTTCTTGATTCTCCCTCCACTCTCCACCCCCTTTTAGTCCAGGAGGGCTTACATAATTATTTAGCAGCCAATTTAAACACCTTTGTCTTTCTGTAAATTACTTGTATCTCTCACTCTATCTTGTTGCTGTTTGGGTTTTGAGTGATTTGGCTATTTCAGATTCTTTTCATTACAATTCAGTTTAACATTAAAGGCCAGATACTGTGCTAGGTGCTAGGGATACAGAGAAAAAAATGAAAACTGCCTGTGCTTTCAGCAGCTTACGTTCTGCTAGATGAGGGATTTGTATAGATCTCTGCTAGGCGGGGTGAGTTCATTGTATGCCCATCTAATGATGAGTGGAAGCCAAAACTTAGCAGTGTTTTGGACAAAAGTACTTGAATAAGTTGGATTGAGAATTTCCCTGCACTCCATCTGTTAAGCACCCACACTATTATATCATTGGAGACTTTTTGGTGAATGTAGTATTTTTGGGCCTACACTTATGCAGATACACACATGTATAATTCTTAGTTGCAGTCTTTTTTCTTTTACATTGCTTCAACAGCTAGCTAGGTAATTTCACAAAGGCCATTTAAGTTTTGATCATTTAAATGAAACCTATAAATGTTTATTTAGTATTGGTGGTGAGGCAGTGGCTTTCAGTGGAAAGAGGAGTGGAGTAGAATTAGAGGACCTGAGTTCCAAGTCCCAGTACTGTCCATGTGTGTGTAGCCTTGGGTGAGGTATTTCACCTCAGTTTCCTCATCTGTAAAATTAGGGGGTGGGTGAGATGATATCTAAAGGCCCCTTTCCGTTCTACGCCTAGGATCCGAATCCAAGATTAGAGAAGCCAAAAGAGTGAATATAAATATGTATGTTTATAATTTAGCAACTAAACCAAAAAACAAACAAAAACCCTAAAACTTTTTTGCAACAAATGTGGACCACTCATTTTTTTTTTTTTAACAGACTGAAAGCAATCATGATACAGCACTTACACTGGCCTGTGCTGGTGGACATGAGGAACTGGTACAAACACTTCTTGAGAGAGGAGCTAGTATTGAACACCGTGACAAAAAAGGTAGGAACTATTTTTGTTTTGGAAATTGTGTTTAATAAGGGAACAGTGCTCAATTTCTCATATGCCTTAAGGTCTTAGTGCCTAGGAATATCAAATATGAGTTCTGCCTAGAATGTTCTGACAGTAAATGGTTTTTTCAGGTTTCACTCCACTCATCTTAGCTGCTACAGCTGGACATGTTGGCGTTGTTGAAATATTGCTGGACAATGGTGCAGACATTGAAGCCCAGTCTGAGAGGACTAAGGACACACCGCTGTCATTGGCTTGTTCTGGTGGAAGGCAAGAGGTAGATTTTCATTCTCCTGAATGTTTTCCCTTTCAATTTTGTGGACGAATGTACTTTTTAGAACTTCGGCCATCTTAACAGGGTTTGAAGTGGACAGAATGTTGCTATCATGTTAGCCAGGAAAAATGAAACAAAAACTTTGCCAGAAAAGTGAGTGCTGCACAGAATTCTGAAGCCCTGTCTTGAAGAGAACACTAAGGCATAGCTGCCTTGGTGTATTGGTCTGTCAGAATAGGAATGAGAAGAACTGTCTTTCTTTTTCCACATCAGAAGATTACCTGAGCATTGTTTTTTTAGAAGTCTTTTTCTGTTTCTCTGAGTTCTCTCCCACTTAGTCTTTTGGTGTATTTGGAGTAAGCCCTGGGAAAATGCAGACCAAAAGAATTCAGAAGATGAATTATTTCCATGGATAATAATCTCAGTGTTTCACCCCTTTTTCATTGTAAGCACTAGTTTACAAAGTTTCCAAACTTTGTTCATAAAAGTGTAATAATATCTCACATTTCTGTAGTGCTTTTAGATTTACAAAGCAATTTTTTTGGGCAGGGGCAGGGCAGTGAGGGTTAAGTGACTTGCCCAGGGTCACACAGCTAGTAAATGTCAAGTATCTGAGGCCAGATTCGAACTCCAGTCCTCCTGAATCCAGGGCTGGTGCTTTATTCATTGCACCCTTTACAAAGAAATTTCTTTTCTACAACAACCCTGTATCATAATGAATACAAAAATTGTATCTCCATTTGACATGAGGAAAGTGAACTACCAAATTCCAGGGACTCTTTCGTAGGTTTTCTGATGATACAACATACAAACAACTAAATGCATACTAATAGCAGGAAGGATTAGGAAGGGTTAGGATTAGGAAAGGCCTCCCATTGGAGCTGTAAAACAAACTCAACTTTGAAGCAAGTTAGGGATTGTAAGAGAGGAAGGTGAAGGGGGAGTGCATTGTAGTCATGGAGGACAACCTGTGTAAAAGCACCAAAGTGGGTAGTGGAGTCCTGAGTTGGAGGAGCAGCACAAAGGTCATATTGCCACAAGTCCAACTGCTTGATGGCTGCCCTACTCGACCTACCATGTTTTTCTTGGTTTATAAAGTAACCATCACCCCACAGCCAAGCAGTCTTAGAAGCGAAAAGCATGTCCCTTTTTAGGCCTTTCCGAAAAATGATTGCCAGTTTGTTGAGTGGTTTCAGGTTAAGAGTTACTTTTACTACAATGTGGAATTCAAAACCAGTGGTGAAAAAAATTTCTTCCAGTGCACCTGAAGAAATAACAGTGCCATTATAAGTATTGTTGTCATTGAACCTTACAGCATTGTTGTGTAAAAGCAACTATATATCTTACTGAAATTTCCAACTTTTTCTTTATTGAAATGACACTTATCGTAGGAAATATCCAACTTGAAGTCTCTTTTTTTTTAAGTATTTTATTATTTTCTAGTTACATGTAGAGATAGTTTTCAACATTTTTTTTCCCTGTGGGGCAATGGGGGTTAAGTGACTTGCCCAGGGTCACACAGCTAGTAAGTGTCAAGTGTCTGAGGCTGGATTTGAACTCAGGTCCTCCTGAATCCAGGGCCGGTGCTCTATCCACTGCACCACCTAGCTGCTCCCCAATTTGAAGTCTTAAAGCAAATAGTAATTAGGGTTAATATCAAGTTTTAAAAGAGACTATTCAAGATAAAATCATTCTTGTAAAAAGTCTTATGTAGATATATGGGTAAACTTAAGTTCTTGATCTTTTAGTCAGTTAAAATGTTTATCTTTACCCCATTTTAATTTTGAGCCCCTGAATCCCTATAAGCAGAAAAGGGGGAGGGGTGTGTGTGTGTGTGTGTGTGTGTGTGTGTGTGCGCGCGTGTGCGTGCACGTGTGTGCACGCACGCATCCACTTTGTTTTTTGAAAAGAGCATCCCACTGGAATGAGACATAGCTACTCAAATGTATTATCACCTTTAAATTAATTTTAAATGCTTGATTATGTAGTTGTTTAAAATCTGAACCTCCCAAATCTACTCCAACGTGTGAAGGTGTATGGAGGCTATGACTAGGTAGCAGTGTTATATGTAATAAGGGAGTCCAGGACCCAAAGAGGTGAGAATATTTTGGTAAAGAAGAAAGGAACCTACAACAGTGTCAGTGTTGTCATTAGAGAATATGGCGGAACCCCTCAGACAGAAAGATGAAACATTAGGAAGGGAAACGAGCAAGCATTTTTAAGAGTTTACTTTGTGTCCTAAGTGCTGGGATGTCAAAAATAGTCCTTGCCTATAACAAGCTCATAATCTGTTAGAGGGTGAGAACATGCAAACATTCCCAAAAGGTGTGTACAGAGTAACTCAGAGGTTATGTGACAGGGACAACCAACCAAGGCAGCTTGGAAGTCATAGGAAGATGGAAGGGAGACCATTCCAAGCTTGGGGTAGAGCCCTTGAAAATGTCCCAGGTCAGGCAGTGGAGTGCTTTTGGTGACGAACGGCAAGGAGGCCAGTGTCACCTTATAATGCAATATATGGAGTAGGGAGTAAAGAAGACGTGAAACATTTTAATGGGTCAGATTATGAAGGGCTTTTAAAGCTAAACAGAGGATTTTCTAATTGATCCTAGAGGTAATAGGCAACTAAGTGTGTTTATTAAAAAGGGGAGGGTGACATGCATCTTTAGATTGCTTTTACCATTAAGGGGGAGGGGCATGGAGTGGAGAGACTTGAGGTAAGGGAACCCAATAGGCTATTGGAACAATCAGGGCATGAATGAGGTGAGAAGCCTTGCTCCAAGTTGGTGGTGGTATCTTAATAGGACTTGGCAGCAGTAATTAGTCAGGTGGGAGGCTAACCAGGAGAATGCAGTGCTTTGGAAACCTAGAGAGAAGAGGGGTCTGGTCAGTGTCAAAGGCTACACAGAGGTCACAATGGCTAAGGCTTGAAGAAAGGCCGTTGGATTTGGCAGTGAGGAGATCACGTGTAACTTTGGTGAGAACAGTATCAGTTGAATGAAGTTTAAAACCAGGATACAGATCATTGAGAAGAAAGCGAGAAGAAAGGAAGTGTAGGCACCTCGTAAGGCAGTCTTCTCAACAAAAGAGGGAATAGACAGATTTCATTTGAGTGTATTTTGAGGATAGCGCAACATGAGCATATTTGTAGGAAGTTAGGAAGCAGCCAGTAAACAAGGAGAGATTAAAGATTAGTTAGAGAATTGAGATGATAATTGGAGAAATCTGCTAAAGAAGATGGGCTGGAAAGGGATTGTTCCATGTAGGGAGACAGGCCACCTTTTTGTGTGGGACAGGGATGAAGGAGGAAATAATTGCAGAGGGAGCTCTTGGCAAATTCCTTCCTCCCTCCTTCCTTTCCTCTCCTTCCCTCCTGTCCATTTAAATAGGAGGGGCAGATCTCAGGCTTAAGGAACCAGGGTACCTTTGGAAGTTTGAAGATGTATGAAAGTTTCCAAAGGCTGTAGTAAGTGGGATAGTGGTTTGATGAGTCAAGTGTAAAAAGATTATCTTGCCGCCTCAGAGTCTAGATGAAATTATGTAATAGATTTGGAGAGGACCCATTCAGCACACTTCTGGTTTTTCTTTATTTTCATTTATCAATACATAAGTAGGAGTGAAGGCAGTAGTTGGTGGGAGTAATGCAAGATTGAGCTTGGTAGGGCAAGATGAGTAGTATAATTGGGCAAAAGGACTCAAGAGAAGAGGGAATTGAGTTTAGCTGGTTCTTCAAGACAGGCAAGAAACACAGTGTGGCCAGTATAGGTGTGAGTAGTGGCCTGGAAATGTGTGGTGGGTCCCAGGATAAAGAACAGAGTTAGAGGCAGAAGGAATGATGAAATGACAACAGGTGATGAAGAGGTATGGGAATTTTTGAGCTCATGAGCATGGAAGTGGATATAGAGGAATAGGATCTGGGAAATGAGTATATTGAGGACCTGGGCAATTAAGGTTTATGAGGGACTATCAAGATAGATGTTGAAGTCTTTCTTCTCTGAGAGTTGGAGAGAACCATAAAAACAGACCACAATCCAGCACGGAGGCATGATTGAGTAGTGATGAGAGATTTGTTAGAAATTTCATTTTTCCCAAAAAAACTTTTATGGATTCTTAAGAAATTGATCTCAGAACATAGATCTTAATACAATATTTTAAAAGATGTAAGTAAAGGGCAGAAAGATAGTCAAGCACACTGGAAGTTCACAAACAAATATGAATTAGTACTTGCCCTCAAAAAATTACAGTCCTGAGGCAGCTAGGTGACGCAATGGATAAAGCACTGGCCTTGGATTTAGGAGGACCTTAAAAAAAAGAAAGAAAGAAAGGGGGGCAGCTAGGTGGCGCAGTGGATAGAGCACTGGCCCTGGAGTCAGGAGTACCTCAGTTCAAATCCAGTCTCAGACACTTGACACTTATTAGCTGTGTGACCCTGGGCAGGTCACTTAACCCCAATTGCCTCACTAAAAAAAAAAAAAAGAAAGAAAGGATTCAGGAGAACCTGAGTTCAAATGTGACCTCAGACACTTGATACTTACTAGCTGTGTGACCCTGGGCAAGTCACCTCACCCTCATTGGGCACTTCTCCCTCTTCTCCCCCCCCCCCTCCCCCAACAAAAAAAAGATTATAGTCCTTTGGAGAATCCAGTGGGTACACATGTAAGTTTTTTGTTTTGTTTTTTAATGCAAGGTCAAGATAATTTTTGAGAATGTTTTTCTGGACATAATGTCCAAAATTAATTAATGGTAGCCTCACATGATCTGGGTAGAGACAGAAGCAGTAGATAGGATTTCAGGGCCATTCTCAGTAATCTTCCCCCCCCCCCCCCCCCCCCCCCCCGCAGCAAAAAAAGAAGAAGAAAGTAAACAAAATGGAATAATGAGTTATTTCAACATATCAGTTATTTACAAATAATAGGTGGCAGAGCAGTTTCTGATAAAAAAAAAAACAAATTAGATAAACCCACATGATATATAGTAGTTGTAGTGGACTATATGTAGTTGTCCACTCTTAGTTTACCTTTTCTTCTTTAAAATTAAAAAAATTTATATTTATTTGCTTTTAATATTAGCTTCTTTTAAATTTTGAATTCCAGATTCTCTCCCTCCATCCCACCCCTCCCCCACCCACTGAGAGGGGAAACAGTATATTATATATGTGAAATCATATATCATACTACCTATATTGCAAAAAATAAATAAAAACAAGCAAATTATACTTCAGTTACACTTAGAGTGCATCAGTTCCTTCTCCTGAGGGTGAACCAAAAAAAAACACCAAAAATAAAATGAGAAAATTATATGAGGTAGATAGGGTTTTTCATCATGAGTCCTTTGGAATTGTCTTAGATGATTATATTGGTGAGTAACCACAGCTTTCATGATTGATCATTCCAACATTGCTGTTATTGTACATGGTGATCTTTGATTTCTCATTTCACTTTGCATCAGTTCATATAGGTCTTGGCATGTTTTTTGAAACCATCTCTCATACACTTCTTATAGCCCAATAATATTCCATCACCTATGCCACACTTATTCAACCATTTTCCAGTTAATGACAATCCCCTCAATTTCCAATTCTTTGCCACCACAAAGAGATGCTATAAATATTTTGTACATATAGGTCCTATTGCTTTTTCTTTAGTATCAATGGGGCACTGACCTAGCAGTGGTGTTTCTGGGTCAAAAGGCATGCACAATTTTGTAACCCTTTGGGCACGGTTCCAAATTGTTTCCCGGGATGGTTAGACCAGTTCATCACCTATTTTCCCCTTTTTACCCATTTGTCATTTCTGATAGGTGTGAGGTGATGATTCAGTCGTTTTAATTTGCCTTCAGTAGGGATTTAGAGCATTTTTTGTATTATAGATAGCTCTGATTCCTTCTGAAAACTGCCTGTTTATATCCTTTGACTACTTATCAACTGGAAAATGGCTCTTTCATAAATTTGACTCTGCTCTCTATATATTTGAGAAATGAGACCTTTACTAGAGAAACTTATTGGAAACTTGTTTAAAAAGCAAAATGTAGTTTTTCTGATTATCTCTTTTAAAATTAGGTGTATTTTTGCTTTGTCTGAGATCATGCTGTCCACCCCTGCCCTCTTCACGTTAGATGAAACTTAATAGATTCCACCCAGTCTTTCATTTCAACTCTGTGTGTCTTTCTGTTTCAAGTGTGCCTCTTGAACACAACATATTGTCAAATTCTAGTTTCCAATCTATTCTGGTATCTACTTTCCTTCTATGAGTTAGCTCATCCTATTCACATTTAATCAATGGTCACTTTGTATCCCTCCATCCCATTATCTTCTGTTTCTTTATCCCTCTCCCTCTTTTTCTTCCTGAAAAGTTTGTCATGCTTCCAACCACTGCCTCCCCCAATCCACCTCCCCCCCCACCCCCATGAGGGTTAAGTGACTTGCCCAGGGTCACATAGCCAGTAAGTGTCAAGTGTCTGAGGCCAGATTTGAACTCAGGTCCTCCTGAATCCAGGGCTGGTGCTTTATCCACTGAGCCACTAGCTGCCCCCCACCTTCTTCTTTATGCCAGCCCAGCCCTGGGCTGGTATGTCATCCCACCCTGTTGGACTTGAGTCCAATTAGCATTTTTCTTTGAGGATTTGTTTGTAGCTGTTTTCACATTGTTACTATCTTCTGAGTTTATGTCTCTGCTGTTGGAGTAGATTTTTTTGGCCACGTTCTTTTTTTTGTCATTTGCTCATTTTTCTAGCCTATTGCTCAAAATTGGGCTCTGCTGACCTGGGGTGGGGGAGGCACTATGCCAAGCTTTAGGCTTTTTGTGCCACTGTTTTCAGAGCTAGTATTGGGGTCTTAATTTTTTTGCTGCAGAGGGTGGTGTGATCCTGAGAGAGGTGTGGGCACTGCTCTCCTGGTCTGAGCTCTGCTCCTTAACTATGTAAGGTCCCTGCTCCCCTGCAGTCACAAGTGCTAGCAGTCCTTTGTGACTAATCACAAATATTTCTCTCTACCCTAGAATGGACCCAGAACTACTTATGGGCAGTAGAGTTGCTAGTTAATGCCAGCTATACTCAGTACCAGCAAAGGGTCCTCTAATCTCTTTCTGACCAGTTTTATCCTGAAGCTATTGCTGCTGCTGCTGCTGCCACCACCTCCAAAACCTACCACTTGTACTTCAGCACTGTGGTGTTGCAGACCTTTCCTGTGATCCTCCTAAATTGTCGTACGCTGGAAAAACGTCTGCCTCTTCCTTTGCCCTACCAGTCCCAGATTAGATTTTAGGGGTTATTTCAAAGTTGTTTGAGGTTGGGAATGTAGGGAGAGTTCAGCTGGGTTCAGGCCTGTACTCTACTATTTCAGTTCTGTTCCTAGTTTACCATTTCTTAAGTTTATTAACCTCGGTCGGCTGGAACCCAAATTGGTTATTCTCATGTGGTATTCATTTTTAATATTTGTAGTCATTATATGTATTGTTATTTTTGTTTCTGCTTTCTTCTCTTCATATTCATTCATGGAAATTTTCCTATGTCTCTCTTAATTCTTCATACTCATTTTTGGAGCCCAGTAACATTCCATTGCATTCATATGCTACTAAGGTATTAAGTGCCTGGCTCAGTGTCACAACTATTTTTGTCAAAAATACAACTTAAACCCATGTCTTCCTGTTTTTGATCACTTTCTATTCACTGAATCACATTTTTTCCCCTCTGTGCTCTATGAAGAACAAAAATGAACATATCAAAATGTGTTAAAAAGAAAAAAACCATGATTTTTCCTATGCTGTTTCTAGGTGGTAGAACTGCTTTTGGCTCGAGGGGCAAATAAGGAACACAGGAATGTTTCTGACTACACGCCTCTGAGCCTCGCCGCTTCTGGGGGTTATGTGAACATCATCAAAATATTATTAAATGCAGGAGCAGAGATCAATTCCCGGTAAGCTTTATTCTTTCTTTTTTCTTTTCCTATGACACCTTTTCAAAGCATTTTGTTTCCAGAACTTTTCTTAAGTTTGGAACATTAAGAGTATAAAGGGACAACTCAGTGACACAGTGGTGAGAGCATTGTTAACTGGAGTCAGGAACACTTGAATTTGAATTTTCCTCAGACCTTTGATGAGACCTGTGTGAGCCTGGGCATATCACTGCCTCTAATTTCCTTGTCTGTAAAATGGGAGTAATAGTACTGGCATTCTGTAGTTTTGGGGGGATGAAATGTTAAATTTTGATAGTTTTTTTAAAAAATGATGTTAAAATCAAGAAAATACTGGCTCAAGGAATGGAAAAACTTGGTTTCAGATTCTGCCTCAGCACTTGGCCCCTCCAAACTTAGTTTATCTCACTGACTTTGGTTCAGGCCCTCCTCCCCTTTCCTAGACTAAAAGATGTGTCTGACCATGTCTTGACCCTACTTAGTAAACTCCAGTGGCTCCTTTGGCCTCTGGATAGCTTTTAAAGCCTTATAGAAACTTAACCTAGCCCCATCTTCTATTCATGGCCTATTTCTATCCTTTCTCCATTTTTTTTTTTCCTGGGAATTCTGAAATCTACTTGTCCAGCCCTTACTGCTCTGTGGACCTCCGTTCTTATATCTCCAACTGCCTAGTAGACATCTTTCACTGGTTAGGCCATAGGCATAGAACACATTCTCTCTACCCTCCAAAACCCTTCTTTCTTCTGACTTGACCTGCTGTATTTATAGATTCCATCGTCTTCCCAATCAGTCCCCGAGCTCAGAACCTAGGTGTCATCCTCAATTCCTCAATCTTTCACCCTTGATATCCAATTTGTTGCTATATCCTGTTGATTTTTACCTTTGTGACACCCCTTGAATATGCCTCCTTCTCTCTTTTTACACTGCAGCCACTCTAGTGATTGCCCTCATCTCCTCCTGAGGAGTCTGCTGGGGAGTCTCTGAGCCTCTATTCTCTTCCCATTCCAACCCATCTTCTCTGTTCTCAGAGTGCTTTTCCAACAGTATAGGTGACCATGTCACCAGCCTGCTCGGTCAACTCCAGTGGTTCCCTATCCTCTCCAGGATGAAACATAAAATCTTTTCCGTGACATTCAAACGCCTTTCGAACTTGGCCCTTCTCCCTCTCTTTCTGGTCTTTTTACACCTTTCTCCCGGCCTTTCCCCAATAGTCTGATGCATTGACACTGTCATCTTTGCTGTTCCTCACATGCCTGGAATTTTCTCCTTTCTTATTCTTCAAGTCACACCTAACATTTTCCCTTCCCCAAGAAGCATTTCCTGATATCATTCCATTGCTAGTGCTTTCCTCCTTTTGACTTGTGTACATAATTCTCTGCATGCTGTCTCCCTGGTGATCAATGCTTAGTAAATGCCTCAGTGAGTTAATGTGTGCATAGAGCCAGTAGGAGTCTGACACCAAGGATCCAAGATGCTTCCTCCAGGCTTGGACATAGCCACTGGACCCCCCACTCTTTTGCAGGTCCATGGTTGTCTGTATGTTTGTCTCCTCAGTTAGATCATGGCTCCCTGAAAGCGGGCTTGGCTTTTGCCTTTCTTGCTTTCCCTATCCTAGCACAGATCCAGGCACAGAGTCAGCACTTGAAGAAATGTGTTAACAGATTGAATGACACTTTTAAGAGTTTAGCTAGACTGACCTCTTCATGTTAATGAGAAAATATTATGTAAATAATAAGTATTGACACATTTAGTCCTGTCATGTTTAAAAAATATATTTTTCCTATTTCAGAACTGGTAGCAAATTGGGCATTTCTCCCTTGATGTTGGCAGCCATGAATGGGCATACAGCTGCTGTTAAGCTACTTTTGGACATGGGTTCTGACATTAATGCCCAAATAGAGACTAATCGTAACACAGCCCTTACCTTAGCATGCTTCCAAGGAAGAACTGAAGTGGTCAGTCTTCTCCTTGATAGAAAAGCCAACGTTGAACACAGGGCAAAGGTAAGAAAAATTGTGTGTGGTTTTCTAGAGTAGACTTTAGGTGATTCATTTTCAGACCTCACGTGACCAGTGCTATACTTGGGAGTTCAAAATGGTGTTCTCATTTTTGTTGTTTATTTCATGTCTTGTCAGAAATATTCACCCTCAGGTGTCTATGTTTCATACATATTTTGATGCCTGAATTTTAAGAGGAAGTAATGTAAAAATGAATAGAGTCAATCTGAGAATATTTCCTGTCTTATTTGTGGTTATTTCTAAAATAAGCTGCTTTGATTTTCCTTTTTTCCTAGACTGGCCTCACGCCACTAATGGAAGCTGCTTCTGGGGGCTATGCGGAGGTAGGCAGAGTCCTTCTAGACAAAGGTGCTGATGTTAATGCCCCTCCAGTGCCCTCCTCAAGAGATACAGCTTTAACCATAGCAGCAGATAAAGGGCATTACAAGTTCTGTGAACTACTCATTAGCAGGTAAGATGTGATTGGTCTTCAGATTTGGGAATGAAACCACTGGTGATGGTAGTTGTTTATATGAGTACAATGTGAGTACCTGAAATAGGGCTTGGATATGAATCAAGATCTTTTATTATTGTTCTTTGATGCCCTGCCATTTCTATTAACTCACTATAGAAAAACTGATTCCTCAAATGCAGTGCATATCTTAATTTCTCTCCTTTTCTGTAATTTTATTTCAGTAATCATCAGTTTGATTCTTTTGGATCAGCTGAAACCCACAATCTCATTGTTGGTTCTCTTTTATCATTTAATGTTAATTTTGGGCTTACAGCAGAAAGTAAAAAGTGTAAGAAATGGGTCATTGACCGCATTCATCTTGGAGACAGTATTCTATTTTTAGAATGCTTGGTTCATAGTAGGTGCTTATGAAATGCTTGTTGATAGATACATGCAATTTTATCTGGAATTTAATTCTGTATTGTCTCCCAGATGTCAGACTTGAACTTTCATTGAGGTTTTTACCTTAATTTTTGGTCAAACATTGGATATTGTCTTGCCTGTGGAGTAGAATTAGAAATTCCTATGTGTAAACTCATGTGTTTTTTTGTTTGTTTTTTTAAACAAAAAAATAACAATATTAGACTAATGACTAAAGTTATCTTTTTTACCTTGGTATCTAGCACGTTAGTACTTATGGGCACTATGTTAGATATTAAAATAGTCTTATTTTTCACTCAGACCTAATTTTCTATAGTTAATTTCCTTAAGTCTTTGTGGGGATTATATAGAAAGGTTAAGACTTAAAAAAACAAATCAAACTCATTTTCTTAAACCGTTATGGTTTCTATATCTTTTAATTTTTTTATTCATTTATTTTTCTAGGGGAGCTCATATTGATGTTCGTAATAAGAAGGGGAACACTCCCTTGTGGCTGGCAGCCAATGGTGGACATCTTGATGTTGTCCAGTTACTGGTACAAGCAGGGGCAGATGTGGATGCAGCTGATAATCGAAAGATCACTCCCCTTATGGCAGCCTTTAGAAAGGTAATGAATGTGCAGATCTTGGAGCTTTCTTTTGGGGCGGGTGGGGGAGTGAGGGGAGTAGGGTCTTCTTGGAGTACTATTTACATGCTAACCCATAAAGACTTTTGTGATTTAGCAGTTCGTAATAAGTAAACAAATTCTGAGACAAATGCTCGAGTAAAATGAGAATCACGTATTTCTTGCTCATGGAGGGCCTGAATTTGAATCAGGGGAAAGAGCACCAGGACAACTGGCACCACAATGTGTGGCTTTGCAGGAGGGAGCTCACTTTTCTAGGAGCAAAAATTTCTGGCATCACTGACTGTCCATCTGGAATTTTCACTGAGCCAACATGGGTTTGAAGATTACAGATTAATATTAATTTAATTATCTGTTATCTTAATTATTACCATTATCTTAGGTATTTTTTTCCCCATTGAATTAAATATTAACAGAGAAAGGAAGAGGTGAAATGTCTAGCTAGCCTTTCCAGAAATCTTCAAACTGAATAGTTTCTAGGATGTTGCTGAAAGTGTATGTCTGATTTTGAAAAGGTTTATGGGAAGAAGTAGAGTTAGGAATGTGGAATCAGAAGTGTCTTCGGGTTGGTCAGAGTTTGAATTCCAGCTCAACTACGTACTGCCTTTCTGAATTTGGGCAAGACATTCTACTTTTGAGGGAGTCAGTTTTTTTATATATGAAATAAGGGCGTTGAATGAAATGGCCTTCATCTTGAAGTCTCTGAATGGTGGGGTAGCAATTTCACTTGCTCTGTAGAATGCTTAGCTAACACTTGTAAATAATCTATGATTTATAGTGACAATATTACATTAAAATAATGATTCACATTCACTTAGCTCTTGACAGTTTATAACATGTTTTCCTGAAAAATAATACTGATAATTTAAAATTATATTATATGCAGTCATCATCTTTCCCATTTTACAGATGAGGAAGAACCTTGTTCATGATCACTTCTCTAAATAAACAGCAGACCCAGGACTTGAATCTAAAGTTCTTTCTGTTAGAATTGTAAATACTCTACTGCCTGCTACAATTGAAATCTTAAATTATATGTATTGTAATTGGAGGGAGAAAATTATATTCCTGAACATTTAGAAGTAAAATTCTATTTTACACACAGCAAATTTTTTTGTAGTTAATGAAATATTTGAAATAGAAAATAAATTGTTAAACTATCTGTGCCGATCTTCCATCTCTCCTCATTTTCCATGTCCATCACTTACTCCTTCCTCTTCCTATTTCTGCTTACCCTGCTGTTTCCACCCCCATTGGGTGATTCTTCCTTTCACAGAGACTTAACTGGTCTCCTTTCTTCTAGTAATCTTGCCTACTAAATTAATTTTCATTAAGTACCACGACTTTTATCGTGCTATTTCTTTGCCTTCCATTACCTATCAGATCTGACCCTTTCCTCCTTTTCACTTAGTTTTTCATTTGGTACTCCTCAAGTCTAAGCTACAGTTTTTTTATCTAAACTATGTTGTTTTAAAAAAAATTTTTTGTTTCTCCAAACATTGTGTGCTTATTATCTCTGTAGCTCTGACCATTATTTTCTACCTTTTCATAATGCTCTTCCCTCTCCTAAATCTTATCCATCTTTTATGACCAAACTTTATTCCTACCTCCTGCCTTGCCATCTCTCATTCCAGTCCATGTTGGTTTCCTTCCTGGTCTCTTCAAGTGTCGATAGTTCATTTTACCCTTTGGCCTTGATTGTCTTGCAGTATTACTTACATATGTCTTGTTGATTTTTCTTAGATGCTTGGTAGACTTTAAGGGTAGGAATTGAATATGTTTGCTCTAAGTGCTTGCTATGTTTTTTAAAAATGCTATTCAGGAAACAAAATTGTACAAAACCTACAGAGAAGAAGATAAAAAACCACCCAGAAAGTATTGTATTTGAGTGCCCTAGTACTGGTGAGGTCTGGGTATTTTAAACGAAGGATTGCTCAGTGCCCTTTGTGATTGCCAAGGAAAGCATCATTGCGCAATTGGCATTTTAGCTAGACTTTTTATAATGGTAGGATCTTAATTGGGGAAACTGTTAGGGAAGGAAATCACAGGCGAAGTGAAATGTGGGAGCAGAAGTTTTGAGGTACAAAAGGTGATTTGTGTGTGGTAGTTGAGGTCAGCTGATGCATTGAATTTATGCCATAAAGGAACCAGATTGTAGACCTTGAACACCAGCCTCTGAAACTTGTAATTCATTTGATGAATAGTAAAAAGCAGCCAGCAGTTTCTGAGTATTAGTGCAATGTTCAGGCATTTCAAGATCATTACTGTCCCTCACAATATACAACGTGGTATTCTGAACAGATGCATTAATTTTTTGATGATTGGAATGCATTTGTGGCATTCAGGACTTAGAAAAGAAATAGAAGAAATATTTTCAAAACTTGTTCTGAATTAGCGACTGAAGAGATCTTTGTTCCATTAATCATTCCTATTCCTCCAGTCCTTTTTCACCTATCAAAGGATTTGTTATCTAGAGAGGTTTGGATTTTTTATTGTATTTACCTATGGCGTAAATACAATATAGATGTTTGGAGTATAGGGGGGTGCAGGTAGATATAAAGTTCCTGACATTAGAGAAAAAAATTCCTCGGTGCTGTTCTTTTTACTAATAATCTAAACATCACCTAGCCATGTTTTTTCTTTAATCAAATCATCAATTAGTTTTACCTGTATGTGAATGATAAACTATTTCAGTTAAGGCAGAGTGTCTGAATTTAAAGTGATATTTCTATAGCACCATCAGAGTAAAATTGAAATTTATTTTCAGGGTCATGTGAAAGTGGTGCGATACTTGGTGAAAGAAGTTAATCAGTTTCCCTCTGATTCTGAGTGCATGAGGTACATAGCAACCATCACAGATAAGGTAAGTTACTCTTTTTCATCTAGCCTGTATGCTGCTGGTACCATGTGGCTAAAATAATTCTCAGAGATTCACAGATCCTGTTGAATACTTTGTAAACATGACAGTGCTAAGTAGATGATCTGTATGTGTCAAAATCCTAAATATAGGACACACACACATGTAAATATATCTGTGCACATGCTGATTATTCTATTGCTAGTAAAAGTCGTAATATTTCTTTTACAAGCCATTATCAGTCAGTGAGGTGCTCCAAACTAGTGGACTTTGTAAATGACTGTCACTTATTCTTTTAAGCATAATTACCTCACAAAAAAGTTTAATCATCCCCCAAACATTTTAAGATATAACTGGGCTGATTAGATGAAAAATCTTATTCTGGTCAATATTCTGCATCAAAGTCTTGTCCATCAGTGTCAGTGGAGCCACCACATTGGATTC
This sequence comes from Dromiciops gliroides, assembly GCF_019393635.1. NCBI lineage: Eukaryota > Metazoa > Chordata > Mammalia > Microbiotheria > Microbiotheriidae > Dromiciops > Dromiciops gliroides. The sequence continues at coordinate 261,503,681 of NC_057866.1, forward strand.
TAACATCTCAGTCTCTAATGTGCAGCACAGACTAATAAAAGACATTAGTGTAAAAGAAGAGATGAGAAGAGTTCTTGGGCTAGCCCCAAATATATGAAGAACCAACCTGAGCTAGAGGCAGTATACTTTAAGGAGGTGAGGCATCTGTTTTCCTAATACATGAGAGAGGTAAAGACCTGAATGTTGGCAGAAAATCAAAGACATCCTTATTAACATATTACTTTCTCATCTCCACAAAATTTTCCAGGATAATTTATACAAATAAAGGCTTTCACAAACTGTATTCTCCAACAGGCCAAATCTTTACATCCATTAAGATGATAAAGCTTTGTGATTGAACATGCAAGGGAGGTCCTACTGTATACATGCTGATTCTTAGCTATAAAGAAAGCTTTGATCTTTGAGAATACAGTTTTGACTTAAAAGATCTCCAACAAGATGTTCTCATACATTTAACAGCTAATAATAACAGCTAGCATTTATATAGTGCTTTAAGGTTCTCAAAGCACTTTGCATCTGTTAACTCATTTGATCACCACCATAGACAACCCTGTGAGGTAGGTGCTGTTATTAAGAAGAAGAAACTGAGGCACAGGGAGGCTAAGTGACTTGCCTCCGGATCGTACAGCTCATATGTATTTCAGGTAAGATTCAAACTTGGGTCTTTTTGAGTTCTAATATGTTAAGATCATATTAGATTGCTTCATAGATGCAACAACAGAGAAAGTTTGTTTAATCGACCTTGATCATTCATGTTAGACAAAACCAAACCTGTGAGGAGCTGCTCTCTCAAGTTGTTTGTTCGCTTCTTTTGTGGAGGGTGACCTATATGGATTTCACGTCAGAGACTGAGATAGTGAAAGCCTCTCATCTGGCTCCTGTTTGCAGATGACACTGGGCTATAAATTGAGTTTCAATATGACATAAAACGTCTCAGTGAGAGCCATAGTTGCTCAAAAAGAGGTAAACCTTGTTACCTGTGTAGGACCAAAACAAGTGGCTAAAGAAGAATAATTATTCAGACTGAATTTGTGGTTGGATGGGCCATACATAGGCTTGCCCATAAATAGATGTATTTTGAGTGCACAGTAAATTGGGCTTAAAATCTGATTAGCTGCAGAGACTATGCTGGGCTACACTGAGAAGTATCATTTTTTTGCAACATATACAAAATACTGTTTTTACATGTTTGGTCACCTTGTTTGTTAGGCCCTCTTGTATGGTAGATTTAAGAGCTTCAAACCCAGGAAGAACTGGGTCCAGGTGCCACCTCTGACATATATGTGCTCTGGGATGCTACATTAGACTTCTATTTCCTGAGACCATTGTCTGGGACTAAGTGGCAGAGAAAGTTCTGATCTACATTGATAAATCAGTGAAACCACAGGTCCAGACCCTATTCGTCTTTTCATTCTTCTTGTTCTGTTCAATGACTGCAAATCATAGAATACTATCATCTGTGAAGAATCAAAATTGCTGGTCACTCAAAGGGCAGTGTACACAGAAGATAAGATGAAGGATCTGGCCACTGGTGAATGCACAGAAAATAATTCTGCTTCCACTACATGTCTTCCATTTCTTTTTGTCTCCTTTGCCATTGCTACAGAGTGGCCATCATCATCATCTTTGTCACTTGGACTTTGTCCAGAGCTTTTTAACCACTCTCAGGCTCCTTCTCCTTGCATTCATTCTGCTAAAGCACCATTCTGATGGTACCTTGCCCTTCCTCAGTAATTTTCAGTGGCTCCCTTTTTCCTCTAGGAGAAAATAAAAATCACCCAGCTTAGAATTTTAAGCTTTTAATGACCTGTCTTTTTCACTCACACACTCTCTTAGCCTGCTTCCTAATTCTCCAGACTCAGTATTACGTCTCTTCTTTGCCTTCAAAAGCCAACTGTGCTGTTTAACACTGTTTGATTCCATTCAAGTCACTTGATCTCTCAGTGCCTCAGTTTACTCATAAGGTCTCTTCCAGCTCTTAATTTATGATCCTGAGATGTGCAACTGAAAATGGTTTAGTGATATTTTAGTGATAGCTAAGGATAAAGAGAGTAGACATGAATTTAGATAAAGCCTCTTAACTCTACTGGGTCTTGGCTTTCTTATTTGTAAATTTGGGAGAGGGATGAATAAGTTGACCCTGAGGTCTAGGAAAAAGTTCCCAACCTGCTAGATCTATTTAGAAGTGTCACTGAAAAGAGGTTTAGATGGGTCACAGTCTTTATACCTTTGTACATTGTACCTTTGGGTAGAATGAAGGAATGAAGTTCTTTTTTATAGGAATCTTTCTAAAATGTATTCGTTTTTCAAAACTTTCATTTTTACATATATCAATTTCCATCTCTTGTAAAAAATAAAAATAAATAAATCAGTTCAGTAAAATAAATAAATAAAATCAGTACATCATCTGAGTGAACCTGGTATGTAGCATTACATAGCTACAATATTCATTCCCAGCACTTGACCCCTAGCCATAACAGAAAGTGCTTGATCTGGATCTATTCTGATTTTTTAAATGCTGTGGCCTTCCAATATTCCTAACCATTTTGAGTTTATTATGGTATGTGGATAATTTATAGTTGTTTTGAAAAAGGTGGGTTTTTTTTGTTTTGTTTTGTTTTGTTTTTTTTTAGTGAGGCAATTGGGGTCACACAGCTAGTAAGTGTTAAGTGTCTCAGGCCGGATTTGAGCTCAGTACTCCTGACTCCAGGGCTGGTGCTCTATCCACTGTGCCACCGAGCTGCCCAAAAGGGTTTGTTTTTTTTTTAAATCAGTTTCTATTGGTTGTTTCTGTTTTTTACCTCATTATAGTTTTTCTATCCCATATAACAAGGTGTATTGGAGGGAGGGAGGGAGGGAGGGGGAGAGAGAGAGGAAGAAGAAATCAGCATAATTAAGCAGTACATTGGAAAAGTCGGAAACATGCAATGTATATCACTTGTGGCCTTCCTCTGTCTGCAAAGTAGCACGATGGAAATGATATCTCACCTCTTCTTTCTTTGAGATGATGAGGATGATCATCATCATCATCTTTTTTTTTGTTGTTGTTGTTGGAGCAATGTTGGTTAAGTGACTTTCCCAGGGTCACACAACTAGTAAGTGTCAAGTGTCTTGAGGCTAGATTTGAACTCAGGTCCTCCTGAATCTAGGGCCAGTGCTTTATCCACTGCGCCACCTAGCTGCCCCCTCACTTATTCTTTCAAGTTATGTTCTTTACTTGTAATTTTACAACATTTATTTTTATTTATTTATTTTTTTATTTGTGTGGTTGTTCTTTTCGTAGTCATTGTGAATGTTGTTTTCTTTGGACTTCTTACTTTGCTCCCTTTCATGTAGATCTTGCCAGGCATTTCTGTATTCATTACATGCATTGGTTCTTATAATAGAATAATATTCCTTCCTTCTCCCTTTTTTCCTCTCCCTCTCCCATTTCCTCTCCCTCTTCCTTTCTCCTTTCCTCATCACAATTTGTTTAGCTATTCACCCAATTTCTGGGCATCTACTTTGTTTTCAATTCTTTGCTGTCACAAAAAGTGATGTTATAAATGTTTTGCTGTATATGAAGACTTCTTATCAGTTGCCTTTTGGGGGTAAATAATAGCTTGCTTTTCTAGTATTCAGCATTTTGTTGTCATTTCCAGAGCTATATCAAATAACAGTGGGAAAAGAGAGCACATTTACTTATCTTTTATGAAAGTTTCTATTTTCCCATTTCAACTAATGGTGGCTTTTGGTTTTTGAGAAATACATTTTATTACATTAACCCTGAATACAGCCCTTCCATGCCTGTGCTTTTCAAAGGCTTTTTTTTCTGCACTGCATCTGTTAACTAAAATTGCTTTCAACCTCTGTATCTAGTCAGTTGTCAAGTTCTGTGATTTTTACCTTCATAACATGTCTCTTCTTCCACTGCAAACAGCCTGATACAGAGACCTTCATCACCACATGCCTCCAGAATTACAAGAGCCTGTTCTCCCTGTCTCAAGTTAGTCCCCACTGCAGTCTTCCACAGGTCTAACCATATCTCCCTTCTATGCACTCAAGTCTAGTGGCTCCCTCTTACCCCCAGGATCAAATATAAGATCATTTGGCTTTTAGAGTCCCTTACTATTTTTACACTACTTAAACCTGTATGGATTTTGTGCTCCTGTGAGGCACTCTTCCTTGCTGTTCCTTCAGAAAACATTTCGTCTCCTAACTCTGGATTATCACTGGTTCTCCCTGAAAGCCCTGGCTTTTTCAAGAAAGCGTTTTCTAGGCTTTTTACCTTATTGACTTGCTTCTGAGACTCTCCTGGATTTATCCTTCTGTTACCTGGTTTCTACATAGTTGTTTGCTTGCTGTCTCCTCCACTATACTGGTAGCTCCTGACGGTCATGCACTGTCTTTTACTTTTTCTTTATATCCCTAGTGCTTAGCAGAGTACCTGCCACATAGTTAGTACCCAATAAATAAATGATTATTGAATTTTATTGAGTTGAACAAAGTCCTTAGCTGCTTCATTTGCCTTCATTAGTTGGGTGTCATAGCTGAAATTATAGGCAGTTGATTTTTCTTTGTAACATCTCTGGTACCTAGATCAATTAAATGGCTCCTTGAGAGGTTTCATCATGAAACACCTTATTTCTTAGCCCACCAGAGCTGGGTGTTTACAGGCATGTACATTTTGCTTATTTATCCATTTAAGCCAGCATTTATACTGTCAGCCTCTCATTTTCATCTTTTTATTGTGATTCAGGAGAATGGGGTTTAAATAGGGCAGAGGGACTTGACTTATGATTTCATCAGCATAAGTGCATGTCACCCAGTGCAGGTCAGCGCCTTCTCTGCCCTGATAGTCTTGGAGTTGCCTGAGACCATGAGAGGGAAGAGACTTGACCAGGGTCACATGGGCAGTACATGGCTGTGGTGAGACTGGAACCCATATCTCCCAGCTGTGAGGCCAACTTTTTTCCCATTATAGTATGAAAAGAGAATCTTGGGAATTTATGCCATTAATTTCATGTCATTTAGCGTTCCTCTTTTAGATTGGAAATTTATTTCATTTTTCCTTTCAGGAGATGCTGAAAAAGTGCCACCTGTGTATGGAGTCAATAGTACAAGCCAAAGATAGACAGGCCGCTGAAGCAAACAAGAATGCCAGCATCCTTTTGGAGGAACTAGACTTGGAAAAGGTAATCAATTGCCTTTTTTGACAGAACTCGCCTTTCTTCCTTAGTGTCAGCGAACTCTCTTCGGTCATGTAAGTGTTAGTTTACCATTTAGAGCTGAAACAGTACTGAACATCACAGGATGCAGTCACTCAGCCAGCATTTTCTTTAGTGACCTTTAGGTGCCAGGCCCTCACTGGGGACAGGACAGAACAATTCAACAAATCATACCTTGTCTTGAGCAACTTACCTTTCACTAAGGGAAGGTGACACATGCCTATCACTGTCTAGCTATGACTGTACACACACATATATAGAAAACAGAGATGCGAAAAATATATCATAAGAACCAAGGGTATCTTAAGGTAAGAGATGATTAACACAGTCGCCATAGAAGGTGATAAAAGCAATATCACTTTAAATTAAATTGAATCTGGCTGCTGTCATTGTATATTTTTGTAGGTTCTGGTCTAATTATTAACACAGTTGTTCTAAAGTTATTTGATACTGCCTCCAGATATTATGTACCCACAAAAAGTGTCCTTGATTGTACCAGTGCTATTTTTAAAGTCCAGATATAGTGATTTCTCTTCTCTTCTCTTCTCTTCTCTTCTCTTCTCTTCTCTTCTCTTCTCTTCTCTTCTCTTCTCTTCTCTTCTCTTCTCTTCTCTTCTCTTCTCTTCTCTTCTCTTCTCTTCTCTTCTCTGGCAGTTGGGGTTAAGTGACTTGCCCAGGGTCACACAATTAATGTCAAGAGGCCGGATTTGAAATCAGGTCCTCCTGACTCCAGGGCTGGTGCTCTATCCACTGCGCCACCTAGCTGCCCCGTGATTTATTTATTTATTTATCCATCCATTCATTCATTCATTCATTTATTTATTTAAACGGGGGCAATGGGGTTAAGTGACTTGCCCAGGGTCACACAACTAGTAAGCGTTAAGTGTCTGAGGCCGGATTTGAACTCAGGAACTCCTGACTCCAGGGCCGGTGCTCTATCTACTGCGCCACCTAGCCACCCCCCGTGATTTATTTTTACAAGTGAAGTTTCCTTCTCCAGTTCTGTCTCTGATCATTTAAGAACTATTATTTATTGAATACAGTGGTATTTCATTTACTCTTGGTACCAGGGGAAGCGTGGTTTTATCCTCAGCATAAACAATTTATTATGATTATAAAGAAAACCAAGTTGAATGCTGCGCATTATCTGGGGACATGCCTATGTCCCGTCAGCCTGTCCTTACGGACAGGAATTGCCTAGGCACATCAATTTTAGAGGCTTAGGTTGCTTAACATGTTGATTTGGGGCAGGAAAGGATTGGAGAGTTACAGGAAGACAGAGTTTGACCTCCTCTTCTCGGGTCAGGCAGCTGTGACTCAGCTCTTCTCCCTCTCTTGGGGAAGTTGGACCCAGAGCAAGAGAGCAGCGCAATGAATGGTCAATGAACTGGAGCTGCTCAGCTGGGTTCAGTTTAACCGAAGATCCCAACGGTCCCGAATGGTCTAGAGGTTTCATAGCAGTTGGCAACATGGCCCTGTTATAACACTAATAGTTTTAGTGGTGCCCCAAACACCACCAAGGCCCTGCACAGTTCTTTCTTGTCACCTTCTTCATCCTCCTCTTTCCTAGCCAGAGCCACTCTGGCATATTGTTCCTAAACTGTGACTCCCCTTCCTAAAATTGTAGCAGCTAATTGTGACATCTCGTTTAAAAATAATTTATGTCCAGAATTGCAGAAAGGCTTCTCCTTCTTAAGGTATTTTCTCCTAAAGAAAGAACTGGTTAACCTAAACACATCTTAAATTTCTGGAATGTATGGAAAGATGAGTTGTCCCTTGGGGTCATTCTGTGATTCAAACAATCAGATTATCATACTAGTTCTTGGGGGCTTCAGGGGGTTTAGTTATGTTCCCGTAGTTTACAGGTAAACCAAGTCACAAAGATAGGCACTGGTGTGGACACAAAAGTTACTAAAAGGTCAGTATGTAATGGTTAAATTAGTGATATAGAAGATCAATATTATGAATAAGATTACTCCACTCTTTTTTGGGATGTTCTAGGAAGGCTTTGTGGAAATATTTTAGAACTGATTATATAAGTGATGATAAGCTTAGAAAATTGTTCTTTATATTCTGAAACAATTTAGATGGCTCTGATATTTGGGGACTAAAGAGTACCTTTTTTCCCATCTATAAATCAAGAAGTAAAACTGATTATTTAGTGAATTTTTCCTGTCTTCCTTTTTTTTTAAATAAAAGAGATTTATTAGAGAGAAATATGGCTGGGGAACAGATCACCTTGGTGCTAAGTCTTTCAAGTTCACATACATTCTCTTGTAATTTGGGGTGAATTCAATGTGGACTTACACAAAGACAGCGAATCTAATTTTATAAAATTCCCAAAAGTTCTTTTAAAAGAATCAGATTTGCTTCAGAACTTTACAGTTTGAGTTCAGAAGTTATAATTTCTAGTTTGAAATGCCTTTTTGTTTTTTTAAAGAAATTAGGTGTTGGGGCAGGTAGGTGGCGCAGTGGATAAAGCACCGGCCCTGGAGTCAGGAGTACCTGAGTTCAAATCTGGCCTCAGACACTTAACACTTACTAGCTGTGTGATCCTGGGCAAGTCACTTAACCGCAATTGCCTCACTAAAAAAAAAAAAAAAGAAAAGAAAAATTAGGTGTTACAATCTCTCTTTAACATTTCTCTCAATAGCTAAGGGAAGAAAGTAGGAGGTTGGCTCTGGCTGCCAAGAGAGAAAAGAGAAAGGAGAAGAGAAGAAAGAAAAAAGAGGAACAAAGAAGGAAACTAGAAGAAATTGAAGCAAAAAATAAAGAAAACTTCGAACTACAAGCTGCTCAAGAGAAAGAAAAGCTTAAAGTTGAAGGTATTCTTGAAATATACATATTAAAGCATATTTTCTTATCTAACACATTTCTGTCAAAAGTCATATTTCATTTGTTCATTCATTAACAGTAATTTGAACTTTACAAAAGCTTTTAGACATTTTAAAGCCCTTAAAGTATATTTTATTTTTCTTTTCTTTTCTTCTTTTTTTCTTTTTTGGTGGGGCAATGAGGGTTAAGGGACTTGCTCAGGGTCACACAGCTAGTAAGTGTCAAGTGTCTGAGGCTGGATTTGAACTCAGGTCCTCCTGAATCCAGGGCCTGTGCTTTATCCACTGTGCTACCTAGCTGCCTCCAAGTATGTTTTATTTTTGATGATATTTGTTTTTAATTATATTCTTACCCTTTAATCGGTAAGTTACAATGTGAGTACTTAATATCCTCCACCACTACTAACCTGCAGACTTCAAAATTCTTGTTTGTTCTCATTTCCTTTCAATAAATAACTCACACAGTTACACACTGACAAAGTTAACAGTAAGTTGCAGTAACACTTCTTATTTCTTTCAAATGTAAAGGAGGATGCCTTTTAACAAAATGGAATGCAGCATTTCCATTTAGAATCTGTTTACCCCAGTGGAAGAAGGATCAGGAAGTTACTTCTGTCTTATTGTTTTCTCATAGTACTTGTGGGACTAGGCTTTTCTTCCCCTTCATTCTATCTTCCCTTCCCTTTCCCTATTCCCTTCACATGATTTAGTCTAGCCCTTGGGAATTGTGTGTGAAATAGACAGGGAGAAAAGGGTTAATGACATTTGGGGACTTGGAATAGTGAAATTAGCATTTCCTTGCTGACCCCAAAACAGCAGCAGGTACCATTTAACTTTTGTTTACCATTTCTTAGGGATGAGGTTTAGGGAAGATTTAGAGCTGTCTTGTGATGCATTGGAAATCAAGCTGAGCCCAGTCATAGTGCTGGTGGCTGAATCCCCTCGAATTCCCCATTACTACTTGGATCTTCTTAAGCAAGTTGGCTCAGGTTTCTGGGCCTCAATTTTCCCATCGATAAAATAAGGCCCCTTTCAGCTCTTCATTTACAAACTTATGGCCTCTGGAAATCAGGAACATCTAGAAAATTTGAATTACTGTCATTAAAAGATTAAATTTGTTTCTTTTTTGCACTAGAAACAGTACATACAGCATAGAAGGAACCTTTTATTTGTCTATAAATGCAGAGGCTGTAGTAGTAGTAGTAGGCCTCCGTCAGACCATGGATCAGCGCCTTGAAGAGCCACGGGCCACAGTGTGGCTGTGCTGGAGTGTCCTCTCCAGGGCGCTGGCCTGGGCAGATCAATATGGAAAACAAGCTGTTGCCCACACAGCAGGTTTTCCCTCTCCTCGACATTGGTGGATCCAAAGGAGAGGCAGAGCCAGTACAGTTTGGCACCAGTGCCGCCGCAGGAGGTGCCAGAGGGATGTCATGTCCAACATCCAACTGCCTAAGGGCCTCCGACTCCTGATTTTTCCTCAGGGTTAACTCCTGAAGCCTTTCCCATATATGGGTATAGCCACAAGGTATCGGAGGTCTGAAATCAGGGTTCCTTCCCCTAGGCGAGTTGCCTGCCAAGGCCCCACCTGCAGAGGCTATAGTGTTGTTATAATTATGATTATTTTGTAATTTGAAATTCCTTAACAGTCTCTTGTAGGAACAGTAGGTCAGTTAAGTCTTGCTATATATTTGTGTTTGAAATACTCTGCTTGAAATTTTGATGACATTTCCCATCCCCTTTCCATCCAACCAGATGAGCCTGAAGTTCCAATGGAGCCTCCCAGTGCCACAACCACAACTACCATAGGTATATCTGCAACCTGGACAACTTTGGCAGGTTCCCATGGTAAAAGAAACAATACCATGACCACAACCAGTTCAAAAAGGAAAAACAGAAAAAATAAAATCACTCCAGAAAACGTTCAGATTATATTTGATGATCAGCTGCCTATCTCATATAACCAACCAGAAAAGGTGAACGGAGAGTCCAAAAGTAGCAGTACGAGTGAAAGTGGCGACAGTGACAACATGAGGATTTCCAGCTGCAGTGATGAAAGCAGCAACAGCAACAGCAGCCGCAAGAGTGACAGTCAGTCCTCCGCTGCCCCGCTGCCTGCTCAGAGCAGCAAGAAGCAGCCCTCCGTACTTGTCACCTTTCCCAAGGAGGAGAGGAAAGGGGTTTCTGCCAAGACTTCTGTCAAGTCAGTTCCGTTTAAATGTTGTTTTAACCCTGTGCTGATCTTGTGAAAAACGTGGTGTGTGGTCCGTCCGTTTCCCTCCCCCCCCCCCCCCCCCCCCCCCGACAAATGACATTTTTTTAGCAGACTTCTAGTCTAGTGTTGTTCTGCCCTTTATTTTATGCTTTGTGGTCTTTCCATTTTCTTTTGGCTGCAGTGGCAACAAGGCTGAACCACAAGCCAGTTCTACTCTCTGGGGCCCAGTTTGCTCATCTGTAAATAAGGTCCCTTTCAGCTCTAGATGTATTATTTATGGCCTGTTTTGAAATCAGAGCATCTAGAAGTTAGAAAACTTGATTTTTTTTTTTGTTTATTTTGTCATATACTTTTTAAAAGTTGAAGATGTAGACTTATGTGCTACTTTATTTTAATTAATTAATTAGTTTGTTTATTTTTGTGGGGCAGAGAGGGTGAGTGACTTGTTCAGGGTCACACAGCTAGTAAGTGTCAAGTGTCTGAGGTCAAATTTGAATTCAAGTCCTCCTAAATCCAGGGCCTGTGCTTTATCCACTGCACCACCTAGCTGCCCTGACTTATGTGCATTTCAAGTATTTTAACTTTTTTTTTTTTTTTTTTTTTTGGTGAGGCCACTGGGGTTAAGTGACTTGCCTAGGGTCACACAGCTAGTTAAGTGTTAAGTATCTGAGGCCATATTTGAACTCAGGTCCTCCTGACTCCAGGGCCAGTGCTCTATCCACTGCGCCACCTAGCTGCCCCTCAAGTATTTTAAATAAATTTGAAATTACCACTTCCCCCGGAAAGCACAAAATCGTCATTGGCATGTTTTCAAAATATACACTGACTTATGAATATTAGAGCTTTTCAGCGCCTCCATTTGTAGTAAGTGCTGCACACTTATTGCTTTTTCACCAAGTTTAATCTCATTGATAAAATGTGGGAGAGCAGATGATATTACTTCTCCAGCACTTTTACTTGATTATGTTTAGCTTTTTTCAGCCTTTACTTAGGTTTAATAGATTTTTCCCTTTCTCCTTTAAGATTGACTGAAACTATCAGTGAGGTATCTGGGAATTCATTGTCCACCTGCACAAAATCTGCTCCCTCTCCACTTTCTTCACCGAATGGAAAGTTGACAGTAGCCAGTCCTAAACGTGGGCAAAAGAGGGAGGACGGCTGGAAGGAAGTTGTAAGAAGGTCAGTAAAATGTTCTTTTCTTAAAATTCATTTTTATTTTCAGCTCTGAATTTTCTCTTTTCCTCTCCCACAATTCTCCAACCCTGTTAAAAAAATAAGAAAACCTATTGCAAACATTTATGGCCAAGCAAAACACATTCCCATATTAGCCATATCCAAAGAACTCCAGTATGTTTCAGTCTGTCCGCTATCTCTCTATTTGGAGAGCAGCATAGTATGTTTCATCATGAGTCCGCTGGACTGTAGTTGGTCATTGTGTTGACCATAGGTCCTAAGTTTTTCCAAGTGTTGGTCTTTCCAATATTGCTATTATTACATAAATTGTTCTCGTTCTGTTCACCCCACTGTGCATCTTTTCTTCATGTCTTTGCAGGTATTTAGTTTTTCCTTGATACACAAGTTTTATTTTTGTGTTTTAGTATTCAGGTTTTGTGACATCCAAATGATACCTCCACTTCTCTCAAGAACTTTTAGAAATTTTTTTTCTCTCCAAATTTGAAATCAAAATTAAGTGTAGGGGCAGCTAGGTGGCGCAGTGGATAGAGCACAGGCCCTGGAGTCAGGAGTGCCTGAGTTCAAATCCAGCCTCAGACACTTAACACTTACTAGCTGTGTGACCCTGGGCAAGTCACTTAACCCCAATTGCCTCACTAAAAAAAAAAAAAAATTAAGTGTATGTCATAGTGGAGTGGAGAACATTTTCCTCCAAATCAAATGATAATAAAATGGATGTTCCAAAAAGCATTGGAATAAATGGTGTAACTTTGTGATTTAGTAGTATACATCCTTTTATATTCCCACTTGTTTTTGTTCCCCATACATACGTCTGTGACCATTTCTCTTTTCCAAAGAATATCTTTATCAACAACTCATGAACAAAAAACTACTCTTATTTGTACCCCAGATAATTTTTAATAAGTCCAAGATCCTAAACTTTTGTTTTTTTTTTAATTAATAATGTTCAAGTTCATAACAGTTTGAAATTTACTCCATTCTGAAGCCATTAACTTAGAATATCAAAGGATCTTCCAGATGCAATTAAAACCAGAGCAAATGTTTCACTTGAGTCTTTCTTTTTATTATAGTTATATACCCAGTGTTGAGGAATAGTCCCTGGAAAGAAAATAAGACCTGTGTCTGAAAATGACATGAGAATAAAAATATAGTTCATTAGACAGTTAAACACTCAGAGATCATTCAGACTATATTTATAAAGAAATGGTTACCAAGCAATTTGTACTTTAAAGTTCCAGCAACTACATTTAATCTCTATAAGAACATAAAAAAAGTTAGACTTAATGATTTGTGTAAATGTCTATTTCAAGTGAATATTGTGTATTAAGACAGTCTCAGCCTCTTTATATACATCTGTACATATATACACATACACATATGGATAAGAACCTATCCTTGAACTGGATGAATCTTTCTTAACACTTATTTCAAGGTTTTCATCAATTCATTTCTGTCACCAGTTAATGGGAACAAATGAAGGTCTACTTTACTTAAAATGATGGTTCAAAAATTCACTGGATTTCTAGGTTTAAAACAGTCTTTTATGTCTCTTGGTTGTGTAAATTTACATTGTACACTATAAAGTAAGAGGAATTTTAACCCAAAAGAAATACCACACAAAGGAAAGGGGAATAAGATGTGGCAATAAGAAAAAGGGGGACAATAAAATAGGTATTTATAACCTTTTACTGTTGCCAAATTTTTCATGACTCCCACCTTCAGTTTTAAGAAGCTTTGTGTTAGAGGATAAGAAATTGAAGATGAAATAGCGTAAAGTTTAGATATATAAGGAATAATGTTCAGTTCTGTTTAGCAATAGCATAGAAATGTTTAGTGCTTTTTTCCCCAATATTTTACTATTCATTAACTATTAGCATAACGATTTCTCTCTTTTTCTCCCTTTTTTTAAAAAATAGATCAAAGAAAGTTTCTGTTCCATCAACAGTTATTTCCAGAGTGATTGGAAGGGGCGGCTGTAATATCAATGCTATTCGGGAGTTCACTGGAGCACATATAGATATCGATAAGCAGAAAGACAAGACAGGGGACCGGATAATAACGATAAGGCAAAATAGACTTTTCTTTTGTGCTTTTCCCCTCCATTTTTTGTGATATTATAATTTAATGTCAGGATTATTTGCATTTCTAGTTGAACTTGAAACTTATTAACAATCTCTGTTCATTCTGATTAATTTTCCCTTAATTTCTGGAAAAACTATTTTTCCTTCAGGATGTTACCATTCTTTTCATCAATACTTAGATGTCTATCACTTTAAAATTTTAGGACAAAATGCCCATATTTAGTTAAGTTCTGCATTGCCATTGTAAAATATTTTAGAGAACTGTGAAAGGTGTTACCCATTCCTTCAGAATTAGAGAATGTTGTATAATTGTGTTAAAAGGTAGAAATGATTTGTCTTTTACTTTCCCTAATTTTGTGATGAAAGTATTGTCTAGGTGGGATGTTCTTAATCTGAAGACCATGAACTGGTATTTTTATTTTAATTTGAATATATTTTTCATTACAATTGACTTCCTTTTAAAATAGGCTTCTTCTTTTTTTTTTTTTTTTAATGGTTTATATTTATAAACATGATTCTGGGAAGAGGTCCATAGGCTTCACCAGACAGTAGCCAAGAGGGGCTATGACACAAAACAATTTAGAACCCATGGCCTAGAATATTGTGAGCCTTTTAGGGAAGGATATACTTCCTCAGATGGTAATATTTGACATTCTTTTTGCCAAGAGTTGGATGTCCTTGGGATTTGAACACTTATGCTGTAATCATACATAGTAATTCATTTAACCTGAGAAAATGTTTAACCCTGTCTGAGTGCCCTTTAGAAAGTGGGAATCATATTGTAGGAAAAAGGTCAGTGCCAGGAAGCATTTATTGAAACTGTTAAGTGCTTTCACATTCTTTTTTTTTTCTTAAATAAAAGTTTTATTATTTTCCAGTTATATGTAGAGATAGTTTTCAACATTTGTTTTTATAAGATTTCAAATTTTTCTCCCTCCCCACCCCCTGACAGCAGGTAATCTGATATAGGGGTGTGTGTGTGTGTGTGTGTGTGTGTGTGTGTGTGTGTGTGTGTGTGTGTGTGTGTGTGTGTGTGTGTATAAAAGACATATTTCTTGCACATTCTTTTGAGAATCATTTGTGCCCTTTTGCAAGAAAATGCTTGCTAAGATAATATTTTAATGTTTTAAATATATTTCACTTTTGGTAGGAATTTATTGGACACTAACCATTGCCATGTGGATAGCATTGTGTTCAAGTAATAGTGGAGTTACAAATGTCTGTGAGTCCTCATAGGGAAATAAGGCATGTAAGCTTGAAGAATTGGCATTAATATATGTAAGGTGATAGGGTGATGCCTAATGAGTGACACAAGGAGAAGGGTGATTTTTAGAGGAGAATTCTGTTCACTTTGAGTTTAGGAAAGATCTTACTGCTTTCAGTGTGACTGCAGTCTGAAGAGAAGGCAGATTTCTACAAAGAAGTAATAAGGCCTTGTCTGGGAAGGGTCAGCGCCGAGGCAGGGGCAGATCAGATACTGAGGAGCGTTTGGGCAGAACTCGGTGTCTCTGATAGCTGACCAGATAACAGGGCTAGACAGGGATTGTAAAGTTTCTTTATGCCCAGTCCCTAATTTTGCAGATGAGGCTGAGACGCAAGGGTGTCTCTGACTTGTCCGATGCCTCTGAGTGCCCAGTAGGGCAGAATGGTTTGATGAAGAGCTCACCAGCTCCTGAAGATAACCAGCATCAGCCTCTCGCCCTTTTCTGTAAAAGGAGGGACCCCTTTTGCTCTTCTGTTTCAGACATTAAGGTCTTGCTTGAAACAGGCTCGTCTATACATTCTGCACATCTTTCCCACAATGGACATTTCCCCTGTCTACTTCTCCCTTCTTAGCACCGTCACTGCCCCAAAAACCACCTTGGAGAATGCTTGCTTCCTTCCCCCCACTTACCCAAATCCTGCACATCCTTGAAAATGTAGAGGGAGCCATACATTCTGCAGGTTACTTTGTCTACATTTATAAGTCCTCAGTGATTCCTTCTGAATTTTTATAGCTGTTTGCCTGCATTACTTGTTTGACCTCCTGCTTTCATTACATTAACAGCTGGCTGTTACTTCTCATTTCTGTCAGTTCTTCCTCTGGAGAACTGATAAAGTTCATAACTTGGATGGTAAGAAAGACATCCTTATTTTCACTAACTTCTAATCCAGGATTTCCTTCAATTATTTAAAATGTGATTTTGAGAAAAGATCATTAGGCTTTGACAAATTGCTAAAGGGGTCCATGACTCAAAATTAAGAATCTCTATTTTAAGGTATACATAAGACTTTGATAGCCAGCCCAATCCACTGGAAGAAACATCAACATCAGTGTTGGTAAAACTGATCATTGGTGTGTTAGTGTTAAAAATAATGATTGTAGGGGCAGCTAGGTGGCGCAGTGGATAAAGCACTGGCCCTGGATTCAGGAGTACCTGAGTTCAAATCCGGCCTCAGACAGTTGACACTTAGTAGCTGTGTGACCCTGGGCAAGTCACTTAAGCCCCATAGCCTCGCCAAAAAAAAAATAATAATGATTGTACTCTGTACAAAATGTCAGGGATTTTCTCTGTTTTTCATGTTTGGTAAATTTTGTTTTAATGAAACAAAAAAAAAACCCCGCAAATATCTCCAAACCATATGCACTCCCTGAAAATAACACAGTAGTATCTGTGACTAAGTAGGTATAGAAACATTGCTTCTGTACATTTTTTCTCATTTACCATTTAAGAGAAAGGAAGACAGGCTTTAAGACACTTTAACAAGGTAGTATCAGTGTTTACCCATTGTATTTGGCCTGAATTTTGTTGTAATTTAATGTTATCTTGCTTTACATACTTGTAGTCAGTATGAATATTTATTTTTTGGATCTTCTTTATTCACTTTTCATTACCTCATAAAAGTCTTTCTCTTTTTTCCCCTTCATAATTTTTTATTCTTTTAAGGAGCAGTAACATACCAAAACATTCATATGCTAAAATTTAAGCTAGTCATAGCCATTAGGCTTTTAGTTTGTTTACAGATTTTTACTATTTTAAATAGTGCTGCTCCAAATATTTGAATGAATCATTCTTCCTGGTGATAAGCTGCTTAGGATGTATATAAGGTCCTACCTCAGAGTCCTTTTAATTTCCATTTTTCTTATTCTTAGCAATTCTGGTTGCTGATCATTTAATCATTAAGGACCTTATATTACTGTCACATGCTTTTGTTGGTATTTAATGTTTATTCATTCTTGGTTGTTTTTTTTTTTTTAATTTTGTGGGGCAATGGGGTTGAGTGACTTGCCCAGGGTCACACAGCTAGTGTCAAGTGTCTGAGGCCAGATTTGATCCAGGGTCGGTGCTTTATCCACTGTGCCATCTAGCTGCCCCCTACTTTTTTTTTTTTTTTTGGTTTATTCATTCTTTTTTGGGGGGGTGTTATTCATTCTTAATCCCCCTATTTAGAACAGACCCTCCACCTCCTTTAGCCAGCTCTCATCTCTACCTCAGTGATTAGATTCATCATTGACTGTATCCTATTGATTGTTAGAGTTCTGAGTATAATACCACAAAACTTCTGAATTCAGTTTATTGATCAACAAACATTGATTAAGCCCCTGATATGTACCAGACATTTTTTCAAATCACTGAGAATGCAAAGTAAGGCAGAATCATGCTCGGTCCCTTATGGAATTTACACTCCCATAGAGGAAGAGAGATTATGGTATATGTAGAATTATTGGAGGGTAACCTAGAGCAGAGCTTCTTAAACTTTTTTTACTTGAGACCCCTTTTTGCATGAGAAATTTTTATATGACTCCCAGAATATAATAATGTATATAAATTAAACATTTACTGCCAACTTTTTTGCTACAACCTTACCACCCCCTTCCTGACACCCCCCTTTCCCCCCAAATTCAGTTACTTGACCCTATATGAGATCCTAACCCACAGTTTAAGAAGCTTTGTTCTAGAGGATAAAGTCTCTATTATCTGGGGTAATTGGGGAAAAGGCTTCCTGCACAAAGGTGGTATTTTTTCATAGTCTTGAAAGATGCCAAAGATTCTAAAAGGCAGAAAAATCACTTTGTAAGCTTTGTGAAGGGTGGGTTAGTGTGGGGAGAGGCTTGAGGCAGATTTGAAATAAAATGCTATTTCAGTAGTCCAAGCAAGAGGTGGTAAGAGTTTGGACTATAGTAGTGAGTAAAAAGGACTTGTGTACCAGAGATCCTCTGAAGGTTAAAAGGACAAAGTTTATGGGGCAGCTAGGTGGCGCAGTGGATAAAGAACTGGCCTTGGATTCAGGAGTACCTGAGTTCAAATCCGGCCTCAGACACTTGACTTACTGTGTGACCCTGGGCAAGTCACTTAACCCCCATTGCCCAGCCAAAAAAAAGGACAAAGTTTAACAACTGCTTGGATATTCAGGGTCAGTGATAATGAGGTATCAAAGATAACACTGAGCTTGGGAATGTAGGTAACTGGTAGCAAGTTGATTTCCTTAGTAGTAGTAGGGAAATTCAGAAAAGGGGTGTGTTTTGGGGAAAAGATAATACATTCATTCTGTTTTGACTGGTTGAATTTGAGATGCCTGCAGGATATCTGCTTTGAAATGTCCAAGAGACACTTAGTGATGAGATAGACTGATTAGGGAGGGGTGTGTGTATGCATGCACATGTGTGTACTTGGATCCATCCTGACATTGTGATCTTTGTATAAAGATAATTGAACCCATGGGGGCTATGATATCATCAAGTGATGTTATTGAGAGAAAAGAACAAAGCTGAGAGAATACCCATAGTGACTTACATGGATAAAGGAGCCTGAGAATGATCTGTTAAGATAGTTAAAAGGAGATCCAAGAGAGAGCAGCAGCATGAAAACCCAGAGGACCCTGTCTAAATTTAGGAGTTGTTTCAACTGTATCACTTGGTGCAGATTGGTCGAGAGTGATTAGGGTTAGGGGTGAAGGGGCCAGTAGATTTAGCTTTAGAGACATTTCTGTTTAATGACATCAGAAGCCAGACCGAAGAGGGTTTAGAGCAGCTTGAAAGGAACAGACAGGAGGAGAGGTAGAGGACTAGTGAGCGGGAATGGTAGGGTCACAGAGGGTTTCTTGAAGAATAGCAGACCTTGGCCACAGGGAAAGAGAACCTGAAGATTAGAGAAAGTTGAGGTGAATCTGCTGGACCAGATGGGAGGAGTGGGAGTGCATGTAGCAAGGAGTAAACCTTTCACTTCTTGATGCGAGGTACCTGTGAAGAAAAGATCACGGGAGATGTCAGGGGATTCTGCTAGGTACCTTCAAAAGTACCCCTGACCATTCCCCATGCTTTATTTATTTCTTCTAATAAGCGACCTTGTAGAGGTTTCAGATATGTAACAAATGGAAACTTTTCAGATTTCAGACCCGGGAAATAATCACAAACATTAAGAGACCGCTGATCTGGTTATTTAATATAATGCTGTTCTTTCAGGCCAATGATTGAACTTATATAATCAGGTTGAGCGCAGTCACTTGCCGAGTTATAAAAACCTTGTCTTAGTTAAAGTGTTTTGTGTAGGGATATATTGCCTCCTTGCTGGAATTATCATCCTTCCTCACTGTGGACCTCACCAGATTTAACCAGCAGTGTAGGGAACTTTCTGAGCCTGTTCCTGTATCCTGTTATCTCTTTTTTTCATTTCTTACAGATAATAGTGCTCACAGTTAATACTACTTCAGTCACTTTTTCTCTTTCCCATTCTCTCTCTCTTTTTTTTAAATTGTGAAAGTATTTTATTATTTTCCAGTTACATGTAGAGATAAGTTTTCAACATTTGTTTTAAATTTTTCTCCCTCCCTCCCCCTCCCCAAGACAGTAAGTAATCTGATATAGGTTATATATGTACAATAGCATCAAACATATTTCTGCATTAGTCATGTTATAAGAGAAGAATCAGAGCAAAAAGGGAAAACCTCAAAAAAGAAAAACAACAGCACCAAAAACAAAAGAACTAGTATGGCTCAATCTGCCCTTTCTGAATTTGGAGAGCATTTTCCATCCTGAGTCCTTTGGAACTATCTTGTACCATTGTATTGCTGAGAAGAATCAAGTCATCACAGTTGATCAACACATAATGTTGATGATCCTGTGTACAGTGTTCTGGTTCTGCTCATCTCACTCATCATCAGTTCATGATAGTCCTTCGAGGTTTCTCTGAAATCCACCTGCTTATCGTTTCTTACCCCATCCTCTTCTTAACAAACTCCTATCCAGTTAGCCCCTGAACAATTTCTTATAAAACTACCATTCTCTTCTTTCCCTTTAATTTGTGAACCCAAACCACCTCTGGTCCTGGTTAATATGTAATAAGTAGTGTATGTATTAGGTTGTACGGGGGAAACAATTACATTCACTTTCATTGTAGTTTTTGTTCTTCTTAATGCATCAGTTACATGCTTATTTTCAATTATTTTTTTTTCTTTCCTCTTATTCCAGAAGCCTTAATAGCTTTTGTGGCCCTCATTGGGAATCTACCCAGTACTTATAAAATTGTTTCTGTGGGAAAATGTGTTCCAAGACTAATCCACTTAAAAATGAACTTCGCAAAATACTTCCCATCAATAATTCTGTACTATGGTGATTTTGCACACTGCAGCACTGCAGTTTTGTTTTGTTAATTGTTGAACATTTCAGTGATGGAATTACCTTCTTTGGTCCAGTTACTTTTTGGATAGCTTAATAGAACAGTGTTAGATCACTCACTTTCTATCTACAGAGATATGAAGCTCATTGGAAACATGGGACCTAATTTTGTCTCTCATCTTCCTCGTTATAGGGGTGGCACAGAATCAACAAGGCAAGCGACACAGTTGATCAATGCTCTGATCAAGGATCCAGACAAAGAAATTGATGAGCTTATTCCAAAGAATCGTTTGAAAAGCTCCTCTGTGAATTCCAAAACTGGGTCTTCGGCCCCTGCCACGACCGCTGCTAACAGCTCCTTGATGGGGATTAAAATGACCACGGTGGCTCTGTCCTCTGCCTCGCAGACTGCGCCTGCCCTGGCGGTGCCTGCGCTCTCTTCTGCCTCCGCTCACAAAACCATTAAGAACCCTGTCAGCAACGTGAGGCCGGGCTTTCCTGTCTCGCTGCCCATCGCCTACCCCCCACCCCAGTTTGCACATGCCCTGCTCGCAGCTCAGACTTTCCAGCAAATCCGCCCGCCTCGGCTGCCCATGACCCACTTTGGAGGGACTTTCCCGCCAGCGCAGTCCACTTGGGGTCCCTTTCCTGTCAGGCCTCTGAGCCCAGCCCGAGCTCCTAACTCGCCCAAGCCTCACGCGGTGCCTCGCCACAGCAGTCAGCAACACAGCAGCGGTTCTCAGGTGAACCCCGCAGGTTCTTTCACGTCTGCTGCTGCAGTGACCACCAGTGCACCCACGTCAACGGGGCCCGGCACTTCCACAAATGGCAGCCCGAGCTCACCTTCCGTCAGAAGGCAGCTCTTTGTTACCGTGGTGAAGACCTCCAATGCCACCACGACCACAGTCACAACCACAGCCAGCAACAGCAGCACCGCACCCACCAACGCCACCTGTCCTCTACCTACTGCCAAAGAACACTACCCCCTGTCATCCCCGTCCTCCCCGTCCCCCCCGGCTCAGCCGGGAGGCCTTTCTAGAAGTAGCCCTTCTGATTGTGTAGCATCCTCTCCAAACAAAGGGATACCTTCCTGTGACCAGGAAGCTGGCAGTCCACCAGTAGTAGAAGCGCCGAGCAGTCGACAACAACCAAATGGCGCCAGTGCCGTGGGGAGTTCTGCAGGGCATTCTGCTCCACAGCCACCTCCTGGGGCTGCCGCCCCAGAACCACGACCGCCTCTGCCGCCACCGCCGCCGCCGTCTCAGGTTCCTCCACCCGAAGTGAGAATGACTGCACCCCCATTAGTAACGACGAGTTCTGCCCCAGTGGTACTGCCGCCTACTGCCCCAGGCACCTACCCCATTCCTCAGGCACAGATGGGGTCTTCACAGCCTGCTCCCAAGATGGAACTGCCTGCTATCAGGCCTCCGCCTCACGCCACAGCTCCGACTCACAAAAATCCAGTACCATTGCAGAATTCATCTGTTGCAGTCCTCAGTGTCAATCATATTAAGAGACCCCACAGTGTCCCCTCTTCTGTCCAGCTACCTTCGACCTTAAGTACACAAAGTGCTTCTCAGAATTCAGCACATCCAGCAAATAAATCCATGGCCCCCAATTTTAGTGCACCCTTACCATTTGGGCCCTTTAGCACATTGTTTGAAAACAGTCCCACTTCTGCCCATGCCTTCTGGGGAGGCTCTGTGGTTTCATCTCAGTCCACACCGGAATCCATGCTGCCAGGAAAATCTGCCTATCTGCCAAATCCAGATCCCTTGCACCAGTCTGACACTTCCAAAGCGCCCGGCTTCCGACCACCATTGCAGAGGCCTGCTCCGAGTCCCTCAGGTGAGTTTGTCGTGGCGTTCCCATGATTTGGTAGCTCCTGTCGCTTCCTGTCGGCCAGTGTTCTTCAGTGCTTGGGAAACCTGTGTCGTAGTTGGATTGAGGTTTTTTGTATTGGGGTCATTAGAAGTAGGATGTCACAGAATATGTCGTTGTGGATTTTGACTCCCTTTAATGTGTCTTTGTCGGTCATGTTGTTTTTGGTGGTGGTTTAGAACGCTTGCATTTCTGAATGCTCCAGGGAGGATTTCTCCTAATATCCTTATTTGCCAGGCTTTTACTTAGCCTTTCTCTAAACAAAAGAGAAAATGTTAGTGGTATTTAATAAGATAATGGCCCCAAATTCTGCTTTTATTTTTATCCAAAAGAATTAACAAAGATTTTCCCATCATAATTTGCCCCTCAAAAAAACTAATGTTAAATTTTGGTTTATAAAAATTGTATTCCAGTACTGTGTACTGATCAAATGTAGAGTACCTATCTAGTTGTCAGGTATTGCTCTTTCACTTGGGTGTTTGAAGCAACAAAAGCTGATCTACACCATTATAAAGATGGAATTCAGTACCAATCCATGCCTGTATTTTGGATTAAAATTTCTTTGCTTTTATATTCCCCCTGAGCACAGTGGTGGGACTTTAGAGAGGGGGAGTACTTTTATTCAAAGTACTCAAAGTATTTAAGCAAAATACATTGAGTGAGGTCATGTATTTTTACTTTTGATTCAAGTGAATTAAAATGTTTTTTAAAAAACATGCAAAATAATGTAGTATGTGAATCTTAATTTTCAATACTATGTTACTAGTCAGTTGTGAGATGTTAGCTAGATTTTTTTAAACCATCCTTTGCCCGTGTAATAGAATGGGGGGGGGGGGATGAGGGTTAAGTCACTTGCCCAGGGTCTCACAGCTAATAAGTGTCAAGTGTCTGAGGCCTCATTTGAACTCAGGTCCTCCTGAATCTAGCGCCAGTGCGTTATCCACTGCGCCACCTAGCTGCCTGTAATAGAAACTTTTTAAAAATTAAGTTACAATAACTAATTTTCTGGGACTTTATTATAAAGTCAATTCAGCTTTAATAAAAAGTGACAATCAGGACAGTATTTTAAAGATATTAGAAGATTGCAATTTGGAGGAAGGAACAAGTTGGGGAAAAGCATTGGTCTTGTTTATTATATATTATGGGAGTGGAGGCATTGAAAAGAAATACCAGTTACATTAGGAAGATTTCCCCACAAAATTGCATGTAAAAGATCAAAGATAGGCTGTGGTAACAAGTAAAGATTACATTTCTGCTGTAAATGCAAGCAAAAATGGTGAGGAAAGATTTAAGGGAAATCTAATAAAATTCAAGGGAACTAAAAGTTCAGTATTTAAATTTTTAGTACTTTGGAAGCATCTTGAGTGATTTCACCTTCAAGTTCGTTATTTTGACATTTTTATCTGATTTTTCCAATTTGTTTTGCTCCCCTGAAACCTTTGCTTCATTTTATCTAAGTGTCTTAACTTCTGCCTTCAATGTTGTTTATGTATTGCCCTTTGTAATGTCTTTTTGGGGGGAGTAGTGAGGAGAGGTAGTCAGGAGAATGTGACCGCAAACATATTTTAGAACACTGAACATCTAGTACAACTGAAATGTAGATTTTTTTTTTTTCTTGAAAATTAATGACTCTTTCCTTTTCCCTATAAAGGGAAAGGGGACAGACAGGTTAAGAAAATAAAGAATTGATAAACGATCTGGAGTCACACCTCAATTTGCTTTGTCATCTTTACATCTTTAGGATTGTCTAACCATAACTGCACGCTTGAATCAAGAATGATCTGGTATTTTGTAATTGTTTTCTTTAGGTATTGTCAATATAGACTCCCCTTATGCTTCTGTAACACCTTCCTCTACACATTTGGGTAACTTTGCCTCAAACCTTTCTGGAGGGCAAATGTATGCACCTGGGGCACCCCTTGGAGGACCACCTACAGCTGCTAACTTTAACAGGCAACATTTTTCCCCACTTAGTTTGTTGACTCCATGTTCATCAGCATCAAATGGTGAGTTATTTATACATTAGAAAGTAGATGAGAAGGGGAAGACAATAGGATTCCATAAGAAAGGAAATTGTGGCTATATTTCCTTTGGGTGCCTCTTCAGTCTGATTTTGTTTTTATTATAATGGTGCTATAATTTCACCAAATACGAGTTTACCAATATTTTAAAAATATTATTTCTAAAGTCCTATGGTGCCAGGAGTATTTTTAAGGATAACACATTATTGTATATTGCACTTAAATACTGTGGAATTAGAAAAATTACAAAAACGTCCTCTACTTGCTAACATGCCAAAAACAACTTGAGGTATTTTATAACCCAAAATACCACTGTGGCACTTTTCACTCGAGTTTTTTTGTTGATTTTTTTTTTTGGTAGTGTAGGTGTTCTTCTTGTATAATTTATTTTAGTTTCAGCTGCAGTTTGGGAAATTTTTCCAAGAACAGCCAGTTGGGCTTCTAGTTAGCCAGTTGTAATTTTTCATACTTAAGAATTTACATTCTGATTACTTCTGTAATCTTAGTTCTCTTTAAAAAAACTAAACTGCTTCTAGAGTATACAATCTAGTATTCTTCTGGTATGGACAGTCTCATTTTATGATGTAAAAATTAACTATGCCAGAAATGGAGCTTATTAAATGTCTATACAATGAGTAAATCACATGGGGCAATGTGAAGAATAAGGGAGCCAGCCTCAGAAGGCCAAAGTCCTGGGCTCAGGGGATCGTACCTCTGCCATACATGTTGGCTGTATAACTCTCAGCTTGCTTCCTTCCCTCCCCTCTCAGTGAAGGTGCCTTGCCTTTACTAGCTGAGAGAGTTTCCCTGTACTGGTCAAATTATGGGCATAGCCAGCTCCTGTCAGTGAGTCAATCCTAGGCATTTCATGGAGTCTCATCCTGTTCTGTACTGTGTTTGATTATGGCTTTTACTCTTTATTTCATAGACATAATGAATGACATGGAGATTTGAACTGTATTTTAGATAGTGACATTGAGAGATAAAAATTTCACATATTTAATGATGTCAATAAATCACACAAAAGATAACTGTACTTTATAGTCATAAGAAAGACTAGAACTTTCCTTGCACTTACTTATCTCTCTGAGCTTCTGATTACTCAGCTATAGAATAAGAATAAAAATTGGAAAGCTTCTTATAAATAGAAGCAGTTATTTCCCTTTAAATATTATTCGTTTATCGTGCATAATTTGTGGCTTCAAAATTAGTACTATTTTGGGAGAAACACATCATTTTTTCAATAACTTTTCTGCAGATTCTCCTGCTCAGTCTGTATCCTCTGGAGTAAGAGCACCATCTCCTGCCCCATCAGCAGTATCTTTGGGGGCAGAGAAGGCCAGCAGTGTCTGTCAGGACAGAAAAGTTCCTGTTCCAATTGGGACAGAACGCTCTGCCCGTATTAGACAAACTGGAACTTCAGCGCCATCTGTTATTGGGAGTAACTTGGCCACACCAGTAGGCCACAGTGGCATCTGGTCCTTTGAAGGGATAGGTGGAAATCAAGGTATGAAGTTTTGTCTGTCCTAGCTTTGGGAAATGAAATGTCTCATTATGCTTATAATCATAAAGCATTTTACCTTTCATAAAGTCTACTTTTTAAAAAAATCACGTACTTTTTTTGACTTTGGTATTTAATTGATATTTCCTGAAGAATTGTTCTGAGCATTGTATTTGAAATGGTATTGTAAATAGCTATGTCTAAAGAGAACATGTTCTACTAAGAAATTCCAAGTGTTCATTCCATGGGATCCTAAAGACATATGAATAATTTCCTCATGTATTAATTAATCTATGAGCCCACTTAATGTTTGAGCAGGCTTTCTCTATCTCTTACTTAGACCGCTGAGCCCCATGTGTTTAATATATAACTAATGTGTCCATGGCTGCCTAGAACATGCATGTAGATTAAACCTTCGTCCTGTTCTTATCAGTAAGTCAAAATTTAATGTTGAAAAGGGGATGCATAGAAATTCTTCATTACTTCAATAAGCCCCACCTGCCTCAGGGTGTCAAGGAGAGGACCTGGCAGTGAGTGCTCTGAGGCTATGCTACTGAGTTTTTTCTGGAATGTTCTACAAAACCGGAGAGTTTGGCTATGATCTCAGCTCCCTGTGGAGCTTCTCCATGTAACTCAGGTGTTACATGTATTTTCCATTCTAAAATTTCAGGATTGAGTTTACATAATTTTGCCACATTTCTGCGTTTGCTCAGAAGCAGTTTACGGGACTAAAACCAATGAGAATGAGAATGTCTTGTATGGAAAACCAAGAAACAAAATGTGTCACATAGTTTTGTTTTGTTCTCTAAATCAGACATTTGCTATTTTTATTGAAATTCTTGTTATATTGCTATGTCTATTTATTTTTTGGATCTCTGTTTTTTTTGTTGTTGTTTTTTTTCCTCAGACAAAGTAGACTGGTGTCATAGTGGCATGGGAAACCATATGATTCATAGGCCAATGTCTGATCCAGGAGTGTTTTCACAGCATCAAGCAATGGAGCGAGATAGTACAGGAATTGTAACTCCTTCTGGTACATTCCATCAGCATGTTCCTGCAGGATACATGGACTTTCCTAAAGTCGGGGTAATTTTCATTTCAGAGGGAGTAACCCCTCCATTTTCAAATGTTAAATTTACCCTTTTAATACTTCTAACAGTGATCCTATGGGATGCATTTGGACAATTTATTTTCATATCAATTGTGTAAAAAAATGTCATTCTTTTGAGCAACATGACATTGTCACATTATGAAGTAATATATAAGCTTAGAGTGGTCACATCTGGTGCTGAGGTGATAAAGTGTGTGATGCTGAAATTCCTATTGCACAGTTTACTTACCAAATTGAAGAACAAGTTGATATTACAATTTGGAAATGACTCCTGAGTATTTGTTTATGGGCTGAGCATGAGTCTAAATGTGCTTTCCCTTTTTTCCCCCCCAAGGGTATGCCCTTTTCTGTCTATGGGAATGCAATGATCCCTCCAGTAGCACCTATACCAGAGAGTGCTGGAGGGCCCATATTTAATGGTCCTCATGCTGCTGACCCTTCTTGGAACTCACTGATAAAGATGGTTTCAAACTCTACAGAAAATAATGGCCCTCAAACGGTAAGATTGAGCAGATAAAAATACAAAACAAAATTAACTGAATACTCTTTACATCTTCATGTATGCAAGTAGGACTTGACAGGAAAATAGAGGAGGAACATGTTAGAATATTTAAAATGTTATTATGTATTCCCATTGAATAAAAATAAATATACATTAGGTCACAATATCCACAAGAGAAATGCTGTGTACTTTCTGTGAAAACCGCATAGGACTCTGTTTTTCTATTGCTGTTCTCGTCATCATTGTAAGGGTGTTCAAGTTAACTGAGTATAACTAGGAAAATTAAAGATGGGGGGCCGTGGAGGGAATCTGAAAGGGCTTCATAGAGATATGGTGGTGCATAAGCTGCATTCCAGAGCAAGAGGGGGATTATCTGACACACAGATAGGAGGAGAAAGAACATTCTGGCTTTGGTGGGGAAAGGGGGTGGCCAGTGCAAAAGAATGGAGCTAGAAGCTGGAGGGTTATGGATGTGAAACAGAGCGGGGCATTTGGGGGCAGGATTGCCAAGTGAGATGGTGGGAATAATAGTCAAGGAACCCAAGAAATAGGTTGATGTCAGGTTGTAAAGAGCCAAACAGAAATTTGCTTTCTTAGAGGCAATAGGGAGCCCCACTGGAAGTCACTGAGTAGAGAAGTGACAGTTAAATCTGCATTGAAAGAAAATGAGTCACAGTAGAATAGAGAACAGCTGACGGAGGATCAATTAGTCGATACAAAGAGGGCCTGACCTTAGTCTGAAGGAGAGTTTGGAGTCTAGGAGAATGCCAAGATCATGAACCTGGAAGACCTAGCAGGATGGTTGGTGCCTTTGACAGAAATGAGGAAGGTTTGGGAGGTGTATGTCAGGTTTACCCATTCATTCTCCAGGTAATGCATGGTGATTTGGGGAGTGGGGGTGAGGTTCTTTTGTTGTTTCCAAAGATACTCAGAATCTTTACTACTTTAGCATTTTCTCAAAATGTGTGATACATATCTAATTGTATGCTATGTACTTTAACTCCTCAGGTGTGGACTGGAACTTGGGCACCTCATCTGAACAGCGTACATATGAACCAGCTTGGCTGATTGGGATCAACTTGTTAGCCTGCTGATTCCTTTCCATTCAGAGGAAATCACAAGTGGCCGAAAGAATTTTTATGTTCCCAAATCATTCTACTGATGTGCTTGACTGAAGTGTGTAGGCTTTTTGCAGAAGATCTTACTAACTGACCTTTTTTCTGTGAACATTTGTGACCGCCCATTCCCCACCACCCGACATTTCACCTTAGTTAGCATTCTTTCTTCTTGTCATTTTTTCTTTCCTTCTCTTCCTTCACCTCAGTCCTGTCCCTGCCCTGCCCCCGGACATAACTTTCTGTTGAAGCTGTTCTTTGGCTGGTTGGTTTTAGTACTGTAAACTGCTTCTGAGCAAACACGGAAATTTAGCAAAATTATGTAAACTTGATCCTGAAGTTTTAGAATGGCAAATAAATGTACAATTGTTTACATAACAGAAATGGCTAAGCAGAAAGTAAATTTCAATATGTCAGTATAGAGGCTCTACTTTATGTAGACTTAAATTAATGTGAGATATGTACCTTCATATTCAGAAATCTGGATGTTTCCTTCATACATTAAACTATTAATAAGCATAACATTTCTACTTGTGTAATTTAAGTACAGTATAAAAGAATGGGAGAATGGGCATTATCAGTTTGTGTTTTTCCACATGAGCTTTCAAAAAAAGCTAAACTTGTTTTATTTTGGGAATGGGAGAGGTTTGTAACAAGGCACAGACTAGAGAACAATTCATTACTTAAACCGTGCAAAGTTATTCATGTTTCTTAATCTTTTGTCACTTTCAGAACCCATAGACACAATCTCTTCCATGCTCCTGGGCCCTTCATTCCTAGTAAAATATGCCTTGTTGTGATGTTAATCAGTCATTCCTGCAATGATTTTCATCCTCGTAGTTGCTATCACAAAGTGGCTTACTTCAAAGATCACATTTAGCTCCTTTCTTAAAATGTTTTACATTTTCTGAGTGTAAAACGATACTATTGGCTACCAGGGCAGTTTATTTAGTAGATCTTAATAGAAAGGTTTTTATTAAGAAACAATTGAATGAACTGCTTATGCTAGGTAACTTTCAGTCTCATCTATCCTTAAATTCCAATTTTGAAACTTAGTGGGAAGTGTTAAACACTATATTAAAGATGCTTTGTTCTAATTGCCAGTGCACTTTCTGTGAGACTAGGATCTGCCAGCTCATGCTAAATATAAAGGGCACTGTGAATTTGAGGTCTGGTCAGCTTATGTTGCACACAAATCCTCAGATTCCAGGTTAAAACATGTACTGTTTAAATTCCATCCATTTGAAAAGAGCAAGTGGGAGTATAAGTACGTCTTATACTGTTGGTCTTTCTTGCTGAAAAATAATGGGGTAAAATGGGTAGGAACAAAGTTAAATAATATGGATCTCGATTTGTCTATTTTCAGTAACATTAATTACACTCTGGTGAACAAAATGATTAACCAAATCTGACGTCATTCTAATTTAAATGAATTAATGTAGTTCCTTGGCTGTTTAATAAAGTGATTAATTTACTGTGGTCACCAGAGCAAGAAGGGAAGGGGGAAGATGATTTGATAGATGGGAACATTCATTTAATTATTATAACGTGTCCAGTAGTTTATGAATAATAACCTTTTTCTTTTTCTGCATTTTGGTTATTGCCTTAAAGCACATATTTTTTTCCAGCTGTCTTGTGATTATAACATCAAAAATTTAAGGAACAAATGAATCAAAATGCCCTACAGCTATTAATTAAATTCAATTTTAGCACTTTAATGTGAGTGGGGAACGAATGCCAATTTTTAAGTGTTTTTGTGTCCTTTGCCACTATCTTAACAATTTAATGCTTAATGGCCTTTCCTGTACTATAGCTAGGATTATTTTCTGTCCTAAATAATCCTAAGATATAGATACAACCCAATATTTATTTATTATAAAAACTGTACTTTGGGGTCCAACAAAACTGAGTTACTGAGAATGTGTGATTTCTTACCAAAAAAAAAAAATCTGTATTTTTTTTTTTAACTTGAAGCCAGAACTTCTTACAAGGGGATGTAAGTTGGAATGCCCCATGTTTAGTTTGTCAATTAGGCTTGTTAAATATTATACCATGATTTTTAGTCTGTACTAGGAACATTTTTCAGGTACATTTTTTATATTTTAAATGTAATGCCTTTTATTTGACAAATAAAAGAAGGAACATAACCTTTTGAGACCATGTAGGTCTTCTCTTTTTTGTTCCCACTTTTTAAAGAAAGCTTCAAGAATTGGTATGTGTATACGCAGACTACTACAAGATTTATTTCTCCCGTAATCATTTAAGGGGTGACTTAACTCATGAGTCATCCTTGAGTTAGTTCACAACTTAAAATACATAGTCAATATCTCAGTAATATGTAATCTGTTTATACCAACCACTTAGCAAATTTTATTTCTTTTCAAATAAGTTTAGCTTCTCATGTGTTTTTTTTTCCTATATCAGCTATCCAATTAACTGGATTTTGGTGCTTAATCTAAAGCATTTTTTCCTTGTTTAGCATTATTAAAGTTTATATGATGAGCTAAAATTTTTTTTTGGTTCCTAAATTACTATAATCTATTTCATGGACATTTTTTTTCATAGAAAAAAATTCATCAATTAAATTCAGTTTTCTACACAAAAATTGTTTTCTGTCCTAGTTTTGCCATGAAATTTACTATTCTGTGGAAATGCAAAATTTGATTGCGTCATTCACACAGAGCTAATAAGTAGCATGGCTACTTTTAGGGAAAAGGAAAGGGAAAATAAGTTTATTAAACCAATTCTGACCTTTAGGAAACAAAGCCAGTTGAGTTTATTGTTTTTACAGGATTAAATTTGTCAATGGATTCAAAAGCCAAGAGCCTCAAAAATATTTTAACTTGAGATAAGGAAACAACATCATAACATAAAATCCTTTCTTATTCTAAATTTAAAACTCTTCTAGGAGCTCATTTTTTTTCCTTCAAAAACTGGCATTTTTTTTGTTAAGCTTTAATTTGAAAAGTCTGTACAGGACATAGGCATGTTCTGTTGAACATTTCCATAAACAGATACATGTTGATCACCAATATTTATAGAATTTTACTTTGGCAAAAACCTATTTCAACCCCATCCACCCCCACCTCCACCCCCATCCCATTCTACATCTGAGAAAACTGAAGCCCCCCTCATTGTGCGTGCTGATGGCTTGAGATTTCATGGGAAAGTTTTCCAAATATGCTAAGTGGTTTCTGTTACATTTCATTCATCATAGCCTCACTAGCACTTTTTAAAAAAATACAAAGTAGATGTTACTGTGCAGATAAAGCATTCACTAAGTATTATATGCCAGGGACTGTAAGCAGTTGAGATAACAAAGACAATAATAAAATAGTCTATGCTGTTAGAACCCTATAAATCCACTAACTAGACTAAAAGGGTAAATGGCTGATTTCTCTTTTAAGTAGGTGTACCTAGTGGCAGATATGAGTGTCATTTAAAATAATCAGTTCAAGAAAACATTCAGGGAATGACTGAACCTATGAAACATCTGGCTTAAAATGGAATTTTACAAATTTCCGTTTGTTTCCACCTGGCATCAGCAACCTAGCTTAATAGTTTTATCCTTAACTGTTATAGCTTTTGTATAAGGAAATAAATAGAAATCAGTTTATCAGAGGGATTCGATTTTAAGAAATAGTTAGACTTGCCCTTACAGAATTAAACTTGTTTGGCTATTGGGTGAATTTAGTACTGGGAGGATTATTGGGGTATCTAAGAAAGCTGGATCATTGATCAGAGCAGATTCTCTGAATCTCAGTATATCTCTAAAGAGCTAAGGACAAAATAAAAAGGCCAGTTAGGTCAACATAGCCATGTTTTTTATCTAAACAAGAAAGATGAGCGCAACATGGTGTGCTTTTTATATGACTTAGAAATCACCTAAGTGATTAAATCCATGCTGACTGTATGAAGCAATTAGAAAAATTACCCATGAAGATTCACCTAGGGACTTTTAACCTACCGAACCATTTTGGGACCATGACATTTCAAAGCAAATGAACTGTGTGCCTTGCACAATATCAAGTACTTGTCCATTTATTGAATTAAATCGAATAAAATTTAGATATCAACTTAGGAGCAATAACACAACTTGACCATTGTGATGATCACTGAATTCAGTAATCAGAAATTTGGCCCATTGGCCCAACCCTGATTGATGACTCTGTGCCAAGAAACAAATGGTGAGTAATCACCATGTGCCACCACTGTTTGGCACAATGGGGAAGAAAAGTAAAAAACAGACGACGCTCTCTTCAAGGAACTGCAGCTAAAGGGAACAGAGAGCATCTGAGTTATTAAAAACAAATATGGGGGCAGCTAGGTGGCGCAGTGAATAGAGCACCGGCCCTGGAGTCAGGAGTGCCTGGGTTCAAATCCCGCCTCAGACAGGCTCAGTCACTGTTACAAGCAAAGTACATGCAGTTTCCAAAACGCAAGCCACCTTGCCTCCTTCCTTCTCTTCAGTTCTTGGTCCATATAATGGGACATTTGCTGCTTCTTGCCCAAGACAGTTATACTAAGGGGCTTAGGAGATTACATGTCCATTTTTCATGTGCTAATTCTGGGCAATCGGATTCTTCATTTTTCCTGAATGTATTTATTAGGTTGATTGCTTCTTAATGGCTTTTGGCATTCTCATTGTTATAACATCAGTTAAACTTATAGGAGATGGCAACATACATCAATAAAAGACTGTGGTTAATTAATTTTTTTTTAACCATCCCTGTGATTTCAAAAGTGTAGGGAATTCCACTGAGACTCACTCAACCTGTAAAAATGAGCATGATTTTCCACAATTTAATAGGCTTGGCCTGGGGTACTTAAAAGTTAAGTGACTGGAATCATACAGTCAGTGTGCAGCAGAGACAACTCTTCTTATCCATTATAACCCATCCTCTGGGTTCAGTTACAAACATTTCAATATCATATTATCTCAAATTATAATGCAAAATGTTTGAATTGGCATTTAAATGTGTTGTAATGCTACTTTATTTTTTTGTTTATATAGTTTTGTCTACCTCTACTCAGAAGAAAATAGGACATCATTTCACTGTGTAAGGGTGGACAGAGGCCTATCTGCTCCAAGTAGGAGGTCTTTTGGTTGAAAGCTATATAGCCAAATGCAGATTTTCTCTATAACCCTGGTCTATAATTTGCCCATATCAGGAGCACTATTATAACCCAGCAGATTATCAGCAATATTGACTCATATTATACAATTATTTCAGATCTTAAATTACACCCTGATCATGGCAGGTGGAAATAATAGTAGTGTATCCCCAGTGAATCCCCCAAAACTGTCTGTGTACTCTTATTATATACCAATTACTCCTCCTAGCTCTCACCTATGGCAAGATAAACGAGTATTGAGCATGCATTTTTTCCAGTAATGCTTGCTATAACAAATTAATTTGAAAATATAATATTGCACTCCACAGAAGTGATGTTTTCTACTAGAAAATGTTGCAGTGACTGAGGTTAGGGGCTGCGGTTTAAAACCCACAGGAAGCCCTTCGAAGGCTCCTTCCCTTGACGCAGAAGCAAAGCGCCTAAAAGGCGTATGGTCAACCAGGAACCCCTGCGCTTAACATGCTTTCAGCTGTCCTGCTTCAGGCCTAAAACAGACGGAAGGAGCTTTCTATTTGGCAAGAAAACTTAAGTGACCCCAAGAATTCAGCCCAACAACTTGGAGAGCACCTGCTGTGCCTACCACATTTTGAATGCCTCCATTGTGTTTCCATCTCATTTCTATTACAAAGCGAGTCTGGATGGGGGAGAAAAGCCGGTGTGGACGGCCGTGCTCACACCCACACACCGCTGTCATGCGGGGAGCAAGCCCCCTCCCTCGGGCTCAGTCGGAAACCACATCGGAATACGATTGAGCCAAATTTTAATCAAATATTGAAAAAAACCCCAGTAGGGGGGGTTAGCCCCCAGTGCCCCGGCCTGTGCTCACTCCTGGGTCTGGGCCAGTGGGGGTCCCTTCCCACCTCCAATCCTAGGGCACTTGCCGGGGTGGGGGCGGCTCTCGAGGGGCAGACCATGTACCAACAAGGACAAAATGGAAGAATGACAGGCACTGCAGGGTGGGGGGGTGCAGAGGGTGTGGACCTAGGTTCGGGGGGTTCGGTGAAGACGCCCGGCGGCTCCTCTGCTGCGCAGACAGCCCAAGACCCCAGGAAATCCCTCCTCGGGACCCTGAGGCCCTCCTCCCCTTCCACTAGGCCGCGGGCTCCCCGGATAAAAAGCTGACGAACACGTTAACAGAAAAGTGGGGTTCATTTTTCCAAACGAGGCGAGTCCCTGCGTCCGGCAAAGCGCGAGCGCTTAATCAAGGACCGCTTTATTCCCGGAGGCGCCGGCCGAGCGAAGGGATCCTCCACCACGCGGAAAGCGGACAAACTGAGGGTCTTCCCATCCCCCCGCCCCAATCGGAGCACGGAGTCGGTACCGAAACTTCCCCAACCGAGCTGGGTCCCAGTTCTCCCCACGTGACCATGAAATGCGCAACCCTTCCGGGTCCGGGCCAATTCGACCCTCATCTCCCACTCTGCGCCTGCGCAATGACGCGTCTGCCCCGGCACGTAAACGTGGGGCGGGACTTCCGCTTCGCGGTGGCCCAGGATTCATTGTTTGCTCTGTACCCCGGATGAAGTAGGAAGGACTCCTTCGGCTCGTGGGGGCATACTGTTCTGTTTGCTGGCCAAAATGCTGTGTAGTGCCCGGCAGCAGCTGCAGAGGCGGCTCTTGCCCGCCCTCCTGGGGAGCAGGGGCTGTCCGCCAGGGAGAGGCCAGCTGCTAGGTAGCCCGGAGTCCTTCCTGCGTGTGGCCGCCTGTGCCCATGGCACCGCCGGAGGGACAGCAGAGGTCGGGGGCTGGCACGACACCCTGGCCGACTCAGTTCCTGCACACTGGGCGGAGACGATACTGTTGGGAGTGCAGAGTGCCACCGGGCTGCCGTGGTGGGCCACCATTATCGTCACCACCGCGGCCTTGAGGAGCGTCGTCACGCTGCCCCTGGCCACCTACCAGCACTACATCCTGGCCAAGGTGAACGCGAGCGCTGGGCGGGGAGGGGAGGTGAAGGAGAGCCAGCCCCGCCCTTTGCCTGCGACACTCGCGCGCATGCTCTAGCCCCGCCCCCTGCTTAGCCCGCCCTCGTGCACAGGCTCTAGCCACGCCCCCGCCAGGCCACCCTCGTGCGCAGGCCCTAGTCACGCCCCCTGCCGGCTCGCCTCTCTCAAAGGCTCAACTGTGTGTGCGCAAGCTCGAGCCCCGCCCCATGCCGCATCTGCTGGCTCAGCCCTGCCGCTGTGTGCCGCAGGCTGGAGCCCCGCCCCCTGCAGGAGCTCTTCTCTATAGCTGTCCATAAGCACCTTCGTAGATACGTACATGCACACACATGTATTAAAAGATATACACACGTTAGTAATTTGAGGGCCACAGCTCCATCAGCGGTGCATCCGTGTACTTGTCCCAAAGCCCGCCAGCATTTGTTAGTTTCCTTTTTTCCTTTGTTGTCAACTGTGTCATTCCCATGGATGTGGGGCGGAATTTCTCCAGTTCTCTAATAGGGATTTTCAGTATTTAAAGTTGCTTGGATTTAAAATGCCTCTTATTTTTCTTAAATTATAATCAGTTTATTTTTTTTTTTAGCAACGAGATCATCAGAGAAGCTTGCCGCAAAGATTTTTTTATGGTTAATTGTTTCTATTCTAGTATTAGTTGCATTAGATCTGTTTTTTTCAAGAACTTAGTTGTATGCAAGCAAAATTGTCCGTTTTATCTCTTGTGATCCTCTTTATCCCTTATTTGGTGAGGAACGTATCACCTTTCCCTATACCTGAATTGTAATATCTTCCATTTTTCTCTTAATTTGCTCTATGCTGTGACCACATATGCAGGTCATCTATCATTTTGGAGTTTATCTTGGTGTATAGTCTGAAACTAATTTCTGCCAGACTACTGTCCACTTTTCTCACAAGTGAGACCTTTTTACTGCAATAACAAAGTCTTTGAGATAATTGGACACAAGGTTGCTAGGTTAGTTTCTTTCAGTATGTTGTGTACCTGATCTGTTCAACTGATTGACCTCTCCTGCTTTGTAGTATCATGTGGGATCTGGTACTCCTAAATTCCTTTCCAGGCAGTTTTCAAAGGAAGAAAGTCTGGTTATCAACAACCATATAAAAAATGCCCCAAATCACAAATAATAAGAGAAATGTAACTTAAAAGAGCTCTGAGATTCCATCTCATGCATATTAGATTGGCAAAGATGACAGAAATGGGAAAAAGCAATTGTTAGAGGAGCTATGTGAGGACAGGCAGACCTAATGCATTGTTGGTGGAGCTGTGTATTTGTCTAACCATTCTGGAAAACAATTTGGAGCTGTCTCTCCAAATTGACTAAACTGTATGTGCCCTTTGGCCCAGCAGTACCACTACTAGGCACATAACCTCGAGAGATCAAAGAAAGAATAAACGGGACTCGTGTACAAAAACACAGTGATACTTTCTGTTGTAATAAAGGTCTGGAAACACAGTGGTTGCACACCAGCTAGGAAATGGTGGCTGAACAAATTATGACCTGTACATGTGATGGAAAACTATTGTGCGGTAAGAAATTCTGAAGAGGGGTGGTTTTGAAGAATCCTGAGAAGACTCATGTAAACTCAGGCAAAGTCAGGTCAGCAGAATCAAGAGTTCAATCTATAGTCCCTACAATAAAGGTAAAAGCAAAGTGCCCTGAAAGAATGTACAACTTTTTATCAATGCAGTAACAATTGTGACTCCAGAAGACGATGAGAAACCTTTTTCAAATGGTTAAAATTGCAAACCATAAAGCCCTCTTCTTGTTAGGTATTCTTTTCCTGTTTTCCCATCTCTTGGCAGAGTTAATGGACCAGAAGTCCCTAGTGGGACAAATTTTCAGACATGGTCAATATGTGACTTGGTTTTGCTTGGCAATACTTATTTGTTAGAGGGGAGGGCTTTTTTGTGGTTGTTGTTTCAGAGCGGGGGATGATCAGTGCTCCCTAGCATTCATTTTATTTTGGATAGTATAGGTAGTTGATGATAGTAATTCTCCCCAAAATGAAGAGCATCAATAAAACCACAATGGAAAAAAAAAAACCCACAAAGATTGCAGAACAGTAAGGAAGAGGATGCATATAAGCAGGACAGTTTGGGTACTGTCATGTTGCATTTAATATAGATTTAAGAAACAGGGTAAAAGTTCATAGTTTTATGTACAGTCCTCTTTTTGTTCATATTTATTGATGCCATAATAAGGAAAAAAGGTATTGTTAAAAATAATGAACAGAATTGGGCCAAGGACAGAGCCCTGCAATGTTCTAATAGAAATCTCTCTCTGTGTTGAAATCAGTCCATTAATCCTTATTTTTTATGTCCAGTCATTCTGTGAGGTGATTGTTTTTTTCTCATCTCGGTAGATTAACCTTTCTTGTGTTGGGGCCTAAGGTTGTACGTGTGCAGTGTTTTACTTTTTTGAAAATAAGAACAGGATAAAGGGAGAAAGAAGCACAAGTGACTACCAATAAAAGTTTTAAATTCGTTCATAAATTCTACTTTCTTTTTAGCTAGGTGGAAAATTTGCAGCCAGAAATAAAAATAATTGCCAAGAATCTTAATTATGACATTGCAGTTCGAGCAAAACACTTGGGATGGTCAAAAAGACTAACTAGGTAAGATAATTTGGACATGGGAGACATTTGGTAAATATTAATTTAATATTATTTAATAACTTCAATCTATGAATGATGTCAGCAGTTATCATTAGGTGGTTCACATTTTTGCCAGGATAGCCTTTCATATATTTTAATGTGTTTCTGAGGAATAATAGCTTCATTAGTGTATCTTTTCATTTATAAATAATCTTTATTATAATCTAATTTTAATCAGATGCAAATGAAGTAAGAATTTTAACAGCAACATTATTCACCTCGATTATAACAGGTGACTAATAAACTTTGATATAAATTAAATGGCTTATTAAAGAGTTAAGAATGAAATGTCTTGGGGCAGCTAGGTGGTGCAGTGGATAGAACACTGGCCCTGGAGTCAGGAGTACCTAAGTTCAAATCCGGTCTCAGACACTTAACACTTACTAGCTGTGTGACCCTGGGCAAGTCACTTAACCCCAATTGCCTCACTTAAAAAAAAAAAAGAATGAAATGTCTTAGTTGACATTAGCTTGCATGGCCACTTACAAAGTTTATGGTAATGGAATATTAGAAAATTATATAGAGGACAGCTAGGTGGTGCAGTGGGTAAAGCACTGGCCCTGGATTCAGGAGGACCCGAGTTCAAATGTGACCTCAGCCACTTGACACTTACTAGCTGTGTGACCCTGGGCAAGTCACTTAACCCTCATTGCCCTGCAAAAAAAAAAAAAAAGAAAAAAAAGGAAACTATATAGCATCTTCCATTAGCCAAGAAGCAGAATATTGAACAAACTTCATTAATGCTCTGGGAACAAGTACTAACTTACAGTGTTGTTTATTACAAAAGTTTTTTAAAGGGTTAATTTTAAATGACTTATTTGGCGGAGAGGGACTTTTCCTTCTTCTCTTCTCTCCTTCCTTCAGGCTCACTTACCTGAACAACATGAGGAGGATTCTTTCAGAGCTGTATGTTCGGGACAATTGTCACCCATTCAAAGCCACTCTTCTGGTGTGGATTCAGATACCGGTGTGGGTCTTTATGTCTATTGCCCTACGGAACTTCAGTCTAGGAACAGCAGATTCTGAAGGTGATCATTTTGAAAACATGGTTTCCTCCTTTGATTTTACCCAAAATTTATTGTCTTTTAATTTTGTGATGGAAAGGGATAACATTGTTTGGCAGCAGCTTTGTGTTGGTTATTACAGTGCACTGCCACACATTGCTTAATAGATCGATAAGCTTGATTCTTTGTTTCTTCAGTCATTTATTCCTTCTTTGACCTGTTACATGATACCACACCTAGAAATGGATATGAGGCACCTAGGTGGTGTGATGGATAGAGCTCTGGGCCTGGAGTCATTAAATCTGGCCTCAGATATTTACGAGCTGTGACTCTGAGGAGGCCTCTTCACTTCTGTCTGCCTCAGTTTCCTCCCCTCCACCCCCAGAGTAATGATCGTACCTAACAGGGTTGATATTAGGATCAAGTGATGGAATATTTGTGAAGTGCTCTGCTTGACACATAGTGTTGCTAGATTGCAGTTCACCTGAAAAAAATCTCCAAGCGCGATAAGTGGGAGCAGTGACAGGGCAGCGGGCAGAGGGGTGGTTTTCTAGGCCTCCCTGAAAGAAGAATTGTATCGGGAACAAGGGAGGTATAACAACTGGAATGATGCCACTTGCTGGAGAGCTACTGTAGGAAAGCTCCACCATGAGGAGAAGGCACCTGAGGGCAAGCCATGTGGCTTTTCTTTGGCATCAGGAAGTGATATTTGCTTGTGGGAGGGAGAGGGGGTAAGACTGGCTCTCTCACTCTCTTTTGGGAGGACCCCGGTGGAGAGCAGAGCTAAAGATGCACTCTCCCTTTGATAGACAGATGAATCTAGGC
Source organism: Dromiciops gliroides (assembly GCF_019393635.1). Taxonomy (NCBI): domain Eukaryota; kingdom Metazoa; phylum Chordata; class Mammalia; order Microbiotheria; family Microbiotheriidae; genus Dromiciops; species Dromiciops gliroides. The sequence continues at coordinate 261,543,513 of NC_057866.1, forward strand.
CTTTCTCTTTCTCTTCACCAAATTCTTATTCTCCTTAATAAATGCTTAAAAGTCTAACTCTTGCTTAAGCTTATAATTTATTGGCGACCACTCATTAGATATTTTAGAAAGACTAGCTAGAATTTTAGCCCCTTACAGAGGTCACAGTCCCATTGGGATCCGTTTGGCTTCATACTTAATTTGGTGCCGTATTTCCTAAAGAACATGAGCGAGCTGGGATGCGCTGGGAGGAGCCGTGTGACTGAAGACAGCTGTGCGAGTCTGATAATGAGCTTGAAAAATGTCTCCCTGTCATACGGAAGAGGAGCTAGGTTGACTCTGGGGACTTAGGCCAGACCCAGTAGAAGGGAAGGACGAGGCCTCCCCACGTGGAATGGACTGTTTTGGGTGCAGTGGGTTTAATCTATACATCCGATCTCATGGGGAACGGACGGCCACTTGTCAGGGATGTGGGGGCCATTCCTCTTTAGATATGTTTCAGACTAAGTAGCTTCTGTGTGCTTTACCAGCTCTGATTCTTTTATAGGTTGAGTCACTGTAGAATTGATAGGTCCCTTCTGTAATTCGGATTCCTAACTGGAAAAAAATGTATGAAAATTATGCCCAATCAGAAAAATGTCTACTTTTTATCTTGAACACACAAGGAGGAAAAAAATATTGTAAGATAAAACAGCTATTTAAGTTCAAATAGTCCCATAACCAGGGGAAAAAATTGGCCAGAAAAAATGTAAAAGCAGAAGAAAAAACTTGTGGGCTAATAATAATCTTGGTCCCAAGAGAAAACTCTGCCACTGTATGTCTTCAGGTTGTCAGTGCTCACTCCCGCAAACGTATCCTTAGTGTTATCTCTTTAAGGGTGTTCCCTATCTTACGTGTTGGAAGACCAGAAATACTGTGTGATAAATGGCAGCTGAAAACAATATGCAAGCCTGGTTTACAGGACTTGTGTGATGATCAGTCTCCTCAGCTCACATTTTCTGTATCTACTTTTCATAAGAATTATAATCTCTCAGTTTGTAAAAATGTCACATGTCTTTTTCAGGAGACATTTCTGTTCAGGAACAATTTTCAAAGGGCGGAGTCCTCTGGTTTCCTAATCTCACCGTGACTGACTCTACATGGATTCTACCCATCTCACTTGGACTCCTCAATTTGATGATAGTGGAGGTAAATTGTTTGGAATGCGGCCTTGTTGTTGTTGGTAAATGTTTACATTGAGAAGTTGAACAATCAAAAAGTGGTCCTTGCAAACTTTGTATTATATGTGTGTTTGTGTGCGCAGTTGTTAGACCAGATCACAGGCTTGTTATCTTGCAGGTAACCGACGGTCATTTCAAGTTATTATGGCAGAAAAGTATTAATGTACATGAGTGTGTCAGCAGGTCACTAATCAGTTAAAGGAATGTTCATTACATGCATAGTAATACTGATGGCTCGTGTTTATGTAGTACGTTAGAGTTAACTGGGTGCTTTGAATGCGGCACTGGGGCTACAGTAAGACAGTATGAGCTGTGGGAAGCGAAATATAGCATACCCCTGATAGATAAGTACCGAACCATGAGAAGAGGTGCTGGTACATTGGATCCGGGGAGGGCTTGCCTTCCAAGCATGAGAGAAGGCCTGTGCAAAGCAGAGAGAATGAATACCAAATTTCAGGAAGGCCTAGTGACTGGTTGGCTTTCAGATAGATTGTTTGAAGGGGGAATCGCATCCTAGAGAAAACAGTAAGCTACTGAAGATTTTTAAGTAGGAGAATAAAAAGGGGGGAAATGCCCTCCTAGAAAACCATCGTTTCCAAGATGCTGTAAGATTGCAGTAGCACCTGGGGGCAGGTTTAGGTGGTGAGATTGAGAATAACATGGGGGGCAGCTAGGTGGCACAGTAGATAGAGCACTGGCCCTGGAGTCAGGAGAACCCAAGTTCATATCTGGCCTCAGACACTTGATACTTACTAGCTGTGTGACCCTGGGCAAGTCACTTAACCCCAATTGCCCTGCAAAAAAAAAAAAAAAAGAGTAATATGGGGATGCGAATTGAAACTTGGAATAAGGAAGAAGACCTAGATGCAAATCTTACCTGTGTGACCCTGAGCTAGGCAGGGCCCCTCACTCTGCCTCTGTTTTCTTGTAAAGTTTCTGTGAAATTAGGGAGTTGGATGTAGAAAGCATTCCAGTGATCACAAGTTCAGGGTGAGGCAGTGGTCAACCATCCAGGTGGCCATGAGTGGCATTGTGGAGGAATGGCTCCAGAGTGCCAGGGTTTGGGTTCAAATCCTGCTCTTGTGCTTATTACTTACACAACCTTGGGCAAGTCACTTAATCTTGTTTGGCTGTAGTTTCCCCATCTGTACAAGGAAGGGATTGCATGAGGAAGTTTCTGAGATCCCTCCTGGGTCTAGGTCGGTCATCCTCCATGTCCTGTGTGCTGTTGGAGACCAGAGGTCAGCGCTCGAGAACTCGGGACAACCTATGCATGGGGGGATTGTTTCCTTAAAGGAGCCAGTGGAGCCCATTGACGTTTCAGAGGCAGAGAGGGCGAAGGGAAAAGGTAAAGGGCAGACCTAGAGAAACACCCACTTTAAAGAGTTAGGAAAGGGAAAAGTAGGCAAGAGCATGGGATGGGAGCGCCATGGACAAGGGGGCGAGAATCCCGGGAAGAGAGATGTGCCCATTGCCGTGGTGGGGCAGCCAACAGGGTCAGTCTGCGGAGAAGTCAAGGTGTCTGCTGCACTGAGGGAGCCTCCCACGGGGCACCTGGGAGAGAGCAGTTTCAGGAGAATAAGGGAGGCAGAAACCATCTTGGAGGGGCTAGGATGAGGGGAGTAGTGAGGAAGTGGAAACATCCAAAGGGTCAGGGAAGACCTTTAAGACTGGAGAGATGTGTGGGCATTGTGTTATGGAGTAGTACATCTGTGTCTCTACATGTTTTAGGCAGGAGAAAGGAAAGCGAAGAATAATTTTCATTTTTCTTTTCAATTACATAAACATCTATGCAAAGGAGACTCTTTTTTGTTTTGTCTTTGGTTTTGTTTTTTGGCGGGGCAATGAGAGTAAAGTGACTTGCCCAGCGTCACACAGCTAGTAAGTGGCAAGTGTCTAGGGCTGGATTTGAACTCAGGTCCTCCTGAATCCAAGGCAGGTCCTTTATCCACTGCACCACCTAGCTGCCCCGAGAGACTCTCTGCTCTTGAGATAATGAGAAGTTGATACCGTAGAGGGTGGGTGCTGAGACCCTTTTCGGCCTGTAAAGATTGTGAGCTTCTTTTTGGCTGGCTCCTTCCTTACTGCAGCCCCACGTACCCTGCAGAGATGGATTAGATAGAGCACTTGTCATGTTTGTGCACACACATAAGAACTGTTACCGTAAAGCAGTCAGACTGTGTCAGTGAGAGGTTTCCTGCATACACAAAACGTGTCTTTGTACACTTTGGGAACAGTGAACACAGGCATAACACTTGAGTGAAAAGCAGCTCAAGAGGAGGCAGCTAGGGGGCGAAGTGGATAAAGCACCAGCCCTGGAGGCAGGAGGACCTGAGTTTAAATCCTGCTCACACACTTGACACTTAGTAGCTGTGTGTCCCTGGACAAGTCTCTTAACCCTCATAACCCCACAGGAAGGAAGGAAGGAAGGAAGGTAGGTAGGTCAAGAGTAAAATAAAGGCCCCTAACAGTTATGAGTATTGCTCCCTTATGGTGCTCCCTTGAATCCTTGGGGAAAGGATTCAACCTGCATTTATTATTTCAGGTAAATGAAATTATGGCCGAGCTCTGCACATGAGCTCGACGTGGATAGCGGTTACCCCTCCCCACAGGGCTAATCCCCTGCACAGATTGTCACCCAGTGGCTGCCCAGGCCTGATTCCTCCCTTGCCCCTCAGTCCCTCGCCACCCAGAGCTGGGCTGGCTGCACTTTCCCGCCCAGCCACATCCCTGCCTCCATAGCTCTTTTCTGTAGAGAGTGACACATCCAGGTGCATTCCCCTTGTTACAGGATTTTATTAAGCAGCTGCCATTAGTTAAGAGCATGGATGAAAGCACCATGGGTGGGTAAAAGAGCGAGCAGGAGGTCAGTGAAGCAAAGGCATGCTCATTTATATTTTGGTTACAGAAACCTAGTTGTGACCGCCTCCCACCTCTCTATCCTCAGTGTTGCTGCAGCAGGGGAAGCAGCACTTCCTTCCTTCTAAGTGAAGAGCAATGAGCTTCTTTGTAGATGGCAGTCCTCTTTTTCGAGATCACAGGGGCTGCTTAATAAGTTTTCTAAAAGTAGAGAAATAGCTAACTGAACATGTTTTCTGTAATGACTGATTTCTCAAAGGATTGGGTTCAAGTTTTTAAAATGATTGAATTTATTAAATTATCGTGAGGTACAAAATTCAGTTTTTAGTCAAATTTATCAAATTTGATTTACCTTTTGTGTCACTGTACATATGTGTTTTCTTCCCCTTCAGATTTTTTCATCACAAAAACTTGCAATGTCCCGCCTTCAGAAGTATGTCACCAATTTTATTCGTGGCATATCTGTGTTGATGATTCCCATTGCTGCAACTGTGCCCTCAGTAAGTAATCTTGAACAGTAAGTGTACATTTTTGCGAATTGGTGTTTATTAACTCACAAGGGACCCAACTCAAGTCCGACCTTCTCTGCATTTCCTTCTCAACCTGTCTGTGGATTTAGGCCTCATTTCCCAGGAACCTCAGCCTTAACCTCTGTCTCCCTGGCACCTGACGTGGCACCTTATGCATCGTATTGCTTAATAAATGTTTATTGGATAGCCCATCATAATCACTTATACTCGGTTTCATTAGTTTATTGAACTCCTCAGTGAGTTAAAGTCTAAAGCATAGAATTTGGGGATCGAGTTTTCCTCTGTAGAAGATGATCCTGGTGAGAAAACTCTGTCTGCTGACGTGAAAGTTCAGCATCTGCTCCGGACCCTGCACATCATACTGGTCCAGGAGTGGGACTGGAGCCCCACCTTCCTGACACCAAGGCCAGCTTTCTGTAGGCGCTGTACAACACCGCCTTTCAGTGGTAAAAATATAATATGACTTTAGTGTTTCATTACCTGATGCAGGAAGTAGCGTTCTCATGTCGGATGTTCCTGGGTTTCGATCTTGTCTCTCCAGCTGAAGTGTGAGCTCTTTGAGGACAAGAACTGGGTATTTCTGTGTCCCTCCTGGTACCCAGGAGAGTGCTGAGCAAATATTAGGAATTCACTAAATGCTTTTTGATTGATTGATTAGTTCCTACATTTGGCCAAAGTACAAGCCAGATGTTGGTGATGGCTAACATTAGGCCAATGTACTGAGAGTGTTTTGTGGGCATTTAAAAACATTTTATGAATTAAAAACTACTTGGATTCCACAGGTCGTTTTGTTGTAGTGACTCCATATACAAGACTAGAGAGCAGATGCAATGAATGAGTGAAAAGCCATTCTTAAGCCTTTACTGTGTGCTAAGCACTAGGAGTACAAATAGAAAAAAACGCCAGCATCTCTCCTCCCAGGGAGATGGAATAATCCCTGGAGAAGAGACACATAAGACAGTAAGAAAGACCCATGAGGACTCAGCTACAGGGCTACTGGTGCCAGAAGACAGTGTGTGGCTGGCCCACGTGGCTTCCCCTGTGGGTGGGCAGTGTGGGCAAGGAAGGGACATCCTGGTGGCTTATCCTGGCTCCCTTTGGAGAAAGCTGTAGAGCAGGTACAAGCCTAGTGATGGATGGAGGGTGCATGTACCCCCCGGGCAGTCGTCCAACCCGATGGACGCAGGTGGTTTTTGTGGGACTCAACAGCCACCAGAGAGCAGTGGCTGGAGCTTGGCCTTCCTTGGTGCTGACATGTGTGTCTCTTTCTCTTTCCAGTCAGTGGCGCTGTACTGGTTCTCCTCCAGCTTCTTAGGCTTCGCACAGAACCTGCTGCTGCGCTCCCCGGTAGTTCGCCAGTTCTGCCGCATCCCTCAGACACAATCACATTCAGACACTCCTTATAAGGACCTCTTTGCTGCCTTTTATGCCAAGTTCTTTTTGAGAAAGTGATCTCTTCCTCACTGACTCGGGAGATTAAGAGCTTGGTGGATGTTCTTTGTGTGACGTACAAGGCAGTGAGCTGGGGTTTGAAGTGCTATTGTGATGTATGCCTCTTGTGTTTTAGACAAGTGAAGATCTGGTCAGTTATGCTTTGTGGGTTGGATCATGGGAAGAAAATTTGTTTTATATCTGGAGGATGAGTGGGTGGAATTTGCGAAATAATCCTGAATTGCAAAAGGGAAGGATCAATAAGTCCCACCAATCTAAAGCAGAGACATTACTTCTCTGAAAGAAAAGCATTTATTGAAATAGTAAATGATCCTGTGGCAGAGAGAGCTACTGCATGTTAGGCTGAATAAGAGATGTCCAAACTAAGAAAACCAACCTCGTGGAACCGTACCTCTCAAATCCTCCCTGAAGTGATTCCGTTGGTGTTACTGCATTTGCTCTTCAGTAAACAGTGATGGTGACACGACAGTGTGATGCTAGGTTGGGCTCTGAGATCATCGGAGAGCTCTGTGGTGAGGCAGCGGCGCTTCTGATCAACCAGTGGCTGAAGCTTTTGTTTCCTGAGGAGGATTTGTATGATGTCCTTGGGAAATGTCAAGTGTGTATGACATCTAAATAAATGCAGTGTGTGAATACTGGGCCCTGTGGGTGAGGTGTTAATGATTGGGTACAACTCGAAACACTTTCCCGAGCAGCTCCACAAGCACAGCCTTGTTGATACCTGTTTCACTGTGTCTCATGTCCCAGTCCAGTCCTGCCTGCCCCTTCCATTGGGCCCTCTAGAGAAAACATTCCCCTTCATCCCAGGTCTCTTCTGTACACTCTCTCCACCTGTTAGCCCTCACGACATAATTCCCCTCTTATTAGCATTGCCTCTTGCAGTGTAATAGAGGAGAGTTTATGAGGGGAAAGAATTCAGTTTTGGATATGTTTTGTTTAACATATGTGTGGGACATCCAGTTTGAGATGTCTGAAAGGCAGTTGGAGATGAGATATTGGGACAGGAAATACAGATTTGAGAATCATTCCCATAGAGATGATAATTAAATACATGGAGCTGATGAGATGTACTTAGGAGGTGTGATCTGGAGGAGGATCAGACCGAGGAGATGTCACATAGGAAGAAAAGAACCAAGAGTCCTGAAAACCCAGAGAGGGGAGCATCAAGGAGGAGAGAGTGACCAACAGTGTCAGAGGCTGTAGAGAGGTTAGGGAGAATGAAGACAGAAAAGGCCACTGGATTTGGCCACTAAGATGTCATTGGGAATCTTGGAGAAAGACGCTTTGGTGGAATGATTAGGCCAGATTGTAAGGGGTCGGGAAGAAAACGGAAGGAGCGAAGGTGGAGGCACCTATTACACACGCCTTTTTGAGGAGTTTAGCTGCAAAGGTTGGAAGAGATCAAGGATGATAATGGGGGCTGGAAGACTCAAGTGAGGGTCTTCCCCCACCAGAACCATAGGCAGGAGGAAATTAGCCTGGAGAGAGAATGGTGAGAACAAGGATGACAAAGGAGACAAACCCAGAGGAGGAATGGGATGCACTTGCACAAGTTGAGGAGTTGGCCTTGGTAAGCAGTAAGGCCGTTTCATCATGTGAGACAGGGTGATGGAGGGGAGAGTAACAGAAGGCACCTGATTGATAGAAAGGAGGCGGCAAATGGCCTTAGTTTTTCTGTAAAACAGAAGGCGACGTTCTCAGCTGAGAGAGAGAGGAGAGGGAGCCATGGGGGGCTGAGGAGGAAGAAGGTTCGGAAGAGCCTCTGTGGAGAATGGGGGAGCTGATAAGGGAGGTGTGGTAGATTTTCCTAGTAGCAGTGAGGGTCCAGTTGAGGTTATATAATAGGTTTGTAGTGGACCCAGTCAGAATAGTTGTGTGATTTTCTCCACCTTCATTAAGCAGGAAGGAAATGTTTGGAACTGCCAATCGTGTCACTCTGACTTCTGATCTCTCAAGGGGGCACTAGAATATACCCTCAAATTGTATGCTGCTGTCTGATGAAACATTCTTTCCAGGGGGATATCTATACCAGATCTTTGGTGGCCTCTACCCAAGTCCCCCAAAGTCTTCATCTGATCCAGGGGGCTGGTACCACTTCGGAGATAGAAAAACTCAGCCAAAAGGTGCTAGATTCAACCCAAATTTGTTCTTAGATGTCCAATCCCTTCCAGAGCTAAGTGGTCCCAGGGGTAGGAGTGGGGAGAGAGGTTTGAAAAACTTCAGGGCTTTGTTCAATCATTTGTACAAACTCTGAGAAGATCCACATGCCCCAGAACTTACCTGCCCAGATTCTAAATCATCACAAATAGCCCCAGCTAACCTTACCTTTGAACTAGCTAATGTATCTAACTGCCAGGGCAGACTGGAACCGTTGTGATGTCTTTCAGCATGCACACACACACACACACACACACACACACACACACGCACACGCACACGCACACGCACACACACCCTTTACTGTTTTACTTATTCAAGTCAATTTTATGTCACTACAAATTCCCACATGAGCTATGTCCAAAAATGTCTTCTCTTTCTAAGTTCATCATCTGTCAGGAGTTGGGTAGCATATTTCATCTTCCTTCTACACTTACAGTTTATTCTGACTATACTTTTCTGGAGATATATATATATATATATATATATATATATATATATATATATATATATATATATTTTTGGATGAGGCAATTGGGGTTAAGTGACTTGCCTAGAGTCACACAGCTAGTAATTGTTAAGTGTCTAAGGTCGGATTTGAACTCAAGTCCTTCTGAATCCAGGGCCGGTGCTCTATCCACTGCGCCACCTAGCTGTCCCTTCTGGCTATATTTTTGTGGGTCATCACTATGGATAATAGTTTTAAAGTCTTTAAAAGTTTTTTCCCCTCTATAATATTATTATCATTTCACATTGTTCTCCTAATTCTGCTTATCTTGCTCTGCATCTGTTCACAAAGGTCTTTCCTGAAATTGTCCATTTTATCATTCCTTCTGGCACAATGATATTCCATTTTATATGTCACATTGGGAGGATACCCCTTTCAGTTTCCAGTTTTGGTCTATCATAAAAAAAAAAAGCTGCTATAAATATTTTTTGTAAATGTAATGTGATCAACATTTATTATAATACCTACTATGTGTCAGGCACTGTGTTAAGTGTTGGGGATACAGATAAAAAGACAGTCTCTGCCCTCAAAGAGCTTAAAATCACCAGGGAAGACAACACACAAGAGGAGGAGCAGAGATGATGAACATGATGATGGAGTTGAAAACAAGCAGAGCCACTGCTGCTGTGGATGAAGAGAAGGCCTGCACTTTGAGCCTTCTCTGAAAGGCTCTGACTCTGCCCTTCAATCAAAGAGGTGAAAGCTACTGAGGTGTGAACAGCAAAGCTATGTATAGATCCTTTCCCTTTCTTTGATCTCATTGGGGTTACAAAGCTAGCAGTAGTATAGGCTGGGTCAAAGGGTATGTACAGTTTGGTAACTTTTGGGATATAGTCCCAAACTGCCGTGGTTTTTTTTTTTTTTTCACATTTGTTATTTATTTATTTAGAATTTCCCCCAAGTTATATTATAAAGAAATTTTCACATCAATTTTTAAAACTTTGTGTTCCAAATTCTCTTTCTCCCTCCCCACACCGCCTTAAGAACTCAAGCAAATAAATATAAGTTATACATGTCCAGTCATGCAAAACATTTCCACATTGGGCTATGAAAGAAAATAGACAAAAAAACTTTAGAGGAACTAACAAAAAAAAATATACTCCAATCTGTATTCAGATACCATCAGTTCTTTATAGATGGATTGCATTTTTCGTAAGTCTTTTTTTTTTGCAAGGCAATGAGGGTTAAATGACTTGCCCAAGGTCACACAGCTAGTAATTGTCAAGTGTCTGAGGCTGAATCTGAACTCAGGTCCTCCTGAATCCAGGGCTGGTGCTTTATCCACTGTACCACCTAGCTGCCCCCCGTAAGTCCTTTTGTTATCCTGCTCATCATTTCTTACAGCACAATAGTGTTCCATCCTAATCTCATCTCACAATTTGATCAGCCTTTCCCCAATTGATGGGTAACACCCCAATTTTAAATTCACCTTTTTAAAAAAAATCTCTTTGAGGATACCAACCTAGTAGTGGTGTTGCTAGGTCAAAGAGTATGCATGGTTTTATGGCCCCTTGGCCATAGCTCCAAATTGCTCTACAGAATGTTTGAATCAGTTTGCAGCTTTACCAAGAGTGTATTAATGTCTCATTTTCCCCATATGCCCCACAACATTTGTCATTTTCATCTGCTGTTCTATTATCCAATCCAGTAGGTATGAGGTAGTACCCAGAATTGTTTTGACCTGAATCTCTACAATCAATAGCAAGTTAGAGGGGGCAGTAAGGTTGCACAGTGGATAGAGCACTGGCCCTGGATTCAGGAGGACCTGAGTTCAAATCCGGCCTCAGACACTTGACACTTACTAGCTGTGTAACCCTGGGCAAGTCACTTAACCCTTATTGCCCCACAAAAAACAAACGGGTGGAGCCAAGATGGCAGAGGAAAGACATTAAATGCACAGAGCTCCTGACACAATTACCCCCCAAACAGCAATAAAATAACCCCATGAGCAACAAAATCCACAGAAAGATGGGCTGATACCATTTTTTTCCAGCCAAAGACAGATTAAAGGGGGCCATGCTGGGCTGCAAGAAGAGTCCAAACCTGCAATCGCGCCAACATAGACACCAGGCACACTGCGCCAGAGGAACTTACCGTGAGCCTCCAAATCAGGTGCAGCACCATTGTCTTCTGGAACTCAGCTTATGGTCAGGTGAGAGGTCTGAACGGCTTGCTGCAGGTGGTGGGGACGGGAGGCAGGGGGGAATACAGGGGTGTCTGCAGGACCTAAGGAGGAATTTGGCTATCTCACCCCAGCCAGGAACAAGGAAGAAATCGTGAGCATCAGGAGACCCAGGTGGAGGAGGGGCACAGGCTTGTTGGAAGCTAAGAACCACCATAGCGCACAAAGTTCTGCTGACTGGTTAATTAGCAAATTGGTTTGAGGTTATCTTTGGACCAGACAACAGGCCAGGAGAGAGAAAAACCTGCCCTCCCTCAAACCAAAACACCTGGGACCCTCTGAAGCTTGGGACAGTGTAGCTTGGAAGTAGGACCCCACTGTAAGAGGGAGTTAAAAGTCAAGTAAAAGATGACAAGATGAGCAAGCAAAGAAAGTTGAGAATTATTGAAAGATTCTTTAGTGACAAGGAAGATTGAGGTGCACCCTCAGAAGAGGATAACAACCTCAGGGTCCCTACTTCCAAAGCTTCCAAGAAAAATATGAATTGGGAGGGGCAGAACCAAGATGGTGGAGAGGAAGCAACAAGCAGCCTGAGCTCTCCTGTTCCCTCAAAAAGAACATTAAATCAAGCCTCTGGACAGATTCTGAAACTACAGAACCTGCAAAGAGACAGAGAGACACAGTCTTCCAACCAGAGATAATTTAGAAGACTTCAGGAAAAGGTTGGTCTGACTTGGGCAAAAGGGAGGCCCAGCACAGGGCAGCAGCCTAGCGCCAAGGGGGTCAGGGCAAGTCAGCAGGAGCTGTGGGCCACAGCCAAACAACTGAGGCTCCTGGAACCTGGCTCAAAAATCTGCTGGCCAAGAAGGACAGTGGAAAACCAACCTGCACCGGCCAGGAGGGCCACGAATGGGTCAGCGGGATCGGGCGCCTGGCCGAACGTTCAGACAGGAAGTGCAGGGGGGCGAACTACACACATTATAAAGGCCTCAGAGTAAAAAGCCGGTCATACAGCACCTATACCCCTGCACAAGAAGCCCAAAACAGGGACCCTGGTGCCCCCAGAGCAGACCTCAACTTAAAAAATAAATAAATAAGCTGCAATAATGAGTAAGAAGAAAAAAAGAGCCCTCTCCATTGAGAGCTTCTGTATCAATAGGGAAGAAGCCAATGCAAACTCAGATGAGGACAATACCCTCAAATTGCCTACATGTGAAGCCTCACGAGGGAAGGTGAATTGGTCTCAAGAACAAAAAGCCTTCCTGGAAGAGCTCAAAAAGGATTTTAAAAAGCAATTGAGAGAGAAGAAAAAATGGGGAGAGAAATGAAAGCAAAACAAGAAAACTATGAAAAAAGAATCAGCAGCTTGGAAAAGGAAGCAGAAAGATTAACTGGCCAAATGGAAAAAAAAGTGCATAATCTCATTGAAGAAAACAATGCCTTAAAAAATTCACTTGGCCAAATGGAAAAACAGGTGCATAATCTTACTGAAGAAAACTATGCCTTAAATATTAAAACTGGACAGTTGGAAGATAAAGAATCCATGAGACAACAGGAATCAGTCAAGCAGAATCAAAAGAATGAAAAAATAGAAGAAAATGTGAAATACCTCGGAAAGACAACTGATCTGGAAAACAGATCGAGTAGAGACAATTTGAGAATCACTGGACTGCCTGAAAGTCATCACCAGAAAAAGAATCTAGACACCATATTCCGGGAAATTATTAAGGAGAACTGCCCTGATATCATAGAATCAGAGGATAAAATCATCACTGAAAGAATCCACCGATCACCTCCTGAAAGAGACCCCAAAAGGAAAACTCCAAGGAATATTGTAGCCAAATTCCAGAATTATCAGGTGAAGGAGAAAATACTCCAAGCAGCCAAAAAGAAGCAATTTAAATATCATGGAGCCACAGTCAGGATTGCTCAGGACCTGGCAGCTTCAACATTAAAGGACCACAAGGCTTAGAATATGATATTCCAGAAGGCAAAGGAGCTTGGATTGCAGCCAAGAATCTATTACCCAGCAAAAATGTGCATTTTCTTTCAGGGCAAAAGATGGACATTTAATGACATTGGGGACTTTCAATCTTTCCTGGTGAAAAGACCAGAACTGAATAGAAAATTTGATCTCAACATACAAGACTCAAGAGAAGTTTAAAAAGGTAAACAGAGGGGGGAAAAAAGGTTACTCTATTAGGTTAAACTGTTTATATCCCTACATGGGAAGATAATACTCATAACTCTTAAGAACTGTAAATGTATTTGGGCAGAGAGAAGGACTTTACACAGAGGGTATAAATATAAATTGTCTTTGATGTGATGATACAAAAAAAATTAAGGGGTTAAAAAGGAAGTCTATGGGGAGGAGAGGAAAGGGGAGGTGGAATGGGATGAATTATATCATATGAAGAGGTGAAAAAAAAAACCTATTACAATAGAGGGAAAGAAAGGAGGGGGAAACATTGTTTCAACCCTATTCTCATTAGATTTGATTCAAAGAGGGAATAACATATACGTTCATTGGGATAAAGAAACTTAACTTATTCTTTAGGGAAGCAAAAGAGGAAGGGAAAGGGGGGTACTGATAGAAGGTAGGACAAAAGCAAGGGAGAAAAGGGTAAAGAAAAGAGAGGGGGGTGATAAACAGGGAGGGCAGATTGGGGGAGGCAGGGGTAAGAAGTAAAACGTCGGTGAGGAGGAATAGGGTGAAAGAAGGGGGGAAAGTACAAAGGGGGTAAATAGAATGGAGGGGAATAGACAGTCAGTAATAATAACTGTGAATGTGAATGGGATGAACTCTGCTATAAAACAGAAGCGAATTGCAGAGTAGATTAAAAACCAGAATCCTACAATATGCTGTTTACAAGAAACACATTTGAAGCAGAGAGATACACACAGAGTAAAGGTAAAAGGCTGGAGCAGAATATATTATGCTTCAGCTAAAGTAAAAAAGGCAGGGGTAGCAATCCTTATCTCAGACAAAGTACAGGCAAAAATAGATCTCATTGGGGGCGGCTAGGTGGCGCAGTGGATAAAGCATTGGCCCTGGATTCAGGAGTACCTGAGTTCAAATCCGGCTTCAGACACTTGACACTTACTAGCTGTGTGACCCTGGGCAAGTCACTTAACCCCCATTGCCCCACAAAAAAAAAAATAGAACTCATTAAAAGAGATAAGGAAGGAAATTACATCTTGCTTAAAGGTACTATAGATAATGAAGTAATATCAATATTAAATATGTATGCGCCAAGTTCTTAGAGGAGAAGTTAAATGAGTTACAAGAGGAATTAGACAGTAATACTATACTAGTGGGGGATCTGAATCTCCCCCTCTCAGAATTAGATAAATCTAGCCAAAAAATAAATAAGAAAGAAGTGAAAGAGGTGAATAGATTACTAGAAAAGTTAGACATGATAGATGTCTGGAGAAAATTGAATGGGGATAGGAAGGAATATACCTTTTTCTCAGCAGTACATGGCACATTTTCAAAAATTGACCATGTATTAGGGCACAAAAACATCATAGCCAAATGTAGAAAGGCAGAAATAGTAAATGCATCCTTCTCAGATCATGATGCAATAAAAATTACATGTAAGAAAGAGCCAGGGAAAAGTAGAATGAAAATCAATTGGAAACTAAATAATTTCATTCTAAAGAATGAATGGGCCAAACAACAAATCATAGAAACACTCAATAACTATATCCAAGAGAATGACAATAATGAGACAGCATACCAAAATCTATGGGATGCAGCCAAAGGAGTGCTTAGGGGAAAATTTATAGCTCTAAATGCTTACATGAATAAAAAAGAGAAAGAGGAGATTAATGAATTGGGCATGCAACTTAAAAAGCTAGAAAAAGAACAAATTAGAAATCCCCAATTAGATACTAAATTAGAGATCCTGAAAATCAAAGGAGAAATTAATAAGATTGAAAGCAAAAAAAACTATAGAATTAATCAATAAAACTAAGAGCTGGTTTTATGAAAAAAACAATAAAATAGATAAAATATTGGTTAATTTGATTTAAAAAAAGAAAGAAGAAAACCAAATTACCAGTATCAAAAATGAAAAAGGTGATGTTGCCACCAATGAAGTGGAAATTAAATCAATAATTAGGAATTATTTTGCCCAACTGTATGCCAATAAATTTGACAATCTAAATGAAATGGATGAATACTTACAAAAATACAAACTGCCCAGGTTAACTGAAGAGAAAATAAAATCCTTAAATAAACCCATATTAGAAAAAGAAATTGAACAAGCCATTAATGAACTCCCTAAGAAAAAATCCCCAGGGCCAGATGGGTTTATGGGTGAATTTTACCAAACATTTAAAGAACAATTAATTCCAATATTATACAAATTATTTGGGAAAATAAGTGAAGAAGGAGTTCTACCAAATTCGTTTTATAACACAAATATGGTGGTGATACCAAAACCAGGCAAAGCAAAAACAGAGAAAGAAAATTATAGACCAATTTCCCTAATGAATATTGATGCTAAAATCTTAAATAAGATATTAGCAAGGAGATTACAGCAAGTGATCGCCAGGATAATACACTATGACCAGGTGGGATTTATACCAGGAATGCAGGGCTGGTTCAACATTAGGAAAACTATGAACATAATCAACCACATCAATAAGAAAACCAACCAAAATCATATGATTATCTCAATAGATGCAGAGAAAACCCATTCCTAATAAAAACACTGGAAAGTTTAGGAATAGGGGGAGCTTTCCTTAAAATAATAAACAGTATCTACCTAAAGCCATCAGCAAGTATTATATGCAATGGAGATAAATTAGAGGCCTTCCCAATAAGATCAGGGGTGAAACAGGGATGTCCATTATCACCCCTATTATTTAATATTGTCCTAGAAATGTTAGCTTTAGCAATCAGAGAAGAGAAAGGAATTAAAGGAATTAGAATAGGCAAGGAGGAAACAAAACTATCACTCTTTGCAGATGATATGATGGTATACTTAAAGAATCCTAGAGAATCAACTCAAAAATTACTTGAAACAATTAACAACTTTAGCAAAGTAGCAGGATATAAAATAAATCCACATAAATCATCAGCATTTCTATACATGACCAACAAAGTCCAGCAGCAAGAGATAGAAAGAAAAATTCCATTTAAAGTAACGGTAGATAATATAAAATACTTGGGAGTCTACTTGCCAAGACAAACCCAGGAACTCTATGAACACAACTACCCAACACTCTTCACACAAATCAAATCAGATCTAAATAATTGGAAAGATATCAATTGCTCATGGATAGGCAGAGCTAATATAGTAAAAATGACAATACTGCCTAAATTAATTTACTTATTCAGTGCCATACCAATCAGACTACCTAAAAATTATTTTATAGAGCTGGAAAAAATAATAACAAAATTCATCTGGAAAAAACAAAAAATCAAGAATATCCAGGGAAATAATGAAAAAAAATTCACAGGAAGGTAGGTTAGCGGTACCAAACCTGGAGCTTTACTATAAAGCAGCAGTCATCAAAACTATATGGTACTGGCTAAAAAATAGAGTGGTAGATTAATGGAATAGGCTAGGCTCAGGAAGTGCAGTAATAAATGACACTAGTAATGTAGTGTTTGATAAACCCAAAGACTCTAGCTTC
Source organism: Dromiciops gliroides (assembly GCF_019393635.1). NCBI lineage: Eukaryota > Metazoa > Chordata > Mammalia > Microbiotheria > Microbiotheriidae > Dromiciops > Dromiciops gliroides. The sequence goes on from NC_057866.1 coordinate 261,559,986, forward strand.
TGGGATAGGAACTCAGTATTTGACAAAAACTGCTGGGAAAACAGGAAGATAGTATGGCAGAAATTAGGCATAGACCAACATCTTATACCTTATACTAAAATAAGGTCAAAATGGATACACGATTTAAACATAAGAGGTGAATTAATAATAATAGGTAAATTAGGAGAGAAAGGAATAGTCTACTTATCAGATCTTTGGAAAGGAAAACAGTTTATGACCAAACAAGAGATAGAGTATATTATAAAATGCAAAATGGATGATTTTGATTACATTAAATTAAAAAATTTTTGTACAAACAGAAGCAATGCATCCAAAATTAGAAGGGAGGCAGAAAGCTGGGAAACAATTTTTGTGGCCAGTACTTCTGATAAAGGCCTCATCTCTAAAATATATAGGGAACTGTGGTAAAAAGTTTTTAACAGTCAGTTAGTGAATATGGAAAGTAGGCCAGTTTTTTGAATGGCCACCCTTTAGGGGAGGAGACCGACGGCTGTGCATGGGCTATGCATGCCAGCCCGGCTACTAAGCACTCCAGGGTGCGAGCTTAAAAGGCAAAGAGAGAACGGAAGTGAGCATTCTTTTCGGCTCTCCTGGTTCACTGGCTGCGAGGCACAGACAGACGCTGACTGGAGTTCGACTCGGCCCAGCTCGCCGTAGTAGCACGTGCTTGACGAGGCTCTCTCCCCCCAAAGGTGGTCTTGGGCTTTTGGTGAGTTCTATACAGAATATAGACTAAGCTTAGACTTAAGACTATTTGTTTTGTATTTCTACTTTCTTATCCCTCTAATCAACATCACCTTGTAACTACCAAACAATAAAAGCTCTAATTAGAGACCAGAAGCTTCTTCCATTTACTAGTCTGGGAGATAAATTAAGGGAAAGGTTAAAGAGGGGAGATTAATGCTCTAGTATCCAATTTTAAATCTCACAGAACTAAATCAAATTTATAAGAATCCAAGTCATTCCCCAATTGAGAAATGGTCAAAGGATATGAACAGGCAGTTTTCTGATGAAGAAACCAAAAGCTATCTATTCCCATATGAAAAAATGCTCTAAATCACTATTGATTAGAGAGATGCAAATTAAAACAACTCTGAGGTACCACCTGACACCTATCAGATTGGCTAAAATGACAAAAAAGGAAAACAATAAATGTTGGAGAAACTGTGGGAAAATTGGAACGCTAATGCATTGTTGGTGGAGCTGTGAACTGATCCAACCATTCTGGAGAGCAATTTGGGATTATGCCCAAAGGGCGATAAAGCTGTCCATACCCTTTGACCCAGCAATACCACTTTGGGGTCTTTTTCCCAAAGAAATCATGGAAAGGGGAAAGGGACCCACATGTACAAAAATATTTATAGCTGCTCTTTATGTGGTGGCAAGGAATTGGAAGTTGAGGGGATGCCCATCGATTGGGGAATGGCTGGACAAGTTGTGGTATATGAATACAATGGAATACTATTGTGCTGTAAGAAATGATGAGCAGGAGGAGTTCAGAGAAACCTGGAGGGTCTTGCATGGGCTGTTGATGAGTGAGATGAGCAGAACCAGAAGAACATTGTACACAGTATCATCAACATTGAGTGTTGATCTACTGTGATGGACTATATTCTTCTCACCAATGCAATGGCACAGAAGAGTTCCAGGGAACTCATGATAGAAGAGGATCTCCAAATCCAAGAAAAAACAAACAAACTGTGGAGTATAGATGCTGAATGAACCATACTATTTCTTTTGTTTTTGGTGCTGTTGTTTTTCTCTATTTTGAGGTTTTTCATCATTGCTCTGATTTTTTCTCTTATAACATGACTAATGCAGAAATATGTTTAATGTTATTATATATATATATATATATATATATATATATATATATATATATATATATATATATATATCTCAGATTACCTGCTGTCTAGGGGATGGGGGAGGGAGAAAAATCTGAAATTGTAAAGCTTGTATAAACAAAAGTTGAGAACTATCTTTACATGTAACGGAAAAAAAATAATTTATTAATTAAAAAAAAAAAACTATGAATTGGTCTCAGGCCATGGAAGCACTTAAAAGGGACTTTGAAGAGAAAGTAGGAGAGATAGAAGGAAGATTTAGAGAGGTGGAGGAAAGAATGGAAAGAGAAATGAGAGCAATGCAAGAGAGTCATCAGAAAAAAGTCAACAGCTTGAAAAGCCAAATGGAAAAGGAGATACAAAAGCTATCAGAAGAAAATAATTGCCTAAGAATTAGGATTAAACAAATGGCAGCTAGTGACTTTATGAGAAACCAAGACATAGTTAAACAAATCCAAATGAATAAAAAAAAATAGAGGGCAATATGAAATATCTCCTTGGAAAAACAGCTGACCTGAAAAATAGATCCAGGAGAGATAGTTTTTTTTTGTTGTTTGTTTGTTTGGGTTTTTTTTGAGGCAAGTGGGGTTAAGTGACTTGCCCGGGGTCACACAGCTAGTTAAGTGTTAAGTGTTTGAGGCTGGATTTGAACTCAGGTCCTCCTGACTCCAGGGCCGGTGCTCTATCCACTGTGCCACCTACCTGCCTCTAGGAGAGATAATTTGAAAATCATTGGACTACCTGAAAACCATGACCAAAATAAGAGTTTAGACAGCTTCTTCCAAGAGATTGTCAGGAAAATTGCCCTGCTATAATGGAAGCAGAAGGTAAAATAGAAATTTAAAGCATCCACTAATCACCTCTTGAAAGAGATCCCAGAAGGAAAACCTCCAGGAATATTATAACCAAATTCCAGAGCTCCCAGGTCAAGGAGAAAATATTGCAAACAGCTAGAAAAAAAGGAATTCAAATACTGTGGAGCTACAATAAGGATAAAATAAGATCTAGCAGCATCTACATTAAAGAATCAGAGGTCATGGAATATGATATTCCAGAGGGCAAAGGAACTGGGACTACAGCCAAGAATCATGTACCCAGCAAAACTGTGTATAATCTTTCAGGGGGGAAAATGAGACTTCAATGAAAAAGAGGACTTTCAGGCATTTGTGATTAAAAGAACTGAACTGAATAGAAAATTTGACTTTCAAATCCAAGAACCTAGAGAAACATAAAAAGTCAAACAGGAAGAAGAAATCATGAGGGATATTGGAAGATTAAACTGTTTACATTCCTACATGGGAAGATAATACTTCTATCTCATAAGAACTTTCTCAGTATTGGGGTAGCTGAAAAGAATACACTTAGAGCACACAGGTCTGAACTGAATATGAAGGGATGATATCTGTAAAACATTTATTTTCGGTTTATCCTTGTTCTTTGTGGGGCAAGCAGGGTGGGGTGTCTTATCTCTGGGACTGGATTTGGGCTCAGGGCCTCCTGGGTCCAGGACTGGTGCTTTGTCCACTGGTCCACCTAGCTAACCCATGATGACATGGGTTGAGGGGTCGGAGGAATGCACTGAGGGAGAAGGAAAGGGAGAGGTGGACTGGGGAGAGATAGCTCACATGAAGGAAAGAAGAAAAAAGCTTATGGAAGGGAGAGGAAGAGGGGGAAGGAGTGGGGGAGTGAGTGAACCTTACTATCATCAGAATTGGCTCAAAGAGGGAATAACATACATACTCAAGTGGGTATAATAATATATTTTTGCCCCGAGGGAAAGTGGGAGGGGAAGGAGATAAGGGAGGGGAGGAGAAGAGGGGAAGGAGGGAAGGGCATTGAATTGCTTGATATTATAAGGAAGGTTGAGGAAGGAGGGAAGAAGAAAAATTGAGAACACAGAATTAGCTCAAAGACCTTAACCTTGTCAGAGTGAGCTCAAGGAGGAAATAACATACACACCCAACTGGGAGGAGTAAACTATTTAACCCTACATGAAAGTAGGAGGAGAAGAGGATAAGAAGGAAGGGTGAAAGAAGGAAGGGCAGAGGGGGCAGCTAGGTGGCTCAGTGGATAAAGCACTGGCCCTCAATTCAGGAAAACCTGAGTTCAAATCTGGCCTCAGACACCTGACACTTAGTGGCTGTGTGACCCTGGGCAAGTCATTTAACCCTCATTGCCCAGCAAAAAAAAAAAAAAAAGGGAGGGCAGAACGGTAGAGGGGGCAGTCAGAAGCAAAACATTTTTGAGGAGGAATAGGGTAAAAGAAGATAGAAAATAGAGTAAATATTATGGGAAGGTAATAGGATGGAGGGAAATAGTTATGATGATTGACTATAATGGCAAAATGTATGGTACCTACTTTGCTGGGCTATTGTGAAGAAAATTCTTTGTCAAGGTTAAGGTACTATATAAAAGTTATAATGAAGAGGATGCTATCAGAAAAACCTGGAAAGACCTACATGAACTGAAGCAGAGTGGAATGTACTGTATACAAAATAACAGCAATAGTGGGGGATGATCTGCTGGGAAGCACGTGGTTATTTTCAGCAAGGCAATGATCCAATATAACTCTGAAGGACTTATGAAAAATCGCAATACATCTACAGAGAAAGAACTGATGGTATCTGAAAACAGATTGAAACGCATTTTTTTTTGGACAATTCCTTAATTTAATTAATTAATTGTTTTTTATCTGTTTTCTCTCACAACTGAGCTAATGTGGAGATGTTTTCCATGACTACTTATGTATACCTTATAATGAATTGTTTGAGTTCTTGGGGGTGGGGAGTAGAAAGGGAGGGAAGAAGAGAAATTGGAACACAAAGTTTTAAAAAAATTGATGTCAAAATTTGTTTTTACATGTAATTTGGAAAATAAAATTCTAAACAGAAAAAACAAACAAATAGTGAGTTAGAGCATTTTTTTCATATGACTATAGATTGCTTTGATTATTTCATCTGAAAATTGGGGAATGGCTCTCATTTTAACAAATTTGACTCAGTTCTCTATGTGTTTGAGAACTGAGGCCTATCAGACAAACTTGCTTCAAATTTTTTTTCACACACACTGCTTTTATTAATGCTTAGAAACATTAGCAACTTTCTCATTGTCTTGCAACATTTGCAATTTTCCTTCTGTCATCTTTCATGGTCTGATATATGTGAGGTGGAATTTCAATGTTGTTTTAATTTGCGTTTATTGAATCACTCAGTATTTAGAGCATTTTTCATATGATTGTTAATAACTTGGATTTCTTTCTTTGAAAACTGCTTGCTCATATCCTTTGACTATTTATCAGGAAATGTCTTTTAATTTTATAAATTTGTATATACTTTTAAAATAAGACTTTTATCAGAAGAACTTTTTTACAAGAGTTAGTTCTCTTATAATTTTTACTTCTTTTGATTATGAAAAATTTAACAAAATATAGATGATAAACATTGTCCATGTTGTGCAAGCCTCTCTGTCACTTGTTTGATCGTGAAGTATTCTCCTACCCATACATCTGAAAGGTATTTCTTCTTCGCTCCTCAAATTCATTTATGATTCCAGTCAGTAAATAAACATTTGTTAAGTGTCTGACATGTACCAGGCACTGAGTATCGGGATTACACACACATAGTTGAATAGAGGAGAAAAAATGCAAACAACTACATACAAACAAGCTATATTTAGGATAAATAGGAAATAACAAGAGAGGGAAGACCCTAGAATGAAGAACAGATTGGGAAAAGCATCCTAAGGAAAATAGAATTTAGGAGGGACTTGAAAGGAAGTCAAAAGGCAGAGATGGAGAGGGAGAACATTCCAGACATAGGGGACAGCCAGGGAAATGCCCAGAGCCAAGAGATGGAACATCTTTGTGGCACAGCTGGGAGGCCTGCATCAAAGGGCACGTATTGAGGAATAAGGTGGAAGATGACTGGTAAGGTAGGAGGGGCTAGATTATAAAGGGCTTTGAATGCCAAACAACGTTTTATATTTGTCCTTGGAGGTGACAGGGAGCCAATGGAGTTTATCGAGTGTGGCCCTGAATTTTAAGAAAGTTATGTGACTTTTTATATGTAAGTTATATATCCATTTGGAGATTACCTCGGTGTATGGTGGGAAGTGGTCCTCTAAAGCTAATTAATGCCGGACTCTTGTTCAGTTTTCCAGGTAGTTTTTGTCAAATAGTGTTTTCTCAGTAACTGTGACCTTTGGGTTTATCAAACATGACGTCATGTTTATTTGCCCATGTGGTATAACTGTTTAATTTATTCTGCTGTTTTGTTTTTCTATCCACTACCAAATCATTTTAATGATTACTGTTTTCTCATACAGTTAAAGAACTGGTAAGAATGGACTCCCCCCCCTTCCCCCTCATTCTTTTCCACTGTTGTTTTTTTTTTCATCGTTGTGTTTAAGATTCTTAATCTTTTGCTATTCCACAACTGAATTCCCCAACACATGCAACAACAGCCACCAATGGACCAAGAAGCATAGGAACCCTGGGAGTGGCAGTCCTCTTATATATGAAATTCTAAACATCTTTTATAGATCAAAACAATAAAATATCAATCAATTTAAACAAAATCAAAGGACACAGACCTAAATAGAGAATTAACAACAAAATCCTGGATACTGCCAGATACTGCTCTACTTTGTGCTTCTGGATACTGCTTTTCCTAATGCCATTCTGAAGGCCATTAGTAGCTACTGCCCCACAGGAATTTTTCCGTCATTGCTCTGCTAAGTACTTCAAGGCATTGTTTCACTGAAATCCTTGGGCATAAAACCACTATGTTGTTTTAACTAGTTCTTTTAGAAAAAAAGCATAACCCTTACCATAAGACTCATGGAAGACACCTTTATTTTGTACTCATTGAGCATGAGAAAGGAATTCCCATCCCTAGGTTCTAAGCCCTTTAACACAAATAGCATAGTAATCCCAGCAAGTTGTTGCCCTCAGGCTTAGTTGTTTTTTTTTTTTTCTTTTCCTTCAAATCCTTTCTTGCATGAGAGGCTAGGAGTCTTATGGTGATTAACCAATATGCTCCTTACCTTTGTTTTTCTACAGGCCACATCCTATTCCAGACACTGGTCATTTTTTTCCATTAACCTACAAAACTGTACTGGGAATCAGGAGTCCCTTAGCTTTTACTTCTGAATTTCTCCCACTCATCCATGAAAATGTGTAGGAAGCAAGATCATTGTCTCTCCTAATGACTCAGTGAATCCCTCATCTTTCTATGTACAAATATTGCCACCTACAGTCTGAAAAAGGCAAAGTCAGAACGGGACTACCACATACCCTTCTCTCTCTCTCTCTCTCTCTCTCTCTCTCTCTCTCTCTCTCTCTCTCTCACACACACACACACACACACATACACACACACACACACACACAATATAGGACAAAGACAATAGAGAGAGAAGGGAATAAGCATTTATTAAGTGCCCACTATGTGCCAGACACTGTGCTAAGTGCTTGACAAATATCTTTTTTGATAGATGATAATATAGGCTTTGTGTAGGAGTATATATATGTGTGTATACATACATATGCATACACATAAATATGATTTCTCTCTACTATTCAGGCATGAGTGGACTTCTCATATAACATGTATACATATGTATATTATATATGTGCACCTCATATATATGCATGTCTATATATTCATATATATGTATACACACATACCTATGAAATTAGACAGAATTTCTTCAGTGTTAGGCACTGTGCTGAGTGTTGGGGATATAAATAAGAAAACAAATGGCCCCTATTCCCAGGAGTTTACATTTTAATATGGGAAGGCAAAACATACAGAAACCAGCTGGAAATCAGAGAGAGGAGAAAAGGTACCCATGGGAGAGCCAGGCAGCAGGTGGAGAGGTGGAGCAATCTGGAGAGTGCTTTGAGCCAGGACTGAAGTGGGCAGCATACCTGGAACTCCTCAAGGACTCACCAATCACCTCAGGGCAGAGTCCTCTGAAGTGGGCAAAGAAGCTTCTGAAACAAAGACCCATTTTGATCTGGGGGTAGCCCTGCTCCCTAGAAGGATGTGCCTGCCTTTTGACGGGTTCTCCATTAGTTGTGTTCTGTCTTGCCGTGGCTGAAGGATTCATCAGTAAGTGTCCAGCTTCCTGATAATGACCCTCTCCACACTTACTTAGACTGATCTTCAGCATCAGGCACAGTCTTCTAGATCGATGCTGTTCTTGCCCGAGAAGCAGAGGCAGCTGAGGAGCAGGAATGCTGAGGAGGAGCTCCAAATGATCCTGGTGTATGTTGTGAGCTTTTTACTGAGATTTTGCAGTACTTCTGTCTTCTTTTATGGATTCTGTTTTAGTTTCTCTATGTTTGTTGGATAATAATTGGGGGGGGGCGGGGCAATTGGGGTTAAGTGACTTGCCCAGGGTCACACAGCTGGTAAGTGTTAAGTGTCTGAGGCCGAATTTGAACTCAGGTACTCCTGAATCCAGGGCCGGTGCTCTATCCACTGCGCCATCTAGCTGCCCCTGATAATATATTTTTTTAAAGTTTTTCAGGTTGGAAAAACTTGTAAAAAAACAACCACTCTGCCATCTTGACAATTATGTGAATTACTATTGGAATTTCCACCTGGAAGTCATCTAAGCATCTTAGAAACTGTTTGGATTCACTTTTCATTAGCCATGGGACCTAGTCACTGGGGGGCCCCATGATATAATATTAATCATATGTTACATTATACTGTGAATGTTGCAAAGTAGAGCGTATACGTGATCACATTTAAGTCTCATAACACCCTTGTGAAGCAGGTATAATTATTCCAATTTCACAGATGAGGAAGAAGTCTCAGAGAGATTGTCAGTTGAGGTGAGATTTGTACCCAAGTCCTCCTGATTCTGGGTCCAGTGCCTCCTCCATTAACAATACAAAAAGGACATACCTTTTTTTTTTTTTTTGGTGAGGCAATGGGGGTTAAGTGACTTGCCCAGGGGCACACAGCTAGTGTGCTGGTCCTCTATCCACTGCACCACCTAGTTGCCCCGTCTATTCTCTTTTAAGAGTATGTCCTTGGGGCAGCTAGGTGGCGCAGTGGATAGAGCAGTGGCCCTGGATTCAGGAGGACCTGAGTTCAAATCCGGCCTCAGACAGTTGACACTTACTAGCTGTGTGACCCTGGGCAAGTCACTTAACCCCAATTGCCTCATCCCCCCCCCAAAAAAATGAGAATAGAAGGTAAATAACAAGAAATATGAATAGAGCCATCAATAGTCTTGCTACTCATTTCCCAAACTATAACCTCCTAAAATCCCAGGGAATACAGGCTGTGAGGCTTGGCTCCCTGTGCTGTTTTTTCAGACAAGCTCTTATAAGCTAGTTGGACAGGGAGAACAGGTTTATTAATTAATTATCTCTGCCTTCCTTGGATTTTCTTCAATAACCTAGGGAAATGTAAGGGGGTATCAGGAACTTATGAAGTGACCAAACCCATGAGTCCTGTAGGGGAGGGCGTACAAATTCCCTCCTCTGCCGCTACGTACCTTATAATCATAGAGAAGCTGATTATCCTTGGAGCTTTGCTTCTCAGCCTCTATAAAATAGGAATGATAGGGGCAGCTAGGTGGCGCTGCAGTGGATAGAGCACAGGCCCTGGAGTCAGGAGGACCTGAGTTCAAATCCGGCCTCAGACACTTAACACTTACTAGCTGTGTGACCCTGGGCAAGTCACTTAACCCCAATTGCTCCTCAAAAAAAAACAAAAATAGGAATGATAATACCTCTGCTACCTAATTATTTAATAGAATAGATGTTATGGCAAGGAACAAGTACGAAAGACTCAGAATGGCAACATAAAATCTCCATGGTGTTCTCTGAACTGAAGCTTTGTATACAGACATGCCGAGAGAATTTATATCAAGACAGGTGAGAGAGGGCTATAACAAGATATTACTAATTCATAAACTGTAGGCTAGTGGAAGGAACATAGAATTTATAGCTAAGAAATGTGGGTTCGAGACTTGACACTTCCACTTACTGAGTGTATGACCCTAGACAAGAAATTTTCTCTTCCTAGGCCTTAGTTTCCTTGAATTTAAAAGCAGAGGTTTGTAGTAGATGAGCTCTAAAATCCTTTAACTCTAAATATATGACCCGATGATTCACGTTGTTGTTCAGTCTTTTTGGTTGTGTCCAACTCCATTTGGGTTTTTTTTGACAAGGATACTGAAGTAATTTGCAGTTTCCTGCTCCATCTTATTTTACAGATGAAGAACTGAGGCAAACAGGGTAAAAGTGACATAGCAAGGAAGTGTCCGAAGCTGGATTTAAACACAGGAAGTTGAATCTCCCTGATTCCAAGCATAGCCCTTTATCGACTGTGCCACCTAGTTGCCCCAGGATTCACATGCTTTGGGGCATTGTGTCCTGCTTAGAGAATGACTGAAGAGCCATAGCTTAGTTCACTGTAACATCTGTGCCTTAACACAGACCAGAGTGTCTTTATAGGTGAAAGGAGCAATCCGAAAACCAGAGCACTCTTTCGGATATATAGGGATTGGTTTTTAATATTACCAAGGCTGAAACTCCTCCTTGACCCTTCTTCATTTCACATCACTCAGATGCCTCAGTCATCATCTCCTCCTTCACCCATCTCCCATGAAAAGGGGCCCCTTCTCTTTGCCAAGGCCAACTTCAAGCCCAAGTGATGCCAGTCCATCCCACCTTGTCTAGCAGATGAGGGAACTGAGACAAACAGAGGTGACTTGCTCAGGGTCACACAGCTAGTGAGTGTCTAAGGCAAGATATAAACTCAGGTCTTCCTGACTCCAGGTGCAGCACCTTATATCCATCCCCATCTCCCAACCCAGCAGGAAATTATCTGCAGATATGATCACTGAATCCAAGGAAGCTGATAAGATCACCAAGTGAAAAGGTTTAGAAGGAGAAAAGAAGAGGGTTGAGGATATCCATTATCTCAACTTTCTCGCTTTGATCTTTTCCTACCTGCTTCTTTACTGACCTTAAACACATACTCATCTCCTCCATCCTCAAAAAGCCCTCACTTGAATCATCCCATATTTCTCATCCCTTCTGGGGCTAAACTCCTAGAGACTACCTTCGATCGATGCCTTCACTTCCTTTCATCTTTCTCCAAAGTTAATAATGATGTCTCTCCTCTCTCTCTCTTTTTTTTTTGCAGGGCAATGGGGATTAAGTGACTTGTCCAGGGTCACACAGCTAGTGTCAAGTGTCTATATCTAACATTGGTGGCCAAATCAAATTGGTTTTACCTTCATATCATCTCTCCTATATTCTACCTTTTCTTCTCTGACACCCTGCTACACCACTCTTGTACAGGACCTCATCACTTCATCCATGGGCTATTGCAATAATTTCTTTTTTTTTTGTTGTTTTGTTTTGTTTTTTGTTTTTTTGTTTTTTTTGTGGGGCAATGGGGGTTAAGTGACTTGCCCAGGGTCACACAGCTAGTAAGTGTCAAGTGTCTGAGGCCGGATTTGAACTCAGGTTCTCCTGAATCCAGGGCCAGTGCTTTATCCACTGTGCCACCTAGTTGCTCCTGCTATAATTTCTTAAAGGTTGATCACCTTGTCTCAAGTCTCTCCCGACTCTAGTCTATCCTCCACTCATCTCTCAAAATGACTCCTAAAATACAGATATGACCATGTCATCTCCCTACCCAACAAACTGCAGTGGCTCCCCATCTTCTGTATAGAATATAAAATTCTCAGCTTGGTGTTCAAAGTCCTTCATAACCTACCCCCCCTCTGACGTTTCCAGTTTTCTTTTACCTTAATTCTCTCCCTCCCCTGCCCCTCACACACACACACACACAGAGACACACACAGACACACACAAACACACACACACACAGAGTGATCCAGTGATACTGGCCCTCTTATTATTCCTGGGACAAGACATTTCCCTCTGGCTATTTTTCCTGGCTGCCCCCTGGTTACCTTTAAATTTTAACTAAAATCCTATCTTCAGAAAGTCTTCCCCTATCCCTCTATTTTTTTTTGTTTGTTTTTTGCGGGGCTATGGGGGTTAAGTGACTTGCCCAGGGTCACACAGCTAGTAAGTGTCAGGTGTCTGAGGTCGGATTTGAACTCAGGTCCTCTTGAATCCAGGGCTGGTGCTTTGTCCACTGCGCCACCTAGCGGCGCCCCCATCCCTCTTAATACCAAATGTCTTCCCTCCATCGATTAGCTCCAATTTATCTTGTGTGTACATAGGTTTTCTCTCCCCCGCCCCCACTCCCGCCATTGACTCTCTCATTAGTCCATAAGCTTTGTGAGAGTAGGGACTGTCTTTTGTTTCTTCGTATCCCCAGTTTTCAGCATAGTGCCCAGTATGCAGTAAGCACAGAAACGCTTGTTGACCGGCTGTCTGAATCAGCTTAGGAAAGTCTGGTATCTTTCAGTGTGATTTTTTTTAATCCTCAATTTCAGGCTTTGGGAATTTCAGGCTCATGAATATTTAGGGGTGATTGAGTTGGTGAATGTGATAATTCAGGATTGACTTATTTTATTTTATTGTTTAGAATGATTCTACTGGTTTATTGTTTTTTAATATAATAAACATTTTTATTTATAGTTTTGGGTTCCAATTTTTATCCCTCCTTTCCTCCCTCCCCTCAACTGCTGCCTGATGCAGCAAGCAATCAGATATGGGTTATACATGTATGATTATGCAAAGTATTACCATATTTACCATTTTGTACAAGAAAATGTGATTAAAAGAAAAAAATGAAAGAAAGTGAACAATAGCATGCTTCAGTCTGTTCCATCAATATCAATTCTTTCTTTGGAGGTGGGTAGTATGTTTGATGAATAGTCCTTTGGGATTGTCTTGGATCATTGTATTGTTGAGAAAAGTCAAGAGGAGTAACTTATTTTAAAGAAATATGATCTAGGAAAATCCAAACTTAGAAAACAGATCCCTAAGTCCTGAGAGGTCAGGGGCTCTTTTGTTTTTGCCTTCCTGTTCCCAGAACTGAGCCCACTGGAGGTAACTGATAAATGTTTGTTGAGCTGAATTGATAAGAGGGGTGAGTCTTGCTGGCAGAACACATCCACTAGTCACCAGCTGGTGCTTGGGGTAAGGCTCTTATTGGGGACTGAGGTCAAGGTTTCCCACTTGCCTAATTCTTGTGGTTTGCACATCGACTGTGAGCAAATTTGTCTGAAAATCCATGCAGCAGCACCAATGTCACCCGGATGACAATGTTGTCTTGTGGTGGGTGCAGCAGGTTTGCAGAAATTTGTCCACCACACTTTTAGGAAATACATCAATTTACAAAATAGCTGTTTCAGTGAAATATGGTCTTATGATCTACATTTGGAACTATGAACCTTGGTTCATAAAGGATTGTGGAGGGAGATGAAGTTAATTATTAAACTAAGTTAATGGCTTAATTGTGAGTGGGTCTCAGTAAGTACTATGCTAAAAACATTCACTTACACACAAAACAGGTAAAAGGCCAGGTCACCTGTTCCTATCTCTCTTTTCCAAGAAGGCTTTTTTTTTTTTTTTTTTTACTGAGATTGTTCAGATCCATTTAAATTAAGCATATTCTAGAGATCTGGTAATGTCAGTACAGTAACAAATGGGCAAGCTGCAGATCAATTCTGGGAAAATATGGCCACTTTGCTTTAGAGCTTCAGAGAGCATGGTTTAGTTTAGGGTTTTTGTTTTTGTTTTTGTTTTGTCTGTAAGGGGTACCAGTTTGCAAAAGCTATTTTAGTCCAATGTTGTTCATTTGTGTTTTCTCAGAAACAAAGAAACATGTACCAATAGGCTGCTACTGAAGATTTCTATTCTTCTCTTCTGTGTAGAGCCTTGCTTTCTACAAAACAGGATTTTTTTTTCTTTAAAAAAATGTGAACTTCACAACCACAGAAAAAGAATATTTCAACATACAAGGTAGAAAAAAAAGAGAATTATATGTGAAATTACAAATCTTTATTCTTTATGGCTTGCTTTTTAAAGAAAAAATGAAAAATCCAACATGTATTTTCAAATCAGTCTTGCTTGTCTATGTTTCCTTATGAATTTCCTTCTGTTCTCAACTTGGACTAAAAAAACCATATTTTAGTGATTCTTTCTTCTTTCCTTTCCTCTTCCTCTTCTTTCTTTTCTTCTATTTCTCTTCCTTTTCTTCCTCCTCTCCCATCCTCTTCCTCTGCTTTATCATGTGTCTTCTGAAATCATGGTTCATCATTGTGTTGATCAGAGTTCCTAAGTCTTTCAGATTTTTTTGTTTTTACAATAATGTCATTGTATAAACTCTTCTGGTTCTACTCACTTCATCACTGCATCAGTTCATACATAGCTTCCCAGGTTTCTCTGAATCATCCCTTTGATCATTTATGATATGATAAGATTTCCTTAATTCATATATCATAATTTGTTCAGCCATTCTTCACCCTTAGCTTATTACAACAAGAAGGTCTGCTGTAAATATTTTTTTGCACAGATGGGTCCTTTACCTCTGTCTTTGATCTCTTTGGGGTATGGCATAGGTAATATCACTGGGTTAGAGAGGACACACTGTTTAGTGACTTTGTGGCATAGTTCCAAAGCATTCACCAGAATGACTGGACCAATTCATTGTTCCAGCAATATTCCACCAGTACGTTAAGACAGGACTTTTAGAACCCGCCTTATGAGATTCAGGAGATCTAAATGATGTCTAAAAGGTGAAACCAACTTGGTGGTTTGATCATAAACTGACTCTGGGAGTTCTTGCCTCCCAATCATTTTCTCCTGGAAGAATACCCTTGGTTTCACGGGATTGTAGATTTAAAACCATAAGAGCCATTAGAGGTCACTGAGTCCAGCCACACCATTTTGCAGATAAGAAAGCTGAAACACAGAGAAGTTAAGTAATTCGCCCAGTGTCACACAGTATTTACATATCTGAGGTAAGACACGAATGGTGAGTTTTATTGATTCCAATTATAGCACTCTATCCATGCTCTCTTCTCTTGACACATCAAAAACCCTGATGTGTATAGATCCTTGGGACCCAGGACACATTTTCTTCACCCAGGATGATGATGTGTGGGTGAACATTACAGATTATTGACTGAGTATTTCTTCCATATGTTTTAGCTTTGTTTTTGATCCAACAAGGCTATTATATAGAATCTGTACTTTCTGTTTCCTTGTGTCTACTGGAATGAGTTAAAGGATGCATTGGAGCTAAATGCCACAAATTTGTGACTTGAATTTAATATTTTATTTTATTATTATTATTTTTTTGGTGAGGCAATTGGGGTTAAGTGACTTGCCCAGGGTCACACAGCTAGTAAGTGTCAAATGTCTGAGGCCGTATTTGAACTCAGGTCCTCCTGAATCCAGGGTCGGTGCTTTATCCACTGCGCCATCTAGCTGCCCCTTGAATTTAATATTTTAAAGGCATATTTTCCTTTTCTTTTTTTAAAATTGAGTCTAGTTTTCTGGAGGGTATGGGGGGAAATGGAGCCTGGAAGCCCCGTGATCCCAGTTTCATTTTATATAACACTAGTCATTTTTATTTTTAAAAATGTATTTGTTGGGGCAGCTAGGTGGCGCAATGGATAGAGCACTGGCCCTGGAGTCAGGAGTACGTGAGTTCAAATCCGGCCTCAGACACTTAACACTTACTAGCTGTGTGGCCCTCGGCAAGTCACATAACCCCAATTGCCTCACTAAAAAAAATAAAAAAATAAAAAAATTGTTTTGGGGCAGCTAGGTGATACAGTGGATAGAGCACTGGCCCTGGATTCAGGAGGACCTGAGTTCAAATCTGGCCTCAGACACTTGACACTTACTAGCTATGTGACCCTGGGCAAATCACTTAACCCCAATTGCCTCACCAAAAAAAAAATTTATTTATTTTTAACATTCCTTTCTCCTCTAAAATTTTAAGTTTCAAATTTTCTCCCTCCTTTAGACTCTCTCCCACTCATTGAGAAGGCAAGCAATATGATATCAATTATACATGTAAAATTGTGTAAAACATATCTCCATATTAGCCATGATGCAAAAAAGCAAGCAAAAAAAGAATGCTTCAATTTGCACTCAGAGTTCATCAATGATCTCTCTGGAGGTGGATAGCATCTTTTATCATGAGTGCTTCAGATTGTCCTAGATCATTGTAGTAGCTAAGTCTTTCACAGTTGATCATTGTTACAGTATTGCTGTTATAGTATGTTGTACTTTACTGTATTGAAATAACTGTATGTAAGAAATGATGAAGGGGTTGATGATGAAGGTTTCAGAGAAGCCTGGGAAGCCTTATATGAACTGATGTGGAGTAAACAGAACCAGGAGAACAATTTATATAATGAAAACAGTCTTGTAAAGATAATCAGTTTCAAATGACTTAAGGAATCAGATCAGGGGCAGCTAAATGGTGCAGTGGATAGAGCACCGGCCCTGGATTCAGGAGTACCCAAGTTCAAATCTGGCCTCAGACACTTAACACTTACTAGCTGTGTGACCCTGGGCAAGTCACTTAACCACAATTGCCTCACTAAAAAAAAATCAGATCGATGCAATGACAAGCCGTTATTCCAGGAGACACATGATGAAACCTGCTGCCCACCTCCTGATGTTCAGGTGATAGAGAGCACAGATTGAGACGTATTGTTTTGTAGCCTCAGCTAGTGGAGGAATTTGTTTTGCTTGACTATACATATTTGTAAAAAGGAGTTTGTTTTTTCTTGCTCTCTAAATGAGAGAAGTATGAAGGTGGGAGGGAGAGAAGGCAGATCTTTGTTTGAAAAAAATTAGTTAAAAAAATGTTTGCAGTTCATTGAAATGGATGATGGATTACAATTACAACCTCTAGGTGGTGCTGATGAACTATACATGTATAGCTAGTCTTTTTAGCATCTTTATGGGACAGGTGTGTGTGTATGTGTATGTGTGTGTGTGTTTTTTCTCACCCCCATTATGGAAAGGAAGTGTTTGGGGATTAAATTTGGGAACCCTAAATGATCAATTATTATTTTTCCTTTTTCTTTTTTCTTCTATTCCCATGACAATATGAGGAAAGGCAAGGAAAAGAAAAACTGTGTGGTTGGGATGGGCAGAAAGCTAGATTCCTGAAGGTAGAGGGAAATATAGGCATTCTACTTTGGAGAATAGTTTAACTTTTTTTAAAAAAAAGAACAAGGGAATCCAGTCTTCCTGTGGTTCCCCTAAGTATTCAACCAACCACTTCCCCTGTCTTAAAAACAAAAACAAAAACAAAAAACAAAAAAAAAACCCTGCTTAGTTTGTCTCTAGACCATCCAGTATGGTCATATGAGATATAATATTTAAATACTCCAAAATATTTGTAATTTCATTGGTGTGAGTACCTCCCTTTCCTATCCTACACCTTCCCTTTCTGCTCCCCTGTTCACGCATCTGGACTTTAACCCCTTGTGACACAAACAAAACCATATTCTGTTTAGCAGTCAGATTGCTTCAGTTAATTTCTCCTAGCTGTACAGCCTTTCAGAATAATTGATCAGTGAATATAACAGCAGATTTATACAATTATAGAAACAAAGGAACTAATTATTTCAGGGACAGGAAGCTTCTATGTTTAGTGAGGTCAGGAGAAGGGGAGAGGAGAAAGGACTTCTAGTACATGTTCAGCACTAATTTAATTCCTGTTTGGGAAAGTGAGCAAGAGCAGGAGGAGAGGAATTTGAATCAGATTTTATTATGCATCTGCCCGAGTAAGATAATGATATAATGAATGACTGGCTGCATTTCCATGCAGATGAGGCAGACTCTATCTAAGTGGGACAGAGTCCCATCCCTTGGCAGGAAGAAGAGCCCAAGGTAAAGACAGTCAGTAACCTTGGTAAAACAGTGGATATTTTATTTTTCTTAGCATAAAGTAGATTATCTGAGCCCTTCTTGTTTCTAACCCAGTGAGAAAGTGGTGGATTGACCATACCCCATGCCTAGGGCCATTCCTGGGAACCAGCTCATGGCTGAAGGATTTAGGGGTTTGGGCATGAGGAACTAATTGTTGTATTGGTCTCTGAGGGGACGAACTGCAGACTAAGAGTACGCTATAAAGAAAGTGACTTTCCCCTTTGCCTTTCTTCTCTTTCCATCTAGAGAGTCAGTTAGGACTCTTCAAGCCTCTCCCTGGAAGGGTAGGTGTAAGGGCAGAGAGAGAATGTGCTCTTCCTTACAATGATGGTCAAATCACTCCTGGTGGGCACAGGCGAGCCTCATTCTAGGCTTTGAGCACCTGCTGTTGCTTCTGGTTTCTTTCTTTCCTGAGTATACAAGTCAGGGGTTCTTAACCTTTTTTGTTTAAATGGCAGTTTGGTGAAGCTTATTGGCCCCTTCTAAAAATAATGGAAGGGTAGCTAGGTAGTACAGTGGATAAAGCACCAGCCCTGGATTCAAGAGAACCAGAGTTCAAATCTGACCTCAGACACTTGACACTAGCTGTGTGACCCTGGGCAAGTCACTTAACTCTCATTGCCCTGCAAAAAAAAATTTAAAACTAAAAATAATGGAAATAAATGCTAAAGTTCAATTAGCAGTTAGTGAAAATATAGATGTATTTTCCCCCCATTCAAGTTCACAGACTCCTTGAAATCCATACGAGAATCCTTTAGGAATCTGTGGAGCCCGGGTTCTTCCCTGGTATAGATGATGAGACAGAAATCCCAAGTTGATGGATATGCCCAGTCTTGAAGGTAACCTTGTGTGTTATGGAGAGTGGAGATGTTGGGTCAGAATTGATTACTGGGAAGTAGTTTCTGTATCAGAAAGGATGACTACTGACATGGTTGAAACTCAAGAAGACATGGACCTGGAGTAAGCTGTTTGTACATTGTAGAGCTGAAGTGAGATGCTGACTTAGCAGTCCTATAAAATGCTTTATTGTTTTTATGGTTTTA
Source organism: Dromiciops gliroides (assembly GCF_019393635.1). Taxonomy (NCBI): domain Eukaryota; kingdom Metazoa; phylum Chordata; class Mammalia; order Microbiotheria; family Microbiotheriidae; genus Dromiciops; species Dromiciops gliroides. The sequence continues at coordinate 261,578,732 of NC_057866.1, forward strand.
GCCTATGCATCTGGAGTTAGCATTTCATTTGAATGTAGAAAAATAGTTGTCCCATATCTGTTTCATATTGTACCCTGAATACCTTTCTATTCCTCACTTTTGGGAGACCCTACATATGAGCCAAACCTAAGCTTTAAGTAATTTCCCTAGGGCTCCAGGGTGGCATATTAAGAGCCAAAGAGTATGAGAAAAAGGGAGACTCACCCCTCCAGAGATGAGAGAGGCACCTTAACGGAGAGGGAAGGAGTGTGGCACTCCAGTCCCCTAGGTTTGTATGGCAACAGTAGCTGTCACTACTGATAAAACGGGAAAAAGTTTGTGCTTTTACTATGGTCAGCATAAAGAATATAAAGCAATACAATAAACTGAAAATCAGGTAAGACATATTTTAGGTACAGGCAAAGAATTATTTTCTTTACCTCTGCATCTTAGAAGACAGTTTTCAAAACTTATTGTGGCTATTTTTTAAAAAATCACCTCCTATTGACTAACCTTTGGGTGATAAGCCTCTCTGAGCTCAACACAACCCGTCTTTGCATGAGGGCTACATAGCTCATTCCTGGTTCTGTACTCAAAACCCTTCCAGGTTTTGAGAACTGAGAATTTCTCCAAAGCCAGAACCCTCAAGAACACGGGTTCACCTAAGTAGAATTTTTATGTAGTAGTAGATTCCACCCCCTTCCCTCTTTCCTCACCCCTTTTCCTCCTCCCTGCCTCAGGGCATTTTAGAACCTAACCAGGACAGCTTTGCAATGGGAAGAACCATCATCACTGTGGGCACCTTTCCACTTTGGCTCCTCACATTGCTTGGCTGCTCTAGGGGCTTACATAAGCTGGAACCAACAACTACATTTCTTCTAGTGAGATAGCCAGTTCTTACCAAATGCCCTGCCTTTATTCCCTCCTGTCCCCTGACACTGCCATCTTAGGACCCCTGAGACTTACCACCCAGTCCACTACCATACCTTTAGGACTTCTGCATCTTTCTATCTGTCCCACAGATGAATTTTCTTTTATCTGTTGTCTTTCCTGATTAGAGTGTGAAGTCCTTTAGAGCAGGTATTGATTTTTTAATTTGTATTACCAACACAGCACAGTATTTGTAACATAGTAAACCCTTAATAAATATTTTTTTTCATTCATTCATTCATTCTTCATTCACTAAATGAAAATAACTGAATATTATTTTTTCTTTTTTAAAAAAAAGTTAAATGTGTGAAGCTTGAAGAGCAAAAATGAACTGCTAACTTGTTCCCTTCCAACTGCTATCTCTAATATGTCACCTGTAGAAAGCATATCTGAAATTTAGATCGTCTGTGTTTGGTCTGAAGAAATTCCCATGTTACCTATCTCCATGCTTTCGCTGGCGCCACTGTCTCCAAAGAACTGGTTCACAAAACCATGATTTTTGCAGTCTGGTCGCAACCTGCCATTGGAGAACTGTTTCCCCTATGATCCAGCTGTTTAGGGAGTTGTCTAGTAGATCGGGATCCCTGCAATCATCACGGTACATTCTTTCATTCAACAAACATTTATTTACACATACTCTAACTAAGTTTTGTTGTTGTTGTTGTTGTTTTTGTAGGGCAACAGTGGTGAAGTGACTTGCCCAGGGTCACACAGCTAGTAAGTATTAAGTGTCTGAGTCCAGATTTGAACTCATGTCCTCCTGACTCCAGGGCTGGTGCTCTATCCACTGCACTATCTAGCTGCCCCTTGGGTAGCTAAGTTTTAAGGGAGAAACAAAGACAAGGCAGAATCTTTGCCACTGAAAAAATGGTAGCAAATCTTTGAATTTATGTGAGTCCATAAGATTAGGGTGGTATTTTGTCCCTTTGACTTGGATCTCACACTTTTTATCCCTTCCTTCTTACCTTTCCCTTCTCCTTGATTATTCATCTGTACACTTGAAGATGTAGTAAGTTAGGAATGAGAGCTCTTTCATGTGTCCCGCTAAATGCTAGGCATGAGGACATTAACAGACACTTCCTGATCATGAATGTATAACTCTGGGTTCAGGTGACTTCATCGGCTATACAAAAATGAGGAAACATTCATCTCAGGAGTTTCCACCTTTACATAAAGTCTTATCTTGAAGTTGTTGATATATTTCCAACCTCCCTTCTTCCAAATAATGTATTTATGCATGCACATGGTCAATTTTTTTTTTTTTTTGTGGGGCAGGGAGGGTTAAGTGACTTTGCCCAGGGTCACACAGTTAGTAAGTGTCAAGTGTCTGAGACCACTTTTGAACTCAGGTCCTCCTGAATCCAGAGCAGGTGCTTTATCCACTGTGCCACCTAGCTGCCCCCAATATTTTTGTAATAGTTGTTTTGTTACCCCTGAGTAAATACCCTGGCTTTGGTTTTAAAACCAAAAAGCTTAAAAAGTATATTTCAGAGCCCCCAACCCATTAAATCTTCTCTTTTTGTGGCAGTTGGAATTTCCCTCCATGAATTTAAGACTAAACTGGAGTACAGTCTGACTAGCTTAAGTAGCATTTATCTATCACTTGTCCCCATGTGGCAGTGAGAATAAGACTAATCTACTTTAAAAGGCAAGCCTTAGGGGCAGCTAAGTGGCGCAGTGGATAGAGCACTGGCCCTGGAGTCAGGAGGACCTGAGTTCAAATCCGGCCTCAGACACTTAATACTTACTAGCTGTGTGACCCTGGGCAAGTCACTTAACCCCAGTTGCCTCAATAAAAAAAAAATTAAAAACAAGGGGGCAGCTAGATGGCACAGTGGTTAAAGCGCCAGCCCTGGATTCAGGAGTACCTGGGTTCAAGTCCGGCCTCAGACACTTGACACTTACTAGCTGTGTGACCCTAGGCAAGTCACTTAACCCCCATTGCCTACAAAAAAAAAAAAAGGCAAGCCTTGGGGGCAGCTAGGTGGCACAGTGGATAAAGCACTGGCTCTGGATTCAGGAGGACCTGAGTTCAAATCTGACCTCAGACACTTGACACACTAGCTGTGTGACCCTGGGCAAGTCACTTAACCCTCATTACCCTGCCAAAAAAAAAAAATTAGTATTTTTAAAGGGCAAGCCTTGTGATATCACTCAAAGAAAGTATCCAAGGCCAGTCACATAAAATACCATCACTATACCAAGTCACCAGTCTCCCATGCTCCTAACTCCCAGAACCCCAGGGAAGTGGGGCCAGAATCCCTTGGTTTCTGCTCCTTGGTGTCCTGGTAGCTATGGTGACTGAGTCTGTGCATAGAGGCTATTCATGCTACAACAGCTTTGGAAATAGGGGAACGAGGGCAAGGGTGAATGGACTTGCTACAGATTCATGGATTAGGGGGAGCATCCCAGCAACAAAAAACCTGAGTGTTCCAGAGTTCTGCATCCACAGTCTCCAGAGTGAAGACGATTATATTTGAACTTGCCATTGTCATAGGCTGCACACCTGCCAGGATTCCTCAGATTTGTGTAGGAACAGGAAGAATAGTAGCTAATGCAATAATATCTCAACAGGGTGGAATGGGGCTCATGGGACCCCTATGTCATATGGCCATTCGTCCTGGGCAAGTCACTTCACCACTGTTTGCCTCAGTTTCCTCAACCATAAAATGGGGTTAATAATAATGCCTTCCTCCCAGGGGTATGGTGAAGATCAAATGAGATGGTATCTGTAAAGTGCTCAGCCCAGCACCAAAGTGCTATAGAAATGCCTAGTTGTTGTTAGATACTTCAGACCCACTCACCTTACATCTGCCAAAAATTCTTTTTTGTCCCAAAAATATGTTTTTGGACATTTTTGCTGTTTATTGTAGTGGCCAGATAGGCCATTGATTGATAGGAATGAGTGAGGCCCAGACCTTGTCCTTTGCTGTCATTTGGCTTGGGCTCATTGCTCCAAGGGAAGTAAGCTCCTCCGTGCTTCAGCCGATCCTCACTTTGCCTTCCTGAGGAACAAGTTCACTTTTAGCTATAATCTATGGGGCAAAAGGAAAGGAATTACCCAGTGGACAACAGAGACTGGGTCTAAAATAGGTCCTTTAATTTCCAGGCAGAAACAAAGATAACCGTAAAGATCACAGCCACATTATAGAGGATTAGAACCTAATTCAGTAACCTGACATTGACGGTGGTAGTCAACTGAGAAGCTAATATATATTTAATCCTCCTTAGAAAATAAACTGTATTTGCAAGGCCTCTAATTAGGCACTTCACATTTCATCTCTACTGAGCACAGTCTGATCAAATGCCAAGAAAAGAAGAAAATAAGCATTTATTAAACACCCACTGTGTTAAGCACTTTCACAAATATTATCCCTTTTTTGTTTGAATAATATTTTATTTTTTTCCAATTACACGTAAAAACAATTTTTGACATTCTTTTGGGCCAGAAGCCCCAGAAGGCTCACTTGTTCTTCACTATCCTTAGTGGGAAGAAGGTGTGGGACAGTGGTATGTAATAGGGGAACAGTATGATCACCTCTGTTATAGGTGCAATAAAAAACACCCAATAGATATAGCATGTAAGCATTTGGTTAACCAATTACACTGACTGTACTATACATCTGTAGCACCCCCTGTTGGCACCCTCATAGGTTGACATCATCAGTTGACAACCCAGTCAAGGGCATGCACCATCTCCCTTAACTGTTGGTCTGTTAGTCGTTCATTACGAGCCAAGGTGCAACCGTTTGTCAAACTGGGAACATCACCTGCTCTTGAGGGCATGACTTTAATAAGCCCTGTAGAAACACCTCTTAAGCTCAGGAAAAGCCCATCAGGCTGTGCACCAGGTTGTAGCTCTTAGCAGGGGATAATCACTAATGCAGTTTTATTTTTAACCCGGAGGGAAGTGCTGGGTATTCTTTGAGAAATCACTCAACCAATAAGCATTTATTAAACATTAACTTGTGCTCTCGAGAAAAGTACCCTAAACTGAAGTCTCACTTTCAGGATTATTTAGGATGAAAAAATTTTCAGGGCGCATAAAATGTTAGGTGTTAATGCATCTCCATGATAAGAGCTTACTAAATCTTTATGAAGCCAAACATGTCTGAGAAATTAGAATTACCTGAAATATCGGTCCATATTCATCGAGGGCAAGTTCAATCACATAGAAAGCTTTTTGGTCATAAGGATTGAAAGATCTTGGAAAGTCATTTTGTTCCATTTTTCTTGCTCGAAGTAGGATTTTGACCAAGCTGCCTGAATGTATGGATGTAGTATTTATTTATTTTTGTTTGTTTTGTTTTGTTTTTGGTGAAACAATTGGGGTTAAGTGACTTTCCCAGGGTCACACAGCTAGTAAGTGTCAAGCGTCTGAGGCCGGATTTGAACTCAGGTACTCCTGATTCCAGGGCCAGTGCTCTATCCACTGCACCACCTAGCTGCCCCTGTAGTAGGTTTTTTAAAAGACCGCGTGAAGATGATTATATTGGTGGGTGGTTTTTTGTTTTTGTTTTTGTTTTTTTTTTTGCGGGGCAATGAGGGTTAATTGACTTGCCCAGGGTCACACAGCTAGTAAGTGTCAAGCGTCTGAGGCTGGATTTGAATTCAGGTCCTCCTGAATCCAGGGCCAGTGCTTTATCCACTGTGCCACCTAGCTGCCCCCGAAGATGGTTATATTGGAACTAAAATTTTCTTGGGCCAGAAGCACCAGAAGGCTCACTTGTTCTTCACTATCCTTAGTGGGAATAGTGCTGAAAGAGTCACCCATTGTGTTCTTGGGATGATAGAATTTTGCAGCTGAAAGAAATTTTAGACATTTAATTCAGCTCAATCCAACAAACATTTATTAAGTGTGTAGTATGGGCAAGCAAGAGGCTGTGGGACATAGTAGATAAAGGACTGTCTTGAAGTCAACAAGACCTGAGACATACTAGCTGCATAATCGTGGGTCAAGGATGATAACATCTAGAGCTGGAAGGGATCTTAGATATCATTTAAGGCCACATTTGGTTTTTTTACAAGTGAGGAAACTGAGGCATAGGTAAGTGACTTGCTCAAGGTCACACAACTATTAAATAGCAGATGGGGATCTGAATCTAAGGCTCTGAATCCAGACTGAGTGCTGTGCCATGCTGTTCCCTCTTAACCCCCCAAGCATTCTCTAAGGTTATCAGGTACCGATTGCTGGTCTGCATCAGTGAAAGGAATTTGTCTTTCTTTTTTTATCTCCTCTCTAAACAAGCAAAGCAGTTAATTAGGATAGAATAGCAATGAAACAATAGAAACAGTCACTCACTATGTGCCTCAGTTTCTCCACCTGTAAAATGGTGGTAATAATAGAACCCACTTGCAAGGGTTGTTGTGAGGATCATATGAGGTAATATTTATAAAGCAGCTAACACACTGCCTGGCACATAGAACTTAATAAATGTTCATTGACTGTCTACAAATAATCAGTAAGAGAATCCTTAAAACTTGCAGGAGGGGGCAGCTAGGTGGAGCAGTGGATAAATCACCCACCCTGGATTCAGGAGGATCTGAGTTCAAATCCAGCCTCAGACACTTGACACTTACTAGCTGTGTAACCCTGGGCTAGTCACTTAACCCTCATTGCCCTGCCCCACCCCCAAATGAGTCAAATAATCCACAGACCCTCCTCCTGGTAAGAAAAAGGGAACAACTCCCTAGAAAACTCATAATATGAGATGAAGGTCCACATTAGGACAGAACAACTTTCAGATCCAAGTTCTCACAGCTTGCTGGGTCTTCTTTTTGTGCCTTGCCACCTACTGGCTTCACCTCTCAAAGTTCACCTGTCAGGGCACTGCCACACCTCCTTCATGCCTCTCCCTTGAAATTATTAAGGTGGATCACACCCAACTGGGAGGAGTAAACTATTTAACCCTACAGGAAAGGAGGAAGGGAAGAGGATAAGGAGGGAAGGGTGAAAGAAGGGAGGGCAGAGGGGGCAGCTAGGTGGCACAGTGGATAAAGTACCGTCCCTGAATTCAGGAAGACCTGAGTTCAAATCTGGTCTCAGACACTTGATACTTCCTAGCTGTGTGACCCTGGGGAAGTCACTTAACCCTCATTGCCCTGCAAAAAAAAAATAATAAAAAAAATTTTTAAAAATAAAAAAAAAAAGGGGACGGCCAGGTGGCACAGTGGATAGAGCACTGGCCCTGGAGTCAGGAGTACCTAAGTTCAAATCTGGCCTCAGACACTTAACACTTACTAGCTGTGTGACCCTGGGCAAGTCACTTAACTCCAATTGCCTCACTAAAAAAAAAAAAAAATTAAAAAAAAGATAATCTGGAGAAGAATACCTACCAATCATGCGGCTAAGTCTCTGTGTTGGGAACAAATCTATTAACAGTTTTTAAAATTAACCTAGGACAAAGGAAATGATGAAATTTACTGACATGATAAAACCTAAAATTTTTTATATCTTTAAAAATTAATATGCAATATGTCATTCTTTTAATGTAAGCTCTTTTAAATGATTTGGCATTGTGTTCACAAGATTTTGACATGTCTTCTTTAATTTTTTTTTTTTTTTTAGTGAGGCAATTGGGGTTAAGTGACTTGCCCAGGGTCACACAGCCAGTAAGTGTTAAGTGTCTGAGGCCGGATTTGAACTCAGGTCCTCCTGACTCCAGGGCCGGTGCTCTATCCACTGCGCCACCTAGCTGCCCCGTCTTCTTTAATTTTACATCATGAAACCATCTTTTTTTTTTTTTTTTTTGAGGCAATTGGGGTTAAGTGACTTGCCCAGTGTCACACAGCTAGTAAGTGTGAAGTGTCTGAGGTCAGATTTGAACTCAGGTCCTCCTGAATCCAGGGCTGGTGCTTTATCCACTGCACCACCTAGCTGCCCTGAAACCATCCTTTTATTTAGATGGATATTAAGCATATCTTTTTTTTTTTGTTCTGTTTTGTTTTGTTTTGCAAGGCAATGGAGACTTGCCCAGGGTCACACAGCTAGTGTCAAGTGTCTGAGGCCAGATTTGAACTCGGGTCCTCTTGAATTCAGAGCCAGTGCTTCATCCACTGTGCCACTTAGCTGCCCTGATATTAAGCATATCTTTGAAAAACAAGCCATTGCTTTAAGTCTAACCTTAATTATAGCCCATAGATTTTCTTTCTTTCTTTCTTCCTTTTTCTTTCTTTCTTTCCTTCTTTCTTTCTATCTCTTTCTCTCTTTCTTCCTTCCTTCCTTCCTCCCTCCCTCTCTCTTTCTTTCCCTCTTTCTTTCTTTCTTTCTTTCTTTCTTTCTTTCTTTCTTTCTTTCTTTCTTTCTTTCTTTCTTTCTTTCTTCCTTCCTTCCTTCCTTCCTTCCTTCCTTCCTTCCTTCCTTCCTTCCTTCCTTCCTTCCTTCCTTCCTTTCTTCCTTTCTTCCTTTCTTCCTTTCTTCCTTTCTTCCTTTCTTCCTTTCTTCCTTTCTTCCTTTCTTCCTTCCTCCCTCCCTCCCTCCCTAACTTCATTCCTTGCTTCCTTCCTTTCTTCCTTCCTACCATCCGTCCTTCCTTCCTTCCGTCCTTCCTACCTTCCGTCCTCCCCCCCCTTTGTGGGGCAATGAGGGCTGACTTGCCCAGGGTCACACAGCTAGTAAGTGTCAAGTGTCTGAGGTCGGATTTGAACTCAGGCCCTCCTGAATCCAGGGCCAGTGCTTTATCCACTGGGCTACCTAGCTGCCCCCTAGGTTTTCTTTTTAAATTAATTTTTTTTTAACTCAGTGAGATCTGCCTTCTCTCTCAAACACCTCTTTCCCACCTCCCAACCCCCACCAAAGAACTAAACACCTGTTACAAAAATGTAGAATCAAGCAGAACAAATTTACCCCTTGGCAATGTCAAAACATTCATCTCAGTCTGCATGCTCAGTCTATCACCTCTCTACCAGGACGGGGGGTAGCATGTTTCATCATGAATTGTCCTTGGGAACTGTGTTTGGTCATTATTTTAATCATAGTTCTAAGGTCTTTCAAAGTTGTTTGTCTTTACCATATTGTTGTCATTGTATAAATTATTCTCCTAGTTCTGTTCACTTTTCATTAATTCATATACATTTTCTCATGTTTCTCTAAAACCATCCTTTTTTCCTTCATAATTTCTCTCTCTCTCTCTCTCTCTCTCTCTCTCTCTCTCTCTCTCTCTCTCTCTCTCTCTCTCTCTCTCTCTCTTTCTTTTAATGGGGCAATGAGGGTTAAGTGACTTGCCCAGGGTCATACAGCTAGTGTCAAGTGTCTGAGGCTGGATTTGAACTCAGGTCTTCCTGAATCCAGGGCTGGTGCTTTATCTACTGGGCCACCTAGCTGCTCCTCCATCATTTCTTAAAGCACAATAGAATTTCATCTCAGTCACATACCATACTTTGTTCAGTAGTCCCTCAATTTATATGTACTCCCTCAGATTTCAGTTTTTTGACACCCAAAAAAGAGCTGCTATAAATATTTTAAATATATGTGCTCCTTTCCTCTTTCTTTGCTCTATTTGAGGTATACACCTGGTAGTGGTATCTCTGAGTCAAAGAATATTGACAGCTTAATAGCTTTTCGGACATAGTTCTAAATTCCTTTCCAGAATGGCTGGACCAGTTCACAGCTCCAAAAAGAATGCATTAATATACCAGTTTTCACACAGCCCATTTTTCTTTTTTTGTCAACCTTGGCAACTCAGTGGGCCTACCTCAGGGTTGTTTTAATTTTCATTTCTCAGATCCAACCATTCAGGAGGGAAATTTGGAACTATGCCCAAAGGGCTAAAGAACAGTGCATACATGCCCTTTGATCCAGAAATACCACTGCTAGGTTTATATCCCAAAGACATCTCCCCAAAAGAGAAAAAGACCTATTTGTACAAAAATATCTCTAGCAGCTCTTTTTGTGGTGGCTAAGAATTGGAAATCAAAGGAATGCCCATCAATTAGGGAATGACTAAACAAGCTGTGGTATATGATGGTGATGGAATATGATTGTGCTATAAGAAATGACAAGCAGGGGGCAGCGAGGTGGCACAGTGGGAAAAACACTGGCCCTGGAGTCAGGAGGACCTGAGTTCAAATCTAGCCTCAGATACTTGACACTTACTAGCTGTGTGACCCTGGGCAAGTCACTGAACCCTCAATGCCCTGCCCTCCCCAAAAAAAGAAAGAAAAAAGAAATGACAAGCAGGATGATTTCAGAAAGAACTGATGTGTAGTGAAGTGAGCAAAACCAAGTTAATGTTGTGCACAAAGACAGCAATATTGTTTGATGAAGAACGGTGAATGAATTACCTATTCTCAGCAATATAATGATCCAAGACAATCCCAAAGGACTAATGATGAAGCATGTTATCCACCTCCAAAGAAATAACTGATATTGATGGAACACAGACTGAAGCAGGCTATTTTTTACTTTCCTTCATTTTTTCTTTTATTTAAGTTTCTTAAGTAAAGTGACTAATATGGTAATGTTTTATAAAGTTCCATATGCATAACCTATATCTGATTGCCACCTAGGACGGGGAAAGGGAGGAAAGGAAGGAGGGATAAAATTTGGAATTTAAAACTTTAAATAAAAATATTATTTAAAAAATTTTCATTCCTCTAATAATTTGTGATTTGGAGTATTTTTTTTTTCATATGGACATTTATAGCTTGGACTTCTTCCTCTGTAATATGCCTAGTCACATCCTTTGAACATTCATCAATTGGAGAATGGCTCTTATTCTTATAAATTTGAACCAGTTCCCTATATATCTTAGAGATGAGACCTTTATCAGAGAAGATTGCTACAAGTATTTTCCCCATTTATTGACTTTTTTCCCCTAATTTTACTATATTAGTTTTGTTTAAAAAAATTTAGGTAACCCCAATTTTCCATTATACTTGCCATCCTCTCAGTTTCTTGTTTGGTCATGAACCCCTATCCATACATCTGAGAGGCAGTTTCTTCCTTGCTCTTCTAATTTGTCCGTGATGTCACCCTTTATGTCCAAGTCGTGTATCCATTTGGAGTTGATCTCGGCATAGGGAGTGAGATGACAATCTATTTCTAGTTTCTGCTAGACTACCTTTAAGGTTTCTGAAAGGTTCTTGTCAAATAGTGAGTTCTTATGTTAATAGCTGGGATCTTTAGTTTATCAAACACCAAGCTACGGTGCTCATTTGGTTCTATTGTGTAATGTCTATTGAATATTAATAGCATTGAACTGTTCCCGAAAATGAATTAGTACCTACACTAACATTCCTATCTCTAATAGTTAAAATATGAGAAAATAGTTCTGTTCTCACCACTATTGAGCCAGTGGAAAACTTTGCTAGATGAGTGGCTGGGGGAGGAGAGGAGTGGGGTAAGAAGAGGACTGAAGAGAGCCAGGGTCAGCCTGACCAATATTGCTATTTACTGATAGCCTTCCAAAGAGCAGCTATCTTCATTCATCTAGAAAAGAGAACATTTAACACCGCCTTTGTAAGGCTGTTGTGCTTGCTTCAAAGGTCTGGCCACTGGGAAAATGTTTCCATTGTACAGAAGTTGTGAAGTTAATCTATTAGATGTAGATATAGATGTAGTCACTAGTCTTTTATTGAAAGAGGTGTGTGTGTGTGTGTGTGTGTGTGTGTGTGTGTGTCTGTGTGTGTGTGTGTGTGTGTGTGTGTGTGTGTGAGAGAGAGAGAGAGAGAGAGAGAGAGAGAGAGAGAGAGAGAGAGAGAGAGAGAGAGAGAGAGAGATTGAGAAAGACAGCCAGAGACAGAGAGGGAAAGGGAGGGAGAGACAGAAAGAGAGAGGGAGGGGGAAGACAGAGACAGAGACAGAGAGACAGAGAGAGGTTTTCACTTTTTCTAAGGCTGTCGAGCTACTCCCTAATTAGGCATTAGCATCTACCTAAAAAATACTATAGTGAGGTCCTGTGCTCCCCTTTAGGCTCTAGAGAAATGAGAACAGAATTGGAATTGTTGAGCTCCTGCCTCATAAGGCTCAATAGCATTTTTACATCATTGTTCGATGTTGCGATCTATTAGCTGTTTACACTGAGGGGCTTCACTTTTTTTTAACATCTCACACACGCCTTTCTTAGCCCCTTGAAATCTGATCTTTTCTGATTAAAAATGATGCCTCAGGGGCAGCTAGGTGATGCAGTGGATAGAGCACTGGCCCTGGAGTTAGGAGGACCTGAGTTCAAATCCAGCCTCAGACATTTAACACTTACTAGCTGTGTGACTCTAGGCAAGTCACTTAACCCCAATTGCCTCACACACACACAAAAAAACCCCAAACCCCAAACCCCAAACCCAAAAAATAAAAATGATGCCTCCACAGTCATCAATTATTTCCTTATTGTTGAATCTAGTAGCCTTTTCTCAGTCTGAAACTATTATCTGTTCTTTCCTTCTAAATATTCTTTCTTTCTTTCTTTCTTCCTTCCTTTCTTCCTTTCTTTCTTTCTTTCTTTCTTTCTTTCTTTCTTTCTTTCTTTCTTTCTTTCTTTCTTTCTTTCTTTCTTTCTTTCTTTCTTTCTTTCTTTCTTTCTTTCTTTCTTTCTTTCTTTCTTTCTTTCTTTCTTCCTTTCTTTCTTTCTTTCTTTCTTCCTTTCTCTCTCTCTCTCTCTTTCTCTCTCTCTCTTTCTCTCTCTCTCTCTCTTTCTTTCTTTTTCTTTCTGATACAGCCCTCTCAGTTTTCATCCTACTTGCCTATGTCAGGGTGTACTCCAGAGCTCTGTCGATGACCCACTCTTCTTTTTGCAATCTCAGTGATTGCCTTTACTATCATCTCTATGCAGAGGACTCAAAAATCTACAGATCGATCCCTCATCTTTGTCCAGAGCTCCAATCCCATTTCTCTGACATCCCCACCTGAATGTCCCTTGGACATTTCAAATGCCCCAGACTCATTATCTTTCTACTGGAGTCCATCCCTTCTCCTAGCTCTCCTGTTTCTGGAAGGTACCTCCTCTCTTCCATTTACCCACCAACCCAAGGTCATCATCTTTAACTCTTCATTTTCATTCTCTCAACATCTAATCAGTTGTTTCCTTAACATCTCCTGTAACCATCCTCTTCTCTCTATTTACACAACAACAAGAATTCTGCCCTCACCTTCTCTTGCTTGGATGGTTGTCATGGCTTCCTAATTGGTCTCCATGCAACCACTTTCTCTGCTCTCTAATGAATGCTCCACATGCCTACCAAACTGATATTCCCAAAGCACAATTCTGATGTTACTCCCTCACTTCAGCAGCTCCTCATGATTTTAAGGGAAAAAAATACAAATTTCTTTATTTGTCATTTAGAGACCTTTATAATCTGTATCCATCAGGCTGGTCACACATTTCTCTACTATTCTATTCTATTCTGCCCAAATTGGTTTCCTTGTTCTTGCTTATACATAACATTCCTTCTCTCACCTCCATATCTTTGTATAGGCTGTCTTCCATCCCTGGAATGTATTTTCTCCTCATCTCTGACTTCTGGGATCCCTAACTCCCTTCTACTTAAAAAAACCCCAACAACCTTTCTTAATTCCCTCATTTATTAGTGACCCCCACTCATCACTATTTGTTTTTGTAAACATCCTGAATTCACTTATCTGTGGACATGCATCCCCAAATAGAAAGTAGACTCTTTGGGAACAGAAAACGGTCTCATTTTCATATCTGTATTCTTAATTCCTAGTACAATGCCCAGCACAGAGTAGGCTCCTCACCACTTGTTGATTGAGATACCTCAAATGAACAAACAATAATGTCCTATGTCTCTTAACCTCTTTGGACTTTGGTGAATTAAAACCCCATAAGCCTCTATTCATTGCCCACCATTTTAGTATTTATTGCTGACAGCTAAGGAACCATTATAATTTAGGCAGACATTTTTATTTGCAGGCAGGAGCGGGAAGACTTTTTATTATTATTCCAGCACTCTTTGGCATGCTTGGGGGCATTTCAGAAAGCAATCTGGGAATTCTGAGCACTTAAACCAGGTTACTTATTTTCTCTGAATAATGCTAATTCTCCTAATGATTCTGTTCCTAGCTAATGTACCCCCAAGCACCAGGAAATTGGGCTTTCTGTGGCCTAAAGCCCAGCATCTCTAACCTTGGTGAAACCAACTGGAAAATCAAATTCTAAAACTGGAATTTCTCGGTGGAAAAATGCAATTGCCTCTAACCTTTGGTATTCACACCTGGAGACTGTTGGCAGAAGTGACTTGGCTAGCTGGACCTAGCAAGGTGGCGGGGGCGAAGTCATTTCTATGGCAATGAAAACTTAAACCATTCCAGAGGTAGTTAGATCAAAAGCCAGTGACTTGCATGGTGCAGCTAGTGAAGACTTTCTGGCTCTGCTCTTCTCTCCAGGTCCGGCCATAAAATCCGGCCCATTTTCTGTGCCATAGAGTCATTTGCATATGATAGAATCTTGTATGGTGCACATATACTTAAGTATTTACCTTTCCAACTGTTGTCTCAGCCTGTTACACAGTGCATCGTCAGTAGAGCTATGTTCTGATTTTTGTTGCTTTATTTTTGTTTTGGAAACAAGTGGAATAATGAGATGCACAGATCATGTTGAGTTTCTGTAGTTAGTCGTGGAACCTGTCTGAGACAAAGATTTCCTGTGTTTGAATTCTCTGACCTGCCCATCATCACACAGTGTAGTGTAGAGAATCTTGGCTCGGGAGTCAAGGACCTAGGTTCCAATCCTGCTTTTGATGCTTACTAGCTATGTGGTCTTGGGTAAATTACCATCATCCTTGGGCTTCAGTTTCTTCATCTGTGAAATGGAGTGAGGGAGGTAGAAAGGCACAAGCATTAAATAAATTAGGAAAGGCTTCTAGCAGAAGGTGGGAGTTTAGCTAACTCAGATTGTTGCGGTGGTTCATCCTTTTTTTTTTAATAATCAACTTTTTTATTGATAGTTTTGGGTTCCAATTTTTATCCCTCTTTCCCTCCCTCCCCCTCCCATCCCACGGCAATCAAATATGGGTTATACATGTATCATGATGTAAAACATTACCATATTTGTCATTTTGTACAAGCAAACTTGATTAAAAGAAAAAAAATGAAAGAAAGTGAAAAATAGCATGCTTCAGCCTGTTCCACGAATATCAGTTCTTTCTTTGGAGGTGGATAGTCTGTTTCATCAATAGTCCTTTGGGATTGTCTTGGATCATTGTATTTGTTCTCAAAGAGGACAAATGATATCAGGAGCATGATGCTTTGACTTGCAAGTGAATTGGATTTAAGTAAATCAGAACTGTGTAAGTCATCAGCCTTACTCTCTCCTCCATAGTCATTGGAGTCCGATGTCAAGACAACTGGTGATGGTCCCAGCTGAGACTTCAAGGAAGCCAAGGAAATCAGGAGGTGGAGATGAAGGCAGAAAATGTTTTAGGTATAGGGAATAGTGAGGAGAGAAGTGTCCCTAGACCACAGAGCATGTGGAGTTGAGTAAGGTGTGGGAAGACTGGTAAGGTAGAAGAAAGCCAGGAGATTATGGAAAATCGGAGTAATGTCAAAATCTCATAATCTTGGAGATTAGAAGGAAGAAGATCTCAGAGTTGAGTCAGTCCCTGAATGTTAATCACCTCACGCCTCTGCCCAAAGTTTGCCACCTCTGGACAATACATTGAGCATCTGTGTGTTCTTTCTGCTCTCTTCAGAGGCAGGTGATGATCTCCCCCCTCAGACATCACATAGTACCTGTTTCCCTAATGCTCTAATGTAGTCATTACATAATATTTGGTTTTATAATATTTCTTGGCATCTTATCCCTCTGTCAAATTATAAGCTCCATGAGGACAGGGACTGTACTTTCTCCAAATTTTGTATCTCCTTCAGTGCTTTGAACAGTGCTCTGGGCCTTCGGTAGAATGGTCTTGAGGACACAGTAGGAGAAGAAAGGGGATTTTTTCTAGATCTGGTTTTCAGTTAAGCCAGACTCTCTACTTTCCACTCAGTTCAATGAGGGTATACCTGTGTCATCCCACATGACACATGACAAGTAAGAAGGCTACGTGGTTTGGTTTTTTTTTTTTCATGGCAATGAGGGTTATGTGACTTGCCCAGGGTCACACAGCTAGTAAGTATCAAGTGTCTCAGACTAGATTTGAACTCAGGTCCTCCTCAATCCAGGGCAGGTGCTCTATCCACTGCACCACCTAGCTGCCCCAAAGGCCACGTATTTTAAAGAACTGGGTAGACCTTTACACAGATACCTTGGCTCAGTTTCTCAACCTTGATTTCAAAGGCCAGTTAACTAGGAAATTGGAAGTTTTCAGCAAGGAAGATTCCAAATATATAGGGTTCCAGATAAGAGAAAAGATAGAGGTGCCAAGCTAGGAGGAGGATGCAGAGAGAGCCTGTGCAAGAATGGCATTTGAATATCTCTCCCAATGATATGTAATAGAGGATAAACTGCAGGCCCCCTTGGTGAGCCCTGGCTGGAGCACATGCCCCAGAGTGCTGAGCAAGTGCTCTGGCCACTCCTGGTCAGGCATGTTAAGTGATGAAAGACTTGCGTCTTTGAGGTGATGTAACACTGGGGTCCTTTTGGTTCCTATGATGGTAGCCAGGGCAGGTGTCTGCTTTAGAGAGGATCGGCCACTTACCCGGGAGGAGCCACCCATTCGGTGGACTTTATAGGGAATGTGTCTACAGAGGGAGGGAATAATCATTTAGTAAGCACCTACTCCGTGCTAAGCCCTTTGTAAGTAGTGACTCATTTGATAACATTTGATAGACTCTGTGAGCCTATTCATGGAGGGATAGAGAGAAGTGCCCATGTGCTGGCATAGGTGACCTTGAGATTGGTACTCGAAAGCCCTAGCTGCCTCTTATGATTTATGTTGCTTTCCTGAGCATGCCTAGTTGACCAACTGTCAATCCTGAGACAGACATTTTACAGCCTTGCAAGCAGTGTTGTGTGTTCAGGAGGGTGGGAGCTCTTTATTCCTTTTCTTCATACCATCTGCACTATGGGTTACTCCCACTGTTAATGTGAGAGTGTCCCTTCTACTAATATAATGCATCTTAGAGGAGAAAATATTCACCAAAAAAAAAAGAGGAATCTTTGTCAATGTGTCTTTGTATATCTCTTGGGAGTAGGAAGAAAACAAAACAAAACAACTATTCTATAACTGATTTATATTAGTACCTCAACTCTGTGTTGGTACCTTTCAACTCTACCTTTTTTTTTCTTTTTTTTTTTTTCAACTCTACCTTTTGGAAAGACCCTGGATGTGTACCCATTTAATTGTACCTTTAATTGATTATCCCTGGGCCTCTTTAAAGCAATAATGGCAAGACTGGTACAATTTAGTCCCTCTGGTAGGATGACCACTCACGACTATTTGTAGATTCATGCATGATAACATTTTATTGAACTTTATTGACTTCTAAAAAGTAGTAACAGCTAAGTTAAAGTTTCTAAGTGGTTTAAGAATGTAGTCATTTTTGTGTGTGTGCGTGTCCTATGACTTCCCTTCCCTCCCCCACCCCCAGCCCCCCATAATTCACTGTAACTGCAGAAGTAGAAAGATTGAGCATAGAAATGAAGGGTTTTTTACTTTTTCTTTGTTTCATGGGCTCCCAGGGCCACAGAATCTATCACCAAGTGGCTAGCCGGTTCATGAGGAGGCTTTTCATTCTTAGTAAGGCTGGTCCTCAGAGAGGAGTCTCAGTCGTTACTTTATCCAGTGACAAAGCCTGCTAAAGCTTGGGATATCTGGCATGGTCAGAAATATGGATCACCTCTGTGCCACAGCAAGGAATTGGTATAGGAGCTTTAATTAGGAAACACTTTTTCCCCCTTTCTTGAACTGAATTTCTGCCTCTCTGCAACCAGAGATTATGAGATCCTGGAGATCTTTTGAGGTTCAGCTCCCCAGGATTGAGCTCAGTCAATATGTTTGGGTCCAGTGCAAGGGGCTCCTTGGTAGATAAGGGAGAGGATGAGTATGTATGTCATATATGTATACGGGTGTGTATAAATGTACAGTATTTTACATTACTAATTCTGTGAGATAATAAATATTTCCTACATACTTTAATAAAGGTATTTTTAGTATCTGTTTCATCTTAAACCCTACTTTGCAATGACTCCCTTGTAACAGTTTAAAGACCGAGGAATACTGTTCAGTGTTGGCTAATGCTGCTGGTCTGATGACTCTTTAGGTATCTTTCCTAGCATTGCCTGAGGTGAAACAAATTCTATTTAAAGAGTTCTTTACTAGTACATGTATTAGTGGTCATAGCAATATGCTATGAGATCTTTTTTGGAAGAGAGAAAAATCAAGTGATGGAAACTACTATAATAAGAGGAAGTAGGATGAGTTAAATTTAGAGAAGCAGAAAAAGGAGAAGATGAGAGAGCTGAGATTGACCTTAAGGGCCTATTGACCTGACTATGCTGTGAGAGAAAAGGAAATTCAGAGAAGGCAAGGCACAGATGAGCTTAGTGTACACGGGAAAAATGTCGAAAGGGCTTTGAGAATCATTAGTAACAACTATAGAAAACAGGATTTATAATAGTTTAACACCAACTTCAACCACTCCTTCTACAGAAACATTGTGCGCTGTTACTACATCTTTAAGAGAGAATGGAAGGGGCAGCTAGGTGGCGCAGTGGATAAGAGCACTGGCCCTGGATTCAGGAGGACCTGAGTTCAAATCCGGCCTCAGACTTGACCCTTGCTAGCTGTGTGACCCTGGGCAAGTCACTTAACCCCCATTGCCCCGCAAAAAAAACCCCCAAAAAACAAAAAGAGAAAATGGAATCTTAGGGAGTTATAGTTTAACTGTTATCTGTGAGGAGTCTGTGTGAGGATTAGAAATTTATCTATCATTCTGGAGAGAGATTATTAATAGGGAGAGAGAAAGACTGTGTTCAAGGACAGAGAGAAAGGACTAAAAGAATTTCTTTACCAAGAGACTGAGTGATTTAACTGTCAAGGAAAGAGAGTCTGAAGAGACGTTTCCTGAAAGAATTGACTTTCACTCTTGTCTTGTCAAGAACAATTTTGAAGGGGATTCTTAAGAAGAAGTTTTAAATGTCATGCTGAGAGAGATGAATGATGGGACTATGTTTACAATGTTGATTGTTAAATGTAATTCTCCCTAAAATTATTTTCACAGCTGATGCATTATAAATAATTACCTATATCTTTGTTTTATTGTTTGTTACAGTGTTAATTAGTTGCATAGTTTAGTAGCGGTATCACTAGGTTAAAGGGTATGAAGAATTTAGTAACATTTTGTTTGTAGTTCTAAATTGCTTTCCAGAATGGTCATACCAATTCATAGCTTCAACAACAGTGCATTAATGTATCTGTTTTCTTGAAGCCCCTCCACTATTTGTCACTATTCTTGTTGTCATTTTTGCCAAACTGATGAGTATCTGGTAGAAGCTTTAGGTTGCTTTAATTTGCTTTTCTCTAATTATTAGTAATTTTGAGCATTCCCTCCCTCCCCCCGTGGGGGGAATTTCTTATTAGACTAATTCTTCTCAGTCTTATTTCACAGGTTTATTAGCTAAGACTCACCCACAATGCAAATATGTACCCTAGGGTTCTAGCCTTCATTCTTTTCTCTTCTCTCTATATACTCTCGATCTTGGTTATCTCTCCTCCTACAAATTCAGCTATCACCTATATCCATTTCATATCTCTCCCCCAAATTGTAGTGCTGTACCAACTGTCTGTAATCTCCAGCTGGATATCCTATAAGCATCTCAAATTCCACATGTCCCAAACAAAGCTGATTGTGTTTCTCCTCCTATCTTCCTATTTCTGGGAAAGGCAACACTATTATTTTAGTCACCCATATTTGTAGCATCAGTCAACATCAACTCTTCACACACATCCCCACCCCATATTTAATCATCTTTCATGTCCTTCCAGTCCTGCCTTCTCAATATCTCTCATATCATTGCCCAGTCTCCTCTTCTTTCTTTTCTTTTTTTTTTTTTTAAGTGAGGCAATTGGGGTTAAGTGACTTGCCCAGGGTCACACAGCTAGTAAGTGTTAAGTGTCTGAAGCCGGATTTGTACTCAGGTACTCCTGACTCCAGGGCCGGTGCTCTATCCACTGCGCCACCTAGCTGCCCCCTCTTCTTTCTACTCAAACTAAAATCACGTTCTTTTGGCCCCTTATCTCATTTTACCTGTACTCTTGCCGCAGCTCCCTAATTGGCTTCTCTGTATCACATCTCTTCCCACTCCAATGCATTTTCCCCAAGGTTAAAAAAAAAAAAAAGGATGAGCTGAGCAGGGTAACAGAGATGACAGTTCCCTCATCTATCTTGGCACCTGAGGAGAAGAAGGGTGTGGTAATAGGTATAAAAAGGGGAGAAACTGGATATAAATCATAGCAGGCTGGCTTCAGAGTCAAGCCACCATGTAACGGGATGAAGAACTCTGGGTGCAGATCTAGTGGCCTCTAGGGCTTCTGACGACAGATGTCCCTATTCATTAGACTAATGCCACACGCTGGGAATTAATCCACTTTTTGTTTTCTTTCTACCAAGATTAAAGATGCATATCTTAGCACCAGAACTCCCCTGCAGAAATGAGACTGTGGGTGTGTGTATCTGTAACAGGAAGTGGGATAATGGTCCAAGGTGTCACTGACATCTGGGGCTGTGTCTTGACACAGGGAAAGGATTTTTGTTTTATTAATAACTTGTGTTAATAAACTTCATGAAATAGCAAAGGAAAGAATGCATATTGTTTTCGGCTGTTGTGGAAATCAAGATCTATATCTGCATCAGGTTAAACTGAGAGGGCAGAAACTGGAGCAATGATTTTTCACAAAGCCAAGTCCCTTGGAAAAAGATTGGAATGGTCTCAAAGGAATCAGCACCTCCCATTTGAGGACTGAATAATTCCCTCAAACTGTCTTTTATGGCTACACCTGCTGGTTACATATTCATCCTTGGCTATCTACCCTGTCTTCTATCCTCTTCATATATCTTTAAAAATCTACATTGCTTTATTTAGAAAAATAATTCAGAGGATTCTGTGGCTTCATAAAATTTGAAAACCACTGAAAAAAACCTTTGACTAACCCTTGGATGTTCTGGACCAGGGGTTGGCAAATTTTTTCTATAAAGGATAGTAAATATTTTAGGATTTGTGGGCCAACAGGTAAAATTGGAGATATTATGCAGATACATATGTAAAAAGAGAGAAAACAAACTTCTACAAAATTTTTATTGATAAAATTCAAATAATGTTTTGTAATGTAGATCTAAAAATAAGAATGGAATTCTTTTTGGTGATAACATTTTCCTTTTTAAAAATATTGTTTATTTTTAATATTAATTTTTTTTAAATTTGAATTCCAAATTCTCTTCCTCCCTTCAGTCTCTCCCTGACCCATTGAGAAGGCAAGCAATATGATATCAATTATACATGTAATGTGATGCAAAATACGTTTCCATGTTAGCTATGTTGAGAAAAAGGCAAGAAAAATAAAGTGGAAAAAAAGCATGCTTCAATCTATACAGTATTCTCTCTCTGGAGGATAATAGCATTTTCATCATGAGATCTTTGGAATTGTCTTGGATTATTATGTTGATCATAGTAGCTAAGTCTTTCACAGTTGATCATTGTTACAATATTTCTGTTACTGTGTACAATTTTCTTCTGATTCTGCTTGTTTCGCCTTGTATTCGTCTTCCCAGGTTTTTCTGAAACCATCCCATTTGTCATTTCTTACAGTAAAATTGTATCGCATCACAATCATATACTTCAGCTATTCTCCAATTGATGGACATCCTCTCAATATCCAATTCTTTGCCACCACAAAAAGAGCTGCTACAAATACTTTTATGCACATGGGCCCTTTTCTCTTTTTTTTCGATCTCTTTGAGATACAGATCCAATTTCAGTATTGCTGGGTCAAAGGGTATGCACAGTTTTATAGCTCTTTTCCAGAATTATTAGAGCAGTTCACAACTTTACCAATATTCATGTCCTTATTTTTTTCTACATTCCCTTTAGCATTTGTAATTTTCCTTTTCTGTCATGTTAAGTAGTTCAGTCTGTTAAGGTGGTATCTCAGAGTTTTAATTTGCATTTTCCTAATCAATAGTGAGTAGAACATTTTTATATGATTATTGATAGCTTTGATTTCTTCTTCTGAAAACTGCCTGTCCATATCTTTTGACCATTTATCAATAGGGATAAATTTTAATAAATCTGACTTAGTTTACTATATATTTGAAAATGAGACCTTGATTAGGAAAAATTCTGTAAAACTCCCTCCCCCATAGTTTCCTGTTTTCTTTCTAATTTTGGCTGCATTGCTTTAGTTTATTTGGTCATAAACTCTTACCTTACCCATAGATCTAACAGGTAACATTTTACATGCTCTCCTAATTTGCTTATGATATCATTTATATCTAAGTCAAGTACCCATTTTATATGGTGTGAGATGTTAGTCTATACTTAGTTTCTGCCAAACTGCTTTCTAATTTCCTTAGTAATTTTTGTCAAATAGTGAATTCTTGCCCCCAAAGCTTGGATCTTTGGAGTTACCAAACATTAGATTGCTATTGTCATTTATTTCAGTGGATCTGTTCCACTGATCCTTTCTTAGGATCTTTCTTAGCCAATACCATATTATTTTGATGATTACCACTTTGTAAGATAGTTTGAAATTTGGCACTGCTAGTCCACCTTCCTTCACATTCCCCCCCAACTCATTCCCTTGATATTCTTGACCTTTTGGATAACATTTCTCTTAACTGGGGTTATTCATGCTCTGTGGTCAAAATTAGTTGCACTTTGTTTATGTTAATGCTATCTCAATTAGATTTTACATATTTCAGCTTTGAAAGTGATTTTTCGCACCGATGAATTCTGCCTAATAGTGATATCAATCCACTGGCATATAATTTTAATTGAGTGTATGTATTGCTTGGAAGACATATATTGAATTCTTTTGGCATATCATTACTATGTAGATTAGTGACTTCCAATTGAAGTTTAAATTGAAGTTCCTCAATTGTACAATTAAGTGAATTTCAAAATGTGGAAATCTCTTTTGCATTTACATTGAGATCTTAACAATGCTGCTTGAACTGTAGTTTGAGCTCAAAAAATATATTTGCTACAAATTTATGTGGGAATGGAGATCTTTTTCCCCCCACTTTTGACAGCATGAGAAATGTCTTAACAAACTTGATGTTACTTGAGATTTAAACATTTGTTGTCATCAAATTGACTTTACTGCAGTATAAGTTTTATATATAAGCCCTGTTTTGCCTTGTGATTTTAGGTAGAATTCATTAAGAAACATTTTCAATTTTGCAGCACAAGCCAATTTCAAAGCACTTCATTATTTGATGGGGGGTTCTTCTCACTGAGAAAAAAAATTTAATCTCATCCCTGAGCTAAAAAAATTGTAATAAAACTATTTCCCCTTTTCCCTTCTTTTCCCTTCTTTTTTCTTTTCTTTCCTTTCCTTTCCTTTCCTTTTCTTTCTTTCTTTCTTTCTTTCTTTCTTTCTTTCTTTCTTTCTTTCTTTCTTTCTTTCTTTCTTTCTTTCTTTCTTTCTTTCTTTCTTTCTTTCTTTCTTTCTTTCTTTCTTTCTTTCTTTCTTTCTTCCTTCCTTCCTTCCTTCCTTCCTTCCTTCCTTCCTTCCTTCCTTCCTTCCTTCCTTTCTTTCTTTTTTACATGATGGATGTGCATTGGTAAAAAAATGTGGTACAGCATGACACTAGAAATGCTCTTGAGTTATAACTGCATCACTGAAATTTGTAGTGCTTGAGCAACAGTGAGAAGTGATGAGAGTGATGCATAAGGCCTCTTTCGCAATGACTCAGTTCTGCTGTTATAGATGGAAACTAGCTATAGACAATAAACAATTGAGTGTGACCATGTTACAATAAAACTTTATTTAAAAAACATAAAAATCACTCTTACCTCACAGGTTATACACACACACACACACACACACACACACACGCAAAGATGTTAGGTATTAATTTGGCTAATGGGCCATTGTTTGGTGACCGCTTTGCTGGCACTTGGCTTAAAGTGTAACTGACTCCATATTTCTTATTCATTCTTCCCCTTGGTAGCTCATCCAGCTTTCAAAAGACATGGTTCTCTAAAACTCTTGGCTGTTGCTATATGTATGAGGTTCAAGGAAGAGGCAGTGTTAGTTCTACTATTCTCAGAAAATGGCCAAGGAAAGAAACAAATCTTAATGCTTTGGAATAGTTTAGTTTGTTTATTTTATTTATTTATTTTTTTTGTGGGGCAATGGGGATTAAGTGACTTGCCCGTGGTCACACAGCTAGTAAGTGTTAAGTGTTTGAGGCCAGATTTGAACTCAGGTACTCCTGACTCCAGGGCCGATGCTTTATCCACTGAGCCACCTAGCTGCCCCCTGTTTATTTGTTTTTGCGGGGCAATGAGAGTTAAGTGACTTGCCCAGGGTCACACAGCTAGTAAGTGTCAAG
This sequence comes from Dromiciops gliroides, assembly GCF_019393635.1. NCBI lineage: Eukaryota > Metazoa > Chordata > Mammalia > Microbiotheria > Microbiotheriidae > Dromiciops > Dromiciops gliroides. The sequence continues at coordinate 261,603,090 of NC_057866.1, forward strand.
TGCCTGAGTCTGGATTTGAACTCAGGTCCTCCTGAATCCAGGGCTGGTGCTTTATCCACTGTGCCACCTAGCTGCCTCTTTGGAATAGTTTAGAACAAATGTCATGTAAGCTGGACATGGCTATCCATACTTTTCTTAGTTCTTTACAAAGTCTCATCCTAGATGGTGAAAAGCAACTTGACCAAGAGAGAAAGCATATACTCGTCACTATGAGGAAAGAAGCTAGTCTGACCTCTTGAATTGGTCACCTGTCATTCATTGTAAAGAGCAAAGTGGAAAAGGGAGCAGGTAAATTTTGATTCTGATTTTATGAGATTATTCATGTTTTTATTTTTTTTCAATAAGAATAGGAAAATACAAATCCCAAATTCTGAATTAAATTTTAAATTAAAATTATTCTGAAATTTTCCTTGTGTTTTTATTGGAAATATTAAAAGTTCCTTTGAGCTATTTTTTAAGAATGATTTCCCTGGCCCATTTAGAAACTTTCCATATGTTCTATGCATGTTAGCAAATGTTTGTCATGGGAATTCTCAAGAAAAATAACCATGGCTGTTGGAAAGAAAGGGGACCTTGGAATTTGGCTTAAGAAGTGTCAAGCTTAGGATCCAGCTCAAATGAACACAGACTATAATAATGCTAATCATACCTTTAATAAGGCCATCCCAGGATATAAGAATAATAGTAGTAAAGAATAAGTGATGGAAATTGGATGTGATGTCAGCTGGACATGGCTATTTATACTTCTCTTAGTTTCTCACAGACTCTCATCCTAATTTCTTTCTTTTTTTTCTGGTAGGGCAGTGAGGGTTAAGTGACTTGCCCAAGGTCACACAGGTAGTAAGTGTCAAGTGTCTGAGGCTAGATTTGAACTCAGGTCCTCCTGAATCCAGGACTGGTGCTTTATCCACTGTGCCACCTAGCTGCCCCCATTTTTTCCCCCTAATTTCTGATAACAACAGTCTGAATGAGTGTGGAGGGTATTGTCAAGGCAGAAGTGCTATGAGCCCTACACCTCCACCCTGTTCTTTTTTTTTGTTTTTGTTTTTGTTTTTGTTTTTTTACCCTAGATGTTATGATGCCCCAAAAGTCCATTGGTAGCTTAGGCCACTGCCAAAAAACAGTTTGTGGGACTCAAGGACTACAGGTCTGTGCTCCACGGCTTTGGACTTTACTCCTCCTTATGGTACAATTTTGTCTTTTACACAGTTAAATTTCTAACTCGTTTCCATCTTTTCAGTCTTCTTCCACCCTACTCTCTAACACAATCTTTGATCTGGTGACACTGGACTCCTGACTTGTCCATGAACAGGTTACTCTATTTCTTAGCTCAGGCATTCTCTCTGACTGTGCCCCCATGCCTAGGATGTGCGCCCTCCTCCTTTCTGAGTACTGTCTTCCATTTCCTTCATGTTCCCACTAAAATCCCTCCTTGTCCTTCAGAAAGCCTTTCCTCATTCCTCTTAATCCTGGTGCCTGCCTTTGGTGAATTGTTTCCAATTTGTTCTATATCTAGTTTGTTTGCACTTATTTCTTTGTTGTCTCCTCCATTTGATTATTAGCTCTTTGAAGGTAAGGACTGTCTTTTACTTCTTTTTGTATCCCCAGCACTTAGCAAAGTGCCTGACACATGGTAGGTATTTAATGAATGTTTACAAAAAAAAAAAAAAGAATGTTTACTAATTGATTGATTTGTACTCTGCTGTGATTCTAAGTGCAAGGTGCTGGGGATACACAGACAAAAGTGGCATAGTCCCTGCCTTCAAGAAGCATATATTATGTTGGGGGAACATATCATGTGAAAAAGTAGGTAAATACAAAATATTAGGAAATGATTTTTTTTTTTTTGGTGAGGCAATTGGGATTAAGTGACTTGCCCAGGGTCACACAGCTACTACATGTCAAATGTCTGAGGTCAAATTTGAACTCAGGTCCTCCTGAATCCAGGACTAATGCTCTATCTACTGTGCCACCTAGCTGCCCTGGAAATGATTTATTTTTAAAAATATTATTTAACATTATTATTTTTTGTTTTGTTTTGTTTTGTTTTTGCGGGGCAATGGGGGTTAAGTGACTTGCCCAGGGTCACACAGCTAGTAAATGTCAAGTGTCTGAGGCCTGATTTGAACTCAGGTACTCCTGAATCCAGGGCCGGTACTTTATCCACTGCGCCACCTAGCTGCCCCCAACATTATTTTTTTAAAAATTCTTTTGGCTTTCCCTTTGCAATTAAAAAAATTTTTTTATTTTATTTTATTTTTGTGGGGCAATGAGGTTTCAGTGACTTGCCCAGGGTTACATAGCTATTAAGCGTCAAGTGTTTGAAGCTGGATTTGAACTCAGGTCCTCCTGAATCCAGGCCCAGTGCTTTATCCACTGCACCACCTACCTGCCCCCTAACATTCTTTAAAAACAAAAACAAAAACTTTTGAGTTCTGACTTATCTTTCTCCCTCCCAACACTCCCTCACCCATTGAGAAGACAAGAAATGTCATATCAATTACAAATGTAAAGTCATGCAAACTATATTTCCATAATAACCATGTTGCAAGAAAGAAAAAGCAAGACAAATAAAGAAAGTGGAAAAAAATTATGCTTCAATCTGCATTTATTCTCTCTCAGTACTTTCTCTGGAGATGGATAGCATTTTCTGTCTTTGGAATTGTCTTGGATTGTTGTATTGATCAAAATAGCTAAGTCATACACAGTAGGTTGATGTCACTGTGTACAATGTTCTCCTGGTTCTGCTCATTTCACTTTGAATCAGTTCATGTCAGTCTTCCTCAATTTTTCTGAAACCACCTCTCTCACCATTTCTTTTTTTTTTTTTTTAGTGAGGCAATTGGGGTTAAGTGACTTGCCCAGGGTCACACAGCTAGTAAGTGTCAAGTGTCTGAGGCTGAATTTGAACTCAGGTCCTCCTGAATCCAGGGCTGGTGCTCTATCCACTGCGCCACCTAGCTGCCCCTCTCACCATTTCTTATAACAGAGTAGTACTACATCACAATCATATATCACAACCTCTTCAACCATTCTCCAGTTAATGAGCATCCTCTCAATGTCCAATTCTTTGCCACCACAAAAAGAGTTGCTATAAATATTTTTGTGCAAATAGGTCCTTTTCCTTTTTCTTTGATGTCTTTGAGATACAGACCTAATAATGATATTTCTGGGTCAAAGTGTGACTCTTAATAGCTTTGATTTCTTCTTCTGAAAATTGCCTATTCATATCCTTTGACCATTTATCAATTGAGGAATGGATCTTAATTTTAAAAAATTGACTCAGTTTTCTATATATTTGAAAAATGGGGCCTTGATCAAAAAAACTTGCTATAAATTCACTGCCCCCCCCCTCCAGTTTCCTGCTTTCCATTTAATTTTCACTATATTGGTTTTGTTTTTGTAAAAACTTCATATATTCAAAATTATCCATTTTATTTCTTGTGATCTCTGTTTGGTCATAAATTCTTCCCTTTTCTACAGGACAGGTAACATTTTCCATGCTCCCCTAATCTGCCTATGGTATTACCCTTAATATAGAAACCATGTACCTGTTTTTTATGGCGTGAGATGTTGGTCTATGCTTCCCAAAACATTTTGTCTAGTAGTGACTTCTTGCCCAAACATCTTGGATCTTTGGTTTTATCAAATATTAGATTACTATGGTCATTTATTCCTATGTATTGTATATTTAATCTATTCCACTGATTCACTACTCTATTTCTTACCCAGTACCATCTTGTTTTGATAATTACCACTTTGTAATATAGTTTCAAATATGGTACTGCTAGGCTACCTTCATTCACATTTTTATTGATTCTTTTGTATTCTTGACCTTTTGTTCTTTTCATATGAGCTTGCAGAGCCTTCCAGAGATTGTGAGGGACAGAAGATCTTGGGATTGTGGAGAGTTGGATACAACTGAATGACTGAACAACAAAGTATAGGATGCATTAGAAGGGGAAAAAATATTGGAAGGAAAGACACTGACAAATTAGGAGGCTATTGCTCTAACCCAGGAGAGAAGTGATGAGGTCTTGGTCTAGGTTAGAAGATACATTATTTGAGAAAACAGAAAATGGAGCAGATGTGAGAGGTATTATAAAGGTAGGACCAACAAGTTTTGACAACTGAGTTATAGCAGTTAGAATCGATGATGACTCCAAGGTTACAAATCCAATTCCTGGAAGACTGATGGTACTCTCAACATAAGTCTTGAGGAGGGATGGGCTTTGGGGAGAATACAATGGGCTCTATTTTGAATATTTTGAGTTTGAGATAACTGTGAAGATGTCAATCAGGTAGTTAGTAATAGAGAAATGCTATGCAGGAGAAATTAGTGCTAGATATGTAGATCTTGGGAGTTATCTACATAGAGATGATATTGAACTCATGTATTCTGATGAGCTCACCATGGGAGAAATTTTACATAGAGTGAAGTGAGCCTAGAGCTAGGATGCCCACATTTAGAGGGTGGGAATGAGAGGAGGATGAGCCAACAAAGAAATTAAGAAGGAGTAGCTGGACCAAGGGGAAGGGGAACCAAGGGCAAGCAATTGAAAGTCAAAAGAGAAGGGGATTGTTGATAGTTTAAAAAATTGCGGGGCAGCTAGGTGATGCAGTGGATAAAGCATCTGCCCTGGATTCAGGAGGACCTGAGTTCAAATCTGGCCTTAGATACTTGACTCTAGCTGTGTGACTCTGGGCAAGTCACTTAACCCTCATTGCCCTGACCAAAAATAAATAAATAAATAAAATTTAAAAATTAAAAAAAAATTACAGAGGTAAAGATAAATGGTCAACGAGGTGGTACAGTGGATAGAGTGGTGGGCCTGGAGTCAGGAGGTCCTGAATTAAAATCTGATCTCAGTTACTTACCAGCTATGTGACCCTGGGCAAGTTATTTAACCCTGTTTGCCGCAGTTACCTCACCTGTCAAATGAGCCAGAGAAGGAAATGGCAAATCACTCCAATTTCTTTGCTAAGAAAACCCTGAATGGGATCATGAGAAGTCAAATATGACTGAAAATGACTGAACAAAAACAACACAAAAAGAATGAGGTCTGAGAAAAAGGTCCCTGGATTTATCAGGGAAGAAACCATTAGTAATCCTAAAAAGAGCAATTTTAGTTGAGTGTTTGGGTTGGAAACAGATTGCAAAGGATGCAGAAATGACTGAGGCAGGGGCAGCTAGGTGGCATAGTGGATAAAGAACTGACCCTGGATTCAGGAGGACCTGAGTTCAAATCTGGCCTCAGACACTTGGCATAGGGAAAGTCTATTTCTTCTTTACAGACTGGAGTAGAGACTTCTATTTTAGCCTTTTGCTTGTGAATGGTGGAAATAGCTATCCTATACCTGATTTAAAAAAAAACACACAATAGGCCACTGTATTCTAATGCTTCTAGATCTTTTTTAACTTGTATAATAGGAACTGTATATATCATGTTCTGCATTCACTCTTACATATAGGTTAGGTGCATTTTTTTTCCCTTAAAAGGCAAGAAAGTTGTCCTCAAGCCTTGACTGAGGCAGAGGACTAAGGCTCAAACAGCCCTTCACGGTTGACACAGTTTCCTGGTGGTCTCTGATTGAATAATGTGGTCTCCTAGTCACTTAAGGGTATAAAAGACTTGTCCACATGGATTTGGAGCCCTTTGGATGGGACTTACTCCTAGTCACCAAACTCACCGCATCCTGCCCTGCTGACTAACCCAATATACCTGAACTAAATTTGGTATTCATGTTGAGTATCCTTTCTGTGTTACTACAACTAAGCAAGCTTCCTTTTGTTAACTGTTGAATGATTACATTTCTTTCCAGTATTGGATTCTAAACTGCCAGGAGATTTGCTAGAGTGAAGCCCCAGCTGTGTGTGTGTTTTTTTTTTAAACTTTTACCACTTAGTTTTGATGATAATAATGCAATTTGAATGCAAATCTGGTACTGCTAAGCTCCTCTATTGTGTTTGTTTGTTTTTGTAATATCCTTTGAGATACTTGACCTTTAGTTATTCTAGATAAATTTTGTTTTGCATTTGTCTGTTTCAAGAAAGAAATCCTTTGGTAATTTTATTGGTATGCAATTCAATTTTCAAATTAATTTTGGTAGTATTGTCATTTTCATTATGTCATTATAGCCCAATTATAAATCTCTTCAATTATTTCTCTTCCTTTATTTATGTAATAAGTATTGATAATTTATCTTTCTTTTTTGGGGGGTGGAGTGGAGAGTCAATCAGAGTTAAGTGACTTGCTCAAGGTCACACAGCTAGTAAGTGTCAAGTATCTGGGACTGGATTTGAACTCAGGTCCTCCTGACTCCAGGTCCCATGCTCTATCTACTGTGTCCTCTAGCTACACTTTCTCTCTTTTTTTTTTTTCTGAAAATTACCTATTCATACCACTTGATCACTAGATATTGGGGAATGGTAATTACTCTTCTATTTGTTTCACTTACCTATGTCTTGGATATTAGATCTTTATCAGAGTTTTGCTATATGATTTCCCCCAGTTAATTGCTTTCCTTCTAATTTTGTGCAAAAAAGTTTTAATTTTATGTAGTTTAAATTATCTATTTTATCTTTTATGATCATCTCTATCTCTTGTTTGGTCAAAAAATCTTCCATTCACAGTTGTGAAAGCCATTTCCTTTCCTTCTCCTCTATTTATTTATTTATTGGTTTTTTTGGTTTTTTTTTGGGGGGGAGGCAATTGGGGTTAAGTGACTTGCCTAGGGTCACACAGCTAGTAATTGTTAAGTGTCTGAGGCTGGATTTGAACTTAGGTCCTCCTGAATCCAGGGCCAGTGCTCTATCCACTGCACCACCTAGCTGCCCCCCTTCTCCTCTATTTAAAAAAAAAAAGACCTTTTTTTTTTAATCAAGTTCATATAACCCATCTCCCATCTGAATACATGGTTGTGTCGTATGGTGAGATCTTAGACTAAACCCAATATTCTCTAAACTACTTTCCAATTTTTCTAATATGGGTCTTCCTGACTTCAGGTCTAGCACTCTATCCACTGCACCACTGAGCTGCCAAAGAGTATTTTATAGGTACATTCATATATTCTCTACATATGTAAGTGATATTTTATATTTTCTATGTTATATATGATATGTATTATTTCTGATGTTCTATACAACCCTGAGTGCCATTTGGAGGTGGTCATCATTGTTTATAAAGGTTGATAAATCATTTAAAATAAAGAAAGGTAAATAATCTCTCCTCCCCACTTACAGGAAAGGGTTTCAGGCTCCCAAGAAAGAACTCAAGGTAGAGGAAAGGTAGTAGTCTGTGGCAAGTAGTGAGAACCAGATTGTTAAATTTCCATTGTGAGTCCTGACACCTTGGAAATCAGCAAATGCTATAAATCAAGGTTTGCTTCATTGTTTTGTTGATCATCTAGACTTCAGAAAATGATGAAGAAAATGTTAATAATGTAGATAAAACTTAAAAGTATGACTTGTATACATTTTTTCTCCACAAAGCTATATTTACCTGCTAGGTGGCACAGAGGATAGAGTGCTGGAGCTGGAATCAGGGAGATTTATCTTCTCGCATTCAAATCTAGCCTCAGACACTTATTGCTGTGTGACCCTGGGCAAGTCATATAACCCTGTTTGCCTCAGTCTTCTCATCTACAAGATGAGCTGCAGAAAGAAATGGCAGAGCCCTCCAGCATCTTTGCCAAGAAAACCCCAAATGGGGTCATGAAGAGTCTGACACAACTGATAAAGACTGAATGAGAAAATATTTACCAGCACACCCCTAATAGATAGAGGATTATCACCTTGGGATCTGTAGTAGGAACTGAAAGACAGAGGGGTGGGGTAGGATTTCAGCAGTACAACTCCTGGATCCTTTGTGGCATTTTCCTCTGTGGGGACTTCTACCCTCAGCTCTGTGCAGTTTCTCAATGTTTCTTTCTTTCTCACTCCATGTTTAGGCTGTCCTTCCCCTAGGAGCTGGGTTCCTGTTTTCCTATGTCTCCTGGCTTCAGTTTTTTTTTTTACTTTGCCTCAAGGCAATGTTCATCCTATGTAGCTGGTCTTCTTGGATTCACTTGATGCACTCATTTGGATGAATCATAAAGCATTCAGGGTGTAACTGGACCTTGTTCACACATTAAGTCCTCATCATGTATGACTATTTATGAATACATCAGCTGAGGTGGGCAAGGCCCTCTTCATTATAATTGTTTACCATTTTGAAGAATTGTCCACTTATACTTGTTCTTTTAGCCCTTTTTTAAAAACCTGAAAATAGTGTTATATTTTGTCAAAAGCTTTTAAAAAATCATCAGTATAACCATGTGATTTTTTTTACTGCTTTTTGGGCAATAATATGTTATTACTAATATGATATATCATTTTATAGATTTTATAACAGATTTTAATGGATTTTGAAAATATTTCTGCTGCCATGGAGAGATGTTATCTGGATATAGTATAAAAGAAGTATGGCATTTTCTCAGGTCATAATTTTTTTATTTTGGTGAGGCAATTGGGGTTAAGTGACTTGCCCAGGGTCACACAGCTAGTAAATGTCAAGTGTCTGATGCCGGATTTGAACTCAGATCCTCCTGAATCCAGGGCCAGTGCTTTATCCACTGCGCCACCTAGCTGCCCGACAGGTCATAATTTTTGAATGGAGTATCTTATACTCATGGAAGAGCTGGAAAGCATCCTGGAGGTTATGAAGTCCAATCTTTGAGTTTCCTGCTCCTTGCTAAGGCAAAAAGGACTACTATGAATATTTTTGTACATATGAGTCCTCTCCTTCTTTCTTTTAATTTCTTAGGGTATAAGTAATAGTGTTGGGTCAAATACTATACATAGTTTAGTGACTTTTACAGAATGATTCCAAATTGCTTTTCATCTGTTTCATAGATAAAAAAAAAAATGAGGCTCAGGGAAATCAAGCATTTTCTCCATGCTCACCCAGCAAGGACAGAGTAAGGATTTGAACTCAGGTCCAGTGATCTTTCCATTATACCATAGTGCTTTGGGGTTAGTAGCATCCTATAATAAGCATTTGAGTTCTTTGCATCCCTACTCCACTTCTCTCTTTCAGTACTGACCCAATGTTCTGTGTGCACCAGAAACTTTGAAAGGTCTGATGGAAACAACCTGGAAATGTTACCTTACTGTTCCCAAAGGTGGCAATTTCTCTTCAGGCTGCAGAAGGGAAAAATCTGATGCATTCAGCTAAAAACTTTATTTGCTATGGGAATTTGCCTTGGCTAATGCAACTTTTAAGACCTGTTGGTTCACTCAGAGGTCAAGGAACATTTATGTAAGGCGTCCTCAATAACATTTCCTCAACTTGGCAAGGGGAGAATGACCTGGTGCCAGTTTTTTCCTCTTTTGAGTATTAAAGTTTTGCTAGGATATATTTTACTTCCCACCAACCAGTGAAATTGTTTTCAAAATATAAAGATAACATCATGTAAAGGTAAAGAAACATGCATTTTAATTTTATTCCTTTTTACATCATATGTTTCTACCCCCTTCCCCCACCACCCCAAGCTGTTAAAAGTACCATTTTCTAGAGTACTTGAGATAAATAAAGGTAATCTAGCATTAAGCTGTGATACACCAAGTATTTTTGAGACTGTGGGTTGGAGTCAGTTTGTGGAAGGTGTTTAATGGTGGCTCAAAAAGTTGGCCATAAGCTCCTTGAGAGTAGGGATTATTCCAGTCATTGTATTTGAATTCCCAGCACAGTGCCTAGCACAGAGTCATTGTTTAATACATTATTGTTACTTAATTGGTTTGTACTTTGTGGGAAATAGGGAGATTTTGAGAGCTCCTGGGCAATGTTTAGGCATTATTAGGCAAGATTATTGATTTATTGGAAAAGTTATTATAATAACAAGTATGAAATGGACAAGAGGATGAAAGAGAATGAAGGCAGAAAAGTTGTATGTATGTTTATACATCTATCTATATCATCTATAGCTATCTATATAGACACCTATATATTTATATGCATGCACATTTTCTATGTGTGTCTACACATATAAAATTTATATTTATAAATTACATGTGTATAGATATATCTACATATATATTCATAGTGCTTAATTCAGAACTTGACCCATAGTAAGGTACATAATGTTTGTTGTGTTTAATAGTTTGAATTGCTAAATATGCATGGAGAACGCCATCTAGTGGCATGGTGTATCTAGACAACTTCGCACCTTAATTCGAAGAATGCCTCATTCAACTTTTTGCAGGAACTAAATAACTTACTTTGCGGATGACTCCTGAGCTAGATGTTGTTAAGCACTGTGCAGAAAACTGTAGTTGGGTGTCCCATTGATTTGGTATCTTAGAGGTAGAGAGTAATTGAAATGTGGATGATGAGATTCTGAAGCAAGGAAACAATCTAGAAGTGATCTTGAGTCAATGAACAGATTCATTTGTGTGACTTGCAATATTTGTGATAGATAATTCTTACATAGCAGAGAGCCAGTTTCTGCTAAAATAGAATGTTAGAACTGGAAGAGACTATCCTTTAGAAGAGGAAATTAAAGCCTTTAACTGACTAATTAAGATGTGTGTGTATGTGTATCTGTTGTTTAAACATATACATGCAGCTTATGGATAGCATGTATAGACACAGTGCGAGGTCTGACCTACCTTTGTTAGAGGTTGATTAGAACAGAACCTTCACTGACAGTACGCTAGCTGGGAGAGTAGGTAAGATCCAGGAGTAACAAAGCTGGGCTATCTCTCCTTCAGTCTCCAAGGTGGTAATTGGGCTAGAATTATATCAATCAATATGCCACCCTTCAAAATTTTTTTGTCTAGGGGTACAATAGGTTAAGAACAAAAGTCTCTTTCCTTAAGGGAGAGGGTAGCATTTAACTTACAATCACCAGTTCAGCCCCTCCCCACCAAGTGTTAGTTACACAAAGACTATCACAAATAATGAATATGTAATGAGTAAACCCATTTATCCAAGGGTAATGGCAAAGAGAAAATAGAGAAATTCTACAGATCAAAAATATGCCCCCAAATGTACAGGAATAAATGACCTTTTCCCCTGAGAGTAGGATAGATCTCCATTTAAATCGAGTGAAAGGATGATCTCACCTAAGGAAGGTTCTTTCTCAGCAAACTCTAGAACTGCAAGTCTTGAGAACTTGGAATATGATAGGACTACCTTTCATACATGTCTGTGGTGCAGAGAGCTCCAAAGGAACATTCAAAATCTTTCTATCTCTGTTACCTCTCAGGAGGTCCTCTGTCCACATGTCTTTCTGAAGAGTGTCTGCCATTCACTAAAATAAGTCCCTTTTGCAGGTAAGTGGGTCAAGCTCAGCAATCTCTAGACTGATCAGGAGTCACATTCTACTCCACATGATGCAGATAGAAAGGACAGAAATAATCATTTATTAAGCACCTACTATGTGCCAGACACTGTGCTAAGTGCTTTATGAATATTATCTTATTTGATCCTCACAACAACTCTGGGAGATAGGTGCTATTATCTCCCTTTTACAGATGAGATAACTGAGGCAAATAGAGGTTAAATAACTTGCCCCATGTCACAAGAGCTATTATAAAGGGCAGCTAGGTGGCACGGTGGATAGAGCACTGGCCCTGAAGTTGGGAGGACCTGAGTTCAAATATCACCTCAGACACATATTAGCTGTGTGACCCTGGGCAAGTCACTTAACCCTGATTGCCTCAAACATCCAGGACCATCTCCAGTCGTCCTGCTATGTATCTTGCCATTGAACTCAGATGGCTCTGGAGGAGTGAGGCTGGTGACTGCACAGTCCTGTCTCACTTAAATCCAATTCAGTGCAAGTCATGACATCACCTCCTGAAGTCATGTTCCTCTTCAAGAAAGAACAACCAACGACCACCACAAACAACAACAACAATACGTATCTGAAGTCAGGTTTGAACTCAGGTCTTCCTGACTCTAGTCTCAGTGCCCAATCCACTGCATCTCCTAGCTTTAATTCTTTCCTTACCACATTTGGGTGGGAGTGAGTGTTGCAAAGGAATATATTTAAAAACCCAAATATTCTCCTTACAAGAGTCAGGGTTTAATGTCATTGGCTTTTAATTGCACTTTATGAAAAATTATGAGAAGTGCAGTGTGAGCAATATCTTCTCTTCCCCCAAGTATTTGAATTGTCCTTGGGATTTTTTAATTGGCTTGAGAATTAATACTCAAGCAATTGCCATTGTTTCCTGGGTACCTGGGTACAAAAGAGCTAGGGCACAAGGTTTAGGAGCTTCTCCCATAAGCCTTTGACCTCAGACTAGCAGGATGACCCTGGAGAGCTGTGCTCAGCTGAATTAGTTAAAATCCTGAATGAACATTCCTTCTCTGCTTTAAATGTAAACCCCTTGTTATGTCTATGCAAACCTCTGTCTCTTGTTAACTATTACATGAACAAATGTTCTATCTCATTCCGGTTTTGGAACTAGCTCACCAGGAGAATGACCTGTGTATGGCTCAGCCCACAATAGGGGACAAAGCAAGAAAAGAAAGAAGTTAATTAAAGATGGAGCTGAAAAAGAGGTGATCAAAAAGTTTTAACGGGCTAGATACCAAAAAAAAAAAAAGGTTAATTGGGAAGATTTCTGGATATAATTTTAATAAAGCCTTCTTACAGAGGTCAGAGATAACCACTTAAATAAGGCCCCAATGCCCGTGACTTGTACACACTAATCCTCGGGTTTTTACTGAACCATTATATAGTGCTTAGGTTCAGCTCTGGGGGTGCCTGACTTCTCAGCAGGGGAAGGAAGGAAGCTTGCCATTCTCACACTCACTGACTCATTTACCCCCACCCTATTTACTGCAGGAAAGGCTGCTAAGTTTGACTCTAGTTTCAGTTTTTCCCCAAAGGGAGAAATAAAAAAAGGTACTCAATACACAACTTGGACAGGGTATATAGGGCAGGTCATTTATTTCCACAGAGAAAGTAACGATGAGTGAATATTAAAAGAGTCATTTAAACTGGATTCAGCATCCTAACTTATTGCTACATTACAATCCATTGGGAGGTTAAGATTTTAAGCCTTATAAGAACATACAATAGTTGTAAAACACAGCTAGGTACTTGGCCCTGGCTAAGCCAACAGCTAAGCCCGATTTCTGTCTCTGTCTCTGTCTCTGTCTCTGTCTCTGTCTCTGTCTCTGTCTCTCTTTCCTTTTCTTTCTCTTAGGCTCTAGTTTTTTCAAATTTGATTTTACCATGCACAGTTGATAATAATCAGAAGTCCCATTTTTGTCTGGCCAAATTTACAATTATAAACCTTGGTTACCAAGTTCCATCCATACTGGACATTCCTTGTTTGAAGTGACAGGATTTTTCCTTTTCCCAAGCTTTTAACAACTTTTTGCATAATGGGGAATCATCTATTCCAACTCCATATCGGCCCTAGCACCCCCTTGGGTAACTTAATGTTGGGTAAGGACTCATACTCATCAATTGCCCTTTTCCACATGCACTTTTTCTTTTCTTCATGCACAAATGAGAAAGAATGAGTTAGGGTTTGGGACTTATTTCTCTTTATCCTACCTACATTTGGGGGAGTTAAATTCTCCAACCCCTTCATGGCTAAGTGCCAGAGGAGTCCACTTCAACTCATAATCAGGCAAAGGCCCGAGTGGTGGTTGAGGGGTTGGAGTAGGCTTGTTCTCAGTGATAGTTATGGGTGAAGGGCCCTCAAAAAGTCTCCTGGCTTGGCTTGTCAGATCATTAAAAGGAAATTTCTATGTTCAGGCCTTCACCCTGATTAAAGAGGAAAGACTCAGGAAAAGAAAGTTTAAAAGTTTGTTAATACACCAAGGCAGCATGCAATGGTGGGCCAGCCACTAGGCTCACCTGATCTTTTTTATAGTGATCTCCCTCCTGGCTGTCATTCCACAAGGTTGCTTTTTGGACAAACAAAACTATAATCAACTGCTCCAGTGAACATGGTAGACACTGCCTTGCTGTTCTTCTTGGGCCTCATGACTTTCTGAAACTCACAAGGTCACTCAAACTTATCTGTCTTAAGGTTGCCATTTAGTCACTCAGCTGAAGAAGGAGACATCAACCGAAATAATAATAACAATAATAACAATAATAATAATAATAATAATAATAGAGGTCATCCCTTCCCAAGCACAGGTTTGTCTAGGTCAAACATGTGCTCTCTAGGGCCAAGAAAGGGATAAAGCAGCCACCATCCCTCCTACCTGACTCTCCAGGTGCAATCCAGAATAGTTTTCCCACTTAAAAGCCAGAAGTGAAAAGAATGGTGGAGAGGCAGATGGCTCCTTTTGTCTATCCACTAAATTTTGGTTTGGCAGCCAATCATGGGACTCTGAAGCTGACCTCCGGAAGTTCCCTTTTGGTGAACTAGGATGGTTATTCTGCCTGCTCTTATTGGTGGGTGGAGATGGGGGGCGGGGAGCTGGGCTAGATGAATTCTAAGGTCCCATCTACCTCTTCCTTCAGGTTTCAGCTCTGATGTTATCTCTTCTATGAAGTCTTTCCCAATCTCTCATGATTATTGCTTTCTTCTCCCTCAATGCTCCACCCCCATTTTAGTGGAGAACCTTGACTCATATTTCACTGAAAAAAAAAATGAAGTCATTCACCAAGAGCTCTCTCTTTTCTCCTTCTCATTTCATATCAATGAGATGCCTTCTCCCACTTTTTTCCTTTACCCCTGTGTCACATGGAAAGGTGGTCCCCTTCTCCTTGCCAAAGCCAAATCCTCTACATGCACAAATAATCCACATTCCATCCTGTTTGTTTCAGCAGATATCATACTTAGTCCCTCAATTATCTTCCATCTCTCTTGTGTGAGAGAGAATACATACTAAGTTGTTGTTGTTTGTCTTTCATTCTTGAAGATGTCATGACTTGCACTGAATTGGATTTAAGTGAGGGAGGTGCAAGGTCACCAACCTCACTCTCTCCTCTAGAGCCATCTGGGTCCAGTGGTCAGATATACATCAGGATGACTGGAGATGGCCCTGGATGTTTAAGGCAACTGGGATTAAGTGACTTGCCCAGGTTCATACAGCTAGCAAGTGTCTGAGACCAAATTTAAACTCAAGTTCTCCTCACTTCAGGGCTGATGCTCCATCCACTGAACCACCTAGCTGTCTCTGGCTTCAATTTTTTTATGTCAAATATAGGGCAAGGCTCTCAGCGAAGAGAGTGGGGAGATAGGGAGCCATGGGAGGTTTAAGGACAGTTGAAAAGGTTTGGAAGAGCCATCATGGAGACTGAGATAGTGAGTTGATGAGAGAGGTATACTAGGATTGCCTGACCTTTGTTTCCTAGCCAGCCCTATTACCTCTAGGATAAAATATAAACTCCTCTGTTTAACTTTCCGAATTCAATTCGACCTGCCTTTCTGGTCTTATCGGACTTCACCCTCCTTCCTGCACCCACCCCTGCAGCCCAACTGGCCACCTCTCTATCCCTCACTCATAACACATCCATCTCCACACACTGATTGTGCCACATACTTAAAGTACATTTCTTCCTTATCTCTGCCTCTGAGTTTCTCACTGCCTTCCTCCTAAACTACCACGTAGTGGTTTATACTTTGTATAAATTTGTATTCATTTTATATTTACTTCGTATATGTTTTATATGTTGTCTTTTTTTTTTTTTTGCTGGGCAATGGGGGTTAAGTGACTTGCCCAGGGTCACACAGCTAGTAAGTGTCAAGTGCCTGAGGCTGAATTTGAACTCAGGTACTCCTGAATCCAGGGCTGGTGCTTTATCCACTGTGCCACCTAGCCACCCCCTGTTGTCTTTTTTTTTTTTTTTAACAAAATGTAAGCTCACTGAGAGTAGTGAATGTTGCATCCTATTTGTATCAGCAGATACTTAGATGGTACATGCTTAATAAATACTTTTGTACAAAACCTTTTTTATTTAATGTAATTGATGTCATCCATTTTACAATTAACTTTGCTATCTCTTGTTTATTCATAAATTATTCACCTGTCCTTAAGTCTGATAAGTAGTATATCCCATGTTTTGATAATTTTCTTGTAACCTCTATCTTTATAGCTAGGTCAGATATCCATTTTGACCTTATCCTGGTAAATGCTGCAAGATATTGGTCTATGGCCAGTTTCTGCCATACTGCTTTCCAGTTTCCCCAATAATTTTTTTTTTTTTACCAAATACTGAATTCTTATCCCCAAATCTTAAATCCTTACACTTGCCAAATTCAAGGTTACTATATGTACTTGATGCTGTAAATTGTATGTCTACTCTGTTCCATTGATCTACCTTTCTATTTCTTAGCCAGTACCAATAATTGCTGCCTTAGAAGATAGTTTACAATCTGGTACTGCTTAAACTGCCTTCCTTTACATTTGTTTCATTAGTTCCCTTGATATTCTTGATCTTTTGTTCTTTTAAATAAATTTTGTTATTTTTTTCTAATTCAGTAAAATATATATTTTTAATTGGGATGCTTTTGAATATATAAATTTGTTTAGGTAAAATTGTCATTCCTAAAAATATTGGCCCTGCCACAAACAATTAATATTTCTCCAATTATTTAAATCTGATTTTATTCATATAAAAGGTTTTTTAAAAATAATTTTTGTTTACATAATTCCTGGACTTATTTTGGCAGGTATAGTCCAAGATATTTTGTACTGTCTAGAGTTTTGTTTTGTTTTTGTTTTTTTGTGGTGAGGCAATGGGGGTTAAGTGACTTGCCCAGGGTCACACAGCTAGTAAGTGTCAAGTGTCTGAGGCCGGATTTGAACTCAGGTACTCCTGAATCCAGGGCCGGTGCTTTACCACTGCACCATCTAGCTGCCCCTAGAGTTATTTTAAATGGGGTATCTTTTACTATCTCTTCTTGCAGGGTTTTGTTTGTGATATATAGGAATGCTAATGATTTATGTAGATTTACTTTATAACCTACTACTTTACTAAAATTATTGTTTCAAATAACTTTTTTAGTTGAGTCTTTGGGATTTTCCAAGTATATCATTATATCATCTGCATGAGGAGATCATTTAATTACCTCATTCCCTATTCTGATCCCTTCTATTTCTTTTTCTTCTCTTATTCCTATTGCTAGGATTTCCAATACAGTATTGAATAATATTGGTGACAGTGGGCATCCTTGTTTCACATCTGATCTTACTGGGAAGGCTTCTAGATTATCCCCAATATAAATGCTTGTTGATATTTTAGACAAATCCTTTTTATCAATTTAAGGAAAAATCCATTTATACCCAATACTTTCAAGTGCTGTTTTTTAAAAATAGAAATGAATATTTGTACTTTATCAAAATTAAGGAAAAAGAAAAAAATATTATATTTCTAAAATGTTTATGGCAGCTCTCTTTGTGGTGGCAAAGAACTGGAAATAGCAGGGACGCCCATCAACAGGGGAATGACTGAACAAGTTGTGGTTTGTTATTGTGATGGAATACTACTGTGCTATAAGAAATGATGAGTTGAGTGATCTTAGAAAAGCATGGAAAGACTTGCATGAAATACCGAAGAGCAAAATGAGCAGAACCAAGAGAACATTGTATATGATAATAGTAATATTGGGTTTTTTTTTTTCAGGCTAAACATTTTTATTTATATTTTTCTGCTCCAATCTCTATCCCTCCTTCTCTCCCTCCCCCTCCCTTCCCAAGGTGACAAACAATCCAATATGGGTTATACATATATGATCATGAAGACTATCATCAGTAATATTGGGTTTTTTTTTGTTTTTGTTTTTGTTTTTGTTTTGTTTTGTTTCAGTGAGGCAATTGGGGTTAAGTGACTTGCCCAGGGTCACACAGCTAGTAAGTGTTAAGTGTCTGAGACCAAATTTGAACTCAGGTACTCCTGACTCCAGGGCCAGTGCTCTTTCCACTGCACCACCTAGGTGCCCCAGTAATATTGTTTTAAGAACAATTTTGAGCAAATAAGTAATTTTGACTATTGCAAATATCCAAATTAACTATAAAGGACATATGAAGTGTGAGAAAATAATGGGATTTGGCAGATACTCAAAGGCTCACCTGGAGATTAATCTAAACTGATTGAATTAAGTGAGAGTGATTGACTTTGTTGATTAGCCTACTTCAAATTAACTAGATTGTAATCACACCTGGCTAGCACTTAAGAAGGTATTGTTTGGGGCAGCTAGGTGGCACAGTGGATAGAGCACTGGCCCTGGAGTCAGGAGTACCTGAGTTCAAATCCGGCCTCAGACACTTAACACTTACTAGCTGTGTGACCCTGGGCAAGTCACTTAACCCCAATTGCCTCACTAAGACAACAACAACAACAACAAAAAATAAATGCTTAACGCCCAAAGACTGGTGCTAAAGCTTCTAATTTAAGGGGACTACACATTTAGATTTTTAAACATCACAGAAGAAAGACACTATCTGCAACCAGAGTAAGAACTGATAAGTAGAAGTATGTATAGAATGATTTTACATACATATATACACACATATACATGTATACACACACACACACACACACACACATATATATACAGCCCCATCCATCCATATATACATCCATATACATAAAAATATGCACACACACACACAGGGTGGGCCAAAAGTCATGATTTTTAAAAACTTTTTGAAAAGATTTTTTTCTTAATTTTTTGCTATTTATAAGATTTGATTTTCCACACAATATACATTCATTTCCTGTGTATACCATATTTTATGCTATGATATTGTGAATTAAAAACAAAAAATAAAGGTGTTATTAAATATTGAAACCCCTTCATGACTTTTGGTCCACTGTGTGTGTGTGTGTGTGTGTGTGTATACACTTATTTGTTGTTTTTTTTTATTCTGAATAGAATTTTATTTTCCAAAATATATTTTTAAAAAACTCTGTGTTCCAACTTCTCTTCCCCCCTCATTCCTCCCCCCCCCAAGAACTCAATCAATTCAAAATAAGTTATGAGTAGTCATGGAAAAATTCCCATATTAGCTAGTTGTGAGAGAAAACAGTCAAAAAACCCAAAACTTCAGATTAAGGAATTGTCAAAGAGGAAATGAAAAAAAAATTTTTTAAATGTGTTTCCATCTGTTTTCAGATACTATCAGTTCTTTCTCTGCAGATGGGCTGCAATCTTCATACGGGTCCCTCAGGGTTACATTGGATCATTGCCTTGCTGAAAACAACCACATGCTTCCCAGCAGATCATCCCCCACTATTGCTGTTATTTTGTATACAGTACATTTCACTCTGCTTCAGCTCATGTAGGTCTCTCCAGGTTTTCCCAATAGCATCCTATTCATCACAACTTCTATATAGTACCTTAAGCTTGACAGAGAATCTTTTTCACAAAAGCCCAGCAAAGTAGGTACCATACATTTTGCCATTATAATCAATCATCATAACTATTTCCCTCCATCCCACTACCTTCCCATGACATTTACTCTATCTTCTTTTTACCTATTCCTCCTCAGAGGTGCCTTACTTCTGACTATCCTCTCCCTCGCTCTGTACTCCCTTTTTTCACCCTTCCTTCCTTGTCCTCTTCCCCTCATATTTTCCTGCAGAGTTAATAAGATTGCTCCTCCCAATTGGGTATGAAAGCTATTCCCTTCATGTGCCCACTCCAATGAGATCAGGGTCCCTGAGCTAATTCTGTGATCTAAATTTTTCTTCCTCCCTCTCTCCTCAACCCTCCCTATGAGATCAAGCAATTCAATGTCATACTGGTGCAGTAATGCAGAACATCTTCATCTTCCTTGAAAGTGTTTTGCTTTTTTCTGCTCTCTCCCCCAAACTGCCCTTTTCTCCTTCCTTTCTCCCCTGACCCCTTTTCTCCCTCTCCCCCCCCCAAGGCAAAAGTATATTACTATATCTACTTGAGTATGTATGTTAGTCCTTCTTTGAGCCAATTCTGATGATATTAAGGTTCACTCACTCCCCAACTCCTTCCCCCTCTTCTACTCTCCTCCATAAGCTTTCTTCTTGTTTCCTTCATGTGAAATACCTCTCCCCAGACCATCTCTCCCCTTCTCCCTCCCCCAGTTTATTCCTCCTACACCTCAACCCTATTTTAATGATGTCATCATGTATTAGCTAGGTGGCACAGTGGACAAAGCACCAGCCCTGGACCCAGGAGGCCCCCCAAGCTCAAATCCAGCCCCAGACATATGACACCCCTCCCCATCTGCCCTACAAAGAACAAAACATAAATGCTTTACAGATATCATCCCTTCATATTCAGTTCAGCCCTGTCTTCTGTGAATTTCTTGTGAAGAATTTTTGTTTTGTTTTGTTTTGTTTTTTGGTGAGGCAACCGGGGCCAAGCTATTTGCCCAGGGTCACACAGCCATCAATTGTCAAGTGTCCAAGGTCACACCTGAACCCAGGTTCTCCCGAGTCCAGGGCTGGCGCTCCATCCACTGCACCACCCAGCTGCCTCTGAATTTCTTATTGAGATAGTTCTTATGATTTCAAAGTATTATCTTCCCATGTAGGAATGTAAACAGTTTGATCTTTTAATATCCCTCATGAAGTCTTTTGCCTGTTTACCTTTTTATGCTTCTCCAGGATCTTGTATGTGAAAGTCAAATTTTCTATTCAGTTCAGGTCTTTTCATCACAAATGCTTGAAAGACCTCTTTCTCATTGAAATCCCATTTTTGCCTCTGAAAAATTATACTTGGTTTTGCTGGGTACGTGATTTTTGGCTGAAGTCCCAGTTCCTTTGCCCTCTGGAATATCATATTCCATGCCCTTCGGTCCTTTAATGTAGAAGCTGCTAGATCTTGCTTTATGCTTATTGGAGCTCCACAGTATTTGAATTCCTTTTTTCCAGCTGCTTGCAGTATTTTCTCCTTGACCTGGGAGTTCTGGAATTTGGCTATAATATTCCTGGAGGTTTTCCTTTTGGGATCTCTTTCAGGAGGTGATCGGTGGATTCTTTCAATTTCTATTTTAGCTTCTGCTTCTAGAATATCAGGGCAATTTTCCCTCACAATCTCTTGGAGGATGGTGTTTAAGCTTTTGTTTTGGTCATGGTTTTCAGGTAGTCCAATGATTTTCAAATGATCTCTCCTAGATTTATTTTCTAGGTCAGCTGTTTTTCCAAGAAGATATTTCACACTGCCATCTATTTTTTCATTCAATTGGATTTGCTTTACTGTGTCTTGGTTTCTTGTAAAGTCGCTAGCTTCCATTTGTTCAATCCTAATTCTTAGGCAGTTATTTTCGTCAGACAGTTTTTTAATCTCCTTTTCCATTTGGCTTTTCAAACTGTTGACTTTTTTCTCATGACTCTCCTGCATCACTCTCATTTCCA
The DNA here is from genome assembly GCF_019393635.1 of Dromiciops gliroides. Classification (NCBI taxonomy): domain Eukaryota; kingdom Metazoa; phylum Chordata; class Mammalia; order Microbiotheria; family Microbiotheriidae; genus Dromiciops; species Dromiciops gliroides. The sequence goes on from NC_057866.1 coordinate 261,624,393, forward strand.
TTTCCATTTCCATTCTTTCCTCCTTTTCTCTACATCTTCTTTCTATTTCTCCTACTTTCTCTTCAAAGTCCCTCTTGAGAGCTTCCATGGCCTGAGACCAGTTCATATTTTTCTTGGAAGCTTTGGATGTTGGAGCTTTGACCCTGTTATTATCTTCTTCTTCTGAGGTTGTATTGTGGTCTCCCTTACCCCAAAGAAGTTTTCGATGGTCCTCTGCTTTCTCTGCCTGCCCATCCTGGCTTACTATTTCTTGGCTTTTAACTCCTTCTTTAAGTGTGGTGCTGCTTCCAGGACACAATGTTCAAGTTACAGCGTGCCCTGGGGGATGGTTGGGCTTCTTCTCAGCCTGCCTGGCCTCACTTTCACTTGATTTTAAACTCTCCACTGCGGGGTGGGGGGGCTGCTTCTCGGCTCCACTCCTGTTCTCAGCTTCAGAGGGTCCCAGGTGTTTTGGGTTGAGGGGGGGCAGGCTTTAATCTCACCTGGCCTGTTCTCAGGTCCGGAGATAACCTCAGGCCTATTTACTAAGAAACCAACCAGCAAAGCTTTTTGTGGTGTGGTTTTCAGCTTCTGATGAGACTGCTCCCCTGCTCCCCTGCTCCCCTCCCCCACCTGGGTCTCCCTCCGCTCAGGATTTCTTCTTGGTTGCCCGCTGGGGTGGGACAGTTGAATCCTTCCCCCCAATCCACTGGTACCCCTGCACTTACCCCCCCCCCCCCCCAGGCCAGTCGTTCAGTCCGACTGCGCGCTCGGTTCCAGAAGACCCAGGTGCTGCAGCTGATTCAGAGGCACTGGGGCAAATTCCTCTGGCGGGTGTCTGGTATGTCGGCCAATTGTGGGGTTAGGCTTTATTCGTGGCCCAGCATGGCCCCCTAAAATCTATCTATAGCTGGAGAAAACTCTCAGCCCGTATTTTTGTGTGTTTTTCTGCCCCAAGGGTTCTTTTATTGCTATTTTTGGGGTTATTGTATCAGGAGCCCTGTGAGCTTAATGTCTTTCCTCCACCATCTTGGCTCTGCCCAACCTCGTATGTACTTATTTGTGTCTAATGTAGCCATCTCTAGGGTAGGGGGGAGGGAAGAAAAAAAAAGAAAAAAGAAATGTACATGATAACTTTGTTGTATATTGAAAAGGAATAGCAAGTTGTGTATAGTAGATTTGCAGTTTCATGTGCAATATTATGGAAATGCTTGTTTAATTCCATAAATTAAAATAGAATATAAATAGGGTGGGGTAGGGGGGTGGTCTAAGCCTTGGGAACTAGATATTCCCAAGGTGGATGATGCATCTCAAACACTTGCAGCTTCTTCCTCCTCTTCCTCCTTTGCTGTCTCCCTTCCGGAACTCTCTGCAAGCAATTCTCTAAATCTTCCCCCAGTTTGTGATCTCAGTGTGCACTGGCAGTCTGGGGAAGTGTCTATCATGTCCATGTCCACCCTGACTTGGGGCCAAATTCTGATGAGGGGTTACATTTTCTTATCTGTGTTCATGTTGTTCCCCCTTCTCCATTACAATGTAATCTCTAAGAGGACAGGGAATGTGCTTTTTGTTTTTGTATTCCCATTGCCTAGCACAGTGACTTGCTTATTTTTAAATATTAATTTTATTTCTTATTTACAATTCCTGATTCTCTTCCTCCCTCCACCCTTTTGTCCACCCACTGAGAAAGCAAGAAATATGATTCCCATTGTGCAGATACAGCCAGTGACTTGTTCGTTAAACTATATTTGTTCTGTCCACGAACAGTCAGGACCTACTAAAATCCACAAGGAATAAGACAAACTTAAACCACAGGGGCCTTGGCTTTTTAGCAAGGCAGTAAAAAAGTAGATAAATCAGAGTATAAACAAAGGCTGAAGGGTAGATCATTAATGAGGTGACATGAAGCAGATACACTAACTCAGGAAATATCACATACAGAGAGAGTATTATGAAGTTAGCTTGATGGGAAATAAATATCAGATATGCAAGGTTTCAGGTTTTATGGGAACTTTTGTGTAAAAATACTTATGCCCTCTGGGTTTCTGCCTACAGAAGACACCCCCCAAATCCCCACACTCACCCACCAACCTATCCCCACCCTCACAATTTACTAAATGAAATTAGCAAACATTTATGTGAATGGCATGGTACCTGGGTTAGGAAAACATATGAGTCAGTTCCTGCCCTCAAGGGGTTTATAGTCTAATAGGTGAAGCAAGACATGAACATAGATGAAAGTGATAAAACTTAGAATATAACTGCATAGGAAGGGTATAAAACAATTGGTTTCAGGGAGGCAAACTAAATATTTATCCTATTACTACTTCAACATAATTGCCCCATGTCTATCCTCTCCTTTGCTCCATTCCTTCAAAGATGAGATGCCTTCCTTCCTTGCCAATTTGCCCCCTCTATTTGTATCCATGAGCCCATTCTATCCTGCCCTCTTCAGGAAGCTGACTTTTTGACCATCTCTTTCTCTAATTTTCAACCTTTTCTATTCTACTGATTCCTCCCTCCCCTGGCAAAACCTTTACTTGATCTTAACGCCAACTAAAATGTTCTTCCTCTTTATCTCCTATTTTTCACAGTTAAACTCCAAGAAAAAAAACTCCCCATGCTCATTGCCTTCACTTTCTTATCTCTCATTCTCTTCTGAACTCTTTATAATCTGGCTTCCATTCCTACTACTGAATGATCTCTTTATTATTAAATCAAATGGCCTTGTTTCATACTTCATCCTTCTTGACTGTTATGGGAATGAGGTGGGATCCTAAGAAACCTAAAGCTCCCAACTCCTCAAGGAATCCTTGAACTCTCCCAGGGGAGGGGCAGCTCTGCCTCCCACCTCAGGAATGGGTGTTACCCAGTAAGACCCTGGTACACTGACATGCAAGATATGGATAGGTGCTGCATATCTTACTGATGCCCCATTATTCCAAGATTCCCTCCCTGTTGCTACATTCCTCTCCCAGTTTTTGTAATGTCCTTCCTTCCCTTTTGTCTGGTAAAAATACAAAAGACAGGTCTTCTCTTATCCCAGAGGGACAGTCATCAAGGTGATCTGTTCCCACTCTATATTCTTCTCTCCTAATAAATCTTTTTATTTTACAAGATTTGTGATGAGCCTCCAATTCTTTGGGTGAGCGAGCCCCCTGATCCAGGTCGCAAGTCTCCCCCAAACATTGACCTTTCTGTTGGACACAGATGACCATTCCTTCCTCCTCAATACACTCTCTTCCTGAATTTTCCTGATGCTACTCTGATGTGATTCTCTCTCTACTTGTCAGAATGATATTTCTCAGTCTCCTTTGCAGGCTAATAATCCTTGTCTTGACCCCTGTGTGTGGATGTGATGTGGGATGGAATTTGGGATCAAATTAATCGTGAGTCATTCCAAAAGAATTACAAGACTCAGTGACTCAGTTTCCCAAGTTTTATTGCAATACCGTGAGTGACGACAGAAAAGTGGAAAGGTATCCCAGGACTCTTTCCTAGACTCTCTCCTCCTATGACCTTATATTGTCTCCCTTGGTGATTTCATCAGTTCCCAGGGATTCAATAGTCATCTCTCTGCAGATGACTCAAAAATGCACTTATTTCTCCTTCATCTTTTCCTCTGACCTCAAATCTTCTCATCTCTGAATGTTGGTTTGACATCTCTACCTGGATATGTCATAAGCAGGTCAAACGCAATATGATTTCCCTTAATCATCCCTTCTTCCTAATTTCTCTCTTTCTACTGAGATCACCACCATTTTTCCATGCTCCCAGGTTAATAACTTCAGAATTGTCCTCCATTTCCGAATACAAACTAAAATGTTTAGCCTCTCACCAATCTTTCACAAACTCCCAGAGAAAAAAAAATTACTTACACTCATTGCCTTCACTTTCTAATTTCCCACTCCTTCCTCAACTTCTTGTAATCTAGCTCATCCTAGATCTAATGAACTGTCAAGTCTATTCCACCTCCTCAGCATATTTTACATCCTTTCCCTTCTCTCCACTGACACCACAACCCCCATCATTTAGTCCATAATCCCCTCTTGCCCAAACTATTGCCAGACAATCAGGTGGTCTCCCTGAATCCAGTCTCCCCCTTTCCAATTGACTCTTCCCACTGCTATAAAGCAATAGTATTAAAAGTGCAGGTTTGGCATAGAGCACTGGCCCTGGAGTCAGGAGGACCTGAGTTCAAATCCGGCCTCAAGACACTTAACACTTACTAGCTGTGTGACCCTGGGCAAGTCACTTAACCCCAATTGCCTCACACACACAAAAAAGTGCAGGTTTAACAATGTCACTCATCTGGTCAAGAAACCCCAGGAGCTCCCCAAATACAAAGTTCTCTGCTTCCCTTCTCCCCACCCACTTCATAATATAGCTCTAGGTTATCTTTCCAGGCTGATAACACATCACTACCCCACCCACTCCCAAGCACTCTTGCAAATCCCAAGGCTTCCTCGGGAGTAGCCCTAGACCCACCTCAGGAGGGCCTGGATATTTTTCTTAAGGATGATCACGTGACACTGAGTGCAGCAAACAAGGAGGGAAATGTGTCTCCTGTTTGGCTGAGTGACTTCTGAGGGAGATGCATCTCAAGAGAGAGGAAACAAGAGAAACAAGAATATGTCCTTTGGCATCCAGTGCTTCCAACCCTATAGACTGCTGAGTGTATAGGGAGATCATTCTTTTTTTTCAGGCGAGCTGAGATTTTTATTTATTTATTTTTCTGGTGGGGCAATGAGGGTTCAGTGACTTGCCCAGGGTCACACAGCTAGTAAGTGTCAAGTGTCTGAGGCCAGATTTGAACTCAGTCAGGTCCTCCTGAATCCAGGGCTGGTGCTTTATTCACTGCACCACCTAGCTGCCCCTGGGCTGAGATTTTAAAAAATTCATTCTCATATTGAAGAATTTATTGATTTCTTTGTATTATATTGTTAACCTTAATATGTATAACCGCCCCAATTTATGTCTACTGCTTGCTTTAATAAAGAAGTTTACTAGTTATCAATAATTTTTTTGGGGGGAGGTTACCAAGCATTTGTTGGGAGAGAACTAAGCTGGCAAGAGTAAACTAATTCTTACCCTTTTTTTTTTTTTTGGCGGGGCAATGAGGATTAAGTGACTTGCCCAGGGTCACACAGCTAGTATGTGTCAAGTGTCTGACACTGGATTTGAACTCAGGTCCTTCTGAATCCAGGGCCTGTGCTTTATCCACTGTGCCACCTCTTTGTTGGTGATCAGAGAAAGTGGCTTTTATTCTGAACCTTAAAAAAAGCATTGTAGTCTGAGACTATGAAATATTTGATATAGATAAATATAATTCTAGCCTAATACCACTATTGGATATATATGAATAAAGAAGTAGTACCTGATGTAGTAGGCAAAAAAAAAAGTTAGTAGAAAAACCTAAGGCCCAAGTTCTAATTCAGATATTAGCTCCAAAAGGGAGTTAGACCCCAGTTAATGGATAACTTATAAGTCAGGATGCTAGGTTCTCGTACCCACATAAATCAGTACCCATAAAGGGAACAGAAGGAGCTAGGCCGAGGAGACCTGAAAACTATAACAATAAAGGAATTGACAGCTCATAGAAATTTAGACCAGAAATAAATGAAAAATGAATGTTTTGAAACTAGCCATGGGAATCAGAAAAACACATGTGCAGAAAAGGCCAAATTTGTCCCCAGATTCACCTTATGACACGTATATCCCCAAAACACACCTCCACAGAAAAAGGTATCCACCTTGGGGGTTGGCTTAGGACCCCAGGAACTCCAAAATAGAATAAGCCCTCCCCTGTACCTCCCCAAGGTGGAGATTGTTATAATGAAACTGATAACCAATTTATCCATACTATAAATATAATTGTCTTTCCTTATTCAAGAGACACCTTTCCAATATTCTGGTTCTCTCCCTGTGGTAACCCACCGTATTGCAATAAAACTTGGGAAACTGAGTCACTAAGTCTTGTAATTCTTTTGGGACAACTCTTGATCAATTTGACCCTAATTCCATCCCACATCAGTACCCAACCCAAGGGCAGTCAGGTGGTGCAGTGGATAGAGTGGATATCCATTTATATACTCACCCCAAATCTAATAAACTGTCATTCAAGTCTATTCCACCTCCTCAGCATATCTTACATAGATAGATAGAAGGCCAGGCCTTTCCTTTCTACTTTCTTCCATTTTTTAATCTTTTAATTTTGTTCTCTTATTTCTTATTTTCTTGCAAAGTCATTGAGTTCAATTTGCTTAGTTGTGATGTTCAGGGCATCCACTCAGGTAAAGGATTTCCACTTTCTATTCCATTTATTATCCTTCCATTTCTCCCATCCCCTTAAGAACATTTATTGCAACTTGAATTTCATTTTTTATTTCTTCTTTCATTAATTCCTGCCATTCTTATAGTCCGTGTGTCCATGTTCATTTTCTCTACTTGTGCTGTTTATATTTGTGAAGGGACTCTTTTTGGGCTTCTCTTTACTTGTGGTCTGTCTTCGTTGTGTTTGGCGTGTTCCTCTGTTTATTCATATGTCCAATCTCAGTTCTTGGATTGAGATTTTGTACCAGGACCAAGTTCATTCACCTCAGGGCATCTTAGATGGGTTGAATTAGAACTTATTTATTTGTGTCTTCTGTGTACTCTGGACAATGCTACTGCCCTCATTTTGAGTGGTGTTATATCTGACTGTTCCCTGCCTCACTCACTGTCTATTTTCTCACTCTTCCGGTTGTCCTCTGCTGGTGATGGCCTTTATCCATACCCTTTTCCTTAGAAAATTCCCAGTTAGGAGTTCATTCTGTGGTTTTATCAGTCTCCAGAAGGATGTTGGAGATCATGTTGGTATTAGGTCTCCTGCAAGTTCCCATACCACAAGAGCCAAGGTGCTAAATTTGCCCTATCTCCTACTGTCACTTGCAGTGTTCTGAGCAGTACACAGTCATCTACGGGGGCTTCTAATCTGATGGAAAGGACTGGGATCTGACTTCAGATTGTATTTGCTGGTGCATGACTGATTTATGACCCCTCTAGAGCATCCTAAGATTCAAGCCCATTCACTTGAGCTTGTGGCCCTCTCCTAGCACCTGAAGACTGCAGGCTGGTTCACCAGGGCTAACGATGATTTTCTTTGCATAAGCCCTCACACTCATTTGCTAGAGCTCAGTCTGACTTCTTGGTGTTACCATGTTTCTCTTTCTCTTCTGACTATCTTTTTGTGCAATTCAAGACTAGATGCAGGAACTTTCTTCATTTTTCTTTGTTATCAATGCTCTGTCCGAGGCCCTTTTCAAATATCTGCTGAGATGTGTGTAGAGAGCTAGAGAATCCCAAGAGATTCCTCCTTCACCTTTCCCACTGCCACCTTAACCAGAAGAATTAAGGGACCTTTCCAAGACCGCAGCACTCATTAATGGTGGTCTTGGGACTAGAACCCAAGTTTCTTGACTCAGTCCTCTCTTCTTGGGCAATCAATTTGAAATATATTATTTCTTAAATCTTTTAGTAACAACTGTATATGTATTTGATTCTATGGTGTTTTAACCCCATGGAAAATATATGGGACTGGCTCCTTTATTCTTTTTTAAGGGTAAGAGCACAATCCTATTGATAGTGTTTTTGTACAGATGGGAGCAAATTTTTCCTGCTTGACTTTTGCTGGAGTGAGAAAGCTTTGGTTTTTATTCTGCAGTTACCCATATTGACCACTAGATGACACCCCTGCATTAGTTAGGCAAATGATTTCTGCCTTCACTGCATTCCCTGAATTTGATGAATCATTGGATCAAATATAAGAAATGGACACTTCTTGTACTCCAATTGAAAATAATCCTGGATTTCACTTTATTACTTAGAAAAACTTTAATGGTTAATGCAGCATATCATAAAGCCATTCTTTCTCTCCCGTCAATGGATCCTACCTGTCTATCGTCTATATTTATCTATTTCCACGGGGTCTTAGATACTTATTTAGAGGTCCCCTCTTTCTTATTCTTGTATATGGAAAACACATGGGATTCTGAAATCTGGCATGACATGGGGAGGGAAGGAATACGCGTTTATGAAGCGCCTATTCTATACTGATATTATTTCATTTGATCTTCACAACAATCCTGGGAGATAGGTGCTATTATTATCTCCATTTTAAAGATGAGGAAACTGAGGCAGACAGAGGTTACATGATCTGCCAAGCTAATATCCGAGACTGGATTTGAACTCAGGTCTTCTTGATTCCAGGCTCAGTGCTCTATCCATTGTGCCACCTAGATAGATCTGAGGCATAATAGATAGATGACTATACTTGGAGTTAAGAAGATCTGGATTCGGGCAGCTAGGTGGCGCCGGCCCTGGAGTCAGGAGTACCTGAGTTCAAATCAGGCCTCAGACACTTAACACTTACTAGCTGTGTGACCCTGGGCAAGTCACTTACTTCTCATTGCCTCACTAAAAAAGAAGAAGAAGATCTGGGTTCAAATCTTACCTGCAATACAAGCTAGCTGTGTGACCATGGACAAGTCACATAACCTTAGTTTCCTAATATGTAAAATGGAAACCATGATATTTCTTCTACATACCTCATTGGGTTGCTGTCTGTCATGGGGATCAGTTGAAATAAAATATGTTAAACAATTTGCAAACCTTAAAATGCATTATAAATATCAGTTTGTGGCTTTGCTGTTAATTCAGTGACTTACTTTACTTTTCTGAAACTTCATTTTCTTCTCATTTGTAAAATTAAAAGGGTAGCTAGGTGTTGTAGTGGATAGGGTGCCATATCTGGAGTCAAGAAGCCTCATCTTCCCGAGTTCAAATCCAGCTTCAAACACTTACTAGCTAGCTGTGTGACCCCGGGCAATTAATTTAATCCTGTTTGCCTCAGGTTTCTTATCTGTCAAATGAATTGGAGAAGGAAATGGCCAAACACTCCAGCGTCTTTGCCAAGAAAACCTCAAATGGGGTCACAGACTTGGGCACGACTGAAAAATGACTGAACGGCAACGAAAAATTAAAAGATTGGCCCAGGTATCCACTCCCTCCCTCTTCTAATTCTAATATTCCATGAATTTATTATATCTTATCCTTTTCCATGTGGCCACCACTACTATTGTTAGTGCGCTCTCCCACTTTTATTCACACACTTTCTCAACTCTTGTCTCACGTTATTGGCATGTCCCAGCAATTTACCAGAATTTAAATTCTCATTTACCTTTTTTTTTTTTTAAGTGAGGAAATTAGGGGTTCAGTGACTTGCCCAGGGTCACCATTTACCTTTAAACTGACTGGTTTCTTTATACTTTTGAAGAGAACATAGTCTTCAGTCTGAGAATCTCAGTGATTAGAGACAATCTCAGAAAACATATCATCATATCGAGACCTCCATCAGAATCCCCATACTCAACAAAGGCTCCTTTTCCTTATTTTCATTTCTTTGGTTACTGCCTTTGATATGAGAACAAAGAATTGGGCATATTTTAGGGAGCGCAGTGGATAGAGCAATGAGCCTGGAGTCAGGAAAACTTGAGTTCAAATCTGGCTTCATACACCTAATAACTGTGTGACCCTGGGCAAGGCACTTGACCTGTTTGCCTCAGTTTCCTCATCTCTCAAACGGGATTAATAATAACACCTACCTCCCAGAATTCTTGTGAGAATCAAATGAGATAATGATTGTAAAACACTTAGCACAGTTCCTGGGACATACTAAGCACTATATAAATGGTAGCTATTATTATTATTTGTAGTAGAAATTAAAATGAAGTTGGTACTTTTGCTGAGAAACATGCTATATAATAGATTCTCTTTTTTAGGGGGGTGGGGAGAGATCTAAATTCATTTCACAAAATTCAGAAGGGCCAGTCATAGAATCATGACTGGTCTGACTCATTTTGTTCTTTCCCTTGCAATATGCCTTTTTCCTCAGAACGACATTTCATGTATAGTTTACTTACTCCTTATCTGTACTTAGAGGCAGCCAGGTAGAACAGTGAATAGAGTGCAATCAGGAAGACCTGAGTTCAAATCCAGCCTCAGCTACTTGCTAGCTGCGTGATGTAGGGCAAGCTATTTAACCTCTGTCTGCTTCAGTTTCCTCAACTATATGGGAATAATAATAGCACCTACCTCCCAGGACTATAAGGGCAGCTAAGTGGCACAGTGGATAGAGTGCCAGCCCTGGATTCAGGAGGACCTGAGTTCAAATCTGGTCTCAGACACTTGACATTTACTAGCTGTGTGACCCTGGGCAAGTCACTTAATATTCATTGCCCTGCCCCCCCCCCCCCAATCTATCCTCAGACACTGCCTGTTTGATTCTGGGCAAGCCACTTAACCCTGGTTGCCTCAGTTTCATCACCTGTCAAATGAGCTAGAGAAGGAAATGACAAACCACTCCAGTATCTTTGCCAAGAAAGCCCCACATGGGGTCATGAAGGGTTGGACAGGACTGAAATGACTGAACAAGAACAATTTAGGATTATTATTGAGATAATAATAGTAAAGGGTTTTGCAAATGTTATTCAGCCCTTATCATTAGAACTTTAATAGTTTTGGGGCTATTTAAATGTCATATACATACATACATTCGCACACATTATATAGGGTCAGTGCTTTATCCACTGAGCCACCTCGCTGCCCCAACTATCTTTTTGTGTACATTCTGTTAAAAGAACTCACATACTTTTATACACTAGAAGACATAGTATGGGACAATGAGAGTAATGCAAAGAATTTTATTCTGGCTTGGAGCCAGAAGACCTGCACTAGTGACCATGAGAAAGTCACTTAATACTTCTACCATCTACTTAATATGACTGTTGTGAAGAATTATTTTTAGAAGTTTTCATCGATGCCTTTTGTTTGATTGCAGTCATTTCTAGACATTGTCTCTCACCCTCACCCTCCACTTCTCACCTTCCAAGCTTTTCCTTATATATGAAAAACAAAAATTAAGTGACATGAATTGCTATAGTGGTCATGGTTGGCTTTGTATGTACCATTCCACATCCATAGTTCTTCGCTTCTTCAGTGAAAGCAAAGTGGAGAAGAGAGAGGTTATACATAAACTTTAAAAAACTTATAAATGTCAATTGTGACTTGTGGTCATATGGTCTTAGAAAGAGGTAGTCAGTAAAGCTTTAGAATATTAGACATTTCCAACCTTCCAGACTGAAATGGGTTTGTGTTTTCAATCATTTGTAGAATTTTTGATTCTTATTAATGCCACAAGAGATTTGAAAAGTTGTTTAAAACCTATTTCAACCAATAATGAGTATCTATTGTGCACCTGATGGTAAGCATTCTTTTAGGTGTGATTTCACTGGTATAAAGAAATCCCCTCCACCAACTGGCATCTTCCCAGCAACATAGAGTCTTAGACATTTACCTCTTATTATCACCTTTCACTTTTACCCCCTAAGCCTGTCCATATATATATATATATATATATATATATATATATATATATATACACACACACACACACACACACACAGAAAAAAACCACCACCATCACCACCACCACCAACAACAACAAAAAACTGAGCCAAACCAATTGCTTCAGTGGTCATGGTTGGCACTGTATATATACTATTGCACATCCATAGTTCCTCACCTATAGAGCACTGAGAAGTACTTGTCCAAGGTTACACAACCAGTATGTATCAGAGGAAGGACTTGTCTCCTAGGTATATATTCTAAGGCTATATCTCTACCAACTATGCCATGTTGCATAATACCTTTATTGGAATTGTGTATTTCCATCATGTGCATATGTATGTCATGCCTATAAGGTTATTTTTTCATGTACACATACACATATCAGTAGTAAATGAATGGTGATACTCCCCTTCATCATTTGCCTCCTCACAAAGTCATACTTCTATCAAAAGATTGATGTAATTGGCAACATATATTAAGACTGAAGGTGTAGCTGGCAAGAGAAAAAGAACAGAGAATAAATTAAACAGAATTGAACAAAAAGATGTGTGGAATTGACAAGGAAGCACAGAAGGCTGTTAGATGTTGAGTTTTATTTCCTTGCTAGTTGAAAGAATGTCATAAAATGTGTTAACCATCAAGAGAGCCAAGTGCTCTCTGTATGGTCCCCCCGCCCCCCCATTCACTTGTTATCTCTAAGAAAGATCTGAAGTTGATGTTTGTTCTGCTAATTATGTCTCCAAAAGGGAAAAAGAGGCACTATTTTGAATTCAAATACATGGTTAATGGTTCATACGACATGTTGCATTCTTATGATATAATGGAAAGTCAGGAGAGATATGTGTTTGAATCCTGCCTCTGATAGTTGTGTGATTGTGGGCAAGTCATTTAATTTCTATGAGTTTTGATTTCCTCATCTGTAAAGTAGGGATAATAATGCTCTCAACCTTTCTTACTACTAGAGCCTCCCTCTATTGATTATTTCCAATTTATCCTGTTTATAGCTTGTTTATACGTAATTGTTTGCATATTGTTTCTTCCATTGGACTCTGAACTCCTTGAGAAGCAGAGACTGGGTCTTTTTTTTGCTTATTTTGGGTGTGTGTGAGGGGTTGGCCTTTCATTGTATCCACAGAGTTTAAGACAGTTCCTGGCACATAGTAGGCACTTAACAAATGCTTGTTTATTGCCTGGTGATCTCACAGGAAAGTTATAAGGATCATATGAAATAATATACCTGAAGCCCTTCACAACCCTTAAAACAATATCATTTTCTTCCTATGATAATTCTTTGGATTTTAATTAAAGAATATGAGAAAAATGTCAAAACCTTTAAATTGTTCAAAGAGAGGAGATTGTAGGGACCCTTTAACACGTAAGCTGGATTTTTCCTTTTTTAAAAAAAAGGTAAGTGTTTGTAATTCTTAGAAATGTAAATCTACATTTAGACAATCACTCAATCAATAGCTTTACAAATAAAAATATAAGTCAATCCATAGAAATATTTTGTGCTTATTATTACTAGTCAATGAGGTGAATATATAACATCCATAATCAATTTTAACCAAACTGATCTTATGGACACACTTGCTACACGAAGACACTTGGCATAGACATCAGCATTCAACCTCCCCCTTGGCCATTCTCCCCCCCCCATTCAGAGTGTTCCTTGTGTTCCTGCTGTCCCTGGTTGTCCAGCCTTTCTTTCCATCCACTGTGGAACTCCATTAAGGCCTGCCCTTCCAGCCAGTGCTTCCACCTCTCCCCACCAAGGTCTAGACCTTTTCCCTAAAGGATTTTTCTTCATAGAAGTTTGATTTCCTATTCCCCTTCTCATGAAAATACGATAAACGAAGCTGTGCAATAATAGAAGCTAACAACTTAAAGCATTTTCTTCCCCAGGCAAAAGATTTGCACATTAATGAGTCAGGAAATATCTGAACCTCTAGGTGTGGCTTTAATGGTGGACATTAATTTGTAGGGGACAGTACAGGTAATGTTGTGTGATATAAAGACCTTTCCATACCCCTCAAACCATATGGCCTCTGTTGGTCTGAAATCAACAAACAGGTTGGTTTCAAAAATTAAATTTCCATTCATTTGAGCCTTTGGTGCTATGCTTAGAAGCACAAAATTTCAGTTCAGTTGTACTCTGTCCATAGTAGAAAGGTTGGAGTCAGGAGAGACTTGTGTTTGAATCTTGCCTCTGACACTATTTGTGTGACCATGAATGTTGAATGAATCTTGGTTTCTTCATCTGTAAAGTAGGGGTTATAATACCCTGTTCTCCCTTAATTCTAGTGCCTTCCCCTCTCTTGCAGCTAGGTCAAAGCTTCCAAGCCAATCAGCCCCTAGATTGAGCCCATGATTGACTACTGTACTTCTAGCCTGGGTGAGATAGAGAATCCAAGGCTCAAGAAAACAGAACAAAGACAAAAGAATATTCTGGCCTCTCTTAGCAAAGTGGAAGGGCAGAGTGGATTGAGACCTGGCTTTAGGGTCTACTAGGGCTGGATACTGATTATTTTGTTGCATTGCCTTTATTTCCCACCATCAGGGCCATGTAAATCACAAAGTCCTTCTCTAATGCTTCAGTAAGAGGTGAAGGTAATTCTAGGTTCCTAGAGCCCGGATGGGTACAAGCTTTGGGAAATTATACCATTCTGGAAAGGCCTTGTGGCAACAGAGGCCCAAGCAACAGAGTGAATCTCTTTTCTGGAGACCAACCTAATTGAGGATGGAGAGACTCATCACTAAAAGACTGGCCACTTAAAGATGAATTTGGGGATCATAGTAATCCACAAAACAAAATGACCCTCAGTTCTGTGCTCTCTGCCATCTGCTTTGGCAATAAGAGTGGTAGAAAAAGGAGTACAGGGTTCTAAGAAGCATGCAGTTTCTGGGTTGCATATAAACTTTGATTTATTAACACTCTAAATGTAAAATCTATGTCTAATGATCAAATCGACATATTGCTAGAGGAGCTGAATCATAGCAGTCTTGACATTCTTTCTATAAACAATACTAGAAGAAAGAAGAAATCATAACAGAATGGAAGGTTTATAGGAAGGCTCATAGGTGCTCACGGCTAAAGACAAGGAGTTGGCCAAGTGAGTTTCATCACGTAACCAAAAGCAGCGAGAAACCTTATTTCATGGATTCTTTTGGTCTTTGAATATTGTTAATCCTAGCAATAAAAATTCATCAAAAGAAAGATCATTTGTTGCTGAGAATGAAGAGGTATAGACACTCTCTGAACAACTTGCTATGTCATCAAATCAACATATACTCTAATACTTGGTGAAGATGGGAAGAAATTTATGGGAATACATGGAAGAAGTCAAAGACTTAGAGATTACACAAAGACCTCATGCCTTTATATCATGAATACTTTAAAAACAATTTTTGGAAAATAATTGATAGGTCCTGGACATGTTGAGAACAAAATAGCAGCACAAACAGTGAAGTTGTTTGTATTTTTACAGACATTGTGGGAGATTGAGATATTGATGTGGCAGATCTCCAAATCAGCTGTCTATATGTAGTCAGACAATTGACTCATCCATTGGAGCTAAGATCTGAGATAGAAAGAAGCCAAAGTGGTGGTGGTGGTGGTGGTGGTGGTAGTGATTCAGTATATAACCAAAACAACTCAATTCTGAATTATTTCTGAACTTAGCCTTAAAAAAGATGTGGATGCCAAGAAGAAACCCTCTTATCCTTAATGCTAACAGCTCTAATAATGTCTTCGGGATGCTCTGATCATAAACTTGAGAGGATACCCTTTCCTATTCAGACCCAAAGCTTCCATTCTAATCTCCAGGATGGGATGGTTTTCTTCAGCCTGAGATACACTTAGCTGCCTTTGAGCTAAAATTCATGCATAACTCCCAAACTACCCTTTTTTACTCAACCCCATTGCCTTCTTGAATGATTCTGAAACTTGAATCTTTGTGTTGGACTATGAAATGGTAGTTGTGATTAGTGATCTCTCTCCTTACCTTTTTAATTGTGGATTTCTAGTAATTCTAGAAGCAGGTAGGTGGCTTAGAGGATAGAGTCATGTACTGGCATCAGGAACACCTGAATTCAAATCCAGATTCTGGTAGCCAGGTAACTTGGGCAAATCAGTTAACCGCAGCCTGCCTCAGTTTTATCAGCTGTAAAATGGGAATAATGACATAAAGATAATGACACAAAGAGAAAGAAAATAAAGGGAGAACAAAAGAGGGCCCAGAACAGAACTTTGGGGTATACTTCCAGCTAAGAGGGTGATGTAGATAATAAGCTGGCAAAGGAGACAAAGGAGCGGTCAGACAGATAGGAGGTGAATCAGGAGAACAGTGTCACAAAAATCCAGAGAAAAATGTGCTTTTTTTGAAATTATTTCTATTGCTGTTAGTATTGGTGGTGAGCATATTACTTATTTATTCAGTATTATATACCATTATATTGACCATGTAGCTCCCTAACTTCTCATGGTCTCAGGCCACATAGTAGAGATAGCAGGGAGAGAGTTTCAGCATGCCAGTTAGTGTGAGCAGAAGCTCCAGAATACCTAGAAGACCTACAAGATCCCCAAGAGAGAGCTCACGGCATCTTCCAAGGGTTTTTATCCTCTTTTGATAGAGGTATACCATTATACATTGATCAAAGCTAATTGGTTAGTTTTTTTGTTTTGTTTTGTTTTGTTTTTTAGTGAGGCAATTGGGGTTAAGTGACTTGCCCAGGGTCACACAGCTAGTAAGTGTTAAGTGTCTGAGGCCGGATTTGAACTCAGGTACTCCTGAATCCAGGGCCGGTGCTCTATCCACTGTGCCACCTAGCTGCCCCTGGTTAGTATTATTCAATTCCATTGGTTGACATGACTTGAAGGTGGTCTACATTAAAATGAATTCTACAGATGACTGAGGAGAGAGTATGCAAAAGATCCTCACTCAACTTGTTTAAGGCAAAGTCCATTATCTAGGTGTGGTTTGATCCCTTCAGTCCTTCACTGAGCTAGACAAAAGAATCTATCTCCACTTCTTTTGTTCCCTTGGGTTTGTCCCAGATCAAGGAGAACTGAACTTTCTGGAGTGTGGTGGTGGAAGGACTGAGAAACTGATCTCTGCGTTCCCCCTCCCCCCAATCCATTATTAATAATTCTTTTCTCACAAAAGAGAGTGTCTAGAATAAGAAGGTAGTCAACAGGGTCAAATGATTGATAGAGAAGGACCAGGAAACACCACCAAATCAATCAAATTGAGAGATCATGGTTAAATTTAGAGAAAGCAGTTTCATTTGAGTGGTAAATTCAAAACTCTTGTTGCAAAGGGTTGAGGAATGAATGAGAGGAGAGAAAGTGGAAACAGAATGTACACATCTTTTTCAAGGAGTTTGAGTGAGAAAGAAAGGAGAGAAATAGGATGATAGCTTGAGGTGATATTAAGGTTTATTGAAGTATTTACAAATCTTTAAGAATGAGGGTGATGGACATATTTGATGGTAGTAGGAAAGGAAATCAGTAGATGGGGAGAAGATAAAGTTGAGAAGGGAAGCATATGGTGATAGTAATTTGATGCTAATTTTTGACAAGAGGTAAGTGGTGATAAGGTAAGGATTCAAAAGCAGAGCAGTGTGGTATCAAAATGGCTAACAGTTGGGTTGATACTAGAGAGGGAGGAAAGTGAAGCTAGAGTGGGGATATCAACCTGAGCAAGTCCTAAGGGGTAGAGATTTTGGAAATCTTGATGGTTGTGAAGAATTGAGTTGGAAGGGGATGAGGCATAGGGAGAGGTAGGATGATAGGAGGTTATGGTCCAAGAGAGCAATGTCAGAGTTGCTAATTAGAAAAGTGGAATACTTATGGGCACTGGTAAGATGTAGTAAGTGACCATCCCAATATGGTGGAATGAAAAAAAAATAGGTCATGGGATTTGAGGAAGCTGAAATTGGAAGGTTAGGATGTTTGGGAAAGGATCATTAAATCCTTCTAATAGGGGCAGGAGCTGAGAAGGAGACAAAGATGATGAACCAAGTGCTCAAGTCCTTCAGAAGCAGGGAGAATGACTTTGGGGAGGGGTCACTCTGCTATAGCCACCATAACTTGGATTGGGTGTAAAATTGTGAATGAATGGACTTCAAAGGAGAAAAAGTTGTGGAGTGATGGAGTGTTCAGAAGTGACTATGGGGGGCAGCTGGGTGGTGCAGTGGATAGAACACCGGCCCTGGATTCAGGAGGACCTGAGTTCAAATCCGGCCTCAGACCCTTAACACTTACTAGTTGTGTGACCCTGGGCAAGTCACTTAATCCCAATTGCCTCACCAAAAAAGAAAAAAGAAAAAAAGTGACTATGGGGATCAAGGAGCTGTCTGGTTCCCCCTTGTGAGGGAAAACAATCCTTTTCTCAATAATTCTCAGGAACTCAGCAGCAATGTGACAAAGGCTCTTTTATTTCCTTCACATGAGAAGGAGGCACTCTAGTGTGCAGCTAGTGGGTGCAAAGAAAGGGGGCTCGCAGGCCCGGTTTTAAACCCTAGCCCCTAACGCGAATGGACCCTCCCCTTTTTCATAATTGGTCTGATTACTGAAGGGTTACAATCTATGTGCAAAAACTAGCTAATTGGAACACAGTGTTAACATCCCTCTTCCTTATATGGGCATCCTTGAACCATGTGATTTTGTTAGCCAGAGGGGGAGGAGGGGATCTGAGACCTTTGTCCTACAAACAGGTCAGGAGGAGTATGATTGACTGTTATATCCTCATTGAGAGGAGACAACTACCCATTTTCTCACAATCCCTCCTCTTTATTTTTGACTGTTGGGCTCCTCTCATTCCATTTATTGAATATCTCCTCTGCCTCTTGGTCTAAATCAGTGAATATTAGCATTTGAGTGTTTGCCTTTACTTTCCCAAATGGAGTAACGTTTGTGAGAGACATCTCTATTAACCTCTGATTTAACCCTCCAAGGAGGGAAGGATACATCATAAAACTCCTGCCACTATAATGAGAGTGCTGAGGATTGAGGCAGTGAAACCTTTCCATTTCCCAAACCAGGATTCTATTCATCCCGTCCAGGTGGTGTCAACCCCTGAATTTTCTGCTAATTCCTCAGCCAGTGTACTTAAGCCTCTCAGGGCTCTAGTTATTGAACCATCAGGGGAGATATTATTTGGGATAAAGGTGCAACATTGGCTGCCCAGCATGATACATACTCCTCCTTTTTCTGCTAACATAATTTCAAGGGCTATTCTGTTTTCCCAAGCCATTTTGCTAGTTGCAGCCAGTTGTTCAGAAATACCCTGTACCACATCCCTAGTTAATTGATGAACCTCTGCTGGTTCCAGTCTACATTTTTAGTTATGGTTACCCACCATAGGAGAGATTCTGGCACATTCCATGGGACTCCTATGATATCTAGGTAGACTGAAGTGTCAGATGACCCTTTTGCCCCTCTGGGCTATGTTTCTTTCTTAATTTAGACTTGGATTCAGAGAAATGCTCAGATGCCATGGTAAAGGAGGTAGCCAGCCACACCAACCCACAAGTCCCAGCCCAGTTAGGGGGTAAGGTTGGGCTTAACACTTTTCCACCACAATACCACCATAGGCCAGCTCAGGGGAAGATAAGGGATGAAAAATCTATCAAGTTGTTCTTGGTTACTTACCGTGTTCGGACACAACTCATATTACCCAAGACCATAAAACCTTCTCTCACCCATCCGGAGAGACAGGTGGGATGGTTTCCTGGGACTCCAGCAAAGGTGGGTATGATCTTTTTTGCTGTCCTTTTTATTACAGGGAAGAGTAGCTCCAAATCCCTGCAACTCTCATCCTTTGCCAACCCATTCTGGTACTGGGGGAGGAAGGGATCTGAGACCTTTGTCCTAAAAACAGGTCAGGAGGAGTATGATTTACTGTTATAGACTCATTGAGAGGAGACAACTACCCATTCAGGACCACTGTGTGTGGAGGAGTGAGAGGAGGTATAGCTAGAAAAACCCAGGATAACTGACGGTACTGTGTTTTCAGGGAAAAGTCAGGTCTCAGTAAGAGTTAGTAAATAAAAGAAGTACGAAAGGAAGATGTCCAGCTTGAAGAGAAGTTTGTTCATTATGGAACAGAACTTCCATAAGGCATAATGATCAAGATTGATCTAAAGGACACCCAATGAACCCCCAAAGACCTTACTCTGCTACCCAGAAAACAAACATATAACTTACTTGCCAGAGAGATGGCTGCCAAAGGAACCATTGAGTTAGAATATGAACTTGTTTTTAAAATCAAGATGGAAAATGATAGACATTTAGAGGCACTATCTTATCTATCATAAAGCATTGAAAAGCAGTAGATGGTAAAACAAATTGGAAGAAAACTTGGCAAAGAATAAACATGGAGGGAAAATTTGTGCCTTGACTTTCTTCACTAAAAAAGAGAAAGAACAGATTGAAGAATTGGGCATGCAACTAAAAAAAACCAGCAACAACTGGAAAACCAACAAATTTTAAAATGGCAACTAAATACTAAAATAGAAATTCTGAAAATAAAAAAGAGATTAAAAAAGCTGAAAGAAAAAAAAACCAAACAATTTTAATGAAGCAATAAGCATAGAATGTTTTAAAAAATTCTAGCCATTAACTGCTTTGAGTTTAAAAGAGAGGAACACCAAATTTCCAGTACAAAAAAAAAATGAAGACTAAAACCCCATGAAAAAGAAGAAATAAAAGAATGTATTAGAATCTATTTTGCCCGATGATTCCACCACCACCTCCAACAGCAATTTAAATTAAATGGATGAATGGCTATAAAAATGTAAAATACCCAGATTAACAGAACAAGAAACAGAAAGTTTAAGAAACCCATCTATTGACAAGAAGTTAAGCAGGAGCAGCTAGGTGGCACAGTGGATAAAGTACCAGCCCTGGATTCAGGAGGACCTGACCTCAAATTTGACCTCAGACACTTACTAGCTGTGTGACCCTGGGCAAGTCACTTAACCCTCATTGCCCCACAAAGAAAGAAAGAAAGAGAGAAAGAAAGAAAGAAAGAAAAGAAATTAAGCAAGCTTTAAACAAAATCTCAAAGGGAGAAAGTATCAGGAACCAATAGATTTACAAGGGAATCCCATCAAACATAAAAAAAAAATTAACTCCAATATTGAATAAATTGCAAACATAAGAAAAGTTGATATCCTACCAAAATCATTTCTTGACATAAGTATTGTCTTGATACCTAAATCAGGGAAATAAAAAGAAGAGAAAGAAAATTATAGACTAATATCTTTAATGAATGTCAATTAAAAATTTTAAAATAAGATTGACAAGAAGTTATAGCAACACATAAAAAAGATTCTATATTATGGTCAGTTAGGATTTATACCAAGAGTAAGATTGGTCTAAATATATATATATACATATATATATATATATATTTTTTTTTTTAGTGAGGCAATTGGGGCTAAGTGACTTGCCCAGGGTCACACAGCTAGTAAGTGTTAAGTGTCTGAGGCCAGATTTGAACTCAGGTACTCCTGACTCCAGGACCGGCGCTCTATCCACTGCACCATCTAGCTGCCCCAGCACATGATTATATTAATAGATTTTATAAAAGCTTTTTAGAAAACATACTACCAATGGGAATAGTGGCACAATAATGCAACTGCAAGAGACTAAGGGCAGTGGATCCTTTAAACTTGGGAGTTCTATGAGCTTTAGAGTGGTCTAAGCCCAGCACAAATATGTTCAGCTCCCAGGAATGGGGCTGCCTATGAGGGGTGAACTAACACAAATCAGAAATGCAGCAGGTCAAAGTTTTCATGCTGATCAGAAATAGGAAGGGCCCCATGAATGGCTATTCCACTTCCAACCAAGACAGGGAGATCCAGTATGCAAAGAAGACAAGACAAAACAAAAACACCCCATACTTATCTCCAGGAAAAACACTAAAATGTCTAAGAGTAAATAGACTTTTCCTTCATTTGGCAAATAGAATCCATCTAAAACTAAGAGCCAGCATTATATGTAATAGAGAACTTTCTGATTAGAGATGTCCACTACCACCACCATTAGTTAACATCTAGAGGTGCTAGAGTTGCTATCTGTGGGAATAAGACAAAAAAGAGAAACTAAAGAAATATACATATGGAAAGAGGAAAGCATTTCTTTTTATAAATGATGTGACGGTCTACATAGAAAATCCTACTGAGTAAACTGAAAGTATGAAACGATAATTACAGCGAAGTAGCAGAATGGAAAATAAAGCTGCACAAGTCATTATATATTCTCTGTATTACCAATAAAACCCACCATTAAGAGCTATAAAAAGTTTTATTCAAAATTATTACAGACGGTACAAAGTATTTGGGAATCTAGGTCCAAGATTTGTACATGCATTATATGAATATAACTAGAAAGTGCTCTATGTATAAATAAAGACAGACTTAAATAAGAAAGGAGATATTAATTGCTTAATTTGGGGCTGTTCCAATAGAACGGCAACGCTACCTAAATTAAATTATTTGTTCAGTGACATGTCAATCAAATCTCCAAATGATTACTTTAGAAAGCTGGGGGGTGGGGAAAACAAACAAAACAAAATTCTTCTAGATGAACAAAAGGCAAGATTCTTAAGTAAAGTAACTGAAAAAAAGTCGGAAGGAAGGGGCCTTTAGGCATCCTAAAGATTAAATTCCCTTAGGCCTAAATTTGTACCAGATCTCAAACTATACTGCAAAGCAGTGATCATCAAGCTGATTCGGTACTGACTAGCAAATAGAAGAGTCAATCAGCGGAACGGATTGGGTACACAACATACAGAGGAAAGCAAAGGTAATAACAGAATTGGATTAATCCAGAGTTTGTTACTACGGTCATAAGAACTGACCATTCAACAAAAAGTGCTGTGAAAGCTGGAAAGCAGTCTCTCAGAAACTAGTTTTAGACCAAGATTTTAGACCATATTTTGTAATCTGCTCAAAATCAATAGATGACCTAGATATAAAGGGTCACATCATAAATAAGAACAAGGAAAAATTGCCTTTTGCAAGTAAGGATAAAGAAAGAGTTCACGACCACATCAGAGATAGGATCATAGAAGACAAACTAGATGATGTTGATTACATAAAATGAAAAGGGTTTTTTTTTTTTGCATAAACAAAACAAATGCATTTAAAATTAGAAGAGAAACAGTTGTGTGGAAAAAATCTTTGCAGCAAGTTTCTCTGATATCCAAAATATATACTGAATTTATTCAAATCTATAAGAATTATAGTCATTCTCCAACAGACAAATGGTCAAAGGAATCATTTGAAAAGGAACAAGTAGTTCTCAAAAGAGAAATCTAAGCTAGCAATAATTATATAAATAAATGCTTCGAAACACTAATGGTTATAGAAATTCCAATTTAAAATACTTTGAGTTCTATCTTACACCCAGAATATTTGCAAAGGAAGGATAAAGGAATATGATAGTTGTTTGAAAGTTTGTGGGAAAGGACCTATCTGTACAGAAATATTCATAAGCTCTTTTTGTGGTGGCAAAGAATTGGAAATTGAGGGGATGCCCGTCAATTGGCCAATGGCTGAACAAGTCGTGGTATATGATTGTGATGGAATACTATTGTGCAATAAGAAATGATGAATAAGATGTTTTCAGAAAAACCTGGGAAGACTTACATGAATTGATGCAAAATGAAGTGACCAGAACCAGGACAGCAATATTGTATGATGATCAGCTGTAAATGAATTAAGTATTCCCAATAATCCAAGACAATTCTGAAGGGCTTATGATGAAAATGCTATCCACTTCCAGAGAAAGATATGATGGAGTCCAAATGAAGATTGAAGTATCTTTATTTTATGTGTGTGTGTGTGTTTGCTCTGTGTTTTCTTTTACAAGATGAGTAATATAAAAATATTTTTTGCATGATTGCACATGTGAAAAAAAAAGAAAGGTTGTGGAAAAACAGGCATTCTGGTTCACTGTTGATACATCCAATTCATCTAGTCATTCTGGAAAAAAAGAACTAACCAACTAATGAATGTTGGAACTTGTTTTAGATTATTGTATTGCTTAGAAGAGCTAAGTCTAACACAGTTCATCTTTGCACAATGTTGCTGTTGCTGTGTACAATGTTCTCCTGGTTCTTCTCACTTCACTCAGCATCAGTCCACTTAGGTCTTTCCAGGTTCTCCTGAAATCTGCCTGCTCTTCATTTCTTATAGCACAATACATTCATATACCACAACTTGTTCAGCCATTCACATGGGGAAAAACCAATACAACTAAAATTAAAAGGAAAGCAGAAAGCTAGGAAATGATTCTTACAGTCAGTGTTTCTGTTAAAGGCTTCATTTCTAAAATATATAGAGAAATGAATCAAATATATGAGAATACAAGTCATTCCCCAATTGAGAAATGGGCAAAAGATATGAACAGGCAGTTTTCAAATGATGAAATGAAAGCTATCTACAGTCATATGAAAACAATGTTCTAGATCACTACTGATTAGAGAAATATAAATCAAAATTACTCTGAGGTACCACCTCACATGTATCTAATTGGCTAATATGACAAAAAAGGAAAATTATAAATTTTGGAGAAGATGGGAGAAAACTGTAACACTAGTGTACTACTGGTGGAGTTGTGAATTAATCCAACCATTCTGGAGAAAAATTTGGAAGCCTGCCCAAAAGGCTATAAAACTGTGCATACTCTTTGACCCAGCAATATTACTAATAGGCCTATATCCCAAAGAGATCATAAAAAAGGGGAAAGGGCCCACTGTACAAAAATATTTATAGCTGCTCTTTTTGTGGTAGAAACTGAGGTGACGTCCATCAATTGAGCAATGGCTAAACAAATTGTGTTACATGAATGTAATGGAATATTATTGTGCTGTAAGAAACGATAAGCAGGTGGATTTCAGAAGAACCTGGAAAAACTTACACGAGGTGATGCTTAGTGAAATGAGTAGAACCAAGAGAACATTGAACACAGTATCAACAACATTGTATGATGATCAATTGTGATAGACTTAGCTCTTCCTTTGCATTTTTTTCATTAATTCCCTTAATATTCTTGACCTTTTGTTCTTCCAGATGATTTTTTTTTTTTGCAGGCAATGAGAGTTAAGTGACTTGCCCAGGGTCACACAGCTAGTAAGTGTCAAGTGTCTGAGACTGGATTTGAACTCAGGTCCTCCTGAATCCAGGGCCAGTGCTTTATCCACTGCACCACTTAGCTGCCCATTTATTTTTTCTAGCTTTGTGAAAGAATTTTTTGGTAGTTTGATTGGCATGGCACTGAATAAGTAAGTTAATTTAGGTTCTACCTAAATTCTATTCTGTTAGATAATTCTATTATCATTTTTATTATATTAGCTTGGCCTACCCATGAGCAATTTATATTTTTCCATTTGTTTAGATCTGATTTTATTTGTGTGAAAAGTTTTTTGTAATTGTGTTCATATAGTTCCTCAGTTTGCCTTGGCAGGTAGACTCTAAAAATTTTATATTATCTATAATTATTTTAAATGAAATGTAGCATGGTCTTTAGGTGAAGAATTAAATATACATTTTTGTACATGGGAAATGCATGGATTTGTTTTGCTTGAATATATTTATTTGTTCCACCCCTCCCGTCAAAAAAGAGAGGAAAAAGAAGATTTTCAAGGTATGCAACTAAGCAAACTCTTAACCATTAGCATACAAGGATGAAAATGGGTGGACAACAAATTGAGGAAAAATGGAAAAGATTTATAAAAAGAATTATAACACATTTTCTCCTTGAAAGCAGAACCATTACATTTGGGCCCTAACATTACTGTCACAGTTACGTTGCTGGGGAAATGGAAATTGTGCTAATGAAAATAGACAGGAAAAGCAGATGAACAGGACCAAGAGGAGATCCATGCTGGCAGGGACACTATTGTAAGTCTATAGAGAAAAAAATGCACAAGTTATCTGAAGGTGATGAAGATATAAAAAATGTTGGAAAAAATCTGAGACCTTGTTAAATCCAGGAAAAAAAGTAGGTGGGGGAGACACTGATGGAACATTAATAACTGCCTATTCTCTTATTTACAGAGTCAGACATAAGCTGATTGAGACGGACCTTTTCTGAGGAAAGAAGCAGCTTTCTACATCTTCCAAAATTATGAGATCATAGATTCTACTGAGAGAGAGACATACACCCAGAGATAGGGAAGGAGAGTTGGGGGAGAACACAGAGAGAGAGAGAGAGAGAGAGACAGAGAGACAGAGACAGAGACAGAGACACACAGAAATAAAGACAGAGAGAGACAGGGAGAGACAGAGAGACACACACAGAGACAGAGAAATAGGGAAAGATTGGGAAAGAGATAGAGAGAAATAGGGAAAGATCGGGAAAGAGACAAAGAGAGACAGAGAGACAGAGACAGAGACAGAAAAAGAGTCACCTCCATATGTTCAGACATCCTTTCCTTAAAATGCCATTAAAGCATAAAATTTTACTTGGGAAAGAGAACACTAAAATGTTAACCTCTACTATCAGATTTTCATAGGTCTTCAGAGCATGGGTGGTTGGAAGTCCTGGGGCCTTTCCTAAGCTGATAAGCTTAGGAAACTTTTACTGACAGTTCCAGTCTGGGTGAACTGGGGATGGAACCAGGGTTGAACATGAACTTGAGGAATCAGAACATAAATGAAAAAGGTACTTCATTGAATCTAGTCATTTGTATTTATTTAAATCTTGCTCCAAATTGTCAATCATCTGTTGTTAGAGCATTTAAACTAATACTTGTGGGGATGGGGGGTAGATAGGTATCACTGGCCTTAGATTCAGGAGGACCTGAGTTCAAATCTGACCTCAGACACTTGACACTTAACTAGCTGTGTGACCCTGGGCAAGTCACTGAGCCCTCATTGCCCTGCAAAAAAAATAAACTAATACTTGTGAATCATCTTATAGAGTAATGGAATACTTGAAGTAAATGGGGATATTTAGGCTAGAGGGAATGTAAGAGTTGGCTTCACTTATTGGTCATGTAGAAGAAAAAGTAGATCCATTCAATATGGTACCAGGTCATCTTGAAGAATTTTATGGGAATCTGGCTCACTAAATAATGAGATCTCTGTCATTATAATAGCTCTGAGCAAAAACTGGAAGATCATCTGTTAATATTTTAGAAGGAATTCCTGCACTGGATGGGAAGTAGGGCCAAATGAGTAGTACTTCTAAGGTCCTTCTACTCTGGTGGTATAGTGGATATAGAGCTGGGCAGAGAGTAAGAAAGACTTGTGTTCAAATCTAGCCTCAGATGTATACTAGCTGTGTGACCCTGAGCAAATCACTTAACCTCTGTTTGCCTCAGTTTCTTCATTTATTAAATGGGTATAATAATAGCACCTACTTCCCAGATTATTTGGGAGGATCAAATAAGATCATAATTTGTAAAATACTTCAAAAAAACCTTAAAGCACCCTTTAAATGCTAGAAATTATTAATATTATATTTACAATAGTTGTTTATTTGATAAAGAGTCCTTGGTAAAATGTATAGTTGAGTTGAAAGCATGCTTCTCTCTCTTTTTTTCTTTTATGCTTCCCTAGAAGCATTTTTTTTTTGTGGGACAATGGGGGTTAAGTGACTTGCTCAGGGTCACACAGCTAGTAAGTGTCAATTGTCTGAGGCTGGATTTGAACTCAGGTCCTCCTGAATCCAGGGCTGGTGCTCTATTCACTGTGTCACCTAGCTGCCCCTCCTAGAATCCTTTTGACACACAATCTGGCTTCCTTGTCAAGAATGAATGGCTGTATAGAGACCTAACTTTTTTCTGAAACATGCTGTCCTCTAATAGATGCTACCTTAGAACATGATTCTTCTGCTCAAAATAAATTTTTCAAATGCCTTTATTTGTCATTTAAGGCTTTTGAAAATATACAATTATTCTATTTTTCCAGGCTCATGTCACTGTCTTCCCTTCCAAAGTCTATATTCCATTTTTCTGTCTCCTCCTTCTTCCCATCCTAACACACATTATTCTATTGAAGATTGTCTTAGTGTAGTCAGTGAAGGAACTTAATTATGGCTTGTATTGTCTTTTTTCAGCTTATTTCTTTTTTAGCATTCACTTTTTTTTTTTGCGGGGCAATGGGGGTTAAGTGACTTGCCCAGGGTCACACAGCTAGTAAGTGTCAAGTGTCTGAGGCCGGATTTGAACTCAGGTACTCCTGAATCTAGGGCCGGTGCTTTATCTACTGTACCACCTAGCTGCCCCCTAGCATTCACTTTTTAAAAAATATTGAGTTAAAAATCCTCCCTCTCCCTCCAACCTCTCCCCTACCCACTGAGAAGGCAAGCAATATGATATGCATTACAGATGTGAAGTTATGCAAAACATATTTCCATATTTACCATGTTGCAAAAAATAAAAGGCATCAATTCATGTCTTCCCATGTTTTTCTGTCCTCATTCCCTTCACCTTTTTTATATTCCATCATAATCATGTACCACAAATTGTTTAGCCATTTCCTAATTGATGGATATCCCCTTCCCTTTTTTTAAAAAATTAATTTATTTTTTTTTAGTGAGGCAATTGGAGTCAAGTGACTTGCTCAGGGTCATGCAGCTAGTAAGTGTCAAGTGTCTGAGGCCAGATTTGAACTCAGGTACTCCTGACTCCAGGGCCGGTGCTCTATCCACTGCACCACCTAGCTGCCCCCTCCCCTTCCCTTTTTCTTTGATCTCTTTGGGGAACAGAAATAGTAGTGATATTGCTGTGTCAAAGGGTTTGCATAGTTTAATAGCCCTTTATAGCCCTGCATATTGTTCTCCAAAATGGTTGGACCAGTTTACAACTTCATTAACAGTGCATTAGTGCCCCTATTTTCCTGCATTCCCTGTAGCATTTGTAATTTCTTTTTTCTGTTATATTAGGCAATTTGATAACTGTGAGGTAGTATCTCAGAGTTGTTTTAATTTGTCTATTTTCTAATCAATAGTGATTAGAGCTCTTTTTATATGACTATTGATAGCTTTAATTTTTTGACAACTATCTATTCATATTTTTTGACCATTTATCAATTAGGGATTGACTTATTTTTATCATTTTGGCTTAATTCCTTATACATTTGAGAAATGAGGCTTTTTTCTCAGAGAAACCTGCTGTAAAACTACTCTTTTCCCCATTTCCCCACTTTCCTTCTAATTTTAGCTGCATGGTTTTTTTTTTTTGGTGCAAAATCTTTTTAATTTCATGTAATCAAAAATTATTCATTTTACCTCTTATTATCCTCTCTATCTCTTGTTTGGTCATAAACTCTTCTCTTATCTATAGATTTGATAGGTAAAATTTTCCATCCTCTTCTCATTTGCTTATGAAATCAACCTTTATATCTATCATATACCTTTTGAACTTATGTTGGCATATAGTATAAGATGTTTATCCATGCCTAGTTTCTGCCAGACTACTTTCTAGTTTTCCTAGCAGTTTGTCGAATAGTAAGTTGTTACCCTCAAAGTTCTGATCTTTGGGTTTATCAAACACTAGATTACTATGGTAATTTACTACTGTATATTGTGTACCTGATCTATTCCACTGATCTACTGCTTTATTTCTGGGTCAGTACCAGAATGTTTTGTTGATTACTACTTTGTAATATAGTTTGAACTGCTAGGCTATCTTCCTTCACATTTTCTATTGATTCCTTTTATAGTCTTAATTTTTTGTTTCTCCAGATGAACTTTGTAATGATTTTTTTAGCTCTATAAAATAATTCATTGGTAGTTTGATGTATATTGCACTGAATAAGTAAATTAAATTAGGTAGAATTGTCATTTCTATTATAGTGGTTTGGCCTACCCACGAGCAATTAATATTTCTCCAACTGTTTAGATCCATCTTAATTGTGTGCAATGTTTTGTATTTATATAGTCCCTGGGTTTGTCTTGGCAGGTAGACTCCCAAGAATTTTATATTGTCTACAGTTATTTTAAATGAAACTTCCCTTTCTCTCTTTTCCTGCTGGGTTTTCTTGGTAACCTGCTTCTAAGATATCTGGGCAGTTTTTATTTATGATTTCTTGAAATATAGTACCTATGATCTCTTCTTTTTTTTTCATGGTTTTTGGGTTATTCAATAATTTTCAAATTTTCTCTCCTTGATTTATTTTTCGGGTCTTGTTGTTGTTGTTGTTGTTGTTTTGGGGGAAGAGATATTTCACACTTTTTTCTATTTTTCATTCTTTTAAAATTTATTTTATTGTTCATTATGTTTCCTGGAGTCATTAGTTGTCACTTAGCCTATTCTGCTTTTTAAGGAATTATTTTCTTCATTGAGGTTTTGGTACTTTTTAAAAACCATTTATCCAATTCTATTTTTTAAGGAATTTTTTTTCAGTTAGGTTTTATACTTCTTTTTCCATTTGGCCAATTCTGCTTTTTAAGGAATTTTTTTCTTCCACAAGGTTTTCTACCTTTTATCATTTATCCAATTCTGCTTTTTAAGGAGTTATTTTCTTCAAAT
Source organism: Dromiciops gliroides (assembly GCF_019393635.1). NCBI lineage: Eukaryota > Metazoa > Chordata > Mammalia > Microbiotheria > Microbiotheriidae > Dromiciops > Dromiciops gliroides. The sequence continues at coordinate 261,654,305 of NC_057866.1, forward strand.
ATTTTTAACCGAGCTATTAATTATTTTTTCCATAATTCTCTTGCATCATTTTTGTTTATTTTCTCAGTTTTTCTTGTGCAACTCTTATTTGATTTTTAAAACCATTTTTTTATCTTTCCCTTAAAAAAATCTCTTTCTTTAAATCTTCTAAGAATTCTTGTTAGGTTTTTGTTTAATCTGCATTTTTCTTTGACTCTTTACTTGTAAATGCTTCAAAGTTAAGCTCTTCTTCTAAGTTTGTGTCTTGAGCTTTCCTGTCACCATGGCAGCTTTATAGTCAGGTGCTTTTGTTTTTGTTGTTTGCTCGTTCCCATCCCCTCCCCTCCAGCCTATTTTTTTAAAAAATAAAATCATTTTATTATTTTCCAGTTACATGTAAAGATAGCTTTCAGCATTTGTTTACATAAGATTTCCAGTTTCCCTCCCCTCCCCCTTGACTTTGAACTTTATGCTAGAGCTGGGTTCTGCTCACCTCTAGGGAGTGTGTGTGTGTGTGTGTGTGTGTGAGGGAGGGAGGGATCACTGTCCCAAATTTTAGGCTTTTCTGCCCTGCTGTTTTTATTGTTAGTTCTAGGAAGCTTATATATTTTCAATTCTTCCAGAGTCTGGAAGGAGAAGTCTGGGGAGAGGTATGGTCATTGTTCTCCAGGTTTGCATACTGGTTCTTACCCAGATAGGGCCCCTGTTCTCTTGCAACCATAAGCACTAGCACTCCTCTCTCCACCCTGGAACTCCAACTAGGAATTGAGTAATGGACAATGGAGTTGCCAAACTGGCATACAGTTCTTTATTTTGTTTTGTTTTGTTTTTTTATTTTTTGTGGGGCAAAGAGGGTTAAGTGACTTGCCAGGGTCACACAGCTAGTAAGTGTCAAGTGTCTAAAGCCAGATTTGAACTCCAGGGCTGGTGCTTTATCCACTGCACCACATAGCTGCCCCTTGGCATGCAGTTTTGCACCTAGTGCAAGCACAGGGGTCCCCCGTAATCTCTTTTTGATCAGGTGTCCAATCCTTTTTGTCATTTCTGGCAGTGAAAGCTTCTGGTACTACTGCTTCTGGTGTTGCTGCCACTGCCTCCCAGGCCCACAGTTGGTATCACCTCCAAGCTCCCACTCTAGTGAGCACCGTAAACTTTTCCTTCCTACCTTCTAAGTTGTCCTTGGCTGGAAAAAATGTTTCAACTCAACCTTTTACTGGTTATGCTGCTTCAGAATTTGACTTGCCACATTATTTTAAAGTTGTTTGGAGGGGAATGTTGAGAGAGTTCAGCTTGAATGCTGCATCTACTCCACCATCTTGGTACCTAGTTCACATTAAGTCTAAGGAAACTGGTCTCAGGTTTCCTTTTGACCTTCTTTTTCTTGGATGGTACATTCTTTTTAGCATACACTTGCTTGGAAAACAATAAAAACCAGTTTATATTTATCTGAAGATAAGACTTTTTACAAAAGTCCAGACAGCAAATAAGCATGGTTTAAATAAGGCAGGAAATTCCCAAGGGTAGTAACCTCAGTTGGCAAGGCAGTGCTGATGTAGGATGGAGAAAGTGGAGAGAAAGTAATTTCATCATGTCCTAAAGCACAGCAAGTAAGTATATCCTGGCAAAGAATAAATTCTGTGCAGGCGAATGATTCCATAAGTGAGTCAGAGAAGACTCCAAATGTTCATGAGTATATTCAGTTCAGGGCAGTGACACTCTTTGCCATTGGTCCCCATCTTCCCTCCATCCTTCCCCTTCTCTTCAGAGACTGGGGGAAATTTCCTGGGTTTCTTCTATCCAGAGTGGCTCTCTATCTCCGATGATCCTTTAGTACTTCTTCCAATAGGGAATCTACTCTTCCCATTAGGTCTCTTTGCCAATAAAGGGCAAATCACTCAGTATTTCTGAAACTTTTTTTTAAATCTACAAATAGGGATAATAATGTTTGTAGTTACTTATGCAGAGCACAGTTACCATAAATACAGGCTACTAGATAGTGCAATAGATGCAGATTGAGGAGGACCTAAGTTCAAATCTTGCCTTGGACACTCCCTAGCTGTGTGAGCCTGGGTACATCCTCTCAGCCTTAGGTTCCTCATCTGTCAAAAAAAAAAAAAGTAAAGGTAATAGCCTCACCTACCTCCCAAGGTTGTTGTAAGGAACAAATGATCTAGTATTTATAAAATGCTTTATAAACCTTCAGGTGCTATAACAATATCATTATTATGTATTAAAGTGCTTTGGGAACCTTAATGCCTTATCAAAATGCTAATATTGGTTTTTTAACCTAAATTTCCCTTGATTTTGCCAATGTGGTATAGTGAGAGTGCTAGGTGTAGAGACAGAGTACACTCACTTTTTATATAGCCTTGTGCAGGCCACTTAACTTTAAAGGTTCTTCTTCGTCTTCGTCTTCGTCTTCTTCTTCGTCTTCGTCTTCTTCTTCGTCTTCTTCTTCTTCTTCGTCTTCTTCTTCTTCTTCTTCTTCTTCTTCTTCTCCTTCTTCTTCTCCTCCTCCTCCTCCTCCTCCTCTTCCTTCTTCTGTTTTGTTTTGTTTTGTTTTTGGTGGGGCAATGAGGGTTAAGTGACTTGCCCAGGGTCACACAGTAAGTTTTTCACTATATCCAAGCTGTTTCTAAGACCTGGCCATTTCACTCTTGTATTATCTCCCAAAAATGTCTGCTTTTCTCCTCTGACACTATCACCACTCTACTGCAGACTTTTATTTCCTCATGCCTTGATTATTGCAATAGCCTCATGGTGGGTCTACTTGAGTCAAGTCAATCCCTACTCCAATCAATTCTCCATTCAGCAACTAAAATACTTTTTCTAAAATGCAGGTCTGATCATCTCTTCTCTCTCTGTGTCTCTCTCATACACATACACACACACACACTCTCACACACACACCCCTACATCCCCATACACACCCCATACTTTGTTGAACTCCAGTGACTTCCCTATTACTTCCAGAATCAAATACAAAATGTTGTTTGGGATTCAAAGTTTTTCACAACTAAGCTCCTTTCCAGTCTTCTTTCACCTTACTCGCCAGCATGTACTCTTCAATCCAGTGATGCTGGCTTCCTGACTATTCTATCTCTCAGATTTGAGCATTTTCTCTGCCTGTCCCCCATGCCTGGAACATTATTCCTCTTCCCATCTGTCTACTGACTGCCCTGGTTTGCTTTAAGCCCCAACTAAAATCCCATCTTTTATAGGAAGCTTTCTCCAATCCCTCTTTTATTTATTTTTAATTGATTTTTATCTTATTTTTTTTGGGGGGGGGGTAATGAGGGTTAAGTGATTTGCCCAGGGTCACACAGCTAGTAAGTGTCAAGGGTCTGAGGTTGGACTTGAACTTAGGTCCTCCTGAATCCAGGGCAAGTGCTTTATCCACTGTGTCACTTAGCTGGCCCCTCCAATCCCTCTTAATTCCGACACCTTCCCCTGTTAATTATCTCCTATTTATCCTCCACATGGGTTTCTTTGTATATATTTGTTTACATGTTGTTTCCCCCATTAGATTATAAGTTCCTCGAGAGTAGGTAGGGACTGTCATTTGCCTCTTACATTCCCAGTGTTTAGCAGAGTACCTGACACACAGTAGGCACTTAATAAATGTTTACTGAATCAATGAAAATAATGCAGATTAAGTTTAAAAGTAAAGTTCTGTGTATATCTCCCACCCCCAAGAACTGGTTGTTAAACATTTACCAGCACATGCTCTGTTAAAAGCATTCCATGACTGTCAGTTTTTAGTTTTCTGATTTCCTTTGGGGTAAATTTTTAAACAATCATGTTATCAAATGCTGTGACATTAGCACAGATAATATCTTGTGAGAGGAAAAAGCCTTAGAGAAAGGAACTCTGGGTTCCTGCTATTTACAAATACCAGGACTTGTAATGAAAGCGAGCGTGAACTACAGATGCTGTTTGCTTTTGTCAGAGTGAGGCAAAAGGAACTGATTTCAGATTTCCCAAGTTCTTGGAGCCTACCTGAGGAGGGAAAGACCAAAGCATGCTCAAATTTGAGAACCCCAGGTTACTGGTGCTAATCCTTGACACTGATCATTCTGATATCATTTAATTCCAAGACACTCACCAAAGGCCTTCATTGGGCCACATAGACGGGACTTCACCCTAAAGCCAAAACTCTCCATTTGGGAGAAATTTCTATATCTACTTTCTACCTCTCGTTCTCCTTCAAATGGCTTCTCCCTGCCTCCCCCACCTCCCCTTCTTCACTTTTATCTTTCTTGAAATAATAAATACAGGCCAGCTGAGCCTTGTCCGAAGTTTGAGGGGGAAAACTTCTCTCTCAACACAGTCCCCTTTCTAAAGAGAAGTAGAGGTGAAACTGGAAACACCAGGTCTCCTCTTTTGTTCTATCTGACTTCATGGCTGCCTGGAGAATAATAAATGCCATTCTTTACACATTATTTTCCCCCAGCTCAGCCAAAACACAGGCCACTGTTGTTGGGCAAACAGTAAAACCCAGCGTTTACTGCTTGTCATTACTATTCAGGCATTTCCAGCTAGCTTTTAGGAAAAACAAACAACAAAAAAAAGGCCCCTCTTAAATCTTTTATTGATTTTAAAACTCAATTAAATAAACATGTCAAAATACCCAGGGTTGGTTGAATTAGCATAATCCTCAAGAATGGCATTTTGAAATTGACCTTCCTTATAGCCATGAAGAATTCTTTAACCTTTCCTTCCATTTCATTCAGCCCAATTTGGTGAACTGGCATTATTTTTCTTATTAAATGATTGACACAGCCTTCCATCAACTGCTGCCTTTAATCCAAGAGAAGACATATTATTCCTGAGATTACTTATTCCTGAAGTTCTCCAGATTCAAATCCACTGCGTTCTCTTCCAATTCCCCACATTTATTTCCATTTTCAAATATGGTCCTCAAGCCAGCCTGTGAGCCCGATCTTCCAGGCTTGACATCTGGGCATTTCCATCGGTCATGGGCCAAATTCTCCTGCCCCATGTGCACAGAGTCATGACAGAAAAGGAGGACAAAAAGAAAATAGCCACACAGGGACAAAAGCATAGGAAGGCACTCCGCTTCTTGGACTTAGAAAGCCCAACAGAAAACAACAACAACAAACCCCTTTCAGCTACTTTACAGAGTCCTCAACACCACAAGTGCCTGATGTTTGTCTTTCCTAGGGAAAGCCAAAATGTTTCCTGGATGTCACAGTCAGTGACACAGGCGCCTGGTAGAGTTTGGCATGTGGAGGTTTCCCCTAAGTAATTGTTTCCTTGATCACATCCATGTCATGAACAGCTGTCTCCTCCTAACATTCACAGCCTTTCCCATTTCATAGTCATAAGGGAACTTTTCTTCAATAGCCCAGAGTCAGGAGAAAATGCTCAGTGTTGTCAAACAGAAATAGAAACAGGGCCACTAATCTTTACAACAGGATCCCAAAAGGGTCTTCAAAAGTGATATCCTCTGTTTATCATCTATCTATCTATCATCTATCTATCTATCCATCTATCTATCTGTCTATCTATCTGTCTGTCTATCTCTGTGTCTGTCTATCTCTGTGTCCATCTATCTATCATCTAGATATCTATCTATCATCTATCTATCTATCTGTCTGTCTATCTATCTATCTCTCTGTCTATCTCTGTGTCCGTCTATCTATCATCTATCTATCTATCTATCTATCTATCTATCTATCTATCTATCTATCTATCTGTCTATCTCTGTGTCTGTCTATCTATTATCTATCTATCTATCTATCTATCTATCTATCTATCTATCTATCTATCTATCTATCTATCTGTCTATCTCTGTGTCTGTCTATCTATTATCTATCTATCTATCTATCTATCTATCTGTCTGTCTGTCTGTCTGTCTATCTATCTATCTATCTGTCTATCTCTGTGTCCGTCTATCTATCATCTATCATCTATCTATCTATCTGTCTGTCTATCTATCTATCTCTCTGTCTATCTCTGTGTCCGTCTATCTATCATCTATCTATCTATCTATCTATCTATCTATCTATCTATCTATCTATCTATCTATCTATCTATCATCTATCTATCTATCTATCTATCTATCTGTCTGTCTATCTATTATCTATCTGTCTATCTCTGTGTCTGTCTATCTATTATCTATCTATCTATCTATCTATCTATCTATCTATCTATCTATCTATCTATCTATCTATCTATCTATCTATCTGTCTATCTCTGTGTCTGTCTATCTATTATCTATCTATCTATCTATCTATCTATCTATCTGTCTGTCTGTCTGTCTGTCTGTCTGTCTATCTATCTATCTATCTATCTGTCTATCTCTGTGTCCATCTATCTATCATCTATCATCTATCTATCTATCTGTCTGTCTATCTATCTATCTCTCTGTCTATCTCTGTGTCCGTCTATCTATCATCTATCTATCTATCTATCTATCTATCTATCTATCTATCTATCTATCTATCTATCTATCTATCTATCTATCTGTCTATCTCTGTGTCTGTCTATCTATCATCTATCTATCTATCTATCTATCTATCTATCTATCTATCTATCTATCTATCTCTGTGTCCATCTATCTATCATCTATCATCTATCTATCTATCTGTCTGTCTATCTATCTATCTCTCTGTCTATCTCTGTGTCCGTCTATCTATCATCTATCTATCTATCTATCTATCTATCTATCTATCTATCTATCTATCTATCTATCATCTATCTATCTATCTATCTGTCTATCTCTGTGTCTGTCTATCTATCATCTATCTATCTATCTATCTATCTATCTATCTATCTATCTCTGTGTCCATCTATCTATCATCTATCTATCTATCTATCTATCTATCTATCTATCTATCTATCTGTCTGTCTATCTCTGTGTCTGTCTATCTATCATCTATCTATCTATCTATCATCTATCTATCTATCTGTCTATCTGTCTATCTCTGTGTCTGTCTATCTATCATCTATCTATCTATCTATCTATCTATCTATCTATCTATTCTATCTACACATACACATCCATCCATCCATCCATCCATCTATCATCTATCTTATTTTTATTTATCTTGTTGAATATTTCCCAATTGCATTTTTTTAAATTTTTAAATTTTTAAATTTTTTTTAACGGGGCAATGGGGTTAAGTGACTTGCCCAGGGTCACACAGCTAGTAAGTGTCAAGTGTCTGAGGCTGGATTTGAACTCAGGAACTCCTGAATCCAGGGCCGGTGCTTTATCCACTGCACCACCTAGCTGCCCCCCAATTGCATTTTAATCTGGTTCAGGCTACATTTGGGAGTGTTGAGGGCCCCAGGCTACCCACAGGACAGGTGTTTGACACTTTGGTGCAGTGGCTAGAGAGCCGACTTCATTTTTTTTTTTTTTTTGGAGGCAAGCGGGGTTGACTTGCCCAGAGTCACACAGCTAGTAAGTATCTGAGGTCAGATTTGAACTCAGTTTCTCCAGACTCCCTTGCCAGTGCTCTTTCCACTGGGCCACCTAGCTGCTACATCATTACCAATAAAACCTAACATATGTTCTTTTCACTTTCCTCAATCAATCACCATAATGGCTCTTCCAAACCTTTTTATCCCTCCTTAAGCCTCCCATAGCTCCTCCTCTCTTTATACTCTCAGCTAAAAATCTTGCCTGATAATTAATTGAAAAAATTGAGACTATTTCTGTGAGGGAGCTGGTGGTGCGGTGGTGCTAGGCTTGGAGTTCAAAGTTAGCCTCTGACATATCTTAGCTGTGTGACCCTGGGCAAGTCATTAAGTCTCTGTTTGCCTCAGTTTCTTCATCTACAAAGTGGGGATAATAATAGTTCATACCTCCCAGTGCTATCGTGAGGATAAAATGAGAGTAATTGTCAAGAACTTAGCACAACGCCTGGCATGTAGGAAGCACTACATAGATGATGGCTATTATTATCATTATCATTATTATTGTTAGTCTCTCAATGTTCTAGACAACTCTCTAAAATGAGAAGCTGTCAAGATGTGCTGAACTATATGTTATGTGGATTTTCCACTGCCAGAAATAGGGAGTTTAGGTGCACAGTGGATAGATAGAGCACCGGGCCTGGAGTCAGGAAGACCTGCATTATTATATGGGGCAGCTTGGTGGCTTAGAGGATAGAGTCAGGAAGACCAGAGTTTGGATCTACCCAAAGACTCTTACTAGCTTTATGCCCCTGGGAAAGTCAGTAAACCCTGTTTGCCTCAATTTCCTTATCTGTAAAATGAACTGGAGAAGGAAATGGCAAGCTACTCCATTATCTCTGCAAAAAAACCTCCGAATAGAGTCATGAAGAATTGGACTCAATTGAGCAACAACTACCAGGAATTCCCTATATCAATGAAGTCAAGAGATAGCAATTGCTACCCCTGTTTCTCATCCAAATAGAAGAATCCACTACCTCTGCTATCTTTTTCTGTACTCAAATAGATCTATGATCTCATTGATTCTGGAATTCCCTCCAGTGATGAAAATTGCAACTCATCCAAGCCTGCCCTTCCTGAGGGACTCTGGTCCATGAGCTCTCAAAGGTTCACCACCAAGGGTACATCCAATGTTCTGGAGACCTTTCTCCATCTCTTGCAACCCATGAGGGTACCTCTGGGGCACTCTGATCATCCTTCTGACATCCCTCACTCTTGCCACGACCAGCTCACCAGCCCTTTCTGTCCTATAATTTTCTGATGACATCCTGATTTTTCTCCAGTTTCCCCAATGCTTCTATGTTGCAACTTTGCTCTCTGTGTTATGCTCATCCTTAGTTCTGGAAAAGTAGGTTTCATTCTGAGGCATCAACACTAGCAAAATGGTTGCACTGAAAATGTTGCATTTGTTTTCTTAGGAAGCTTGGGGCCAAGTAAACAGACTTTAAAATCCCCTCAAAGGAATCCAATCCATTCTTCTCCTTTTCAGTGCTGGGCATAGCTCTTCATCCAACTGTACTGTCTATCTCTCTCTCAAATTTCATATTAATGGACAAGCTCTGGGGTTCAGATGCATGTTGAAATCTGAGCAAAGGACATTCTTTATCCATTTGGTCCTTTCAATGTGGTGACTAGATCAAATTAATAAACAGAACTTTATTTCAGGACACTTTGTAGTAATCTGGGGCTTATTACAATTAATACGCTGGCATCCATAAAACAGAAAGACTGGACAGATTTCCTCTTTCACCTGGTTCCTGTTTTGGGTTTTCATCATAATGGGGAAAACTTTTTGGTAATGAGGCTGGACCCGACTCAGGCCAATCCCCTGGTAGTTTAAGGTTCAGTACTGGAATGAAATGAGACACTCATGTTATTCAATAATTACCATTCAACATTCAACATTCAACAATTTTAAGAGTCATCCAGGAGCATGACAGATTGTTCTTTGTCTCATAACATTAGTCCCTTATGACTCAATCAGACTTGTTTTTGTTTTTTTTTTGCAGAGAGATAACAGGGTATTAACACCTTGTTCACTCATTAACAATTCATCATCTGGGACCGTAGCCACCAGAGTGTGGGGATGGACCCCCTCCTTCACATAGTCACAATCATCCCAAGATCATTTCAAAGTGCAAATGGGAAGACAGTGAACATAAAAAAATGGGAAAAATCAGAAAAAAATATTTTAACAAACCTTTTACAATCACGTATGGTGGGGCCATTACACTTGGATTCTAATATCACAGTCTCATATGTACCTACAATAGATATGCTTAGGTGGAAGTGTCACTAAATTGAACAATGATAGGTAAAACAGCCAAAATGATCAAATGTATATAGAGGTGATGTGCACTGAAGGCAATACCATTTTGAGGGCACCGAGGGATCAATTTGCCAGACCCCTGAAGGAAGGGGAGATAAGTTCTGGGAAAAAAATCGAAAACCTTATTAATACCCATCCCCCCTCAAAGGTTACTAAGAGAATTTCAACAGCCATTATTGGCTTATGGACCTTGCTTGCCATCTTTACACAAACTTTCTGAGACTCATCTGTACTTTAATTGAGGGCTTCCTCAATGAGGCTATTAATAGGGAGCAAGCAGGCTTTTAACAGTAATACTATACAGTGAACCACATCCTTACTTCCTATTTCCTAATTGATCGAAGGATGCAGAAAGCTAAAAATTCCACTGCTTATTGTTTTGTGGTTATTGATTATGAAAAAGCATTTGATTTGGTAGAGCCAAAACACTAACTTAAGGGCTGTCTTCCAGAAAGGAGTCTCCCATTCATACATCAAAATCATTCAATAAGATATGTAAATGTGGAAATAAATATGAAGCTGCTATCAAATGTATAAATCCTGCTTAGTAGGGGGTCTATAGTATGTATGGCTCTTTTGGTTAACAAAGAACCTGATCCAGAATCTTTCAAAAGAGCAACAACTCCCAAGGAGTCTCAGAGATGGGGGTGGGGTAGGGAATTTAAAATTTGATTACTCATCACTTTCTTTTGCACTTCATTATTCCAAACACTATTGGGTGGGGGAATGGGGAGGAAGAGGAAATTTTTTTCTAAATTTTGGCCTCATAAAGTCATACATAGTAATTCAAGTTTACTGACTAATAGCTATTTAAATAGAGCCAGATGTGTGCAGCCCAGGGCAGATGTCTGGGTCAGTTGATACTGCTGATTACCCCCTCTATTCTTAGAATTCCTTGTTCTAATGCATCTATTATCTCATCAGCATTGGTACTTAGTCCAGTGATGTAGTTAGACCCATCCATATTTGACCAGCCTGTGACACTTGTCTATGTCCTCCCGTAATTCCATGAGGACACACCCAATGTGCTTCAAGCCCCCCACCCCCCTTTTTTTTGGCATTATGTTGACATTGTATGGATACAAAATCTTTGGATGTTATTCTTTAGTCATAGCAATCTTTACTTCTTACTACTACTTAAAAGAATTTTAAGGGGTTTGTTCACAGGCCATTCAAAGGAGAATTTAGAGTCTAAAAGATCATAAGATGAATCACCAAATCACATGTGGCAACTTCAGAAACCCCAAATTTGGGATACCCCAAGATTTTACCCAATTTTAAGGTCTTCTGTGGGTTTGTATCCTCTCAAAAGCATAGCCCACGCACTCTGATTGCTATATTTCCTTTTTTTGGGGGGGGCAGGGCAATGAGGGTTAAGTGACTTGCCCAGGCTCACACAGCTAGTAAGTGTCAAGTGTCTGAGGCCGGATTTGAACTCAGGTCCTCCTGAATCCAGTGCCTGTACTTTATCCACTACGCCATCTAGCTGCCCCCTATATTTACTTTTCTTATTAGCCAAAGGAAACTATTAGTCTTGTAACGATTGGAATAACGCCACCTGCTGGATACTTACTGTAGAAGAGTTCTGCCTATGAAGCGAAGGTCTTTGAGGGCAAGACCAGGAGTCTTTTCTTTGGCATCAGGAAGTGACGCGGACTAGTGGGAGGAGGAAGGAAGAGACTGGCGCTCACTCTCGCTCTCTTTCCTGAGGACGCTGGTGGAGAGTGGAGCTAGAAATGCTCTCTCCCTTTAATAGATAGAAATCTAGGCCCTTTTCTTCTCTCTTTACCAAATTCTTATTCTCCTTAATAAATGCTTAAAAGTCTAACTCTTGCTAAAGCTTATAATTTATTGGCGACCACTCATTAGCTATTTTAGACAGACTAGCTAGAATTTTAACCCTTAACAGTCTAAAGCAAAAGCTTGAAATAATATGATAATAAAAATAGTAATAAAACATTTCTTCCTAATATACCTGAGAAATAGTCTTTCACAAGTATATTCAGCATCAGTAGGAAGAGTTGATCAACCTAGGGAACATATATGGCAGAGCAGAAATGAGGAGAATAGATATGTCCAGAGCATCTACCACAGGGATACACGCATATGGACAAGGCATGGTTGTGGAGAGGCAACTATTGTTGCTGATATTTTCTGTTGATGTCATTTTTGCTCTTGGGCCCACTTCTTGCTGGTCTGGTGGGACATTAAGTGTAGTTCAGGCATGTAGGCATGGAATGTAGTCTCTGATACATCACTCCCTTTTAGTCTCAAATGGTTACCACTTTATGGTGTTCCTTTGGTCCTGTGGTCACTGCCAGTCACCATTAGGAACAGCAACTACTTTGTATTTAATGATTTTTTATTTATTCTCTTTATAATTATTCTTATCTATCATCTCGATGTCTCTATCCTATTATGTCTGTCTGTCTGTCTGTCTGTCTCTCTCTCTCTCTATCTTTGGTATCTCCCTGCATTAGGATGTATGCTCCTTGCAAACAGATTGTTTCATATATTTAATTTGTATCCCTAGCACCTAGCATACTGCCTGACATATAGAATGTGCTTAATAAATGTTTGATGATTGATTTATGGGTGGCTACATTGGGCATGAGGTTGGGAGTTTCCATTTTATAATTTCAGCCAGAGTACTCAACTGAGGTGCTATGTCTTCTTCATAAGATGAATAATAGACAGTGCCTTGTCTCTTTTAACTTGAAGCACATAGGTTTAAGCTAAAGCACTTATAGAAAGGTGTGGTCCTCAAATGTATCAGCTCTTGCAACTATAATTATGACAGGCTTTTCCTCTCCAAAGGGAGAGTCCTTACCCTAAAGTCAAAGTTCTTTAGAGCACAGAATATCCAACCAGCTATACAGTACTCACAGACATTAAGTTTAGCTTCAATTTCCTGTTCACCAAGAATAATGTCACCCAGAGTCACCAGTTATTTAAATTACATCATCACAGTATTTTTTTCTTTGTATCAATTTTATCACCTTTAAATGAGTATGGGAATGGCATTTATTCATCCTATGTGTGACAAAAATGCTAATAAAGAATGAGCCACCAAAATCTTTTGAAAGAACACACTAAATATGAGAGCATGAAATGCAATGGAGTAATGGGGGGGGGAGATCAGTAAATTTTGGATAAAAGTGAGTGGGATGTCATTTTCCTTGATTGAGGAAAATCAACTTTTGCTTTTGGGCTCCAGTTTTGAATTCTCCTAATTCCTCTGGGAACCCTTGAAGAAATGTTCATAAACATTCATAGTTGTTTCCAAGTATTTTTTTTTCTTTCTTCAGTTGACTGTGCAATGATGACATCAGTCTGAAGAAGATTAATTGCCTACACTTAATGGTGTCATGATTTGATAGTCAAAGATGCTTTATTGAGATCAATGGCTAGAAATGTCTTTTAATTCTTAAGATGCTCATAGTGCATAGATGAAGAATGAAGCTGTTTGTAATACTGAAAAATGAAAGAGAAAAGAGTAAAAACTCTGCAAAGTTTCAACAAAATGAATTTCTTGGCAATAATTTTCCAGCCCATAACTGTATATGCCTGTATATATACATATATTTATATCTATGTATAATATTTATGACTTTTTAAAAAAAATTGGCACTGAACTTTGGCATGGAACCAATTTTTTTTGGACACATATTGTTAAAATTCTTTCAGAGAAGGATTTGGAAATATTTTTGACAAGCATGCATTCAGTTTTTTTTCTCCTGCTTCCTTGCCAAAACAAATTAGCACAGGTCAACAGTCATTTGTCAGGCCCAGTCTTCTTTTTGTCATATGTGTATATTAGTCAGAGGAAGCTGCCCAGAAGACTGAAGATTTTTTTTTGTTGTTGTTGCATTTATAGAACAGAGACTACCATTTTGTCCTATTTATAAAATAAATAATATTTTAAAATATTTATGACCTGGATTCTTTTTACTGTCTCCCTCCCTCTCTTCCTCCCTTCCTTCCTTCCTCCCTTCCTCCCTTTTTTTCCTTTTTCTTTCTTTTGTTTCTACTTAGGGATGAAATATTTTGCATTGCTATGATTTAATATTCATTATGTTACCAATGTGCCAAACTCATATAACATATATATACATACATATACATACATACATATATATATATATATATATATATATATATATATATATATATATATATATATATATATATATATATATACACATTCTGTAGGGAAAGGAGAGGAAAAGGGAGAGGAAAGAGAGAAAGAAGGAAGAGGTAGAGAGACAGGCAGAGTAGGAGTCAGAAAGGTCTGAGTTTGAATCCTGCTTTAGATGCTTACCAGTCAGGTGACTCTGGCCAAGTCACTTAAGATCTCTCAACCTTAATTTTCTCATCTATGAAATGGAGATGATAATAGCACCTACCTCACAGAGTTTTTGTGAAGGTCAAATAAGATGATAAGTGTAAAGGACTTTGCAAACCTTAAAGAACCAAATAAATTTTAACTATTTTTATTGCACACCCACCCACCCACACCCACATGCATACTCTCTGTCCTTTGAAAATTACATTCACATGGATGGAATAGATATTACACTTGCCTATACTTTCTTTCTTTCTTTTTTTTGTAGGGCAGTGAGGGTTAAGTGACTTGCTCAGGGTGACACAGCTAGTAAGCGTCAAGTGTCTGAGGCCTGATTTGAATTCAGGTCCTCCTGAATCCAGGGCCGGTGCTTTATCCATTGCACCGCCTAGCTACCCCTTGCCTATACTTTCTATAAAATACATGTAAAAATGCTAAAGTCTTTAATGTTTACATGGAAAAATGTTCTGTATTTTAAAATGCCACTAACCACAATATCAAGAATTATTTAGTAAAATATGGTATTTTCAAGGAAATTCATTTTGTCTAACTTTAAATCTATTATTGTCTTCTCTAAATAGAACTAAGCATGGCCTTAAATTAAATGAATTTAAACAAAACACCTTATTAGTTCCTTGAGGTATGTGATTGATATAATACTATACTGATGAACTTAAAATACAAATTAAACAGCTCAATCATTTTTCAATGGTATGAGAATGTCAATTAGATGTTCCAATTTTAGAAAAAATTGTGCAAAATTCTGAGTGCATATCAAAGAAATATGAAAATAGAAAGCTGTGAGCTTGAATTTGGAGGGCACATTGAACCAAAGAATGGATAAATGCAATACTCCCAAAAATCTTGGTCTTCACACAAGATAAAGGGAACTAATAGGAAGGCCATTACTGAAAATGTTGAGATTTATTGGCACCCTGAAATCAAATCTAAATGGAATGTACATGTTTAAAGTAATTTACACAATACAAATCTTTATGTATACTTTTGGAATGTGGGAAAATAATTATTGATAATGGGTTTTTTTTTTGGGGGGGGGGAGACCCTTTCTTCCACCCCTCTACTTCAGTTTGGGAACTTTAGCTAATCTCTCTTTGGGACCAGCCTAAGGGTACAATAGAGGTGGAATGTAGACTCTATGTGTCTAGTTCAGTGAACTAAAGGGATTAAACCACCCCTATTTGAATGAGCCCATTTTAATATGAATCACCCTCAAGTCACATCAACCAATGGAATTGAATGATTTTAGCCAATTAGCTTTGATCAGGGTAAAGAGTTGCCTCTATCAAAAAGAAGAAAAAGACTGGACCACAAAGGGCTTGCTCTCTATTTCCCTGGACTCTCTTTTACTTTCTACATGCCCTTTCTTCTTGGCTCAATATGCTGGTTATGTAATTGTTTAGGCCTGTAAGCCTGTGACTAGTGGGGAAGTTAGGGAGACATGTGGTCAATACTTTAATAATATGTGATAAAAATAAATAATAATATATAATTAATATATAATAATATATAATTAATTAATAATAACACCACCAAAACTGGTGCAACAGCCATTAATATATGTCAGTAATATTTTAGAAAACCCATTCTAGCTCCCAATAATTTATATAACACAGTAAGCATAAAATAGATTGTGACAAATTTGGAAAATATACCAACAAAAATCTGTACAATATTAACAAAATCACATGTAGGCATCACAGCAAGATGAAATTCTCTCACCGAAAGGATGTAGACGACTGACAGATATTCCCAGAGCATATAATTAATAAGTCTAAAATCTATAGAATGTTTTGGGAATAAGGAGATCTCACTTCATCAAGGTGACAACAGGGACCAAAAATAGCTCCAAATGGAGCCTAGAAAACCACTTAGATCCAAGAGTGGGATCAAAAGGCCCTCTATGGGTGAAATACGTATGAATTCAGCCCATGATATGTAAACAATGAAGTGCCAAACAAATGGTGGAGGCACATGGATTACTTTGTGGAAATGAAGTAGTTTATGTTGGCAATTCAAATATAGGTCAATGCCATGAATAACCATAGAAAAGTTATACTTATGGAGCCTAGACAATGATCAATGTGGATTATGCAAGGAAATGATGAAGATTGTGAAATAAAACTACTGAATACTTAGCAGGACATAACTAGAATTATGTATCAGAACCTCACTGTCTTAAACTACTTAGAATAACTTGGAAACTGATCAAACACCATTCCAAAAGGCTTGTAACATGTTGCCCATTTTCTAGGGCAGCAAGGTGGTTCAATGGATAAAGCACTGGCCCTGGATTCAGGAAGACCTGAGTTCAAATCCGGTCTCAGACACTTGACACTTACTAGCTGTGTGACCCTGGGCAAGTCACTTAACCCTGTTTGCCTCAGTTTCCTCATTTGCAAAATGAGCTGGAGAAGGTGATGGCAAACCACGCCAGTATCTCTTCCAAGAAAACCCCAAGAGGGGTTAACAAAGAGTCAGACATGAGTGAAAATGACTAAACAACCACAAATCCATCTTCCAATAGAGGAATGATGGACTCTGCAGATTGAGACTTATTTTGGTAGGCTGTAGACAATATAATTGAGTGTTACTATGCCTTTTGTAACAATGGTTTTGTTTTTCTTTCTTTTTTAAAATTTTTTTTTGTTTTTCTTTCTTAATGGATGTGGGGAGGGGAAATTGAAGGGGAAGAAAGCAGATATTCATTTCAGTTATTCCTTATGGAAACAAGTTGAAAATGAATCAGGAAAACCTGATTTCAAATCTCATGGCAGACACTTATTATCTGTGTAGCCTTGGGCACACTACTTCACTTTAAATTTGTTCTCCTACTATGGCTTTTTTTTTTTTGTTGTTGAGGCAGTTGGGGTTAAGTGACTTGCCCAGGGTCACACAGCTAGTAAGTGTTGTGTCTGAGGCCAGATTTGAACTCAGGTCCTCCTGAATCCAGGGCCGGTGCTTTATCCCTTGTGCCACCTAGCTGCCCCTTACTATGGCTTTTTAAACTCAAATGGGTTGATAAATGCATGAGAAGACAGGAAGAACACACAGCTTCTTCTAAAACTTATCTCTGAAAGGGAAGAGAGCATCTTTTTTCAACTTTAAATCCTGTGATAACCTCCCAGTTCTTAGCAATAGGGCTAAGGAACTCTGGCTGGATGCGCTGGACATTTGTGTTGTGTCAGAAGCATTGAGGAACCTTCTCCAAAAGTTCCTTTGTACTATAATAGATCACGGAGAAAAGTGTCATTTTGACTGCTGTCCTGTTATACCCTATACTACCCTTTGCCGTTGCCCCAAGGCCTTGACAACATCATTGTGTCAGTCATGGTGGCAAAGAATTACATCTGAAAGTTACCTTAGAGGTCATCTAGTTGTGTCCTTCCAAAAGGAGGCACAGAGACAGGAAGTGATTGGTACAAGGTCACAAAGTTAGTAAGTGGCAGACCCAGGACACAGATGTAGGCTTCATGTAATGTTTAGAGAAGTGCAGCGGTACATTCATCCCACATTGGCTTGTGTGCTGCCTTTCTTTTCGTGCACTTTAAGGCAGGCTGTCACTGTATTAATTATCCTTCAGGGGAGTGCAATATCTGAATTGTCTGTTAGGTGGTGTTGTAACCAATCCAGCAACCAAATGGTCTCAAAGTGGTTTTGATCCACACTGGCCACTAGGCACCCAGCATACAAATACTCAGACTCTTCCTTCCACCATTGCCTTCCCTGCCACTGCTCTAAGTTGCTTGGTAGATGCAGAATCAATATGATTCACAGTCCCCAGGGTCTTTTTCTTCCAATGAGGCTCTAATGAGGTGAATGACTTAACTGAGTGCTTATGTCTTTGTAATTGTTCATAGGTTCCTCTGAGCCTCTGTGTCTTTGTAAAGTTTCTCTGGTGGTTTAAATAAAGGATGCCCCATGCTTGTCATGTACAATGTACTCTGCATACCAGAGTAGGAGCTGGGGACACAGCTACAACTGGGGAACTAGCCATGAGTTATAAATAAATTTTATCTTAGAGATTTTATTGGAAAACCATGAGCAGGTTCAAAGAAACTGACCTTTTGGTGAAATCTCCCAGGATAAAATATGTCTTTGTGACCCTAGAAACTTTAGGGTTGGAGTGGGGGGTAAGGACAGCAATTCTGGTGACAGGTTACAAATTGATAGATTATTTGTTATTATTTAAGCTTTTTAGTTCAGTAAATGCAGATAGGTCCCGCTTCCAGATAGAACCTATATTAAGCTTGCTTTCTTGCTTTCATTCTTTCTCTTTTTCTTCCTTCCTTTACTCCTTTCCTCCCTCCCTCCCTCCTTTCTTCCTTCCTTTCTCTTTTTCTTTGTTCATTTATTATTATTATTATTTTAGCAAGCTACTATAATGATATCAATGCTTCTTTTAATAGGCAGGTTGGGGGAGCAACTCCTGTATAGAATGATGGTCTTTACCACCAAAAACAACTACAAACCAACTGCCACCAAGGGTCAGATAAACTAAGAGTTCTTGGAATAGAAGGAGTACCCTCCAACGTAAATAACTAGCCCTATTTCTAGCCTGCTCTCCCATTTCTTCCTCTTCTCCCACTGCAAGCCATCATTCTGTACCACTGCCATGCTTAACTGCCACCAATAGATCAGGAAATCCCAGCAGTGCCTCTAAGATCATTGGCCTTGTTTCTGCTCAACTCCCACAGTTCCTCTTCTAGGGGAGCAACTCTTATAGAGATGTGATCTAGAACCTGCTTCTGAACTAGCCCCCACTTCCTCAGTAGCCATAGCTACTGAAGATTCAAAAAAGAAAGTTCTCTCAACCAAAGTCCTTGGTATGGTCAATGGTTCAGCAGATAGGGTGTTAGCAATGAAAAGACACTAAAGAAACTTAATTACTATTTACTTTTAAAAAATAGTTATTTATTTTGCAGGGCAATGAGGGTTAAGTGACTTGCCCAGGGTCACACAGCAAATAAGTGTCAAGTGTCTGAGGCCAGATTTGAACTCAGGAAGTGCTCTATGCACTATGGCACCGCCAGCTCCCCTTACTTTACTCTATTTTTCTACCCTCCTATAAAGACCACTGAGTCTTTCCTTCTGATTTGTAGCTAAACCATTTTATATTTGTTGTCTTCCCAATGAGATCTCCTTGAGATAAGAGACTGTTTTACTTTTCTATTTTCCCCAGCTCTTAGTATTTTAGTAAGTGCTTCATAAAAGGGTTTTTTTTTTTTGATCTATCTATCCATTCATTATCAGGCATTAAAACACTTTGACCTAGTTGAGAATAACTATTTATAACTTACCCATATCTCTTCCGGAGCATCTCAGGTCCCTTGCAAAATTATCTTTTGTATGTTGCAATGATTTAGGTTTCCTCAATCATTCCCACTATTGCTTATAATAGATTAGCAAACTATGAGAACACACAACTAGAGATGTTGTCTGTTAAATCTAGTCATTAAAAGTAGATTAAAAGCAACTCTACCCCAAAAGATTACAGCATTCCATCTCATTTATGCTGACGACTCTGAAATGTTAGTTAATTTTAAATCCTGCATGTTTTATTTGTGATTCATTAACATTTACAAATAGTTACTCAAAAATAGAAATAACAAAAGA
Organism: Dromiciops gliroides; assembly: GCF_019393635.1. NCBI lineage: Eukaryota > Metazoa > Chordata > Mammalia > Microbiotheria > Microbiotheriidae > Dromiciops > Dromiciops gliroides. The sequence goes on from NC_057866.1 coordinate 261,674,038, forward strand.
GGTTTCAGATGTCAGCAGTGGTATTCCAGGAAAGGGATCCAAGTCCCCCCCCCCAAAACAGCCTCCTAACAGAAAGTATGAAAAATAATAAACTTTTATAGAGTTCTTACTTTATTATACTCAAATTCTATAGTATTTCAAGGAATGTATGGCACATGTGATACAATACTGCCTTGGGGACTCCATTGGTCATGTCACTGAGTTGCTTTAAGCAACAATAAGTCACCTGAACAATCCAGAGTACAAAGTCCCCAAAGTCATGCATTATCCAGGTGTGGACTGTTGAGGATGTATATACAAATACAAATACATACACACACACACACATATATATGTCTATATATACATACACACATACACACATATATGTACATATATGTGTGTATATAGAGACATAGACAGAGACAGACAGAGATAGACAAAGAGAGACATAGAGAGAGACACAGGTGGGGGTGGTGCTATGTCTATAGGAGGGTCACAGAATTCTAGCTAGTTTTATTTTGAGACTGAGACATAGGTTGGGAATGGGAAGCCATGCTCGTCTCCTGAAGGATATTGCACAATCAATCAATCAAACAATCAACAAGCTATTCATTTATTTATTCATCCACTGATCCATCTATCCATGCATTATCCATTCATCCATTTATTTATTTAGTTATTATTATTGTGCCAACTGAGACTGTGCAATTCAGTTATATTCAATAAGGAATGATTAAGATGATGTGACTGACAGTGGAACCAGTCAACAAACATTTATCAAGCCCTTATGTTTAGAGAATTTGCTAAGCACTGGAATCAAGGGTTGGTGATAAAAAACAAAACAAAAACACAGCCCAAATGTCCCTTGTCCTCAAGAACTTGCATCCTACTATGCACAACATACAGACTTACATTCCACTGTGTGCACAGATAAGTAAATGTAAAATATTCAGTCTGTCCCCAAACTCTTAGTGTGGTTTGAAACTTTAATACCTTTAAAGGTTCTTAAAACTTAAAACTGTACTAAGACTTTGAGGAAAGCCTGCATATAAAGCAAATGCAAAATGGTTGAATGAGAACCCTAACAATTTGGGGGGAAATCAGGAAAAGCTTCCTGTAGGAAGTGGCATGAGTGTCTTGAAGGGAGCTAGGACTCCCAAGAGGTAGAAGTGAAGAAGGAGAGTTGCTAAGGCATGGAGGTGGAATGTTGTGCATGGCAAAGAACAAGGATGCCACTTGGCTTGGAATATAGCATACATGAGGGGGTGTAATGTGTAATCAGCCTGGAAAGATACACAGCCCAGATTTCTTTCTCCTGGCTTTGCAGAGGCATCTTTTTGATATCATTTTGTTTGTTCAAATTTTAATTGCTGTCTTCTTTTAGGGATGAAAGCCATCGAAGGCTGGAGTGGGGGAGGTAAGGCAAGAAACAGCCCAGGCCCTGGATTCCTGGGCTAGGTTCCCCCTCATCAAACTACATGAAAGCAGGGATGAGGGCCAGTTTTTGTGAAATGGAAGTAGTGAATCAGGAAGCCACATTCCTTCCTCTCTAGTTCTGTGGGGAATTATAAAGTCTCATTGCTGGAGCATGTTTTCTAGTAGATGGAGCAGAAAAACACAAATACCAGTTCCTCCAGGCTATGCTATCTAATGGAGTGTGTAAACTCAGGCAAAACCACTTATGGGAGCTGCTTGGTTTTCAGCAGTTTGGGGACTTAAAGGAAGTTTCTAGAAAGAATCCAAGGGAGCAGTAAAGGCTTAAGGCAATAGTCCTCTATTCTAGTATACATTCCTCTCTTCTTAACTCACCCAATGAGAGGATTAAGGGGACAGTCAGGGACGGGGCAGGGGCACCAGGGCAAGGACTTAACTAGGACAAGGTTGGCAGTGTGGCCACCTCCAAACCAAGGAGGGCATCCTGGGGACTGGAATGGGATAGAATCAGGGCAGCTCCATGACGCAGGCTCTGGGTTTTCAAAGGATGGGAGCAGCAGATTCTTGCTCAGATAAATCCCATTGCTTTCCCATCTCTGATGTCACAGGCAGGGAGTTGCCAGATATTGGTTTGGTAAAGGCTGGTGGCATAAGTATAGGGTAGTGAAATTTCCATAGAAGAGTAAGTCCAGGGGGCCAGCAGGAGGAGGAGGCAAGAACAGTACCAAGGCAGACTCCTGCAAGCAAGATTTATTCATCTCAGAGAGTTACAAGAATAAAAATAGAGGGGGTTCTTTCCCCCTTGGACTATCACACTCTATTATTCCCTAGAGGACTGACTGTGCCTTGAAGCAATTAGAGATGGCACTCAGGCCTTAATTGCTGGAGGTAAAGTGAAACTTAATCACACAGCAAGAAATGTAGGACAAAAAGTAAATGCCCACGGAGGCCCCTTTGTGGGGAGAGAGAAGGGAGGGAGGGAAGGGAGACAGACTGGGGGGGAGGGAAGAGAAAAAGAGAGAGAAAGAGAGAAACAGAGAGGGAAGGGGAGAGAGAGAGAGAGAGAGAGAGAGAGAGAGAGAGAGAGAGAGAGAGAGAGAGAGAGAGAGAGAGAAAGAGAAGGGGGGCACTGAGAGAAGAGACAGAAAGAGAGATAGAGTGAGAGGCAGACAGGAAGAGAGAGACAGAGAAAGAGAGGCGGGGAGAGAGACAGAGACAGAGAGAAAGAGAGGTGGGGAGAGAGAGACAGACAGAGAGACAGAGAGAGAGAGATTGTGGGGTGGGAGAGGGAGAGAGAAAAAGAGAGAGACAGACACAGAGAAGAGAGACAGAAAGAGACAGAGTAAGAGACAGAAGAAAGGAGAGAAACAGAAAAACAGAGGGAGGAGAGGGAGGGAGAGGGAGAGGAGATGAGAGGAGGGGGGAGAGGGAGAGGGAGAGAGAGAGAGACAAAGACAGAGACAGAGAGAGACACACAGAGACAGAGTGTGGGGTGGGAGAGGGAGAGAGAAAAAGAGAGAGACAGACAGAGAGAAGAGAGAGAGACAAAAAGAGACAGAGGAAGGGAGAGAAACAGAAAAACAGAGGGAGGAGAGGGAGGGAGAGGAGAGGGGAGGGGAGGGGAGGGGAAGAGAGAGAGACAGATAGACAGACAGACAGATAGAGAGACAAACAGAGACAAAGAGAGAGAGAGACAGAAAGAGAGAACTTCAATATATGCCATATGCCTGTGGCTGAGTTTTGAGTCCAGGGGTTGCCCTTTGTCTTTCTCCAAGGTGTGTTCTACTCATTTATAGCAAGGTAGTTTCTACTGTATGGCAGCTAGGTGGTATAGTAGAGCACTGAGCTTAGAATCTGGAAAACTTCTCTCCGTGAATTCAAATCCCCTGTCAGCCACTTACTAGCTGGGTGACCCTGGACAAGTCACTTAACCCTTTTTGCCTAGGTTTTCTCATCTGTAAAAAGATAGTACAGTATCTTTGCCAAGAAAAGTCCAAACAGGATCAGACAAATGAAATGATTGAACAACAAAGCCTCTATTACAATAAAAATTTGTTAATTTATTATATATGTGTGTATTTGTTTATCTATTTGGAGACAAAAACCATTGTAAGAAAACAGACAACAAATAGCCACCAAGATGTAAGGGTAAATAATGCCAGGTTACCTGGCAGGATAAAGCAGGGCAGGTAAAGGAAGAGAAGAGGAGAAATTTATTAGGTCCCAGTAGTGGCAAAACTGGGAAATGCTGCTGTGGCAGATTGCTCTTTAAGTTGGTCAGTGAGCCAGATACGGCGGGAGCTGCTCATGATCATATTCAGTTTGGGGCAGAAGCAGCCACTGCCACTGGCTCCTCTCTTCTTTGGAACTTCCAAATTCCTGGGCCCCCTTACCAAGATCATTGCCACTCTTTCCTCTCATCATCCTTCAGTCCTTAACTCCATCTGGGAAAAACAACACCTCCCATTAGTTCCTACCCTTCAAACATTGATAATTATAATAGTTGGTATAGCCTTGGGGCAAGGTGGGGTGGCTACTCTGCAACTTGCATCAATAGACTGGATTACCCAGGGAAAAATGTACCTGTTCAGGTTCAAGGTACACCCAAGGTACACTGTGGGTCTGTACTCCTAAAACCATTTAACTCTTGGGTCCCCATTGGTGTGCTTTTCCTTAATAGTCAGCCAGTAGATAAAAGCAAAGACATTTTCTGAGACAGTGCCACAAGAACAATACTAATATAACATTCCTCTTCTTAAAGCTGAGGTGACTCTTACAATCACAGAGTGGGCATGAAGTCAGAGTACACTAGTAGAGAGGCATGTGTTTAAGGAACACACATGACTCAGACAACTCATACATCTGGCCCTGGAGGGTTTGTTGTCTTTCCCCATCTCATAGCATCCCTAGTTGTCCTTTGCCTCTGGCTCCCTGCCAGATGTGATCCTTCTCATTGCCTAAGAAGTTTTGCTGCATGATGCCATGCTCAGTGAAAGACAGGAGGGAGAAAATGGTCGAGGACTGACTTTTCTGTGTAACTGACTCTCCAGAACAAAGGGAGATTTGTACACAGTAATAGCAATATTGTAAGGATGATCAACTGTAAAAGCCACTCTGATCAATACAATGATCCATGACAGTTCCAAATGAGTCATGATGAAAAATGCTGTCCACCCATAGATAGAGAACTGATGCACTCTGAAAGCACATTGACACCTACTTTTTTCTTTTATTTATTTTTTTCCCGTGTTTTCTTTTGCAACATGACTAATATGGAAATATGTTTTTTGTGATTTCACATGTATAATTTATATCAAATCACTTGCTTTCTCAAAGAGGGGGGAGGGGCAGGAAGGACAGAATTTGGAACTCAAAAATTTTAAAGATAAATATTAAAAAATTAATATGTAATTGGGAAATATTTAATGGAAATAAAATATATTGGAAAAAAAACCCAGTGCTCTCTCTGCTTCCAGAGGTCACTCTTCTCAGAACTAAGAATACTTTGAGTGCCCTCTTAGAGAATATGTATTACTTTTTTGCAGGCTACCTAGGAGTGGCCAATCTTTGGCTAGCCAATGGCTGGCTGCCATCTAATTAGATCAAACAGCTGAACAATTTCACATCTTGCAAAGGAGTAACAGTTTAAATTAAACTTTTCATTTAATTTAAGACCTTAACATTTCATCGCCTTTGTTACCTGCCCCCGCCCCATTCTGTAATTTTATTAACTCTATCCAGAAGAAACCCAGTGCAGTAGGTTTAAGATTATTACTTTCTTTTCTTTAATTGCTTGTGGGGATGTTGGGATTGGATAGAACAATATAGGAAGAATTAGCAAATACATCTTCTATAAGGTGAAAACTTTGCCTGGTAACTCTCTCCCCTAACCCTTCCATTCCCTATCATAAATCCTCACTATCATAAAGATATGTCTATAAAGGACATATCTCTGATTTAATTTCTTTTCTTTTCTTTTTTTGCAGGGCAATGAGGGTTAAGTGACTTGCCCAGGGTCACACAGCTAGTAAGTGTCAAGTGTCTGAGGTTAGATTTGAACTCAGGTCCTCCTGAATCTGGGATCAGTGCTTTATCCACTGTGCCACCTAGCTGCCCCTGATTTAATTTCTAATTGGCCTTCTTGAGATAGGTTCCCCATTCCCTACACACATTGGCATCTCATCTTTGTTCTATGGTGCCTTTTGATTTAGTCTCAGGTAGTTAGATGGGAGCAATACAAATAATTGGAGGAGGACCTTCATAAAGGAGATAGCAGAATTTTTCTGCTGATCGCCAGGATCATCCTTCCTTGGAGGGATAAGGACCACCTGATTACATTTACCCTTAGAGGTTTCACTAGGCACATCATTTTTATTGGGTTTAATTTCTATAATTTTGTTTTGATCTTGGGTAGAGTTTGGGTCCTGAGATAACAACAACAACAACAGCATATAGCACTACTATGGGCCAGCCTCTGTGCTAGTTTACACAGAGCAGGGGTTCCTAATTTTAAAAGTCTCTGTCCTCCCACCATCCAAGGCCAACTCTATTCTCCTGCCCTCATTTCATGGGGACAAGTAAGAATAGGATTTAAGTTAGTTGAACTCAGTTCCTCCTCTTAAAGGTAGTAGAGCCAGGGGGTGGCTGGGTGGCACAGTGGATAAAGCACTGGCCCTGGATTCAGAAGTACCCGAGTTCAAATCTGGCCTCAGACACCTAACACTTACTAGCTGTGTAACCCTAGGCAAGTCACTTAACCCACATTGCCCTGCAAAAAAAAAAAAAGTTAGTAGAGCCAGGCCACCAGAATTTCTTAGTAGATTTGAGCAAATGCTCAGTGTTCCTTATGATATATTATAATTCTCGGAAGGTTGTGTCAGTAATGGGTCCCCTAGCTGCACTTCAGTTTGGATTGTTCACTGGTAGACAAGTCTAGGGGGATTATCATAGCAATCCTGAGGAGGAACAAAGGGGTCTGTATTAGAGGGAAGGAAATAGGTCTTTCTTTCCAAGGGGAGTTGAAGAGGCTAGGAATTAAACCATTTTGGTCATAAAGACCTTTCAAGTTCTCTCTTACAACCGAAGCAATTCAACCACGTTGACAACTATTCTCTGGAGAGAATTTGGTAGATTTCTGAGAGGAATCAAGGTCTCATTTCAGTCCCCCTAGTCCATGACATGGGTTTGGAGGCTTTTCCATTCATCAGACTTTCTTTCATAAATTTTTATTTAACTTATGGAATAAAACAAGCATTTCCAAAACATAGTACAATTAAAAAAAAAGATGATTGCACATGAAACTGGAAATCTACTATGTATAGCTTGCTATTCCTTTTAAATATATAGTAAAGTTATCATGTACATTTCTTTTTTTTTCTTCCCTTCCCCACCCACACTTTCTAAGGAACTTGTATAAGTCTCTAATTATCTAGGCTACTAGACTGAACACTAGACTGGGTGAGGCCAGGAGAAATGATGCTGCACAATACATTACCATTGACAATACATTGCCATTGGAGCCATTGGGCTTGGGCTAGCTGATCAGTTACCTAGAAGGATTTCTACCACCAAACCTAGAATCCTATTACACCACACAAGGGAGGCTATACATTTAATATTGTCATCCCCGTGGGACTATCATTATTAAACATAAAGATCCCCTTTTAACACATGTGGGAGTATTGTAGGTAGAACCCTGCCCAAGCTTCTATCATCTCATTTTCTATTCAGAGGCTATCTTTACAAATAGAAGCATCTCTCTCTCCCTCTCCCTCTCTCCCTTTCCTCAAATTTCTCTCCTCTCTCTTCCTTTTCTTTTTCTCTCTTCTTTCTGTCTTTTTGTCTCTCTCTTATCCTTTTCTTTTCTCTCTCCATTTTCTGTCTCTAATTTTTTGTTTCTCTCCTCCCTTATCTCTGCCTCTATCTCTCTGTATCTTTTCTCTCTCTGTCTCTGTCTTATCTCTTCCTATGCCAGCAACTACCTATTTGACATCTCCAACTGGATGTTCCATAGGTTTCTCAAATTCAACGTGTCCAAAACATGTTGTTCCTTCCTAAACTCTTCCCTCTTCCTAGCTCCCTTACTTTTGTTGGGGGCACCACCATCATACAAGTAACCTAAGTTTGAAGCTTGACTGTCATTCTCAACTTTTCTTGTTCTTTCACCCTAATAGCCAGTGAATGAATAATAATAACATATCGCACCCGCTATGGGCCAGCCACTATGCTAAAATCAAGGTTTCACAAATATTATCTCATTTGATCTTCACAACAACCCTGTGAGGTAGGTGCTATCATCCTGATTTTACAGATGAGGAAATTGAGATTAAGTGACTTGCCCAGGGTCACACAGCCAGTGTATGTCAGACACTGGATTTGAACTAAGGTCTTCCTGATTTCAAGCCTAGCATTCTATGCACTGTGCTACTTAGCTGCCTGAGTTATCTGTCCATACTACACTTTCCAATGGGTATGCTAGGCAGACGGGGATACCAGTTCTTATTTCTCTGAGGAAAGGAAAACCCTGGGAATCAGCAGAAAAGTCCCATTACCACCTTAATAAAGATACTTCGATAAAGCACTGGCCCTGGATTTAGGAGGATCTGAGTTCAAATCTAGCCTCAGACACTTGACACTTACTAGCTGTGTGATCCTGGGCAAGTCACTTAACCCTCATTGCCCCACAAAAAACAAACAAACAACAACAAAAAAAGATACTCCTCCAATTCTTTCATTGCTTCCATCTAACTTCCTGGGACCAATATAACATTTAAATCATCACTCAGAGCCACTATTACAGCTTCAGAATGACACCCATGAATACCCAGTGAACAATCTCTTGAAAAATTTCCTCAATAGTTGTCAAGTTTTGTCAATTCTATGGTTTATCTCTATAGTAAACCCATCTTCATCTCTATTAACGCCCACTTCCCTAGTTCAGATCCATCTCCAGCCTGGACTATTACAATTCTTCTTCTTCTTCTTCTTCTTCTTCTTCTTCTTCTTCTTCTTCTTCTTCTTCTTCTTCTTCTACTTTTTCTTCTTCTACTTCTTCTTCTACTTCTTCTTCTTCTACTTCTACTTCTTCTTCTCCTTCTTCTTCTTCTTTTTCTCCTTCTCCTCCTTCTCCTCCTCCTTCTTCTTCTCCTTCTTCTCCTTTTCCTCCTCCTTCTTCCTCTTCTTCTTCTTGGCTAGTGCTTTATCCAGTGTGCCACCTAACTGGCCCACAATAGTCTTCTAATCATTCATTCATTCATTCATTCATTCATTCATTCATTCATTCATTCATTCGAGATCAAGGCTTCTTATCTTGACTTGGCTAGAAGTGTAGTAGATATTCATGGACCTGATCCCATACCTGATGGTCTTGGAAGCTTTGACTTCCTCGATGGCTGGTTTGATCAATGGCAGACTAGTGGCCCTCAGCCCTGGGGACTCACCTGGACTTCGTGTGGATACCTAATTAGTCTGGCACATAATAAGCACTTTAAAATGTTAGCTGTTATTAACAAAAGAAACAACAATAATTAGCATTTACATAGCTCCTACTATGTGCCAGACTCTGTGCTGAGCCCTTTACAAATATTTCCTCATTTGATCCTCACAACAGCCTGGGGAGGTAGGTGCTACTACTATCCCCATTTGACAGATGAGGAAACTGAGGCAGACAGGGGAAGTGATGTCCCCAGGTTGCACTGCAAGTAAGTGTCTGAGTGTGGATTTGATATCAGGTCTTCCTAACTCCAGGCACACTAGCTGTCTCGCAGCTTAGTATTATCATTCGTAAAGCATAGGTCTGGTAATGGTGCTCCATTCGCTCAAGAATTTCCAATGGCTCCCTACTGACTGGGATAAAAATACAAAATTGTGGGTCTTTTAAAGTCCTATACAGTCTTGATCTAGCCTACCTCCCCAAACAGTACACATTACTCTCCTTCTTGTGCAGTATGTTATAGCCTGGTTTGTCTGCTCTGAATCCCTTCCTTACCTCTGCCTCATCAAATCTGTATCTTTCTTCAAAGCTCAGCTCAAGCATCACCTATCCTCTTTTTGGGCCCCACCCCAGGAAATATTTTGCACATGTTTATACATCTATCTCCATGTATCACACATATATGTATAGGTATATGTATGTATACATATATATATAGAGAGAGATACACATTTAATTCATTATATATGTATTTTGTATTAATTTTTGAAGAACAAACACTTTTTTTTATGGGCAGGGCAATGAGGGCTAAGTGACTTGCCCAGGGTCACACAGCTAGTAAGTGTCAAGTGTCTGAGGCCAGATTTGAACTCAGGTCCTCCTAAATCCAGGGCTGGTGCTTTATCCACTGTGCCACCTAGCTGCCCACCCCCACACTCTAATTTTTATGTCCCTACACATAGCTCCAAAGTAATTGGCTGGTAGCATTCAAGTCCATTGATTGACATGACTTGAAGGCAGTCCATGAATTGTGAGGTAATTTCTTGTACTGGGTCATGCCCCCCGGGGTGGGGGGGGGGGCTGGTAATAATATTCTCACAGAAGTTAAAATTGTAATATTTGTATATATATATATATATATATTTGTATTTCAGGTTCATTTGCAGATATGAGAAATTGTAGCAAATTATAATAAAATTATAAAACATTATTTTAAAGATTCTCATGTCAATTTGTGCTCTTGCTCCTTCTAGTATTTAATAAATACTTGTTGAATCAAATTAGATTGTTGGATGGTGTATTTTAACTCACACAAAGAAAGGCTTAAGAAGACATCTTGGAGTGAGAACACTGGAGTGTGACATTGCTGTGAAGAAATATGAATTGTTAAAAATAATTTAGTGTTAGATACATGTCTAAGTGCTGAGAGAAACTGGGGATTAGAATCAGGTCAGGATAATGAGAAGAATTTTCCTGGGAGAGATGATATTTTATAGAAAAGTTATAACAATGTCTGAGAGGCTGGTTATAATAAGAAGTTTGTAGTAGTTATATAAGTATCAGGCTAAAAATGTGACTTCCCAGCTGGGGAAGGCTTCAAGGCTTTCTCTTATGTGACTGAAGAAGAACAATGATAGAAATTGACATACTTTATGAGATCTATGGCTTAATCAATTTAGAATTGTCTCTGCCAGTACCACTAAAGATGTGTGTTGTGAGAAATCCGGATTGTCTTTCTTAGTGTCAATCCAAAGATTATGAGTAGCAAACATCTGTTTCACTCAGTAATTCATCATGGCAACTCGTTTTGTCTTGAAGTTCATCACTTCTTTGTCTTTCTTTGTTTTCCCTTTTTTGCCCAACCACTGTCATTGCACTGTTCCAGGTAGACACAGGCATCTGTGGCACCCCTTCTCACATATGGGGCCCTTAAAAGATCTACTCAAGTTAAAAAAAAAATTAAAAGAAATTTCTCCAATGTGTGTGTGTGTGTGTGTGTGTGTGTGTGTGTATGTGAATTAGTCACCAAATAATGAATATATTTATTAACTTTAAAGAAAGAAAAAAGATTTACCCAGGTTCAAGGTTCTCTGTTGGTCCAGATCCACTCAATGAACCCCCACTTTTTTGTCTGTTTTTTCCTCTATGCTCAACCAGAAGATACAATTAGTTCAAAGCAAAAAGGTATTTAATGAAATAGCATAGTAAGATTTGCAATCGAACATTCTTCTAAGTTATAGATATTTTTTTGGGGGGTGGGACAATGAGAGTTAAGTGACTTGCCTAAGGTCACACAGCTAGTTAAGTGTCAAGTGTTTGAGGCTGGATTTGAACTCAGGTCCTCCTGAATCCAGGGCTGGTGCTTTATCCACTGTGCCACCTAGTTGGCCTATGAACATTTTTCTCAAAAATATGGGGCCCATTGTCCCAGAGATACAACAGTAATGTGGAGAGACCACTTATGGGTACAAGGAGCCAAAGGAGGAGAATACATACAGAAAAACAATGCTTACCTCTGATGATGCAGGATGATATCTTCTGGTAATGATTATCATGTGCTCTCAGTAGGCTCCTTGTTGAGAGTAGGGTCATCACTGCTGTTTTGTTAACTCACCAGGAGTGATAGTGTCTCTGTTAAGCCTGTTCCTTGTTAGAAAGGGTTAAAGGTAGCGAAGTAGCACAGTGTATAGAGCACTGTAGCACAGGTAGCGAGGTAGCACAGGTGTATAGAGCACCTGAAGTCAAATCTCACCTCAGACACTTAATAGCTGTGTGACTCTGGGCAAGTTACTTAACCCCAACATCCAGAGTCATCTCCAGTCATCCTAATATATATCTTGCCACTGGACCCAGATGGCTCTGGAGGAGAGAGTGAGGCTGGTGACTTTGCTCAGCCCTGCCTCACTTAAATCCAGTTCACTGCAAGTCGTGACATCACCTCCTGATGTCAGGTTACTTTTGAAGAATGAAGGATATACAACAAGAAGAACAACACATATCCAATGCCACAGCTCCTCACAGGTCATGGGATTTCTGCCTTGCTGGGACCTTTCTTCCCTAAACCAGAGTTCCCTGTTAATGACCAATGGACAGCTCTTGAGTTATAGCCCACTAAATGTGATGTTCATGTTATGGGCCTAGAACCCCAGAAGTTTTCTGGGGTACATCAAAGAACCTTCTCCTTGAGAAACTAAACCAAAGGACAGACATAGCTAAAGAGATAAGTGGAACCCGATTGGGACTGAGCTAGCTCCGGGACCACCACCCTTCATTCCAGTCTCCCCCACCCCTGGGGAGATAAGATTAGGTGTGGCTGCTGTCTTTGTGGCCGGAGGAGGAGAGAGATGTCTTGAGAGAGCCACAGCCACCCTTCACCCAATTGCCCCAGCCACCACCAGTGGTGGATGGTCTTCCCTCAATAAGGGAACTTTCCACAGTCAGATGATCACCCCCATCAGTCTTCTATAAAAGTATCTGCCAGTCTCCTGCTTGAGGAGATTGGTATCTCAGAGCCATACTCTGTGCCATGCCTTCTCCCCATGAGAAGTCCAAGGATTTCTCTCTTGGTTTCCCTTCCCCAGCCCCTAAACAAGCTATTATCTTATTCTACTGGATTTGTGTGCAAGAGGGTGTAATTTTTTAAAGAGGAATTTCTAAGGACCCCGAACCCCTGTCCCAAACCCTCTATTCTATTTCCCCAATAACATTCATTTTCAACTTTTTGGAGGCAGTGGTGCACTGCGACTTGATGCCAGATAGCAACACAACTGAATGTTAGCATTATAAGCATAAGAAGCTTGGAGTTCAACAAGGGGGCTCTTAATTTCTCTGAGGCATTGCTTGTAGATGTTTTGGAGTCTTCTGCATTTGTGTCTTGCTTGTCCCCATAAATAACTCATTATGATTGTTGTTCAGTTATTTTAGTCGTGACCGACATTTTGTTACCCCATTTGGGGTTTTCTTGGCAAAGATACTGGAGGGGTTTGCCATTTCCTTCTCTAGCTCATTTTTCAGAGGAGGAAACTGAAGCAAATAGGGTAAAGTGACTTGCCCAGGTTCACACAACTAGTAAGTGTCTGAGGCCAGATTTGAATTCAGGAAGATGGCCTTCCTGATTGCAGGCTCAGCCTGTGCACCTAGCTGTGCCATGTCATCATGGTGAGATTCTTTGTTTGTTTGCCTGTTCTTCCAGTCTATTTGCTGACAATGTCAGGGCTGGGATCTGGATACTTCTGGAGGTTATGCCTCAGCTGGTGCTGGTGCTGCCCCTGCTTTCTTGGGGGCACTGAATATTTTTGATTCCAGGATCTCAGGAGCAGCTCAAAGTGGGGACCTGCAAACTTTCAGTGCTCCCATGGTGGTCTGATCCAGGCTAAAGTCTGACTTCTGCTCCCTGTGTGAGCTCTACAAGGTCCTGACCTGGAGTTGGGTCAGAACTCCGATCCCCTCCTGCTGGACTCCTGCTCCATCAGCCAGCTGGGAAGTTCTGCTGGGTCAGTGCCAGAATTGTGGACTCCCTACGGTCTGAGATTCCTGCCCTGGTTATTCCTCTGAAGGCCGGGCTAGATACTGGCACTGAGGTTCCCTTCTGCTCCTGGGGCCCGAGCCAAACCTCTGCTGGCTTCTGAACCTCTTCTTTTCTCCCGAATAGGCTCAGGACCACCCTACCTAGAACTCCACCCTCATGCCTACAGTCCTTTTCTACTCCTTCCTGGGTCTATGACCTAGAACGGAGTAGTGGGGGACAAAGCTGCCTCTTGGCCTCTGTGCCTGATGCCTTAGAAGTCTTTTGCTTTTCGTTGTGTCCCCAGCATTTAAAACAGTGTCTGACACAGAGAAGACACATTTTAAAAGGCACTTAATGAATGTATATCCACTGACCAGACCCAAAGAGCACTGATTACTGATTGGTAACAGTCTGAAGCCTCTAGTGGGATCCCCAGAGACCTGTTGTGATTCAAAATGGGAGGGAAAGGAGGAGGGAAGGAAAGGAAAAAGGAAGGGAGGGATGGAGGGAGGGAGGAAGGAAGGAAGCAAGCAAGCAAGGAAGGAAGGATGGAAGGAAAGAAGGAAGGAGGGAAGGGGGAGGGAGGGAGAGAGAGAGGGAAAAAGGGGGAAGGGAGAGAGAGGGGGAGGGAGAGAGGGAAAGAAGGAAAGAGGGAAGGAGGCAGAGAGGGAGGAAGGAGGGAAAGAATGAAGGAAGGAAGGAAGGAAGAGAGAGAGGAAAAAGGCCCTCGAAACATTTTTAATGCACATAAGAGAAACAAAGGAATGATAAAAATAACAGACAAGCAGGCCTGCCTTGACAGTTACATGTTTAATTTGTTGTATATTTTAAAATATGTATATATAAAAAATTATCTCTATAAAACTATTATATAATATAATATATATTATTATATATTATATATTTTTTCACAGCTTCATGAATAACACTCTGTTCTACTATGCATATTTGGTGGGCTTTTTTAGTTCAGAATTTAAAAAACTACATTTAATAAAAATAAAATTATAAATGTCAGGCACCGCATAAAAGAGACATATACATTTGCCAAAGGTATTTGCCACTCCTTGTGATTGAAAAGATTGAGCAAAGAGTTCTGGTCAAAGAGAGATTCCCTGTGGATGATGGTCCTTTAGATAACCCTGCAATGACTTTATGTTGATTGCATCAAAGTCCAGAATACTGCAAAGCCTCCTGGAAGAGAATTGCTGTTATCCAAAGGCTTTTGGCTGGTCTATCTAAGCAGAAAAGACCAAGTGGATCAAAAATGTCTATTGCTCAGATTTCAGCATGCATTTGGATGGCTCCCCTGTCAAGCTTTTCCCACAATATGTGAATGAGGCAGAAAGAACATATCTACTGATTTTGCCAAGAGGTAAACAAGAGTAGAATAGGCTGGCTGTGCTTTTGAGAAATTCTGAGCCCACAGGGAGGAGCCAAGATGGCACAGGAGAAAGAAGCAATATAGCCAAGATCCCCTAAATAGATTTAGCAAAGGTACCAGAGCCAATCCTGATGGAGAAATCCAGAAAAAGTCAATCCACTTCTGTATCTTTGCTGAGAAACCCCAAATGGGTTCACAAAGAGTCATACATGACTGAAACAACTAATAACAGCACAAGGAAGATTGAAGAGCTCTCATATGTAAGAGAGTTTCTTAGGTTTAGAGCTAGTAGGGACTTCAAGAGCTGGTTTAAACCCCCTTACTTTACAGATAAGGAAACTGAGGCCTAAGGAAGCTAAGTAACTGGGCAGAGGTTACGTAGCTAGCGCCCTCAGATCCCGAATCCAGTACACTCTCCACTGCCTCAGGCTTCCTCCTTAGATTCGTTCTTCTCAGCCCTGAAGGTTAGAACTAGGAGCAATAAGTAAAGGTTGTAGAGAGAGTTAGTCATGCAGTGAAATCAGCATTTATTCAGTGCCTGATATGTTCTAGGCATTGTGCTAAGGGCTAGATTCAGCTTAATGAAAAGAAAAGCCTCTTAATCATTTGTTTTTGTGTTATTTTAGTCATGTCTGACTCTTCCTGACCCCATTTGGGGTTTTCTTGGCAAAGATACTGGAGGGGTTTGCTATTTCCTTCTCCCAGCTCATTTTACAGATGAAGAAATGGAGGCAAACAGGAGTAAGTGACTTGCCCAGGGTAACACAGCTAGGGAGTGTCTGATGCTGAATTTGAACTCAGGTCTTCCTGATTCCAAGCCCAGCACTGTAACCACTGCACCACTTAACTGCCTTTCTTAATCATTGTTGTTTGTCCTTCATTCTCCAAGAGTACCATGACGTTGGGGTGATGTCAAGACTTGTAGTGAATTGGATTTTGTAACGATTGGAATGACGCCACCTGCTAGAGACTTACTGTAGAAGAATTCCACCCATGAAGTGAAGGTCTTTGAGGACAAGACCAGGAGTCTTTTCTTTGGCATCAGGAAGTGACGTTGGCTAGTGGGAGGAAGAAGGAGGAGACTGGCGCTCTGTCTTGCTCTCTTTCCTGAAGACGCTGGTGGAGAAGGGAGCTAGAAATGTGCTCTCCCTTGAATAGATAGGAATCTAGGCCTTTCTCTCTCTCTTTACCAAATTCTTATTCTCCTTAATAATTGCTTAAAAGTCTAACTCTTGCTAAAACTTATAATTTATTGGCGACTACTCATTAGATATTTTAGACAGTTTAGCTAGAATTTTAGTCCCTAACAATTTAAATGAGGGAGGGTTGTGCAAGGTCACCAACCTCACTCTCTCCTCCAGAGCCATCTGGGTCCAGTGGCAAGATATACATCAGGACAACTTGAGATGGTACCTGATGTTTGAGGCAATCAGGGTTAAGTGACTTGCCCGGGGTCACCCAGCTAGTAAGTGTCAACTGTCTGAGGCTGGATTTGAACTCAGGTCTTCCTAACTCCAGGGCCAGTGCTCTATCCACTGGTCCACCTAATCATTAGAACCATCCAAATGAGCAACATGTACAGCCTCAGGAAGTCAGCAATTCCTATCTCCAGAAGTCTTATAGGAGAGGCTAGCGGGATACTTTTTAGATACGTGGTAGAGGAGATTTTGGTTCAGGTACAACTGTGGTCCTTTCCGCCTGATATTCCGTGATCCTGGGCCTTTGAAGTTTGGGATTCTGTCATATGACTCGAGGAAGAAGAGAGCTAATGAATCATCCTGAAAGTTCACAACATTTGAGGTAATATATACGAGACTCTGCCCTCCCGACCTGTGAGACGGAATTCCCTCCTGCAACGCGAGGCCCCTCTTCCTGGCAGCTCATCCCTGAGTCTGGGGGTTTGAATTGAGATCCGAGTTGCTTGGGCATCAAGCTCTGGGTAACTGCTCCTTTCCAAGAGTGTAATCATCGCCATCCTATGGAATCTGCAGGCTCAGCCCTTTGGTTTGTACTTTGGATTAGGGGCATTCCAGAGAAGGTGACTTGTTACTCCATAAAGATTTAGAAAATGTGAAACTTTTCCCCTTTGGAATTAAGCTATGTGGATGGATTCCTGCATTTTACAGTGGAAACGCATGAAGTCGGAGCCAGCTTGGCAAGCACTTTTATTCATTTAGCAGGTTTTTATTCTTTTAACAGTTAAACTTCTATTAGGTTTTACTATTTGTTACATGCCATTTTTATGTGGTTCACAGTTTTATGCATTTTGCAGTTAACTGTTTAAAAGGATTTTATTTTTGCTTCTTGAGTGGAAGAAGTGATATACCAGTCCTAAGCCTTTATACTCATTAATCCTGTGATTATTTTGTTGCTAAGGTATTCGGATCATGGATGAAAAGTAGGCATGAAACAATTCATTTTTATTTCAATTTTAGCCTTCTTGTTCTTGCTCCTCATAGTACATTAAAATACCATGACTAACTGTGTACCTTTTTATAAGTGTTATATATGATGTATATAATGAAAGGATCCATAATCTCATTTCTAGAGGCAGTGGATAGAACACTGGAGCTGGAGGTATTGGCAAGGATGCTGAATACTGTGAATAAAAAGATTTGAACAAGAGTTCAAATCTGGCCTCAATTACTAACTAGCTGTGTGACCCTGGGTAAGTCACTTAACTTCTGTCTGCCTTCATTTGCACACATGTAATATGGGGACAATATAGCATCTACCTCCCAGGGTTGTTATGAGGGTAAAATTAAATTATGTTCATAAGGTGCTTTGTAAATCATGAAGCACTATGTACATACTAGCTATTATAATATCACCATCATCATTGTTACAGTGTTCTTGAAAGGTATAAAAGAAGCGTCAACCACAGGGTCCACTGGGCTAAATGAAGACCATGATACTCCTCAGTACAGCCTGAACCAGATAAAAATGTAATTGGGAAATATTTAACAAAATCAATGAAAATAAAATAAATAAATATTTAACAGAACTAAAAAAAATTAAAATAAGTAAAAACAAAACCCCCACAAAAAACCAAAATAAATTACAAAAACAATAGAATATAGATAACTTTACATTTTAAAATTAGGTCAATGTGCAAACTGTAGGGATCCTTGTGTATGAATTAGTGCCCCTCTCTTATAGTTTTATACAATTGGTGTTCATTATTTGAAGTACTGAAGTGTGTATTTACATGCCCAACAATAAAATTATAGACTTCATTAAGACATAAACAAATTGAAAAAAAAAAGAAAAAAATTAAAAGGGTGCACTAGATGGCATAGTGGAAAAAGCACTAGCCCTGAATTCAGGAGGACCTGAGTTCAAATCTGACCTCAGATACTTGACACTTACTAGCTGTGTGACCGTGAGCAAGTCACTTAACCCCAATTGCCTCACAAATAAACCAAAAAAAAGACATAAATTGGTTCAGTGTATTCATTATGCAGATGCCATAATCAGCAAAATAAAATGTCAGTAAAATATTAATTTAATCTAAATAAAAGGAATAAATCCATTTTCATATTCCTTTATGTGTTCCTTATCAAAGAAGGTTTTAAAAATTAATTCTAGCTATTGCTTTATTGGAAAGGCTTTTTTAGATTTTAGGTAAACTTATACTCTCATTTGAAAGAATCAGCCAATCAACAAGCATTGACTAATACTGAGGGTTTTTTTTTTTTTAATTAGCCAATCAGCTAGCATTTAGTAACCACCACTAGGTACTGGGGTACATGTAGGAGATACAAATCACCATATTTTATTGTATGTTTACTTATATAAATAAGCGTAACCCTACAGCCTCTCTTCAGAGGCTGATAATATCTCTTTTTTTACATTGAATTTTAAAAATAGTATTTTATTTTATTTTTTCCCAATTACATGTAAAGATAGTTTTCAACATTCATTTTTGTAAGATTTTGAGTTCCAAATTTTTCTCCCTCCCTCCCCCCTCCTGAAGCCAGCAAGCAATCTGATATTGGCTATATATTACAATCCTGTTAAACATATTTCCACATTAGCCATGTTGTTAGAGAAGAATCAGAACAAAAGGAAAAACAAAACTACAAGAAAGAAGAAACAAACAAAAAACCAACAAAAAAAGTGAAAACGGTATGCTTTAATATGCATTCAAACTCCATAGTTCTTTTTCTGAATGTGGAGAGCATTTTCCATCATGAGTCTTTTGGCATTGTCTTGGATCAGATAATATCTCTTAAAGAAGGTAAGGTGCTAGAAGTCATAGTTGTAAATGACTTCCTATTAAGGTCCCTCTGTCCCTATGGAGTTCAAGAATATTTTGTGGGTTTAACTGTGATGGATGAAAATCTATAAAATAAATTATGGGGATAACAGAGAGAAAGAAGGTGAGGAGAAGCCTTGCTAATGTTATTTTATAAAAGAACATTTTACAGATAAATTATATGAGGAGTGAATATGCAAAGAGACTGTTAAAAATGATGGTGTGAGAGAAACTGAAGATGCTGCTTTCTTGTTATATATGGGAAGACTAAGAGAACACAGATCAAGAAGATAGAGATATCTTCTTTCTTTTGTTTTTTTCCCAGTTGTGAAGGACTTTAAAAGCAAATGGAGAAATTGATAATAGATCCTATAGGCAACAGAGAGACAGTGGGGTTAATGGAATAGGAGAGTGATATTGTCAGCTTGTATGGCAGGAGAATCATCTTGGTAGCTGTGTGGATGGGAGAGAGGAGAGCTTTGAGGCAGACCAATTAGAAGGTCATAACCAAAGTTCAAGAGAAGTGATGAGGGCCTGAAGTAGGGTGGTGGTTCTGTGAATAGAAAGGAAAAGCTTAGGAGGAGAAGTTAGAAGAGAAGCAGGAGGGGGCTGGGCAACTAGGTGGGGCAGTGGATAAAGCACTGGCCCTGGATTAAGGAGGACCCGAGTTCAAATCCGGCCTCAGCACTTGACACTTACTAGCTGTGTGACCCTGGGCAAGTCACTTAACCCCAATTTCCCCAAGGAAAGGGGGGAAAGAGATCACTTTGGAGTGGGCTGTTTTGGTTGAGTGATGTGATTGGAAGACAGATCACAAAGGACTGAGAAGTAACCAAGAGGAGAGGAAGTAGAGGCAATGGATGTATAGACAGCTTTTTCTAGGAATCTGACTGGAAAGGTAAAGATATTGCATGATGGCTCAAGGGGATGATAGGATCTTGTAAGGGACTGTTATCCCTTTTGGGGTTTTCTTGGCAAAGATACTGGAGTGGTTTGTAATTTCTTTCTCTAGCTCAGTTTGTTGTTGTTGAGTTGTTTCAGTTATTTCTGACTCTTTGTGATCCCATTTGGGCTTTTCTTGGCAAAGATACAGGAGTGGTTTGCCATTTCTTTCTCTAGCTCATTTTACAGATGAGGAAATTGATAACCATTGATGAAACATGTTTTTTGCTTCTTTTGGTAGAAACCTACAGATGCCTTCAGGCACGATCAATCAATTTGGTGACCTACAGAGACCTTGAGACATGATTAATCTATCCATCTGTTTGCTTAAGTCTACTTTGTTGAGAGGGAGGGTACTATAGGTGGTTAGGTTACTCAGAAGTGAAAACAATGTTTACCAATAACATTAACAACAAAAGAAAACTTTTCCAAAAGCATCATTAAAATAGTTTTAAAAAATAGCTTTTGTTGTTGTTTTATACATACAAGAAACAAAATGCATCAATTCAGTTTCTCTCTCTCTCTCTTTTTTGGTGGGGCAATGAGGATTAAATGACTTGCCCAGGGTCACACGGCTTGTAAGCGTCAAATGTCTGAGGCTAGATTTGAACTCAGGTCCTCCTGAATTCAGGGTCGGTGCTTTATCCACTGCACCACCTAGCTGCCCCTGAACAATAATATTTTAAAGACAACTTTCAAAGACTTAGGAACACTGATCAACACAATGACCCATCACAGGACTCATGGTGAAGCAACAGAGAGCTGATGGACTCAGAGGACAAAAACAGGACAACATGGCCTTATTTGGATTGACTATCTATATCTATGTCTATGTCTATGTCTATGTCTATGTCTATGTCTATGTCTATGTCTATGTCTATGTCTATGTCTATGTCTATGTCTATGTCTATGTCTATGTCTATGTCTATGTCTAGATCTAGATCTAGGTCTAGGTCTATGTCTATGTCTATGTCTATGTCTATGTCTATGTCTATGTCTATGTCTATATCTATATCTATATCTATGTCTATGTCTAGATCTAGATCTATGTCTATGTCTATGTCTATGTCTATGTCTATGTCTATGTCTAGATCTATGTCTATGTCTAGATCTATGTCTATGTCTATGTCTATGTCTATGTCTATGTCTATGTCTATGTCTATGTCTATGTCTATGTCTATGTCTATGTCTATGTCTATGTCTAGATCTAGATCTAGGTCTATGTCTAGATCTAGATCTAGATCTAGATCTATAGATAGATAGTGATCTTGGGTAAGCTAATCAATTCCTCTTGAATTTCAGTTACTCGCTGGTTAAATTGGGATACTAAGACTTGTACTACCTGTCTTATCTGCTTCCATTTGAATTGTCTGAGGAAGATTCTGAAGATCACTCGGCAGGATAAGGTACTGGATACTGATATCCTTTCTCGAGCTGAACTGCCAAGCATTTAAATTCTATTGCAGAGAGCACAATGCCAATGGGCTGGCCACATTGTTCAAATCCCCAAAATGGGTTTCTCTAAAAGACTGTTTTATAAAGAACTCGCACAAGGCTGGTGCTCACATGGAGGTCAGAAGAAGCAATACAAGGATGCTCTCAAAGTCTCTCTGAAGAACTTAAGAATTGATTGCGAGGGGCAGCTAGGTGGCACAGTGGATAGAGCACTGGCCCTAGATTCAGGAGGACCTGAGTTCAAATCCGGCCTCAGACACTTGACACTTACTAGCTGTGTGACCCTGGGCAAGTCACTTAACCTCAATTGCCTTGCAAAAAAAAAAAAGAACTGATTGTGAGACATAGTAGACACTGACACAGGACCATCCAGCAAAAAAAGATCCCTATCAAAAAAGATGCTGTGCTCTATGAGTGAAGCAGAATTGCGGCAGCTCAAAATAAATGTGAGATGTGTAAATCTAGAGACATCTACACT
The DNA here is from genome assembly GCF_019393635.1 of Dromiciops gliroides. Classification (NCBI taxonomy): domain Eukaryota; kingdom Metazoa; phylum Chordata; class Mammalia; order Microbiotheria; family Microbiotheriidae; genus Dromiciops; species Dromiciops gliroides. The sequence continues at coordinate 261,695,907 of NC_057866.1, forward strand.
CCAAATGTTCATATAGACTATTTGTGCCTGACCTGTGGAAGACGAGCCTTCTGAGATCATGTTGATCTGATGAACCACAATCCAACACACTGTACCTTGACCTCGACATAGTGCTGTCATTTTGGTCCTCTTTAACATGAAGGACAACTTCCTTGAGAAGTTTCTCAAACCCAAGGTTAAATTTCCACAAAAAGTGGAGAGTAAAAAAAAAAGTGCTCAGTGTCTAATATGAATCAGGTATGGGACAGGTAATTTATTCCTACATAGAAAGGGAATGTTAATGTAATGGAATCCCCTTTTCTGTTGTGGGCAGTTTTGATAATGAAAAGAAACAGATAGTTTTGAAAAAGCAACTGAAAAAAAAAGCAGCCGCACAGAGAAAAGGCAAATCTAGATGCCAGGAAAGAAGACACTCTGGCCATCTTTACTCTGAATAAATGTCTTTTCTCTGTGGTGCTGTCCACATAGGAAAGAGGCATTCCATTACACCAAATATTAAGGGATCATTACATGCATTAACAGAATAACTTAAGAACAGGATTTTGTAATCTAGGTTATATAAGACCCTTTCTGGACTCAGTTATGTCATAGTTGGGGTTTCTTTCTGTTTATGTGTTGGACTCTATGTCTATTGAGGTGTCTCTCAATGATGTAGCTAGGCTCTGAACTGAACTCTCCCAACCCACATATCATTTAGATAACATGATGTGGGTACATGAACCATCTAAACGGATTGCCTGTGCATGGCATGGACAGAGAGATTTCTGATCTGGGATCTGGAAAGCCTCATTTTGGATTTTATGGACACTTTCACTTTGGTCTTCCCGACTTCAAAGATAGCTCTTTTGGGTTCCAGGATCCCTTTATACTCTTAAAAACTATTGAGAACTCCAAAGGGATTTTGTCTATGTGGGTTGTATCTATCAACATTTACTTCAGAAATGAAAACATCTTAGTATTACAAAAATAATTTTGACCTCATTGACTCCCTGAAAATATCTCATGGATACCCAGGAGTCCCTGAACCACACTCTGAGAACCTTTGTTCCAGCCCAAGGCCATGGGGGGATCCAGACCCTACCCCCACACTTTTATTCTGTCTTAGACATAAATAGTCTCATAGATTTACAGAATATGAAAACAAGAAAAGACTGAACAAAGCATCCAGTCCAATTTCCTAATGTGACAGATGAAGAAAGGAAGGCAGAGAAATGAAGTGATTTGCCCAAGCTTATTGAATAGTCTTTACAAAAGATACACATTTATTGAATCTGGTACTAAACAGGTGCTTGGTTTCATTTCCCATGTAATTAGTAATTCTCTTCTCTGTAGAAATAATAAAGATCATGTCCCCATTAGAATTACTTGGAGGTGTCCTTACAGCCAGAGAAGGATAAGATAGCAATAGCTTTGTCTAACCTTGGTAATGACTCATCATGGCTGCCCAGTGACTATATGAGGTTTTTCATTTGTTTGTTTTCTTTTTGCAAGGCATCACCAGCCTTGGAGATTCTATTTACACTCAAAATGTTGAGTGAACAATGTTGGCCAAATGAAAAAGGATGATGCTACCAGTGCTGAAGGAAAGGAATGATTTCCAGGATGTTGTGCAAGCCTAATAATTAATGGAAAGCAAGAACCTAAAATTGCTTGATGTAATAGTGAAAATGTTCTCTTTTCTTTGGACTTGATTAGACATACATGCATTAAGCAATTCAGATGAAGCTAGCAAATGGCATGTACAAAGATGGCCCAGGAAATGTATGATTCCTTAAAAATTTTTCTTTAACCCAGCAAGAATAAGAATGTATCTTTCTCCATTTGTAAATTTGCCATGGCACATGAAGATTTGAAGCCATCTCAGAGGAGTTTCCTTGCATGAGACTGTTAGGTGGCAATGCGAGGAAACTGGTATCCTGTGGGGGCAAGAAGGTAGAGTTATTTAGTCCATTGGGCTAGAGGGGAGACTGTCTACTAAGCAATCAAGATGAAGCAGGCAGATGAGGAGGGAAGTGCTTGATTACAGAAGAAATAATGACACTGATGCATGATCAGTGGTGGTGGAAAAGGAGCCAGTTTGGGGATAAAGAAAATGGCTCAGGGGCAGCTAGGTGGTGCAGTGGATAGAGCACTGGTCCTGGATTCAGGAGGACCTGAGTTCAAATCTGGCCTCAGACACTTGACACTTACTAGCTGTGTGACCCTGGGCAAATCACTTAACCCCAATTGCCTCACCAAAAAAAAAAAAAAAAAAAAAGAGAGAGAGAAGAAAATGGCTCAGTTAGTTGAGCTTGAATGATCCCTGGAATTCAAATACTCAAGCATTTCAATGGATTTGTGATCTCATTAAATTGGGATTTCCAGACTAGCCCCTGGGGCATTGCACCCTCTCCTTCATCTACTAAGGATCCCATCTGCTCTGGACCTATGCAAGCAGGCAGATGAGCCTATGAGGTAGGATTTGTCTTTTTTTTTTTTTTTCGGGGCAATGAGGGTTAAGTGATTTGCCCAGGGTCACACAGCTAGTAAGTGTCAAATGTCTGAGGTCAGATTTGAACTCAGGTCCTCCTGAATTCAGGGCTGGTGCTTTATCCACTGCCCCACCTCGCTGCCCCTATGAGGTAGGATTTGAACCCAGACTTTCTCAACTCCATATCCTGCACTGTTACATTCCTCTCAATCTAAGATTTGAGGTTTCTTCTCCTATAACTGCTTTAAGGGGTCTGTTCTCTAGTACCTGTGTAGAACTCTTCTGTGCCTACTTCATATGTGTCAAGGGAGGTCATTTGCTAGCTGCCAGCTCTGGTTGCTCCAGAGAAGATGGCTTTAGGCATATAGCAGCATATATCTTTGTTTCCTTCCCACCCACTCAGTTATTACCATGGGTTCTATCTCTTCAGAACCTATAAAATTCCATATGGCAAATATCATATGATGACTATCCCCATTGACAGGAGGAGGGCATAAAAGATGACATAGCAATGAATATGGATCATACAAAAAATGAGTTTACTATATTGAGTTAAATAAATAACAAATTCTATGTTGTAGAAAGGTAAGAGGCATATGGATGCTGGAATGCCTGTGGGTATCCTCCATCCCAAGACCTACCAAAGGTCATTGATCTTTCCAAGTTTTCCCTTTCTATGGCCCCTTTGTTGGTGGAGAAGGGAGGCAGTATTGGCCACACATCTGCAGATGTCTGGCCCCTCTCCCCACCTGGCACACCCAGCATTCTCTGTTGCTTAGGAGTCAATCCAAGCCTAAGTGTAAAGAGTATTTGGCTGCAACTCCAGCTAATTAGGGAGCCAAAACTATAAAGCATTTGCATGTGTGCCCGATTGGCTCCAGGGCACCACTGGTAGTCTGGCATCAAGGCAAGTGATGGGGGTAGAGTAGCACCCTATCCCCTAGTCAGTTCTACTTCTGGCTGGTCATGGGGTGGTGAGTGTGTCTGTGCCCTTAAATGGTCTCAGCTAGCCATGTTCTACCCCTGACCTTAAAGAACTCTAGAGGGCAGGTAGTTATGCTTAAGTACAGTTAGGTGGCACTGCAGGGGAATAGAATGCTGAGCCTAGAGTAAGGAAGACTCAACTTCTTGAGTTCAAATTTGGTCTCTGACACTTACTAGCTGTGTGACCCTGGGCAAGTTATCTAACCCTGTTTGCCTGTTTCCTCATCTGTAAAATGAGTTGGAGAAGGAAATGGCAAGCCATGCCAGGATCTCTGCTAAGAAAACTGCAAATGGCAGGGCGTGTGGCGAGGGGCTTGTCATAAAAACTGGGACATAGCTGAAATGACTGCACAACAACAGTTATGAGTAAAAGAATGAGTAGCATCTGGCACTATTGAGTCTTATGCCACTAGAGTGATCCTGGAGAAAAACTAAGCACAACCCAAAGAACATTGACCTCAGGGCATAGGTCTTTGGCATAGACAGGAAGGAAGACACAAGATGTGCTTTGAGGAGAACAATTAAAAAACCTCCTTTCCCTGAAATACATCCCTTCACAGACTGCTTCAGTGCCTGGAACTACCATCCTTCATTGACTTAAGAGCAGCCTGTTAAAGTACAAATACCCCTTGAGAACAGCAACACATTATACCTTTGCATGAATGACATTATTGATTATTAGCTGAGCAACACCCATGTGTTCTATCCCCAAATGTGTTCTGTAACTGTGTTCTGAAAGGCTTCAAGCACAAGAGAATCTTGGAGAATTCTGTTCTGAGTGGAGTGCCACCATTAGCCCTGAATAGTTGGAAGCAACAGGATTTATAGATGGTGGTGGAGGGGGCAGGACAAAAAAGGGAGGGGGTCGGTAGGAAGTGCTGAAGACCAGCCTCTCAGTGTTGCCTAAAGACCAATCTTGGCCCAGATTAAAACAAACAAAAACCCGCCATTAGCATGAGTCGGCAAATTTCATTTTTGATTCCCTAATTTTATAAACCATATTTTGTTGGATTTAATAGTGATAAGAGCTAGCATTTAAATATAGCATAGTAAAGTTTTCAAAAAGCTTTACAAATATTATCACAACAACCGTGATGATGGTGGTGGTGGTTGTTGTTTAGTTGCTTTTCAGTCACACCCAACTCTTTGTAGCTCCTTTTTAGGTTTTCTTTTTTTGTTTTTGTTTTATGTGAGGCAATTGGGGTTAAGTGACTTGCCCAGGGTCACACAGCTAGTAAGTGTTAAGTGTCTGAGGCTGGATTTGAACTCAGGTCCTCCTGACTCCAGGGCTGGTACTCTATCCACTGAGCCACCTAGCTGCCTCTTCGGGTTTTCTTGCCAAAGATACTGGAGTAGTTTACCATCTCCTTCTCCAGCTTATTTTACAGATGAGGAAACTGAGGCAAACAGGGTTAAGTGACTCAGTTAAATGTCTGAGGCCAGATTTGAACTCAGGTTTTCCTGACTCCAGGCATGGCTCTTTATCCACTGAGCCACCTAGCTGCCCCATATAATGATGATGATAGCATGTACAGCTGAGGCTGAAATTGACCTTCGGTCTTCTTGACTCCAGGGCTGGTGCTTTATCCATTGCATCACCTAGCTACCAATAAATGTTAAAATGCCCATTATTGTTTTTACTGAGAATATAACAGCTGTGCTGGAATGCTTCTTCTCAGGTAGAATGCAAAGTTTTCATAAAAATTATTCAAAATCACACATATTTCTGTGAAAATGAACATTTCTATTTTTCAAACTATAAGAAGAAATGAGAAACATGATAAGGCAGAGGTTATGTGTTCATGTCCCCATTGAATGAATCATCTTGGGTCCTAGTTCCATGAGAACTCAACTTCCCACTAACCTTCAGGTTAACAGATCCCAGGCTAAATATTTTCCCAAAACTCTGGTCCTGGGAAACACAGATATTTTCTAAGAAAGAGGGTCAGTGGGTTCTTGGTTTTAAAAGAGCATGTTTTTGAGGACAAGAATCCTTCTATAAAAAAACCTTCTAACTTTCCCAAACCTCTTACAGTGTTGTACTTTGGAAAGGAAGTTTCCAGATTCCAGCCACTTTTCTGACCTGGGACATGGGATCTATGAATCTATGTTCTGAATGCTTCCAACTTGGACTGTCCAGAAAAGGGATGAAATCTCAATTTTCCATTCTATTTATAGTGACAGGGCCTAAGAAAACACAGAAACATTGAACAAATAATAAGCAATGTTTTGAATTGGTTGAACCTTTTATGCTTTTCAAAAACCTTTCTAGAGTTAAGCTATAACTAAGAATTTAGGGACTTGGAGGCAGAGGTTGGAGAATTTACCCAGACAATGACTGGCAGAGGAAAGATAAAGGACTGTTTGGGACACCTTGATGCTTGGATACTGGGAAAGGGTTGGGTGCATCAGAAGCTGATGAGGCTGGGAGTAAAGTGGCCATTTAATGGGGGGGGGAGTGAAGAAAGTCTTCAGGGAAGGAGAGGAGAAGAAATGTTCAAAAGCAGTCAACTTTAGAGAGCAGAGGGGAAGTAATGACACTTGCCTTTAAAATGGTCTGCTTCTCTCTACATCTTCTAGGAATGGCGGCAAGAAAAAAAAAAAGATTGGTGGCAAAAAGGGCAGGGAGACCCAACCTCGTGCATATATATCCCCAGGCAGTAAGAGAAACTTGTCAAAGGAGCATGGAATAGCCTATAAATAACTATTAACCTATGGAAATGAATCTATTTTATTTCTTCATATGTGTGGCAAACTCTAATATATTCATTCAGTAGGGCACATGGGAAAGTTTTCAGAAAGCCAAGGGTTATAGTTAGGAAGGGAACATTCCTTAAGTAATTTTATATTGCCAGGCACTGTGTTAAACACTAGCAATGCAAATACAAGCAAAAGGAAAGAAAATCTCTGCCCTTAAAGAGCTTATATTTGAATGGAGGAAGACAACATGTAAAAGGAAGGTGAAGCTTTGCCTGAGAGCACAAGAGAGGAAGAATTCCAGAAAGTTAGAAGCAGAGTTAGAAGGCAAAAAAGCTTGCTGGCCTGGGTCTCTTTCTTTTCTTTTCTTTTTTTTCTGGGGCAGTGAGGGTTAAGTGACTTGCCTAGGGTCACACAGCTAGTGTCATGTGTCCAAGGCTGGATTTGAACTCAGGTCCTCCTGAATCCAGGGCTTGTGCTTTATCTACTCTACCACCTAGTTGCCCCCTAGCCTGGGTCTCTTGCCAATGTGAAAGCCCCGGGGAGGATTTCACCAATGGAGAAGGTGGCAGGCATAGTGGGCAAAAGTAAGGAGGCACAAGTTCTGAGGGTAGTCCCATAATGAGACTGTGGCTAAGGCATGGAATCAAAGTCCAGGAAATCAGCACCAGAGCTGAGAGGGGAATGGAAAAATTGGATGTGCCGGGGCAGTGTGGATTTAGTTCATGTTTTGAAGCTAGAACAAGTTTTTTTGTTGTTGTTGTTGTTTGTTTTTGTGGGGCAATGAGGGTTAAGTAACTTGCCCAGGGTCACACAGCTAGTAAGTGTCAAGTGTCTGAGGCCGGATTTGAACTCAGGTACTCCTGACTCCAGGGCTGGTGCTTTGTCCACTGTGTCACCTAGCTGCCCCCTAGGACAAGTTTTTGCTACAAGGTAGGTTCAATTTGGTTTTAAAAAACCCCACTGTTACAGAGCTGCACCTAGGCAACATAGAAACAAAATATATAAGTACAGAGCTAGGTGGCACAGTGGATGGAGTACTAGGCCTGGAGTTGGGAAGACCTGAGTTCAAACTGGACTTCAGACATGTACTAGCCACATGACCCTAGGCAAATCACTTAACCCTATTTGCTTCAGTTTCCTCATCTGTGGAATGAGCCGGAGAAAGAAATGGCAAACCATTCCAGTATCTTTGCTAAATCCCCCTCCCCCCCCAAAAAAAAGGGTCATGAAGAGTTGGACACAACAGAAAAGACTAAACAACAACAACAACAATTTTAAAACTCAACTCACTGAGACCTGGATAGTCAAAAACCATAATAATACATTCATTCATTCATTCATTCATTCATTCATCCATCCAACCTTGTCTTATGAAAAAGATGCAAAGATAAGCCACCTTTTCTTTCCATGTTACAATGAATGGAAAATAAGGATCCTTATTCCCTTCTGTTTTTATGGGTAAGAAGAAAATTGTAAAATATTCTATTTTCTCAAATTCAGGAATTCCCCTCATCTCCAAAAGGCTGTGATTCCAAATTTGAATTTTTGGAGCTCTGAGACCAGTCTCTTAATGTTGGCTTAACCATAGGGTATGAAACATAGTTGCATGAAATCTATTAGAATTAAAGTTCTGAAAACCTTCATCCTATTCCGGTGAAGAAGAGGGTCCCAGTTGTACCAAGGGCTGGGCAAGGGCTGAATATTGCCAGCAGCTATCAGGAGCCACATATGTATATTGAGGTTATATTTGTGAATTTGTTGGTTTAAAAGAATAAAATCCTAAAGAATAGAGATAATAAATAAACTCATAAAGACATATAAAAGTTGAAAAAATACCTCTGAGTCTATTAATTTTTTTAATTGTGAGATTGATGACAATTTTTCTTTTGCCTTTTTTAAACTAGAAAACAAAGATTTCTGTAATGCAAGAAGCACTGCAATAGGACAGATAGGTGGTAGAGTGGATAGAGTGCTGGGCCTGGACTCATCTTCTTGAGTTCAAATCTTCCTCAGACTCTTTCTAGCAATGTTATCCTGTGCAAGTCACTTAACCCTGTTTGTCTCAGTTCCTTATCTGGAAAATGAGCTGGAGAAGGAAAGGGCAAACCACTCCAGTATCTTTGCCAAGAAAACCTCAAATGGGGTCATGAAGAGTCAAATACCACTGAAATGACCTAGCAACAGATAGGTACTATGATAGGCAAAGCCATAATTCAATTAATCAGCATTTATTAATCACCTTCTATGTGTCAGACACTGGTTCTTGGGGATACCAAAGATAAGAACGAAACAATTCCTAATCTTAAGGAGACATCAGTACATATATAAGTGTATGCAGAATAAACATAAATAGGATAAATACAAGGAAGGTAGGGAGAAGGTCACAAGCATTTGGGGATAAGAAAAGGCCTCATGGAGATGATGATATTTGAGCTGAGTATTGAAGGAAAACTAAGAATTCCAAGAGTTACACATAGAGAGTAAGTTCATTCCAGTCATAGGGGATGGGCATCGCTAAGGCATGGGAAGGACAATGAACAGTTGTGTGTAAAAAATAGAGCTGAATCACAGAGTTCAGGAGGAGGGAAAATATTCAATGATACTGGAAAGATAGTTTGGGGCCAACTTTGGAGAACTTAAAAGGCTAGAGAGGAGTTAATATTTTATACTGAAGCAAAAGGGATTTATTGGAGTTTATGGAGTAGAGAAGTAACTTGGGGCAGCTGTGTGTGGAGACATTTGAGGAGAGACACAAACTAGGAACCTGTTGTCACACTCGATGAGGAGAGCTTAATGTCTAGTTCATGAGGTCCCAGGATTGAGAGTTACACTGTAAAACTCCTAAAGGCCAACCACGATCTCATTTTTGAAAATGGGGAAACCAACTTGTATGGAGGTGACATGATTTACCTAAGATGGAAGAGATAGCATGGGACAGAGAGAGCATGAGTTTAAAGAGGGAACCTTTATCTAAAGTTCAACAAACATTTACTAAATGCCTATTTTGTGAGAACTCAGCAGGCATTGTAAGAGAGATAAAGTTTAATTTAATAGGTATTCATTAATTAACTAGTCAATCAACAAGTATTAATTAAGCCCCAGCTATGTATAAGATATCAAGCTAGGTTCTGAGAATACAAAAATAAAACTAAAAACAGTCCCTGTCCTCACTGTTGAACTCTACTTGAGGCTATGAGATGTAAACAGATTATTTGAAGTAGGAGAGAATAACAGCTGGCGGGGGAGGGGGGGGAAGGAAGATTTTTCATAGAATTTGGCACCTAACTTGAACCTTAAAGGAAGCTAGGGATTCCATGAGGTGGACATGAAGAGGGAGTACATTCCAGGCATGGGGGATAGCCTGTGCCAAGACTTGGAGGCAAGAGAAGGAATGTTGTGAATGGGAAACAGCGAGTGGTCCAACTTGGCTGGAGCAAAGAATGCATGAAGGGGAGGGATGTGAAGTAAATCTGTAAAATTAGGCTGGAATGAGAGTATTGGGGGAGGGGGAAGCTTTCAATGCCAAACAGAAGAGCATGTACTTGATTCTAGGAGCAATAGGAGAGTGCTCTTGGCAGCTGTGTAGAGTGTGGATTGGATGGGAGAGAGAAGGGGACTAATTAGGGAACAAGTCCCTCTTGACTCTGTCAAGTTTTTGACTCTGTCAATGACTTCCTTCTCCTTGATCCTCTCTTTCTTCTATATTTTCTTTGCTTTTTTTTTGGTGGGGCAATGAGGGTTAAGTGACTTGCCCAGGGTCACACAGCTAGCAAGTGTCAAGTTTCTGAGGCCCCATTTGAACTCAGGTCCTCCTGAATCCAGGACCAGTGCTTTATCCACTGCGACACCTAGATGCCTCCAGGACTAATTAGGATACTAATGCACTACAACAACAAAACTATTACTACTACTACTACTACTACTACTACTAGTACTACTAGTACTACTGGTCCTAGTACTACCAGTACTACAGTACAAGTACTACTACTACTTCTGACAATAGTAATAATATACTCAAAGTTCAACCCACTATCCATACTATAAGTGAGGACAGTAGCTAGAGCAATGACAAAATAGAGAAATACCGATGAGGGAGATGCATGTCATGCACTTCCTATGCCTTGTGGTATCTGTGAAGGCTTGGTATAAATCCTGAACCTTCTGAGAATTAGGTTCTGGTCACTGACTGGGTTAGCACCCCAGGGACTGTGATTCTCCTAATTGTTAAAGATGGGTGGCATGAGGCTACAGGTCTGCCAAGGGAGAACAGCCAAGCAACTGGTGCTCTTGTGTGTTCTTATATGACCAAAAAGCACAAAATAGAGGAACCAATCAGAAATCTAAATGCCCCTGGAAATCCTTCAATGTATTCCAACTAAACATTTAAGGGGGAAAATGACAAATATGCATGATGCAAATACTTTCATATATACATATGACTATATATTGCGTATAAATGCACACAGTTATAGGCACAAATCCTTTGTTTTTTGTCAATGGCACCTTTAGCTATGACTCACACAACAATCCATTACTGACCAATGAAAGGCCCTTGTAAGAAAGAACTTTATCTCTAAGCCTAGATTAGATGAAATAAAAGATAAAATTGAGATCTTAAAATCTGAAGAGGGAAAGTAAAGAAATTGACATTCCTGAAAATCTTCCCTTAATGAAAAGTCCAAGAATTATTCATGATAATGAAGTAGATAAAAATACTGACAAAAACAATACTGATATCTCAAATGATTCTGAAAGGAGATGGTCATACTTTGACTGGAATTTGAAAAATTCTTTTAGGGCCTATTGGCATGAATCTAATTGGAAAACTTATTATAACAATATAAATCATAGTTTACAGATGGCATTTGCTAAAAGCACCATCCATTTGCTTTGCTGTTGAATTATTTTCAGTTGTGTTTGACTATGACCCATTTTGGGTTTTCTTGGCAAAGATACTGGAGTTGGTTGCCATTTCCTTCAGTTCATTTTACAGAGGGGGAAACTGAAGCAGGGTTAAGTGACTTGCTCAGGGTCACATGGCTAATAAGTGTCTGAGGCCAAATTTGAACTTGGTACTTCCTAACTCTAGACCCAGCACATTATCCACTATGCCACCTGGTTGCCCAGCAGCAACAACAAAATCCAACATAAATACATTACAATATAATACAATAAACATTCATTAAGTGCCTACTATGTTCCTGGCACTCTGCTAAGTTCTGGGGATACAAATAAAAAGGACAGTCCCTCACCTCAAGGAGCTTACCATCTAATGAGGAAAGACAATACATGAAAAGGGAGTGATAGAGAGTACCCAGAACAACTGGTGGTAAATGAATAGATAGATAGAAATTCTAATCCTTCAGTAAAGGGAGGCTTTTTTGCTCTACCCTTCAGCCCTCCAATCAGAAGGATAGAGGCAACTGAAGGATGCTAATAAGGTACAAGTAACAAAGTTGAAGCACTCTTCAGGAGGGTAAGTTCCCTGGTGATGAGTTTATCCTAGGGGTGGGGGAGCATGATGCAGAGGAAGTCCAAACCAAGCCCAGCAAATAGTGAAAGTTAAAAGTCGAAATGAATACATTCTGAATGTGGATATGATTATACCATTGCCATGATGAATATATTGGGATGAAAGGTGGAGCTCCCCAGAAGTGTGTGTATATGTGTGCGTGCGTGCGTGCGTGCGTGCGTGTGTGTGTGTATGTGGGGAGAGAGAGAGAGAGAGAGAGAGAGAGAGAGAGAGAGAGAGAGAGAGAGAGAGAGAGAGAGAGAGATCTTAAAGCTCTCCAGAGAAGCCCTAGAAGGATCTTGTGTTTCAGGATGTATAATTAAAGAGTAAGTGTTGCAATCTTGTGCACTCCACAAAAAATTATGTAAAACAAGTGACTGTTGCAAAAGGAGGAAACATTGTATATTAAACATTTGTAAATATATAAAAGTTATAAAAATGTTTGCATGTCATAATTATTTTCCATTGTTCTCATGTACTTGCACACTACTGTATATTCACAACATTCTCCTTATTTACTAGTTTAGCAATCTTAAAAAAAGAAAAGGAGATCACCTAGTCTGATAGGTGGTCATGGTGATGGTGGTAATCATAATCAATCATCACCTTCTTCTTCTTTTTGTTCTTCTCCTCCTGCTCCTCCTCCTCCTTCTTTTCTGGCTCCTTTTCTTCTTTTTCTCTATCTTTAATTTAGTATTTTATTTCCCCTAATTACATGTAAAAATAAATTTTAACATTAATTTTTAATACTTTGAGTTCCAAATTCTCTCCCTCCCTCCCCTTATTTTTCTTCTCCTTCTCTTTTGGGTTTATTTTCCAAATGAAGAAATTAGTGAATATGTTCTAAGTCCTTCTTTGGATAATATTCCTTAAAATCACTTGTCAAATGGTACATCACATGCTATTTCAGCAACATTACTAATCATTGCTATTGTTGGCCTTGACTAGCTGATTGGAAATGTCAAAGTAAGGGAAATAAATTACCTAATACAATCTACTTGTACTTACAATCTAAGATTCAAGATCATCCCAAATACCTCTTCTCTATTGTATGCAAATTCCTTGAAAACCACCATGCTGTTTCACTGTTCACTTGGCAAGGGGCAATGTCATCGAGGGTAAGCCCTTGTAAATTAGCTTCCACATGTAAGAACATTTTCTGAAAGAATGAATATAGGGGCAGCTAGGTGGCACAGTGGATAAAGCACCAACTATGGATTCAGGATGTCCTGAGTTCAAATCCGGCCTCAAACACTTGACACTTACTAGCTCTGTGACTCTGGGCAAGTCATTGCCCCACAAAAAAAATCAGGAATTTTTCAAGAAAAGAAAAAGACTGCAAGAAAAAAAAGTGAGGAGCATCCTACTGCAGTAGTGGTTGTATGAAATATATATCCTTTGTCTTCAGATTTCCAGTGAAGCTTCTTGTCAAATTGAGCAAGTCTAGGACCATCGCCTTCAGCTTGGACCAAAACACTTGAATTTTAGACTACATTTTGTAGGAGAGGATTGTCTGATCATACATACAGAGAGTAGTACAAAAGTCAGCACAGATTGATAGCATACTTAGCTGTTCAGAAAAGAGGTCCCCCCCTCCCAGGTTTCCTACAATAGAAAATCCTAAGCAGCAAAGTAATCCAAGTATAAAGCCATTGTTGTTGTTCGGTCATGTCCAACTCTACACGGACCCATTTGGGGTTTTCTTAGCAAAGATACCAGAGAGGTTTGCCATTTTCTTCTCCAGCTCATTTTACAGATGAGGAAACTGAGGCAAACAGGGTTAAGTGACTTGGCGAAGGTCACCTAGCTAGTAAATGTCTGAGGCCAGGTTTTTTTCTCCCAGGGCAATAAGGGTTAAGTGACTTTCCAGTAAATGTCAAGCGTCTAAGGCCACGTTTGAACTCAGGTACTCCTGAATCCAGGGCTGGTGCTTTGTTCACTGTGCTACCTAGCTGCCCTCTGAGGCCAGTTTTGAACTCAAGGTGGGAGGGATGTGGCTGAGGGGCAGGAGAACCCAGAGCTTCCCAGGGCCCCCTCTCCTGACCCTGGAGCAGAGACTCTTCTTTAAGACTTTTGTCCCCAATAACTCATCATTGTTAGATTCCTATTGGAGTCAGAGGAATGTAACTTGGTTGATTATCACAAGTAAAGGTGGAGTCCAAAACTGAGGGAAAATATATCTGAACCAGGAGAGACTATATATGGTGCCCACCTCCAGCACAATGATGACAAATCCAAGTGAAGAATCTGAAGGAGTCAAAAAGGAGGTTAAAGGTCATTGTCCTTGCTGAAAGATCCCAGTAGTGCTCCAGCTAAAGAGAAATTGGCACCAACCAACTGAATCCATGGCTGAAGATGATAAAAGACTATACCTCCCACTGAAGAGCAAGTCTATTGGATTAAGCCATCCAAGTGAGACTTCATGCCCTATGAAGAGCCCAGTGCCAAGAGACCTGCCAAGTCCCATCTGGCAGTAGCAGTCAGTGGTCAACTAACTTATCCAGCAAAGCCCAATGAAGAGCAATTTGCCTGGTACAGTCTAGCAGCAGCCAAGTCCAGTGAGGAGCCAACACAACTGAAAAAAACTGTTTAACCCAGGCCCACTTCAGACTAAGACATCCAGCCCAGCTGTTACACCCTACAAAGAGCCAGATTATCTGGGCAGCAGGGTGATTTGTCCATTACCAGCACCTTTTATGGCATAGAACTTTGTGAAGCTCCTCTGGAGAAATAAAGGATATTGAGACCCTGCAGTTAAAGAATTGTGCTACCTTAGTCATTTGTGTTCCTTCAATGTTTAGGTTATATGTCTACTCTCCTCCTTGCCCCCACAGATTCTGAGTCAATTTGTGAGAGAGTGTACTGCAGGTTTTGGCAGCAAATGTCTTTGTAATTTCTGCTCTTTCTATGATGTTTGAGTAAATGCCTTTGCTAAAGAACTGAGTTTCCCAGTTGATTGTTCAAGTGAAATACACCTATGGGGGCTTCTGAAATAAGGGTTAGGATGACAGCTACTCAGAATCCTAGGAATAGTGGTAGCTCCCCATTTGGGGATCCAGTCTGCCAGTGCCAATGCTGGTTGGGCAAATGAGACCAGAGTGGGTGTTTCACATACATGGACTAATTTGATCCCCACTACAGTCCTGAAGGGTAGGTGCTACTATGTATGTAATAAGATAGTCAATGGATTACTTGATACAAGTGCTATGTGAGGACCAAGGGAGAAGGGTCTTTACTGAAAGGGAAACAAATAAAGGTTTCATTTAAGAGGTGGCATTTGAGTTGGACTTTAAAGGCTAGGAAATAATTCAGTGGGCAAAAAGGAAAAATAATGACATTTTAGGCATAGAAGTGGTAAAGATTGGGGTACTCATAATATATTAGAAAGTGCTGAGTTGTGAGATAAACGAAATAAAAATAAATGGAATTAGAGAAGGAAGAAATGCCTGGGCTGGGTAGTCAGAGAGAAATGGGGGGGGGGATGGTATTTGAGGTGGCATTTGAAGAAAAAGTATGTGTAAGGATAATGTGACTGTATTCCAAGCCAAGTAAACAAGATGAATGAAGGTATGGAGATAGGAAAATCATCAAATGAAAATCATAGAAAATTTATTTTGACATTTCAGTGATTTACTCAACATTTACATTCCTACTGATAATGGAGGCATAAAACCTATATCCATTTTCTTTCCTTCTCAAGATCTTCCATGGGAAGAGGAGAGAGGTGGGATCTGTCCAACATGTTAAGGGTTTTTCCCTAGATCTCTTCACATTGCCTGCGTAGAAATGATACACTCTGGTGCTTAGCAAAGGACACAAGTGATTAGCCCAGTGCCTAGCACATAGTACGGACTTAATGAATGTTAGTTGAACAATCAAAACTCAGGGGGTTAATCTGTTATCCATAATACCCACCATATGATGGACCCACTTTATTTTCCTATCATCTCTCTCTCATTCTCTCTCTCTCTCTCTCTCTCTCTCTCTCTCTCTCTCTCTCTCTCTCTCTCTCTCTCTCTCTCTCTTTGCAGGGCAATGAGGGTTAAGTGACTTGCCCAGGGTCACACAGCTAATTAAGTGTCAAATGTCTGAGGGTGGATTTGAACTCAGATGTTCCTGAATCCAGGGCCAGTGCTTTATCCACTGCTCTACTTAGCTACCCCACCCCCATCTCTCTCTTTGATGAAATTTCTTTTGTGTGACTTTGCATTGTTATACTGCTGAAGCCTATTTGTAAGCCCACTGTAAATCTCTCCATGGCGATTTTGGTGAATTGTACCTTTAATTCTTCAGAGGCTGTGATTTTTTTGTTTTGAAATTGAATTTGGAATCTGGGATGCAATCCTGCTTTGACTATAAGTATGGAACAGATCTCACCATCTGTTCTTCAGCACTCACCATCAATCTAGGACCAAAGTCCCTCCTGAACTCCCCACCCCCTTCCCTGTTACCTCAGGAGAAATAATCCACTCAACACTGCAGTGAGCCTTGCAGCAGAGATGATCTGAATGAGGTTTAGAGGGTGAGTAACTAAAAAAAGTCTGACTTTTCCACAAATAATCGGCCCTAAGTATGCCATTGACACTTAACTTGAGCATCAGGCAGAGTCAATGACATATTCTGCCCTGTTGACCCTGCCCTGACTTTTTTAGGGCACTATTTTTTCCGGGAGTGATAACTAAATCTTTGTACAGGTTTAACAGTCTACTTGGGTAGCTAGGTGGTGCACTGGGTAGAACATCAGGTCTGAAGTCAGGAAGGCTCATCTTCCTGAGTTCAAATATGACTTCAGACACTTATTAGCTGTTTGGCCCCAAACAAGTCACTTAACCCCTTTGCCTCAGTTTTTTCATTTATCAAATGAGCTGGAAAAGGTAACCACAAACCACCCCGATATCTTTGCCAAGAAAACCCCGAATAGGGTTGTGATTGGTTGGCCACAACTGAAATGACTGAACAGTAACAGTCTACTTCCTACTCCCTGTCTCTACTCAGATTTCTAGTGATTAAAGTATAAACTGTGTAGGCTTAAATTCCTTTCCCTGGGTCCCACTCCCTACTAGCTCATACCTATCCATGTGAAGTCCATATTCCAATGTCATTATCCCACTCTATTTTACCCTCCTATTATGTTCTCTGAAACATGTCAAAGAAACAAGTCTGATGTCACTTATGATTATCTCTATCAAAGCCATGTTGAATTTATCCATCCATCTACCCACCTACCCACAAACCATCTATGGGGAGGGCTATTAAACTTGACATTGTCCAGAACTGTGGGAGGCAGACAGAATTAAATGGCTTATATACAATCAAAATTATCCTAGTAGGTTACTTTGGGGTAAATGGTAGTTCTGTTACAGAAGACAGTAAGTTATTTCAAGGTTCCTCTGGCTATTTACAGAATGAGATATAGTACATCATCTTTAGGCTTCCCAGCTGTATATTGTTCATTTCTGTAACATTTAGAACAAGCAGCTTTTGATTCCTAGATGAACTGCCTCCTCCTCCCACTGCTGCTACATACAACATTTTAGCTGATAGATTTTGAGGCCCATCTGACTTGACTTTTGCAAACTCTGATTCTATTGTGGTCTTACCCATCCTCCTCCTCCCCAAATTACATTAGAAATGACTAGAACTGTATACAAAATAACAACAATATTGTCAGATGGTCTGCTATGAATGACTTAGTTATTTTCAGCAATTCAATGATCCAAGACAACTCTTAAGGACTTATGAAAAATGCAATCCATCTACAGAGAAAGAACTGATAGTATATCAATACGGATCGAAGCATTTTTTGTTAGTTCCTTTTTCTAAAGTTTTTTTTTTTGGTCTGTTTTCTTTCATAACCTGACTAATGTGGAAATGTTTTGCAGGACTACACATGTATAACTTAAAAAAAGAAATGACTAGAAACCAGATTTTGTATTTAGTTTGTCACATACATGCTTCTTCCAACAGCATCACCCTAAGATGCAAACTCTGTGAGAGGAAATCTCTTTACTTTTCTTTTTGTATCCACTAGGACCATCAAAAGAACATGTCACCATACAGGTAAGTATTTCAGGGACATGCTTGGGGTCCTTAGAAGCATTGTACAATTTCTCAAATGAATTTCATCCTTATTTCTTCCTTCTCTTCAATTCTGGTTCCAATTCATTATACATCTATAGCATTTGTACAACTGGTCTAGAACAGAAATATCAAATTTAAAAAATATTATATCCATGGGAAAATAAGATCCCTTGAGAAAAACCATGCTCTCTGCTGCCTTGTAAAAGTGAGTCTAAAGGCTTGCTCATCCTTTTTGTAGGTGGGGGTTTACTACTTTTTGCTTTCTCCCTTCTTTTTCAGGATAAAATGGAGGTGAGTTGTGTTAAAGCTAAAATTCTAGCTAGTCTGTACAAAATATCCAATGAGTGGTCACCAACAAATTATAAGCCTTAGCAAGAGTTAGACTTTTAAGCATTTATTAAGGAGAATAAGAATTTGGTAAAGAGAGAGAGAAAGGCATACATTAGTCTATCTATTAAAGGGAGAGTGCATTTCTAGCTGCCTTCTCCATCGGAGTCCTCAGGAAAGCCCCAGTCATAGCGCCAGGCTTCCTGCTTCTTCCTCCCACAAGCAAATGTCACTTCCTGATGCCAAAGAAAAGACTCCTGGTCTTGCCCTCAAAGACCTTCACTTCATGGTGGAGCTTTTCTACAGTAAGTCTCCAGCAGGTGGTGTCATTCTAATCATTACATTTGGAAGACAGGGGAAGTAAGGGTAGGGAAGACATTTCTTTCCCTCTCCCAAGCTTGAGTCATTGGTCACTTTCTGTGGGGACCTTCATATGTTTATACTTAAACATGACCCAAGAGGAGAGTTTCTGAGATGGTTTAATATCTTGAGAAGTTATGTGTATTTACTAACATGGCCCCAGAGTCCATGGACCATGTAATTTCTTTTCTTTTTTTTTTTGTGGGGCAGTGAGGGTTAAGTGACTTGCCCAGGGTCACACAGCTAGTAAGTGTCAAGTGTCTGAGGCTGGATTTGAATTCAGGTCCTCCTGAATCTAGGACCAACTAAGTTCTTTATCCACTGTGCCACCTAGCTGCACCTGACAATGATATTTCAAAGCCCCTTCCTCCTGACCAGAGGAGAGGAATGCCCTAAGCATTATGATTCCATAAGCTAGATTTCTAGGCAAACATTCAACAGATCAGTTTATAATCTTATTTCTTAAAGGGACAGAATCCCTTTTTCTCTGAATGTCAGATAGACTACCAACATAATGATAGCATGGTATAATGGATAGAGAAGATCTCTTAATAAGAAATTTGTCAATTAACAGGTATTTGTTAAGCCCCTATTATGTTCCAGGCACTGTACTAATCACAGGTGATAAAAATCTAAATATTAAAGCAATTCCTTCTTACAAAGAAATTATATTCTAATGGGAGAGACAAGGGCATACAAAAATATGGACATCATAAATATAAAGTGAATGCATACATACAAAGGTTATACTAGGTGGCATAGCAGATAGAGTGCCACACCTGGAGTCAGGAAGACTCAACTCCCTGAGATTAAATCTGACCTCTGACACTTACTAGTTGTGTGACCCTGGGCAAGTCACTTAACTCTATTTGCTTCAGTTTCCTCCATAAAGTGAGCTGAAAAAGGAAATGGCAAACTACTCTAGTATCTTTGCTAAGAAAACCCCAAAGGGGGTCATGAAGAGTCAGATACAACTGAAATGACTAAAAAATACATACATACAAACACCAACAAAATAGGTGATTTGAGAGGGAGAGCCTCAACAGTTAGAGTGGGTTAGACCAGAAAAGGATTCCTACAAAAGATGATTCCTAAGCTTCATCCTAAAGGAAGAAAAGAAGTCTATGAGGACGTTTCTTGGGCAGCATCAGCCTTGGGAATTTCTTCAAGAGTAAATCCAATCGAGTTGTGAACTGGTCCAGCTATTCTGGAGAACAATTTGGAACCATGTCCAAAAGGCTATAACAATTTTCATAGCCTTTGACCCAGCAATACCACTACTAGGTCTGGATCCCAAAGAGATCCTAAAAGGGGAAAGGATCCACATGTACAAAAATATTTATAGCAGCTCTTTTTTGTGGTGGTAAAGAACTAGAAATTGAGGCAATGCCCATTAAGTGGGGAATGGCTGAACAAGTTGTGGTATATGAATGTAATGGAATACTATTGTGCTATAAGAAATGATGAGCAAGCAGATTTCAGGGGAACCTGGAAAGAATTACATGAATTCATGCTGAGTGAAATGAGCAGAACCAAGTGAACATTGTACACAGTATCAACAACATTGTGTGATGATCAACTGTTATAGACTTCTTTCTTCTCAGCAATACAATGATCCAAGAAAATGGCAAAAGACTTGTGATGGAAAATGCTCTCCACATCCAAAAAAAACCCAACTATGACATCTGAATGCAGATTGAAGCATAGTATTTTCATTTCTGTTGTTGTTTGTTTCATTATTATTGTGTTTTTTCCTTTTATTCTTATTCATTCTTCTCTCACAATATGACTGATGTAGAGATATGTTTAACATGATTGTAATGTATAAATAACCTATATCATATTGCTTTCTGGCTTGGGGGGGAGAGAGGAGAGAAAAATTTGGAACTCAAAATCTTACAAAAATGAATGTTGAAAACTATCTTTACATGTCATTGGAAAAAATACAATAAATTACTATTTTAAAAAAGAGTAACCCCAAATTAAAGAATTTGGGGATCTGGTTCCTTAAAGAGAAAAATGGAGTTCTTTGAGCACCATGCCTTTTGGAGAGAGCTGAGGAATGCCTATGTATTGATCAGCTTGGAAGATGAAGAAGGGACTAAAGTTATTGGGACCAAACTACATTTCATATTTATCTTAAAAAAAAACAAAAACCTGCAGCTGTATTGGTACAGGGAACTCCCATTTGATAAACTCCCTCTACCAGGACTGTAGCTTGTGAGAGTTTCTGGTTTTGGTGATGTGTCTCCTGTATCCAAAAAACAATTCATAAAATATGTGGAGGTTTTAAGTAAAAAGAAATGTACATATCTGATGTTCAATAAATATCTGTTGATTGATGAATGAACCCTAGTGGCAGAGCCACTTTAAGGTCTGATATTTTAGGTTATTTGCATCAAATTAAATCGAGCAAATGATCAATTACCAAGCATTTCAATTCCTAGTAATACTAAATGCATTTGGAACTAAATTTCCAAATGAGATAAACACTATATTGGAGATGAACCCCTGCATCACACCTCTGATTAGGAGGGTGAGGCTTTTTTAAAACTTGCAGGTTTAAAGTTATCCAAGCGATTTCATACTTAACAATAACTAGTGATATAAGGTTTGCAAAGCACTTTGCAAATGTTATCTTGTTTGATCCTGGGAGGTTAAGTTCTATTATTATCCCTCTTTTACTGATGAGGAAACTGAGGCAGAAAATGGGTAAGTGACTTACCAAGGGTCACACTTCTAGGATAGAGCTGAGGTTAAATTTGAACTTAGGTCTTTCTGACTCCAGGTCGAGTGTTCAATGCACTGCCCCATGTAGGTGTCTATTTTTAATAAAACATCCAAGGCAGTAGGTTTTAATGAGTCATTCAATTTTATATTTCCATGATTTATGCATGATATATATTTCATACTTGTAGAAAGGAATCTTTTAAAAAGATAAAATGACTATAGCTACTTGTTTCACTGTAAATATGTTATTTTAAAAATTTCAATGTTATTTTTTGTTCTGAATTTCTAAAGGATTTTATATACAAATCAGGATCATGAAGAATAATTGCAATTCAAAAAAGTCTGTTAAATATTATGAAAGCCAAACTCCTTCCTGCTGGGGTGGGGTTAGGGTGGATAGTATTGATTCCTGGGTATGTTCTTGTGTAGGTGGCATGCTGGGAAGGATTCTTTCATATTCCATTGGTGGAATCTGATTGGCTTGCACTAGATTAGCCTGTCCCACCTGGCTCCCAGAAACTTCTCAAAGCCAAGCTTTCCTAAAGCGTTCCATGTCTGCATAGCTTACAAGCTGAGACAAGCCTGCTGAGATGAGCCTAATTGAAGCAATGGGCGAGTCTGAAAGATTTCTGTTTAAGGTGTTTTCTCAGTTCAAAAATCACAGGATAGGAAATTTTCAGGTTAATATACAGTCAATGAGAACTTATTAAGTGTTTACTATATTTCAGGCACTGTGCTAAGTGCTAGAGATACAAATAATGGCAAAAGATAGTCTCTGCCCTCTAGAAGCTCACAATCAAATGGGGAAATGAGGGTTAGGGTTGCATTGCAAGGGATGAAATGTGGATGGTGCACATTTGGCCCAGAGGTGAGGCATAGGGCGGAACAAATGGCCAGTGCCAGATGTTTCAGGAGAAATGGCCCACTGCCTCCCTGCTACACTGTTATTGGATCATGTTGTTGTTGTCATTCAGTTGTGTCCAACTCTCTGTGACCCTGTGGACCATAGCATGCCAATATTGTCCATAGGGTTTTCTTGGCAAAGATACTGGAATGTTTTGCCATTTCCTTCTCCAGTATTAGATCATCCCTCTCTTTTATTGCATCAGATGTAAGTCTATATTTAAGAGAGCTAATTCTTGAAAACCCAAGGTCTAATCACAGAAAAGGGACTAATAATGAGATGTTATTAATAATAAAATAGCTAGAACTTATATAGCACTTTAAGGTTTGCCAAATGCTCTACATGGATTATTTCATTTTATCCTTACACCAACCCAGGGGTGGGGTAGGTGCTATTATTATATACCTTTTGCAAATGAGGAAATAGGCTGAAAAAGTTAAGTGACTTGTTGAGGGATCCCTAGATTGTAAATATCTGAGAAGGATTTGAACTCAGGTCTTTCAGACTCTAAGTTCATCATAATGGATATGAAACTAACTTAAAAAATGAGGCTTTGCTAGGTGATGCCTTTGTGAAATGAGTTCAAATCTGGTTTTTGTTTGTTTTTTGTGGGGCAATGAGTGCTAAGTGACTTGCCCAGGGTCACACACCTAGTAAGTGCCAAGTGTCTGAGGCCAGATTTGAACTCCAGTCCTCCTGAATCCAGGGTCAGTGCCTTATCCATTAGAATTTTTGTTTTCTGAGTACTCTTCTTTCTCTAAAAGGTCTCTCTAGGTGTTCTTATTACTTTACATGGTTCAGTGATTATCTCTATGTGGCTGATTCTCAGATCTATTTTTCCAGCCCTAATATCTTTGTTGACCTCTAACCTCACAACCGGAACTGCCTATTCAACATCTCAAACTGGAAGTCCCATAGCCATCTCAAAATCAACATATCCAAAACAGAACTCATTGTCTTTCTCCCTCAAACTTTTCCCTCTTCCAGACTTATACAGGAAGTTTTATAACCCTTGTTTTGAAAATTGAATTTGTTCCAATATGATTGATATAATAGGGAAGTTTGAATATGGGTGTGAATCTCATATTTTCTTGAATATGATTTTGTCATCAAAGAAAAATATATCATGGTGGTGGGGCATGGGTCAGTCAGGTGACCTCTCTGGAAGGTTTTGGGTGAACAACCTGTTCAAGGGCCTGTGGGAAGAGGAAATGTTTGGCTCTGACCAGGCAAAACGACTTTGGTCATCTCCTGCAACCCAGCATGTGGTGAGAGTTACCGTGGTATGCATGTGGTGAGAGATATTGCGGGGCGGGGGGGGGGGGTTATCTAACACTCAGGGGAGTAAGAGATGAGGACTTGGAGAGGCATGGAAGGGAAGAAAAGATAGAAGACCCCCCAAAATGTCCCCCTGAACACATGATGATGACCAGGTACCTTTGACCCCAACCTCCTGGAAGCACCTGTCCAGGAAAAAGCTTGTGACTCAGCTGCAGTGTCTTCCTCTGGGACTAAGACCTGAATGTTGTCCCCAACTCTACTACCCCCATACACTCTTTGGTTTTTGTTGCCTGATTTCATATAACCATGCTTTATAACAACATACATAACCATCTTTCACTCACCCCATAAATCCAGTCCATTGCCAAGTTTAGTCATCTCTACCTTCACAACATCTTTTGTCTATGTCCCCTTGTCTCCACTCACACAGCCATCACCCTGATGGTTGTGGAGACTAGAAAAACATGGTAGTGGTGGGGCACCAGAAGAGGAATATGTTTCATTCATTCAGTGACAAGAAAAAGTAATGATCCAGACTCAAGGGCAAGCACCCACAGAGAATTTGCTGAGAAATGGAATAGCGGATCAAACCTGGCTATGTTGAGAGATGTCAGGGGTCGAGGGGCCAGAAGTTACAATTGTCTGGAGCAAGAAGAAAACCAACAGAGCAGTGAAGGAAAAGAAATATTGTACTCTCTGCTTACCCTTGGTCTGGAATGGACATTGGAGTGATATAGGCATCCAAGAGGGGGATAACAAACTGGCATAGGAGGGGATAAATTCCTGTGAACAAGCATAGGGGAATTGAGTGGAGCTAGGGCTAAAGGTTACTTATCTCTTTAAGATGGTCTATGCATAATGCTTCCTTAGGGGCTCACTTGCCCAAGGGATAGCTCTGTGGGTGACTATCTTCCTGAATACTAGCTTGTGAGCCCCCACTAGTATGTTTTCCTTTAACAACGAGCCATGAGACTCAGTTCTTTAGCAAAGAAACTTTAAAAAAAAGAGAAAGAATGCTGATATTGGAGTCATGGGCTCTGAAGTTATATCCCAACTATGATTTTTTTTTTATCTGTCTCATTTGAGGCAGGTTGAGGCCCTCAGTCTCCTCCTCCCATCCCACCCTTCATCTCAGCTGTGCTGTTTTCTCTACAAAGATTCAAACCTTTTCTCAAATCTCTACTTGTATTAGCCTAGGGCTAATTACACAGATAAGACTTAGTAACCACTGGTTTTTCTTTTATATTGGAAGAGTAAAGCTTCAGCAATGAAAGGATGTTGAGAAATGGTGGGAACAGTTCATTTGGGTAAGAATAAGCTGCTGGAAGAAGTAGAATCATCTTCTCACCTTAATTTCTTTCCCTCAAGGAAAATATGGAGAGACAAAAATGAGGAGGTGTTGAATAGCTAATAGGAGCTACACCCTAAGGTGTTTGAATTGTCTCACCAGGCAATTCTCTCAGCTCTTGCAAGTCACTTTGGCACATTTTTACTTTGTTCAGCTACAACAGCATCTGCAGCAGCCCCAACATCTCAGGAAGGAGAAGGAGCAGGCACCCAGAGACCAAGTGTACTGCTTTACCAGGCTTATCTTCTTTGCTACAAGAGGGAGATCAAAAACTCCTTATCCTGCCTCTTCTTTCCCACAGTTCTCTGAAAGCAGAGTTCCCCAAACCCATTTTTTATAAAAATCGCCAACTGGTGATTTCTAGGGAATCATCTTCTAGAATCTCTTATTTCCATAGCTCACTTGCTTGCTCACTCTCTGTTTCTGTCTCTCTCTGTCTCTCTGTTTCTCTCCCTCACCTCAATCACAAACAGGTCAAACATTCAATATCATCCTTACCAACAAATTTTCTACACTTCTAACATGATCTTAAATTCCACACCTCTCCTAAATTTTATCTTCATCTTCATTGAAATCTTCTATCCCTCCACTCCTTAGCACCTTCTTAGGCCACTATCTTTTCTCTGAATTCACTTACCTTCCCTTTGACCCTATTGTTCACTATTTCAGCTGCTGTTAAATACCTTGCCCCTTTGTCCTATCACCACTTCTTTCTTTCTTTCCAAACCTGAGTCCGTATTAGAACTCCTACTCACAGGCCACTGAATGCAGCTGGAGGATCTCACAGCAGTGATATAGATCCCTGTTATTAAACCTCAAATGGGCTCTCACTGCCGCAAGGCAGTCTCTTTATTCCTCCCTAATTAATTCCCTATGTAACTCCCCATAAAAGTTCTTCCAAAAGTTCTCTCTCCACAAGTTCTCATATCTCCTCTTTCCCCCTCTTTTAGCTGAGAACCTTAGCTCTAACTTGACTGAAATGAATTCAGTACCTTTTTTTTTTTTTGTGGGGCAATGAGTGTTAAGTGACTTGCCCAAGGTCACACAACTAGTGTCAAGTGTTTGAGGCTGGAATTGAACTCAGGTCCTCCTGAATCCAGGGCTGGTGCTTTATCCACTGCGCCACCTAGCTGCCCTCTTTGGCCTCTGTCTTATCTCATCCCTTAACTGAATCTGCTCCCCAGAAAGTTACCAATCATCCCTTTAGCACCAAATCTATTGCTCTATTCTCTGAGTCCTTATCCTCCTAATTCTATCTTACAGTTGATATTGTTGACTGCCCTCCCTCTCGTCCTCGATCCTGTTTCCTCTTTCATGATACTACTGGCTCCTGGTTCTCCTTCTGCCTCTTTTACTATGCCTTCTCAATCAATCTTTTTGTTTTGTTTTTGCGGGGCAATGAGGGTGAAGTGACTTGCCCAGGGTCACACAGCTTGTAAGTGTCAAGTGTCTGAGGTCAGATTTGAACTTAGGTCCTCCTGAATCCAGGGCCAGTGTTTTATCTACTTCGCCACCTAGCTGCCCCCCTCAATCAATCTTAATCTCCTCTGCTAGCTTTGTCATCCATATAATGACCCCTAACTTTAGGTTGACCCTTCCTTGTTTCCATAAATGAATTCCTAGAGTTTTTCCTGTCTATCTACTCTGTCTGTATCATGCATGTTCCTGTATCTGTATATGTTTTCCCCATTATAAGGTAAGCTCCTTGAGAATAGGGACTTGTATTTGCTCTCTATTTGTCTTCTTTGCTCTTAGCCCAGTGCTTGACACATAAAAACCCTGATTTTTTTTTTGATGGATTGATCAAGTGAGTTTTGTAGAAGCAGGGCCCTATGCCAGACTTGGAGAGATCAAAACGTCTTTCAAGTAGACTAGACATTGCTAACATGAAGAAAGTTATGGAGATATTTGTTTCCATTGGATAGATTGCTGTGCTTAGGGAAGATAATGGAAAGTACCTGATCAGGCTTGCAATACTTGTTTCTAGAATGTTCCAATCATAACTCAATATTACTATGTCTCACCAGCCACACCTTCATCAATCTCCTGCCTTTGAACTTACCTCTCCCAATATTATATCCCAACTCTCTACCATTAACATTTTGTTTCTTGTCTCCTTGACCTAGTTGTCAACTATAAAATCATATTCCATTTTGGAGACAACATAGCTACAAGACCTGCTTGCCTACCCATTGCTTAATTATTCTCTCATGCACACTAATAAAAATGTCTTGGTTAAGACAGAAATACAAAAAGTACAAAGTTAATTCTTTGACTTATTGAACATCATTTAATCTAACCACATAATTCAACACTAAAGGGAAGGTCCTCCCCCTGCCCCAGTTGATATCTATATGGGATATAATTATATAGGACTGTATAGGATAAAATCAGAGAAGACAGGGTTTCCATGTGTTAATGAGGTATCAAAAGCCATGTTTCTTTTATGAGGATTAAACAATTCTCTCTGATTAAGTATAGAGTGAATGGATGAACAGTGATTGTGTCCATAAATGACCCTTAAAAATGAAGTTGAGGGGGCAGCTAGGTGGCACAGTGGATAAAGCACCGGCCCTGGATTCAGGAGTACCTGGGTTCAAATCCAGCCTCAGACACTTGACACTAGCTGTGTGACCCTGGGCAAGTCACTTAACCCTCATTGCCCAACAAAACAAAATACAAAGAAACAACCCCCCCCCAAATGAAGTTGAAGAGATAAAAGCAGTCCAGGCCTAATGCTATGGAGTGTAAATCTTGTGCCTCTAGAAGAGTACAAAAGTGAGGGGTGGGTCAGGGTAGGTTAGCATCCCTTGGCTATGGTATAGCAGAAGAGCTACTCTCCATGGAGATACTCCAACCATCTAGACCCAGAAGCTGCAGAGTGAGTTCAAAACTTTTAGGTATAGCTGAGGGATCAGAAACAATTACACAGAAGATATAGGTAGAGAGAATCAGTTAGTCAAGGGACAAAGGAAGTTCAAGGACCATGAGCTCTGACAGTAAAGAAGAGAGCCCACTATGGTCTCAAGAGAAAGCCAGCCCTGGCACTTAAGAGCATAAGAACTCTGTAGTACCAGATTTGTAAAGTGCTTTGGCTACATGCATTCCCTACTGTTTGCATTACCACCATTGTATTCTGGAGTTTGTGTTCACTCTTCCCATGGAGGCTGTGGGTATTTGTAGGAGAGTGGGGCCCAAGTTTTTGTGAGGTATGTTTTGTAGTTACTTTTTAAATTGTACCATCTAAGGAAATGTTTTTGCTAAAAGTTAATCGTCTATATTGATTGGCTATTGAAGGGGAAACAACAGTGAAGATTACTATGGTTAGAATTTTTGTGTGTGTGTGTGGTTTACTATTTCCTTCTTCATGTCCTCCTGTTGATGAGGAACTGAGGCAAACAGGAGTAAGTGACTTGCCCAGGGTCTTTTAGCTCTTATATGTCTTAGAGTCTGAGAACAGATTTGAATTCAGGAAGATGAGTCTTCCTGACTTCAGGTCTGGCACCTTATGCAGCGAGCCACCCAATTGCCCTGTTTGTTCTTGATTTTCAAAGAGGACTAATGATATTGCTTGGTGATGTCTTGACTTGTGAGTGAATTGGTTTTAAGTGAGGTGGAGATTCACAAAGTTGTCAGCCTCACTCTCTTCCTGAGTCATTGAAGTTCAATGGCATGACAAAGGATGACTGGTGATGACCCAGGATGCAGTGAATGATCTTGGTGTCTTTGATGCCTGACCAAGCCCTAAGTTTTCTACAATGTCTGCTTCAGCTGCCTTTGTGGCTGTTGGAACAAATTTTTCTCATCCACCCATTCCACCATGGGAAGTTTTCACATGCTTAGGGTAAACATTCCCCTAACTCACTGACAGGCTTGAGACCTGTTAGTTAGCTTCAACCTGGTTTAGTCTATCTGCTGAGATAGTTTTACTGAGGTATGGCCACTGTACATGCTTCTTGGAGCCACAGGTGAGAGTTGGGTAAATCAGGTGGACACCAAAGGTGGATGAGCAACCCTTTCATCAGAGGTGCTAGTCCTCCTGAAAACCCCATATATCCCAGTAATAGGAGTAGCCACGCACAGAGTACCCTTAAAATCCAAAGTAGAAGCTGCCCTCTTTTGATCCAACCCACTAGTACACGTTAGAATAGTAGCCTAAGGGTGTGATACACTAAGGTTAGAGTGAGAAATTCTTTTTCCTGCCCTACTGACCACTGGCATAAGCAAAGGGATGGTATTCTACACTTGCCCCCAACCTAGACTGTCTCAATGTCTCCAACTAAGTCTTTTAATGGTCAACTATAGGTGTCCAATCATTGTTTACCTAATGAAGTTGCTCCCTTCTGACTCAATTTGAAAGGCATTGGGGTTCATAATTTATCAAGAGGTCATTAGTTATTAATTCCTTGTTAATGATTTAATATCCCATTATACATTACTGCATCAACTGAGCTAGGGAAGGGGGAAAATTCATCTGTTACATTTAGATGAGGAGAATGAGAAGGACAAAGATGGCACATGACTTGTCCAAGATCACAGATGTAGAAAGTGTCAGCATTTGAATCCAGTTACTCCAACTCCTCCTTACTCTTGGGCTATAGGAATGGAAAAAGAACAAATGGAGTCAGGAAATATACAGAGGAATCAGTAGAACTTGAAGATGGAGCAAAGGGGAATAAAGGA
Source organism: Dromiciops gliroides (assembly GCF_019393635.1). Taxonomy (NCBI): domain Eukaryota; kingdom Metazoa; phylum Chordata; class Mammalia; order Microbiotheria; family Microbiotheriidae; genus Dromiciops; species Dromiciops gliroides. Next base: position 261,725,287 of record NC_057866.1, read on the forward strand.
GAAAGACGGATCAGAATTGATTCCTTTATAGACTAGCTAGGTTTGTGGCATTCAATACCAAGGAACATTTTGGGGATGCATTTGAATAAAAGCCACTTGACTATAATCAGTTACTGAAGTAATTTGTTTTCGCTGCTTTTACTAACATTTTAGTAATGTTTCACTTGACTGTGATTATTTTATTTATTGGCCTACCTCTTGCCCTATTTGACATTAGAAAAAAGCAAAGTCTAAATAAAGCAAATGGAACAGAATTGAAGGAGGAGAATATTGGAGGTTAAAGGAATAATTACAAGTTAATAGAATGTTAAAGCTCCAAGAAACCTTAGAAATCCTCTAGTTCAATGCCTTATTTTACAGATGAGGAAACTGAGCCCAGGAGGTGGAAAATGATTTGTCCAAGGTTCCATAACCAGTTAGCAACAGAACTGGGGCTCCAATCCATGCCTCTCTTAACCCTCTTCACCCAATCCAGTGCATTTTCCATGGATATTTTTCTTTCCCCTTGCCCTCCTCATCTGCCACTTCTCCAGATGAGTGTTGAGAGGCTAAATGAGTAAGAAGAGGGCTAAATATTCTTTAGTATATGTCTGCATATTTGCCGGTTCCCATGGCGCCCTTTACTTTAGACTAAACAGTTTTGGTGAGTGTATTTGGGGGTGCATGAGGGGAAGAGACCATATTTGTTTTAAAACAATGCTATAAATTTTGTCAACCCCAATTTTATAATTACATGTGGTTCACAAAGGGCCATTCACACAAGTACACGATGTGCAGTGTGAAATTGGAATCCTATAATTTTAATGGTACATACAATGTTGGTACTGAAATGGCATCTGGATAAGAGGCACCAGATGAAGTTACCAGCAAGAATGTTACCACGATAAAGTGCTTGGTGTGCAGTTGGAGCTGGGGCAACCAGGAAACTACAGCAGGCAACCAGTTAGGCTTTCTAGCCACATGATATGCTTTCCTGGATGACACAGCAACTCCTGACCAGTCTCCTGCCAGGGGGACAGGGTATTATGGGTTTTTCGGGGGGACAATGGGGGTTAAGTGACTTGCCCAGGGTCACAAAGCTAGTAAGTGTCAAGTGTCTGAGGCCAGATTTGAACTCAGGTCCTCCTGAATCCAGGGCTGGTGCTTTATCCACTGCACCACCTAGCTCCCTCTGGGACAGGGTATTATGAAAGGTGATGGAAGAGTGAGTCAAGAGGAATCTCCCCTTGTTGGTCTATCAAAGAAATTGAAGAGATGAGTGAGACAATGAGTTCTAACTGGAACACCAAGTGGGTTAGCACACTGGAAGTGCTTTGTAAACCTTAAAGCAATATAGAAATACTAGCTCTTAAACTTCTTTACCCCTTTCTCTTTTGGGCCCTTCTCCCAGGGCATGCCCTTTCTTTCCCTTGGACATCCATCAAGGATCAGGGAAAGAATTGCTTTCTCCTTTCCCCTCCCAACCCTTACCCCAGGAAACAATGGCTATTATATGACACGGCAAGAGAACATGTGGCTGCCTAAGCAAGTTCCATCCTCTAGCCTTCTGCTTTCCATTTCCATCCTTGAGCATAGGCCATGAACTTGGGGTCCTGTCAAATGAACATTTGCAGCTTTGGGGACTCTCTGGTAAAATGTTCCTGCCATAGACTAGGCACCTAATAAATGCTCTATCTATCCAGCATGAGCTCGTAAGTTCTAGAGTTGGATGCCAGCTCCCCATCAGAGCATATCTACAACAATGTTTCTCACAGGGGAAGACAGACATTTCCAGGGCAGTACTACAGTGGATCTTTAAAGAAAGTCCAAACCATGTGCAGACTGGCAAGAGATCTGAACCTGATAAGTCTCTCAAATAATATAGGTCTGAGTACTGGTGAAATATTTCTTCAATGGAACCACAAAGGATCTATACTCTTTCAGAGGAGTACAACAAATATAACACCACGAGTCTTACATGAAATATGTGATCCTGGGCAAGTCACTCAACCACTCTCAGCCTAAGTTGTGTAATCTGTAAATTGGGATAATAATAGCACCTATTTCACTGGGTTGTTGTAAAGACTAATCAAAATAACATTGTAAAACATTGTGCAAACTTTAAAGTGATATATAAATGCTTATCATTAGTATTAATTGGCTTTTTGAGATATTTCAGGTATACTGTATATGTCCATCTGTACATTTGTGACTTTATATCTTATTTTAATTTATATTAAAGGAAACAAATGACTCACATATACATGATATCCATATTTTATACAGATTATCTTTTCTAGAATAAATTCTATTACCCACATTTTGGAATATAATAGACATGAGCCATATGAGACATCTACCTTCTTTCTTTCTTTCTTTCTTTCTTTCTTTCTTTCTTTCTTTCTTTCTTTCTTTCTTTCTTTCTTTCTTTCTTTCTTTCTTTCTTTCTTTCTTTCTTTCTTCCTTATGCAGGGCAATGAGTTTTAAGTGAATTGCCCAGGGTCACACAGCTAAAAAGTGTCAAGTGTCTGAGACCAGATTTGAACTCAGGTTCTCCTGAATCCAGGGCCCATGCTTTATCCACTGCGCCACCTAGCTGCCTCACTACCCTTTATTTTTAAGGTTTCCCAGGGATTACACTGAAATGGGAGAAGCATGCCAGAGTGAAAGTGACATCCCTCCTTGTATCATGTCCTCCCACAGTATGGGAGTTCAGAGTGGATAACCCTTCTTTTAAAAATTATTTAAATTTTTTAAATTTGTGGAATAAAACAAGCATTTCCATAACATAATATAAAAATGATTGTGCATGAAACTCTCAATTTATTATGTGCAACAACCCATCTATGTGGGAGGAGACCTCCTGAACCCTGGGTAATAAAGTCATGCCCATTGCTCCGCAAAAAGACAAAAAAAAAGAATCAAGTAATAAAGTCATTCCTATTATTTGCGCTCTCTCTCTCTCTCTCTCTCTCTCTCTCTCTCTCTCTCTCTCTCTCTCTCTCTCTCTCTCTCTCTCTCTCTCCCTCCCTCCCTCCCTCCCTTCTCCCTCCCTCCCTGTCTGTCTCTTTCTTTCTGTCTCTGTCTCCTTCTGTCTCACTATCTCTTTCATCTCAGTCGTGACTAAAAATATTTTACAACCTCAATGAGCCCTTTAGGTAGTTTCCTATTCTAATTTTGCATGAAAAAATTGTAGTATAATCACTTTTCTTGGTATAGTGCCATTTTTTCTGAGAAGTGAAATGATTTACTAAGTTTGTTTCATTTCATATTCCTCTACAAAGAAGTTTTCCGTTTTTTTTTTAAACCAACATTTTGCACATAGAAAATCCAAGGAAAGTGAAACACTCTCTCCAAATCACCCGTAATGAATGCTGAACATGAGCTAAATTATATTAGGGGTACAAAGATGGGTGTGTGGGTGGAACAAACAGTATTGTGTGAACAATTCAAAGCAATCCAGAAAGATAAATAAAGTGATGTGCAATGAAATATTATGGAAGCTGATTCAAATGACACAGGCTTACAACCTGTTATTCAAAACACTGACACTCAGATGGATCTGTGATCTTCTCAATTCTTAAATTCTCTCCAATGGTACAAATCACAATCTGTCCATAGACATGCTCATCCCATGAGATTTGTGTATGTCCTTTCAAGTCCTCCATGTGATATCCACCCAATGGACTGGAGGCCTTTCTTCCTTTTGATTTACATTGTATTGGGGAAACAAAACGTGCAATTATTAATGTACCCTCAAGGGACCACAGTGGCTTTCTATAATGCCATGGGCTCAAGCCCCCATTCCAATGTGTTTCCTTCTACTGTGTTAATTGCCAGTGATGAACACCTCATTTCATTTAATCATTTAACACTGATTAACTTTTTTTTTTTAGTGAGGCAATTGGGGTTAAGTGACTTGCCCAGGGTCACACAGCCAGTAAGTGTTAAGTGTCTGAGGTTGGATTTGAACTCAGGTACTCCTGACTCCAGGGCCGGTGCTCTATCCACTGCACCACCTAGCTGCTCCGATATTGATTAACTTTTTTTTTTTTTTTGCGGGGCAATGGGGGTTGACTTGCCCAGGGTCACACAGCTAGTAAGTGTCAAGTGTCTGAGGCCGGATTTGAACTCAGGTACTCCTGAATCCAGGGCTGGTGCTTAATCCACTGTGCTACCTAGCCACCCCCATTGATTAACTTTTACAAAAGGATGTTTATTGTACAGATAGAGCAAGAACAAACAGAAGCACAAACATTTCTCTTTCCCTTCCCCCTTCCTCCAATATTTATCCACTCTATCACCTTGGGCCATTAGGAGAGTGAGCTCAAACTTAATACCAATTCCATATAAAATTCACCCTACCAAATTTGCTTCCAAGATTGCATGACCAATAAATGAATGAGTCAGCATTTCAGCTATTGCTGGACTGATCTCAGAATTCCACTGCTCACTACTTGGCTTCTGGTGAATCCCCACATATACTCTAGTTCCAACGCTGACCTGGAAAAGTTTACAAGATCATGGCCATCTCTAATCTCCTTCCCCTAAAACAGGAAAGACTGGATATAAAGTGGCACAGAACAGAAGTTTGTGTCCTGCAAGTGAGAATGATGACTTCTTTATGACTACTTTTTGTTAAATAGTTACATATAAAAGGTTAGAGACAGGTAAAAGACTTATTATGGCACCTCACTACAAGGCATTTCTAGATGAGAAAAATCTCCTTCGCCAATGTAGGTCAGTGCCCTCTATAATTCATGGAGACAGGAGATAGAGTTCTGTGTGTGAGGAAGAATAAGAAATGCAGTTTGGCTGGACAGTACGGTGCATGGAGAGGAGTGATTTGTAATGTCAGGATATGTAATTAAGACCTTAATGTTTAAGAGGAATAGCAAGGTGGCATAGTGGACAGAGTTCAGAGCCTGGAGTCAGGAAGACTCTTCTTCCTGAGTTCAAATCTGGCCACCGACACTTACTAGCTGTGTGACCCTGGGCAAGTCACTTCACCCTGTTGACCTCAGTTCCTTATCTGTAAAATGAGCTAGAGAAGGAAATGACAAACCATTCCAGTATCTTTGCCAAGAAAACCCCAAATGGGGTGGACGCAACTGAAACAACTGGATAGCAACAACAATGTTTAGTAATTCAAAATGTGTACTAACCTGTGTTACTTATTACACATTTCTGCCTTAATTTGCATTAAATTACACATTTTAAGCCTAGATCTTCTGACTTAAAATTCAATGTTCTTTCCACTATGCCCTACCACTTTTCATCTCATCTGACCCTCTACTTTTTTTTTAATAGATAAGGAAACTGAGGCTCTAATCAATCAATCAACTAATATTTTCTCAACATGTGCCAGGCACTGTGCTAACTATTGGACTGAGAACTGGAGGTTCATTCAGGACTTTTCCAAAATAACACAGCCAATTAGTGGCTGAATCATGATTAGAACTAAGATATTCTCCATTCTTGTCCAATGTCCTTTTTGCCATACTGAATTGTTCTTTACCTATTTACACAGAACCTTCTCCCTCCTCATCCCTGTGACCTACATACCTTAGTTTCCTTCAAGTCTCAGCTAAAGTCCTACCTTCTGCAATCCTCCTTGATCCTAGTACCTTCCCTATGAGATGATACCTAATTGATCCTGTGCATATCATATTTGTACAGAGTTGTTTGCCTGTTGTCTCTCCCGTTACACTGTGAGCTCCTTGAGAAATAGGAGCTGATTTTTACATTTCTTTGAATTTCCAGTGCTTAGCACTATGGCAAGTATGTAGTAGGTGCTTAATACATGCTAGCTGATTTGATATAATAACCAAATTACATATTAAAACTTAGGAGTCTTTTTTTTGGGGGGGGGGGCAGGTCAATGATGGTTAAGTGATTTGCCCAGGGTCACACAGCTAGTAAGTGTCAAATGTCTGAGGTCAAATTTGAACTTGGGTCCTCCTGAATCCAGGCCTGGTGCTTTATCCACTCTGCCACCTAGCTGCCCAATTTAAGTAATTTTAAAAAATGTTAGTGTTGGGGGCAGCTAGGTGGCACAGTGGATAGAGCACCGGCCCTGGAGTCAGGAGGACCTGAGTTCAAATCCGGCCTCAGACACTTAACACACACTTACTAGCTGTGTGACCCTGGGCAAGTCACTTAACCCCCATTGCCTCACTAAAAAAAAAAAAAAAGTTAGTGTCAAGATTAAATCGGCTCACATCACTCCCACTTCTAGCAGTGTTGTCTTAAAATAGCTTTCTCCAACATTTCTGGCTATGACTTTTCCTGAATCTCATCCTTAATAACCCAGTGCATTCTAATATATCTTTGTATTTTTATTTGACCCTTGACTTTGAAATTTAAAAATCTCAGCAAGATAGGTATAGCACCAGAATAGTTGTTACTGTCAATTTCTTTTTTTTTTTTAATTGATATTTTAGTATGAATTGTTCTTCTGGTTCTGCTTATTTCACACTGCATCAGTTTACATGTCTTTCCTTAACTTTATGAAATTATCTATTTGCACCTTTCTTTCTTTCTTTCTTTTTGCGGGACAATGGGGGTTAAGTGACTTGCCTAGGGTCACACAGCTAGTGTCAAGTGTCTGAGGCCGGATTTGAACTCAGGTACTCCTGAATCCAGGGCCGGTGCTTTATCCACTGCGCCACGTAGCTGCCCCCTACTGTCAATTTCTTAACATGATGTCTCTTAGAACATGTCCTGTTTCAAGGAAGAGAGAATCTCTGTTTTCACTTGTCAATCCAGGGGAAGACCCATTAGCATGGCACATGTTAAACCATGAAGAATGTTCATGTGGCATATTCCTTGAAAATTCTAAAATGGGTACGTCTAAACAAAGTATTTTTGGATGATGCTCCTTTACCAGGAGGCTAATGGGAGCTGGAGATCTCCTCTGTATGAGGTTTAAGAGACTTTGCTCCAAATTCCATCTGCTCCTTGAAGCAGTTTATGGGTTTTGGCAGTGTGCTGCTTTGGCCTGACAGTTGTTGACAAAATTCATTTTGCCCTGATACAGGTATAATGTTTTTTAATGGGCTCGAGTTTTATTTTCTTCAGACAGCTGACTATAAGTAAGGATCAACTCCAGCCCTATGTCTGGGAGACCAAATTCCTTCGGAATGTTACTTTTTACAGAACAACCTTTTGACCAAAGAGAGGCAAGATTCACCCTGATGTGGAGAAATCATGCCTTGTGACCTACATTTTCACTCTGCATGAGAATGGGAATTTTACTGACAGTAATCGACCCATCAATCAACCAACAGTGTTTATTATATTCCAGGCATGATGTAAGGCTCTGAGAATGCAAAGGAAAAAAAAAGGAAACATTCCCTGACCTCAAAGGACTCTCGTTCTAGTAAGTTATGGACCATATTCTGCAGTTGCTCTCCTATCTATCCTCCATGCTCCCTGGTAGGCTGAGCCCCCAGAGGGAGCTACATTCCCTTGGGACTTTAAGCAAGTCCTTCAGGGGCTGAGAGCTATATTTCTAGTGTCATACAGCTCATGAACCCCTGTTGATGAGCTTTCTGTCATGATTACCAGCTGATATCAATTAGGTGGCCAAACTTACTAAACATTTAGAAAGGGATAGTTTCCTATGGTGGTATACAACATCTCCCCAAAAGACACATTCTCCTATTAGCTCTACAGGGTCCACAGCAAAGTGGGTTCAAACTTAAACAGTTCATGTGGCAGAGGTCTTCGGAGTCCTTTTGGTGGAATCATCAAAATGCTCCTTTGGGGTATGGTATAACTTTCACACTGGGCTCTTTGTAGAGCTAAATCCTCAGCTCCCAATGTAGACATTGCCATCAGCTGTTCTAGGGGTGTTGCTAGGATGCCTATGGGCAAATAGGAAATCTAAGATTCTCAGGCTAAGACTAAGACCAAGGCAAAGGCTGAAACTGATGCCCAGTCTCTGCTCCTCCCCCTTCCCCCTATCATGTCATTTGCTTCTCAATCTTCCATGGTTTCTCCTCTCCAATGACAGACATTTCTATCTCTCAATCCAGATACATTGGGTCATTCTTTTCCCAGCCACCTGGAGTGATGGGAGCTGTGACCTACACAGGGACAATGTCTATCCTCTTTTGAAATTCACAGTTAAGATATTGATCACAGGAATGAACAGAGTGATGACTGTTCTGAAATGTTAACCCCAAACTGTATTTAACATAGTGTGGCCTGTTCCTTATTCAAGATTCTTTCAATGTCTTGGGGGCAATGTCACATTAGAAGTCATAGGGGATTATACCAGTTTGGACATCTCTCTCTCTCTCCAAGTTAGAAACAGTTTGGATCCAGATTAATTCAAAATGTTTCTGGCAGACAAGCCTAAATCATAGATTACATCATTAGTACTTATATATATATGTATATAATTTATATATTATTATTGTATAATAAAACATAAGTATAAATATAACTTTTAAGAAATTATAATGAATATGTAATATAAATACAATATATTATACATAACAAATATATATATGTGTGTATGTGTATATATGTATATATACACATGTATATACATATACATACATATACATATATACACATACACATACACATATATATACATATATATACATACATACATACATACATACATACATACATATATATATATATATATATATATATATATATAATTTTTCTTTGACAACACAAGTGGTGATGCAGGGAGGCCAATAAGCCTAATCCCTGCTTCTATCCATTTTTAACTCCAATTCCCTTTCTCATCCTCATTTCATTTCTAACCCTAAGTTTAACCATAGCCATATAAAACAAACCTGAGTGTAGAACAAAGGAACCAGGGCAGGGGTTACCTTTACACTTAGGATCATATATCACCAAGGTGGGTGACTGGTCTCAAACCTATGGATTCTGTATTAATTCTGAATTATTTTGGTGAATGTCTTCAGCAGTATTTTGAATGATCAAAATGCTGCAGTAAGAGGGAAGAAATCAGGGACATGGAAAGAGCTTCTGTCTTCATCCATCTGATGTAGAAACTAAGAGAGGTGATATGGTGACATCAAAGATATCTACGAGGGGGCAGCTAGGGGGCGCAGTGGATAAAGCACTGGTCCTGGATTCAGGAGGACCTGAGTTCAAATCCGATCTCAGATACTTGACACTAGCTGTGTGATCCTGGGCAAGTCACTTAACCCTCATTGCCCTGAAAAAAAAAGATATCTATGAGTTCCATTCTATTTCTCCACTCTGTCTGGTTCACCCCTGTTCAGGCCTGGCTTCACTTGGGTAACCCCATGGTTTAAGATGGCAATTGGAATACAGTGACACACTCATGGACCATGGACTCATGGAGAAATTTAACTCTATCCTAAAAAGGATTAATAAAGATACAACATTAATTCAAACGAAGGTATCCCTTTGCCTCTGCATTTGGCACTATGCCAATGCCCAGTCAGAGAAGTATATTGATTCAAATAGCAGAGGGAATTCCATTAACTTTTAGTCTTAATTCTTTCTAGGCTGAACTTTTTATACCACGGGAGGCCAAGGTTTAAGCCCTGAACCAATAAAATCCTGAGGATGGCCTCCTTGCTACTTTAAAAAGAAATCAAATCATTCCCCCTCCCAATTTCATTTTTTAAAAATGTTCCAGCCTCCAAGATTAGATATTATTGACTTCTGATGCTTCTCGGTGCTGATCCTTGCCCTTCTATTACTTGTTCTCTAAATCTTCTCCTTTTCTACCTTCCAGCACTTTCATGTTGACCTTCTCTGCCACTTCTATTATTGTCCTTACTGCCTTTTTCTCATGACTATCACCTACCAACCACCTTTAAGGTGTTGTGGCATCGCTTGTCTTCCTCTTCTTCTATTTTTTTGCGGGGCAATGGGGGTTAAGTGACTTGCCCAGGGTCACACAGCTAGTAAGTGTCAAGTGTCTGAGGCCGGATTTGAACTCAGGTACTCCTGAATCCAGGGCCAGTGCTTTATCCACTGCGCCACCTAGCTGCCCCCGCTTGTCTTCTTTAGACACCTGAGGAGCTAAAGGTCCTTCGGAATGAAGCTTATCCCAGTGGGCTTTGCTGCTTTGCTCTTTCTGATTCTGTCACCATCCTGCCTTGATTTGAAGAGATGAAAAACCATCTGCATTCTGCTGAAAATTTCAGCTTTTCTTTGTAATAAAATCCATTGTGTATTTTGAGGGACATTTGGCATTTCTGTTGAAACATGACAATATAAGATTAACTGAATGAGAAGTCCGGTTTAGAAAATGACAATAAGAAAAGCCAATGGCTTCCATTCCTTGTGTATTTTCATTTTATGAGTATTTATTGAGTGCCCATTATATATGCCAGGCATTGTGCCAGGCCCTGTGGTTACAAATAGTCCCTACCCTCTGGGGCTTACATTTTCTTGACTTAAAAAAGGAAGAAACTAGCACTTTGAACACTTCTAGGCTTCAAGTATTTATCTCTGTTAATTTTGTTGATTAATAGAGGTCTTGCCTAGTCTGTGGGAGGCTCATTTATGAGACTTTTTAACTTTCTTACAGGCCACCTAGTTGTTTGAAATGATCATACATTAATTCCTTATCCTGATGACCATCAAATGTAAGAACAAAATAGCCAGGTATTGGATTGAGCAAAAGCATTCCCAAACTGTTTTTCGAATCTTTTGGAATCAACAAAACCTAAACAGACTTTGCCCAGAACACTTTTTAAATTCCTCTGTATTTCAATGGATATTCAATATCCCCCTTTTCTGCCTCATTTACATGCAACTCATCACAGTATTTTGTGACTGCTCTTTGACTTCCAAGAATTCTCATGATTTTTTGCTATGATCCCCTTTCAGCTCTTTTGAATTCTTGTTCTATCATTCAGTGTGTTAGCTATCATTTCCAGGGAGTGATAACTAGTGCTCAGGGAGGACTAGGCTTTCTGGTGTGAGGGCTTGCTGAGCCCTTTCCAGGACTTCTTATCCACCTTTGGTGTCCACCCGTCACACTATTTTCACCTATGGCTCCAAGAAGCTGTGGCATGTACCACAGCCACAGTCTGCTAAACTGTCTCAGCAGACAGGCTAAACCATGTTAAGGGTTGTAGCCAACAGGCTTCTAACCCTTCAGTGCGTGAGGAAGATATCTACCCCAAGTATGTGAAGGCTTCTCCAGCAGAATGAGTAGATGAGAACAATTTGTTCCAATGGCCATGAAGGCAGCTGAAGCAGGCTCTGTGGAGCAGTTAGAGCTTGACAGGCATCAAATGTGTCACGGTCATCAACTACATTCTGGGCCATTGCCAGTTGCCTTGATTTTTGTCTTGCCACTGGACTTTGGTAACTTTGGAAGAGAGAGTGAGGCTGACGCTTAAATCCAATTCATGTGCAAGTCAAGACATCACCCATCACCCAATATTTTCTGTACTTTGATGCCAGCATCATATTGTCATTGGTTCTCTTCCAAACAAAGGACAAACAACAATGAACATTAGCACTTTCAACTTGATGTCATGTGCAAATTGGATAAGCATAACATCTATGTCTATCTGTCATTCACAAAAGCGTTAAACAGTGCAGGGTCAAGTGTAAATCACTGGGATGCCCCACTGGAGACCTCTAACCATGTCGATGTTGAACCATTAGAAGCAACCCTTTAAGTCTTGCCATCCAATGAATTCCAAATCCATTTGATTGTGTTAGGGACTAATCTACATATCTCTGTCATCTGCCCAAGTATGAGATACTTTGTAAAAATCTTTGCTGAAATCTAGGTAAACCTTATCCACAACACCTCCTCCCCTTTAATAATTCTGTCAAAAAGGAAAGTGATATTAGTCTGGCATAACCTGTGCTTGAAGAAGCCAAGCTGGCTCTTTCTAATCAGTGCCTTCTTTTCTAGATGCTCATTGACCATCTCTTTACTGATCCATTCGAGAATTTTCAAAAGACTCAATTTTCAGACTCTGTTTTCATTCCTTTTTTGAAAATTGGGACATTTGCCCTTCTTTAACTTCATTGTCCCAATCTTATTTTCAATGGTCTTAAATAACAGTGGCTTAGCTTCTCATTCTCCTCCTAACTATGTGACTGCTTCTCGATATCCTTTCTTGGATCTTTGTCCAATTCATACTTGCTAACCATGGGATACCCCAGGGCTCTGTCCTGGGCACTTTTCTCTTTTCCCTCTATACTATGTCACCTGATGATCTCACCAGCTCCCATGGATTCAGTGACCATCTCTAGGCAGATGATTCTCAGCCCTAACCTCTCTTCTGACCTCCAGCCTTGCATCTCCAATTGCCTATTGAACACTGAATGCCCCATAGACATTTTATGTCCCAAACTGAACATATCATCCTTCCCTGAAAGTCTCCTATCTCCTTAATTAACTTCCCTATTCTTAACTTCATCATTCTTGACCCCATTTTTATGGGCTGTCCCATGATATTAGGTTCTCTTACCTGGCCTCATTCCTATCTTGCATCTTCTAAGCACATTTCTTTTGGAAATCTAAGTTGTCTGGCTAATTCACAGTAGCCTCTGAAGACTAATCCCATCTCACTTCATGGAATGATTCCTTTTTGTCTCTTCAGAATTTAATTATCCAGCATCTCCCATCCCTCCTGGGCTGACTTCCCCTGAAGCATTTGACTCTTTTAGGATACTACTGATTTTCTCTCTGAATCCTTTGACATTGAGTTTTCCCAGATGTAGAGTACACAGAAAACTATACCTTAGATTTCCTTTCTTTCTCTATCGGGGACTGAGTGGTCACTTACTCCCCAGAGTTCCCATCATTTCCACCACAAGAACAAGTTTCTCCCTATTAGTGAGAATCAGAGCCAGAATAGAATTCCTTTTTGTTCATTCTTCTACCTTTTGGTAGATAATATTATCCCCAAAACAAGTCAAGAAGGAATTAGTTGCTCTACTTTTGGCAGAGAGAAAGCTAGAGCAGAGGTCTGGATAACTGAAGTGCTCCCTTTACTACTCTATTTCCCAAACTCCTTGTGTTTTCCCTTCTTTCTATCCAAGTGGCCTGGGTGCTACTCCAATGCCAATATCATTTCTGTTTCTTCCTCTGTTGACATCATCCAATACTTAATCTACTTCCTGCTTCCTGCTTTCTTAATACACACTATTGCTCCGCCTTCCTCCAACTTTTTATCTGCCTTTTTTTTTTTTTTTTTAAAGATGGCTCTATCCAGAGCCATGAATCAATCATGGGTTTCATCCCACCCAGTGTCAGTGAAAACTTTAAGGTCAAATTTGCCTTCTTGCATTAGAAGCATAAGGTTCTTTTTTGGTGGCTTGAACTTTGGACACTTGTATATAGACATGTGAGTCCAGGGGAATTAGTCCTGACCCCAGTGAATTTATGAGTGCCACAGCTGCTCTTTCCCCTTCTTTGCGGTTACCCTTTATACACAGTGTTCTCCCTCCCCTCTCCTTGTTAGTTTAAACCTTTTGGATTATCCCTCTTAAGACACATGGGAGATATATTTTTACAGTTTTCTGTAAGGTGATCTCTACCAGATATTCCCACCAACCAGCATGATCCACAGAATTAATAAGGGTACCCCTTTCCCTCAAAGAGGATGCTAGTCTAGACACTTTAACACATTTTATTGAACTTTTATGTTTTGTTACCATATGACAGCTATTTTCAGGTATACTTATATGCCACTATGAACTTATAACAAAGAAAAATAATTAAATGAAATCATTCAACATGGTGCCTCTCTCTGATAGAATCTACAGTATTCCATACCCATTATGAAAACCCCACCTCTCCAATGAAAGGAGGCTTTTTTCATTTCTTCATTTTATGGGCTAAGCTAGGTGGCTTAATGGATAGAGTGCCAGTTTTGTAGTCATGAAGATGAGTTCAAATGTGCCCTTAGACACTTAACAACTGTGTGATCCCAGACAAGTCACTTAACCTCTATGTGCCTCAGTTTCCTCAACTGTAATAGTGATATTATGGGGATAGTAATAGCATCTACTTTCCTGGATTGTTGTTGAGGAATAAAGGAGATAATAACTGTAAAACATTAAGCGCAGTGCCTGGCACCTAGATAAAGACATAGCCAGGCACTGTGCTAAGTGCTTTATAATACATGTACATACATACACATATGTATATGTACACATATACACATGCATATGTATGTATATGTTTATATGCATATATACACATTTTTGTGTGTGTCTGTATGAATATATACAGACACATATATGGTATGTGTATTTGTGTGCATATGTATATATATTGCTATATGAATGTTAGCTATTATTAATTGTATGTACCTAGTTATTTACATGTTGTCTCCCACATTATAATGTAAGTTACTTGAGGGTAAGAACTATTGTTTTTTAAAATTATATTTGGATCCCCAGTAATTAGCACATTGTTTGGCACATAATGATGTTAAATAAGTGCTTTTTTAATTGATTGATTAAGTGGATCCAGATAAAGCTTTAAGTGCTCAAAATTATTGTGCTTAATTTGTACTTGGATCCCAGCACTGGTATATGTCAATATTCTGAGCCTGTTTCTATGGCGTTCCAACATTTCAGGGTTTCCCTTTATCTTAGGGATACTGCCTCTTGTGGTCCTTGAGTCTCTTCTTCTAATTGGGAAAACTGCACTCCCCAGTGTCCCTGACTCCCAATATAAGGTTACTCTTTGTTGTTTTGTTGTTGTTGAGTCATTTTGGTTGTGTCTGACTCTTTGTGACCCCTTTTGGGATTTTCTTGGCAAAGATACTGGAGGGGTTTGCCATTTCCTTCTCCAGATCATTTTACGGATGAGGAAACTGAGACAAACTGGGTTAAGTGGCTTGCCCAACTTTACACAGCTAGCAAGTATCTGAGATCCCATTTGAACTCTAGAATATGAGTCTTCTTGACTCCAGGCCTGGGGCTTTATCCATTGAACCACTTAGTTGTTCAGGATTACCCCAGGAAATATTTTTTTTTCTGCCTGTGTCCTATATCAAAGAGGGGACACTAGATTTTTTTACTATGACATCTCAGCAGTAATAACAATATCCCATAGCTAAATAGTCTATTTTAATTCCCAGGAAAACAAAGTTTTTTTTTTATAATTTTGTAGTATGACTTGAATGGGACCTTAAGGCTCCCCTAGCCCAACTCAAACATCAATCAATCAATGTTTGTTAAATACCCACAGTGAGCCAGTCACTGTGCTAAGCTCTAGGGACATAAAAGAGGCAAATATAATCCCTGCTCTCAAGGAGCTTGCAATCTAATGGGAGAGACAACATGCAAACAGATATGTACAAACAAGCTATAATCAGGAGAAATAGGAAACAATCAACAGAGAGAAGGTGCTAGAATTAAGAGGGATTGGTGAAGACTTCTAGTGAAAGATGGGATTTATGAAGGAATATCCACAAAAACATAGTTTTCAAGTGGTTTTCATCTGGTGTCTACTTGAAGATCTTCAATGAGATAGTCCCTTTCTTTCTTGGACAACTCTAATTATTAGAAAGTTTTTCCAACTTCAAGTTTAGATGAGGCTTTTTATAATCCTTTCTCCCCTAATTTCTAGGTGGGGCCAGACCTAGAAATAAAGTATACCCAAATCATGATGTAGCTTCTCTTTCTGAAATCTTATCTTGGGTAGTTTTGATATGGCTGTCTAAAAAAAAAAGGACAGTAGAACTTCTAATTTCATTATTTTCCTTTTTCTTTATTTCAGTCAGATAATTGATGTAGCCAACAACAATGCAGAATTTTCCAAATTTGTTCTTTATATATTTTTATTTTTTTAATTAAAAAAATTTTTTCAATTTAAAAAATTTTTTGGTGAGGCAATTAGGGTTAAGTGACTTACCCAGGGTTACACAGCTCCAAGGCCAGATTTGAACTCAGGTCCTCCTGAATCTAGGGCTGGTGCTCTATCCACCACATCACCTAGCTGCCCCTCTCTCTATCTTTTTAATATAAATGTTTTTAAAAATATCACTGTCACTTCTCAATGACCTTTCTGCCCCAATAGAAGAATTCCTTGAAATAACGGCTAGCATTTATAGAGTGCTTACCATGTGTCAGGTACTTGTGGTAAGCATTTTATAAATATCTCATTTGAACTCCACAACTACCCTGAGAGGTAGGTGCTATTGTTATTTTGACGTGACAGATGAGGAACTGGAGGCAAAGTCAAATAGAGGAAAAGTGACTTACCCAGAGTTATGCAGCTAGTTTGCATATATTATTTTGAAAATTGCTTATTTGTGTATTTTGGCCACTATTGGAGAATGGATTTTTAAATTACATATTTGTTTCCTATTTATCTTAGATATTAGCTCTTGATAACCACCACCACCACCAACAACAACTGGCATTTATATAGCACTTTAAGGTTTGTAAAACTCTTTATATGTTAACTCACTTGATTCTCACAATAATTCTGTGAGCTAAGTATGATTTATTGTCCCCACTTTACAGATGAGAAAATCGAGGGTGAGAGAGACTAAGTGACTTGTCCAGGACCATACAACTAAGTAAATATCTGAAGCAGTATTTGAATTTTGGTCTACCTGATTCCAAATTCAACACCTTATCCACTGTACCATTTTTTCCCCCTCAATTCAAAGCTTTCCCCCTTCAATCTATATTGACTTTGCTTATGCAAATGATTTTTCAGTTTGCACAATCCAACTTCTCTTTTGTCTTTTATACTAACCTTGACTTCTTGCCTCATCAAGAATGTCTCTCTTGTTACCACATGCAAATTTAATTGAGCTTGTTTGTAAATGATTATGTGATCAATCATTCAATTCACAAGCAATATTCAGGGTGCTGAGGATGCAAGGACAAAAATGAAACAATTCCCACTTTCAATGGGTTTGTCTTTTTCATATACAGTTTATTAGAAACAGAACCAGTTCTACCACCCAGATCACAGGACTTTCTTTGATCAGAGCTTTTCTCACTAGTTTCCAAGAAGCTCATGAAAGGATTTATGTTTGAGGAAGCTAATAAAAGAAAAAATAGATCAAAGACATCCTTAAAACTATGGGGTGGGTGTCTGGTGGGCTATGGAAGGGGAAATAAAGTCTATTAGGAAAAAAGGAAAGAAAGAAATATCTTTAAAGAAAAAAGGTTTAACTATAGAAGTAATCAAAAGATGATTTATTGTCCGGGTAAGAATCTAAGAGTAGGCAAGTACTTACATAGAAATTAGATGATAGGAACTCTGATAAGGAACTCACTGATAGTAACTTGGAAACATTTTTGAGCTGATTTAAGCAACAGGGATAAAAAGAGCATTATGAAAGGTTTAGGAATTGAGCAATAAGTTCACTGTTTATTTTAAAAGAAATATATTTTGGGGGAAAAAGAAGTAATATTTGGAATTTGTAGCAATACTGTCAAGCAGTCCAAAGATAAAGAAATTAACATATTTACAAAACAAATTCTCCACTGGCCTATAAGTTCTAAAAGTTGCTTCCTTCTATTCTCCTCTATTTAAAAAATGATATGATATTTTATATTTAGATCACATATCCATTTGGATCTCTGCATAGTTCTGCTCCAGGGTTTTTCATGATCTGAAGATGATCCTGGATTCTCTAGGATATTCTAGTGCATTGAAAACTCTAAAAGTCTTTTGGCACTCTGGAAAGACTGAGCATAGTCCTAAAAACACAATGAATCCACTTTCCAAGGACCAGCCTTGCTTACATAGAAGTTTGTGACTGTTGGTCTGGTCCTTTGGTGATGAATTCTTTAGCCATGGCAACCCATGAAACAAAGAAAAATAGAAAATAACCCTCAGTCCTACCTCTTCAGGGATAGAAGCAGAATAGTGGGAAAGGAGACAGAGGGTACTTAGAATAAGAATTTTTAGAGCACCTATGTACTATAAATTAAACACGGCTATAATAAATAGGAGATCTTCTGTCACAGGAAGCTGAAACCTTAGAGACAATGAGTCTCAGGTTCTCAGAGAAGAAATCAAGAAGTTGGATTTTATCATGGGTCCAAAGGACCAAGGTTATTTCATAAGACTTTTGGTCATATCATAGTACAGTTCCTTATTTTATCTGGTCTTATATTTTGTATATACACCTATTTATTTACATATTATCTCTCCTATTAGAATGTAAGCTCCTATTCGTAAAAAGACCACTATGAAAATAATTGTAATTTATATACCAGTGTCTGTTGTAAAGGATGATGAAGAAGAATTCTACAAAGAACATAGGAACCTTCAGATTAAATTAATATATATTTTGATAATTTGCGACTTCATGCAACAATGGGATGGAAAAGATGATGAGAAAAATGTTGGAAAGTACTGATCAGGAATGAGGAATGAGAAAAGCCAAAGTCTGGTAGAGTACATGGAAACTTCATTCCTATACATGAGATGTGATCCTTATGTTTCTTAGAACAAAAATTGAAAGGGACTGGATATGGCAAGCACTGAATAACTTCCCTCCAAAAGAAACTATATTTAACAGTGGGAAACAACTCATTACTGATATGAGTCATTTCTGAACCAGGACTCTGTAGAATCAGATCACTGACTTGTTAGATCTAAGGTCAAATTGAAACAATACTAGAAGAAAAACTAAAAATGAGGAAAAGATATTGTGTACCTTGAAAATAACTCAAATCTGACCTATATAAAAATGCTGATATGAAAAAAATGGGCTATAGACAGAGGAAAAAACCCAAAACATTGACATTGTTTACGATACTTTCATGCAGAAGTTTAACCAATGTAAATCAGTTGATTGAGGAAACCAAAATATCCTAAAATCAATTTACTCAGCAAATTCTTAACTTAGTTGGCCAAATGAAAACATGTAGAAGCCAAAAGAAACAATGGTTTGGAATATAAAATCATTTGTAAATATTTTTGAGAAATATGGTAGAAGATTAAAATAGAAACAACAAAACACAAAAGTAGTTTAAAGAAACCTTGGTGAGACAACTAAATAATAAAAATTATCCAGAGGGTCTTTGAGGCTAAAACTAGAAGGGAGATAATAAAAAGATGAAAGATGGAAAAGATCTGCAAAAATGTTCATGCCAAACCCCCTTTTTTCCATCAAGGAGAGTGGAGCCATCATACCTGGACTCTCACATCATGGTCCCAACTATGCTTATAAAAGAGGTAAAAAAAGAACTAAAAAGGGAACAAGCTAGGTGGTGTGGTGGATAGAGCACTGGCTCTGGAGTCAGGAGGAGCTGAGTTCAAATCTGGCCTCAGACACTAGATTTGTAAATCTGGGCAAGTTGCTTAACCCCAATTGCCTCAAAAAGAACTAAAAAGGACAAAGATGGTAAACCCTAAAGAAATGTAGGGAAGATTTGTCTTGGAGGAGACACCAAAATTATGATGGCATTAATGATCAATTCTCAGTGTATTTGAAGTAGGGAAAGACAAAAGGTGTTTTTTTTTCCAGATAAGAAAAATCAACACAAAGAATATCAACTACTAACACCTAAATGGATTAAAGAGGACAGGACCAGGAGTCTTGAAGACTTGAATTCAAATTTGGCCACAGATACTAACTGTATGACTCTGGACAAGTCATTAACTTCCTTTATTGTGAGGATCAAATGAGATAATATTTATAAAGCAATTAGCCCAGTGTCTGTCACATAGTAGGTGTTTAATAAATGCTTGCCTTCTTCCCTCCCACTAATAATCTATTTTCCTAACTATGATATTTTAAGGAGAATTTTCTAAACATACAGTGAGGGAATGGGCAGGCCTTCACAGGTGAGATTCCACAGTAGAACACATCTTTCTCAACACACATTTAAAAGGAACATGTAGAGACTGCAAGATCCAATTATGTTTATTGACTATTAAAAATTTAATTGGGTCAAACAAAACTCTTCCTTAAAGATTATTCTCAAACAAGTTGTCTCCTATGCATGTCAAAATTATGTGAGACTCTTGGAGAGATATAGCAGAAGTTTCCTTTTTAAAAAATTACTCTTTGATCATTAATACTAAGCAAGGCATTAAACAGGGAAATATATGCTTGTGAAAAGAATTCACCATAACCATGAGGAGATCCAGAGCACAAAGTTGAAGAGGGATTTTTGATAAATATTGAAGTCCTCTAGATACTTCTATTAGTGGATTGTATTGTACTGGTGGCATGAAGCTCTAGAACATTGTAGATACTCTTTTTTTTTTCTGGAGCAATGAGGGTTAAGTGACTTTCCTAGGGTCACACAGCTAGTAGTCAAGTGTCTGGTACCAGATTTGAACTCAGGTTCTCCTGAATCTAGCGCTAGTGTTTTATCCACTGCATCTCCTAGCTGCCCCTTTTTATTTATTTATTTTTTCATTTTATTTTATTTTATTTTTACATTGTAGAGACTCTTGGAAGAGATTCATAACCACTCATAATAGTTTGGCTTAACTACACACACACACACACACACACACACACACACACACAAACACACACACAAGTGAATAAAGAATGTCTGTTTTTCTAGACTATGGCATGAAGTTAGATGGGCAACCTTTATAACTTGCCCATCAATCAACCAATAGACTTTTTGTTAAGAACCTATATGACAGGGGGGTAGCTAGGTGGCATGGAAGATAAAGCACTGGCCTTGGATTCAGAAGAACCTGAGTTCAAATCTGGCCTCAGACACTTGACTACTTAGCTGTGTGAACCTGGACAAGTTACTTAACCCTCATTGCCCCACAAAAAAAGACCCTATGTGCCAAGCACTGTACTAAGTGCCATATCTTGGTTAGACACTCCCAATGGAGAGTGGGTTGAAAAGGCAATGTTGCCCTTAGGAAACTACAAAGTCCATTTAGTAACTTTAAATTTCTCCTTGAAGCAAAGGCTCATCTTTTTGATACCAATATTTTACTGGTGTTTCTCTATAGTTGTGAGTCATCACACCATATGGTCTGTGAAGAATAAAAAATGAATATCACCCAAAGGGCAATGGAAAAGCAAATGGTGGGTAGGAGCAAGTCACACTTTACATAGAAACCCTAAAGCAAATACTATTGTCATCAAGTAAATGTGTGAATAAAAAAGAGGGATTGGTCACATGGTCAAAGCAAGCAATAACCAAAAGTCATATTCTAGGTTCTACTAGTGTCCTTGTGGAATCAAGGGAAAATGAGAAAGTTCCTTAACATGTTGAATCAGGAGCTTATGAGAGCACAGGGACAGGAATTGCACAGGATGGGTGGGCAAAGATGCATTGAAATCTGCTTCATTGGGGGTTACATCCTCACTAATGAAATCTCAGATCTATTTGAGAATCTGACTATGAATTGGAAACTTACCATGGCACAGAGTGGCGGAAACTGGTCTAAACCTCATTTTTGCTAACCTCTCTTCCAGTTTTCCCAGTTATCCTTATCAAATAAAAAATCCTTGCCATATTAGTTCTTAGATTTATCAAATATCTAACAGCTAGGTAGTACAGTGGATAGAGTGCTGAGCCTGGAGTCAGGAACACTCATCTCCCTGAGTTCAAATCTGGTCTCAGACACTTAATAGCTTTGTGACCCTGGACAAGTCATGTAACCGTGTTTGCCTCAGTTTCCTCATCTGTTGAATGAGCTGGAGAAGGAAATGCAAGCCACTCCAGGATCTCTGCCAAGAAAACGACAAATGGGGTCACAAAGAATAGGATAGTCCTGAAATGACTCAACAACATCTATCTTGTATATCTCTTGCTTTGTATACATTTGTTTGCACATTGTCTCTCCTATTAGTTCAGAACCTCCTTGAGGGCAGGATTTGTATTTTACCTCTTTTTGTATCTTTAGGCCTTAGCACAGTGCAGTGCCTGGCACATAGTAGGCACTTACTAAATGTTTATTGGCTGTTGATTTATTGATTAATATCATAGAGGACTTCTTCCATGGCAAATCTCAGGAGAAAGAGATTATTCATTCCTCTTTTTTAAAAAAAACAACCCAAGAAGAATCCATCCAATAAAACAAAATAGTTCAATAAACATTTATTAAGCACCTACTATATGCATAAAATGATAAAAGGGATGACATAGGACTATGAACCCTTAGGTAGGGAAGCATAAGCATAGAGATCGTGGAGGATACAAGGACCATCAGGTACACCATGGTACTTGGGGTCAAAAAAAGTCGGCTAAACAACTGAACAACAAAAATGTGCAAAGCACTGTGGTGTTCAGAGATGAAAAAATTCTCTGACCTTGAGAATTGTATACTTGTATACTTACCAGCCTGTCACCATTTTAATACAGTCCGTGTTTTCTGTGGTGATATACTGTGTAAAAGAGAAAAAGAAAAACAACGAGCAGGGTCCATTTTCTCTTCTCCATGTCTCTAGAGCCCCTCTATCATCAAAGGAAGCCAGTTCTGTACCTGTCAAAATACCACAAACTCTATAGGGAAGCTGACATTTTAAAACCAAATTGCCCAATTTTTTAAAAAAATAATGTATTCAGCATTTATTCCAAATAAACAAAAAAGGGACCTTTGAAAAGGAAATAGGAGCCAAGGTGCTGAAGGATGAGCTTCTGGGTCAGTTTATCTTTTCCTTTTTGGGGTAATGGAGGGTTTCAGAATGTCCTGCAGATGTGACCAAAAGGTAAGTTTTGTCCCTGCCCTCGACCTAGTTCTTTTTTTTCCCCTTTTTTTCTTTTTCAGGGCAATAAGGGTCAAGTGACTTGCCCCAGGTCACACAGTAAGTGTCAAGTGTCTGAGGCTGCATTTGAACTCAGGTCTTTCTGAATCCAGGGCTGGTGCTTTATCCACTGCACCACCGAGCTGCTCCCCTACCTAGTTCTTTTTACAACTTCCACAAGGGCATGTTGGAAAGGATTCTCCCCGGTGAAGCTGCCCTGCAGCTTGGGATGTAGCTCTCTAGCTTTGTAAGGCATTTGGGACCATTCTGTTTCCTTTTCACTGGGGATGAAGCATACTTTCCAAAGGCTGTCAGTTTTAATTATGAAACGTCAGCCAGGCCTTCCACTCTCCTAACCCTTCCTGGCCCCTGTGTCACCAGATGCTGATGTAAATTACAGCGCTATAAATCAAACCAGACCTTTTCCCCGAAAGACAAAGAGGCAAAGGGCCCCTAAGTTCATGTATTGCCTCTGCTTTGTCTTCTTTTTCTCTGAGTGGTTTGTTGAGTTGATTGGGCAAGTGATATCCTGCCCTGGGCTATTGTTTTCATGTCTTCATAAGTATATCATATTTCAAATGAGTTGGGTTTTTGGTAGCCTATATTCAATTCAGATCGTTTTCATTTGGCATGCATTTATTAAGTGCCTGTGACATACAAGAATCTTGAGCTAGAATCAGAGGCACAATGCCAGACAGTCCCTACCCTCTTGGGGTTTACATTCTACTAGTTGTGCACACAGGATGCAAAGTAACTTGAGGGGGAAAAGGGAATGAACTTCTAGTAGGGTCAGAAATGGGGTTTCTGTGGGAGTTGACATTTGATCTGAGCCTTGGTCAGAGTTCTCGAGAGGTGGAGATGAGGAAAGACAGCCTTCCAGGTGTTTGAGGTAGTCCTAGCAAAGGCAAAATGGAGCAAGGTGAAATTCTGAGTTTGGGGAATAACAAATAGGCCAGATCAGCCAGAATGTAGAGAGGACATGAAGGAGGGTGATGTTTAATAAGTCTAGAAAAGCAGAATGGAGACAGACTGTGAAGGGTTTTAGATATCAAGATGAGAGTTTTATACTACAGGCAATAAGAAACTTCTTGAACATGTCAGTGACATAGGTCAAATCAGCAATAATTTGTTAGCCAACTGTGTGGAAAGATGGATTAGAAAGAGGAGAGAAATAATCAGGGAGGCTAATTAAGAGGTTGAGGGCAATGAGGTCTCACCATAGTGCATAGAATGCTAGACCTGAAGCCATTCCCCTGAGTTCAAATCTGACCTTAGATACTTAACTAGCTGTGTGACCCTGGGCAAGTCACTTAATCCTGTTTGCCTTAGTTTCCTCATCTGTAAAATGAGCTGGAGAAGGAAGTAGAAAACCCACTCCAGCAGCTTTGCCAAGAAAATGGCAAATGGAGTCATGAAAAGTCAGACACAATTGAAATGAATGAATGATAAAAACAAAACTAGAAGGTTACTACAATAGTCTGGAGGTGATGAGGGCTCTGAACTAGAGTTTTGGAAGTAGGAGTAGAGAAAGGGTAATGGATGTAAGGAAGGTTGTAAAGATAAGACTGACAAGACATGAGGACTTGAACAACATGAGTCCCATCTGAGGGGCACCTTTCCACAGACTGTTGGCATGCTGCTTTGCTGAGAGAATACAGAGAACCGATTACTGGCTGTTTGAGAATTAAGAGATACAGCTTTTCTCTGTAGTCTGTAAAAATCAAGTGACCAGTAATCTCTCTGTCTCTCTCTGTGTCTGTCTGTCTGTTTCCTTACTTCTTCTACTACCTCTCTTCGCCTGCCTCATCTCTCTTCTTTCTCTGTCTCCCTGTCTCTCCTTTTTCTGTCTCTTCTCTCTCTGTCTCTCTTTCTGTCTCTGTCTCTCTCTGTCTCTGTCTCTCTCTCCTTCCCTCTCTCCATCCTCTCTTCCTCCTCCCCTTCTTTCTCTTTTCCTTAGCACATAGCATTTTGGCAAAGGGAAACCTCTTACATGTGCATCTTCTTCACCCCAGGAGCAGTTCATGGTGACTTTTGGCAGAACCACATGTTGAGTTGTGCATGCTTGTCCAAGGAGCTTGAGAGAGGTGTTGCTGGATCTCAAATCCCTGGCTACCTTCTGTTTTTGTTTCCTTTCCCAAATATGACTCAGAGACTAGATTTCCTAAGGACAGACCACAAGATGGCAACAGTCAAAGAACTGATAGAGAACCTTCAGAAGTCATTGGTCTAAGAGGAGAGATCCTGAGAGAAGACCATCCCAACCTTGGGGATTATGAGATAGGCAGTCTCAAATTTGAGAGTTCCTAACCTTGAGGGTTGGTGTACCATGATTCTTCAACAGTATGTTTCTTGGATAAGGAAGATTGCCTGCGTGCTTCCTGAAACTGAGGAACCATCGGTGAGAAGGCAAGAGATTTGGATTTACTACAAGTTACTTGGTCAATGGAAGTCTGATGAGAAGAGGATGGCTTGTTCAGCAGCCCTGCAAAGTATATTTTCCTTCTAGGGGGAACCTAAACCCCATTGTTGTACTATATATGAGTCTTGAGGAGATTTTATAGAAATTGACTAGAAAGAACTTAGTGGAATGTTGAAGGGTTGTCCTGATAGCAAACCCAAATTCCATTCCCTCTTTAAGGAGTCAATGAGGGGCAGCTAGGTGGCTCAGTGGATAGAGCACCAGCCCTGGATTCAGGAGGACCTGAGTTCAAATCCGGCCTCAGACATTTGACACTTACTAGCTGTGTGACCCTTGGCAAGTCACTCAACCTTCATTGCCCTGCACAGAGAGAGAGAGAGAGAGAGAGAGAGAGAGAGAGAGAGAGAGAGAGAGAGAGAAAGGAGTCAATGACATGTTTGAATATTTTATCAAATGGGATAATATTTGTAAAGTACTTAGTATAGTGGAGATAGGAGATACTTGGTAAATACATCTTCTAGTACTTTATGCCAGTCAGTTAATTAGTATTTACAGAGAGCCTACTGTGTGCCAGACACAATGCTAAGCATTGAGGACACAAAGACATTGGATGGGATACAAAGAAAGTTTTGAAAAATGATCCTTACTTTTGAGGAGCTTACGATTTAATGGGAGAGACAGCATAGAAACAACTAGGTACAAACAAGAGATTATTGATATGTTTATGTGTGTATACACATATATGCATATACACGTGCATACATACACATACAATTATACATATTCAATATCTACATCTACTATATATCACGCATGTGTGTATTGAAAGGGGGAGAAATGTCACTAAGATTAAGGACGACTGGAAAAGTTTCTTGCAGAAGGTGAGATTTTAGCTTAGATTTGAAAGGAGCCAGGGGAGCTAGGAAACAGAGATGAGGAGGAGAGAGAGCTCTTAAGGTATGAGGGACAGCCAGTAAAAACATATTTTGTGTATCCAGGGTTCCTCTAAGTCATTTGAGTCCTTTGTATTTTCTGTGGGATGAAATAAAAGCTGTCCTATGCCCAATATACATTTAGTAGCATGAATACTTGTACAAGATCTAGGAACTCTTTTACCCTATTTTAAAAACTTAGACATGAGCTATGCTGTGAGAATATTTTAAACCTTTTTTGTTGTAAATCCAGGTAGGGGCGATAAACTGAAAAACAATGACCCCTTAGGGCTAGCACCCAGGATCAATATGACTCTTTTAGAGGCCATGGAAACTGATTAGATATGAAGGATCACTGTGAGCTTGGGAATTAGAGTTACTGAAGGGGGTAACACTCTCAAATGAAATAGTAAATAGCAGCAAAGGGCAGGTTTAGGAGGAAGATAGTGAGTTCCTTGTTGGACATATTAAATTTTTTTTGTGTGTGGGGGGCAATGAGGGTTAAGTGACTTGCCCAGGGTCACACAGCTAGTGTCAAGTGTCTGAGGGTGGATTTGAACTCAGGTCCTCCTGAATCCAAGGCCAGTGCTTTATCCACTATGCCACCTAACTGCCCGGACATATTAAATTTGATATGCCTATGGGACATCTATATAGAGCTGCTCAATATGTAGTTAGTGAAGTGGGACTTGAGTACAGGAGAGTTGGTTATTTAGATTTGGCAGTCATCTACATAGAGATGATGAGTTAAGCCAAGAGAGTTCCACATACTGACCTCCTTGGCTTCTTATTGGAGGCCTTCCCCAACCTTTCTTAATTCTGTTGCTTTCTTCTGTTAATTATTTCCCATTTATCCTATGTATAGCTTGCTTTGTGTATATTTGTTTGCAAAGAAAGTAAAAAAATGCTTTATTCTGGAGGTGGATAACATTTTCCATCATGAACTTGACAAAGAATTTCAACATGAAGCATTAACATAATTCCTATTATATTTTCTTAGGAGGTTGAAACTTAAAATGTCAAAGTAGGTGATATTTTGTAAGACTGCTGGATCAGAATTTCACCTTGACCAAGTAAAATGTCCTTCATGAGCCAGACCAAGGGCTAGGCTACCTACCCTCGTTCTATATTGGTAAGTCACAGAAAGAAAAATAGTTCTATACCATATGTTCTCAGAAAGGAAGCAAGGAACAGAGGGAGGATTCATTACCATTAAGGTCTTCTGAGTGGGTTATCTCCTGGCTTTAGTGGTCAGTCTGTGATGTAGTTACCTCCCCCTGCTGCTGTCATGGTTTGGGGAAGGGTGAATTGTCAATGCATTATTCCAAAGCACCAAGCTCTTCAGCTCCAAGCCAGCACCTGTGCCCCACCAAAACAGGTAAGGGCAAACACGTCACCCAAAGGGACCTGGCTCCAAAGACAGTATGTTTAGCACTGGAAGGGGCCAAACTACTTGTCTGATTCTTAAATTGTACAGTCAGTCTTGCTATAAGGTGACATATCCCTCCCAAAACATCATGCATTAAAAAAACTGGGGAAAATAGGGTTAAGGACAAAATGCTCAAAAGCTTCATATATTACACATAAAAAGAAAACATAGGAATGCAATAAAATAATAGCACAGTTTTAGACAGGTGGAGTGGTTAAGAAATTCAAACATTGTACAATACCTAATGGCCTACACCAAGGCCTTAGAATCTTGCTTGGCCTGCACCTGGGGTTGTAGGAGAAAGATGGGCAGGCTACTACTCCAGGCCTCAGGCTTAAGGCCTTGGCAGAAGATGGTAGGGTTGGGCTGGTGTGCTTACTACAATAGAAGATATGTAAAAACAATATGGTACTTTACCTTGATAGAAACCAGAAGTTTGTTTGTGGAAGTTGCAGGTTGCAGCTTATGAGTTATTCTGAAATGAGGCAGTTTTCTACATTCTCCTTGTTTCTTGCAGAAGAAATCAAGCAGAGACAAACTTGAAATTTGAGTCATGTTCAAAATATTCCCAATATATCAATCAAATTGGATCAAATTTATGTTTGCAGGACATGAGTGATAGCAGAACTGACTTACTCTTTGTTGTTTTTGTTGACCCTTTGTGACCCCAGTTGGGCTTTTCTTGGCAAAGATACTGGAGTAGTTTGCCATTTCCTTCTCCAGCTCATTTTACAGATGAAGAAACTGAGGCAAATTGTATTAAGTGACTTGTCCAAGATCATATAGCCAGTTAGTATCTGAGGCCAGATTTTAACTCATGAAGATGAGTCTTCCTGACTCCAGGTCCTGTACTGTATCCACTGTGCCACCTAGCTGCCCAGGACTATATTTTTAAGCCGAAACTAATAGGGATAGGGGTAGGTGATGGGTACTTTGTTTAGAAATTATTGTACTTTGATTACAAAGGAAATTGTAAAACTTTTACAAGAAAAAAATCAATGCAAGTAAGATTAAAGAGCAACTGTTGATTGGAAAAAAATTCTTTCCATCAAGTACCCTTAATAAGAGTCCAATATCCAAATATATATGAAATTAACACAAATCTATAGACCAAAAGCCATTGCACAAGGGGAAAGTGGTCAAAGGATATGAACAAAACATTTTTTAACTTATTTTATTTTATTTTATTTTTGTGGGGCAATGAGGGTTAAGTGATTTGCTGAGGGTCACACAGCTAGTAAGTGTCAAGTGTCTGAGGCCAAATTTGAATTCATGTCCTCCTGAATCAAGGGCCAGTGCTTTATCCACTGTGCCACCTAGCTGCCCCCTCTTATTTTATTTTATTTATGAACAAAACATTTTCAGAAAGGAATTCTGAACTATTAGCAACCATATTTAACTTTTTTTCAAATGATACAATCAAAGAAAGTCTGAAGTTTCACCTTACATTCAGTAAATTGGAAAAGATGACCCCTCAAAATGGGCATAGAGGCAGCTAGGTGGCCCAGTGGATAGAACTTCAGGCTTGGAGTCAGAAAGAGCTGAGTTCAAATCCAGCCTTAGACTCTTACTAGCTATGTAACACTGGGGAAGTCACTTAACCTCTGCCTGTGTCAGTTACCTCATTTATAAAATGGGGTTAGTAACAGCCCCTCCCTTCCAGGGTTGTGAGGATCAACTGAGATAATATTTGTGAAGCACTTAGCATAAAGTAGACACCATATACACGCTTATTCCCTTCTACTCAATAGTGACTTTTTTGAAGGGTTCTGGAAAGACAGACTTTATGAATACACTATTCTGGAAAGCGATTTGGAATATGAGAGCAAAGTGATTAAAATGTCATCTTTGACTCCATGAGCTCATTGCTAGATAGATGTTCTATGGATATCAGAAGGAGGAAGAGAAGCCATATAAGCTTTCAAATATAGAAGCACTTTTCAAAGTTAGAAAACTAAAGAAAACAAAATTGGAAATAAATACCTGAAAATATTTAGAAGGGCAAATATCTATAAACAAAAGAGATGCCCATCACTTGGGGAATAATAAACAAATTGTGGTACATAGATATAATGGAATATTTTTATTGAATGAATATGATGAATAGAGAGAAAGATGAGGAGATGCAGAATGAAATAAGCAAAAGAAGGAAACAATATACTACAATATTGCTACAACAACATAAATGGAAATATCTTTTTTTTTAATCCTTGAAAACAGAATGAAGTATAATAAGGCCAAGCTTGGCCTTGAAGAAGCAATAAGTAGTACCATGCATACTATCATACTCAGTTCATTTTGTTGAACTGCTTTCCAACCTTCATTCTTTTTTATTTTTATTTGAGGGGGACAGGAGATGCGGAGAGATGTGAATATGAAAGTGAACTAAAACAATAGCTATCAATACAAAATTAAAATAAAATGTTAAAAGAATGGGAAGGAATGGATTGGTTTTGTTCTGGACTGGGGTAAGGCATACTCCCTTTTATGAGAGGACAGATTCTTGGATATATTGGCATATGTTCATTTGAATGTGTGATTTTCCTTTGGATTTATTCTCTATGAAAGTGTTTCAAAGTAAGAAGATAAACCTAGGGTTTATCTGATTCTGTCACCTATTAACTGTGTGACTATGGGAAAGTCAATTTTGCTGAATTTCAATTTTCCAATCTATAAAATGGGGATAATTCTTATACTATCTCCCTCATAAAATGGTTGTGAAAAAAGCACTTTGTAACTATAAAAGACTACATAAATATTAGTTATTATTTTAAGCTATTTCTGTCTACCATGTATTTTTTCTTTTATCTGCTTTCCCTACTTTTTCCATTTGTTTCCTCAAACATAATTTTATCTTCTCCTTTTGCTCTTGTTCCCTCTCTTTCCCCTTATACATTTTAAGCTCTAGTAAATAGACAGATGACTAAAAAGCTTTTATTGACTAGGGAGGAAAAAAAGAAGTTAAAATGATATCATTAACATATGGAACAGGGGACTGAGAGGTGTAAGCAAAGCATACTGTTCATACTCATAAGAACTAAGATTTTATTTAGGTTCAGGCCAAGGGAGTAAAAAGCTACAGAATTGTCATCTTGGGATCTGTAGTATGGGAAGCGACTGGGATTTCAGGAATATGACATCATTAAATAAGGATCTTATTGGCAACATCACAATAGAAACAGCTTTTGTGGCTAGGAAGAGTTTGCACTACCAACTCCCATCAATTCTGGCCTTTAAAGATTTCAATGAAAACAAATTCAAAGGTCAGACATGGAAGAGACCTTAGATCGTCTCTCAGACTGAACCCCTCATTTTTCAGGCAAGGAATCTGAGGTCCATAGTGGTGAAGGGACTTTCAAGGTCATACAATTAATTGACTGAGAAGCTGGTACTAATGTTGCCACCTATGTATTTTCTAGGCATTCTCAATACCCTACATTGGCTTTTTTCAAAGTTCTAGAAACTGTTTCTTTCCATTAGTACCAATGCCTCTTTGTTATTAAAGAACCAGTCATTGGATTGAAAAATAACCCTTAGATGTCATGTTGTCCATTCCCCTTCCTCTAACTGGTTTCACTTTTATAGGGAAGGGAAGATCCCCGCAATAATATTGTGTGTGCAGATATTATTTTTTTGCAAAATACAGTAAGGGGACAGAGTGGAAATTTTTCATATTTTTCTAAAAGTAGGCTTTAGCATAGGCTTTTAATGTTTTTTGTGTTGTGGACCCCTTTGCAAGTCTGTTAAAATCTATGTATCCCTTCTCAGAATAATGTTTTTAAATGAATTTTTCAAATACATAGAATTCAAAGGAAAATAGATTTAAATAGATTTAATATATATATAATATATATGTATCTATTTTAAAGTTCATGGTTCCCAGGTTATGGACCCTTGGATTAGAAGGCAATCATATTTTTAATAGGAAATATTACAGATGTATTTCATTAAGTTTTGCATTTAAGAATTAAATACTTTTCATTAGAAAAATCTTTTTAAAGAAGCCTTCATTTTCTACCTCTATTTACCTTCTGAGTTTCTGCAAATTACAGTGAGTTCCATGGACTCTCTTCCTATAATGTACTCGACTATTATAGGGAAGGTAAGCTTTATGCTCCTCTAAATCTTCACCCATTAGTTAGGAAGAATAAATGAGTAGAAAATATTTTTCTCCCTTTGTATCGCAATTGCATACAACAAGCATTATAGCTCCACCTACTGGGAAGGATTGACTCAAATATATTGGAATCTTGATCTGAATGTCTATTAATAACTAATCTGGGTACACAGTTTAATGCCAACAAACTAAGAGTTCAGAAGAAATAGAGAATATGTAAAATATAAGGTACCAAATGGAGAACTTAAGCAATCCAATTTTAGAAAAGGAAATTGAACTAGGAAAGAATTAACAAAGGGGGAAAAAAACCTGGTCTAGACTGATTTACAGGAAAATTCTATCAAACTTTTAAATAATTAGAAACTATATTGCACATATTATTTTCCAAAATTGAGAAGGAAAAATTCTACTGAACTCCCTTTACAAGTCAAATAGAGTCCCAATATCTAAACCAGGGAAGGATAAAATAAAGAAAGAGAACTATAAACCCAATCGTTAAAGAATAGTCAAATATTTAAAGTTAAACCCTATGAAAAAGATGATAAAACATTATTTAAAGGACTTATTCACAGTGATTAAGTTACATTTATATCAGGGATGCAAGGATGGTTTGACATTTGAAAAACAATTAACCTAGCTAATCATATTAAAAATGAAAGCACCTAAAACCACATGCTAATAGCAATAGGTACAGAAAAGGCTTTTGTCAAAGTACAACAATCAGGTTTGCTAAAAACCCTTTAAAGCATAATCATAATCTGTTTTTTACTATGACAAAATGTGAAAATATATTGTCATTACTATTTTTTACAATGGTACCCTTCTTTCTATGTATAGTTATCACCCTCATTCATACCCCTCTTACCTCTCACCTAGACAATTGTAATAAGCTCCTAATTGGTCTCCCTGACTCACATGTCTCCCCTCTCCAAGTCATCCCCTACACAGATAGGTTTCCTCATGGCTCCCATTTGTTTTTGTTTTTTAGCGAGGCAATTGGGGTTAAGTGACTTGCCCAGGGTCACACAGCTAGTAAGTGTTAAGTGTCTGAGGCCGGATTTGAACTCAGGTCCTCCTGACTCCAGGGCTGGTGCTCTATCCACTGCACCACCTAGCTGCCTCCTCCCATTTGGTTTTAGATAGAATGAAACCAATCACTTATGCCCTACCAAGTGATGTAATTGGAAATGAGTCATTGATTGAAATGCCAAAGACAATATCAATTTGTATTAGAAAATTTAATTTACCTTTACTACATATAACTTTTCTATACAGTTGTTTTTTAAAAAATCTGGTTAGTATTTTTGTTGGTTTAAAACAACATTTAAAAATTAATGGATGGAGTACAGTTTTCAGAGAAAAATGGAAGGGAGAGGAGTGAGATAAGACAGGAGGGGGAAGAAAATCTACTGGTGAGAACGCAGAGATGTCTGGAGCAGGCCTTCTTTTTTTTTGTGAGGCAATTGGGGTTGACTGACTTGCCCAGGGTCACACAGCTAGTAAGTGTCAAGTGTCTGAGGCTGGATTTGAACTCAGGTACTCCTGAATCCAGGGCCGGTGCTTTATCCTGAGTCCCCTTTCTTTTGTTTTTTAGTGAGGCAATTGGGGTTAAGTGACTTGCCCAGGGTCACACAGCTAGTAAGTGTTAAGTGTCTGAGTTCGGATTTGAACTCAGGTCCTCCTGACTTCAGGGCCGGTGCTCTATCCACTGAGCCACCTAGCTGTCCCTGGAGTAGGCCTTCTTAACCTTTTTCCACTTACAACCCCTTTTTGCATGAGAAATTTTCACACAACCCCAGGTATATAGGTATATAAAATAGGTATACATAACTTTTTACTGTTGCTAGATTTTTCGTGGACCACCCCCCCAACACACACATTCAGTTACATGACCCACAGTTTAAGAAACTTTAGTAGAGAGTAGAGGTTTTTAGGGTTCATGGATTAATTTCAGGGAGGGGGATATGAGTTTGAATGGGAAAAATGCCATTTTCTTAAAATGCTAACCTCTAATTGAAATTTCACATTTATTTAATTTATTTTAAAATATTATTATGAGAAGAGGCCTATATTTTTCACTAGACTGCAAAGGGGTCCATGACACAAAAAAAGGTTAAGTACCCCTAGTCTGGAAAGAGAAGAGAAGAGAAGAGAAGAAGGCATAGGAAGGGCACTTAGGCTCACCCAGAGTTAGGGGATGGAAAATGAATAGGAAGGATTCAATAAAGGACTGTGGACATCTTTGTGCTACAGACAATTATACTAAAATTTGTAGGTAAAGCATCATTATGCATAGCGATGAAAATTAATGATAGGGGAGAATCATCTGCTCATTTTTATAGTCTCTACCTGAAATCAATGGACTAATTTGATTTGACAGTACCTTCATCTCATGGGTGGTCTTCACTATCACGACAACCAAATGATCAGAGACTTTTTTACATGTTGTAGAAAGATAGTTTCCTCTATTTATGGAGGTCAAATGAGCATGCTTTTCCCTCTCTTTGGAATTCAAAACAGTCAACAGACTGTATAACACATTTCAGCCTCCTAAGAGCACTTAGAATCGTTCATGGAGAATTCTTGCGGATTGAACCTGGTCTTGTATATCCAGTGACAGGAAGGAAGGAGTGGGAGGGGAAAACATACACAGATATGGAAATATTATAAATACATTGTATAAAATGTAAACATATAACTTGTAAGGATATGTTTCCCAAACTCATAAACATTTAACTATTTTATCTTTGTGGGTCTCTTACCAATGGATTAGAGAATTATGCTAATAAATAATGCCCCCACCCCAATCATTAGTTGGAAGTTTTAGTAAATTGATAGCCATGACATCCAGTTTAACAAATAGTTTTTGTGTAAAATTTAGGTCCCTGGAGAAGACTAGGGAAGATATAGTTACAATTTAGTAGTATACTATTCTTGTTAATTTTGTTCTGCTTTCCAAATTGGACCACCCTAGGCCATGGCTGGGAGGAAATAAAATGTTCAACCTATTCTCTCTGGCAATATTTGTACACACTCTACCACGCTCCCCCTATATACTTCCCATCTCATGCTCTGAGAATTGCAAACGGAATCACAGCTACCATTGCCTCTGAAAAGGGAATGAGAATGGATTTGCCTAATGTTCCATTTGCCATTTGTGTGACTTGTGACTCCCAGAGCACAATACCCTTTATTGGCCACCATACTGTTCTCTCCATTAGATTGTAAGGTCCCCATGGGCAGGAAGCATATTGCTTTTGTATTTGTGTTACCAGCACTTAGCACTGTGCCTGGAACATAGTAAACACTTAATAAATGAGTGTGAAATTCATTTAGTGCCCTGTTCCTCCCCCATCTCTTTCCCCACTCCATAAGCCCTTTCCTTGTTTCTTTCATGTAGGATTTCTCCTCTTGCTACCTCTGCCCTTCCTTCTCCCCCAGTGCATTCCCCTCACCCCTCAATTTAATCCTAAAGATGTCATCATGGGGCAGCTAGGTGACACAGTGGGCAAAGCATCCACCCTGGACCCAGGGGGTTCCCAGCCAAAACCTGTCCTCAGACACAAGATAGTCACCCACTGCACGACCCCAGGTATGGTTCTCTAGGGTCTTATATTTGAAAGTAAAATTTGCCATTCAGTTCAGGTCTTTTCATCACAAATGCCTGAAAGTCTTCTTTTTCATTAAAGTCCCGTTTTTTCCTCTAAAAGATTATACTCAGTTTTGCTGGGTAGGTGATTCTTGGTTGTAATCCCAATTCCTTTGCCCTCTGGAATATCATATTCCATGCCCTCCAGTCCTTAAAGTAGAAGCTGCTAGATCTTGTGCTATCCTGACTGGGGCTCCACAGTACTTGAATTCTTTCCTTTTGGCAGCTTGCAATATTTTCTCCTTGACCTGAGAGCTCTGAAATTTGGCTATAATATTCCTAGGAGTTTTCCTTTTGGGATTTCTTTCTGGAGGTGATCAGTGGATTCTTTCAATTTCTATTTTACCTTCTGCTTCTAGAATATCAGGGCAATTTTCCCTGACAATTTCTTGGAAGATGATGTCTAAGCTCTTTCCTTGATCATGGTTTTCAGGTAGACCAATAATTTTCAAATTATCTTTCCTGAACCTATTTTCCAGGTCAGCAATTTTTCCCAGAAGATATTTCACATTGCTCTCTATATTTTTTTTATTCATTTGCTTTATTGTGTCTTGGTTTCTCATAAAGTTAGTAGCTTCCATTTGTTCAATCCTAATTCTTAGGCAATTTGTTTTCAATGGAGAGCTTTTGTACCTCCTTTTCCATTTGGCTAATTTGATTTTTCAAGCTGTTATCTTTTTTCTCATGTCTTTCCTGCATCACCCTCATTTCTCTTTCCATTTTTTCCTCTACCTCTCTAACTTTATCTTCAAAGTCCTTTTTGAGCACCTCTATGGCCTAAGACCAATTCATATTTTTCTTGGAAGCTTTAGATATAGGGGCCCTGATGTTGACATCTTCCTCTGAGGGTGTACCTCAGTCTTCCTTGTCACTGAAGAAACTTTCTATGGTCCTTACCTTTCTCTGTCTGCTTATCTTGCCTTTCTTTTACTTGCCTTTTTTTTTTGGCAGGCAATGAGGGTTAAGTGACTTGCCCAGGGTCACATAGCTAGTATGTGTCAAGTGTCTGAGGCCGGATTTGAACTCAGGTCCTCCTGAATCCAGGGCCGGTGCTTTATCCACTGCGCTACCTAGCTGCCCCTTACTTGACTTTTAGCTCCTTAAAGTGGGGCACTGTTTGCATGCTGCAATATCCCAAGCTTCAGAAGTCCCAGGTGTTATGATTTAAGGAGGTTCAGGTTCTTCACTTGCCTGGCCTGTTCCCTGGTCCATAGATGACCCCAGACCAACTTGCTAATCAATCAGCTTTGTGTGTTGTGGTTGTCAGCTCAGATGAACCTGTGCCCCTCTCCCACCTGGGCCACTGCTACTCAAGCCTACCTCCTGGTTCCTAGCAGGGGTAAAAAATCCAAGTTCTGCCTCAGCACCAGCATAGACCCCTGTAGTCTCCCCCCTGCCAAAGGCTAAGTCCTCTCATCAGCCCGTGAGCTTAGTTCCAGACAACACTGGCACTTCAGCTGATTCAGAGGCTCTGGGGGTCTCCTTCTCTTGTGAGGCCTCCCTGGGACTGGATCTGTGTCAGGGTGACTGTGGGGTTGGGCTCGACTCCTGTATCAGCACAGCAGCTCCCTCCTTCTGACCTTTCAAGCTGTTCTTGGTTAGAAGATGATTTCAGCACATTCTTTTGTGGGTTTTCCTGCTCCAGGCATTGTCCTATGGCATTATTTGGATGTTTTTTGGAGCAATCGTATCATGAGTTTGAGCTCACTCTACTTTTCTTTTTTTGAGGTTTTCCCCTTTTGCTCTTATTCTTCTTTCATGGCATGGCTAATGCAGAAAATGTTTAATGTGATTGTACATATATAACCTTTATTAGATTTCTTGCTGTCTTGGGGAGGGGGGAGGGAGGGGAGGGAAGGGAGGGAGGGAGAAAAATTTGAAACTAGAAATCTTATAAAAACAAATGTTGAAAACTATCTCTACATGTAACTAAAAAAATGGAGGTTGTGGGAAGAACTAGTCAGTCAGAGGAAGGGGCCACAGAAGTGGAGTGAATTTCCAGGATAAGAAGTCCAAGTGTGGAGTGAGCTTTCAGGGTGAGGATGCTTCCGTGTCCTGGTAGAAAAAATCCAGAGTCAGGGCCTAGGGAGGAATGAAGCCCAGTCTTCATTAAAGATCAGACCTCACTAAGAACTAAACCCAGTTACCAAGTACATGAGGCCAGAACTGAGAGGGGCCCTTTAGTGGAGAGGGGCAGGGCACAGTTCCCTCACCCCTATGATCCAGCTGCAGATGTAATTGTTAGACTATTATAAAAAAATGTGGATGCATGCTTTATGTTGAGGCCTACTTTTATATTATCTGGACTGCTTTTATGAGTATTTTCTAAAGAGAAAAATTAACAACCAAAAAATAAATATTTACCCTAGAGAAGCTTTTACTACTTGTCCAACTATTTTATGTCTTAAGTTAGGAATGCTTAGGCCACTTAAAATGATTTCTCCTTCATTCTTAGGGTTTTTTCTTTTTATATTTTCCTTTAGTTTTTTTCTTTTTCTTTTTTCTTTTTTTTTTGTGGGGCAATGAGGGTTAAGTGACTTGCCCAGGGTCACACAGCTAGAATGTGTCAAGTGCCTGAGGTCATATTTGAACTCAGGTCCTCCTGAATCCAGGGCTGGTGCTTTATCCCTTGCACTAGATGTCCCTTCCTTTAGTTTTTATAAACTGAAATGAATTTTGTATACATGATGTATTTTATTTTAATAAGCCTTGAACCCAGAGGATCTCTGGGCACAGAAAACCATCAAAATTGATAAATGATTCTAGTTTCTATCATGCTACCCTGCCTGTATGTCTCAATATTTTATAAGTCAACTGTCACTTATGTGTATTTTCTATTGTCTTCTGAACCAGTTTATATCTACAAAGACAAAGAACAGCTTTCAAAAACTTGAATTATTTGGAGCCTAGACCAATGGGAGTAGGCTGACATACCAAGGCAATCTTTCTCTGAGCAGAGGATCATTTAGGAATAGGGGTGACTTGAAATTGCTTTCTGAAATAAGGAGAAAAAGAAGGCTCTGAATGAGATACTTTATCTGCTAAAAACCAAACCACGTCAAAGAAACAGGAAACCAAGAATCGACTAACTATAGATGGTGTGGAAGATGAATGAATTGAGGCCAACCAGGATTTTAAAAAAAAAAAAGCTATCAGAGAATACATCACCACCTTGTTCCCAAATAAACTGGAGGGAGAAAAGTGCTGAGAGACCAGAATAAAACAAAACAAAACCCTCACCCCTAGAGAAAACAGCAGATGTTTTCCTTCAAGGAGGATTACAACAGGGCAGCAAAGAGATGCAGTAAGACCCTTCAGGGAATTCAGTCATTTCATCAGATGCTTTAAAAGAGTCTATTTAGAGAGACAGAACTGTCCCCAGTAGGATGACAGAATGGGACTTGAATGGGTTTTTATAGAAATTAAGCATAAGGAAGACCCTAGTGAAAAGATAGCCTGGGAACTGAACTGTTAGGAGAAGAGAGAGGACGCCTATTTATGGCACTTAACAGGATGTAGCCAAGCTAGGAAAGGTAATTACGGCCTGTTCAATGGATGTAATCTGAACAATTCTAGGAATTAGGCAATCTGAACAATAGTGTTCCTTATTAACACTCATTTCTATCACTGCTTCCATATTGAACCTCATTATTTCTAAATGGGAGGCAATATGACATAGCAGATAGAAAGACAACCTCAAAGGCACAACATATACTGGTTGTATAGCTCTGGAAAAGTAGCTTAATCTCTCTGGGAACTATGGTCCATGGGCCACCCCTAGCCTGCAAGCTAAAATTTTTACATTTTTAAATAAAGCAAGCCATATAAAACCAGTCAGTGGTTGGCTGACTTTTGTTCTAAGAGTATAAGAAAATATTGATTATAGATGTAGTTTCTCCAAATGGAAATCCTCTATACCAATAAAGGGCAGTTTAGAGGGGTGGGCCTAGGGTCAGGAAGACTCATCTTCATGAGTTCAAATCCAGTCTCAAGACATTTCCTAGCTGTGTGATGCTGGGTGAGTAACTTAACCCTATCTTGCCCAGGATCATACAACTAGTAAGTATCTGAGGCCAGATTTGAATTCAGGAAGATGGTCTTCCTGATTCCAGGCTCAGCCTGTCCACCTAGCTGCCCCATGTCATCATGGTAAGATTCTTTGTTTGTTTACCTATTCTTCCAGTCTATTTCCAAACTGCGACAGGGCTATCCTTTCTATACTCATTTTATAGGCATTGCCCATAGCATCAATTGTAGATTATACAATTCTTGTTTGTTTGTTTTTGTTTTTTGGACAGGGCAATGAGGGTTAAGTGACTTGCCCAGGGTCACACAGCTAGTTAAGTGTCCGAGGCTGGATTTGAACTCAGATCCTCCTGAATCCAAGGCCAGTGCTTTATCCATTGTGCCACCTAGCTGCCCAGATTATACAATTCTTAAAGTGAGATTTTATATTTATTTGTAGCTCCATGGTGTCTAGTGCAAAGCCGTAAATACACATCCTTCAAGAACTACTTGTTTATGCCTGCTCAGTGTTCTTACCCTTGAAGACAGAGACCTTTTGTAAATGTTCTTTTACCTCATCTCCCTCTCACTCAGGAAAACATGATAACATCAAGTGACTTTACTTGGTAAATAATAAATAAAGACAGTAACTTGACTTCTTCTATTAGTTTACAATATTGTGAGAAAATAGTGGGTTTTGGGACTTCCAGATGAGGCCAATTTATAACTGAGCAAATTTGTTTTTAAATTATCCAGAATTTGGATTGGAGAAATAATGAAGATTTTTCAAATTTTTCATTTATTCACTGGGCTTGGAATCAGGAAGATTCTTCCTTGTGAGTGAGTTCAGATCTGGCCTCAGATATCAGCTGTGTGACCCTGGACAAGTCACTTAACCTTGTTTGCCTTAGTTTTCTCATCTGTAAAGTGAGCTGAAGAGGGAAATGACAAAGCACTCCAGTATCTTGGCCAAGAAAGCCTCAGGTGGGGTCACAAAGAGATGGACATGACTGAAATGACTCAACAACAAAAACCCATTACATTCTTAGGGTATGCAGAAGATGGTAGATTCAAGCATTTGAAATCTCCAATGAAAATAGAACATACTCTTCTCTCGTCACTTCCTTCCTAACATTTTATTTTCCAACTATTACCACTGTTGTAAATTGAGAAAGAATTTCATGTGTATTTCTAGATTAATATAGTATTCAAATTTTGGACACAGTTTTAGAAAATTAGATTAATAACCCACCTGTGTCCAAGAGGTGACTGGAAGGAGAATTTTGTTCCTCAGAGACTTTTTGTAAAGTTTGATTCATTTAAGAGCAAGTCATTGATGTCTCTACCCGGAATTCTGGGAAATATGGTTTCATTTACTGGTAGAGCTAGATTCCAAAGACACATTTGGATAAGTGTTATTTCTAAGTGCCTTTTTCACATACAGTATCATTTCTATAATTACCTGTGACCATTAATGTCTATCTTCAATCAGCTTCCTTTTATTTTGATGATTCCATTGGACTTGTGATTAATTAAGAATATAATTATCAGTGGCCATGGCTTTGTACTGGCACACAGAAATAATTGTTAAAATTCCAAGTACAAGAAAGTGATTCCTGCTAGAGGGACCTATCCGATTTTTACCCATTGCCAAACTATTGAAAACGTCATAATTCAGAAAGGCTCAAGTGCATGTATTCAGATGCCAATCTAATTCATCATCCCATTAGAGAGAAGACAGTATCTAATACATACTTAGGATCAAACAGAACATCTGTACATTTCTTCTTTCTTGAACAACAGTGGTTTCTAGCTGTCTGGCATATATTACTCATAATTCAGAAGGTTAATAATCTGCATGTGGATGTCATTTGTTCTGAAGTTAAGGAGCTCACTTATTAGATATACCATAATACATACTTTAACGATTATGGTATTACTAGAAAACAATATAGGCAATATTTTTTTTTTCTTAGTGAGGCAATTGGGGTTAAGTGACTTGTCCAGGGTCATACAGCTAGTAAGTGTTAAGTATCTGAGGCTGGATTTGAACTCAGGTACTCCTGACTCCAGGGCCAGTGCTCTATCCCCTGTACCACATAGCTGCCCCTAGGCAATGTCTTGAAGAAGGAAAAGTGTTATGTATTGGAGCATGAGAGGTAAGAACTCGGGCTGCCATGTTGTACTTCACCTAGCCAAGTTAGGATCACTCTATTGCTTTGTTGCTAGAAACAAATTGGAGCACTTTACTGAAGGGTGTCTGTGACCTACAAGGAAAGTTGTCCTTGTTTAGTCATTATGCATTAAGTTAGAGAGATAGGGATGCCCAATATTCACCAGTATTTTAATTTATGGCTTTTGTCACATGCCAGGTGATAGTCTATTTTAATAATTGGCACCAAATACAATCAACACTTTATCTCTTTCCCTTTTCCCCCCACTTGTCCAAAGGGCAGTGAGCCTTGAACATATTCCCCATATATGTCTGTGGAACTATTAGTTATGTGTTAAATTGTTTTTATTCATGTCTGAATTTTTGTGTCCCCATTTGGGGTGTTCTTGGCAAAGATACTGGAGTGGTTTGTAATTTCCTCCTCCAATTCATTTTACAGATGAGGAAACTGAGGCAAACAGGGTTAAATGACTCACCCAGGGTCACACAGCTAGTAAGTGTCTGAGGCTGTATTTGAACTTGTTTAAAATCTAAATTGTGTGGTCGCCTGAAATTAGAAGCTTTAACACCAGTCTTTGGGCATTAAGCATTTATTAAAGCATACCAGGTATTCACGTGGAGTTCAGAAAGTTAAGAAAAGGCCTATCTAGCCTAGAGTTCCAGCCTGGTTTGGTTCTTCCTTTAGTCCTCTGCCATGAGCCTGCTTTAATCACGAACTCCCCTCAAACTGAGTGTGGAAGTTTTTTATAGGTCCAGAGCATGGGTGGTCCTTACACACTGCTTCAAGCTGATTGGTTAGCGTCATCCAAATCCATTGGTTCACTGGACTTGAAGGTGGTCTCAAGTTAAATTCAAAGTCTTTAGCTTCTGAGAACACTACCTTCTTAATGGCTGTCCAGGTGTGCTCACAATCTAGTTAACTTGAAGTAGGCTAATCAGCAGTCAATCACTCTCACTTAATTCAATCAGTTTAGATTAATCTGCAGGTGGGTATTTGCTAAATCCCATTATTTTGTCACAAACTCATGAATTTAAGTCTTCCTGATTCCAAGATGAATCACCTAGCTGCCCCTGGACCATCAGGTAGTATTGTTCAGTGGAGACAAAATTAATTGGAACTAAAGTCCTTTAATCCTACTGTCCACACTGATTCCCCTCCATTCTGAGGCTGCTCATAAGTGTCTACAAATTAAGTGTAAGGTATTGAGGGAAGGAAGGCTGAGTTAGTGATAGCAAAGATTTCAGGGACCAAAAGTATCTAGAGATGCATAGCTCTTCCAGTAGCAAGGTTGAATTGTCCTGATGTGAATATATATAGATACTAATGCCACACTTACCCTGGGTATGGCCCTGCCTGGCAGATGTGTGATCAGTGTGGCCTAGAAGATGCTTATCACCTGGGTTTATTTGGGAAAAGTGAAGAGATTCTAAATTCTCTGGGGATACTGTTATTTTATTTAGTAAAAAGAAGTAGATGTGGCTATTGCTTCAGGAAGGGCTAGGGCAGATACTAAGGCAACAGATGACCTTAGGATCTGGAGATTGTATAAGAAACCTACCTGGAGAAACAAGAATTTTTGATATCACGATTCTGATATTAGGACACAAACTTCCAAGGGCACCCAAAGCCTGTTTCTGAGTCTTTAGTGAATCTACAATCCTTCTTCAGTTTTCTTACTAGTGACTGTCCTAGCTTCTAAAATCATGGGATAGACATGCTCTTTCATTTTTTATTGTCATTTTTTGGTCATTCATTCATTCAACTATTAATCCCTTAAATAATGTATGTTTCTTTAGCTCTCCACTCATTCAGTCATTTGTTTATTTTTATTTGTTTATTTATTATCTCTCCCACTCCACACAGCGGAACAAAAAAGTGTCTTCATAACAAATATGCATAATCCAGCTAAACGAATCTCTTCATTTGCCATTAGACATTGCTTTTCATGAAGGTCTAGAAATTCTTCTGTGTTTTAATGGTTCAATTAGCATGCAAATCACAACTCATCTATGTCTTACTATCCTATCTGATTCTTGCCTTTGATCTTACCTAAATCTTCATTGGAATCAACATCTTTTAGATCTTTCAATAATTGGTCAATATCCTCCAGGCTGTCCATTACTCTTTCCTCTTGCTACATGACTTTCCCACTTCCTACTCTGGTTACCCATGTCCTTAATTATGCCATTTACACTTCTCTTTTTAACCTGCATATTTTGTTTTTTTAATTAACTGTTTCAGAATAGTTTCAAATGTCATCTCTCCAAAACATGCCCTAAATTACAGTGTAGTACTCCTTCTCATTAAATGCAAACTTTCTTTTCCTAATGTATTGCATGAACTTTTAAAAATTGATCTTGATGCAAAAGGAATGTAATGTTGCATCCTGAAACACAAAAATTGTAAGTACTCAAAGAGGATGACTACCTCCAATTAGCTGCTTAAACTCCCATTCTCCATGTAGGGTAAAAGGCA
The DNA here is from genome assembly GCF_019393635.1 of Dromiciops gliroides. Classification (NCBI taxonomy): domain Eukaryota; kingdom Metazoa; phylum Chordata; class Mammalia; order Microbiotheria; family Microbiotheriidae; genus Dromiciops; species Dromiciops gliroides. The sequence continues at coordinate 261,769,124 of NC_057866.1, forward strand.
GAATTTGGGATTTTCACTTAATTGTAGCAAATGCAAATGTATATGTTTAAAAAGAAAACTTTAGATGGCATGATGTTCGAGAAGCATTAAGACAGAAAGCTTGAGAAATGACAACCAGTTCTGTTGCTTGATGTACTTAATGTCAACAACAACAATAAGGAATTTCAAAATAACATATTACCCATATCATATTTGCAGAATCATTCTAAAAACAATTCAATAAGAAAATGAAAATAATTTTTACCCTCCTTTCAAGCTATTTTTTCCCAAAGAGGCATTAATAGGGGACAGCAGATAGATCACTGGTACTACAGTCAGGAAGATCTGAATTCAAATCTGACCTCAGAAACTTACTAGCTGTGTGACCCTGGGTAAGTCACTTGATCTTTGTCTATATCAGTAAAATGGGGATAAAAATAGAACCTCCTTCCCATTTGCGAGGATCAAATGAGATATTTGTATAGTGCTTGGCACAGGACCTGACACATGGTAGTACCTAAAGAAAAAAACGAAACAAAACCCTGCATGCATTTTTTTTTTTTTTTGGTGAGGCAATTGGGATTAAGTGACTTGCCCAGGGTCATGCAGCTAGTAAGTGTCAAGTGTTTGAGGCCGGATTTGAACTGAGGTCCTCCTGACTCTAGGGCTGGTGCTCTATCCACTGTGCCACCTAGCTGCCCCTTGCATGCATTTTTAGATGAGGTTTAGGCCATGTGTTTTAGACCTCCTCCATCCCTCCTTCTATTTAAATCTGGTTTTCATCTTTATCTCCTTGCGTCTTTTAGAAAGAAATATCTTAAGAGTGTTCTTATTTTGTTGTTTTTAATCCTATAATTGTGTTTCTCTTTCTACTTCTTCTTCCCCAACAATTTATTTTGTTATTTGTGCTTTTCTTGGAATCCCAATCCAAGTCCTTTCTATTGTCCATAATAATCTGTTCCAATAATCTTCTTGTGTCTTTATTATTTTCCCATAGGAATCCTTCAGACCAGTTCAACTTCATCCTAGAGAAGAATTTAGTCTAAGATGTGTGTATCTTGGCCATCAACTTCAAATAATTTCTAGAAAGTGATCTCATATATAATATGGTCTTAGAGCATGGACATGAAGTCATATCTCCCCTTTTGAAGCTGCCTGCACGATTTCAGGTGAATAATTGAATTTTGGGATCATTCTTGTCACTTGATATCCTTGATTAAGTGCCTATCATGTGAAATTCTCTATGCTAGATAAAATGGAGATGACCTTATATGGCATATGACCCCACAGCACATCATCTCATGGAAATAGTAACCTACATATATTTAATTTCACAAGACCATAGAAAAGGAGGTAGAAAGAACCTTAGAGACAAATCTTTCATTGTATAGAGGAGGGTACTTAAGCCCAAAGAGATTGTGACTTGAGAAAGGTCCCACAGGTGAACATCTAAAGCTGGATTTTCTGAACCTAAATCCATTACTCTGCTCCCAGTAAAGATGTTGGGTTCTCTGGAATATAATATGATATGATATGACGTGACATGACATGACATGGTATGACATGACATGACATAACATGATATGATATGATATGGTACGTAATATGATATAATATTCTAATTATGCAATATATAAAATGTATTATATATGATTATATATTATTTATATATAATTATATAATATTACATATATATAAATATATAATACCAGGAATTTAGATGAAAAATGTAATGACTATTTTATAACTCAGAAGTTATCTGGGTCTCACTAACTTTTCTCCCAGAGACATGGTTGGTTGGTGAGAAACTTGTATTGTTCTCCTTGCTATTTCTTCTTAGCCCAACAGGCCCTCTAAATGCCTTTGTCATGTATAAGTACATCTCTAACTACATAGGCCAGGCTGGTTTCTAGATTAGCAGTACCTGTTGGGAGCTATACTGGCTGGAACATGGTATCCAACCCAGTGGGTAGATGCCAAGTGACAAGACCACTGGGGATGGAGATAACTCTTTCAAGATCTTCTTCAATGGGGGGCAGCTAGGTGGCACAGTGGATAAAGCACTGGTCCTAGATTCAGGAGGACTTGAGTTTAAATCCAGCCTCAGACACTTGACACTAGCTGTGTGACCCTGGGCAAGTCACTTAATCCTCATTGCCCTGCAAACAAAACAAAACAAAACCAAAAAAAGTCTTCAATGAAATGGAGGCTAGAAAGCAAGTTCCCTATTCTGTATTTATTGACCCGGAACCAACTGTTATTGATGAAGTTTGAATTGGAATCTACCACCAGCTCTTCTTCCCTGAGAAAGGAAGATACCACTGATAATTATTCTTATTTAAAAAAATGGTTTTTTACCACTGATAATTATGCTGGTAGACATTACTATTGGCAAGGAAATCATTGACATGATTCTGGATAGAATTTGGAAGCTTGTGGATCAATGCACAAATCTTCAGGGCTTCTTGGTTTCCCACAGGTTTATTGGTGGGACTGGTTCTGGTTTTACCTTTCTGCTGAGGGAACATCAATCCATTGATTATGGCAAGAAGTCCAACCTGCAGTTTTCCATTTACCTGGCTCCTCAGACTTCCACAGCTGTAGTTGGACTTTTTAACTCCATTCTGAGCACTCACCCCACCCTGGGGAACTCTGTGCCTTCATGGTAGGCAACAACATCATTTTTTTTTTTTAGTGAGGCAATTGGGGTTAAGTGATTTGCCCAGTAAATGTTAAGTGTCTGAGGCCGGATTTGAACTCAGGTACTCCTGACTTCAGGGCCGGTGCTCTATCCACTGTGCTACCTAGCTGCCCCAACAACATAATTTTTTATTATTTTTTAAAGTAATAAACATTTTTATTTGTAGTTTTGGGTTCCAATTTTTATCCCTCCTTCCCTCCCTCCTTTCCTTGCTCCCTGAGGGGGTAAGGAATCAGATATGGGTTATATATGTAAGATTATGTAAAACATTACCATATTAGTCATTTTGGATAAGAAAACCTAAATAAATGAAAAAAAATGAAAGTGAAAATAGCATGCTTCAGTCTGTGTCCAACAATATCAGTTCTTTCTTTGGAGGTGGATAGTATGTTTCATCAATAGTCCTTTGGGATTGTCTTGAATCAATGTATTGTTGAAAATAGTCAAGTCATTCAAGTTCTTCATTGAACAATATTGATGTCTCTGTGCACAATGTTCTCCCAGTTCTGCTCACTTCACTATACATCAGTTCATACAAGTATTTCAGGTCTTTCTGAAATCATCCTGCTTGTCATTTCTTATAACACAATAATATTCCATCATCATTATATATCACAGCCTGTTCAGCCATTCCCCAATTGATGGGCATTTCTTTGATTTACATTTTTTTGAATCATAAAAGTATTTTATTATTTTCCAGTTACATGTAAAGATAGTTTTCAACATTTGTTTTCATAAGATTTTTAGTTCTAAATTTTTCTCCCTCCCTCCCTTCCCTACCCCCTCCCCAAGACAGAAAGCAGTCTGATATAGGTTATATATGTACAATAACATTAAACATATTTCTGCATTAGTTATGCTGTGAAAGAAGAATCAGAACAAAAGGGAAAAACCTCAAAAAAGAAAACAAAAACAAAAGTAGAAACAATATGGTTCAATCTGCATTCAGAATCCACAGTTCTTTTTTTTCTGGATGTGGAGAACATTTTCGATCATGAGTTCTTTGGAATTGTCTTGAATTATCATATTGCTGAGAAGAGCTAAGTCTATTCCAGTTGTTGATTTCCAATTCTTAGCCATTACAAAAAGAGCTGCTATAAATATTTTTGTACAAATAGTTCTTTTTATCTTTTTGGGATGTCTTTGGGATATAAACCTAGCAGTGGTATTGCTGGATCAAAGGGTATGCATAGTTCTATATTCCAACAAAGCCATTTATAACATCTGTTGCAGAAACCTTGACATTGAATGCTCAATCTACACTAACCTGAATCACCTTATTAGCCAAATTGTGTCCTTCATCACTGTCTCTCTTTGATTTAATGGTATCCTGAATGTTGATCTGCTGCTCTATTCCTGTAATCCATTTCTCTCTATCCACATATGCCCTAGTCATTTCTACTTAGAAAGCAGCTGACTGGAGCAAAGATCACCAATGCTTGCTTTGAGCTTGCCAACCAAATGGTGACGTGTGACCTTATACAGTAGATATATGGCTTGCTGCCTATTGTACTGAGGTGATGTGGTTCCTGAAGATGTCAGTGCTACAATCACCACCATCAAGACAAATCATGGCATCCAGTTTGTGGATTGGTGCCCAACTGGCTTCAAAGTTGGCATCAATTACCAGCCTCCCACTGTGGTTCCTGGTGGTGACCTGGCCAAGGTACAGTGGGTTGTCTACATGTTGAGCAACACTATAGCTATTGCTGAGGCCTGGGCTCGCCTGGACCAAAAGTTCGATCTGATGTATGCCAAGTGTGCCTTTGTTCATCGGCATGTGGGGGAGAGGATAGAGGAAGGCGAGTGCTCTGAGGCATGGGAGGATATGGCTGTCCTGGAGAAGGATTTCGAGGACTTTGGAGCAGATAATGCTGAGGGGGAAGATGAAGGTGAGGAATACTAATTTGTATGTTATCTTTTTTTCCCCACACTAGGTCTGTCTCCTTTTTATGTCCTGTGAAAATGTCCTGTGTGGTCATTAAATGCTGATAAAAGTGTGATACTTGCAAAAAAAAAAAAAAGAAAGAAAAAGAAATTATCTGGATACTTGGACATAGTTGCCTTAATTGGCAAATGGTAGGTCTTCCTTCCTTCCTCCCTTCCTCCCTTCTTTTCTTTCTTTTTTCCTTTGTTTCATTCTTTCCTTCCTTCTTTTCTTTCTTTCTTTTTTTTTGCAGGGCAATGAGGGTTAAGTGACTTGCCCAGGGTCACACAGCTAGTTAAGTGTCAAGTATCTGAGGCTGGATTTGAACTCAGGTCCTCCTGAATCCAAGGCCAGTGCTTTATCCACTGCACCACCTAGCTGACTCTCCCTTTTCTTTCTTTTTTCCTTTTTTTCATTCTTTCTTTCTTTCCTTCCTTCCTTCTCTTTCTGTTTCTCTTTCTCTCCCTCCCTCTCTTCCTTCCTTCTAAAAGAATAATAAAATTTCCAGTTTTAAGGCACTTAGAAGCAGCTCTCTACTGAAATTATTTCATAAATTTAGGCAATCATCCTAACAAAAATTCCCATAAATTTGGAATGAAGCATGGAATAACCCCGTTTTATGAACCTAAGCAGTGCTCAGTTCTGTATGGATAACGAAAGGCATAGCTAAGTTAGGATTAAAGCTACCCAAGTACTACAAATTAACAATCCAAATGTGGTCAACCTTAGAAAAGGACAAAAGGAAACCTGCTCATACAAATGAGGTCATGGTATTTTGGCACTGGATTACTTTTGGCTCCACAGAGTTGTTCAGTGTCCAGAATGCTCGGAGGACCAGAGAAGACAAAGAGAATGGAATTAGATGGCACTGGACCTAGAGGTAGGAAGGTCTGGGTTCAAATCAGGCCTCAGACATTTAACTAGCTATGTGACTCTGCTGACCTCAGTTTCTTTATCTTCAAAATGGAAATCATAATAGGACTTACTTCCCAGGGTTGTTGCGAGGACAAAATAAGATAATATTTTCTAAAGGCTTCATAAACCTTAAAGTGCTATGTAACTTCTAGCTATGATGATGATGAATTGGGAAATATTGGACTGAATTTTTCCACTTTCACCTAGATTTAGCACCACACAGATACAGCTTATATATATATATATATATATATATTGGGAAACATAGGAAATGAATGTGGTTTGGCAGAAAACGGATGATCATGTCATATATGGGTAGCCTCCTTCCCTTTCCTCCTCACTCTTCTGTCTACTCTGTTGCTCTGAGAGAGAGGAAGGAGAATCAATGATCAGAAAATCATTGATTTTAAAGCTGGAAGGGACCTTAGAGGTGATCTAGTCCCACACCATCATTTTACAGATGAGGAAACGGAGGCCCTGAGAGGTTGTGTGCTTTTTCCATGGTTACATAAGTGGCAAGTAGCAGAGCCAGGATACAGATTGAGGTGTGTGTGTGTGTGTGTGTGTGTGTGTGTGTGTGTGTGTGTGTGTGTGAGAGAGAGAGAGAGAGAGAGAGAGAGAGAGAGAGAGAGAGAGAGAGAGAGAGAGAGAGAGAGAGAGGTTTGGGGGGAGAGATTAAATGTAAAAGACAAAAGAGGAAAGGCAGAGAGAACTTTGGCTCAAGAATGGAGTTGTAACAGTATTCCACTGTACATTCAATGTCTTCATTGGGATTTGGGTTTTCTCCTTCAATCCCATTCCACACAATCATAGATAAATAATCAATAAATGTTTAAATAGCATAGAAATTGAAAGTAAACAGTTAGGGAAGTAAAGCTTCCAAAGGTCATTTACTTCCACTGAAAGTCAATAAGGCATAAGAAAACACTCCTCTTTTCTGCACTTTCCCATTGGGCAAGAGGGAAAAGCAGGAAAGGATGAGTGACTGGCAAATGGGAAAATGGCTTCCCTTCTAGAAGGATGTAGGAGGAGGAGAAAGGGCTGAACTGAGTTGATACATTTCTGTTGGTCACTGCTTCATCTTCCCCCCTTGGTCTCACTCATGTCTTCCTTCAGCTTCCTGGTCACATTCTCATTCTCAGTTTTTCCATCCTGTGTTCCTCTCCACCTGAGAATACTTGAAAGCCAGGACGGGTCCCTGAAACCTGGATGCTGAGTAGCATTCCTTCATTCTCAAGCTTTTCACCTGCCTATGCTGGCTTTTCTGCAGAAATGTTCTTGTGTTCCCTGCACAGGGAACTTTAAGGTCACCCCATCTCACAGGAACTTCAGGAACCCTGGGGAATGATGACACCTTATCCTGCCAATTCAACATGGCAATGAATCTGGAAGGAGGGGTAATGGAGCAATATGAGAGGAAGCAATTTTAAATGTTATGAGTATGATTTTATCCCTTATTTCCTACTTTTCTAGAGCCATGGCTCAGTTCTATTTTTCAGTTCAGGGAATTTTTTCCACTAGCCCAAAGATGAAGCCTCTTGAAAAATCAGACATAGGAAAATACCCAGAAGAGTGGACCATCTGAGAATTAAAAGAGATGCTAGTGGGGGCGGCTAGGTGGCGCAGTGGATAAAGCACCGGCCCTGGATTCAGGAGGACCTGAGTTCAAATCTGGCCTCAGACACTTGACACTTACTAGCTGTGTGACCCTGGGCAAGTCACTTAACCCCCATTGCCCCGCCAAAAAAAAAAAAAAGAGATGCTAGTGGGCACCCACCTAGACACACACATCAGGCCTGAGGAGAAACCTGATTTAAAATCTGTCTCTATTTGTAGTCAATATAAACCATGCCACATAGATTTTCTACTTAAATCTTCCAAGGAATGAATCTTCTATTGATCTCGCTTCATCCCAGAGCTCATTAAAGATGCCTAACTAAGGGTAGTTACAAAAAAGCAACTTAGAGCATTGTTTCATCTCATTCACTATGGAAAAAGGCATATTTGTGGGACTAGAAAAATACATTGAAGATGGGATGTCAGTGTGGCATAATAAAAAGAGCACTTTCAGAAACATCAGGTTCAAATCCTGGAACTGGTGCTTTTTAGGGTGTCATTTTTTTTTTTGCAGGGCAATGAGGGTTAAGTGACTTGCCCAGGGTCACACAGCTAGTAAGTATGTCAAGTGTCTGAGGCTGGATTTGAACTCAGGTCCTCCTGAATCCAGAGCTGGTGCTTTATCCACTGCACCACCTAGCTGCCCCTAGGGTGTCATCCTTTTAGTAAGCACCTTATGCTCTGTGAGCCCTAGTTTCAATATTTTAGAATGAAAATAATGCTCATAGCATTCACCTCTGTGAGGGCTGCAGTCATACAGAGAAAGTATTTTGTTTCTAAAAAGGGTCTCACACTGCAGCGTAAATTATTTTTTCTTCTGTACTTCCCCTTCCATGCAATTCTAAGCTACATAAATTCTGGGAACAAAGTCAATTAAACCTTTCAATATCAAGCACATTCAGTGCTCTGCATACAGTTAGAGCTTAATAAATGCTTGTTGAATTGATTGAAATGATCAGAATCAGGCTGTATGCCAAATGGGACATCCTGCGTAAGTGGAGGGAAACGGATGCTTTGCCCAACTTAAATATTTTGAGGAGTATATTATGCAAGAGCAATTACATTATGCACCCAGAGTCCTTTTGGAGAAAGAAAAAGTGACACACCTATTCATGATGACCTGGTTTCATGTAGAAATAAAATCAATGAATTTTTCTTTAAACCTCGAACATTTTACAGCCTCTCTCTTGTCATCCTGAGAGTAATAAATCCTTTATTGTCAAGCCGTTCAGTTGCCAAAAGGAAAAATTCTAATGAGATTTTGGAAGTTAAATGAAAAAAGGTTCACAGTTTTGAAAGCAAGGGGCCCACTTGTTGTGGAGTGTAATTTACTCCAAGGCTGACGCAGTGACCTTCCTGTTACACAAATGCTTCCAAGCACCTTAATAACCCTTGAGTCAATTAGTGAAGGGAAGCCAACATTTCCCCATTACAATCAAATCTTCCAGCATACTTGGCAAAGCCAAATCTACTTATAAAAAGTATTTGGATTATTTCAAGTGTCTCTGGGCTAGAGACAGAATGTGAGAACAACGAGAGAAAATGCAATTTTCACTAACTTAATCATTTTAATCATCATTTCAATCAAGAGTTTAATAATAGAAATAATTTATTATCCTTTAATCTTTTATATCTTTTTAGATACTAGGAGATAATGTAGGCCTAAGATCCGATCCACATGCAAATGAAACGGAATGGGGGTCTGTCCAATGAAGGCCCCGTCCTTGGCCGTAGGCAGAGGACCCATGGGGAAGTTTGGTGCGTCTATTCCTGGAAGTGCTTGATGATACATAATAGAGAGGCCAAGCTCCCGGCTTCATTCCATGGACAGGGAATCTGTGATTGTTTCATGTACACTTGCTGCATGGTTAAGACAGGGTTTTCGATTGGCTGCTGGGCCACAAAAAAGGTCCCATGGAGAAACATTTTTCCCTATGTGTTTGTCATGTGGTACAAGGAAGACTCCCTGAACTCTGGAGAGCTGGTGGAAGGGTGCCCTTTCTTACTCCTGAGGTACCTAGGAGGTACAGTTGGTTAAGTGCTGAACTTGGAAGACCTAAGGTCAAAAACGGCTTCAGCTCTTTCCCAGCTGGATGACCCTGTGCAAGTCATTTAACCCTGCTCAGCTTCAGTTTGCTCATCTGTAAAATGAAGACCATGATGGCATCACCCTCATGGGATTATTGTGAAGGTCTTCATTGGACAGTCCCCCATTCCATTTCATTTGCATGTGGATCAGATTTTAGGCCTATATTATCTCCTAGTATCTAAAAAGGTATAAGAGATTAAAGGATAATAAATGATTTCTATTATTAAACTCTTGAAATGATGATTAAAACTATTAAGTTAGTGAAAATTGCATTTTCTCTCATGGTTCTCACATTCTGTCTCTAATCCAGAGACACTTGAAATAATCCAAATACTTTTTATAAGTAGATTTGGCTTTGCCAAGTATGCTGGAAGACAGAGTTATAGTTTGAATTCCCCACATCAATGTAATTACAAGTCCCAACCAAAAATTAATTTTTCAAATTTCCCAGAAATTACTTTGGATGCATAATCAATACAATAGTGGATGGACTCAAATCAAGGGACAAGGCTGATTTTATAAATAGCCATTTACCTACATGGTATGATTATGAGAATCCCCCTAGCCCAAAGTCTCTTCTACAAGTGCCCTAAATCCTTCTATTAAGAATTCCTTCCTTTCAGTCTTGAAGATTGTAGGTTGTTCCATTTCTCCATTGAACTGATCACCTATCATTCCAAGATGGGCAGCAATGATTGTCACATTAAAAGAACTTGGCTCAGGGGCAGCTAGGTGGCGCAGTGGATAAAGCACTGGCCCTGGAGTCAGGAGTACCTGAGTTCAAATCTGGTCTCAGACACTTAACACTCACTAGCTGTGTGACCGTGGGCAAGTCACTTAACCCCAACTGCCTCACAAAAAAAAAAATAATTAAAAAAAAAAAAGAACTTGGCTCACCAGTCTGGGACATCATCATCATGATGGAGGCTATGGTATTCTGCTGTCACTGGTGAACCCAAGAATTCAAAGATCAGGGATTCCAGAATGCACTCAGTTTGTTCCCCAAAGGTCTTTGGACTCTACATTTTAGATCTGTTTGCTGAGTGGTAGCCTTTTCCCTAAACAAGTGGCATTCATTCACTTCAACATCAAGGTGTCAACTTTCTGCACGAATTGTATCTAAAATAAAAGTTCTCCATAGAGTATAAGTGAAAAGCCTACAAATCTAAATGAACACAAACTGAATAGCTGAGGTCATAGAGCTGTGAATAGAGCTCACTTCTCATAAACAAATGCAGGAAAGTTGAAATATTAAATACATCCTTTAATGACCATAATGCAATAGAAATTATATATGATTGAAAAAGTATTATGAATTAATATGAAGCTATCTACTTTAATCCTAGGGAATAAATCAATCAGAGACATATAAACATAGAAATAATATATATACATATACATATACATATATATATATATACACACATATATATATATATATATATTTTTTTTTCTTTTTGCAGGACAATGAGGGTTAAATGACTTATCCTGGGTCACACAGCTAGTAAGTGTCAAGTGTCTGAGGCCAGATTTGAACTCAGGTTCTCCTGAATCCAGGGCCAGTGCTTTATCCACTGCACCACCTAGCTGCCCAATAATAGATAATTTAATCAAAGAAAATAACAATAATGAGACAACATAACAAAATGTAGGATGCAGTCAAAGCAGTCCTTAGGGAGAAATTTATACCTCTAAATTCTTTCATCAGCAAGAGACAGAATGGATCAATAAATTGGACATACAGTTAAAAAAACATACCAAAACCCCCCAAACCTAAAAAACCTCAAGGAATGACAAAGCAGAAATTCTAAATATAAAAACAAAATCATAAAAAATTGAAAACAGAATAAACAAATAAATAAAACAAGGACCTGTTTTTAAAAAATAAAATAGATTAATTCAGTTTTAAAAAGGAAAAATAAAACAAATTGTTCCTTTTGTGGTAGCAAAAAAAAAAATGGAAACTAATTCCTCACCAAATGGAGAAAGATTGAACAAATAGAAGGTGAAAAGGATGGTTTTAGAGAAGCCTTGGAAGAATTCTATGAATCAATGTAGAATGTATTGAGCAAAAGCAGGAAGTCAATTTATATAATAATGACAACATTTAAAGGGAAAAAAAAAAACTTTGAAAGACTTTGAGAACTTTAATGAATCCAGTGACCAACCACAATTCGAGAGGACTAATGACAAACCATTTGACTCTCTGACAGAGAATTGATGAACTCAAGATGTAGAATGAGACATACATCTTTGGACATGCCCAATTTGGGAACTTGCTTATTAACCATGTTTGTTAAAAGGATTTTTTAAAAAATTCTTTTCTAATGGGGAGAAGAGTGGGTGAGAGAGAAAAAAGAAATGTGTGATAATTGAAAAAAAAAGCAAAATAAAAATAAAAGTTAAGGGTTTTTTTTTTGTTTTGTTTTTGGTGGGGCAATGGGGGTTAAGTGACTTGCCCAGGGTCACACAGCTAGTGTCAAGTGTCCGAGGTCAGATTTGAACTCAGGTACTCCTGAATCCAGGGCTGGTGCTTTATCCACTGTGCTATCTAGCCGCCCCAAAAGTTGTTTTAAAACTTTATGGAAAGGTTTAAAATGGTGATTCTTAGTACCTTCTTCCCACATTCCCCCAACTCATCACTACAAAAATGTCTTGGGAATCCCTGGACTGAGGGCCATTTGGAGCCATATTGGTGTGGGTTTTTTTGACAAGTTGCCATAACTAAAGAATCTACCATGAACTCATTGCCCTGTTGTTTGATGAGCCTTTCTCTTCTTAACCCTGCTGGTCCTCAGATAGCATATGCAATCTGTTTCTAGGGCTGTACCTGAAGCCTTTTTAGAAAATAATAAGGGGCAGCTAGGATCAGTAGATAGAGCACTGGCCCTGGATTCATGAGGACCTGAGTTCAAATTCGGGCTCAGACACTTGACACTTACTAGCTGTGTGACCCATGGCAAGTCACTTAACCCCAATTGCCTCACAAAAAAAAAAAAAAGAAAAAAAGAAAATAATAAGCTCCTGGAGTCTGTACTTTGCTAACATGGCATTCAAAAAGCCAACATCACATCTATGCTAATGAGGGTCTTTGAAATAAGACCTTGTATATATCATCTGTGATTTGTGGTAGGTAAAATCAGTACCATTTATTGAATTTTTCTGGTGACACTCAGCAGAAGGAAAGAAATTCATGAATGGGTATTACCCAATGATAAGGATTGGCAAGCCTAGAATGCTGGAGGTCTAGGGGTTGAGGGATTCTCATGTGATGGCTAGTGAGCATTATGGTAGCAGACTATTGGGGCATGAAAGGAGGAGAGACAAAGGAAGCCATGGGAGGGTTGAATTTGAGAAAAGTAGAAGAAGACTAAGGTGGAGGGTGTGGTCCAATGACTGAATTACAATGGAACAGAAGAGTAAATCTACTAAGACTAGATTAGTGGGATTAATGGACAAATAAGAGTTGTAAACTGTAATTTTCAGCATGGAACTTTGAAGTTGTAGATCATGGAGTTCTATGAGATAGTGAGGTCTACAGTGTGGTAGACATTTTCCAGTAGGGATGGGGAAATAACTTATTGGATTAAAGAAGGTAGAGCAATTTATGTTCTGCATTTTTAGAGTCTGACAATTCTTCCTGCTGACCCTTGGAGTCAGGGAAAGTGGTAGGTTGGAAGTGATGAGTCTAGGTTATGGTAGCTTGGAAGTGATGAGTCCAGTCTATGATAGGTTGGAAGTGATGAGTCTAGTGTATAAGGAAACCAAGGCTTTGAAGTCTTCAGGGGAAAGCTGTATGAATATGTTGAGGTGCCAAATTGAATTAAAGCTATAAATGTCATAGATTTGGTTTTCTCTACACTGTATTTAGGCTCTAAATAATTTCCTTTTAGTTAGTGAAATCCTAATTTTTCATATACATCCAGAAGCTCCCTCTGACATTCACCCATAGCCCTAGACAAAAGTCATTACACACTAATGATCACCCTAAAAAATGATCATAATCTTGACAGGTTTTTAAGAGGATCCAATTGACTCAGTAGAGCTTCCCCCCATTTTACTCCTATCTCTCTTCTTTTTCAAATTATCTCCCTTTTTCATCTTTACCCACTTCCTTCTTTGATATTTATATTGCTAACAATCAAGTAATTACTTTTCATAACCTTTCTTCCCTTTGCTTATTTTACTGTATGATCCTAGGCAAGTCATTTTACCTTTCTCTCATTTGCCACTCTTCCTCATCTGTAAAATGGAGATAATAATTATGTCTACTTCCCAGGGTGGTTGTGAGGATAAAATAAGGTAATATAAGTAAAGCACTTTGTAAACCTTAAAGTTCTCTGTAATGATTAACTATCATCATCATTTTATTTTATTTTATTTTTTGCGGGGCAATGGGGGTTAAGTGACTTGCCCAGGGTCACACAGCTAGTAAGTGTCAAGTGTCTGAGGCCGGATTTGAACTCAGGTCCTCCTGAATCCAGGGCTGGTGCTTTATCCACTGCACCACCTAGCTGCCCCTATCATCATTATTTAATAATTTCCTTATTCCAACTTTATTTTGTTTATTTTAAATAATAAACTTTATTTTAAAGAATTTATTTAAAAGATAATTTAATTAAAAAAATAATTTTAAGAATCTTACTTAAATTTATCATAAATAATTTTAAATAAAATAAAAATTAAATTGATTTAAATAATTTTGAATATTTTACCCAAAGTATTTACAGTTTAAATTTATTTAAAATATTTTATTCAAAATAATTAAAATAAAATTTAAATTTACTGAAAATATAGTCTTGAAAATTTAATTGCTCCCATCACCCTTCAAGTTCATTTATGTCATTTAGTTGTCATATTATCTTACTGCTGGGCATCTGTTAATTGATCACAGAATTATACAATATGAGAATTGGAAGGCACCTCATTGGCCATCTAGTTCAACCCATACAGAAAGGGAATCCTTACAATTACATATATGACAAGGAATTACCCACTCTCTACTTGAAGACCTCCAAGGAGAGAGAATAGACCACTATCAATTAAGTCAAAGCCTATGTTGTCTTGGCCTTTTTTTTTTTTTAAAACATCCATTGAATTAGATTATTTATAACTGAGAGGCATCATGGTATAGTGACTGATGAGCTGTTCTTTTTTTTTTTTTTTGGCTGGGCAGTGGGGGGTAAGTGACTTGCCCAAGGTCACACAGCTAGTAAGTGTCAAGTGTCTGAGGTTGGATTTGAACTCAGGTCCTCCTGAATCCAGGGCTGGTGCTTTATCCACTGTGCCACCTAGCTGCCCCTTGGCCTTTCTTTTAATGAAGGGAGGACAGACCAATAGTCATCACTATAATAGCCTGTCTCCAAGTGTGTCTTACCTTATGCATTACTTGAAGACAATTACAGATCTTTCTAGGACACATAACAGGCACCCAGGCTTTTCGCTAACTTTGAGTAATTTTCACAACAAATCTCCTGCCAAATTCTGCCCCTAACCCCTTGAGACAAGTTGAGATCATAATACCCCCACTGTTGTTTTTCTAACCCTGTATGTTTACTTGAATCTTCTTAGAGGAGCATATGTTATTTTTGTCTGACGGTGGTACTTGCAGTTGTCCCTGGATCTAGGACATTTTCTTGAGCAATTTCCTGAAAAATGTAGTTTGACTCTTTGCATTTTGGGGGTAATAACAATGATTTGTAGGTTGTCTCTCTGAGCTGTCTTATAGCTTCATTATCTTTGCTTATTAAGTAGCCAAGACTGTGTCCATCTGAACCCTCCTTTTATCTTATTTTGTTGAATTTTCTACTATTTTTGCTGAGGTGTCTTCCAGCTCAAGAACTTTATTTCCTATTGGTTTAATTCTCTTCCCCTCCCCCCCCCCAATTTTCCATTGTTTTTTCCATGTCATTGTTAGTAATCTGTTAGCAGCGTGTCTTCTGTTTTTGCTGATGACAGAACTCTCTTTACAGATGCCAGGTTTTTCTTGACACATGATCCTTCTTCATTGCCTTTAAAGTGCTCGATCATACAATTTAATGTTCCTTGTGCTAACTCCAACTTAGTTTCTTGGGCTGTTGGTGAAGCTAATTTGTTATTTTTTTTTCTTCTGCTGATGTCAATTTAGGATCTTTCAATCCATAGACTCTGTTCATTGTGCTGGAGGGTTTCCCCACCCTTCTCATTCCCCCTACCCTGGTTGTTGGCTCATTTACTTCCTCTTTCCTTTTCAATTAATCCTTCAGTCAATAATCAGAAGCATTTATGAAGCACCTACTATGTGAAAGGCAATGGGGGTTGCAAAGGTAGAAAATAAAATGATGTAGTAGGCAAAAAAGGGGTTAGCAGAAAAACCTAAGACCCAAGCTCTAATTTAGGTCTGAGCTCCAAGAAGGGGTATAACTTAGAGGCCCCAGTTCTGAAAGGGATTAATGAATAATTTAAGACTTGGGCCTTCATTAATACAAGCCATGGGATAGGTTCTCATGACCCACATTAATCAGCACTCATAACAAGAACATAAAGAGGCAGGTCTTAGAGACTTTAACTATAACAATGATACACAGACAGGGTACAGAAACTCTAACTGATAAATGAAAATATTTTGAAACTAGGCATGGGAAGGAAAAAGGGACGTGCAAAAAAGGCCAAATTTGTCCCCAGATTCACCCTATGATGTGTAAACCCCCAAAACACACCTCCATGGAAAAAGGTACCTGCCTCGGGGGTTGGCTTAGGACCCCAGGAACTCCAAATTATGATAAACCCTCCCTTGTTAGGAGGGCCTAAATTTGAAGGAAGCTAGTGATTCCTTCCTCCACCTTGGTGGTGGTGAGGGAGGAGTTCGTTCCAAGGTCAGGGACCAGTTTGGGCAAAGGCCCCTGGACAGAGATGGAGTGTCTTTTTATCTGCAGAATGGTGAGCATAGCACCGATCATTACCACTGCAGGCTTGATTTGAGGAACAAATACCATAATATATGGAAAGTGAATGAATGAAAAAATATTTGCTAAGATCTTAGTGTTCTGAGTACCGTGCTTCTTGCTAGGGAGACAGATACAAAAGTAAAGCAGTCTCTGCCCTCAATGAACTTGGACTCTGAGGGGCGGGGAACAACACAGACTATGTGGTGAGGAGGAGTATGGGGAATGAGGCAGCTTCCAACCAGGTCAGAGGGTGCCCAGGTTGAGCATTCCAGACACCAGTGTCCTCTAGGGTGTGGTTTCTGGGGGTGGGAAAGGAAAGGAAGGGTCCAGTAAAGTGCCCAACGGCACTTTGAACGTCTTAAAGAACGACCTAAATATAAATGATGTCTGTTGGCGTGCTAGCTAGAGAACAGATTGGCCCAAGCTACTCCTTCGGAAAGGAATTCACTTCTCTGCAGTCTGTGAAGGACTGACCGCTGTAATCATGCACCCTACTTCTCTCAAGGCAGGTGTGCATGCATGCTTCTCCCCATGAGGGAAGGGAATCCTTTGCAGTCTCCCTAGGGTTCTATCTTTGCTATTCACCTGAAGCATTGCTCAAAATGTCGATAGAACTTTGAAGAAATAGGACTGTACCAGGGCAAGGAGCCCCGACTTCTTCCCAAACAAACAACCTAGCTTTGGCTAGAGTGTGCATTGTACACATTCAGCTAATAGCAATGGGAAAAGCAGAGATTCCATCTGCCAACAATCAGAGAAATAAAATTGTAGAGAAATGGACAGTAGGAACTACACAGCCAGGGAGGAAGGACCTGCCCACTTATGCCTCCTGGTAAGGACATTAGTGGAGAAAGCTTTGATGTTTAAGCAATCATATAATTGAATTTACTGTTGGATCCAACAGTCAAAGAGCTGAATGTTGGAACGAGCCCCTGAACAGCCTTAAGATATACAGTGGCAAAGGTTGCAATCCACTTCTTCCTGTCTGAGTAGCTTGAAAATGAATTCTAGATGTTTCTGAGTCAAGCACCTCAATCAGACTGAGGCTACCTGTGTAGAAGTGAGTGTCTTTGGATTTCTATGTTTCTAAGCAGAAATGCTTGGATTTAGATAATTAATCATTTTTTTCTTCTGGACCAGCTTGTGCCTAACAAGCAGAGTGTTGAATGGTTTGGTTTTTTTTTTTCCTTCCATGAGTGGTGTTAAGGGCTAAAATTCTAGCTAGTCTGTCTAAAATATCCAATGAGTGGTCGCCAACAAATTATAAGCTTTAGCAAGAGTTAGACTTTTAAGCATTTATTAAGGAGAATAAGAATTTGGTAAAGAGAGAGAAAGGCCTAGATTCCTATCTATTAAAGGGAGAGCGCATTTCTAGCCCTGCTTTCCACCAGAGTCCCAAGGAAAGAGCCCCAGACTGAGCGCCAGTCTCTTCCTTCCTCCTCCCACTAGCCCACGTCACTTCCTTTTCCAAAGAAAAGACTCCTGGTCTTGCCCTCAAAGACCTTCGCTTCATGGGTGGAACTCTTCTACAGTAAGTCTCCAGCAGGGGGCGTCATTCCAATCGTTACAGTGGTAAGCTCTGTTTTCCTGAGATTTTTCACAAATGGGATATTTGCTTCTCATGGCTAAAGGATTATTCTGCAGTGGGTTCGATGGTTGGGAGGAGATGGTGGTGGAGGTAAATGTAGAGTCTATATGGGTGATGTCAAGCTCAAATAGAAACAGATCCCTGTGGGTTTTATTGACTTAGAAAACTACAAATTGACATTATTTATGTTGTATTTTTAAATCTATTTTGTTAAATATTTCCAGAATATATATATATATATGTTTGTTATTTTTTGCAGGGCAATGAGGGTTAAGTGACTTGACCAGGGTCACACAGCTAGTAAGTATCAAGTGTCTGAGGATAGATTTGAACTCAGGTCCTCTTGAATCCAGGGCTGGTGCTTTATCCACTGAGCCACCTAGCTGTCCCTCCAGATTATATTTTAATCTGTTTTTGAGTACTGTGGGCCATATATTCCTACAGATCATTTGATGGCTACATGGCACTATGGATAGTTCTGGGCCTGAAGTCAGGAAGACTCATCTTCATAAGTTCAAATCTGGCTTCAGACAGAGCTGTGTGACCCTGGGAAAGTCACCTAATCCTGTTTGCTTCAGTTTCCTCATCCATAAAATGAGCTGGAGAAGGAAATGGCAAACCATTGCAGTATCTCTTCCAAGAAAACCCCAAAGGGGGTCACAAAGAATCAGACACAACAGAAAAGGACTCAACAAAAACAATAAATTATATGAAATTATAAAATGAATTATATGATAATTAAAAAAATATTTTGCATGGGGCATTCTATATAAATTAAAATAAATAACCCAGCAAGACCTCATATCCTTATTATCATCTGCAGACTTAATATATTTATTTTGTAAATTTTTTTGAACATGAATAACATTTTAATGAAATAAGTTACAACTTGGAAGGCGTTTAACATGATATAATAATCATACAGAAATTTAATTTCGATACTGGACTTTTTCATTGAACAAAAATGTGTGCTATTTGGCTCAGCACCAGACAAACACAGTCAACTACGCTTCCATAATGAATTTATTTCTGTATTTTGCTTTAAAACATGAATAAAGTGAAAATGTTCCTTCATACAAAGATATGGTCAGAATAGCAGAAGAATTTTACAAGCTCTTTTGATGAGAGATGGAAATTCACTTTTTAATTTTTAGCCAAAAATTTATAAGGCTATTATTTCTGAATAATATTTGTAGTCCAAAACTAATTGGTCTCTCATTTACATTGTCTTTTTCATCCTTTGTCCATTTACCAGCCAGAGTCATGAAAGATACAGAAAGAAAATGGTTTGTAAGTTCAATATAATCTATGGAAAATTTCAGGAAAATATTCATTGAAAGTCACTCTTAAACATTTCAGGGGTGGCTAGGTGGTGCAGTGGATAAAGCACCAGCCTTGGATTCAGGAGTTCCTGAGTTCAAATCCGGCCTCAGACACTTAACACTTACTAGCTGTGTGACCCTGGGCAAGTCACTTAACCCCATTGCCCCATAAAAAAACCCAAAACAAAACAAAAAAACCCACAACATTTCAGATGATCATCTCATGTCTTTCTTGAAAGCCTGAATCAAAGATGGTTCATTTTCTAGTAAGAAATTAGGTAATGTCACAAGGGACTCAGGACTTTTCTTAAATGTGTGGTCACAAAATTTTGGTTTCTTAATCATACCTTTTATTATGTCCTGAACAGAGAATATATTAGCATTTGCACTTTGTAATTAAGTGTTAAGTTCATTAATTTTTAAAACGATGTCTGCTAACTATGCTAATCTTTGTAACTGTGTCATATCATATGTATACTCAGGCAGATGAAAAGGATGGTAAGTGGGGGCAGCTAGGTGGCACAGTGGATAGAGCACCAGCCCTGGAGTCAGAAGTACCTGAGTTCAAATCTGGCCTCAGACACTTAACACTTACTAGCTCTGTGACCCTGGGCAAGTCATTTAACCCCAATTGCCTTACTAAAAAAAAAAAGGATGGTAAGTGAAGAACACAACTAACTCACATCCAAATTGAATAGACAAGTTGTAACTTTGCCTTGGGAAAGTTAGCAAATATCTATGGGTCTTAGAAATTTAACATGCTCAATGCCCAATTTCTCTGCTTAAAATGGTCAACAGTTGAGAGTTAGTGGGTCCTGATTTTTATAAAATTAATTCATTAATATTAATCTTAAAAGATAAAATTCATTATTATTAATATTATAAGATATAGGTTGTTGGGACATTCTCTTTGATGCCCACACTTGTTTGTATGTGCTATTGTATGTCCATACTATATTCAAATGAATTTTTTGAATATGTTAAACTACCCTCAAAAATTTCCCAGGCATTAGTTTTGTGTCATCTGCACTAGCTCAACAAAAGGACCAATGGATTTATTTTCCTTCAAATTATGAATTAATTGTATTAAAAATGTCTTCTCAGTTGTATGTCCTGTTAACCAATGACAAAACAGCAAATTCTCTTCTTTCTCACCATTATGCAGATATAGCTTACAAATATAATTAAAATTTCTAGGTTACATATAGCAGTTGTCTCATCCAGTTTCAAAGTGTAAATGTCACTTAAAAAAAAAACCTGGTCAGATGAATATTTGTCTTAGTTTTCTTTTTCTTTTTTTCTTTCTATGTTAGCCATGGAAGTTAGACTAGTTTTTTCTTAAGAGGTATGGATAAACTATTCTTGGTTTCTTGATTAACTTCAGGATACAAAAGGCTCAGGATGTTGATAACACTTCTTGGTCACCTGAATACAAAACAACCACAATGTACAATTTAGGCATGGAAGCTCTGCTCATCTGAATCAGCTTGAGGTGGGTGGTACAGTGGATAGAGCACAGGGCTGGGAATCAGGATGACATCTTCCTGAGTTCAAAACAGGCCTCAGATACTTACTGTGTGACCCTAGGCAAGCCACCTAACCCTGTTTACATCGGTTTCCTCATCTGTAAAATGAGTTGGAGAAGGAAACTGGCAAATCACTCCAGTATCTTTGCCAAGAAAACTCCAAATGGAGTCATGATGAGTTGGAAATGACTCAACAACAAAATCTTCAATGCATTTTCTTGCTGAATATCTTTCTCTTTTTATTCTTGCTGAATCTCCTTTTGGTAACTGTTGAAAGACCTATGATTGTTTCATGTTGTTAAAACATTCAAGTTTTGTGGCTTGAATCAGGCCCTTTCATCTCATTGTCTCTGTAACTTGTTTCTTATAATCTATAAAGTGGCTGAAATCCAAAAGAGGCAAACCCTTGGCATGTGTCATGAGTCATTATTATCACTTTTCTGGACTTCATTTCCACATTTGTAAAATCAGGATGGGTAAATTATCTCTAATTCCAAGTCTAAATTTTTGGATCCCATAAGTATGCTGTTGTTGTGTGTCCTATGTTTTTGGAGATGACCAGTGACATCATGGGTGAAGTCTTGACTTGTGAATGCAGTAGTGAGATTAAAAGACATACCACATATTCCAAAAAAAGCTAGGAATGGGATGAAAATCCAGGCATGATACTCAATGAAAATCATAACGAGGAAATGAAGCAAAGTGCGGGGAATTTGATATCCTGTCCCTTGTGTCTTATGCTACCAAGTCTCTTGTCCCTGCTTAGTTATATCTTAATCTCCATAAGATGCCAGGGTCATTAAGATCTAGATTTTTCTAAAGTCCTCACATTCCTCTGGCATCACTCATAATTTGGCAATGGAGAACGAATCCATGCTTCAAGGCACAACAGGCTCTTCTTAGAGGAAACATCTCCCACTTAGTCCTCTGATTTCCCATTTGTGGTTTCTCAAACTTCTGAATTAGGTCATAAATGAATATTCATTTACTTAACTTCTACAATATCCCTTGGAGCGAATCTAATATTATGATTCTCTGAACAGACAAGGAAGCAGACAGATGGTAGTTAAAACGAATTTGCTGAAGGTCATACAGTGAATCAGTGGCACGGTTAGGATTAGAAGGTACAATTTTCCATATTCTGACCACAAAGCCATGGGTCCATCAAATCATTATTTTGACATCTTTGATGGCTTATTTGAAAACTGATTCTTTGGAATTGTAATAGATAATTCTGAAACTGCTCCTTAGCCATCTTCTTGATGGGCTTTATCCTTGATTGAATCATAACTGGGGCATTTATCTTGTCTGGAGAGAGATATTGAGACTGCGTAAAAGAAGTCAAGAAAAAAAACTTACCCTCACGATGACCCTATTTGAAATATGCCAGTGGACAATTTTGGTTTCTCGATTTATTTCCAAATATAGAGCAGGCAGAGCTTTATTTAACTTTATTTTACTAAATTCAAATTCAGATTTACAGCTGAAAGAGGCATCGAAGGATATTTAGTCTAATTTACTCCTTATTTTTCAGATAAGGTAACTGAGTCTCAGATATATAAGTTAAGTAACTTGCCTACAGTTAAAGAGATATTTAGGTCATAGGTGGGATTTGAACCAACTTTTTGCATGTGTGAGGCAATTGGGGTTAAGTGACTTGCCCAAGGTCACACAGCTAGTAAGTGTCAAGTGTCTGAGGCTGGATTTGAACTCAGGTCCTCCTGACTCCAGGGCCAGTATTCTATTGACTGAGCCACCTAGCTGCCCCTGAACCAAAATTTTTAAATGTTTATCTTTCTTTGAAGAAGACTCTGTTCAGTACAATTAGAAATTGTGCCTTCTTTCCGTTGGTTTTCTCCAATCTGTCCTCCCTATAGCTCATTGATTTGGCATTCAAAGCCCTTTATAACCTGCCCCCTCCTTCCAGGTTTCTTAAACCTTCTATTCTTCATTCCAGTGACAGAGGCCTCCTAGGGCTCCTTAAATGAAATATTGTATATCCTGATTCAGGGCCTTTTCACTGACTGTGCTCCCTCCTCTCTGCCTACTGGGTTCCCTGGTTTCCTTTCAGTCTCATGAAAAATCCCTCCTTTTACAGGAAGCCTTTCCCAATCCTCCTTAATCCCAGTGCCTTCCTTTGGTTGATTATCTCCAGATGATCCCCCCTCCCCCTTCCTTTCCCCTACCCTCCTCATTTGTATAAAACTACTAATACTTATTGCCTCAGGAAATCCAAACTGAAGTTTTCCTCCCTTCTCTGGGAAGTTGTAAAAAAATGAGTCAATAATCTCTTTAATTCAACTCAAGGCCTTATTCTGGGGACAATTGTCATGGTGGGGAAGGGGGAGGGAATAAGCATTTAATATGAGTCTACCAGGCACTGTGGTAAGCGCTATATAAATATCATCTCATTTGATCCTCACAACAGCCTTGTAAGGAAAGTGCTTTTATGATCCCATTTTACAGTTGAGGGAACTAAGGCAAATGGGTTAAGTGACTTGCCCAGTTACCAGCTAGAATTCCTTCCTTCCTTCCTTTCACAGGGCAATGAAGATTAAGTGACTTGCCCAGGGTCACACAGCTAGTGTGTCAAGTGTCTGAGGCCACATTTGAACTCAGGTCCTCCTGAATCCAGGGCCTATGCTTTATCCACTCTGCCATCTAGCTGTTCCCCAGCTAGAATTTCAACCTAAGTCCTCTTGACTCCAGGACCAGCACATCATTCATTGTGCCATGAAGCTGCCCCCTAAATGAATATAAATTGCAGCTTTGAAATCTATTCATCTTTATTCTGTCTCTATTGCCTTTTCTGAGCTGTATTTGTGTGGGGAAACACACAGATCAATAACACAATGGTTAACCACATTTGTCTAGAAAAAGTGTTTTTTGTTTTTGTTGTTGTTTTTTTTTTAAACCCAACCCAAAAGACAATAGGAAGCAGACAAATTCATGAGGACTGGAGCTTGAGGAACAAGCTCTCCGGGGGAGGAGGCAGGGAGGAAACAAAGTAATCAGTCACCTTGATCTATTCTCTTGAGCAAGAGAAGTACGACTGGAGCCGCGCTCATGTACTCCTCTTTCTCCAGATTCCAGCGCCTGATCCTTGCAGCTCAATTCTTGCTTCTGTGGTGCTTCTGTTTGGCCTCTGGGTCTCCCACATGGCCACTCATCAGGGGGTGCTTCCTGAGCTGTCTCCTGCTTTGTTGCTTCTGTTGGTGCTCACCTCTAGTAAGGTGGTACAGTGGTGCATAGTTATGATGGGGACTGGAGAGAGAGAGAGAGAGAGAGAGAGAGATGGAGCAGGGCAAGTTGAAGTGGAAAAGACAGAAGGGGATTTTGGGGGACCATTGGGTAGCTGGCACAGTGGATAGAGTGCTGGGCCTGGAGTTACAAATCTGATCTCAGACACTTACTAGCTGTGTGACCCCGGGCAAATCACTTCACTTTGTTTTCCTCAGTTTCTCATCTGTAAAATGAGAAATGGCAAACCATTCCAATACCATTTCAATATCTCTGCCAAGAAAACCCCAAATGGTGTTACATAGCATCAAGTATGACTGAAACGACAGGAAAAAAACCCCCAAAACCTTGGGTGACTGTAAACGTCTTGGAACAAAGATCTCAGTCTGAAGATCCTAGTTATGATGACTTCTTCAAGCTCCAAGGGAAGATCCAAAAGGTCTACTCTTTCCCCTACTTTTCCCCATTCTTCTCTGATAAGTCTTTTTTTTTTTTTTTGGTGGGGCAATGAGGGTTAAGTGACTTGCCCAGGGTCACACAGTAAGTGTCAAGTGTCTGAGGCCAGATTTGAACTCAGGTCCTCCTGAGTCCAAGGCCAGTGCTTTATCCACTGCCCCATCTAGCTGCCCCTGATAACAATCTTTTCAAAATATTCTTTTTTATTTCTTTTTATCTAATTGGGTTTTTTAAAAAATCTGGATTTTGTTTCATATTTTGTTTCACACTTTTGGTCATCAAGGTTTGTATTCTATGTCCATATACTTAGTTTATGGTAACAAAAGGGAAATGGAGGAAGTCAGGGTTAAGATGGAAATATTCACATTTTAATTAGGACAGAGAGCCAAGTATCTATTTAGATGTTAGTAATTTTTATTTTTATTTTATTAATAACTTTTCAGGGCAGCTAGGTGGCACAGTGGATAAAGCACCAGCTCTGGATTCAGGAGGACCTGAGTTCAAATGTGTTCTCAGACACTTGACACTTACTAGCTGTGTGACCCTGGGCAAGTCACTTAACCCTCACTGCCTCCCCAAAAATAAATAAATAAATAAACAAACAAACAAAATAACTTTTCATCTAATATATATTCTACCTTCCAAAGAAAAGGGCCATATGTACCTAAGGGCCTATAGTCTAAAGGCAAGTGTGTGTGTGTGTGTGTGTGTGTGTGTGTGTGTGTGTAAGTGTGTGTGTGGAGTCCCTAGCAGTTGGTAAAGCTCACAGTATAAGTTCACTGTTCTTTTTTTCAAAATTAAACTCCAGAGGTGATGTTCCCACAGATTCACTTTATCTTTTCCCCACTAGATAGGAGCATCTATTAGTATCCATCATTTTTGTTGATGTTAAGCCATTTCAGTCATGTCTGACTCTTTGTGACCCCATTTGGGGTTTTCTTGGCCAAGGATACTGGAGTGGTTTGACCTTTCCTTCTCCAGCTCATTTTGCAAATGAGGAAACTGAGGCACGCAGGATTAAGTGACTTGTTCAGGGTTACCCAGCTAGTAAGTGTTTGAGACTGGATTTGAACTCAGGAAGATGAGTCTTTCTGACTCCAGGCCTGAGGCTCTATCCACTGTGCCACCTAGCTGTCTACCCATTATTAGTGTGAGTCAATAAAGCTCAGACATCCTGGGCTAAAGAAGAAATTTGTTAGATTGCTTCTCTAACTCAGTCCAGGGATGTCTTCTCTATCCCATTCTGTAAGATTGGAGCTAGTCAATGAATTCTGCTTTTTACCTGTAACATCTATAAAAACCAGTCACTCAGAATGAAATTAAAATCAGCTGAGGGGCTCACGATAACTAGCTGAGCTCACCAGGTTCAACTAATACAGCTGTGGAAGAAAACTCTACTCAACTCCCATTGCTAGATCTCTGGTGGTTCTGGATTCAGGAGGACCTGAGTTCAAATATGCCCTTAGACACTTGACACTTACTAGCTATGTGACCCTGGGCAAGTCACTTAACCCTCATTGCTTCCCCCCCAAAAAAGTGATGAACAGCAAGATGGGGGAGAGACTCATGTGAGTCAATGAAGCTGAGAAAGTCATAAGATGAACCTGGAGGGAGATAAAGGTTGGTTGGTTGGGCCCCTCCCCCAGATGGAAGTTCTGGGAGAAATTCCCCAATGGAAAAGGGGGCCAACATAGCAGAGGAATGTTCTGTGAGGAGAAAATGGCTGTTTGAATTATGGTTTGTCCCTTAAATTCCAAAAGGAAGTTCTGACTTTATAAAGTTAGAAAACTCTCTGTCTCTGTCTCCCTCTCTCTGTCTCTCTCTGTCTCTCTCTGTCTCTCTCTGTCTCTCTCCCCCCCTCTGTCTCTGTCTCTCTGTCTCTGTCTCTGTCTCTCTCTCTCTCACACACACACACACACACACACATCCATTATACCTTTGGGGGATACAGGGGCACTGTAGATGCCTTTCAGTTTAGTGAATTGAGAAGAATATGGGAGGGCGTAATAGGCCCTTTGCTGGGTGGTCTTCCTTAGCTTTTAATATTTGTTTGCTCCTCACCTACATTTTCAAATCCATTTTAGGAGACTGGGCAAATAACGCAATGGAAACTGATCCTCCCAATAAATGAACCTGTCATGAGAGGAGAAAAAAGATATAGCAAAGAACGCCAAGGAGCGGTTGATATTTGCTTCCTGATGCTTCCAACCACGCCAACCTTAACTGCTGTCTAATAAAATGAACCAAGAGTGAAAAGGTCGAATCTTCAACTTTCCAGTAGAGCTGGCTCTGGCAGCACCTGATGGCCAACATCAACAGTACGCTAGTGAGTAGTTCATGTTTCTGTCTAGTCTGTGGTGAACTGCTGAGATGGCATCCTTGGGAGGGAATGAACTGTCTAAAACCCAAACAGAACCTTTACTTCATAGAAGTACAGTGACCTGAGGTCAAAGACACTATCTTCAAGTCTCCTGGCTTCTACTACCCCACCCCTCCTTGCTATCCTACCCCACCCCCAAATCCTATAAAGCTAAAGAAACAAAACCCCCAAAAGGGGGCAAAATATCAGGATTCCCAACAAAAGACCTTTTGTTTTCTGTGAATGCCATGCACAGTATATGAAAGTTGCTGCCCTGCTGGGAGACAACTGGCATTAAATTAACAGTCTCCCAAACAGTTCACATCAATGGAGATTTTCCTCTTCCAGGAAAAAATATCCATAATTGCCTTGGCTTCAACAAAGCAGAAAATAACAGAGTGGAAGTAGACGGTTTTCTGAGTTGACTGCAGTTGAACTGCAGTTCACATATGCTGAAAATCTTTATAATGGGCTTTGACTATAGAGGCTCTAAGAAGCTATTTAATACCTCATGCCAGTTTCCACCAAAACTACAGATGGTTCACGAATGTGTCATGGCATGAGAGGCTAAACATTCATGAGAGATTTTTCCAAGCACCATTTTATAACATTCAATTTATGAAACGATTATAGATCTCACATTGAGAGCTAGACCTTAGAGGTCATGGAGTATGACTCCCTCATTTTCCAGATGAGGAAATGGGAGTGAAGGGAGGTGAGTAAGTGTAAGAGGTAGGACTTGAACTCAGGTCTTCCAGGCTCCAAATATGGCACCTTGTCTATTACAATGGGATGCTTCTGTTGCTGTGAATGCTTTAAGGTAAGGCAGATGGTGAACAGCCAAAAAAGGGATAGTCTACTGTTACCCACTTTTAGTAGTGTTCACAAACTGTTCTGACTGGATTCTGTCATAGGCCAGCTACTTTTTTCCCTACTCCTTCATTTGGTGATCCCATCAGCTACCATGGATTCAATTATCATCTCTAAGCTGATGATCCTCAAATCTACTTTTTCAGTCCTAACCTCTCTGCTGATTCTACTCTCATGTCTGACTACCTTTTAGACATCTCCAATTGGATATCCTATAGGCATCTTAAACTCAAGACATATAAAATATAATTCATTATATCCCCCTCCCCACAAAACCTCGTTTTCTTCCAAAGTTCCCTACTACTATCAAGTAACTACCATCCCTATTACTATCAAGCGCCATCATCCTCCCCATCCTCCAGGTTCACAACCTAGGTATTATCCTTGAATCCTTACTCTCTCTCACCTATATTCAATCTTTTCCCAGAAGGTTGATTTTACCTTTGTAATGTCTCTTAAACACACTCCCCTACCTCCTCTCCAACTCCCATGACCTTAATGCAGTCCCTCATCTCCTCACACCTAGACTATTGCAATAGTCTGCTGGCTGACCTGCCTGCCACAAGTCTCTCCCTTCTCTAGTGCATCCTCCACTCCACCATCAAATATTCCTAAAGTGAAGGTCTGACCATGTCACCCCCCTACTCAGAAAACTCCAATGGCTCCTTATCATCTCCATCAGAGAATAAAAAATTCTTTGTTTGGCATTCAAAGCCATTTACAACCCGCCTTGACCTCCCCAGTGCTTTTACACTCTACACTGCCTTCCCTCTTCCATGTACTCTTTGATCCAGTGACATCGGCCTCCTGTTGTTCCTTGAACAATCTACTCTGGCCATTTTCTCTGCCCCTGAGGCATAAAACTCTTTTGCTCCTCTCTGCCTCTTAGATTTCCTGATTTCCAAGTCTCAGCTTAAGTTCCACTTTCTATAAGAAGTCGCTCCCAGACTTCCATAATTCTAGTGCCTCCCCTCTGCTGATTATTTCCTCTTGTATATATAACAGCTTCTGTGTACATAGATTTGTGCATGTTTCTCCCCATTAGATTGTGAACTCCTTGAGGGCAAGCACTGGATTGCTTTTCTTTGTATCTCCCATACTAAGCATAATACATGGCACATAGTTAGTGCTTAATAATTGTTTTATTGGCTTGCTGACTTTGCACTGGATCCCTTTGTGATTCTGGCAAGCAGCTTTGATGAGCATCTCTCTCCGTACTTTGTCTCATTCCATTTGAATAATTAGAGAGCTGCTGAACAAAGTTATCTCTTTTATTAAATCATTCAAAGAATCTGTTATGACTTTTGACTTATGCTTGGAAAACATCTTGGAAGAAAGCCCTTAAAATAGTGTCTCATTCTACCAAGTCAGATATTTTTTATAGTCAACAAACAAGAGGGATGATGATCTACAACAGAATTTCACTTATGAAAGTCTATTTGTATGAAGAGGAAAATAGGTATATGTGTATGTAGTCATTGATCATCTTTGTCAGCTTTTTTTTTTAAATAAGGTCTGTTTTTTTTTTCGTATCCTTTTTTTAAGGGAAGGGGGAATGTGATTCTCCCCTCCTCCAAGTTGATATAATTAAAGAAATCAAAGGGTAGATGACAGAGGTAATGAAGTGTTATTGCCTTAACACCTGGTGATCTCTTTACACAATACAAATGCCTCTCTGAGTCTGGAGGGAAAAATTACAATTGATTGAGTGAGCAAATTAGCCACAATTCTGGTGGTTTTCAATAGCTAAATCCTGGGGAGTTCAAAAGAGTTTGTCAATTCAAGCCAGCAGTGGAAAGAGAATATGAACTCTTAGAGGGAGTCAATGTTGAGGAGGAGGAGAGGAGTTCATTCTATTTTCTATCCACCCTCCACCCTTTTATTAACCATTTCTTTTTTTTTTGCCACTTCCCTTTGAAGAAGACTCAAATCAGGAGAGATTTGTGCACCCCCTCTACAGTGGAGGGCGTGGGGAGGTAGAAGAGGAAATTTCTCTCTCTTCCCCTCTGTCTTCCATTAGCTATAACATCAAGCAGTAACTTGTTCAGAGAGAGAAACACCAACCAACAATCCTAGAGTTAACTAGTTCAGTAGAATTTAGGGGTATGATTGAGGGAACAGAGATACACATCAGATAGACACGGATTTTTTTAAAAAGACAGTCTTTGGGGTTGGGAGAACAGCTTCAGGGAAGTGGGTTGTGGAGAGAAGAGAAGACAGTTGTTATATACTTGCCATGGACTCAAGAAAGACTTATCTCTGGCAAATGAGAGTTAAATTGTGGAGAGGAGCAAACCCTGTGAACCCAGCTGAGCAACCCATGCCCAAAGAGGCTTTGTACACAAGGAAGGCTGCCCAAGGATTCTGCAAAGAGAAAAAGAAATTCCAAGTCATGTAACCCCCAGAGCTGTGAGCTGCCTTTGCCTCACCTGTCTCCTACATTTCTGTCTTACCACCACCTTACTCTCAGCTTGAGCTCACTCTTCCCATGGCTGCTATGGGTATTTGTGGGAGAGTGTGCCCCAAGTTTAGGGGGAAATATTTTTGGCTACTTTTTATACTATGTTATCTTAGCTGTGCCTTTTCTAAGAGCTAATTGTATCTACGGTTTGGTTGTTAAATGGGAAACATATTGGTGGAGGCCAATTTAGTGTTGGGAATGTAAAATCCAAGGGAGCAGCTGCCTTTGGGTATTCAATTAGCAAATGTGAGTACAAGTGGGAAGTAGCCCAGGGAATGTTACATTGTGGTACCCTTCTATCCTTCATCTACCTTGAGATCTTTAAACACTTTCAAGAATGTGTCACCTTCACTATGGACTTGCTATGTGTGTACTTTGTTGAGTCCAGCTGCTTCTTCCGTTTTTTTCTCCCCTGTTGTTTTCACTCACTCCAATAGCACAGCTAGAAGTAAGATGTTAAGACCCAGTGAAGTAGCTCCACAGCCATCTAGAGCAAAAAGTTTTAATATATCCACATATATACAACTAGATAAAATTATCTTGCCATAAATTATGTTTGTTATATATATATATAATCATTATGATCTTTGTCATATTTTATCTATTCATTATCCTTTTTTTTTTTACTTAATCCATAAAGGTTCTTGGGATATCTTTGTTTAGTTGGGTCTCTTGCCAAACTCTCTCCAAGTCTGTTTTATTCTCCATTGTTTCTTATGGCTTTATAAGGTAATATATTGCTGTTAATATTTCACCATCCTTTTACTCCATAAAAGTTGACAAATGAGATGATATTCTAAATCAGTTTTGGACTGGGCTGCCATCTCTGCTTCTTGGAAGGCAGATCAAGTGGTGGCTAACATGGTTTCTCATCATCTTTTACCATCATTGTTATGGCAATTGGTTTTCATTGGTTAAACTTATTTATGGAGTTCTTATCAATACTGTACATTCTCTGTTTTTAAGCATCAGTAGCTTGTTAAAATACATCAGGTTGGAGTTGTTGTTGTGGTGGTGGTTTTTTGTTGTTGTTGTTTGTTTGTTTGCAGGCAATGAGGGTGAAGTGACTTGCCCAGGGTCATACAGCTAGTAAGTGTCAAGTGTCTGAGGCCAGATTTGAACTCAGGTCCTCCTGAATCCAGGGCCAGTGCTCTATCCACTGTGCCATTTAGCTGCTCCAGAGTTGTTTTAAAAATAGATTTTTATTGATATCTTTTGTTTTTAAGTTTCTTAGCTACCCCCTGTATCCTTCCTCATCCACTCTCAAAGAAGTATCCCTTTTATAACAGACTTTTAAAATAGAGGAAAAATCCAGCAGAATAAATCAATACATTGAAAAAAAAAGCCAATATTATATGCAGCATTCCACACTCATGGATGATGTTCTTCCTCTCTCCCCCAAACATATACACCATTATAAATAAGCAGGGGCAGATACATTTCTCTCTCTCTCTCTCTCTCAGCAGGGAAATGAGCGTTAAATGACTTGGCCCCAGGGTCACACAGCTAGTAAGTATCAAGTGTCTGAGGCCAGATTTGAACTCAGGTCCTCCTCAATCCAGGGTCGGTGCTTTATCCACTTCTCCACCTAGCTGCCCAATACATTTTCACATTTCTTCTTTGGGGCCCCAACCTATTTTTGGACATTTTGCAATGTTCATTTTTAGTTATTTTGTAGTTGTTGTTTTTATTTACATAATTTTTAG
Source organism: Dromiciops gliroides (assembly GCF_019393635.1). Lineage (NCBI taxonomy): Eukaryota > Metazoa > Chordata > Mammalia > Microbiotheria > Microbiotheriidae > Dromiciops > Dromiciops gliroides. The sequence continues at coordinate 261,800,806 of NC_057866.1, forward strand.
ACACTGTATATTTTTTCCAGGCTCTGCTTATTTCAGTTTGTATCAATTCATTTAAGTCTTTCATTGTTTTTCTACATTCATCTTGTTCATAATTTCTCATAGAGAAGTAATATTCTATTGCATTCATCTATGTATTTCATGTCTCCTTTATTTCAAGGTCTTTACTACCACAAAAAGTGCTGTTAAGAATATTTTGGTTTATATGGAATCTTTCTTTTTGTTAATGACATCTTAAGGGTTGATGTCTAGCAGTGAGATCCCGTGGTCAAAAGCAAACTGAAAGTTTAACAATTTCATTTGCATAATTCCAATTTCTTTTCTAGGATGGTTGTACTAATTTACAACTCTGTCAACATTGCATTATTGTGTCCATCTTTCTACAACCTATCCACCACTGACTATTCCCACCTTTTGTTATCTTAGTCAATTTTCTGGGTGTGAGGTAAAACCTGAAGATTATTTTAATTTGTGTTTCTCTTATTAATGAGTTGGGGCATTCTTTCATATGTTTATTTATTTATTTGTTTGTTTGTTTATTCATTCATTCATTCATTCATTTATTTATTTTTGCAGGGCAATGAGGGTTAAGTGACTTGCCCAGGGCCACACAGCTATAGTAAGTTTCAAGTGTCTGAGGCCGGATTTGAACTCATGTCCTCCTGAGTCCAGGGCCAGTGCTTTATCCACTGTGCCATGTAGCTGCCCCCTTTCATATGTTTATTAATAGTTTGTGAGTCTTCTGAGAACTGTTCATAGTCTTTGAACACATCTATCAGTGAATGGTTTTAGGTCTTCTAGTAGACACATATTTCTCTTCATTGCCAATGTATCTTAGATATGAAACCCTTATCAAAAATATTTGAGGGCAGCTAGGTGGTGCAGTGGATAGAGCACTGGCCCTGGATTCAGGAATACCTGAGTTCAAATCTGGCCTCAAACACTTGACACTTACTAGCTGTGTGACCCTGAGCAAGTCACTTTAACCCCTATTGCCCCTCCCCCCGAAAAATTGATATAAAGATTTTTCCCAATTGACCCCTTTCCTTCTTATTTTTTAAAAATTGGGTAAAAGCTTAAAAAATAAACATGAGGCTTATCTACTTGGGGGGAGACGTTAAGTATTAAAAAGTTAATGGAAGGTTAAAAAATGAAATTAATCAAGCCCAAATCATATCAAAATAGGTGTATTTTCCTTAAAAATTTGAGCCATAGTATTCTGAGACATTCATATCAGTTCCATGTCCATAATGTAATTGTGAACTTGGTTTGTTGAAAAACTTCGATTTCAAAATTATCTAAATTTTTGGGGGGGTAATTGTCTCTATCCTTTGTTGGTTAAGAATTTATCAACCCATGGCTGTGAAAGGTATATAATCTGTTTTTCTACTCATTTTTTTTTTAAATTTCAGTGAGGCAATTGGGGTTAAGTGACTTGCCCAAGGTCACACAGCTAGTAAGTGTTAAGTGTCTGAGGCAGAATTTGAACTCAAGTCCTCCTGACTCCAGGGCCGGTGCTCTATCCACTGCGCCACCTAGCTGCCCCTTTTTCTACTCATTTTTAAGATGATTTCATCTTTTTTTTTTTTAGTGAGGCAATGGGGGCCAAGTGACTTGCCCAGGGTCACACAGCTAGCAAGTTTCAAGTGTCTGAGGCTGGATTTGAACTCAGGTACTCCTGAATCCAGGGCCGGTGCTTTATCCACTGCGCCACCTAGCTGCCCCAAGATGATTTCATCTTTAATATTCATGTCACATATCCCTTTAAATTTATTTTGGAAAATGGTGTAAGATGTTGATCTAAGCTTTATTTCTAGCAGATTGCCTTCCATTTTCCCTAGCAGTTCTTATCAAAGAGAGTCTTCTTCCAAATAATTTATGTGTAATGGGAACTGATGCAATCCCCCACATGAAAAAGACTAAGGAGCCCAATTCTGGTAAAGTACAATGATGAATAATGAAAATCCCTGACCCCTAATTTGGAACATGTGACATTGTACAGCTGATTCCTGTCTGTTAATCATGAGATGAGATGACAAACCATTTCTTGGATCCAAAGCTGGAATGGGAGTATAGTCAAATGCCATTGGTCAGTCAGAGCTAGTCTCTTGGCTTGACTCTGGCCTTTTTTTTTTTTTAATCTAGTGTGTTTAAATGAAGAAGGACTCAAGCCTTGATAAGGAGAAAGTCCTTGGCTTTTATCTCCTAACTGGGATCACCAGCATGGGACTAATGAGTATAGGGCCCTTTAATTATTTCTTTCTCTGTTGTATCTGATTTTAGGTAGAGAAAATTAGACATGTCTATACCTTATGAACTCTAAAAGGTCAAAATGGTGAGCCCTGGGAGGCCAGGGAGATTTGCCAGAAGAATGATATCCTTAGCAATTTGCCTAATGACTTCCTGTCATAGCTGAAATGAGAATTGATTCAGCAACTGTGCTACATTTGGAAGGAAACTTGGTGGGACTAATACTAGGTAGGGACTACCTTCAATTCTCCCTAGACCTGCCCTGACCATCCAAGATGGAGTCACCCACATGGAAGACACTAGACATGTGTGAACATTCTGTCTTAGCCTACCAGCCCTTTTGCAGAATTGCCTGTTTCTTTAAATCTACCTTACTAATTACTGTTGCTCTCTGTTCCCACTTTTCTGTATAGAGGACTTGTCAACTCGAAGCTGGTGACACTGAGAAATAATTCATTTGTTCATACTACTCTATTCCAATTGCTATTAATTTAACATGATTCCATAGGGGTAGTGATTATAAGTTCCTGTATATTAGGCCCCCGAACTGTAAGTTCACCTGCTTAATCTTAGGAAGCCAACTAGAAGCCTTCCACCCCTGTTTTGCCTTGTTATGGTGATCAAGCCCAGTGTGGTGGAGGTGACACAATGACATGGAAAGTCCCCCACCTTATTTTTATACCCCTGGACCACTCTCTCTTGTCCAACATGAGCAAGTGACCATTTTATGACCACTTAGTCAGTGGAGATGCCCCATGCTTCACCTAACTCCTGCTGATATACCATTTCTAGCTGATGTGACATTTTTTTGGCCCATGAAGCTAGATCTATCAACCAATGGGATTCTGTACTTTGTATAACCTCTTTAGAATGTTCAAATATCAAATCTGCTATCAAATCTTAGGGCTCTGGAATAAGGGGGCAACTCAGATTATGACAAAGATCTGACATTCACTTCATTAGAGGGGACCATGGACCCTTTAACAAAGTACCATTGGGTCAGTTCTCCGCCTCAGACTCTTATTGTAGGTTGGACAATTTTAATTCCCACAATACTGTGTGATAAGGGGAGAGGGCCTGAGAGCTATTCCCCTTGCTTAGGCCATGTAGCCTCCTAAAATGGGCTTGGGACTTTTAAAAAATTTTGTCCTCTTCAGGTCCAGGTAGAAAGAGGGGAGTTCCCTGACTTGGAAGCTTGAACTTTAGAGATCTTGGATCCTAGGATTCCAGGCAGTATTTTGTAGTTAACCCAGCAGGGAAACCATGGGAAACTGGGTCCAGAGATGCTGAGAAACCCGTGTTACATAAGGTAGAATGCACTCCAATGTGTCATGGAAGAGAAAGATGTGAATTTCTGTTCTTGCTGTGTCATCAAATTAAATATACCCTTGTAAAAGCTAATTGATGTTAATTTGTCTAAATGGAATAGGAGTGCTAATTGTTACCAGCTAACCTCGGGGGAAAATGCACTGGAATGGGGATTGAGCTGAAGTCATTACCCTAGGAGCCCAAAGGGGGAGATGTAGCCACTGTGCTCCGGAAGAATAAGTCCAGAGTCAATTACGCTATGTCTGTAACTTGGAGATAAAATGATCCCCTTCCCATTTTTAGGAAGCATTGGAGTCATTCTCCACATGGGGCTTCCATTATTAGATTTCCTAATCTGGGGAATCTGCTGAAGAAAAATTGGCCCAAGATTTCTATAGGGGAAATGTGTGTGTGTGTGTGTGTGTGTGTGTATGTCAATATAAAGTATACAGAAGTAAATAAAAGGCAATTTTAGAGAGGTGAAACACTGGTATCTTGGGAGATCAGGAAAAGCCTCATGCAGGAAGTAACTAGAACTAAGGTTTGAAGGAAGCTGGGAATTCTGAGTGGCTCAAATGAGATGGGAATCTATTCCAAATATGGAGGACAGCAGGTGGAAAGGAACAGGGACGAGGTAGATGGAATGATTGTTTTTTTTTTGGGGGGGGGGAAGGGGAAGAGGCAGAGAACAACTAGTTTTGTTTGGCCAAACCTTAGAGGGAGGAAGAGATCAGGCATTTGTTAAATGCCTTCTATGTGTCAAGTATTATGTTAAGTGCCTACTATGGGTCAATATTGTGTTAAGTGCTTTAAAATATCATCTTCTTAGAGATATTTTCAGTCCCCCAGGCTTACAGCCTACTGGTCATCCAGGACTTCTCACTATCTCTCCCCTGTCTCCCCATGTCCAATCTTTTGCTAACTACCAATTTCACCTTTGCAACGTTTCTCAAATATGCTCCCTTCTATCTTCTGACACTGCCCTCATCATCTCACACCTGGACTATTACAACAGCTTGCTGGTGGCTCTGCCTGCCTCAAGTCTCTCCCCTCTCCAATCCATTCTCCATTCAGCCAATAAAGTGATTGTCCTAAAGTGCAGGTCAGCTCATGTCAGTCCCTTACTCATGCTCTAATGGCTTCCTACCAACTCCAAGATCAAATATTTATCAAAACAAAATATTTGTTTGGCATTGGAAGCCCTTCATAACTAACCCACCTCCAACCCTTACCTTTCCAGTCTTCTTTCTTTCTTTTTTATTTTTTTGTGGGGCAATGAAGGTTAAGTGACTTGCCCAGGGTCACACAGATAGTAAGTGTTAAGTGTCTGAGGCTAGATTTGAACTCAGGTCCTCCTGACTCCAGGGCTGGTGCTCTATCAACTGTACTACCTAGCTGTCCCCTCTAGTGCCTTCTTTCTCTTAATTATTTCCTATTTATCCTATATTTGGGTTGTATACATTTGTTTGCTTGTTGTCTCCCCCATAAGACTATGAGATTCTTGAGGGTGGGATTTTCTTTTGCCTCTTTTTTGTATTTCCAGCACATATACTGACTGTATGAAAATTAAAAGACCATTATGTAAGGAACCTGGGAAGGTAGATTGTGAAATGCTTTAAATACCCAATGGAGGAATTTGCATTTTATCCTAGGGAGCCAGTGGGACCTTTTGAGCAGGGAAATCAGGTGGTCAGAACTATGGAATTGCATTGTAGAGAACAGATTAGAGAAGGAGGAGAATGGAGGCAAATAAACTGATTAGGATATTGCAATGATGCAAATAAGAAGGAATAAGGACCTTAACTAGGACAGTGGCTTTGTGAGGGGAAAGAAGTAAATGGATATTTTTTAAGACTTATCAACTGATTGGATTCATAGGGTGAGGGAGAGTGAAGAAGCCAAGATGATTCCAAGACTGTGAATCTGAGGGATTACAAGGATTGGGTTGCCTTTGGAAAAGAGAAATTAGTCAGATGGATTTGCTTGGTAGATGTGATAATATCTACCCCTAGAATATAAAGATAAAATAATTTGGTAGAAGGTAATACATTCTGTTTTAGACATGTTGAGCTCAAGATGCCTAAAGAATATCCTCTTGGAAATATTCAGTAGGCAGTTGATGATGGACTGGAGCTCAGGAGAGAGACTAGGGATGGGTTTATAGGGAAATCTGTTTAGAGGTTATATTTCAATCTATAGCAGCCATAAAGCTCAACAGGGGAAAAACCAAGTGTAGAAAAAAGAGTAGGGTGCCTAGGAAAGAGAATTGACATATACCATTAAGGAGCATTAAAAGGAGAAATGGAACATGTATTTATTAATTTCCTACTGTGTGCATGGTACTTTTAATGTATTATTTCATTTGATCATTGCACCACACTAGGAGGTGGGTACTATTATTTCCTCATTTTACAGTTGAGGAAACTGAGAGAGAAAGAGGTTAAGTCACATAGGTTCACATTGATTTTAAATATCTGAGGCTGAATTTGAACTCAGGTATTCCTGACTTCAGCTCTAGCACTTTATCCACTGCATCACCTTGCTGCAGAAATTTCATTACAAGCTTCAGAAACTAAACAGCATTCTGAGCTGGGACAGTAAGAGCAATGCAAAGGATTCTGCAACTCAGAACATTGAGCAATTGTTTATCTTCTGGGAAACTGGGAGAAATTCAGGAAATAGGAGCCACAGGGCAGGGCAACATAGGACATCAAAAGGGGCTCATGACAGGGGGCGGGCATTGACATCTGGAAACAGTCATAGTGGACAGGAGTTATCGACAAAGACTGTACTGAGGACCAGCAAAAGTGAGCAAAGGAGCACCAATATGGAGGGGCTAGAAGTGTCCACTGAGTCTGACTCATAGCAGACAAAGAATTCCCCTTTGAAATATGTCTGACAAATTGTCATCCAGAGTCTGCTTTAGACTTCCAATGAGACAGACGTGACCAGACCTGGCCATCCCAGTGAGCTGGGAGCAAGGGCAGGGAGCAAGCCTAGGGCAGTGAGAAATCCACAAGCAATAGAGGCCTCAGAGCAGAAAGCCAGTGACACAGCCCCTATCTCCCAGCACAAGAAGCTTGAAACAGTGACCTTGGTGCCCCAGGAGCAGACCCCAACTTAAAAAAAATAAGCTGCAATATGAGTAAGAAACAGAAAAGGGCTCTTACCATTGAGAGCTTCTGTGTCAACAGGGAAGAGCTAAACACAAACTCAGATGAGGACAATACTGTCAAATTGCCTACATGTGAAGCCTTAAGAGGGAAGATGAATTGGTCTCAAGACCAAAAAGCCTTCTTGGAAGAGCTCAAAAAGGGATTTTAACAATCAATTGAGGGGCAGCTAGATGGCACAGTGGATAGAGCATGGCCTTGGAGTCAGGAGTACCTGAGTTCAAATCCAGCCTCAGACACTTAATACTTACTAGTTGTGTGACCCTGGAGAAGTCACTTAACCCCAATTGCCTCACTAAAAAAAATCAATTGAGGGGCAGCTAGGTGGCACAGTGGAGAAGGTACAGGCCCTGGATTCAGGAGGACCTGATTTCAAATCCAGCCTCAGACACTTGACACTTACTAGCTGTGTGACCCTGGGTAAGTCACTTAACCCCAATTGCCTCACTTAAAAAAACATCAATTGAGAGAGGTAGAGGAAAAAAGGTGGAGAGAAATGAAAACATATGGTATAATACAGGTTTCATAGGGTTGCTGGGCCTGATAGTCTCTTTTGGGTATTACTTTGCTGGTCTCAGATCATCTTGCTGAGCATAGCTGCCTGCTCTAAGTTTCTGTATTCATCTTTTAGGGCCATGTGCTGAACATTTCATCTTCAGTCTTTTGAGACTTAGAATCTAAGGGATGGTGACCAGAACTTCTCCATAAGAGCAGAATGACAATTCTTTGGTCACAGTCATCTTATACAATTAACAAGAGCCACTTTAGAATGGCTCTTACCAGACTACAATGAAGTCTTTTAATTTGATTCCTATGTTTGGGCAGAGATCATAGTCCTGCTCTAGGAGCTTTCCACACTCAGCTACTTGAGTATCATCTGTGTTGTTGTTGTTGTTGTTGTTGAGTTATTTCAGTCATGTCTTACTCTTTGTGACCCCATTTCGGTTTTCTTGGCAAAGATGCTGGACTGGTTTGACATTTTCTTCTCCAGCTTATTTTACAAATGAGGAAACAGGCAAACAAAGTTAAGTGACTTGTCCACAGTCATACAACTAGGGTCTGAGGCCAGATTTCAATACACGAAGATGAGCCTTCTAGGTTCCCAGCCCAGTGCTTTATCCACTGTGCCACCTTACTACCCCACTATTATCTGTCCCCTCCCCTTTATATTTAAAATTATTCCTCTTTAAATTTCCTGCCCTGGTTTTCTCCATACTGGTCCTACTGGGCTCATTCTCAGTTGTACTCATGCCTGGGACTCTGGGAGAGACTTGAGTTTTACAAGTGTATTGAAGAAAGCTCTCTCTGAATAGATGAAAGAAAAATCCTATTCTGTCATCTTCCCATATTTTGCACGTATGCCCCGATACAGCAACTTCAAGGAGAGATTCATTCCATAATTTTGAATTCCCCCCTAAGTCTTCCTGTGCATGGAGAGCTTCTCTCTTAGATTTCTGACAAGGTATTCAGAACCCCGTGCAGTTCAGAACCATATGTACTTTTGAAGAATGGAATAGATTGAACTATCACTGTTCCTACCCCAAATATCTATTTCATCTGTGGATAGTGCCTATTAAAGTTAAATTAAAATGGATTTTTCATGATTAAGGCAATTGCAGAAATCAAGGAGAGAAATGAACTATGAGAAGCTACTCACATGGCAAAATGTGAGTCAGAATAGCAGAGAAGACAGTTAAAATCCTCTTAAGAAATTCTCTTTTCAATTCTCTTCCATAGACAGAGCAAAGATTTTTAGATCCCAGCTACATCTCCCTTCTTTTCTGCTGCTATTTTGTGTTCATGTTTATGAATCAATGCCTCAAAACCAATGGAAAGGAGGGGTTCTTAACTTTATTTCATACTGGACTTCTTTGGCAGTCTGGGGGAGCCAATGGATTTCTAAGAATGTCTTTAAACACAGAAAATGAAATACATGGGACTAGGAAGGAAACCAATTATATGGAATTATAATTATCAAAATATGGACAAAAATGAGTTCTCAGACCCCCAAATTAAGAACCTTTGATTTAGAAGGAGTTGTCTGCATATTCTATTCTAAGAAAAAGAAGTTGGTGCCAAGGCAATTTTTATAAAACATTTCTTTATTGATTTTCCTGAGAAGCTGAGAATGACAGCATGCAGCAGAAAATAATCTGTTTAATGTCTAGAAAAGGTTCTGTTTAATTCAATTCAACAAACATTTTAAAGCACCTACTATGTGCCATGTGCTTTTATGGGTAGTAGGGAGAGAAAGGCAAAAAGAAAATGGCTCATGTCCTGAAGGACCTTAATGAGATAATATTTGTCAGGTGTTTAGCACAGTGCCTGATACATAGGAAACACCATATAACACAATAGAAATGTTAGCTATTAGAGCTATCAAGGATTTAACTGAACTCCGCTGAGTGGGGCCTTCACCTCACCAAAAAAAATTTCATTGTATTTATGCTCATATGGCCTGTTTCTTTTCTTGGTTTAGGTTTCACAGACTTGCTCCTGAGAGTCGAACTAAAATTTGCCAGGTATGGGACAGATCTTCCCCTTCTGCATCATTTACACCGACTTCAAACAGTGTCTGCTACTGGTCATTGATGTCATGGGAAAAATGCCTGCCAGGGGGCCCTTCTAAAATTCCCAGGATGTAGAAGACTGCCCCAGTGACTTAGCTAATAACAAGAAACTGAAGCCAGAGGTGCCACAGTCTATTATTGAAAACGTCAGTTCTATGTAGACCTCCTTCCGCTGCATCCAGTAAAGGGGAGATGGAGCCAAAGCGCAAATTGTTGAGCGTGGTCCAGACTGAAACCAGAAGGAGGGGAGAGGAGTCATGTCACCTTGAAATAATCATTTGAGTGAGTCATGCTTCACTCCTCTTTATGCATCTGTTTTTGTTAACCATTGCCAACATGGTGAAAATGATTTGTTGCAGGGGTAGAAAACCTATTTTTTTTTTTCTAATAAGGACCACTGAACCACAGAGAAAATTAATCTTGGCCACACAGAAGTAGAAAAGAAACTTAATTTAGTTGGTTGGAGTTGTTTTTTTTTTCCCTGAAGAGGTTATAATTTTTGATCTTTAACTTAAAAATCTGATTTTTGTTTCATTTCTTTCTTTCTTTCTTTCTTTCTTTCTTTCTTTCTTTCTTTCTTTCTTTCTTTCTTTCTTTCTTTCTTTCTTTCTTTCTTTCTTCCTTTCTTCCTTTCTTCCTTTCTTCCTTTCTTCCTTTCTTCCTTTCTTCCTTTCTTCCTTTCTCCCTTTCTCCCTTTCTCCCTTTCTCCCTTTCTCCCTTTCTCCCTTCCTCCCTTCCTCCCTTCCTCCCTTCCTCCCTTCCTCCCTTCCTCCCTTCCTCCCTTCCTCCCTTCCTCCCTTCCTCCCTTCCTCCCTTCCTCCCTTCCTCCCTTCCTCCCTTCCTCCCTTCCTCCCTTCCTCCCTTCCTCCCTTCCTCCCTTCCTTCCTTCCTTCCTTTGTCTTTCTCTCCCTCTCTCCATCTCTCTCTATCTCTGACTGGCTGGCTCTGACTCTGGCTCTCTCTGTTTCTCTCTCTCAGTTGGGATCTGGGATTTAACTGATGCATGCAAATCCTAGCAAAGAAACTTCAACCACCAATACATATATCTGCAAACATTCCGCAAACTGTGAAGTCTTAGGAAGTCCCCTGGGAGTGCTGGAAGGTTAAGTAATCTTCCCAGGGCTACAGGGCCAGTTTTTTCTTTTCTTTTATTTCTTTCTCTTTTTCCTTTTTTTTTTATCATAAAAGCATTTTATTATTTTCCCACTTACATGGAAAGATAGTTTTCAATATTTGTTTTTATAAGATTTTGAGTTCCAAATTTTTCTTTCTCCCTCCCCAAGACAGAAAGCAATCTGATATAAGTTATATATGTACAATCACATTAAACATATTTCTGCATTAGTCATGTTGTGAAAGAAGAATCAGAACAAAAGGGAAAAACATCAAAGGAGGGAAAAAAACAACAAAAATAATTAGAAACTGTATGGTTCAATTTGCATTCAGATCCCACAGTTCTTTTTTCTGGCTGTGGAGAACATTTTCCATCATGAGTTCTTTGGAATTGTCATGGATCATTGCACTACTGAGAAGAGCTAAGTCTATCACAGTTGATCATCACACAATCTTACTGTTACTGTGTATGATATTCTTCTGGTTCTGCTCACTTCACTCAGCATCAGTCCAGGTTTTTTCTGAAATATTCCATTGCATTCATATACTACTTGTTCATCCATTCCCCAACTGATGGTCATCTCCTCAATTTCCAATTCTTTGCCACCAGAGAGTTGTTATAAATATATATTTTTTTTACATTTGGGTCCTTTTCCCTTTTTTATGATCTCTTTGGGATACAGGCCTAGTAGTGTTATTACTGGGTCAAAGGGTATGTATGTACAGTGCCATAGCCCTTTGGGCATAGTTCTGTTGAGGATGCAGAGCGCCCCAGAAGTTCTCTGGGGCACACCAAGGAATCTTGTCCTTGAAAGGCTAAACTAGAGGACAGATCCGCTTAGAGAGATAAGCGGAACCAAATCAGACTGAACTAGCTTCAGATCTCTACCCTTCTTTCTGGTCTCCCTTACCCCTGGGGAGATATATTCGGGTGTGGCTGCGGCCTTTGTGTCCTGAAGAGAGATATGTAGCTACCCCTCACCCAATTCCCCCAGATACTACCAGTGGGGGATGTTCCTCCCTCACTAAAGGAACTTTCCACAGGCAGATGGTCCACCCCCATCAGCCCCCTATAAAAGTACCTGCCAGGGGCAGCTAGGTGGCGCAGTGGATAAAGCACCGGCCCTGGATTCAGGAGTTCCTGAGTTCAAATCCGGCCTCAGACACTTGACACTTACTGGCTGTGTGACCCTGGGCAAGTCACTTAACCCCATTGCCCCATAAAAAAAAAAGTACCTGCCAGTCTCCTGCTCGAGGAGATTGGTACCACAGAGCCACATGCTTTGTGCCTATCTCCCCATGAGAAGTTCAAGGATTTCTGTCATGGTTTCCCTTACCCCCCCTTTCCCTTCCCTTGCCCCTAAATAAACTACCATCTTAATTGAACTGCTTTTGTGTGCAAGAGGGTGTAATTCTTTAAAGAGGAGTTCCTAAGAACCCCAACCCCTAACCCAAACCTGTACCCCATTTTCTCCCATATCAGTTCCAAATTGCTCTCCAGAATGGTTGGATCAGTTCAGAACTCCACCAACAATGCATTAGTGTTCTAATTTTTCCACCACTTCTCTAACATTTATTATTTTACTTTTTTTTCATATTAGCTAATATGATAGGTGTGAGGTGGTACCTCAGAGTTGTTTTAATTTGCATTTCTCAAATTAATAGTGATCTAGAACATTTTTTTCATATGGCAATAGATAGCTTTGATTTCTTCATCTGAAAACTGCCTGTTCATATCCTTTGACTATTTCTCAATTGGGGAATGACTTGCATTCTTATAAATTTGACTTACTTCCCTATATATCTTATAAATGAGGCCTTTATCAGAAATACTTGCTGTAAAAATTGTTTCCCAGCTTTCTGCTTCCCTTCCAATCTTAGCTGCACTGCTTCTATTTGTACAAAAACTTTTAAATGTAATCAAAATCATCCATTTTGCATTTCACAATATTATCCATTTCTTGTTTGGTTATAAGTTCTTCTCCTCTCCATAGATCTGAGAGGTAAAGTATTCCTTCCTCTCCTAATTTATCTATAGCATCACCCTTTATGTCTAAATTATGTACCCATTTTGGCCTTATTTTGGTGTACAGTGTAAGATGTTGGTCTATGCCTAGTTTCTGCCATACTGTGTTCCAGTTTTCCCAGCAGTTTTTGTCAAATAGTGAGTTCTTATTCCAGAATCTGGACTCTATGGGTTTATCAAACATTAATATAGTCATTTACTACTGTGTCTCCCGTGTCTAACCTATTCCATTGATCCACCACTCTATTTCTTAGCCAGGACCAAATAGTTTTGATGACTGCTACTTTATAGTATAGCTTCAGATTTGGTATGGTTAATTCAGGGCCAGTTTCACAATCAGGATTTGAACCTGTGTATTGCTGACTCTGAGGATAGCTCTCTCTCCACTATCCTTCCATTCAATTTTTTAAAATGACCTTGATAGATATCAACAAACATGTATCTTTCTGCATACAAACAACAGAAAAAGAGGATTATTTATGGAGCTGCTAAATTTGTTTTAAGTATCCTTTAAATTAAACAACACTACCTTTATCATTTATTTTCTTTTCTATACTTTTTTTTTCTGTTCTCCTTATGTTCTTTTAGAATGGTTCATTGATGTTTTCTTTCTTTTCTCCTGTTGGTATTACTGTAACACTTGCCTTCTCTTATAATTCCCTCTGAAAGAACAATTAATGCCCTACCTTGATCAAGTAAAGTTTATTTGTTTAAATAAACATTAAAAAACTAAATATTAAATTATATTTAATAAATTAAATTATTTAAGTAGATATAGTCAAGCAAAATAAACCTATACATTGCATCTTTCTTATTTTTCCATTAGACTTCTGTAGCCACAATGGGTGATTAGTCAGAGTTATTTGGTGTTTCCAAATTGTTTTCTTTTATAATACTAGGGTTACTGTATCAATTACTCTCTTTGCCAGCCATCTTTCTTTAGAAACATAATAATGACACAATGCTTCTTCTGGGCCCCGGAGTTTTGGGAATCCTTGTCTTCTCTCTCCCCACATACACCATAGGTTGGTACTCATGTACATGTGGACTTGGCTCAGTCCTTGGAGATCCTAGCCCTTAAAGAGAGGGGTTTCACCTCTCTCTCTGGCTCCCTGTGCCACTACCCTAGATCCCTGAGGAACTATCTCTTTTGCTTAGGTTTGACATGCTTGGGGTCTTCTCAAAATGGGGAGTAGGAAAGTATTCCCTTTACAGAATAAGTTATGTATAGGACAGCTATTTATTTCCTCTACACAAAAGAAATATTTAACACAAGAGATTCACAAGCATGCAGTAACAATGACTTATAAAAGTTATATTAATTTCTTATAACTACTGGTTGGTATACTCTCCAGTAAAGCTAAGATCTTCAGAGCTATGTGGCACAATGATGCCAGAGCACATAACCCTGAAATCAGGAAGACCTGAATTTAAATCTGGGCTTATGCATTTACTAGCTGCATGACTGTGGGCATGTCATATAACCCTTGTCTGCCTCAGTTTTCTTTCTCTAAAATGGGGATAATGATAGCACCTACCTTGCAGGGCTAATGTAAGGATCAAATGAGGTTATCTTTGTAAAGGGTAAGAATTCCCTTCCCTTCCTCCTGAATTAAGCTTTCACCTAAAACTAGCATCTATGATATCTCCCTCGGGGTCCATACCTTTTATTTTACCTCCAGGTCTAGTGGTTGAGTTCACCCTCCTGCTGGGGGGCCATCCTCTCTGATGCAGAAACTCCTCTTCCTGCCAGTTGGCTCCAAGTGGGAGACGAAAGAATTTCTTATTCTTAAATTCTTAGGGCTGATACCAAGAAGGGACATGTGCATTTCAGCATTTCTATTTAGTCATCCACATTCAGGGAAGGAAACACAAAACAGAAGAGGTAATCCAGGACCCCAAAGTCCAGGATCACCTTGCCTACCTGATGTGAGCAATGTTAGCTGCTCAGAGCTCACCATTTCTGCTTCTATGGAGGGAGGGCAGCCCTTCTATTCCTCCTCATGGGAAGTCCAGGGAGGGAAATCTGCTCATTACATGTTAAGTTAAAGGAAGAGAGAGATGGAAGGTGGAGACACTCCTAATTTATTTATATATTTATCTACCTATCTAGTTATTTATTTATTCAATCATTCAATCATTTGTTTATTTTTAGGTCTGCTGAGTCAATGGCTATGAAAGGGATAGATTCATCATCTTAAAACACAAAGTCCTTAGGTGCTAAGCCACACATATTCCCAGAAGTTGCCAGGGGAACTGAGCAAAGCATCCAGAAAATGGCACCCTGAAGCCCATGCTTCATGGGTTATAACTCCCTAGACAAAGAAGATCACAGAGGTTAATGAGAGGGAATATCATTATCATTATGTAATATTATAGATTATAATTATATAATAACAAATTACTATAGATAATTATACGATATATTAGGGCAGTTAGGTGGCACAGTGGATAGAAAACTGGGTTTGGAATCTAGAAGACATATCTTCCTGAGCTCTAACATGGCCTCAGACAATTACTAGTTGTGTGATCCTGGGCAAGTCACTTATTCCTGTTTGCCTCAGTTTCCTCATCTGTAAAGTGGGCTAGAGAAAAAAATGTCAAACCACTCCAGTATCTTTGCCAAAAAAACAATAAAACCTAAATGGAGCCATGAGGAGTTGGAGATGACTAAAACAATTCAACAACAACAACAACATATAATATATTATTATATGTAACAATGATATAATTATAATCATGATAAGATATTATAATGATTCTAAAGTAATATAATTACATATAATTCTAAAGTAATATATTTACATCATACATTACTACATTGTTAACATTACTACATTGTTAACATTACTACATTGTTAACATTACTACATTGTTAACATTACTACATTGTTAACATTACTACATTGTTAATGGAGGTGGTCTACTCCTGTTCCTCTATCCCTCCTCTCTTCACTGAGCTCAGAACCAGACCATTATTCTTACACATTCTTTCTCTCTTTGTAATTCACTTCTTTAAGATCTACCCTCCACAGTTGAAATTTATTTTATTTGTGACTATTTCTACCTTGCCTCTACATTCCTTCTTTTTTTTTTTTTTTTTTTTTTTTAGTGAGGCAGTTGTGGTTAAGTGACTTGCCCAGGGTCACACAGCTAGTAATTGTCTGAGGCCGGATTTGAACTCAGGTACTCCTGACTCCAGGGCTGGTGCTCTATCCACTGCGCCATCTAGCTGCCCCTTCTACATTCCTTCTTAACTCCCCATCTTCTTTTCTTGTCCCAGTCTGTTTTCCTGTTTAGTTTACATTATTTTATGTCAAACAATTTGTAAGTGCATGTGTTCAACCTTCCCTCGCAAGTTTCAGAGGAGTAGATTTTAGGAGATGCCTGATCCTCCCATCTGTGCATACACATTAATATATTCTTCTTCTCATGCACACCAATTATGAGAGTAAGCTGCCTTTATTCCTCATTTCTTTCCTAGTGTATTCATTGTTCCTTCCCTTTTGTTTCCCCTCTTAGAACTAACAAAAAACTCCAAAACCATACTTTGGGTCTTAACTCTCTTCCTGACCTTTAAAGAGTGAGCTTCAGAGGAAACACTTATGTCTTCTCCCCAATCAAAATTCAAGCACATTACATTATCAGTAGTTGACCCCTTCCAAATGCTCATATGCATTTACCTTTCTAGATTTATCTTGTGTTTGCATTTCAAAGATTTTCCTCAGCTCTAGTCTTTTCATCAGTAATATTTGAATGTTCTCTATTCTATTCAAGATCCATTAAAATAGATAATTTTTAAAATTCTGAATTTAATAAACACCAAGAAAGAGAAAGCACTTCTTTAGGTAAAGTAGGATAGAAAAAGACAATTATAAGTGAAACGATGAATCTCTATCATGTATGACTTGTTTTTTTTAAAAGTATATGATAAATTCAATGTGTACTTTTAAAGCCATCCTGCTCATCCAGTTCTCTCTGAAGTTCCTTCTGTTCCTTTCTGTGCATTTAAAAAATGTTTCCATGAAGTACCAGAACTCAAACCATACTACAAAGCAGTAATCATCAGAACAAGTTGGTACTGAGTAAGAAATATAGGGGTTAATTAGTAGGATGGATTAAGTATACAATATACAGAACTAAACAAGCAAAATAGCCTAATATTTGATAAACTCAAGAACCACAGATACTTTTCTACAAAAACTGATGAGAAATGGGAAAGCATTTGGAAGAAACTAGTTATAGAACAACATCTCACACCATACAGCAAGATAAGCTCCAAATGGATACATGGCTTAGATACAAAGGGAAACATCTTTCACAAATTAGAGGAACAAGAAAGAAATTACCTTTCAGATCTGTGGATGGGGAAGTATTCCTGACCAAATAAAGGATAGAGAGGATCATAGAAGATTAAATGGACAGTTTTGATTGCATACAATTAAATAGATTTTTTTGGAGGAATATAATCAATACAGCTAAAAATCAGAAGGGAAAATAGTTAATTAGGGGGAAAATCTTTACAATTTAAGTTTCTCTGAAAACATTCTCATTTCTAAGATATATAAGGAACTACATAAAATCTATAAGATTAAAAGTCATCCCCAAATTGGCACATAATCAAACAGTTTTCTAAAACTAAGCTACCAATACACTTATAAAAAAATACTTCAAATCACTAATAATTAAAGGAATGCAAATTAAAGTCATTGTGAGATTCTACTTCACATGCATTGGATTGACAAAGACGACAAAAATGGAAAATGACACATGTTGAAGAAATTTCAGGAAAATAGGAACATTAATGCATTGTTGATAGAACTGTGAAATGGTCCAGCCAGTTTGGAAAACAGGTAGAAACTATGCCTCAAAAATTATTAAACTGTGCATACCCTTTGGCTTAGCTATCTCAATGCTAGGCCAATACCCCAAAAAGATAAAAGGAAAAGGACGTATGTGTACTAAAGGATTTATAGTATCTTTTAAAAAAAATTTAAGCAAAGAACTGAAAAGTGAATGGTACCCATCAGTTGGGGACTGACTGAACAAATTATGGTATAGAAATGTAATGTAATGCTGTCAATCCTCAACTTTCACAGGGGGTAATATTCCTAGAAAATAACACAAAAGTAAAAAATACAACTATTGATACATTGAACCTATGAAGAATAGGGGTTTGGATTCCTATGACCATAAAAGGCCATAGTCTTTTTTTTTTTTTTTTTGGTGGGGCAATGAGGGTTAAGTGACTTGCCCAAGGTCACACAGCTAGTGTCAAGTGTCTGAGGCCAGATTTGAATTCAGGTCTTCCTGAATCCAGGGCTGGTGCATTATCCAGTGTGCCACCTAGCTGCCCCCAAAGCCCATAGTCTTTTGCTAGAGATTGATGAAAATACATCTTTCTGTTTACAATTCTTTATAACAAAACATTAATTCTGATAATATGCACTTTTTCTCACAATAACAATGAGATAACCCATAAAATGCAGTACAGACAATAAAATCAGTAACAATCAAAACATTTTATCTTTTTAGTAATTCCTTAGAATTCTGTGATCTTTTGTGCTGACATCTCAATTAAAAAAACAAAACAAAACATTGATTTCAGACAAGATTCACTTTTATAACACATGAAATCTACAGTACCACAAATACTGGACAACAAAGAAAATTCTAAATCTTGCCTTCCAATGTGTCAAGATGGCAGTGTAAGGGCATTATACTCTATTATATACTATACTTCTGTAAAAGTCTCTACCTTGGCCACCCTCTGAAAACCAAGGGAGAGTTTACAGGGACTTTAGTCACTGCTTTGGAAGATGCTAAGACTGGTGAGGTCTTGATGTGACCTCCGACACTCTGTCCTTTACAGGTGATGGATGGTGTTGGATATTGTGAAGTCTGAACCAGCCTGAAATACTTTCCCCGCCTTTTTTGTGGACAAAACAGATTAGTGATTCATTAACACCAAACTCAGAGCCTAGGAAGTGTTTGCAGAGTTTCCAGTACACCTTTATTTTCTCAATAAGCTGATTTCGCATGCTTAGGCTTAGAGCCCAAAGGACTAAAGGCATAATTATAATATAAAACTTGAGTTTTAAAGGCAAACAATGAAAATATGCAACAAATGCATGGGGAGCCCTTTATAATAGTAAGTTGAAAAAGAAATGATGGAAGGAATTTTTCAATGAAACCTCGGAAGTCTTGAGTGAACTGATGCAGAGTCAAATGAGAATAAAGGAAAAATTATTCAATAGCAATCATAACATTGTAAACAACAAAACAGCTTTGAAAGACTTAATAGCATATCAATACAATGACCAACCATGATTGGTGACTGAAGATGAAGCATGTTACATACTTCCTGACAGAGATGACAGACTCAGAATTTCAGAATTATAATGTGGGATTTATTTTTGCTTATTATGAATATTTGCTATTCAGGAGAGAAGGGAGAGGAACTTGATTTTTGTCAATTGGAAAAATGAGAAGTAATTAAAAATATGTCAATGATCCTCTTTTGCTTATTTTCCCTTCCTTCCTTCCTTCCTTCCTTCCTTCCTTCCTTCCTTCCTTCCTTCCTTCCTTCCTTCCTTCCTTCCTTCCTTCCTTCCTTCCTTCCTTCCTTCCTTCCTTCCTTCCTTCCTTCCTTCCTTCCTCCCTTCCTCCCTTCCTCCCTCCCTCCCTCCCTCCCTCCCTTCCTCCCTTCCTCCCTTCCTCCCTCCCTCCCTCCCTCCCTCCCTCCCTCCCTCCCTTCCTCCCTCCCTCCCTCCCTCCCTCCCTCCCTCCCTTCCTCCCTTCCTCCCTTCCTCCCTTCCTCCCTTCCTCCCTCCCTTCCTTCCTTCCTTCCTTCCTTCCTTCCTTCCTTCCTTCCTTCCTTCCTTCCTTCCTTCCTTCCTTCCTTCCTTCCTTCCTTCCTTCCTTCCTTCCTTCCTTCCTTCCTTCCTTCCTTCCTCTAGAGCTCACTTTCTTCTCCTCTCACCCTCTTCTTAAAAAAAGAAAACACTGGGGGCAGCTAGGTGGTACAGTGGATAGAGCACTGGCCCTGGATTCAGGAGGACCTGAGTTCAAATGTGGCCTCAGACACTTGACACTTACTAGCTGTGTGACCCTGGGTAAGTCACTTAACTCTCAGTGCCCCACAAAAAGCCAAAAAACCAAACAAAATAAGAAAACACAATCCTTGGTAACTTGGAACTTTCATTATTAGATAGCCTAAATTTCTTTTTTGGGGGATTGGGGGGCAGGGATTAGACAATCTCTCTGTCTGTTTGTCTCACTCTCTTATGCTAGGCCTCCCTATCTTGCCTAGTCTGGAAATTCAATGGCCATACAGGACCCTGAACCCAATACTGATTAGCATAGAAGCTTTTTTTCCTGTTCTGTTTTTCTTATTTGGGCTGGTTTATGCCTCTTTAGACAGCCTGGTGCCTCTCTGGTCCCAGGGAATCACTGTATCTGTGCCAGATTTATTTCTGCTGTGTCTCCAAACTCCTAAGCTCAAATGATTCTGCCTTAGCCTTCCCAGAAGCAGCAATAGAGACTACACTACTCACAAACACCTCTCTGTCTCTATCTCTCTGAATCTCTCCCTCCCCCTTTCCCTCTACCTCTCTGTCTCTGTCTCTGTGTGTGTCTCTGTCTCTGTCTCTCTGCCTCTCTGCCTCTCTGTCTGTCTCTAACTGTAATTGTACAGTAATTAGGTTTTTTGGATGTGTTTGCTTAAAAATCCCACTAGATCTTTTGAGAGTCTTGTCTGTATGCTTATGTACTGATAAATGACATATTCCTAAAATTCACTATGAGCATTGCAGCTAATATAATGTTGCATCCCTAAATGCAAGTGCCTAGCAAATTTGCCTAGAGCACACAATAATGGCTAATTGTTGTTCATATATTTTTTCTTTTTAAAGAATACCTAGAAGGCTTGGTTTATTTGTGACACAAGTCTAGACAGTTTGTCACAGATCCTTTCGGACCTTAAATCCATTGGATAAAGTTTTTCTGCTGGCCTAGAAACCCTGAGTAATCCACCCCAAGTGCTTAATCCCTTTTCCTGGAAGCTTCATCCTTATTTGGAGCTTATTTGCTCTTGTTTTCTTGAGTCTGTAATTGGGTTTACTTGTCCTATTGTTGGGCAAGTTTCCATTTCTGGTAAGAGAGCCTTTACTTTTGACTGGGATTCATTGGAGAAATTTTGGCTGCCTCTTGGAATAAGTACCTGGAAGAAATTTATCAACTTCAAAGGGGATTGCTTATGGTAAAGGGCCCTGAAGAAAGCTTGGAATGATGTGCATAGAAGGGACACTTAGAAAACATCATACAAGCCCTAGTTAAATGGACTTTGTATTCTGAGAGAATCACAGGAAAGTTCTCACCCAGCACAGTTTGGTTTCTCACCACAAAGTAAGGGGATGATGTCAAGGCAAACTCAGGTTCCTAATTCCTGAGACATCCACACTGTAGTGATTATGCCTTTCTTCTCAGATGGGAAGCTTTCCTTTTTAAGTTAGTCAGTGATTAAACCTGGTGTGATGGGTGGGCCCAATGTGGCCTGGTACCTTGTTGTTCAGGTTTGAAGGTGCTCATAGATCATTCAACAGCTAAAAAAAGGAGATGTACTTAGTCTTTATCATAGAAAGATCATCCAACAAGAATACTACAGCATTTTGCTTGAGTAGATAAGCTCCACCTTGTGTCCATGTGGAAATGCATCTTGTCAGTAGGTCAGGCTATGGTGACTGGTGCAATCTTGGGATATCTGCCAAGTCTAAAGGGTTCTAACTCAGTGTGGTTGGGTCATTTTGTGCCCTCAGGTGTCAGGAAACCTCATTAATATGGCCAGAGGTAACCAGGAAGCTAAATCAAAGGATGCCCAGCGGGAGCATTGAAGGGTTCTTTGAACCCTTCAAATCCTGGGGACTCTCTAGAAGGGGTTAGGATACTGCTCTCACCACACATGGACTGTGATGAGGGTCCAGAGTAGAGGGCTCTCTTCAGTGGGAAATACAGAGGACAAAGTAACCAAGTCCTCCTATAGTTAGTTTTTTTTTGAGCACCTGGTACCCAGTTGAGACCAGAGTAGAGAAGTTGCCTCCAAGGCTAAGGGGAAGAGCAAAGACCATGGTCCCTGGGAGCCAGCGGACTATTGTTACTACACAAGCACCAAATCAAAGAGGTTTGGTTTCTCGCCTGAAGTCAACCCAAGGTCCCTAATTCCTGAGAGAAGAAGCTCAAATATTCAGGGAACACTTTAAGGAAACAGACCTTACCCAGTATGAAAGCTTGGTTTTTTTTTCTTTTTCTCTTAATATTTTTAGCTCGGTGAAAAATCTTTTAGCAAGCAATAAGATAGGTGGCAAAGTATCATTTTAGATTGGACTTTGTAAAATGGTATTGTTTTGTAAAATTATATCAGCATGTATTTGGGATTGCTGAAGAATGTGAATGACCCTATTTGATTATGAACTCTACCATTTCGAATTTTCCCAAGACTCTTTAGTGAAGGCACTGGAGAAAAATCTTTTAAAAATAATGTAGAGGGGGCGGCTAGGTGGCGCAGTGGATAAAGCACCGGCCCTGGATTCAGGAGTACCTGAGTTCAAATCTGGCCTCAGACACTTGACACTTACTAGCTGTGTGACCCTGGGCAAGTCACTTAACCCCCATTGCCCTGCAAAAACAAAAACAAAAAAACAAAAAACAAAAACAAACAAACAAACAAACAAATAATGTAGAACCTTTTCAAGTCACTGAAGAGTTACCTTGGATTTGAGACTTTGCCAAATACACTCCAATACCTTTTTTGGGACTGAAAATACCAAAACTGGGAGTTAAATGTAAGGAAGGAGTTGACTGATTTACTCAATCAAGTCACCCCACCCTGCTTAAAAGTGAGAAGATGTATCCCAGTGAAAAATCAATCAATTACTCTCTTTTACTTGACTTTCAGCTCCTTAAAGAGGGGCATTGTTTCCGGGCTGCACTGTCTTAAGCTTCAGGGGGTCTCAGGTGGTTTGATTTAAGGAGGGGGCGGGTTCTTTACTCACCTGGCCTGTTCACTGGTCTGTAGATAACCCCAGGCCAACTTGCTAATTAACCAGACAGCAAAACTTTGTGTGCTGTGATTGTTAGCTTCATCTAGCCTTCACCTTCACTCCTGGGCCACCACTACTCAAGCCTACTTCTTGGTTCCCAGCAGGGATGAAAAACCCAAGTTCAGCCTCAACACCAGCAGAGACCCCTGTAATCTTCCCCCTGCCAACCACTCAGACCTCTCACCAGACTGTGAGTGAGATGACACTCGCACTGCCACTGATTCAGAGGCTGTGTGTGTGTTTGGGGGGGGGGGGGTCTTTTTCCCTGGCTCGGTCTCCCTGGGACTGGATCTGTGTTAGTGTGACTGTGGGGTTGATTTCCACTCATGCCTTGGCACAGCAGCCTCCTTTCGCTGACCTTCTAAGCTGTCTTTGGCTGGAAAATGATTTCAGCACATTTTTGTGGGTTTTGCTGCTCCAGGAATTGTCCTATGGCATTATTTGGAGGTTTTTTGGAGTGATTGTGTTGTGAGTTCTGAGAGCTTACTGCTTTTCCTCCGCCATCTTGTCAGTATACTTTCCAGGGATGTATACATAGATGATGAGGTTGACACATTCATTGCAAGAACCAGCTCAGTGCTTGGGAGGCTCTGAGGTAGATGGGAAAGAGTTCCTAAGGCTCTTCATCTTAGCACATAGTCTCACCAGTCATTGTGAGTGAAGGAATCACCTAATCAATTACTCTCAATCATAGCTTTAATATTTCCCTTTAGGAAGATTAATTTGACAGGACAGGATGGACTGGAGTAAGGAAAGACTTGGCAAAGAGAGACCAAATAGTATGCTACTTCATGGTAACAATGAAGTAGAACAATGGGACTTGGCAACTGATTGGATATGGGGTGGTGGTGAGAGAGAGTGAGGAACATCATCCTCAGGTGACCTGTAATGTAGGTGTGGGCCTGGGTGACTGTGAGGATCATGATACCCTTAACAATAATTGGGAAAATAGGAAGAGGTAAAAGTTTTTTGGGAAAGATAATGAATTCAGTTTTGTACAGGTTGAGTTTAAGATGTCTATGAGATATCGAGGAACTCAGCAAGGGATGGAACCAACTACCATTTGGGGAAAGTAGAAGGAGGAGATAGAAGAGATGGGGTCAAAACTGGTGCTGAGCCATCAGAAGAGAAGGCAAAAGCCAGGAAATGAGGCAGAGGAAGGGGCACAGTCCCTGTTATGTTACTTTTTAGACAATAGAAAAAATTACCCCATTAAGAACAAACTACCAAGCTGACTTCTTAGGGCTTTCCAGCAAGAATGTCTTATAATGGTACCCAGTAACCAAAATCTCTGTGTTCAGCTGGAGATTGCATATCTTCCTCTAAGCATCTCCCTTCTCTCCCTCAGAGGTAATCAAGTCTCCATCAGTTAATCAGAAATGTCTTCAAGTGAATGCAGCATTGCTTGAGCCACAAGTACGGGGCACATAAGAGCTACTACATAGCAGAAGCTTAAAGGCTGGGGGTTTCCTGTGAATTTCTTATAGTTCTACCCACAAATATAGGCTGTTTTCACTCAAGGTCTTATTGGTCATTAGTTTGTCAATTAATTTGATTGATGATTGATGACTGATGACACAAGCTAGTGACAGGTTTGTTTACCAAAATTTCCCATTGGTGGTCTGTCCTTTGTGGGGGACATGCTGTTTACCAAGCTATACAAACATAAGCTTATCTTAATATTTAAAAACAAGTTATGAAAAAGAAATATCAGAACATTTTATCACAATATGATGACCTAATAGAAAGTAGAATCAGATATGCCAAGGCAACATATATATTCTCACTACAGGGCTAGCTACCCCAATATGGTACTGACAGCAGCATGGAGACAATAGAGCAGACAGGACTAAATAAAGCCTGCCTACAGGAGTGCAAGAGACAAGCAGATCTTAACCCTAATAAAGAGCCCAAATCCAGAAACTGAGGTTTGAGATGTGAGCAAACAAAAGAAAACAACTCACACAACAAAGAAATATCTGCAGGTTAAGAGAAACCCAAAAGATTACTCCAAGAAGAAGAAATTCCATAAGTAAAAATGGGGCCTTGGACAAAAGAATGGCATGGGCATAAATAGCTTAATAGTAACTAGAAATGAAATGAGAGATTTTTAAAAAATGCTATTATAGCAATGGAGCAAAAAATGGGAAGGAGAATGAGTAGTTTAAAATGGAAGATGTAAAATTTTACCCAAGTGTTAGATCTCCTACAAAAAAAGTAGATGAAATAGAACTCAGGGATCCCACAAGACAACCATAAATATTAGAACAAAGTAAAAAAAGACTGAAAAATTAGAAGAGCATATAAAGTATCTACTATGAAGAAAACAAACAACTGACTTGCAGAATAAGTGGAGAAGAGATAATTCAAGAATCATTGGACTCCCTGAATACCATGACCAAAAAAAATCCTGGATAATACACACACACACACACACAGAAACACAGACATACAGACACACACACAGAAGTATGTAAACTACCACAGTAACTTTGATTCTTTAAGTAGCATCATGTGAACCCCAAATTTTTCAGTGAAAGATAAGGAAGAGATTGTTTTTCTCTGTCCAAACATCTGAACTTTGCTGCTACAGTTTTCCTGTGCTTCCCAAATTGGAACAGAGGGACTAAATTAGGCAAACATTTGTGCCTCAGGCTACTTTTTTACATATACACCTTTTCATGATCTTAAGAGAATTAATAACTAGAAATCAACGTATCTAGGCTTGGAATATGAGAATACTTGAATATGAAAGGTCTGAACGTCCCAATAATCTGAGCTGAATGGCATAGGATTCCTGCAACTATTCCAGTACTCTTGGAGAGAGGATGGATGCTCCAGACTAAGCTCCAGGATAGGGTAAGCTCCAGACTAGACATTTTACCAGCAGATGTTCTGGGACTTGTTTGAACTGTACTGAGCCAAGGTGAAATGTAAAATGCCTAATCAATAGTTCTGCAAATTGTTTTATGTTTTGATGAGGTTTAAGTATCAGTCTCCAAGAACATAGTAAAGGTAGTTATAACTAAAATTACTGAAACATGGTGTGTGTGTGTGTGTGTGTGTATCTTTCTGTCTATCTGTGAAATATATGCTTGTGAATCTTGGACTATCATTGACTATGCCTGGGAAAAAAATAAAACAACATAGAGCTACTAAAAACCAGAGGGTAAAGTAAAAATAGAATCTATTGGTCACCTTCTGAAAAAAAATCCCCAATTGAAAACATCCAGAAAAGTCAAAGCCAAAATCCAAAGCTTCTAAGTAAAAGAAAAAATACTTCAAGCAACCAGAAGGAAAGCGTCCAAGAAGTAAAAAAAACACAGTCATGATCATACAAGACAATGCTGCTCTACTTCTCAAAGGGAGGAAATTTTGGAATATGATATTTCAAAAGGCAAAATACAAAGGCAAGAATAACAACCTACTAAAGTATAAACTAATGGGGGAGACTTTTAGGGAAGTCTCCATAAGACAATGAATGAATGAAAAATATTTAAAAATTTACTATATGCTAAGTACTGTGCTAAGCATTAAGAATATGAAATGCAAAAGCAAAGAAATTTCTTTCCCTTAAGGAGCTTACATAACAATACCCAGAGGAGAGGTGTGAGGAAGTCACATTTGGGGCAGTAAAGTATGGGATGATGACTGGGATTATAAAGCCTTGTCTTTAGTGTAAGCAGCAAGGTACTTGTTGAGAGGACTGAGGAGGTAGCCAGAGAGGAGAGAATATGGTAGAGCCAGAGCCCTTTCCATGCCTTCTCACTACTACTCCAGAAAAGGTTTTTAAAAAAATATTGGAGAGAGAAACAATCCATAAATCAAAGGAGCAACTAGGGTAAGTACATTTTGGCAGCCAAAGTCTATACAAAGAGACACCCAGAAGCCTGAGATATTAGGCAAGGGGTCTAAGTAGAGAGACCCAAGGTTAGCTTGCCCACTGAGGCAAGCTAGGGCAGCTATAGCATGCCAAGAATAAGCAAGATTTGAAAACAAAACAAACCATTCATCATTCTCTCTTTCATATTTCACTGGAAGTAGTCAGAAAATAGGAGATTATGATCAAGCCATTTGTAATGATTATTGATCATAACAAAGGAGAAAGGACAAATCAGGAAGGTACCCAATATTATCTCCATTGTCCTGTGAGCTTTGTGACATTTATGTACCCAAAAGGAAGAGATCTGTACAAGTTATGCATACACAAAAGCTGAATGTGGACACTCAAGAGAATCCAGCCACAGTATACAGAGTTCCCTAGCCCCAAATTTGGGAGCAAATTGTCTGCAAAACATTTGTTTTCTTCTTTTGATTAAGAAAGTACCATTTTGAGGATTGGACCAGAGATCAAGAAAAAACAAACAAAAACCAAAATATCAACCCAGTTTAATCAGTTTCTTCTGTGTTAATAGTGAATAATAGTTGATTTTAAGGAAGTAAATGAAATCTCTATGTAAAATATTGATTGACTATACCTTGTTTGTAAATGGACGTCATATTAGCAATATGCTCCTGCTTGGAGGGGGCATTCCTGCCTGCCTGATCTTGTCTGGTTTGTCAGGTATGGCTTTGAGGTGCTCTAGCTGTGAGGTCTATGGGAGGGTTTTTTTTTTAAACTAGAAAAGCAGAGACCCTGGATACTGAAGGGAGAAAGAAAGGTCTGCATTGTTAGTAGAGAGTTCTCTTTTCTCATGGTAGCCTAGCAACCAAAATACATCCCTTTGATGGAAGGTGTTCCTACTAGAAAATAGCTTTATGAATGGTGTCAAGGTCAGCTTTAGAAAACAAAATTAACCCTCTGCAAAAAAAGAAAAAAAAAGCCTACCACCCAGAAGACAGGGGGGTGGGAGAAACCTCACAACTCAATCATTCATCAGCACACAAATGTGCCTGTCAGGTCTTCCTAACAACATTCACCCCAAATTTAATTATGTGAGCCCGGATAGCATGTGAATGGCTTTGGTGGAATTGGGATAAAAAGCCTGAAGTCACGCAGCTTAAGGGCATTGTAGAGAAGGGCACAACATTTTGAAGTGAGGTAATTTCTCATCCATCCCTATGCAGATAATCTTTGTAGGTGTTTTCTTTGGTTGGATGATGTAAGAATGAAGATACAAGTGAATAATCCCTCCTTGGAGGAACTTAAAAAATTACAAGAATCTCTCCTCAAAAATAATTTAGGGAAGACAGAAGGCCCCCAAAGTGAACTCAAAAAGTGCTCAAATCTTTTGGGTGAGTCCATTTTTTGAAGGCATCTTTCTCTTTTGAGTCTGTGGTCCCTCCTTGTTGAGATCCTATATGACTAACATGCTTAGCAAAGATTCTACAAAATAGCACCTGTCACATGACAGCCAATCCAGAACTTTCTTCAGTGTTTCCTTTTGTTTTTTCAATGTCTTTCCAAAGTTGGTAAACACATCCAGGTACACAACCCTTTCCATGAAGTTTTTGTTGCCAACTAAATTTTATATGCTTAAGTGTCACCCAAGGCATTTTGAGGGTACCTAATGCTTTCCAATAGCTTATAATTGGAGACATGAGTTACTTGGAAGGGGTTGTGTACCTGGATGGCCTCATCATCTTTGCAAAGGCAGTCAATCAGTTAACAAGCATTTAAGTGCCTACCTTGTGCCAGGCAGTATGCTAAGCACTAAGAATTGTTGTTGTTTGTCCTTTGTTCTCGAAGAGGACCATGATATCAAGAGGTGGTGTCACGACTTGAAGTGAATTGGATTTAAGTGAGGGAGGGCTGTGCAAGTTCACCAACCTCAGTCTCTCCTCAAAGAAAAGCAAAATCAGTCCCTGGTTTCAAGTGCCTCACAAACTATGGAGAAACACACTCTACACAGGATAAATAGGAAATAATCAACAAAAGGAAAAAACTAGCAATAAGGGGTGATAGGCAAATCCTGCAGAAATCTGGAATGCAGCAATAACTTGAAGGAAGCCAGAAAAGCCAGGAGGCAGAAATGAGGAGGGGGAGAATTCCAGGAATGAAGGACAACCAGTGAAAATGCCCAAGGTTGGGAAATGGATTGTCTCATTCAAGGAACAGAGGGCAGAAATGGGAAAAACTGGTCAAATCTAGCTCAGCAAATGAAAATCGCTTTTTTATTGTCCTTCCCTGACATAAGAATAGAATTGTGTAACTCCAGTACTAAAAATCACTGGCATCTTGTCAGCCAATACATCTTATGTACCATTTTCCTCAACTCTAAAATGGGGATAATAATATCTATTTTATGGGGTTGTGGGGATCAGATGAGATTGACCAATCAGTCAACTAGCTAAGTTAAGTGCTTACTATATGCTAGGCACTGTGCTAAGCACTGGGGATAAAAAGAAACACAAAAGACAGTCCCAGTTTTCAAGGACCTCATGGTATATTGGGGAGAGGGCAGTCCAATGGCTAGGACAAACAAGATACATAGGGGATAAATTAAAGATAATCAACAGGGATGGTACTAGAATTAACAGAGATGGGGTAAGGCTGGAACCAAACCCTTGGCATGATGAACTGGTTTACTGTAACCCTCTTGTTCTAATTTGGATATTCTCCAGCATTCAGATCTTTTCAATCATCTGCGCCACTACTATTGGTGAATCATAGGGACTGATGGATTTTGTGATGATGCTTTTGACCAGTATTTCCTGAGATCTCCCATCCCAGGCAGAAAAGACCTCCCTGCTGTTTCTCTAGAAGTTCAGTAGTAACTGAACTGAGGATTTTGTGGGTGGATCCTCAAGCCATTTGCCAGTCCTTTCAAGAACATAGCTCTCCTCCCGATGACCCAGTCAGTCCTCCCATTCTCCAGGCAGAGAAGAGTTACCAAGGTCAGACTACTCTGACTTTACTCCTGAACTAAGGGAATCAATATTCTATGTTCTGGTTTCTCTTTTCCTGGAAGTTTCTTCACAGCCTACATGAGTAATAAAGGTGTTCGAATACTAAACCACAGCTTAGGTCTTGCTAGTTGCTAGTGCTTTGATTAAGCTGGAGTTTATTTCAATCAATGTGGAAACTCCAAGCCTACATGAAACAAAGCCAGACTATCTGTCTTTCTTAATTGCTTTCCCAGTGAACTTCAGGCACACTCTAATGTAAGCCTGAGTGCGAGAAGCCCTTGTAACTCAGCTCAGAATGTGTTGAACACAATGGTTACTCAGGATCACATAGGAGGACACTGCACTTTGTACCTTCATGGTGATTTCTGCACAAGTCCTGTGAGTCCAGGTAGAAGGGACTCAAAATAATTTTAGATGAGGATATATCAGCAGCATCATAGCCAAGAGTGACTCTTTTGCTAAGTTCCATTCTTGTTTCCTCAAAGAAGGTACCTGTAGAAAATATGTGGTCAGAGTGAATAGTTAATTCATGCTTCTAATACTGTATGGCCAATGAAACTTTCTGGTAATATTTTGTTGCTTCTGCTGGTCTCTACTTGATATATAGTCTCAGCCAGATAATATACCACTAAACATTGCCCAGCTGGTCTTTGACAAGATGGTTTTATCAAGTTCTGGAAACTTAATAGTTTGATTAGTACAGCAATTCAAATGTAAATTAACTTTGGTAGAGTAATTTTATTATATGGGCATGGCCAGTCATGAGCACTTTGAAATTCAATCTATACAAATACTTTGTATACTTTGGTAGATTGATCCCCTATTATTTTATGCATTTGGTAGTTGTTTTGAAGTAAATGTCCTTTTTTCTTATTGTTTCATGGATTTGGTTATTTTAATATGGAAATGGTGTTGATTTTTATGGGTTTGTTTTGTGGTCAGAAACTTTGCTGAAGCTATTGCCTCAATTAGTGTCTGCTGGTCCTTAGGATTTTCTAGGTAAAACATCATGTCATCAGCAAATAGAGATTGTTTTATCTCCTTTTTTGCCTGCTTTTATAGCTTTAATTTCTTTGTCTTACTGCTATTGATAGTATTTCTAAAATTATATCAAATAATAGTGGGGAAATTAGGCCTCCTTGCTTTATTCCTTTATATAATGGGAAAGGTTCTTGTGTATCCCCATTACATCTTCTGTTTGCTTTTGGTTCTAGATAATACTTTTAATGATATTGTTAAAAAGCCACTTTATGCTTATACTTGGTAGGGTTTTTAGCTCAAATGAATGTTGCATTGTGTGCAAGGATTTTTCTGCATTTATTGAGATGATGATGTGATTTTGTTTTTATTATATTTTGTCTAATGTTTCCTAATATTACTTCCCTGCTATAAATCCAACTTAGTCATAATAATGGATTTCTTTGATGATAAATTGTTGTAGTTTGACAGTATTTTATTTTAAAATTTTGAATGAATACTCATTAATGATATTTATCTATAGTTCTAGTGTATTCATTCTGGTCTTTCTTTAGGTCCCTGGAACTTACCATAGTGCCTGGGACATAAGTGGGCTTTGAATAATTGCTAGTTTACTATTACTTAAATAAAATTACTTAAATCTAATTCACTGCAAGTCATGACATAATCCTGATTCCATGGTCCTCTTCAAGAATGAAGGACAAACAACAACAGCATGTTATTGTTCCCCACCCCCTTTTTCTGTTGTGCCTCAGAAGTATCAACTTCTGCACAGTATAGAAAAGATAGAAGTATTATCCTTTGTGGAAATTTTCCTGTTTCTCAATCCTGAGGTCTATTACCACCCACTGCTCTCCCTGAGACATTTTTTTCTCCACTTGACATGAAATGACTGAGATCAAAATTCATATCACCTTGAGTTTCTACTATGTTGATTTCTCCTATATTGTTTACAATGTAATTTTTTTTTATACAGTATTAATTTTTGTAATTGAGTCCGCATCTGCCTAAAGCCATTTTTCTATGCCCTTGAGTGGAGCTCAGGAATTCAGATTTTGCTCTGAGTTAGTGTAAAACAAAAGTTGTTTTCTGTTATACTGGGGATACTTGAGATACTTCCTAGACATCTGTTATCTGTAAGACCCACAAATTAACTTGTTATCATTACCAAAAAGATATGTTTCCTGTCCTTGCCTGTCTTTGTGTAATGAGGGAAGTTTTTACTTCTTCCAAAGAGAGAGCAAGACTGGTAGTTTTAATCCCCTAGTAAGGATTACAAGATGCAGATGGATCCCATAAAACAATGAACATTCCTTAATTGTTAAGGAGGAGTTTGATTAGCTTTACTAAGACCCCTTCTTTGTTGTAAGTCAATATAAAGGGTCCCCTATTTTTCATTGGGGTTGCTAGCCAGTCTGAGCCTTTTTGTTAATGGTTATATGCATCACTGTTAATAAACTGATATTGGTTCGTGTCTATACCTTAGTCTACCTTCATTAAATTTACTTGAGACATTGCCATTACAGAATATCTCTCTCCCCATCATGGCAGTGTTCTTTTTTTTTTTTGCAGGGCAATGAGGGTTAAGTGACCTGCCCAGGGTAACTCGGCTAATAAGTGTCAAGTGTCTGAGGTCAGATTTGAACTCAGGTCCTCCTGAATCCAGGGCCGGTGCTTTATCCACTGTGCTACCCAGCTGCCCCGATGGCAGTGTTCTTAATTGGAATTCTGTCCTACTACTGAATCAATATTTCTCTCTTTTCTGGATTCAATAGTTGGGTTTTTTTTGCCACCTCATCTTTTAACCTCCCCACCCCCCGAAACTATAGGAATTATTTTCCCTTTCATTGCTTACCATTAACTAGATTAGGTTACATCATATATTTCTCTGTATCTTTTGTACCCGCTCTCCTATGTGCCTACTTATTTTGCGGTTTGGTTCCCTCCCAAAACAAAACAAAATGTTGATTCATTGATAAGCAGAGTGTGGAGTCCATGTTGTTTCAGGGTAATTCCTTCTTTATCACTCCTATTTAAGTTATCCTCTCTTATTCTC
The DNA here is from genome assembly GCF_019393635.1 of Dromiciops gliroides. NCBI lineage: Eukaryota > Metazoa > Chordata > Mammalia > Microbiotheria > Microbiotheriidae > Dromiciops > Dromiciops gliroides. The sequence goes on from NC_057866.1 coordinate 261,833,223, forward strand.
TTGTGTACTTTAAAAAGAAACCCCTTAATGACATTTTGTTGTTATTGTTGTTTTAAATAATATAGGGGTCTTTCTTTTTCCTAGAGTAATTTATTGTGGCTTCCTTGGTTGTTGGATTTATTGGTCTTATGTGTGTTCTGTTGTGTGGGTGGTTTGTAAAGCAAATAATCTGTTCATATCTTTTTTTTTAGTAAGAATTCTTCAAATATCTCTCTTTAATAAATGGCCATTTTTTCATTGATAATTAGGCTCAAATTTTCAGAGTATGTCAACTTAGTTTGCATCTTGAGCTCTTTTGCTTTTTGGAACACATTATTCCATCCCCTTTTGTGGTTTCTGGTGTGTGCAAAACAGTCTTGTGTTAGTTGAATTTCCTTTCCTTCGAATCTTGAGGTTTTTCTCCTGGTCACTTGTAGAATTTTTTGTTTGTCATTGGCAAATTGTTAAATTTAACAACTATTTGTCTTGGAGTTACAGCATAAGGTTTTAGATGGGTTCTGTAGATTCTTTTGTTGGCACTTTGTTTCCTATATTCAGAAGTTCTGGATAGTTTTCCTATGTTATTCTTCACATTATAGTGTTCATGTTTTTTGTCTCATTTTGTTCTAGGATACTTCTAGTCCTTAAATTGAGTCTATGTATCCTATCTTCTAGATCAATACATTTTGCTTATATAGTGATCATGTCTTTTAATATTATTGCTTTTTTTTGCTTTTATTTTTCCATTTACGTCTATCTGGATTCCCAATCACTTCAATTCAATCTCAATCACTCTTTCATTTCTTTGGCGAGACTTGCCAATGTGGATTCAAGCTTTTCTATTCTGACAATTGTTTTTGCTGTACCAGGCCATAAATTCTACTTTCCTGATTTTTATTTCTGTCTTGAAGCATTAGGGAATATTCCATTATGGTTCCACATTCTCTTAGGAATCAAGAGGGTCCTCTGCCTCATCATGTCTTAATTAATTTTCCTTTGTCTTACAATATTTATTCAGAAAAGTTAGAATGCATTTAGACTCCATGAGGCTATCTTCTCTTCTATAATTAATATCTTTCCTCTTGGTTTCTTTGCTTGTGCTCCAGGTTTTTAATCAAGTTTTTCTCCTCTTGAAATCTTTGGAAATTTTAGTCTCTTTTTCCTTTATATTTCCCTATCTTTGACTTTCTAACTCTTTCCCCTTTGATGGTGCATCCCTTGATGGATATAGTTCAAAACTGTATCAGTTTTCTTTTATGCCAGAAAATCCACTTTTCAGCAACCTCAGTCACTGCCCCAAAAGGCTTCTGGTGGGAAGATGGGGGGTGGGACAGAATTTGCCTCAGCTAGATGCTAGTTTTCTTTCCATTAAGCCTGATAGAGCCCTACACATGTACTGGAACCCTGCCTCAGTTCCCTTTTTCCTCTAGTTCTCTGGCTATGCACTTTTATGTAGGTCACATCTCTCTGGGATCTGTTTCTTCATCTATATAATGAGACAGTGACCTCTAAGATACTAGCCACGTCTAAACCTATCTTACTGGGATATAACTATAGATCATGAGAAAAATAACTCTTATCCCAATAGAGCATTCTCAGTCTTTGGCATGAGCTCTTTATAATAAAGAACAGAGATGCTCCTAGATAAACTACCTTTGGGCTCATATATGTCTTTTTCACCCCTTAAACTAAACTTCCTGGTTCAAGGGCCTGGGTGTCTTGTCAGAGATCTCACCTTACTATATAGCGAGTATTCCTTATGCCTCCTGATGTTATCTTCTGAAGTCTAGACTACCCTTATTCATTTTCCTTGTGATGCCCATTTCTCCAATAACTAGTTCAAAACTGTGGAGTTCCAAGTTTACCAGTGATCCATCTCCAAACCTTTCAGACATAGAGATAAATAGGCAGAAAGAGAAAATAGGCACCGAGAGAGAGCTAAGCTCATGGCAAAGGCAACTATCTCTTTTACCACCTGACTAGTTTTGGCTGTGTAGACAGAGCCAGCTTAAGCCTAAAGGGGATTTGAGCTCATCCCTACAGATTTTTGGAACAAAAACAGAAAACAAGTATCTTCCTGATAATAAGGGTAGTAAAATGTTAAAGGGGTTGCTAAGGGAGGGTATGGGTCCTCCTCCTTTGGCAGACTTTAAAGCTATTAAGAATTCTTATCTGCCTGGATTTCATTAAATGTAGACCTGGCCAAAAGCAGAGGGACTGACCAGATAACACTTTGAAGTCCTTTCTAGTTCTAGGATTTGACAAAACACAGTCTAAATGTTTTCAGATGGCAGGGGCTGGGGAGGGGGATGGGAGAAGAGCTTGTACAATTTGGACAAACCCACAGAAAATGGGTTTGCTTTCAGAAAAAAAAATCCCTTATTTGGTAATTGCTAATTGCCAGAGTAGCTTCAGTTCCATTACCATGGATACAAGCACAGTGATAGTCAAGCTTTTTTTTTTCTTTGACACCATAAGGTGCCTCAAAGATGTTTGTGAAATCCTCAAAAAATTTTCAGAACAAAATTAGGCTTTTTGCTAGTTTTAATTTACTTTAAATTCTTTTATTCATTCAAAGTAACCAAACTAAACACATATTTATTTATTTATTTTTGGTAATAATCATAACATAAGGTACTTAACTAAATCTTCCCTTTTTCTCTTCATTTTTTTGGGGGGTTGGGGGTGGGACAATGAGGGTTAAGTGATTTGCCCAGAATCTCACAGCTAGTAAGTGTCAAGTGTTTGAAGTCAGATTTGAATTCAGGTCCTCCTGAATCCAGGGCTAGTGCTTTATCTACTGAGAAACCTAGCTTCCCCCTTAATCTTCCCTTTTAAAAAGAAAGAAGCTTTGCTTTCATATCACCTACTCCCAGACTAGGGGCTTTTCAAACATTTCCCTTCCCCCGCCTTTTCTCTGAAATTTCTAAAACTTTCAGCGATTTAGTTCATACAGTAACCTAAGGGGGATCACATTTCATCGGCACCTATTCTATGGCAGTCATTTAAAAATATACCTTTTTCATGAGTTTATTTTGTTTTTACATAGAATTCATCTCTTAGCATTCCTATGTCTCTTTCCTCTCCCCTCCCTAGCAAGCCATCCCTTGAAGCAATGATTTTAAAAGAAAGGCAAAAAATCAATTTAGTAAAACCAAACAAAATATCAACAGAGTGTAAAGGTAGAAGCAATACTCTATACCCATAGTCCCCCACCTCTTCAATGAAGAGAAGTTACCTTTTGATCAACTTTCCTCCAGGTCCAAGTTTGGTCATTATAATCGCCCAACATGAAACTCCATGCTATCGCATTTTGCATTTTTTTAATTTAAAAAAATTACAATTTTTTTTTGCATTTTGCATTACTGTTATTGTATTTTTGTTTAATGTAATAAACATTTATAGTTTTGTGTTCCAGTTTTTATCCCTCCTTCCCTCCCTCCCTTTCCCTCTCCCTGAGTCAGTAAGCAATCAGATATGGGTTATACATGTATGATTAGATCAAACATTCCCATATTTGTCATTTTGTACAAGAAAACGTGATTAAACGAAAAAATGAAAGAAAGTGAAAAAAATAGCCTGCTTCAGTCTGTTCCATCAATATCAGTTTTTTCTTTGGAAGTGGATAGTATGTTTCATCAATAGTCCTTTGGGATTGTCTTGGATCATTGTATTGTTGAGAATAGTCAAGTCATTCACAGTTCTTCATCAAACAATACTGCTGTCTCTGTGCACAATGTTCTCTTGGTTCTGCTCATTTCACTATACATCAGTTCATACAAGTCTTACCAGGCCCTTCTGAAGTTATCCTGCTTGCCATTTCTTATTGCACAATAAGATTCCATCACTATCATATACCACAGTTTGTTTAGCCATTCCCCAATGGATGGGCATTCCTTTGATTTCCAATTCTTAGCCACTACAAAAAGAGCTGCTAGAAATATTTTTGTACAAATAGGTCTTTTTTCTCTTTTTATGGATGTCTTTGGGATATAAACCTAGCAGTGGTATTTCTGGATCAAAGAGTATGCACAGTTCTGTAGCCCCTTGGGCATAGTTCCAAATTGCTCTCTAGAATGGTTGGATCTTTCCACAACTCCATTCTATATTTGTTATAGTCATTGTATATGATTTTCCCCAGACTCGTTTATTTCATACTGTATCAATTCATTTAAGTCTTTCCGTGATTCTCAGTTTTCTTCCTATTCATTGTTTCTTGTAGCAAAGCAATGTTCAATGACATCCACATATCACAGTTTATTCGGCTACTCCTCAATCCAATAGTCCCTACTTTGTTCTCAGTTCTTTGCAACCACAAAAAAAAAAAAATGCTGTGATGAACATTTTGGTGTCTATAGCACCTTTCTGCTTTTGATGTCTTTGAGGTAAACGCCCAGTGGTGGGCATCTGTCTGTTGAATCATCAAAGGGTATAAACATTTGGGTCAGCTTTTTAACCTTATGGACATTGCCTTCCAGAATGGTGGGGCTAGTTTACAGATCTATAAACAGAATATGAGTGTGCTCGTCTTTCTGAAGACCCGCCAACGTTGACTATTTCCATTCTTTGTCATCTTTTCCAGTTTGCTGGAGATGAAACCTCGGAGTTGTTTTGATTTTCATTACTCTTACTATTAGTCATTTGGAACACTGTCTTATGGTGGGGGCAATATTTTACCCATAGTCTGAGTCTTCGGTCATTGTACTGATATTTCCTTGTATTGCAGAATCTAACCATGCTTGTGTCCTTTGCATATTTTTGGCATGACCATCACAATGCCTCTTAATTATCCCTGCCTGTCCATTTGAATTTGGAATGATTTATTCTTGGCTGTAAATTTTCCAAATCGCCTCTTGCTTTTGTTGACCCACAATCAGCAGAGAGGGTGTTTGCCGATTGCTGATGGAACGTGTCTTTTTTTTCCATGTGTAAAATCGCCAGTGGAAATTCCTTTTTTTTTTTTTTCAGGCCTTAACATTATTGTATTAGTTGGGATGCTTCTTTTAGAAAGGGAGGGAAGGGAATATTTGGGCTGAAAAATCCAAGTTATTCATTTCCCCTCTCTGCTCCTGTCCACACAGGGAATTCTCAATTAACTTTTCAATATCCAGCATGCTGCTAATATGAGCTGAAATTTTTTTTGGAAGGGAGAGGGCTTAGACCTGTGATTTTCATCAGTTTAGAGAACTCCTGGTATAAAAACTCCCTCTCCAGTGTAAAGAATCAACCTTCCCTCAGTGCCTTTCGACAACTCAACAACTTGGTGGTAGTGTTTTGACTTAAAAAGTTGCCTGGGACATTGACAGGTAACATGACTTATCCATGGTTATACAGCTAGTATATGTCAAAGGTAGGACTTGAATCCAGGCCTTTCTGGCTTCAAGGCTGGTCCTTAATCTGCCAAGCTTTGCCATCTTAAATATTCCATAGAATGATATAATCTCCGGGTTAGAAGGTATTTTATTTTATAAAAGGTATTTTAAAGATAATTGTTTAAATAACTCATTTGACAGATGAGGTAACTGAGACTTGAAAGTGTTTGTGATTTGACCATTTCCCACAGAAGAGCAAATAGATATACTTAGAAAAACAGTAAATTCTTCAGTTCACTACTTAAGTGGGTCAGTGAACTAGACAAGGCTCCCACAGCTGGTAATTATATTCAGTTAGGGATATCAGAGCCCTTCCAAAAGCTCAATTCTTTTATTCACCTACCTTGAGTTTCTTTTCTCTCTTTAGAGAGAAAAGGTTCCCACTGCTTCTCCTGGCCTTCTGCCTTTTGCCTCCCATCATCCTTTAATCCTTCCACCTAGGAAAATGATACTTCTTATCAGCTAGGAGGCAGAGTGGAAATGGACCCTGGGGCTGGAGTCAGGAAGCCTTGAGTTCAACTCCAGCCCCAGATACTTTTTAGTTGCTACCCTGAGCATGTCACTTCACCCTGTTTGCCTCAGTTTTCTCATCTATAAAATGAATTGGAGAAGTAAATGGCAAACCACTCCAGTATTTCTGCCAAGAAAACCCCAAATGAGGTCACAAAGAGCTGGACATGACTTAAATGATTGAGCAACTGGTATATAGTATTTAACAAATTCTTTTTTTTTCTTTTCTTTTTTTCCATCTCTTCATTCTGTCCTTTCCTTCCTTCTATCTCTTTTTCCTTTTCCTTCCTTCCATCCCTTCCATTTCCCCACCCTTCCTTCCTTCCATTTCTTCTATTCATCCCACCACATGCCATCCCATCCCATCCCATCCCATCCAATACCATCCCTTCCTTCTTTCCTTCCTCCTATTCCTAACAGCCTTTTTGAAGACAGGGGGTGCCATTCCTCCCCAGGGTTTGGAATTTTGCAATCTCTTGAAAATTCTGCTGTGACACATCTGATATTTGAAATTGCACTGAATAGCATCCAATTGAGTGGCAATACCTACCGAAATGAAGATTAATATGCCAGCATCCCAGGTAATAGACTCAGGATTCCACTGACATAAAACACCAAACAAATATATGGAACAGACATGGCCCCAAACAAAAACAATCCTTAGCATTCAGCTCTAGTGATTACAGTCTACATTTCATGCTAGTTATTATATGTGTGTACATGCTGTGGTAGTACATACATAGCTACATAGCACAAGCACATGCAGAATGGGAGGACTACCTAGTTAACAGGTCAAAGACCCTATTTTATAGGCATAATACCAACACAATGCAGAGAAGCCAAATGAGAAACAAGAATAAGAAGCATACCTAAACATACAACAATGAACATGTACAACAATGACTTTGTGTAATAATGCGGGATATGGGCAAATAGATGGCAATTGGCACTAATGCCGGAGTGTGTGTGTGTGTGTGTGTGTGTGTGTGTGTGTCTCCATTCCTCAGGTTTTATCAGGAACCTTATAAAATAGTTTGGTCATAGCTCAGATATTACTAACCCTGTGACTAGCTGCCCCCTCTGCCCCTTTACCTGTGCCCAGCTTGGCCATCCATATTACTGAATTCCAAAGGGTGTGTCTGACCCTAGGAGTCTTTGTGGCTGAGGTATCAAGTAGAAAAGGTATTTCCCATTACTTAATTCTGTTGTTGGAGGGCATAGTACATGTGGTTTTTGCCTCTTGGAATGCCTGTTTCTAATCCATTGTCTACACCAGACAGCCTTCACATGACTAGCAGTCACTCTCTCCCTTGCTTAGAGTATACTGAGGTGATATGAGCCCCAACTAGTCTCTGACACTGTTTTGTAAACAGCCAATTTTATCATTCTCTCCACAATTAGTAGTGGAGTAGCCTTCCCTCCATCTGCTAACTTCTCTGTCCCACGGACATCAAGATTTCTGAACTGGACCATTTCACCTTGTTGAAGGTTTTGATAACAAACATGGGAATCATTTCATAGTTAACTGCTTTCAATGTTCTTCCCAGTAGAACTACTAGTGATTATATTCAGTTCATCTTTTCTTGCAATTGATTCACTGCTGGCATGTTCCCCCTCCATTTCTCTTCTCTCTGTAAAGGACAAAAGTTCCCAAGCTTTCTCTGTGAACCTTCAATCCCTTCTTCTAGCTGGGAAAAATGATACTTCCCACTAGTCCCCTTCCAGACAAGAGGCTGTGCACTTCTACTAAATGATTTATTCTCCTCTTATTTTTCCTCCAGAGTTTCAAATTCAGTTCTCATTTCATTTTTAATCTTTTGCTTAAGTTCTAGCAATTATCATAGTCCTTGTGACCAAGTCAACCTTTTCTCTGAGGATTGATTTCAATTTAAATTAAGAGTTACCTCCTAGGCTTTTCTAAACACATATTTTTTCTATGGTTGCTCAGAATTTTCATTTGTTTATTCCTATTTCCATTCTCAGTTCTTATATTGGGACTTCATGTCAGATTCCGTCCCTGCATGCATTCTTAGTGGTCAAGCCTTGCTTGGTTATGTCCTCTCTGTAGTCTTGGTCCTGCTGCATGGGTCATTCTGGATATGGTAGACAGGTCTACACTCTACTCTCTGCAGAAATCCTGGGCTTTTGGCTTAGTCTTTTAGTGTCTAGATGTGTTTTTGGACTTGACCCAGTCTCTGTCTCTTTCTCCTTACACAATCCTCTACGAAGGCTCCATCCCTTGCTGTGGCATTATCAGGCCACAGGGCTTTTATAGAAGAAAATGAAAAGGGAGATAAAACATTAAGGCAAGATTCTGTTTATCTTTGACATGACATTGATTAGAAAAGAAAGAAGTGAAGAATGGGTTCCAAGGGCTCTAGGGAATCCATTGGATCCAGAAAGTGTTGGGAGGGGAGAAGACCTAAAGCTTAGAAAGAATAAAAGTATTACCAAGAAGACATTAAACATAAAAGTCAAGACCTATAGTCCAATATCATGATGCTACCAATTCTTTCTTTAAAAATTAATTAATTAATTTGTTTAAAATTTTTCCTCTCATATGTAAAAACAAATTATAACATCAATTTTTTTTTAGTGAGGCAATTGGGGTTAAGTGACTTGCCCAGGGTCACACAGCTAGTAAGTGTTAAGTGTCTGAGGCCGGATTTGAACCCAGGTACTCCTGACTCTAGGGCCGGTGCTCTATCCACTGTGCCACCTAGCTGCCCCAATAACATCAATTTTTAAAACTTTGTGTTACAAGTTCTCATCCTTCCTCCCTATTCCCCCTTAAGAACTCAAGCAATTCAATTTAAGTGACACATGTGCAGTCCTGCAAAACATAGCAGACAAAAAAAACTTTAGAAAAGGAACTAGCAACAATAAAAACAGACTATACTTCCATCTGTATTCAGGTACCATCAGGTCTTTCTCTGTGGATGGATTGCATTTTTCATAAGTCCTTCAGAGTTGTCTTGGATCATTGCATTGCTGAAAATAACCAAGTCATTCCCAGCAGATCATCTTACAATATTGCTGTTCTTTTGTACATAGTATATTTCACTTTGCATCAGCTCATGTAAGTCTTTCCAGGTTTTTCTGATAGATGCTACCAGTTCTTCTGGAAGAACTGGGATGCTTGTTCTGTCCAAATGCTTGCCCTGTGTCTTTCTGGGACCCTGGAACTGACTGCCTGGGTGGTACATTGCATAGATGCTTTACCCATTCTGCTTCATGCTATGGTTCTGGTGTGGGCTACTTGGGTGCTATGATTTCCTCCATCCTTGGCTTGTCAGCAGTCAGAGCATCTGTAATGTTTCCTTGGTTTTTTTTGTTTTTTTTTTTTAGGGATAAGTGATTTGCCCAGGGTCACACAGATAGTAAGTGTCAAGTGTCTGAGGCTGGAATAGAACTCATATCCTTCTGAATCTAGGGCTGTGCCACCTAGCTGCATCACTCTTCTTATCCAATCTAGTTAAAACTATTTCCTTTTGGTTTTCTTTATCATCATTCTTTCTGATGAATTTTTAAAAATCCTGAAACATCTATGGGAGAACTGAGATCTTCTGGGAGCTCTCACATCATCATCTTAACAGGAAGTTTCCCATTTCATTCTTAAGTGCTATTGGGATGACTTGGCTTAATTGAATGTCTTATTAATTTTTCCCTAAACTCTTTTTTCTCTGCACTTCTTCTTACTATTTTATGTAATATCAGTGTTCATAATCCTCTATTATAATTCTTTGTATAAGTTTATAAGTTAATTTATATTCTAAGTTGGTGCTGTTCATGGTTGCCATATTTTGTCATTTGGTAAATAATGACTTTGCTGACTATATCATGCATGAAGAAAATATGGCAGAGCCTTCTGAATGAGATCCATAATCATTTCAAAGAATTTGACTATTTCCATAGAGGAAAAACCAAGTAGATGAAGGATGTCTATTGTTCTGACCATCCAAAAAGGAGAAATAACTGATGGAAAATGTGTCTTCCAATGGTATTCTCATTGCTGGTCAGTTGTTTTCAGTTGTGTCTAACCCTTCATGACCCTATTGGGGGTTTTCTTGGTAAAGACACTGGAACGATTTGCCATTTCCTTCTCCAGTTCACTTCATAGATGAGGAAACTGAGGCTCACAGGGTTAACTGACTTACCCAGGGTCACACAGCTAATAAGTGTCGAAGGGCAGATTTGAACTCAGGAATATGAGTCTTCTGGATTCTAGGCCTGGCACTCTATCTACTGCATTACCTAGCTTCCCAGAATATTCTAATTAAAGCAAGAAAAAACAAGGAAGAGGAGCAGGTTGGGTGGGTGGGCCCTTTATTGCAAAATTATGAAAGGGCATGAACAAGAATCGAACAGGATGAAGAAATGTGGGTGGGTTGCAATCCCTACATTGCTGAGATTATGAAACTATTTGAGGTTCTGAGGGTGAACATCCGATTTCTTTAAATAAAACACAGGATGCTGTGTTCTTCATTCCTGATATGCAACATGCTAAGAGATATTGATACACAAAAAATTAAGTGTCTTAAAAAATAACATTGTAAAAGCACAATTATTCTGTGAGTGACTTAAGAGTAGGGATTTTCTTTTTGCTTTTCTTGGTATTCGCAGCATTTAGTGAGCACATGATGGTTACTTAATAAATCCGTGTTGACCCATTGGCCAACTAATAGACCCTAATGCCAAACTGTAAAAACTTCTTTAGCATTTTCTCTCTCTCTCTTTTTTTTTTTTTTAGTGAGGCAATTGGGGTCAAGTGACTTGCCTAAGGTCACACAGCTAGTAAATGTTAAGTGTCTGAAGCCGGATTTGAACTCAGGTACTCCTGACTCCAGGGCCGGTGCTCTATCCACTGTGCCACCTAGCTGCCCCCAGCATTTTCTCTTTTTTAAAAATTTTTATTTATTTATTGTTTTTAGGCAATGGGGGTTAAGTGACTTGCCCAGGGTCACACAGCTAGTAAGTGTCAAGTGTCTGAGGCCGGATTTGAACTCAGGTACTCCTGAATCCAGGGCCTGTGCTTTAGCCACTGCGCCATCTAGCTGCCCCAAACAATTTCTTTTTTTTTTTTTTTTTTTTGGTTAGGTAATTGGAATTAAGTGACTTGCCCAGGGTCACACAGCTAGTAAGTGTTAAGTGTCTGAGCCCAGATTTGAACTCAGGTACTCCTGACTCCAGGGCTGGTGCTCTATCCATTGCGCCATCTAGCTGCCCCTCCAGCATTTTCTCTTAATAGAGATTTGCTGGGGTTAGAAAATTAATTTATTCCTTTAAATGACACATACTACAGAGAATACTGAGTAATGAGAATGATCTTCACCAAGTTAGTTTGAAGGATGTGAAATAAAAATATCAGAAAATATAATATTTTATGTTACTTAGAATTATCAAAATGAGTCTTTAGCATCCAATTAAAACCTGTCATTCAGTAGAATTAGAATATGGAGATGTGAAGATTAAGCAAATTGTTCAATGTCATGGAGCTAGCCAGTGGGAGAGCTGGTGTCATGGGCCTACCATTGGGTTTTACTACAATAAAAATGATAATAGCTTATTTTTATGCATATATTTGGCTTTCAAAGCTCTTATAACTCAGTTGCCTCCTACCTTTCCCATCTTCTCACACCTTCCTCCCCAACACATACTCCTCAATCCAGTGATGTTGGCCTCCGAACTGCTCAACAAACAAGACACTCCTCTAGATTTTGGGCATTTTTTTCTGCCTGTCTCTCATTCCCAGAATGCTCTTATTTCTTATCTCTGTATCCTGGTTTTCCTCAGCTTCCTTTATGTCTCAGATTAATCTCTACTTTCTACCTTTTCTAGTTCCCCTCCATCTTAATGCCTTCCCTCTGAGACCACCTCTAATTTATCCTTGTTGTCTCTCCTATTAGACTGCAAGTATTTTGAAGGTAACTTTTTTAGCCTTTCTTTGTAAACCTAGTACTTAGTACAGTGCCTGGCATATAGTAGGCACTTAATAAATGCTAGTTGACTCAATGATCAATCTCATTTGATCCCAACAACTCTGTAAGGTATGTATTGTTATTATCTCCATTTTACAGATGAGGAAACTGTGGCTGAGAAAGGTTAAGTCACATATTCATAGTCACGTAGCTAGTAAGTGTCTGAGGATGGATTTGAACTAAGGTTTTTCTGACTCTATGTCCATTGTGCCACATAGTTATCTTCAGAATCTGTTTTGAGAGCTACCCAAGTGACCCCTGGGCTGACATGGCTTCTAGCTTTTTGGAATAAAAGGAAAGGTAGGGAGTTGTTCCTCTGACCTGACAAGCAAGACCCTTCTCATTCAAGTGGACAGCTACCATCAGGACTTAGAATGAATCTCTGTCCAGGACAGAGAGTCAATGAAATCTTGTCCAACTGAAACTGCTATTGGGTTTGATTTTTCATCTGGAACTTTGGCTCATATCCTCTGATGATTCTCAGTAAAAGTATAATTAGCAAATCTATGTTCTGAATGTATTAATTTTTTGATGATTCTGAGACTTGAAGTTCCTTGGAGATAATTCAACTGAGTCTTGATTCAATGTAGAGTCCCAAACCAGAATTATTCTACTAACTCAGATATAGAGAAAGATGTTCTTTTGTTATTTATAAAACCCTGGGGGAATATTCCCTTTTAATGGAAAATAAATTAGGACTCCAAGAAGTTCAGCAAATGATTATCAATCAGTGACAGGCTGGAATAAAAGCAGGGTTCTTGACTGACTGTGATTGAGCTGAGCAGTAGTATTAGTTTACACAGAATTGGGAGCTCTTCAAAAAACTTCCTAATCTCAACTTCAACTTAAGTCCCCTGTGGTGGGGAGACCCATTATGGCTCCTACATTTAATTTCTTGGATTCTGTTTTTCCCATTCATTGATGCTTCCCATTTGTAACCTACATATGTGTATTGGGGCAGTTAGGTGGCACAGTAGAGAAAGCACTGTCCCCTGAAGCTGGGATAACCTGAGTTCAAATCTCACCTCACACACTTAATAACTGTGTGACCCTGGGCAAGTCACTTAACCCCAATTGCCTTAAAAACATCTGGGGCCATCTCCAGTCATCTTGATGCATATCTTGCCACTGGACCCAGATAGCTCTAAAGGAGAGAGTGAGGTTGGTGACCTTGCATAGCCCTCCCTCACTTAAATCCAATTCAGTGTAAGTCATGACATCACCCCAGCGTCATGGTCCTATTTGAGAATGAACCACCACCAAAAATAACATATGTGTATTAGATACAACATCTTCAGCAGTGTGACTGGGTTATGTGTTTCTGGGCAGAGCATTTTAGGCTATCCTCAGATGCAGCCTTAATTTACCTCTATAAAGAGTAAAAAAGGACAGCTAGGTGGCGCAGTGGATAAAGCACTGGCCCTGGATTCAGGAGGACTTGAGTTAAAATCTGGCCTCAGACACTTGACACTTACTAGCTGTGTGACCCTGGGCAAGTCACTTAACCCTCATTGCTCCACCAAAAAAAAAAAAAAAGAGTGAAAAAGAACATAAAGCTGAGCTAATAAAATTTCCCAAATATACCTCTTTTTAATAAAGAAATGGCATTATGGTTTCTAAGAAAACATGCCCCATGAAGTCAATAAGTATTAATCAGATACACTGCTAAGTGCTAGAGATACAACTATGATCACAAATAGACCCCAGCCCCTGCCTCATGGAGTTTACATTCCAGTGGTGGAAACAACACATAAAAGTGAGATGGAAAGCAAGGGGGATGTGATAGCAGCATAATAAAAGAAGATCATAAGATGCTGTTCAGTCCCACAGTGTAGTGCATTAACTGCTACCCTTGAATTTACCAAGATCAGAGTTGAATCCTGCCATGGCCATGTATTTTACCTATGTGGTCTTGGGAAATCATGAAGCCTATGTTTAAATCTCTCATCTGTAAAATGAAGGGTTTGGATTCTTTGGCCTACAAGGTCCCTTTTGCCTCCAAGTCCATGTTTTAGTCTAAAGCAACTATTCGAAAACCAATAGAACCTGAGATCTCATATCTCTGGGGCTGATCAGTGAGTCCTTGATCAATTTGAATTCCATGAGCAGTTTGATGAGTTTATAGGCTCTTTGAATGGGATAGGAAGTATAGATATGGACATTGCCACCTTGTTTGAGAGATGCTGACAACAGCCCTGATTAATTCTTGATGACGATGACGACGATGATGATGATGATGACAACGACTGGAGTTGCATTCTAGATGACTGACCATCTTTTTTCTGTTCAGATGATGCTAAGGGATAGGGAAGGCTGAACCTTTGCATAGTGCTCTCCTCCAGAACTGAAAACAGTTCTGTTAGGGTAGGAGCACACAATTCTTATGTGAGCTCACCCAAAGTTCTCAAAGCTAAGTCATAGACTAGACTGAACTGTATTTGTGGGTCAGTGTACTTTCCAGCCCAAGAGAAGGCAATATTAGTGCTCTTGCAGAAATGCACGGCAGGAACGTGTATGTGATTGGGAGGCTCTTTCATGAACTATATAAACCCCAATCTCCTGTGTAGAAATGGGGAGGGGAGATTCCAATCTTACAGGCAGCATAATCCCAGAGTCTATCCTTTTAGCCAGAAAAGGGGAATTTCCTGGGCAGTGCCAGCCTTGGATATTACCTTTTGTGTGACTCTAGGTTCAAGTGTTCTCAAGGTTGATATATAGGGGAAAGAAAGAGAGAGACAGAGAGAGATTTCCTTAGCAGTTTTGCCTCTGGGGGGGAAAAATAGAATTGTTCACATAGTTCTGGAGCAGCATCCTTTGTGGAAAACTAAGCCATGTCAATGGAGAACAACATAAGCCTGAATCTTGCCAGGCTTTCCAATGACAGTGTAAAAAAAATATTTATTAGCTAGAAAAATTAGTCTGAAAAATGTTATATAATTGTACTTATGAAAAACTATAACTATATGAAAAATTATAGGTTTAGGAAAATTATAATTGGGCTGTAAGTCCCTTCGTGGTCGCCATTCAAATGTAGAAATATTTTGTTAACTAGGGCTAATTTGGGGGGGACTGATCTATGGAAGACTAATCTGGGGACTCTTGACTAACTGACTATCTGACTGCTATTAACTTAGCATGGGCCATTTATAAAGTTCCACCACACTGCTCCACTCCCAAATTGATAAGCAAAATATTAAGAAGCCTCTTAACCATATAATCAAAGCAGAGTTTATTTATGAGATACTATTGAAAATTAAGAATATAGGGAAATAAAATGTACAACCTGATTGCATTGGTGTTTCTCTTTCCACTGCATCTCTTTCCCACATGCTGGGCTTCCAACTTTTTGAATACAATAAGGGCCTTAGCCACTTCTCACCTCAGGGTATTCAGGTCCTTTATTCTAACTCTGAGCCCCTTTCACTTTGCAAATTCCCCTGCTTCTAACTTTCCTCTCCTTAGTGCCCAGAAGAAAACCCTGTGTTTCTCTCTCACCAACCGTCTGTCTGTCTTGCTCCGTCAGTCTGCCCTTCAGCCTCTTTTCCCTGCTCCTAGTCCTTCTCGTCTTCTCCTGTGTCCTTATAGCCCCATCTCTACTCTGCCGAGCTCCAACCTTTCTAATCTCATCAGCTGCCGCTTGACCTCTTCTCTGCCTCGTCCCTCTGAACCTCTTCTCAGCCTCTCTTGTCCCTCTTTATCCTCTCTCGTCCCTTCGAACCCCCTGCCATCTAACTCCCAGGTCTATATATACCTTTTCTTCTCTCCACTCAAATCTCAGGGCTTCCTGCACCCCCACAGACCAAGCTAATCTGCTAGCCAGGGCTGCAGATAGCTCCGCTCAGGTCGGAGGGAACTGGGGCTTTTTTCCCCCCCAGCTGTCTGACCTGGCATCTTGTACAGCCCACAGGGCTTTTTGTCTCAGCTGAAGCAGAGGGGGAGGGGAAGAGACCCTGAGGGCCTAAGGTTTTCTAATCTCAGCCTAAAGGTAGGGTCCTCAAATCAAAATACATTTCCACAGTAGCAAGTGATTTAGACAGTCTATGGCTGATGGGAAGCCCTCGAAGTATTTTCGCCTTCTGTGGGAAGTCCCAAACATAAGATGGTACAATGTGTGATTCTTGGGGAGACTGTGTAAGATCCTTCAAGTATGAAGGACTCACTGGATTCTCAAAGTGTCACCCTCCTGGCAGTCCTAATTTCCTCTCCTTTCTGAGAGGAACTTATGGAATACTCGAATGACTTGTATGCTTCCATATCAGTTAATTACCTGGCTATCTGTTAATGACTTGAGGAAAGCTTATGGGATATTCGAATGCTTTAAATGTTTTCATATCTGTTTATGAGCCCTTTGGTAGTCTTTTGTATCTTCTATGTTTTCTACTGGGTGAAACTAAGGCTGACATACATATTGCTAACTTGTATGCTTGTATGGGAGCTGAAGACCTCTTATGCCCATACCTGTTAAACCTAGAATAAATTCTGTGATGAGGGGTATAATGAACCAAAGACAGAAAATTGCTCATCTGGGCTTAGTCATTAGGCTTGGTTCATGTGAGGTCAATAACCATGGCTGTGACACAAGTTATGTTATTCCTAGTTATTCTTCCCAGTAATAGAGAGGTGTAAGATAAGCACTTCATCAGCAGCAGGCTTAGGGGTGAGATCTCTTAAATGGGTATTTTATTTTCTTTTTTTTTGGCAGGGCAATGAGGGTTAAGTGACTTGCCCAGGGTCACACAGCTAGTAAGTGTCAAGTGTCTGAGGTTGGATTTGAACTCAGGACTTCCTGAATCCAGGGCTGGTGCTTTACCCACTGAGCCACCTAGGTGCCCCTTAAATGGGTATTTCCACTGAAGGAAGGCTGTAGTTGGAGATCCCAATTCATTATAAATTAACAGGCTTGTATCTTGTCTATACCTTCACTTCTTAGGAAAACACTGGCCTATATCTAAGGAAGGAAGTAAACATACATATAGTATTATTGTTTTTCAGTTTTTTTCGGTAATGTAGAATTTTTTGTGACCCCATTTGGGGTTTTCTTGGTATAGATACTGGAGTGGTTTGCCCTTTCTTTCTCTAGTTCATTTTATAGATGAGGAAAACTGAAGCAAAACCAGGGTTGTGACTTGCCCAGGGTCACATAGCTATTAAGTGTCTGAGACTGAATTTGAACTCAAGAAGATGAATATTCCTGATTCCAAGCCAGTGCTCTATATACTGCCACCTAGCTGCTCCAAGCATATATTAATTAATGTAATATATATATAAATGTAATATAATTATCCTATTGTATTACACTTATGACAAGCACTACATTAAGCACCTTACAAATATTATCTTATTTTATCCTGACGACAATCTTGGGGGGCTATTGTGAAGTCCTCTTTGAGGATGAAAGACAACAAAATACCTGTTGTATGTACCTCACAGTGTTGTTATAAAGATAAATGAGATAATATAGGTAAAGCACATTGCAAACTCTAAAGGACTACTAAAAACCAATAGATCAATTAATAAGGTTTTATTGTGTCTACAGTGTGCCAGGCACTGGTGATACAAGGAGGAAAACACAACAGTACGTGCCTTCAAGGAGCTTTCTCTCTGTAGGAAAGGCAACCTACACATATATAAGGATGCAGAGAGTAAATATGGGGTCATTTTGGGAGGAATCAGAAAAAGTTCCTTTGAGGTGTGTGTATCTGTTATGTTATCAATTTTTTTAAAAAGTCCATAGCTCTTAAAAAATTGCAAAAAACATTTACAAAGAAAACATCACATTAAAAAGTCTCAAATTTTTAAGCAAAAAGGCAACAAATTTATACAATTTTACAAAACACTAGTTTGTAAAGGGAAAATAAAATTGTTTACAAGGTGTAACGATTGGAATGATGCCACCTGCTGGAGACTCACTGTAGCAAAGCGCCTTCATGAGGAGAGGGCCCCTGAGGGCAGGACCATTCGGCTTTTCTTTGGGTCAGGAAGTGACATTGGCTGGTGGGAGGAAGGAAGGGGGAGGATGGCGCTCTGACTCGCTCTCTTTCCTGAGGACTCTGGTGGAGAAGGGAGCTAGAAATGTGGTCTCCCTTTAATAGATAGATGAATCTAAGCCTTTCTCTCTCTCTTTACCAAATTCTTATTATCCTTAATAAATGCTTAAAAGTCTAACTCTTGCTAAAGCTTATAATTTATTGGCAACCACTCATTAGACATTTTAGAAAGACTAGCTAGGATTTTAGCCCTTACAAAGGTAAACATGCAATATTAATATAGTTCCTAATTTTTAATACTTATTGATGATAAATAGTTGCATCCTTCTGACAAAGCAAACTGATGGCAATATTGTTAGACTAAGAATAAATTAATCTTAGGGATTTTGCAGAAATCATAGACCCAGGTTATTTTCCTTCTAAGTAGGAAAAAATTGATCTGCAAATTTTATATATATTACATATATACATTATATACAATTTATTTATATGTATATATGTATGTTTCTCTCTCTCTCTATATATATATATAGTGTACATATATACACACTTGGGGGAATCTTGGTGGTGCAATGGAGTCAGGAAGGCCTGAGTTCAAATCCAGACGCAGACACTATCTGTGTGACCACTGACAAGTTCTTACCTATTTGCTTCAGTTTCTTTATCCGTAAAATGGTGATAACATTATAGCACATACCTCCCTAAGTTGTAAGGTTCAAATGAGATAATGGCAAAGGCATAGTGCCTGGCATATTGTAAGGGCCATGGAAATGCTGGTATTATTTTTGTTAATGTTCTTGGCACACCTTTAACTATATATAATATATATGTATATAGACACATGCACACATATACACATATACATACCCACAAATACACACACATATATTTTGGGGGGTGGGGGTGGGGTGGGGCAATGAGGGTTAAGTGACTTGGCCAGGGCCACATAGCTAGTGTCTCGTGTTTGAGGCTGGATTTGAACTCAGGTCCGCCTGAATCCAGGGCCAGTGCTCCATCCACTGTGCCACACACACACACACATATTGGCAGAACATACACACAGATAGATAGATAGATGATAGGTAAATAGATAGATTGACAGAACAAGTTCTTTTTCTGGGGGACCCTACAAAAATGAAATCACAGGCCCAGTTGCTCTCTGTATCTTTGAAATCAACTGCCAATACTGAATAGAATTGGCGCCATGCAATTCTATTCAATCATTAAATGCCTTCCATGTCCATGTTCTGTGGGTGCAAAGATTTTTTTTTTAATTTTTTTTTTTTTTTAGTGAGGCAATTGGGGTTAAGTGACTTGCCCAGGGTCACACAGCTAGTAAGTGTTAAATGTCTGAGGCCGGATTTGAACTCAGGTACTCCTGACTCCAGGGCCGGTGCTCTATCCACTGTGCCACCTAGCTGCCCCCAAAGATTTTTTAAAATGCAGTGTCTGCCCTCTAAGAGTTTACAATCTCTTGAATGGATTAAGGTATGCACACTAATTACCAGTGATGAAGTTGAAGCCCTTATATCTTAAACTGGATTTCATGGACTTAAATGGAGTCAAGAATACATTTCAGGACACCTGGGTCCCCAAAGCCCTATGTATTTTATTTTATGCATTTAATAGCATTACTCTGAAAAGGGGTCCAGAAGACTTCACCAGCCTGCCGAAGAGATCCAGGATGCAGAGAAAGATGAAGGTCCCCTGCTTAAGAATTTAGGTAAAGGGGCAGCTGGTGGCACAGTGGATAGAGCACCGGCCCTGGAGTCAGGAGTACCTGAGTTCAAATCCGGCCTCAGACACTTAACACTTACTAGCTGTGTGACCCTGGGCAAGTCACTTAACCCCCAATTGCCTCACTTAAAAAAAAAAAAGAAAGAATTTAGGTAAAGTGCAATAAGATGAGGATATAATAATCCATTATTTAGCACAGAACCCCCCCATGCATTAAGGGTTGAGTAAAATACCAGTTAACTGACTGCAGGAGAGAGAAATAGTTTTCTACCATTAGTAAAATATGAATATCTTTTTCAAGTGTGGCTGCAAATCTTGTACAAGTTTTGTTTAAAGGGGAGGTGGCCAACACTAATCCCAAAACAACAAAAAAAAATGTCAAGGAAGTAAGCATTTATTTAGGGCCCACTAGAACTAAGGCAGGGCAGCTAGGTGGCACACGGATAGAATGCTTGGACTGGAGTCAGGAAAACACAGCTTCCTAAATTAAAATCTAGCCTCAGATGCTTACTAGCTGTGTGACCCTGGTTAAGTCACTTAACCCTGTTTGCCTCAGTTTCCTCATCTGTAAAATGATGGAGAAGGAAAGGGCAAACTCCTCCAGTATCTTTGCCAAGAAAACCCCAAAGGGGACTACGAAGAGTCTGAAACCACTGAGCAGCAGCAAAAGATCCAAGGCATCGAGCAAAACCTTAAACAGGCTAAACTATTTTGTCCTCCAGGTGAAACAAGTCAACACTTTGCAAGCCTTAGCGGGCTCTAGCACGTTTCCCTTTCATTGGGTCAATCTTGGGACCCCACAACTGAAGGAATCTCGTGGCACTGAGCACCTCTTAGGATACAGTGTCTAGGGCGCAGGACCGTCCCTCAGTCCCAGGCTTCTGTACCGCGCAGCTGCTTCTGGGGTCCTCTCTGGGAGCAAGGATTCTCCAGGCAGCACACAGTCTCTGGAGGTGCATTTCCTCCATCCTTGGCCTTGGATTCTGCAGCCCGCTCTGCTTCCTGGATCGCCTCCATGCTTTCCCTGGGTTTGCAGCGGTCATCCCCAACCCAAGGCGAGCAGCTGCAACCCCTGACCCGGCCTCCTAAAAAGCAGTCCGGCGTCGCTGGAGGTCTGAGCGATCTCGCAGCACACATGCATGCTTTCACATGTAGGACTATGCATGCATGCACGCATCCTTCTATCCACTCTGCTCCTGCTTGCTCCAGGCTCCAGTTATCCCTGCTAGGTTGGGAGCAGGCCCTGGGGTCCCCCAGCCCCAAGGAGTAGTGCGAGTCTGTGTGTGTGTGTGTGTGTGTGTGTGTGTGTGTGAGAGTGAGTGAGTGAGTGTATGTGTATGTGTGTGTGTGACGTGGGCAGGGGCAGCTCCCACCGTGGTGGTGCAGGGAGGAGCTCGTCCTGGTTTATTAGCGCCCCGCAGGTTGCAATGAGGGAGCAGATTGCAGAGAGAGCCACTGGAGTCAGCGAGGGGCGCTCTCCTTCCTTTGCCCCCCAACCCCCACCCTGCCGACTCCCGCCCCCGCCCCCGGGTCTGGCTGCCTCCCTCCCTCTGCCTCCTTCTCTCCCTCTTTTCTCCTCTTTCCCTCTTGTTAAAGCCAGACCCAGGCGTCCTCGGCTCTGGCTGGAGGGACCAGGACCAATTCAAAAGCCCAGGGCAAAAACCCAACTAAAGCAGCTGCTCCGGGATCGCGCTGAAAGCCGCCCCTTAGCCCTCTCGTCCTCTTTCCTGATCAGCCTCCCTTCTGTCTTTCTCACTCTCCCACTCTCTCTCCTTTTTTCTCCTTCTTGCACACTGGGTTTAAGAGGAAAGGGGGGAGAGAAGCTGCAGAGGAGGGGTGGGGGGTGGGGAAGGAGGCTGGGATAAAAGCTCAAATTTCATTTCGGTGAAGGAAAGCGCAGAAGAGCAAGTCTTTTTTATTTTTTCCCTTTTTTTTTTTAAAGAAAAAAAGAAACTTTTTTTGGGTTGTTGTTGCTCCCCCTCCCCCGCCCCCTTTTGGGGAGTTTTGCTTTGCCCAAGTAGTTGAAAAGTGAAATCGACTCGTGATGGTCCTCCTGTCCCTTTGGTTGGTAGCAGCTGCTCTCATAGAGGTTAGGACTTCAGCTGATGGACAAGTAAGTGGAACAAACAAACAAACAAACTCAACTCTTCCTCCCCCCTTTCTCCCTCAAAGGGTTGATTTCTCCTCCCACTCTCAGCTCTCTTTTGCAGAAGCCAAAAGTGAAGACTGGGTCAGGATGGATGGATGGATGGATGGATGGATGGATGGATGGATGTGTGTGTGTGTGTGTGTGTGTGTGTGTGTGTGTGTGTGTGTGAGTGAGTGAGAGAGAGAGAGAGAGAGAGAGAGAGAGAGAGAGAGAGAGAGAGATTTATTTTTAAAACCAGTTAACTGCATGAAATATCGGAAAATCTTCCTGCTGGAGCCCAGGGCTTATCATAGATATGACTTTGCCCCACTGTGCAGCAATCAGAAGAATTATTGGGGGGGGGGCACATTTACATCCACCTTTTGGCAATCCGGTATCCGCTTTCCCTGTCAGCTCATGAATGAGATCCTGGAGGAGAGTTTCCTTAAACTCTTCCTTTTGCCTCCTTCCGTCCTATCCTGTTTCCCCTGGATTTTCTCTTTCTCCCGTGGTTGTAATCGATGAGGATAGACCCAAGCAGCCAGTTATACACGTGTCCACGGAGAATCGCTACCCGGTTTGGGGTTTGACAGATAGGGAGGGGGCCTTGAAACATTTCCTGACTTTTACATTTTCTTGCCCCACCACCCTACCCCTGTTCCCTGTTCCCTCTCTCTCCTCCCTCCTCCACAGCCCCTTCCACTACAACTCCTCCTCCTCCCCCCCCTTTAAAAAAAAAAGCGAAGTTGTTTTCTTTTCCCCCCTCACCCTTCCCCCTACTCTTTGGAGACTCAAGGTGAACTCTGTAAACTTAGATGAGTCCTTGAGAACTCTAAATCGAAGGAAGGAGCTGCGTTTTGTAAATTAAATATGGACAGGAAGGCTGTGGTATGCACGCACGCAGGCTTTCTTTGCTGAGTGTGCTTCGAGTCTTCCAGTCTGCCTGCTCTGAGCCAAAGCTATAAGCTAGAGAAACTGATTTGTTGTGATTATTTCCTGAGCTCAGATCCCTGGAGTTCTGTCCTTTTTCCTGACAGATCTCATCCCCAGGAGCCTCCAGAAACCCTACCCCCTCCATCATCTCTCCTTTGTAATTTAAACACTTCCTTTCCTCACCAAAATCTTCTTCGTTTTAATCCTTTAAACCTGGCCCAGCTTCAGTGATTTTCAAAATAGGGCATTCAGTGTTAAGAAGAATTAGTCCAGTCCCTGAGTTAGTAGTATAAGTGTTGGGGGGGTGGGGTTTGCAAATATGCCAATACCCTCACAAGTTTAGAGACAATATCACCGATGAATTAAGGCAGCAAAGACTTTGACAAGGCTTTTCCACCCAGCACACTGCTTTAGTGGCTAGCTAGTTTCTAAAAATCATTACCTGAAGGTAGAAAACCTTCAGGAGAAAATGTTCATTTGACAGGACCTCAAGTAACTTTTTTTCTTACTCTTTTTTTCTCTTTCCCTTTTCAGGCGGGTAATGAAGGAGTGGTGCGACTAGGTAAGCCTCCTTAATTATTTTCACACAGTAAAGTATCAAATACATTTGGAAAGTTAGCTTAGAAATGAATGTTTCTGATGGGTGTCCTGATATGAAGTTGGAGTGCTGCCCCCATTCATTAGTTGCCTGATCTCAAGGAAAGCTTTCTCTGAATAGTTAGGGTGACAACTTTCCCTCTTTTATTTATTCCCTCCTTTTCTTTTCTGATTATTAGAGCTTTCTTAAATTTTTCACAAAATTTTTATTCTTTTAATTATTTCATACTTATCATTCATATGTACATACATAGATACATACACATATATCTTGTTTGTATAGATTTGTTTGCTTCTTGTTCTCCTTATTAGATTGTAAGCTCCTTGAGGGCAGGAACTGTCTTTTGCTTCTTTTTGTATCCCCAGCTCTTAGCATATTGCCTGGCACATAGTAGGCGCTTAATAAATGTTGGTTGATAGACAGATTGTTGAATTCCACAACCCTTAAATTTACCATAAATTTATTATGATATGCTTATGCAGTAAATATTACAATGCTCATATATGTAGCATTATAATTATACTAACTTATTGCTGACATTCTTGCAAACAGAAGAAAATACTTTCTAGGCAACAAGCTACATTCTTGTTCATTGCCTTTTTGTAAACATTTTATTGTAGTTACTTAGAGAAAAATGATCTCCTTGGGTAAAGAATTTGCCTCAGTGATATAACTAGAAATGTTATAGAGTCACCTTTAAAAGAAGTTGTACTTCATGCCATATACACACACACATACATACACATATATACACATAAATACATACATATATACATGCATATGCATATGTATAATCACTTGATGAGGAGAAGTTAAATTCTAGCCATTTGTTGCTCTTAGAAGATAATGAAGAATTCTATTCCAAAAGTCCCCCAAAGAAGTTGTACCTTATGCAAGTACAGCTGATGGAAAGAAGTTAATTCTAGCAATTTGTTGCTATTAAGAGATAAGTAGGAACCTACTCCCAAACTTGCTTCCTACATACTTCTCAAGTAAGTGTTGGTTCTTAGCTCTTTTGTCTTGGAAGATGAGAGCAGGTCATAGATCTCATGAGGTGGGAAGGAAGGAAAGTTTTTCTTTTTTCTTTTAGGCATGTGGTCGTTCCATATAATCATTTTTAATTTTTCTTTTTATTAGTAGCCCATATGATTCAGAGATCAGCACATAGCTAAGCCCTTCCCTACTTTTTTGGTTTATTGATCTTATTATGAACCTTTTAAAAAGGGACTTTTAAAAACAACCTATAAAATCTATAATTGCCTCAGCAGAGAACTCCTGGTGTGGGAATTCTCTTTCCCCACCTCAGTCTCTGACATGGTAGATAAGTCCTACAGAGCTGCTTGAGGGAAAACAGGGTACAAATCTTGCTTCTGATACATAATAGCTGTGGGGCTTTGGGCAACAACTGTAAATTCTCAAGGCAGCTCCTGAGTTATCACTGTCTCTGTGGAGAGAGTTCTTTACAAGGCTGAAGTCCCAACTCTGGTAGCAAGTATAATGATATAAAAGTTTATAAAATGATGCAATTCAAATGACAAAGCACCTTCCTCACACAATCCCAGTTACATCGGCAGTGCTGCATTTCACACATGAGGAAACTGAGGCTCAGAGTCTTGATTCCAAATCCAGTCTACTGCTGCATCATGCTATGTCTGAATCAACTTGGGGACATAAAAGGAAGTTTTCTTCTATAACTATTGATTACTTTAAAAAAATGTTTGCATGCCTTGACTTTAAGAACATGTTTATGATTACCTATTCCTCAGAGAATATAATATTTTCAATTAGAGTCAGCTTGTCTGAGGTGGAGTGACCCATTGCCTTGTCCAACAAATGCCCCCAGATCAGGCTTGAGGCCTGACTTTTTACTGTTGTTTTCAATAGTGCATAGAGAGATGCCCTAGGAAAATGGAAAGACTCAGGTTCAAATCCTACCTCTGAACTGTACTGAGGCTCTAGATGAGTTTTTTAAACTTTTCTTCCTTTTGTTTTTTTGTGAGGCAATTGGGGTTAAGTGACTTGCCCAGGATCACACAGCTAGTAAGTATCAAGTGTCTGAGGCCAGATTTGAACTCTTGTCCTTCTGAATCCAGTGCCAGTGCTCTATCCACTGTGCCACCTAGCTGCCCCCAAGTTTTTTAAACTTTCAGTGATCTGGAAAACTCTTCTAACACGACACGTTGTACAAAAGCTGCCTACCTGCATTAGTAGAAGAAATGTCCTTTTCTGGAAGTTCTCTTTAATAATTGGAACCACAGAACCAGACCCTATCTCTCTTATGAATAATAATTGTAGTAATTATTATCCAAGGGCTCTGCTGACTCTTTCCAGGGAAAGGGGGTGAGGTGGGAGAGAGAGAAACAGACAGCAAAATAGAGACAGAGACAGAGAGAGAAAAAAGTGTGTGTGTGTGTGTGTGTGTGTGTGTGTGTGTGTGTGTGTGTGTGTGTGCGTGCTTGCTCATATGTGTGTGCTTTGAGCACTGCCACTTGAGATTTGGATTTCGGTCATTTTTCTAACTATTATGGCCAAGACTAGTTTACAAATAATTTACTTTAGAAACCTTCATATAGAACTTTTTTTGTGTATGGGGAATGGGATTGTCTTATAAAATGGATAACTTAATATTTAAATAGCTTTTCTTGCCTTAAAAAGGGTATATATTTTGTTTTTATATAGTTGTTTGAATGTGGCAAGGTAAATAGAACTTTGGGTCTGGAATCAGGAAGAAATGGGTTCAAATTCCACCTCAGACACTTATTAATTCTGTGATCATTGGCAAGTCACTTAACTTCTATTCATCTCAGTTTCCCCAGTAATAAAATCGTAATAGTGCTTACCTCCTAGTTTATTCCCTTTCCCTTCTCCTTCCTTCCCCTATTCTTCCCTTCTGACAGTGATGAGTTGTTGGATTCTCAGAGATTATTGGCAGGAGACCTCATATTTATCTTATGTGCATATCCTTTGGATATATGAACTGGATGAAATTGCACAGGACTGATTATTTTCTACACATTTGATTGTTAAAGGTACAGTGAAAATTTTCCATGAAGAATAAGCATGGAGAAACCTGAATTTTCATTATCATCCATTTGACCTTTTCAGGTATCTACAGTAGAGGAAGGCACTTAAGAAATATTTATTATTGACTGATGTAAATAGATAGATGACCCATGGTAGTAGTTTCTACCCTTCTTCCTGCACTACCCATTGGAAAAATGGTTTCTTGTCTTGTGGTTGCATCTGGCCCTGTTAGAAACTAAGCTTGGTCAAATGACTCAGTTCTTAACCCATTTCTCCATCCCCATCTCCATCAGAGACAACATGCATGTCTGTGTGCTATGATGTGACTAACCCAATCCCCCCTTCCTCCAAAAGTTCTTTCATTCCTGACTCATGAAATGGAATTGTAGGCTTCTTGGGGGGTAATTATGGGTACTTTTGCTGACTATCCTTATTGGGTAATGAAGATAAGTTTTGGTGACACACAAAGTTTGAGACATCTGAGCATGCTATAAAAGCTGGAGAATCTGCCAAACAATCTTACTGATTACTACCTTTTCTTCTTCAGGCACCACACTGGGGCTGCTGGGAATTATTTGGGGGAAAACATGGCCAAGCTTTATTGTGGTGGTGGCCATTCCTCCTCCCACTCTGCCTCCCCCCATCTCCCTCCTCCCCCAATGAGACACATTGATCTTCCTCTGGCTGCGTTTAGTTCTGCATATTCCTATTCCCTCTTGCCATCCTCTCCCCACCAACATCATGGTGCCAGTAACCCCATCATTTCTGATTACCCATTTGCCCTGATCCTTTTTTTTTGGGGGGGGGTGAGGCAATTGGGGTTAAGTGACTTTCCCAGGGTTACACAGCTAGGAAGTGTCAAGGGTCTGAGGGCAGATTTGAATGCAGGTCCTCCTGAATCCAGGGTCCCGCCCTGATCCCCTTTTGATAATTTTTGAGCTTGCTTGATCAGGCAGAAAACTTGATGTAATAATAACAATGATGAGTAGATGGATGAGGATGATAATTAGCGGTTATAGCTGAGATAGCTAAGCAGTGCAGTACATAGAGTGCTGGACCTGGGATCAGAAAGACTTGATTTCAATCCAGCCTCAGACACTTTCTAGTTGTATGATTCTGGGAAAGTCACTTAACCTCTGTCTGCCTCCGTTTCCTCCATTGTAAAATAGAGATGGTAATAGCACTTACCTCCCATTGTTAGGGTGAGAATCAGATGAGATACTTGTAAAGTGATTTGCACAGAGTGGTGCTTATTCAATACTTGCTCCTCCTTCCTGCCCTCCCACTGGCTTTAAGGTTTATGAAGTGGTCTATGAATGTTATCTCATCTGATCCTCACAAACAGCTCTGTGAGATAAGTGCTTTTATCATCTCCATTACAAATGAGGAAACTGAGGCTGAGAGACTTGCCTCAGGGTCACAAAATGAGTGATTATCAGAGGTAGGATTCAAACCCCACTTCTTCCTGATTCCAGTGATAAGTGGTTAGGTGAATGTTCAGACTTATCTGAAGCTTTCTGTCTCTCTCTTCAACTCAGTTTTATTCCCCTCCAAAATGAGGTGTTGGCACATTTTTCAAGTGATTATCCAGAGATGGGTCCAGTTTGAGGGTCATCTAAGCCCCTTATACCCATTTTCGATCATTCAACAAACCACTTTTAAGTGCCTGTTGCTTACAAGGCACTGAACTTTGGCTCATTTCCCTAGGCATGGGAAATAAAATAATTGGATATTCAAATTAGCCAGTTTCATTTGCTAGCAAGTTGTGTTGAAATGTTTGATGGATGGTGAAGTTAAATTTATTGACTAAAAGATGGCTTAAAAAATTATCTTTGCATTTCAATCAATTATGCTGTTGGATTCCCTTTAACCAAAGAGAACTGAACAAATATTTGCCAGGCTCATTTAGTACATGCTGTTATGGCAAGCTTTAAGTTTCTTAGCTGAAATATGCAATATTTGTATAGCATATTATCAGCATGAACTTTCTTTTGCCTTTATCATTGTAGTATTCCACCCCCCATGCTTTTGATGCACCCCAGCTTCTCTCTCTTCTGTGCCTCAAGTAACTATGGTAACTTAATCCTGGAATCCTAGGCCTGGAACAAACCCCCAAGATCACTTCGAGTCTTTCCCTGCTTTTAGGCATCATCCTTTTGACTGAGGATAGCCAGCCCAAATTATCTTGAAAATCCATTAGGGACAATTCTAGGTTGCCTGGTAAAATCATCAGTGGTTCAGATAGGAAGAACTTGGCTAGCCTCCTAGGAATGCATGTGTTGCCAATGATGACCTGAATTTGGGACCCTAGCTTAGTTTCCCAAAGTATAATGCCATGACCACCACTGCTGTATAACCACCCAATGGCCTTCTTTTGTCAGATAACTAGGTCATCTCTTCCCTTCGGTGATAAGCTGCCTGCTACATTATTATGGTAGCATAAACGTTTTTGGCATTTGTTTTTTTTTTTTCCCAAAAACTTTTTTGGCCTTGGCATACCAAGGCTGATAATTGGAGACTGTCACAGAGTCTGCAAATTTTCATTCTCTACCCCCCCCTCCGAAAGATGGGATCGATTAACCATTTAGACAGATTTCTATTTTCTGACTACCCATTAAATGAATATATGGAATTTTATTGCTACTAGAAGGTTCAACTTCCCCTTAAAATAGAACCTGTAGATTTATGTTCTTTAGAATGTGGATAATGAATCTCTTGACTTAGTAACCTCAGTTGACAGATGTAATTAATTCAGTTTCATTTCCCAAATGCTTTCAGAGTACTTTGCTGACTTGCTGTAAATTCTTGGGAAAGACAGTCTAATGTTTTGTGGTTAAATTGCAGCCTATTGTTCAGAAACTTGATTATTGTGGGTTCAGGATGATGAGTATTTATAGAATTTGGCCCCGTTTGAGCTGCAGACCTCATTTAAAGGCTTTATCTGATGGTTAGAAAGACTGTTGTAAAAGCACAGAGAGACTGAAATGACTTTTAGTGTACTGCAATGTCAGCGAAGAAAAGACTGTAGACCATTGGGAAATCACCTCTTTGACTGTCAGTTTCCAGTGGTGGATTAACATGCATTGCCATGCCCACCATATTTGAATACAATACAGTGAAAGCAGCTTCTTTGGTTCTGTTTTTATGTTTTAAAAAGTTTTGTTTCCATATAGCTTGGAGATTAGGGATTACTTAATATGACAACATCCATTGAAAGCATTGTTTTAAATTGATTCTTTTGTTCTCATTATTTTCAAGAGGCTTCAGATAGAAATAGTCCCGGAATAAAATGCTTTCCCAATAGCAGTGTTCAGTGGGCCATTGCCCAGATGGATGGTGCAAGCACATCTTGGGTACAACTCCACAATAGACCAGAGGATGGGAATCTCTTCCTGTTCCCATCTGGTTCCCAGAAGCCCTTTTTAGTCAGGTCTCTATGCTTCAGAAACTTTTCATTCCGTGTAGCTTGGAAATTGAGATTTGTTTCAGTGACGTCTATTCAACCTTCCGAAGTTTTTCCGATCCAGTGTTATGTCTGAGAGATTGATGGACCCAACTTGTGTAGACTTTTTGCAGCAATACACACCAGACTTCTTCATTCTTTTATGAGTTTTCTCCCCTTCCTTTTCAAACTTCCACTGGTAACATTTCTCATTTAGGTCAAATTGCTGCTTTTCATTGTTGTGCTGTGTTAAGTCTTTGAGTTGCCTTAACCCTCTGAGTTTGATTTTTAATTGCTAATTTTTATGTTGCACTTACGGTGTGCCAGGTACTTTACAAAAATTATCTCATATTATCTCATTTTGCCCTCATGGCAACCATGGGAGGTAGGTTCTATTTTATCATAACCATTTTACAGATGAGGAAACTAAGGTAGACAAAAGTTAAATGACATGCCTAGTGTTACACAGCTAGTAAGTGTTCAGGGTGGGATTTGAACTCAGGTCTTCCCAACTCCAAGTCTAGTGCTATATCTATTATAAAGAGAAGCATAATTTCTATTATATTTCTGTTTTCCAGGTTCCTTTCACATGTGTGTGTTTTGCTTTTAGTTGGCCAATGTGGTGTTCAAGTGTGTACTAGCTAAATATTGACACACATACATTCATCATCTTTCCACAAGTCTTTGATAGCTAACCCAATCAATCAATCAAGCAAGCAAGCAAGCAATAGACACACATTTTTAAGCCCTACTGTGTTCCAGGTAGTAGGTACTAGAGAAACAAGTACATAGTATGAAACTATCTCTACTTATAATGAGTTTACATTCTAATGGGGGAGATAAGTCCACACACATATCTTATTACGAAATAAATTAAATACGAAATAAATACATACCTATATGTGTGTGTGTGTGTGTGTGTGTGTGTGTGTGTGTGTGTGTGTGTAACTGCACTAGCAGTTAGGGTGATTAGAAAAGGCTTCATGCAGTTGATACTGCTTGAGCTGCATTGCATTTTTTCAAATGTCCCAGGTTCTGAACTACCTCCTTACTTTTATTTGAGCCTTACAGAGTATGTGGCTCTCTCCCAATCTGGATAGACTTCCTGTAGTATCTCATTGAAATGTCTTTGTTTCAAGTATTGATTCAATCAAGAAATGTTACTGCTTAGTTAATTACTAGGGCTTAGAATTGAGATACTTTAAAGGAGGTGAGATAATTTGATGGATGTACTGAGCTCTGACTTTACATATTTTATCTTTTATAATTACCTCAATCTCTTTAACCCCTACACACAGGTGTGACAGTTATCTGATCTGGGTATTGTCTATTTTTTAAAAACAATCATATGATCTTTAATATTCTGGTCATGTTCATTTTCAGCTTATTGTTGAATTTTTTTGCATTTTTTTTTCAGGGCAATGAGGGTTAAGTGACCTGCCCAGGTATTGTTGTATACAGTATAAGCTAGGCCAACTAGGTGGCACAGTGAAATGAGTGCTGGGGGCCTGGAGTCAAGAAACCATCTTGCTGAATTAAAATCTGGCTTCAGATACTTACTAGCTGTGTGACCCTGGGCAAGTCACTTAACCCTTTTTGCCTCAGTTTTCTCATCTGTAAAACGAACTGGAGAAGGACATGGCAAACCACTCTGGTATCTTTGCCAAGAAAACCCCAAGTGGGGTCAATGAAGAGTTGGACACAACAGAACAAGGATTTTTAAGTAGCCATCTCCCTGTGGGGTGAGACCCTCCTCCCATTCATTAGCAGATACAATTCTTCCTTTTGCTGCCTCTCTAATTTTCCTGCAGCCCATAGGTGGGGTCATGCGTTTGTTCTAAGTGGCTTCTTTTCTTTTATACATTCATTTTTGTTATTTCCTTAAGTTCTTTTTGCATCTGTTCCATTTTGTCCTTTTTAATTTTATGTTGATCATTTGTATACTGTGGTTCAGTAATCGGTCTCTGTTTCTTACTAAACAAGCTCTAAACCACGTTATAAATAACCAACAGGTTATCTATAACTCTTGGATATCAAACCCTTATCAGGAAGATTGACACAAGACTTTTTTTCTCCTCCCTATTTGATTCCTTCCCTTTTTTTCCCCCAGCTACATTAAATTTTGTTTGTCCAGAAGCATTTCCTTTTCATGTAATCAGTCATCGATTTGATCTTCTTTAACTTTGTTTGGTTAAGAATACATCTACTCATTGTTGTGAAATGGATATGATCTGCTTCTCTTCTTGGTATGATCAAGGTCACATATCCATTTAGAAATGTACTGTGGAATATGGGATAAGGTGTTGGTCTGAGTCTGATTTCTGCCAGACTGCTTTGTAGTTTTCTCCAAATAAGGAGTTCTTCCCTAAGTTCTGCCACTTCCCTAAGTTCCTTAACCATGTACCCTTCTCATTTGCCACTTACATTTTGATACCCCATTTCATAGGCTTTATCAGAAGAGCTCCTCAACATAGTGTTGTCCAACTCCTTCCTTCTTCAGGAAAATCAGCTCAAGTCCAGAGGGCTTGTTCAAGGTTACCCAGGCACTAAGAATAGGCACCAACCTAGGTCTTCTGATCTCCCGTCCTGTGATCTCCTCTTATTTGAAGTTGTTTCATTCTTTGGGTGACTATTTTTCTTTCCTCCTTGCTCATCATATTTCCTGTCAAATGCAATATTATTGAACTTCTTGGGGGACATAGTATAGGAAGAGAGATGAAGAAGGAAAATGTGGGCGATGCATCCTGTCATCTCTATTCAATGATACTCAACACACACAAACACAAAGAAACACAATCCGCACAATTGTTCCATCTCTTTGTACCCAATTTGCAACCTTAGGTCTTTTCTACCCAATACCACCCATCTGATAAAAAACAAATGGATTAGGGGAGTGAGGAAATCCAAGATACTGTGTCGCACTAAAACCTTCTGAGAACACTGCTTGAGACATAGTGCCCCAGCTTCAATCATTATCTTGACTTTTCATGTTTAGTGTTCCTCACAGCTGGTTAAACATGTTCAAGGGCCCAGTGCTTTTGGTAGATGGAATCCTGTTTTATTTAAATACAAATGCAAGCCCCTTAGATGCTGAACCTTTTGGTCAGTCAAGTTTTCTTGTTGCTGACATGAGTCCTTGAAAGGGAAGTTAGACACTTGAAGAAATGTCAGTAGCAATGATGAGAATCAAAAGATTACATGACTCCAAAGAAAAACTATTATAACACATTTATATAGCTCTTTAAGGCTTACAAAACACTTTTTTCACCATTACCCTATGAGGCACATGTATGTTATCTCTATTTTACAGACTTATAAAACCTATTACAGTTTATTTTATAGTCCCCTAAATTGTAGCATCTTTGGTTAATGCTCCAAATTATTTATCCATTGTTCTATGTAGTATTATAGTGACTCAATTCAGATGACTCAAGAAGTATCTTATCTAATCCCAGGAAACAGTTTATAAATTGGAAGGATCTGAATAAATTATGGTCCATAAACAATTGACAGATTAAGCAGACTGTTGCCAGACATACACCGTTTGTTGGCCTGCAAGTTTCTTGGTACTCTTTTTGAATTGACAGCATCCTACAACTGATAATGATCTGAAATGTGACATAGGTTATGTGGACACATTTAAATTATAATGACTTTAGTGGGTCATTTTTCTGGATTCTTATTGCCCTAATGAAGTTATGTATGTATGTATATACATACACATTTGCCATTGCTAATGTCTCCCTCTATAAAGTGCAAAACCTCCATTGTACTCATTGTTGAGGATTTTTTCTGGCGTTGATGTTTCCTTGTCAAGGTATGAGTTACTTGCCTTATTTTAGGTACTGTTTGCCCCATTGATACAAAGTTGATGAGGATGGATTAGTGGTATGATTGCCTATTGACACCATGTTGATAATGATTGATTGGCAATTGCTGATCAATTCATCATCAGTTCATATACTTTCAGTTATATCCTTGGACTTGGCCTTCTAAAAGGGGTTGCAGATAGAGAAAGCAGAGACTAAAAAGTGGGAGGGAAATACTGAAAGGAGCTGTAGGAATAGATGTGATTCCCTGGAAGGAGTCCTCTCTACTCATTTGGCTCCCTTCAAGGAAGCTTGTGTATGACCCCAGGACTGCCTGCAGATGGAGAAGACAGAATGGTGAGAAATCTTGCCTAGGATGTGAATCATCAGTAGTTTAATTGAGCAACAGAATTCCTGGACCAGGCAAAGTTCCAGGAGCTGAAGAAGAGCTAGGGTAGAGCCACAATATGGAGGAGCCAATGTGAACCTCAGTCTTCGTGGTTACCATGAACCATGTGGATTATGTAGATCTTGGTGGGGCATATTGTTCTCATTGACCCTAAGTGCTTTTACTTTTCAGAGTGGTGGTAGAGGGAGTTTCCTCATCTGAGAGTTCTTTATACCATTTAAATCACAGGGTCAGTCCCTGTTTTTATTCATGCCCATAGACAGATTTACTTATTTCTGGTCTGGGTAGTGAGGCTGCTTCTAATTTGCTTGTGAGCCTACTCACTGGTGAATGTCTAGGGGAGCATCATTGATTTGAAATTTTGTGGTAGGGATTATGTCTTGGTAACTTATTTTGTGTAGGGCCCAAGATAGGCCATGGACCAATAAATATTTCTGATGGTCATGAACAATATTGATTCCAAATGCTTTTAAAAAGAATGTAACCCCAGAGCTAAGATTAGCACATTGACATTCTCACATTCTGGTTTGATTTTTTTTAAGAGTCCTGTTCTACATTTATCAGCACAGCTAACCACATTAAAACAAATCGAATAAAGTTAAAACCACCACAATATTTTTCTTCAAAATGTTCCCCTCCCCCCTTTAAAATTCTTCCCTTACCTGCTTTTATGCCCTGAAAGAATGTGTTGTTCTTTCCTAAATGGCTTTCTTAAACACAAACATTAGGCAACTGGAGTTTAC
This sequence comes from Dromiciops gliroides, assembly GCF_019393635.1. Taxonomy (NCBI): domain Eukaryota; kingdom Metazoa; phylum Chordata; class Mammalia; order Microbiotheria; family Microbiotheriidae; genus Dromiciops; species Dromiciops gliroides. The sequence goes on from NC_057866.1 coordinate 261,867,872, forward strand.
TTTCAAAACCAGATGAAAAAAATGAGAAGAATTTTAAGATCACAACGATTTGTTTCCTCTTTCCTAATAATGAGCAAAAAATTAACGTGCTTCTTCAAATAGCCAAACAGAGATCCTTTGGAAGTAAAGCAAAGATTTGCAGCTGGGACAGAAAGCTCACGAACACATTTCTCAGGACTGAAATGACAAGGGGCTAGAGATAGAATGGGCCAAAGAGTTCGGCTAGATTAAAAACTTCTGCACATGTTACAATTCATTTGACTTGCTTTTGAGAAAAGACGCTTCCTCTTTCATCTCGCTATTTACAAACCACAGAACACCTTTCTTTTTGACCAATTCTTTTATACATCAAGACCTCAAGACCATCATCCCACTTCATTTTTTTCCCTTGTAGGTTCTTGTCATTGCTGATAGTAATATTTCTCTTTACAAGACAACTGAAAAACATTTTTGAGTCATTTCTTTAGCTACAAAATTACATTTGAGGTTAGGTTGTTTCATGTTTAGAGTGCATAAAGGAAATGCCTTTATAGATAGCCTTCGATACACAGACATCACGAATCTGGCCTAGAGTGGCGGAAGTTATAAAGACTTCGACTTGAAACCCCAAAGACCTGGGTTCAGGTGTCACCTCTGACCCATATAGGCTCTGTGACTCTGAGCAAGTAGCTTAAACTTTCCAGGCATCTTCAATGTGCTCTGTGATCCAGTGACACGGGGTTCCTTTCTGTTCTTTGTATAGATGCTCTATCTCCCAGTTTTGTAGGTTCCTTAGCTGTTTGGTTCCTCTTGTCTAGAATTTTCTTCCTCCTCATCTGCCTCCTGGTTTTCCTGGCTTCCTTCAAATATCAGCTAAAATCTAAAATCTTCTACAGGAAATATTTCCAGATCCCCCTTAATATTATCGTCTTCCCTCTGTTAATTATCTCCAATTTATTCTGTATGTAGGTTGTTTGAACCTAGTTGTTAGCACGTTGTCTTCCCCATTAGATTGTATAAGTTCCATGCCAATTTTTTTTGGTATCCTGTAGCACTCAGCATACTGCCTGGCACATAGTAGGTAGGCACTTACTAAATGATTGTTGACTGACTGACTGTTGATTTAACTTCTCAGTGCTTCAGGGCATTTTCTAACACTGTAAATTGCAGAGAAGTGCCAACCTGCTTTAGTAGAGGGGGTTTCCTTTTCTAGGCCTTTCCTGTCATCAATAAAATCACAATTTGATGTCCTATCCATGTCCCTTTGTGTAGTGATAAAGATATATAAGAGGAGTGTGTAGTTCAGTTTGAGCATTTACATCTCACAAATCAGCAAATTCTACTTGACTTGTAGTTTTGCTGATTTGTTTAGACTTAAGAAAATCTAAATAAATAAACAACAAAAATTTATTTATTTATAATAAATATAATACAATTTATAAATAAATAAAATGTGAAAATGCATATTCAACTAAAAATGTCTTGTGTATGCTTTCATTTTAGAGGGCTGATTATTAAGCATTTAAAAGCACTTGCCTATATGTACATGTGTGTATTCATATATGTAAAGCTCACATTTGTATAAAACTTTAAGATTTATAATGTACTGTACTCACAATAGGCTTGTGAGAGTAGTTCTCATTACATAGAGTTTCACAAAGCCTTTGAGAGGAGGGATAATGGAAGTGTTAGTGTTATATACCCAGCTTACTCTGGGTATATACCCAGAGAAACTGGGGTGGGGGGTGGGGGGGACAGCCACAGCGATGATCTCAGCCTTTGTTTCTAGGGAGCCAACGAGCCTTTGGCAACTTTGGGCTAGAAAGGATCTCCTGGTATGGAGTGGGGGGGAGAGGGTTGTATCTGCTATAGAGATGATCATATGATCACTTTCCAACCCACTTTCTGTGTTGGGCACAGTGTGATCAAACAGCCTTGTTGACTTGTACTTCCAGGTGCAGGTGGGGAGGTTCCTCTTGGGTTTCCCATGGCAATAAGTTCATCCAAACCCCCTTCATGCCCCTTCATAAATGAGAGACACTAATTCTGCTCAGTCATGGGAAGGAAAAGAAGAGTTACTGTTGGAGTGGGGCAGAAAATGGGGGCAGTGGAATGAACTATGGAAGACAGGCCTAGAAGGAGAAAGAGCTTCCTCTTAAGGGAAGGGAGATTAGAAACCCTCCTGGGGCCAGTTCTTGTTCTTTCTCCTTGTTCCTTCCAACTCTACCCAGTTTACTCTGGGCAGTAACTTGAGAAGAACCTTCCCAGTTCTTCCCCACCCTCAATGTGAAGAGACTGCAGATGCCCAGCCTTGGGGATCTGTATACCAGTTTTAATGGGGAGGATCCAAAGAATCAGGAGAAAAGTTAGGGATAATTACCCAGGGATACAAAAAAAAAATTAAAAGGTTTAATTCCCCCAAAGGTCAAGCGTTAGAGTAAAAATCTAGCTCACAAGTAAATAAATCAACTGAGAATCAGCTCATAGAGACTGGAAGAAAAATTCATAAAAATGCCAGTAGAGGACAGAATAATGAACAAATATTATTTGAGGAAGGAAAATAAACCAAAATGCCCCATCAAAAAAGAGAATCCTACATATTCCTCAGAGATCATGAAGCAATAGCAAGAAACCCTAGAAGGGTTTAAAAGATAAATATAACTTTTAAGAGAAGTTATTAGGAATGAAATGAGTTAATTAGGTTGAAGATCACTTTTCAAAATATAATGTTAAAAACACAAATAGTAGGGTAGAAAAATTGAATGCAAGAAATTGGGTAGAAAAAATGCAAAGGCTTTGTTAAAAAGAACACATACATTCTATGCTCATCAAAGTGATTGATTTTGACAGTAGGATGAACAGGGAGAATTTCAACATTCTGGGGCTCACAGAAGCAAATGGCAAATTAGAAAAAAAAACAACAACCTTAAATGACAAACTGCTTTCAAGGAAATAATACAAGAAAACTGCCCAGAACTTAACATAGACAAAGCACTTATCAAATCTACATCACTGCCAAAACAAATGCTAGATTCATGTATCAGACTCCAAATCATGTTGTGGTTAGACTTCACAACTACAATAGCAAACATCCTGTTTTGCAAATACCAAGACAAAGACCTTGAAACATGAAGCAACAATGAGTTTGGGCCACCTCCACCTTGGGAAATTAGACCAAGGACTGGAATAGGATATAAAAAGATTAAACTATAACCTAGAATAATATTCCACAAAGTTGAGCATAATTATCTGCAAAAAAATATGACTCTTCATTTGAGACATTCCAGGGGTAAGGGTGGGGCAGACAGACAAAGAGAGAGAGCAAAAGGAAGAGTGAGGAGATAGACAGACTTTACTTGGAAGCAGCCTAAACAATGAAATGCAAGAAAGGTAAATTATTATAATTCTCAAAAAAAGACTAATGTAAACAATTCCTGGTGTTTATAACCTAGATGTTTTTTTAAGGGAAATATTGAACTGAGGGGGAACTGGGTAGCTCAGTAGATAGAATGTAGGGACTGGAGTCAGGAAGACTCATCTTTTTGAGTTCAAATCCAGCATCAGACATTTACTACCTGTGTGCCCCATGCCAAGTCACTTAACCCTGTTTGCCTCAGTTTCCTCATTTTTAAAATGAGCTAGGGAGAGAAATGGCAAACCAGTGCAGTATCTCTGCCACAAAAACTCCAAATAGAGTCATAAAGAGTTGGACACAACTGAAATGGCTGAACAATAACATTGAATTGAATTGAAAAGGAACAACATAGATTGATTACAGTAGACAAAAAGGACCTAAGAGTTTAGAGTTAAGATAAAAGGAAATGGGGCAGCTAGGTGGCACAGTGGATAGAGCACCGGCCTGGGAGTCAGGAGGACCTGAGTTCAAATCTGGCCTCAGACACTTAACACTTACTAGCTGTGTGACCCTGGGCAAGTCACTTAACCCCAATCGCCTCACTAAAAAAAAAAAAAAGATAAAAGGAAACTTAAACGATAATGAAGAACTGATAAGTGAAACAGTATCTATTGTGGGAGGGATAGCACAGAGGGACCTTTTTCCAACATTTATTTATTTTGTCTTTAATTTATAGAATAAAACAGACATTTCCATAACATGATATAATAAAAATGATGATTGCCCATAAAACTGCAATTCCATTATATATATATATATACATACATACATATATATATAACTTACTATTCCTTTTAAATATATAATAAAGTTATCATGTAAATTTATTTTTTCCTTTTTTTTCTTTCCCTCTACCCTAGAGATGGCTACCATTAGACACAAATAGGCATATGTGTGTAAAAATATTCTATACATACTTCTATTTATTAAGTCCCTTTTTTAGGGACAGAGAGAAGCAGATCAAAACTCTGTGGGGAAAAAAATTTAGCATCAAAATAGGTTAAGAAAAGCTTATTTCTGAGACAAAATACTGACTTTAAAGAGGAGGGGATGAAACTGTAACCAATTTTGGGTCCTATGGTTTAAGAAATACATTGATAAGCTAGAGAGTGTCTTAGGTAACCAGGATGGGGAAGGAGCCTGAGTTCATGACATTTCAGGATCAGTAGAGGGAAGTAGATGTCCTTAGCCCAGAAAAGACTCAAAGGGTGCCCAATAGTTGCCTTCAAATATTTTTTCAAAGATTGTCATATGAAGAAGGGATTAGACTCCTTCTGTTTGGCCCCAGAGGACCCAACTAGGATCAATAAGTGGAAGTTGCCAAGGGGAAGATTTTGATGTTGGAAAAAACTGCCTAATAAAACTGCTTCAAATGGATGGAAAGGGTTGCCTTCAAAGGTCAGGGATGTCTTCTCATTGGATGTCTTTAAGCAGAGGAAGAGTGATGGATTTTTTTGGAAGCATGCCCCACTAGACCCTCCGCAATGTGTGCTCTAACCTCTCTTTTTGGTGTGGAGGTAACACTGTATTTCAAAGACTTTCCTTGGGGATTTAAGAATACTTCTAGGGACTAAGCTGTGCCAACTGATGTGGTGATTTTTCTTAAATCCACAAAGAAGAGAAATAATGGGGATGATCTTGGCAGTGTTCCGCAGCTTTCTTTTTTCTGTAAATAATATTTTAATTTTTTCTCCCTAATTACATTTAAAAACAATTAAATTTTTTTTTAAATTTTGAACTATGAATTCTATTCCTACCTCCCCTTTCCCATCCTGGAGAAAGGAAGAAATCTGATATATGTTATGCATGTGCAATCATGTAAAACATTTCCATATTAGTCTTTTTGTATAAGAAGACCCAAACAAAAAAGAAAGAAAGAAAGCAAAAAATAGTATGCTTTAGTCTATATTCTGATAGCATCAGTTCTTTTTTTTGGAGAAAGAGAGCATTTTTCATGATGAATTCTTTGTGATTGTCTTAGATCATTGTATTGCTGATAATAGCTAAGTCATTCATAGTTCTTCACACAGTATTGCTGTTATTGTGTACAATGTTCTCTTGGTTCTGTTTACTTTATATTAATTCATGTGAGTCTTTCCAGGTTTTTCTGAAATCATCCAGCTTCTCATTTCTTATAGCACAGTAATATTCTATTACAATCATATACCAACACTTCTTCAAGTCATTCCCTAATTGATGGGCATGTTCTTAATTTCCAATTAAAATTCCATCTTGAAGATAATTGTAGTCTACAAGTAAACATTTATTACAGAGTATAAGAACATAGTTGGGTGGTACAGTGGATAGAGTGCTGGGTCTGGAGTCAGAAAGACTCCTCATTCCTGAGTTCAAATCCAGCCTCAGACACACTTACTAGCTGTATGACCCCTGTTTGCCTCCATTCCTCATGTCTAAAATGAGCTGGGGAAAGAAATGGTAAACCATTACAATATCTTTGCCAAGAAAACCTCAAATGGGTCATGAAGAGTCAGACATGACTGAAAAATAAGAAGGTAGAGGAATTCTACAAAAATCTTGATGAAACTCCCCAAATTCAGTCAGTATGTACTTAAATAGTGACATCAACACAAAGGATAAAGAGCACAGAGAAAATTATATTGGAAAATGTGGTTCTGGTGCAAGAAATGAGAGACGTCAAAAGTTTGTAGACCAGAACAGAAGACACATGTATGCCTCATCAACAGAGAGTCCATTGGTGCTAGACATGGTGAACACTGAATAGTATCACAAAACATTGATCTAATTAGTTAACAAACTGTAGATGAAATAATGTTTTTGAAGGAGTAAAGTGGCTGGCCTCCAACAGGGCAAAGGAGAGATGTATGGTAGTATGAGTCCTGGCCAGCACGTTACTAATTAGGAATATACAGAAGTCAGGTGAGAGATGTCATCAGAGAGGTATTCATCCAGACTGACCTTTGTTCTCAATTTATACATGCATAAAACACCTAGAATTCTAGAGCAAGCTCCCTAGCATTTCAGGCTGGCTCCCCTATCATAAATTTGTGACAGGCCATGGATTGGAGTTGTACAGAATAAGAAGGTGTGGATGGGTTGCAGTCTGCACAGTGGGAGGGAGTTCTACACTCAGCTAGTTGAGTATCACCTGTGTTGTTATTGTTGTTGTTGAGTTATTTCAGTCACGTCCGACTCTTCATGACCCATTTGAGGTTTTCTTGTCAAAGATACTGTAATGGTTTACCATTTCTTTCTCCTTGTAACACAGTCAGGTTCAGGGAGTCAGGAGGCCTTAGTTTGAATATTGATTCTGTTACTTAATGCCTATATGATCTTTTGTTCGGCCACTCTGGGCCGAACCCACAGGGTTCTCATGAGGAAAACATTTTATCCACTGTAATGAATTATAGAAATGTGAATTATTTGTTTTGAAGCTATTCTAGTATATAATAATTGAGTTCATTTTTAGACATGTAGCACTGCAGATATCTTTAGAAAGAACATGCAATGTGAAATTTCCAATAGAGAATTGGTGATCTGGGATTGAAGCTTGCAGGAGATGTATAAATGTATATACACTTGCACATGGGAAGGGTGGAAGGAAAGAAGCAATTGTATAGTGTCTGTGTGTTGGGCACCATGATAAACTCTTTACAAATATTATCTTACTTTATATGTATAATATATGTATCTATATCTCTATTTCTCTTTATCTGTCCATCAATTTCCATCCATCCATCCATCCATCCATCCATCCATTCATCTATCTGTCTTCCTACCAATCTGTCTTTCTATCGATGTCAAATACTTTTGCATCAAGATGATAGTTAAAACCATGGGAGCTGATGAATTTAGCAGTCATTTGGGAAGCCCATTCCCACTAAGGCTTAGAAGCTTGAATTTGTTTTCCTAGGGCATTTGTATCTTAAGAGGGGGCACAGGCTTTATTTGACTTAAGCTAAAAGAATTAATTTTGAATCATGGAATTTAGGTCATCAACAGGGAGATTGGGGAATTTGTCTTCTTGATATCCCTGAATTTGTGCAATCATGATAACTGTTGAGATACAAAATCCCATATAATTAATTGGGTTCATCTTTCGTGGGAGAATCTATTAAGTGTGCAAAATGAAGCTGCAACTAGCTCTGAAATAATCAGTCCCTGGATATTCATCTTATGGATTGCTTTTCTTTCTTTCATTTTTCCTGCTCTCACCTGTTCTTTGCTTATTAGCATTCTTGCCAACACTGGGATAGAAGACAAATTAGAGGTGGTTAGTTCTATTGCAGGAAGATTCTGTGTGTGTGTGTGTGACAAATTATTCAGTCTTTCAGTTTTCAGCAGTTATTTATTTATGGCTTCCATCCATTGCATGTATAAGACCCTGGGCCTGGGATGTATCAGATAGAAAGCTCCCAGGTATAATTATTACTGAGTTTAGTTAGTAAAAATTTGATGTGTACTCATAAAGTATTTAGAATACAACTTTTGGGTCAAGTTAGGCATGTAATTGGTAGTCATCATACTTCTATCCCTATTATGTCCTCTTGTTTCCTCCTATAGTTGTCTTTTTTTTCTTCCCACAGATTTGCCCAAAAAGCGATCTAGAGAATACGAGCTGGTTACTCCCATCAGCACCAACCTCCAGGGGCACTACCTCTCCCACATTCTTTCTGCAAGTCATAAAAAGAGAGCACCAAGGGATGTGTCTTCCAACCCTGAACGATTGTTTTTCAATGTGACAGCTTTTGGAAGAGACTTTCACCTCCGGCTGAAGCCAAACACTCAGTTAGTAGCACCAGGAGCCATGGTGGAGTGGCACAGGACTTCTGTGGTCAGCGAGGATGGACCCAGCCATGTAAATGATAGTCAGCCTGGAAGTGATTCAGAAAGGATTTGGAAAAGAGAGCCTCTATGGGCCAACTGTGCTTATGTCGGAGACTTAACAGACATCCCAGGAGCTTCCGTTGCCATTAGCAACTGTGATGGTCTGGTAAGACTTCTCCCCCATTTTGTCATTTTTTGTTATCTGCTCCTCTTCCCCCCACCCCCAACCCAACCCAACCCTTCACTGAAATCTCTCTTGTCCTTCAAGAGAAAGGTGGGGTAGGAGCTCATATTGCAAATTATTAGACACTGCCTTAGAGATGTGGGTATCCACTTGGTCTGCCATCTTTACAGGAAACAGAAAAGGGATAGTGTAGTTTGGTACATTGAACACAAAGACTTCTAAAGAAAATTGCAATATATGGTAGTTTTTTAAATTGGAAGGCTAATAATTATGGTTTTATTCCATCCTTCTAGAGGTACTCAGTGTGTCTTTTAAATTTTAGAAATCTCAACATTTTCCAAACTAATACAGACTCTTCTACTTCTTTTTTTTTGACTCTTCTACTCATTACAACAGAATCTTATCCCTCATTTTAAAAGCATCTTGATTCAAAGAATTTATTATGTTATTCAGTGAATGCTACAGATTGTGAGCTGAGCTTCACTTACACTTCACTGTTTTTGAGTCATGGAACTAATGGCAAGTATGGTGAAGTCTGTGGGTCCTTCTCTGAAAAAAAAAGTCTTTAATGTATTGTTGTTGTTTGTCCTTTATTATGGAAGAGGACCATGATGGGTGCCATGACTTTCAATGAATTGGATTTAAATGAGGCAGGGTTGTGCAGGGTCAGCAACATCACTCTCTCCTCCAGAGCCGTCTAGGTTTAGTGGAAAGATATTCATCAGTACGACCGGGGATGACCCTGGATGCTTAAGGCAATTGGGGTTAAATGACTTGCCCAGAGTCATACAGCCAGTAAGTGTTTGAGGTGAGATCTGAATTCAGGTCCTCATGACTCCAGGGCCAGTGCTTTATCCATTGTGTCACCTAGCTGCCCCCTTTAAATGTATGAAGTACATAGGAACTCTATTGTATTAAATATAGTTATCTAAGGTTCTGGACCCCACATGAAGGACCCCTGCCAAGGTGTCTGTCTCTCTAAGTGTACTTTTCGCCCATGAGAAACCATTTTCTTGAGTCTGGGTGGGTGAGTAGGTGTGGACTCACACATAGGCAATGTTATAGCTTGCTGTTTTCTTTTCACTTTTAAATATCTTGCTGTAGCAGCTGCTGCTAACAGTGGGAAAGATTAAAGGACAGCTTACTGTCCTATAATTATGTCTTAATTGTTCTTTGGTTTGGATTTCTAGATGTTATTTGGAAATAGTCGCTGCTGGTGACTTTGCCTCTGTCTGTTATCAGCTGTTTTCCTGAAGTCCAGAGCAGTGACATTTTATAAGTGTATGCTTGAGGCCCAAGGTTGTTTCTTTGGGAGGAAATGGGCTATGTGTGAAAGAGCACCAATCCTGGAGTCAGAGGGCCTGAGTTATAATCCCATCTCTGATTCTTACTGTCTCTGTCACCTTGGACAATTCACTTAACCAAAATGGGTTTCACTTTCTTCATCTGTAAAATGGGATGGCTGAACCAGGTAATAATAGTATGAACAGCAATAACATTTATTGGGCACTTTGAGGTTTCCAAGGACCCTGTATAGACATGATCTTGACAACAACCCTGGGAGGTGGGTGCTATTATTATCCCCATTTTACAGGTGAGGAAACTGAGGCACAGTTTAGGTGGTTTACTCAGAGTCACATAGCTATTAAGGGTCTGAGACAGGATTCAAACTCAAGTCTTATTGACTTCCAGGTCAGCAACTAGTCACTCAGCTACTTAAGCTTCCAGTGGCCCCTGGGGTCCCTTTCCAGTCTGTATCTTGATTCTATGATCTCTCCTGGCCAGCATTTAGCTTGCCAAGGAACTTAGACTGTCCGTTTTCCTCACGAGCAAACCAATGGCATTTTGTTATTATGTGGTTCAATGCTGATAAATTGTTAATTACCAGGACCCAATTTTTGGTGATTTTGTCTTTGTGTGTGATGGTTGGTAGGGTTTGTAGCCAGCGCTCAAGAAACTTTTTTTTTTTTTTGGAGGTCAATGAGGGTTAAGTGACTTGCCCAGGGTCACACAGGTAGTAAGTGTCAAGTATCTGAGGTTGGATTTGAACTCAGGTCCTCCTGAATCCAGGGTCGGTGCTTTATCCACTGCGCCATCTAGCTGCCCCCCAAGAAACTTTTTTAAGAAGCTAAACAAACCACACGTAATGGGTTCAGGTCTCATATTGGCTGAGTGTACATCTATGCATATATGTATACGTGTATATGTCTGTGTGTGTATACATGCCTAATGTCATCCAGATAATCATCAGATCTGGGATTAGAATACAGAACCCAGTCTCTCAAAGAAATATTTTTAGGCCTTAATCCACAGTTAAAGAGTGGCACTATTATGGATTGTTTCAGGAACAAAACAACAACCCACAGATACAGATGTATCCTAATAGGATAGAGAACCTTTCTCACCTCCCTTTCCCAAGCAGCTTCTACGGAGGCTGTGAGCATGTGGCTTTGAGAACATGTGTGTGGTGGGGACAGGACCTCTGGTCCCCGGCTGCCTTTTCTGCTTTGTGTTTCTTCCCAGATCACAGGTGTTGGAAAAACAATACTCAATAAGACATGTTTCTCTGGGGGCTATCTTGTGAGTTCAAGAGTTTCCTAGTTACTAACTGACAGTAAGAAAGTGCCTCCTGCAGTGCCACTTCTTTGATGAGGGGATATATAGAGAGCCAGCCTTGGAGTTAGAAAGACGTGGGTTCAGGTCCTGCCTATGATAAGGTGTTAGCTGTGTGACCCTTAATATTTCACTGTCCCAGACAAGTTTCTAAAACTAAGATGCTAGACAATTGGGAATCTTCACTGATAGAGGGGCTTTCCTCACCTCTTATTCCCTATACTAATAAAATCAGATAGCTAGACAACAAGCCCGAAAAAATTGTAGTACTATTAATCTCAAAATATCAGGCTTCTGAACAAATGAGGATAATACTATTAATCTCAAAACATCAGGCTTCTGAATGAATGAGAATAATACTATTAATCTCAAAATATTGGGCTTCTGAATGAATGAGAATAATACTATTAATCTCAAAATATCAGGCTTTTGGATTAATGAAAATAATGAGCTTGATCTATTGAGGTCAAAGAAGCTAAAAGCCTACTATTTAGAAGCATAGGATCAGCTCATAATTAAGAGCTCTGAAGGCATTCAAATAATAATACACTAAGTTATGCATGAGTATAGCACAGAGTCACAGAGAAAGAACACATGTGAGAGGCCAGCTAGACCAAGGTATGAGTGGCCCTCTCAGCCTCTACTTGAAGACCTTAAGTGGGGAGTAGTCATTCCTTTGATAGGCATCCCATTCTTCTTTTGGGGAATAGTGAAAGAGTTTTTCTTTATGTCAAGCCACTATCTGTACCACTTTCCACCCACTGCTCCTAGCTCTGATCTCGGGGGCCAAGAAGACTAAGCTAATGCCTCCTCCACATGGCTGCCTGTCTCACACCAACTCTACTCAGAGTTGGCCAGTGTTTTTGCAAGTCATGATAATGGGATACTATACAACACGATGGAAAATGTTTAACAATAACTCCACTTATAAACGAGAGACGTAGCGAAGAGAGAAGGGGAAAACTAAACATTTGGTTGCTCTTTGTAAATATCGCCCTAATTTCAGGCACTTCCGCAAACTGCTGATGCTTTATGTCTCATTACGGTGAAACATGAGGAGAATGGTGTAGATCATTAACTATGCATCATTAAGTTTGTTCTAAGTTTTGATTACAAGAAGAAACTTTATAGGTATGCTGAGTCACCACCATAACTTGTTGTTTGTGGAGTGTGGTTGCTTATCCACAACTGAAAAAATAAAAATAAAAGGGAAATGGTAAGATGAGGGAGTCCCCTCTGGCTCTAGTTTTTAATGATTCTATAAGTGTATAAAAGTGACACTTAAAAAAAAAGTAAGTTTGAAAAAATTTTAATAGGCCAGGTGCTTAGTGAATATAGCAAACTTTATTTGGAAAATGGAGAAATTGCCAAGATTTTATGATGATTAAAGCTGGCAATTGATCAAGTTTTGTACATATCTTCTCTTTTGCTTATGGTTTATGTATTATTTATACTATTTTAAATAATTATTATTTACCACTTTTTTATTATTTATACTATCCATGTAGTACATTCTTCACCATTTTTAGAGGGGCATTCTAAAGACTGGAATTTACATACAAATAATAAGGATGATAGTTATTGAATATAGAAGGCTTTATGATTTGCAAAGCTTTTAATATATGCCTCTCATCTGATCCTCCCAACAACTCAGTGAGGTAGGTGCTATTATTTCCATTTTACAGGTGAGGAATCTGAGATTGAATGATAAGTGACTTGCCCAGGGTCATACAACTGGTAAGTGTCAAAGACAGAATTTGAACTCAGGGCTTGTGACAGGGAAACCCAAATGTGGAAGGCCATGGTGCATACAAGGGGCAAAGCAAATACTAGAGCAGCTCAGTTACAATGAGAGGAATTCCAATCACAGTCAACCTTAAATTCACAAGTAATTTTCAAAAGGTTCGTCATATCTCCAAATACTAAATTTGGTATTCTCTTCCATGAAGGTGGTGTAGTAGATAGAACGCTGGACATGGTGTCTGTCAGATTTTAGTTCAAATCTAGGCACAGACACTTAATAGCTTTGAAATGTGGAAAAGTCCCTTCGTCTCTGCCTCAGTTTCTTTCATCTGTGAAATGGACATAACAATAGCCTCTACCTCCCAGGGTTGTTGTGCAGGTAAAATGAGATCATAAATGGAAAAGGTTTTGCACACCTTAAAGCCGATATTTCACTGGCATCCTTAGAGAGGGCAGAGGCTTCTTCAGACTGTACATGCTAGAATATCATGACATATGTGCATTCTGGAGACCCTGGCTAGTCCTCTTTCTCTAACCAGTCAAGATGGCTCTGCTGGGGTAGGAGAAACAGAGACTGAAATCTCTGGTGCCTGCCTTTAAAATGCCTTTGCTTAGCTGTTCCACCCATGTGAGATCCCAGCAGACTCATGGATTTTACCATCCTCCGTTTCCAGAGGGGAAGGGAAGAAAGCAGTTGGCAGCGGCTATCTGCGAGCATCCCTTTTCAAAGGGAAAGTTTTCTGTGAGTTAATGCCAATGTTACAGTCTTGGAATAACCAGCTGGATGACAGCCCTCTTCCACTCTGGTCCTTGTGCCCTGATTGAGAAGTAGTCCATTGGGAACCAACAGTGCTGCCTGAACTCTGTGTCCCTGACCATCTCAAGTATGTCAGTAGAATCTGCTCTTAAGTCCCTTTGGAAGCAGGCTACCTTCTTTTTGTCATTGCCTACTGATGGGAGACAGTTGGGAATAGTCATCATAATTCTGAAGTCCCGTATTATTTGCATGTGAAATTAATTTTCCATATGGTAAGCCTTTCCCTAAACACTCCAATTAATTGAGAGTTGGCTGTAATTGTGATTACTGCAACTTTGCTTTTGTGTGGGATCATCCTTTGGAAAAAGGATCCCAGTGTGCTTTCAAGATACAAACTTGGAAGAAAAGAAAATAATTAGAAACACAGTCACAAACTGTTTCTCTATTCTGTTTTGCAGTTGTAGATCAATTCAGACTTAATTTAGGGAGGCTGATGTCAAATATTATTTGTTCAATCATATTAACAGCTGACATTTTTGTAACTTTGAAGCAAAAATTTTCCCTCATAAGAATGAATATTTTTTATTTATTTCATTAAATATTTCCTAATTACATGTAAAAAAACCTTTAATTTTTTGAAGATTGTAAGTTCCAAATTCTCTCCCTCCCTCTAGCCCCTCTGACCCCTGAAGCAAAAATTTTTTACATATATTATCTCATTTGTTCTTCACAATAGCTTTGTACTATGAGTACTGTAACCCCATTTTACAAATAATAAAATTGAGGTAGACTAAACTGAGGAACATACCAACCCAACTCCCATGCCGAGTAAGAGCAGAGCCAGACCTGAATAGCTTCTGCCCTTGTAGCCTCCATGAGAAAGGGAGACTCAGTCTTTAAAAAAAAAAAAATGTTTAACCGCATAGATCGCAACAGATTCCTCAGCCACAATGACATTGTTCTATGAACAACTACTCTTCCCATCTATTCCTTTAACCACCCCGGAATCTAATTCTACTTTCGTCTAATCCACATCCACGTGTCTTCTCCACAGAGTGCTATAACAAGAGCTTTGCTAAGATCTATAGGCAAACTGTATTCAGAGCACTTCCTTAATCTACCAGTTACCCTGTCACCAAAAGAAATGGGATGAATCTGGCATGACCGGTGCTCAGTGAAGCCACGTTTAGTGCCATGTAATTACTGCTTATCTTTCTAGATGTTGGCTCCAGAATCAAAACCGGTCTCACTGGCCTGGGGGTTGTATATTGTTGACTCCCTCCACCATTAAAAAAAATTGGGACATTTTACTCTCTTAAGAAAACGTAGCATGGGGCAGCTAGGTGGTGCAGTGGATAGAGCACTGGCCCTGGAGTCAGGAGGACCTGAGTTCAAATCCGACTTCAGACACTGAACACTTATTAGCTGTGTGACCCTGGGCAAGTCACTTAACCCCAATTGCCTCACCAAAAAAAAAATAATAATAATAAATAAAAAAAAGAAGAACTAGCATAACCCACAGGGTGGGGAACCCTGGTAGATAGCACATCTAAGTATGACTTTCTTTTTGAGATCATTCCCTTCTGAGAAATGTGTTATTAGGGAAACATTCCTCCCTTTGTAATGCTGTTTTCTACCAGATTGCCACCAAAGGCCGGAAACATCCATTTATTAGGATCATTAACCTGTACCTGGCAAAGGAAAAAACAGAAAGCCGTAGGAGGGTCTGCTTCCTTTGCTTCCCTGCAAAGATGTGGTTGTACTGTAGGCTATCATTGCTGTGGTGTTGAGGGCTTCTGCATGAATCAGCACTGATGGCTAACTGTAGTCCTTGACCACAGATTGGAAAACCTGCTGAAACAAGAAGGCCCTGCTAGTGGGTCAGTTGTGTCCTCCTCCTTTGGAAAGGATGACATATTCCACAAGGTGTCAGTGGACAGCAGGAGTCCAACAGGTATTAGGATATGACGCCAATGTCCAAGGCACTGCCCTTAGGTGGTGGGCATGCAAACAAAATGGAATAGCCTCTGCCCTGAAGTAGCTTACTTTCTCCCGAAGAATATAGTGTGTCCACAGATAAATGAGCATCATGGAGAGAACACTAAGGGGTAAGGGTAGATGATTTGGAAGAGGTGGCAGCTGATTTGAGTCATGAAGATAAGGGTACGTAAGAGTTGAATTTAGAAGGAAAAGCATTCCAAGAGATGCAAGAAGATGGAATATCTAGTTTGGGAAATTTCTGGTCATTCATATTAGTTGAAAAAGAGCATGTGTATATAAAGGGGAGGAATGGAAAATGAATCTATTAAAATAGACAGGAACTACATTGGGGAAGGTTTTAAATACCACATTGAGGAGTTTGCTTTTTACCTTAGATGTAATAGGAAGCCAGTGAAGGTTTTTGAGCATAGAATTGGCATAATCCTGCACTTGAGGGTGATTATTTTGGAAGCTCTGTAGGGGGTCAGATTAGAGAAAAGAGAGGATGGAAATTTGGAGACTTAAGTAGGGGACTACTTTTTAAAAAATACATTTTTATTTATTTAATAAAATGTTTCCCAATTACATATGAAAACATTTTAACATTCATTTTTAAAAAATTTTGAGTTACAAATTTTCTGTCCCTCCCCTTCCCTAGCAATTGAGAAGGCAAGCAATATGATAGTGATTATATATGTAAAGTCATGTAAAACATATTTCCATATTATCCAAATTGGAAAAGCAAACACACAAAACCCCCAAGAAAAGTAAAGTTAAAAAAAGTATGCTTCAGTCTGCACTCAGAGTTAGCCAGTCCTCCCGTGCCACCGCCTCTCCCCCCCCTCCCATGGATAGCATTTTTCATCATGGGTCCTTTAGAATTGTTTTAGATCATTGTCTTCATCACAGTAGTTAATTCTTCATAGCCATCATTGTTACAATACTACTGTTACTGTGCATAATATTCTCCTAGTTCTTCTCACTTCACTCTGCATCAGTTCATATAAGTCTTCCCAGGTTTTTCTGAAACCATTCTGCTCAGAATGCATTTATTATAGCACAATAGTATTGATGGACAAAGGGGACTATGATAATGATGAGGGACTAGTATGTTGCTTCTTTTGGCATGATTAATTTGTCAATTGGGAGTTTTCCAAAGGGTTCCACAGAAAATGGAAAGCAGGGGTCTAGGGAAGAGAACTAAGAAGCATTTATTAAGCAACTACCATGTGCTCGGTGCTGTTCTAAATGCTTTATAAAACTTTTCAAGACATGGAGTCTTCTTCCATAGCTGTCTTTCTTCTCTGCCACCAGAGCTCATGCTGCTCAGGGCTTTCTCCTTTCTCAACTGCTACTTGTAACTTTTGAAGGCCTCTCATTGGTCATCCAATTCTTGATCATTCAATGACTGTCTTCCAATTCCATAAGTTTTGGTCCAAACTTCTTCACATCTTTGTAAGGATAACAAAGTGTAAGTTCTCATTTCCACCTTATTTAAGACTGTAAGCTACACCTCCCTTCCTTCTTGTGTTGTTTGAATGGTCTAAGCACACAAAGAAAGGATATCTCTCATTCTCTCTCAAATATCTTGGGAAGCTTTCTAAACTTGACTACTATGGCAGCTAGGTGGTACAGTGAATAGGGCATTGTGCTTGGAATCAAGAAGAGGCTTGTCTTCATGAATTCAAACCCAGCCTCAGACGCTCACTAGCTGTGTAACCCTGGGTAAGACACTTAATCCTGCTTGCATCAGTTACCTTATCTATAAAATGAGCTGGAGAAGAAAATGACAAACCATACTAGTATCTCTGCCAAGAAAACCCCAAATGGATTCACAAAGAGCTGCACAAGACGGAAAAATGACTGAACAACATCTAATAAAGTAATTGTAAATAATATTTCTCTAGTGCTTTATTGTTTACAAAATGCTATATTCATGACACAATGTAAGGATTACTCCTATTGTACAGACGAGGAAGCTAGGTTTAGAGAACAGGAGATTTGCCTGTGGTTAAACAACTAGGGCACAACACAACTGTATCTCTCAACTCTCTAGACCCAGGGATCATTTTTTTTTTTTTTACTATCCCAATAGCTACTTCTCTCATATGAAGATCAGGGGCATATTCAGTATAATATGTATGACTACAAGTATCTATCTACTTATGTATCTATATCCATCTATTGATATGTGTGTGAACACACACACACACACACACACACACACACACACACACTTTTTCTATAAAGTATTATCAAAGGACTAACTCAGAGTCAGAAGTCCAGGGCTTCAGTTCCAGGTAAGCCGCTAGTCTTTGTGCTCTGGGTGAGTCACTTAAATTTTTTAGCTCTTAGTTTTTCCCATCTATAAATTGGAGAAATTGGGCTAGGTGAATGAGGCTGTTTTCTATCTCTGATTTTCAACTGTTGATATCTTAAACTTCTTCATTTAGGACCAACATTTCTTTAAGTTTGTCTGATAACGAAAACAACAACACTAATAGTAGTGATTATTTATATAGCACTTTAAGTGTTGCTAAGTGCTTTGCATGTTATTTCATCTGATCATCTTGTGAGGTAGGTTCTATCATTGTGTCCATTTTACATATGAAAAAAACTGAGGCTGAAAGAGGTTAAGCAAAGTGCTCAGGGTCATATGGCTAGCAAGTATCTGAAACTGGATCTGAACTCAGGTCTTTCTGACTCTAAGTGGAAGCTTATTTGAAGTTTTCTCATTTTTGTTTTTAGAGACTACAAAAACATCAAATTTTTGGATATATTCTTGTTTCTGATACACATCCACACAATATGAGGTTTGCAACATGGTGGGTTGTGTTGGGGCATATCATCCCAGGATTCTGATTTTGGGCTAACTATCATCATTCTCCCTTCTCCCCAAGGTTTCTAGACATAGACTCATTTGCTCTCACAAATGACTTCTGCCACCAATCACTTTTTGCCAGGGTTCCTCTCTTTTCTTGAGCACTTTGGATGAGTAACACCATCTTGCAGACTGGTTTTCCCCTTAACCTACTTCCTCCTTCAGCATATGTCCAACCTCATTGTCTTGTCCAGGTGTTTTTTTTTCCTGCCAGCTCAAATTTAAGGACAACAAAAAGGGCATCAAGAGGGGAAAGTTACAAAGGTTCCAAGATAAGACCAAAACTATCCCTGAATCATAGTAGAATAGAGAGGAAGCTGAAATTAAGTTCATTTTTAAAATTATTGATTGTGTTGGGATGTTTTTTATTTTAAGACTCCCCAAACACCCAAGATATGTGCTCACTTGGAGACAAAGCTGAGCCAACATATGGTTGGCAACAGTGGAGCAAAAATGGAGTGGGCAGCTTTTAGAGATTTGTTATAGTACTTCACATTTACTCATCTGGGCTAGAACACTTGCAAATACCAACATCAGTTTGATGAAAATGATGGGGAAATGAAGAAGCTGTTAAAGGAAAAACAAGGACTCCACAGCATTTACCAGCAGGATAATTCACCTATCTCAAAGATGGCAGCATTCAATTCCAACAAAAGTAAAGTGCAAGTGAAGCTTAGAGAGATGCAGGATTCTTGGCTCAGAGAGAAGGCATGAAAATGACAGCAAAGTTAGCTACTGCACTGATGATAAATTATTTAACTAAAAAAGGCTACAAGCCAAGACTAAAGTGGAGGGAAAGTGTTGCTCAAGTTTTTGTTCTAAGTTCACTCACTGCAGCCTCTGAGACTGAGATCAACAAATTATGGACCAATTCTCTGCTGCTTGTGCTAATTTTGGCCCTAAAAATTAACATCAAGAAAACAGAGCTTCTCCATCAGCTAGCACCACACCATCCATACATGGAACCATTGGTTACAGCAACTGGAGAAATTTTGAAAGCTGTGGAAACGTTCACTTGCCTTGGCAGTACATCCAGGGAGTACATAGGTAATGCGATTGACCCATGCGTTGCCAGAGCTAACTCGGTGTTTGGGAGGCTCTGAAGGAAAGTGTGGGAGGGCAGAGGTATTAGACTATCTACCAAACTGAATGTTTACAAAGCTGTTGTGCTGACCTCATTGTTGTGTGCCTGTGAAAGCTGGACCATGCCAGGAAACAGAATTGCTTCCATTTGAATTGTCTTAGGATGATTTTTGAAGATCATCTGGCAAGATGAGATACTGGACACTAAGGTCCATTCTTGAGCTGAACCACTAGAAATTCAAACTCTCCTACAGAGAATACAACTCTCATGGGCTGGCTACGTTGTTTGAATGCCAAGCATATTTACATAAATGACTATTTTATGGAAAACTCACACGTGGGAAGCACTCACATGAAGGTCAGAAGAAGAGATACAAGGACACTCTCAAGGCCTCTCTGAAGAATTTTAGAATCAGTTGGGAGAAATGGGAGACACTGGTACAGAACCTTGCAGCATGGTGTACCTGCATCAAAGAAGGCATTATGTTCTATGAGTAAAGCAGAATTGAAGTAGCTCAAAGGAATTGTGGGATGCACAAATTTAGAGACATCTCCATTCCAAATATTCATGTGGACTACTTGTGCCCAATCTGTGGTAGAGCCTTTTGAGCTTATATCGGTCTGATCAGCCACAGTCAGACACACTGTACCTTGACCCTGACATAGTGACACCACTTTTGGTTCTCTTTGAGAACAAAGGACAACAACCAACCAGTGTGCTTACAGTGGATGTTCCCAGCATCCCACATAGCTTGGGAAATTTAGGTAATTTTGACAACTTCCATGCAGTGTGGCGAGGAAAAAAATTTTGGGTAAATTTGGGATTCATGGGTGGAAAGTCGAATCCAGATTTTGAGAGTGAAATTGCTTTACATTTTCTCCAGTGGAGAATGAAAGAACACTGCTGCACGTGATGCCTAGCAGACTTCTTAGTTAGTGGTTGCCCGTTGGCTTGGT
This sequence comes from Dromiciops gliroides, assembly GCF_019393635.1. NCBI lineage: Eukaryota > Metazoa > Chordata > Mammalia > Microbiotheria > Microbiotheriidae > Dromiciops > Dromiciops gliroides. Next base: position 261,888,270 of record NC_057866.1, read on the forward strand.
CTGCTTATAGGTAACAGCAAGGACTGCTGCTAAAGCATTCCCTTTGATCCATAGTAGCTCCTTACATCTTTAAATAGCTTGGCCCTGGCCTCCCTCTGGCAGTGATCCCTCAATCCAACCAGGGTCACAGGGTTGCACTGAAAACCTGTCTGGGAGGCCCACAAAGGGGATTTGTAAGGTTGTCAAGACACTCATGTAGGGGAAAAGAGCTGAGCAGTGTTCCGCTTCAGTGCTTTGGGGGTAGCAGGAGAAGGAACAGAACAGGTTTTCCCAGTGTTGTGTTTCTTTTTCGCTGCCCTCTTCTTAGCATTGAAATTACCCTACTGTCTGAAACTTGGTCGGTTCTGCTCTCCAGTAAACCCGGCTTGACTTATAGCTGGAGTGGATCACTTCCCCCATGCTCCCAGATGTATCATTCCTATCGGTTTACCTCCCTGCCTGAATTTCCCCCAAGTAGCTGCTTCTCTGGGGTGAGGCTTTGAAGTCTCTTAAATTTATTTGTGGGCTGTTTGGGAATGCTCATTTCTTAAATCAACTAGCCATTCCCTTAACAGGAACCTGAAAGAATGGCTACAACCCAAGTTAGAGTTTTAAGCAGGGTTATGTTAAGGATCTTGGGGTGAAGATTTGGAAAATCACTATGGAAAAGCATTTGGGTTAGCATGGCAAATGGGATACATCTTTAGGGATGGGAATTCAGGGTAGAAGAGAGAGAGGCTGACTATAATTGATTGACTGCTCCTGACCTCACCCCTCCTTTATCCCTCTTTGTAGGGGATACTAGTCAGTAAGCAATTATTTATTAAATACCTCCTGTGTGCCAGGTACTGGGCTAAGTGCTGGGTTTACAAAGAGAAGCAAACGACAACAAGAAGACAGCCAGTTTTTGCCCTTAAGGAATTAATGGTTTAATGGGGAAGACAACATGCAAACAACCGAGTACAAAGAAGACATATGTGGGATAAAATGGAGATAATCTTAGAGGGAAGGCAGTGAGATTAAGGAGAAGAGGATAAAGGGTTGCCTTGAAAAACCAAGCAGAGAACAGATTTTGTTCCTCCAGTTGTCAGTCATAACGTATGATTTCAATGGTTTCCTTCATCAGAATGTAAGTTCCTGAAGGAACTTTGTCCTGTCCTTTCTTTATATACCCAGTGCTTGGCACAATACCTGATATACAATAGGTGCTTAATTAATGCTTATTGACTGGACTGTGCTTTTACCATTCTTTGTATCTTCAGCACTTACTATAGTGCCTGCTGCATATAGTAGGTGATTAATAAATGCATGTTGACTTGACTTAAGTAGAAGGATCTGTAAATTAATTTTTTTGTCCTAATTTCTAGGGATAAGCTTATTTGAACTAATGCTGGTTTTATTTAAAAAAAATATATATATGTGCATATATATATACACACAGACATATAGATGTATGGACACACAATACATATCACATTTATACAAACATACACACACACACACACACACACACACACACACATATATATATATATATATACATATATATATATATACCCATACCCATACCCATATCCATACCCATACCCATACCCATATCCATACCCATACCCATATCCATACCCATACCCATACCCATACCCATACCCATACCCATACCCATACCCATACCCATACCCATACCCATACCCATACACATACCCATACACATACCCATACACATACACATATACATATACATATACATAGATTTCACATTGGGCATTTTCTTAAATCCTTTCTAGCTTAGGGCTTGTCAGGACTTGTGTTTCTGGGCTTAGCTTTTGTCAGTTAATCTGTCAACAAGCATTTGGGTTTAACAAAGATATTTTTAATTATGATAAAAGAAAGTATTGTGTTCTTTATCTATACTTCGTAGGATTTTCAGCAAAAAATGAATATTGTACTTTGCCAAAAGCTTCTTCTGACTCTACTGAGATCATGTAGTTTTTGATGGTTTTATTTTTAATATGATTAATTATGTCTATTTTTTCTTGATGTAAAACCATCCTGGCATCCTTGGTATAAATCTAACAATCATAATGAATGATTTTTTGGATGAGTTTGTCATGATCTCTTTGATGAGATTTTGTTTAAAGTTTTTGAATTGACAGTCATGTAGTGATATTGATTTATAATTCTTTCTGTTTTATTCTTCCCTGGTTTGGTGTTAAAACTATATTTGTCTACTATAGTTGTCTATAGTGAGCTTTTTCAGTTTTTGAGAACAATCTGCGTAGCAGTGGTATTAACTGTTCTTTAAATTTTGATAGAATTCTCCTCTAAACTCATCATGACCAAGAAAGAATTTTTCATTTCTTTAGTAGTTTTGTCTTGTTTATGATTTGCTAATAATTTATATTTTGCAATTTCTTGCTCCTAACCTGTATTATTAGAACATCCGGGGCATAGATATCTACATGTATTAAGCCTGGGCTCCTGAAGAGATCACCTTATCTTCAGAGGGATCGCAGAAAACTTTTCTCTGTTACCCAATTTCTTTTTCATTCTTTCTCTTCTGTTCACTACTGACTTGTATGAGGGATATTGTGCATATGTTGCTAGGTTTTTTCTTATAAATAATGAAACTACTGGTTTAACTCTAGCTGTGTAAAAAAACATTACCTGAAAGTGTTGATGTGTTTTTTGTGGGGGGAGCTATTTCCTTTTTTTTTTTTTTTTTTTTACTGAGGCAATTGGGGTTAAGTGACTTGCCCAGGGTCACACAGCTAGAAAGTGTTAAGTGTCTGAGGCCGTATTTGAACTCAGGTACTCCTGAATCCAAGGCTGGTGCTCTATCCACCGCGCCACCTAGCTGTCCCCTCCTTTTATTCTTAAATGACAACTACATATAATTTCCATGGATTGTTTTTAGTGACTAATGCCATCTTGTGCTGTTTTTTTTAAAACCACCATTAGTGCAGCAAATAATTTATTGTTTTATTTGTCACAGTTTCATTTTTTTGACCTGGAAATTAGAAAATAGAACAGGGTACTTAGGGCATCATCCATTTTTATGAGAAACAATGCCATTTTTTTGTATTAGTAAGATTTCAGTAATATGTCCCAGTTTAAAAAAATCCTGAACAAAGGCATATTTCAGTTGGGGTTAGTTGAATTTTTGTCACATGACTCTTCAGTGATTCTGGAATTATATTTTGTGTTTAAAAAGACACAAGACTAAACCCCAACTTCTGTCAAAGGTGGGTTAATTTCTCTGTGGTTCAGTTTCTGCAGCTATAAAGTGGGGAACTAGAGGCCTTTAAAAAACAAGGTGGTGCAGTGAATAGAACACCAGCCCTAGAGTCAAGAAGACCTGAGTTCAAATATGGCCTCAGACACTTACCAGATCTTTGACCTTGAGCAAGTCACTTAACCCTGTTTGCCTTAGTTTGCTCATTTGTAAAATGAGTTGGAAAAAGAAATGGCAAACCACTCCAGTGTCTTTGCCAAAAACACCCAAATGGTGTCATGGAGTCAGGCACGACTGAAACAACTGAGCAACAACAACAACAACAAAAATCCATGTGCTGTAATTATGGCAATTTTTTGTAAATATTCAGTCTAGTGTTGAGAAAAGTAAATGATGTCCTTAAAAACCCTTTCAGCTCAAAATCTATTCTATTGCCCTGTGACCTTCAATTTAATAGATTTCAATATTTCCCAGGATTTTCTGAGCTCATCAATACTTCCTTCAAAGGCACAATTCATTACCCACCCATGCTGCCTGTCCAGAGGTTCCCCTTGACCCCTTAACAGAAGTGGGGCATTCTAAGGCTCATGGGTTGGGAGGGAGAGCACTCCTGGCATGGGGAACCACTAATGCAAATAGGAGATGTAGTATATTGGGTAAGGAACAGCAAATAGGTCAATGTAGGTAGAGTATGTGGAGGCCAGTAGTGTAAGAGAAGAGGAGAGGTAGGAAGTGGTCAGGCTATAAACAATGTTAAATGTGTCAAAGGATATTTGATCCTATAGGTAATAGGGAGCCATTGGAATTTGTTGAGGGGAGGGAGGTGACATGGGCAGACCTTCAAACTAGGAAAATTATTTTGGCAGAAGAGGATGAATTGGAGTAGAGAGAGACCTGTGGCTCCCTGCCACAGATCAGTTTGGAGGTTATTGCAGGAATCTAGACATGATGTGATGGGACCTTGAACAAAGGCACTTGCGTGAGTGGAGAGAAGAAAATATGAAGAAGATGTTATAAAGAAAGAAATGACCAAAGATGTTATAAAGAGTGTTGGACCAGAGCCAGGAAGACTTGAGTTTGAATCCAGCCTCAGACCCTTCCTAGCTGTGCAGCCTTGGATAAGTCACTTAACCACTCTCAGCCTCACTTTCCTCATCTATAAAATGAGGATAATAATACAGTCTACTTCCCAGGGCTGTTGTGAGAATCAAATGAGATAACACATGTGTAAAGTGCTTTTTTAAACCTTAATTTGAACCTTAAATTATATTGGCATATAAATGCAAGTTATTATTAATTATTATTATATTTGCAAACTGATTGGATATATGGTGATATTCAGGTCATGCACTTAGGTAACTGACAGGAGTCTGGTGTCTGACAATAAAAAGAAAGTTCTGAAATTTGTGGTAGAGGCAGCAGCACACAACAACAAAAAAGTTAGAGGGGTTAATGCCTAATTTTGTCATTTATTCATGATCAAGTTTGATAACACTTTCTTCTGGGTAAAAAGGTGAATCTCCCTGAATTCTAAGGAAGGAGTATTGTGTTTGCTTTTGATATTTTGCTCCCCCTCCCACTTTCAAAAGGACTTGAGACAGTTTATATATTAAACTGTCAGATGAGATGGGATAAGACTGAAGGGTGAATGTTGGAAAGAAGCAGGGACCTAAGGTAAGTAGATTACAACACTCATGATAAATTTAGCTCTGTTTTCTGGCAGCTAAGACCAAGCTGGGTTACCTTGCTTTAACTTTACCGACAATGCAAAAGCATACACTTTGTCTGAAGCAGCTCACTTTTTCCTGGAATTAAATTCATGCTGAGGCCAGTACCAGGAGCTAAAATAACCTTGATAAGCCAGAACCCAGATCATAAATTTTGTAAGGTCTAACTTCATGTTAAGGTCTTCTTTTACATAATAATTTAATTAGATCCAGAGTATATGGTAGGAATACAGTCGTTTGAGTACACATGGAAATAATTAAATGCCATACTGTGAGTCATAACTGAACGGGCTATGTATCTTTGGTTTCATTAATTTTTCAGACTAGAAAAGGCATCAGTGATGGCTAATGAAGTTATTTAAAATTGCTGTAAGCAAAGAGAATTTGGCTAGGTCAATTATAGTCAATCTGAGAACTACATTTGTACAGAAATTTCGGAGAGTGATTGGCACTTTTTACATCAATGGAAAAATCCTTCTCTTGGAATCTGCACTAGAAAGAAAACAGGTTTTTTATGGCTTAACTTTCTAAATCTGAATCTAAGATTTATAAACCAACTCATTTTGTCTGCATGGACATTGAATTTCAGAAAAGTTCCTAGAATTCATAGGTGAAGAAGGAAAAGAAAGGACCCAGACTAGTGTGAAAGGAATATTGGCCTATAACCAAGTGTTGTTGTTGTTGTTGTTGTTTTGAAGTGTGAAAAGGGACATGTAAAAAGTAGATTGAAAACATTCTGAGTATTATTCAGTTGCTTTTCTGAAATAAAAATTTCCATTCCATCCCTTCTGATCTTGTGTTGGTTTGGTAAGCATTAATTGACCACGTGATTAAATATTGGGGAAGTACAGACATTAGATTATTAGATTGCCAGATTCAGGCACTGTCAACCTCATTCATAACTTTTGTTTTTGTAAAGAAATTGCCATTGAATGCATTATATTATTTGCTTTTTAAAAAATATCTGCTCCACATAATCTAAAAAACCTATACAGAGTCTTGGGAATTGCTGCTAGACCTGGGTTACATATTATAAATGGTTGGTCTTCTGTCTTATTGCTTTTTGCTTATTTTAAGTTGGCAAATACCAGTCGTTCTTTCTTTATTATAGTTATGACTCATCTCTTTATCCCATATTTCCCCAAAGTCTGCTAGATCAAGGTGCAGAGATTACTCCAGTATGGTAGAATCTGCGGGTGGCTGTGGGTGGGTGACGATGCTTAATAAATTTTATTTGATGGTGGGTGTAGTTAGATTGCATTGAATCCACCACTTGAAATACCCAGATTTCATAGTACCACTGTTTGTATACTTGCAGTAACCAGGATGAATCACATAATAACAGAATTTAGACTTGAAAGGAACCCCAGTAACCATCTAAGTGTCCAATTCATATATGAAGAGGCTCTCCACTATAACATACCAGACAAGTTGTGATCTAGCTTTCCATCATATCTCCCAGCAGCCCATTTGTTGTGGGCCAGGATACTCCTATAACTGGAAGCCTTGGGGTATCTGTAAACTCCCCTCCTCCTCACTCTCCCATCAGCCTGTATTGTTGTTACAAGCACCGAAGTTATGGTATAGACCTGGGGGAGTTAAATCCCCTCCCTATACTGTTACCCACCTTATGGATTGATCTGGGACCCAGCTGTGGGCCCTTTGGATGGGAGGAAATATGAAAGTAACCTTTTGGATTGTTTTGAGGAACTCTTTAGAGCCTAGAGAATCTCCTTGAGGAGGGAGTTTAACATTTTTATTATTTTTATTATTTCTGTCTTTCTGAACTACTTTTTAAATTGCCCTGAGAATGACTTCTACCTGAGGGCATTTGACTATATTTTTATAAAAGGAATGTCTGCATCTTTGGGCTCTGTGGAGTGATCTATTGTTCTAGATGTGTAATAGCCACCATTCCACTTTTGGACAGTGACATCGAGCCTGAACTGGCATCTGTAACTTCCACCTAGTTCTGCTTCCTAGGACCCAACTGAACAAGGTTGATCCCTCTACCACACAACTCCCTTTCAGATACTTTTGGGCCGCTGTTATGCCCTCCCTGAGTCTTCTCTTATCTTCTTCAGGCTACCATTCCCTTCAGCTGATCCTCATGACATGGCCCCATGTTCTTTCATGGTTACGGTTACCTTCTCTGGACAATCTCCAGCTTATCAATTTGCTTCTTAAACTGTGGTGCCTGGAAATGGCTGCAGTACTCGAGATGAGGCCACCAGGAAGCTATGGTCCTCATCCCACAGCCCCAAGATTACAAGAGGAATCATGGGTTATCTCCCTACAAACCCAGACTCCTGTTTTAAAGCTTTAACTGATGTTGGTTCACATCCTTTGACCCTGTCCTAATGAGTCTAACGTGAGTATTTTTCTGTAATTGGATAAGAATTACAACCATGATAAGATAAGCAGCATTTTATAGTCTTTTCCAGCGAAAGAGGATGGTCCATGACAATAAATGTGGGAGCCTGGGGTCTCTTCATAGGCACTGTCTGTACTGCATGGGACACAGGATTTGGAGTCTGGTTTTGATCTTGGTTCTGCTACCTGGGCTATAGTCCTAGGCTAGGTAGGTGAGTTCTTTGAATATCAGCTTTTTCAGTCTGAAAAGTGAAGGAGTCTGGGCTATAGATAATCTCTAAGTTTTTAAGCACCTCCAAGTCTTGTGCTCTAAAGGGTGTTAGAAGGACCCACTCTCTTTTGCTGTAATTTAAATGGGTAGCCTAGGAGATCAAAGGTCTTTTCAACATCTGGTAGTTGTATCCTCCAGATTACCAAGACTTTTGGCCCTCCCCACAGGCAATTATCTGAATAAGTAACCACCTTGGATAGGCCTCTCAGCAAACATGACGTACACTAACTCAATTAGAACCTAGGGGTGGATTTCTTCTATAAGATTTTACCGAAAATTATTACTCACCTTGCTTTGTGGGATGGGATTAAGCATCTATAAAAATCCTACTGCGTACCAGACCCTGTGCTAAGAGGTTTTTTTTTTTTTTTACAAAAATTATTACATTTGATCTATGGTTAATAAATCCTCAATTCCTGTAGTCAGTCACCAATTACAGTACTTCCAGTGAAATGGTGGACCACTAGACCTTACCATTTGCTTGGTTACTATATCCTTTTTTCCCCCAAATAATTTATTTATTTAATTAGAATTTTCCCCAAGTTACATGTATAAAGAAATTTTCACATCAATTTTTAAAACTTTGTGTTCCAAATTCTCTTCTTCCCTCCCTCCCCACCCCTTTAAGAACTCAAGCAATTCAATATAAGTTATACATGTGTAGTCATGCAATACATTTCCACATTAGTCAGGCTGTGAAAGAAAACAGACCAAAAAAAAACCTTTAGGAAGAGGAACTTACAAAAAAAAATTGTATTTCAACCTGTATTCAGATACCATAAGTTATCCTGCTCATCATTTCTTACAACACAATAGTGTTCCATCCTAATCTCATCCCACAATTTGTTCAGCCTTTCCCCAATTGATGGGCATCACCTCAATTTTGAATTCAACTTTTTAAAAATCTCCTTTAGGATACCAACCTAGTAGTGGTATTGCTAGGTTGAAGAGTATGCAGGGTTTTATAGCCCCTTGGCCATAGTTACAAATTGCTCTACAGAATGTTTGAATCAGTTTACAACTTTACCAAGGGTGTATTAATGTCTTATTTTCCCCATGTCCCCCAAAACATTTGTCATTTTCCTCTTCTGTCCTATTATCCAATCCAGTGGGTATGAGGTAGTACTCCAGAATTGTTTTGACCTGAATCTCTCCAATCAATAGTGAGTTAGAGCATTTTTTTTCATATGGCTATACGTGGCTTTGATTATTTCATCTGAAAACTTCATGTCTTTTGATCATCTGTCAATTGGGGAATGTTGGCCACTATATTTTAAAATACTTTGGGCCTTCCCATCTATTCTTCCTTCATATCCTCCATGACTCCAGGCTCTGTCATGTGACTTGATAAATCACCCTGGGTCTTGCTCTCCTCATTGAAGACTTTGAAAGCATTTCTATTCATCTTGCTACTCAATTCTCTTTTATGTGTTGCTTCCTCAGTTAGAATATGAGCTCCATGACAGCAAGGACCGTCTTGTCTTTTCTGCATATATTCTAGTCTAGGTATGGTGCTTCCCACATAGAACTTAATGAATATGTTTTCATTCATTCATTCATTCATGTATAGAGTGAGTCTGCCCCCATGCTTAGAATGCCTTCTATATCTGCTGCCTGTTGAATCCTTCTCTTCCTTCAAGAACCTACTCATTGCCACATTAACCACGAAGCCTTCTTTTATATCTTCTGGTGAATTTGTTTTCTCCATCTTCATATTTTCTAGGATTGCTTTGTCTGCCTCTCTCTTGTGCTGAATGTGTTTCCCTTTATATTAGACCTCTTTGCTTACATACTTTCCACTAATATCCTGTCCAGATTCTTTCTTAGGGGACAAAACTCTCTGAGAAGTCCAAGCTGTGGCAGGTCCTGCCAAGCTTCATGTATGTGGTAGGTGATGGACAGCATGTCTGTCACTGGGGGACCAGCCTACCTCAGCCAACAGTTGCTGTTCACCATGATGACTTTGGGAAGAGGAACAATTTTTTTAGCCATACTCACTCAGAAAACATCAATTAAATGATATGGAGAGTTCTATCTTTCATTGGAGGGACTACTCATGTCAATAAACGACATCCTTGAAATATCATGGTTTAAAGAAACATATGTCCTATCTTCCCAACTTCTCGAGGGAAGGAGTAGGACTGTTTTGTGTCTTTATATCTAGCAACAACCATATGGACTTGGATGATAATTGTTTGTCCCATTTTTTAAGAGGTCCAGTGACATCAGCAGGGTGATGTCTTGACTTGTCAATTGGATTTAAGTGAGGCAGAGCTGTGCAAAGTCATCAGCCTCACTCTTCCTCAGTGATCAAAGTCCAGCAGCAAGACAAAAGTCAAGACAATTGGCAATGTGGTGAATGACCTCGGAGACTTTGATGTCTGACCAAGCTTTTAGCGTCTCACAGAACCTGCTTCAGATGTCTTTGTGGCCATTAGGACAAACTCTTTTCTTCTGCCCATTTGATGAGGAAGTCTTCACATGCTTGAGATAGACCCCCTCCCCCAATTCACAAAAGGGGTTGAGCCATGTTGGTTACCTTCAATTTGGTTTAGCCCATCTGCTTGAGATGGTTTTACCGCAGTGTGGCTGCTGTCCATGCCACAGCTTCTTGGAGCCACAAATGAGAGTTGGGTGGCAAGTAGACACCAAAGGTGGATGAGCAGCCCACACATTGGAGGTGCTAGTCCTCCGTGAACACTCTCTTACACCCTTAGATGATAATAATAAAAATAACGATACTTATACATCACTTTAGGATTTGCCAAGCACATAACAAATATTATTTCACTCAATCCTCAAAACAACCATGGGGAATAGGTGTTATTGTTTTTATTTTACAGATGAGGAAACAGATTCAGAGAAATGAAGTGATTTTCCCAGGGTCACACAGCTAGTGAGTGTCTGAAGCAGGATTCAGACTAGGGTCTCTCTGACTCCAAATCTTTCTCCCTATTGACTGTTACCTAGCTGCCCCATAGATTTTGTGAGTGCTTAATAAATGTTTGTTGAATGAATGTTGAAGAAGTAGAATGGGAACAAAGAGGATTAGCACTTCTATAAGGTGGGGTTTGAAATCTTGGATCATGCTCTTAACCAGGTGTTAGAAACATCAGAATCTGCTCTGTGTGCCCCTGTTTTTCTTACTGTACTGACTCAGAGGGGCTGTGGTGGGAGGACAAATTTCAACTCTTCTGCTCAGTTATGGAATTTCATTATATGTAGGAGAGAGGATATACAGCTTCCTATTTGATTATGAAATGTGTATCCCTCCTGGGGCCACCCTCAGTTATTAGCAGTTTCCATAGGTTATTCAACTCTCTCACTTCATCATTTCTAGAGAGGTCTCCTCTAGTCTTATTACATTTTGCTATTGGTTGGTTGGTGTATATCCTTTTCTCAGGGTCTTGAGATTTCTCTTCCTAGCCTGAGAGGAAAAGTTTAAACTGGCGTGCTTATATAAGAACTGTCAGAACCAGTTGGAAGGGACCCCTGATGTCATCTAGTGCAACCTGTACAATTCCCTCTTGGTCATGCCTGCCAGAGGGTTATTCAGTCTTTGCTCATATCCATTCAACAGACATTTATTCAATCAATTAATCAGTCAAAATAATTTATTAAGCATCTATTATGTGCTAGCAACTATGCCAGGGATATAAATATAAAGAATGAAATAAATTCCTACTAACAAAGAACTTGCCTTTTAATGGAAGAGAAAACAAGTACAGATAAAAAATTTTTAAAAAGCAAAAAAAATTAATATAATCAACACAAATGTCCATATAATTATGCATAATATAATTTTGGAGGGTGGGCACTAGACATTGGAGGGGGGTTCAGCAAGGGCTTTAGGCAGTGGATGGTGCTTGAGTTCTATTTTTGAAGAGAGGAATTTGGTGAGGAGGAGCTAAGGAGTGAGTGCATGCCAGGCATGGGTACCTGCCACTGCAAAGATATGAGATGGAGTGTTAGGCGTAAGGAACAGAGAGAGAAGGCTAATTTGGCTAGAGTGAAGGAGAGAGAGTCATATCTATTGAGGATAGAAAAGGTAGGTTGGGGTGAGGTGGTGAAAGGCTTTCAAAAATAATCAGAGGTATTTATATTTTGTCCTAGAAGCAATAGAGAGTCTTCCTTCATTCGAATGTAAGATCCTTGGGGGCAGGGACTAGACTATCTTTCTTTTTGCTTATATTCATATCCCTAGACCTTAGCACAGTGCCTAGCACTTAGTAATTTTTTTTTGGGGGGGGTTGAGGCAATTGGGGTTAAGTGACTTGCCCAGGGTCACATGGCTAGTAAGTGTCAAGTGTCTGAAGCTGGATTTGAACTCAGGTCCTCCTGACTCCAGGGCTGGTGCTTTATCCACTGCGCCACCTAGCTGCCCCATAGCACTCAGTACTTAATAAATGTTTGTTGCCCTCACTTGATACTTGTTATCCCTCCTGCTTCCGAGGTACCAAAGGGAGAAGTCTTGTGTCTGGAAGTAGCTGGTGCTCTGAGACTAGTTGGGTTTGAGCATCCTCAGAATATTAGTGGACTCTGGAGAGTAACTGTCTCAAAAAAGGATGTGACCCAAGGCCTGCGTCCCCTACCTCTTCCCTCTTGACCCTTGACTCTACCACTAATAAGCATAATAGACATGTTTGTGTTTCACATCATGCTCTCTGAACCTGCTTTTAATTGCCAGGGACATCCTGGAGGCCTCCTCAGCAATGTGAGTAAGTTATCTGAGGGTTTTCAAAGAAGAAAGAGACTCTCAAGGCTCTTAAGTGAATAGCCCAAGGTCATGCAGCTAGTAAGTATTAGAGGTAAGACTGGAACCCATGTCTTCTGACTGCAGATTACGTAGTCTTTCTAATTTAGATAAATGACTAAGACACAGAATTGATTGGAACAAGAAATTAAAATTGTCAAAGAAGAGCTTTGCTCTAGGTAATCCTGGGTAATCTTATTCTGAGGTCACTAGCAAGTTCAACCTGAGGTTAACCTTTATTGGGAGGAAGGGGGGATGCTGTCTTGTAAAATCTCTGTTATTCTGAGAGGAAGCGAAAGAGAAAAAGATTAAGAGGAGAGAGATTGACAGAGGGAGAAAGATTGAGCCACACAGGGATAAAGAGACAGATATAGGCAGAGTTATAACACAATCCTTTTTGAAATCAATTTCAAGGTTTTTAAAATAGTGAGTTATCTTTCAGTATGGGGACTTGATTTTATTTACAATAGTCCCAAACACAGATTTTTGCACTGTGATATCTCCATACGTGTCCACTTTGGTATCCATCAAATCATTCTGCTCTCAACATGGGAAACTTCTTTCAGTGTGGACAGGGAGAGGATGGACAGATCGATGACTCTTTCTGGATTCTGTGAGTGATGGTGCATGACTATTCTTGGTTGATGGAATGATTTGAATGGTTAATTCTGATAATGAATGTGATTCTTGCACATTAACTAGTTACTTAACCCTCAAGTGGTTGGAGTACCAGCTTCTTAGAGGGAGAAGTGGGATTCATCCATCTGAGATTGAATAATAACAGATCTGGGAGACCTTTAAATGTCCAGGGAATTATTCCCCATGAATGAGGAATGCCCAGCATTATAGTTATTGCACTTCTATTGATTAGGTCTCTTGCTCTTTGCTATTGATTATGATGATGATTTAGCAAGGACCTCAGATTAGGGTGGCTGGGGAGAAAGTTTAGGGTTTAGATCACTGAGAAGACAGTTGAATACAAATATAAAATCTTGAACAGATTTTGTAATGTTCACCCTGCTTTTGCAAATTCACTTCATTCCTTCCTCTCTATCTTTCTTACTTATTTACCTAGATTTTGGTGCTGAAAGATATTGGCACATAGGTATGTGGTGAGTATATGATATATTTATATGTATATATGTACATATATACATATACATATATGTGTATACATACAGGGTGGACCCAAAGTCACAATGTTTTAATAACTTTTTGAAAATTATTTTTTCTTTATTTTTCACCATTTATGAGATTTGATTTTTCACACATAATGTAAATTCATTTCCTATACATTATATATGATGCTGTGGCATTATAAATAAAAAAACAAAAAATAAAGGAGTTATTAAATATTGAAACCCCTTCATGACTTTTGGCCCACCCTGTGTATTTATGTGTATGTGTGTGTTTTTACACACATATGCGTATTTATGTGTGTATGTCTACATACTCATACTCTTATATACAGAATATAGAATCTCACATATTTTCATAAATACATATCTGTATCTATTGATTGATAGGTATTCAGAACCTGTGATTTCTTTGGTGTGAGAAACTCTTGAGGAGGAAATTACTTACGATAATGTAGATCATTCACTTTTCTATAACTTGAGTCTTAGAGATGTATGAGTCTCTGAGAGGTGCTCAAGATGGTGCTTGTGTTGGGGCAGCTAGGTGGCGCAGTGGATAGAGCACTGGCCTGGAGTCAGGAGGACCTGAGTTCAAATCTGACCTCAGACACTTGACACTTACCAGCTGCGTGACCCTGGGCAAGTCACTTTACCCCCATTGCTTTACCAAAAAAAAAAAAAAATGGTGATTGTGAATCTCGATTGGTTCTTTGTCTCCTATCCCAGGTTTCCTCATGCATTCAGTTAAAGAAATAACTGAGAGAACAAATGCTTTTCAGAATTAATGCAATTCTGCAGGGGAAAAATAGTACAAAAAGCTCTGGGTGGAAAACCAAGGTGTTGTCCAGGCATGAGGGCATATATCTGTAGTCCCTGCTACTGGAGGAGGTGGAGGCTGGTGGATTGCTTGAGCTCAGGAGTTCTGAGCTGCAGTCCAGATAAAACCAAGTTGAGTGTCTGCATGAAGCCCAGCACCAACACAGTGAAACCCCAGGAGCGAAGAGTCATGAGGCTGCCTAAAGGGATGGGGGCTAACTCACTTAGGTCAGAAACAGAGCAGGTAAAAGCTTCTATGCTGAACAGTGGTGGGATTGGGCGTGTGAGTGCGTGCTGCATTTCCAGCCTGTGTGAGTTATGGAGACCTAGTCTCAGAAAGAAAGAGAAGGAAGGAGGCAAGGAGGAAAGAAAGGAAGGAAAACAATATGTTTTATAAAGAGTCATCAGATAACTCATAAGGGCAGAGAGAATGGCTCCACTTAATTACTGAACTATATGAATTTTAAAATGATTTTGAAGAAATAATGCAATTTTATTTATTTTAGGAAACATAGTAATATAGACTAATAAAATAGCTAATGTTTGCATAGTATTTTAAGATGTACAGAGTTCTTTGCATACATTATCCTTTCTGCTTTTCACACCTGAATCATACCTGATTCTATCAGAAGAGGTTATTTATGGCTAAATAGAGATTCTTAGGAGGGTTGTTTATATATAAACAATAAGACTCATTTAATAAGACTCATTTGTGACATACTAGTTACACATAAATTATGTTTGTGTTTGAAGCTGCTGAATGATGCTTAAAAACAATTTAAAAATATTTTGGCTTAGGCTAAGGAAGATATTCCCAGTAATTAGGGATGTTCAGAAGTGCAACAGGATACCTCTAAAATCAGTCGATGTGATGAAGTTGGGTAACTGCTTCTCAGACCAGATGAGAGAGAAGTTAGCCAAGGTGACATGAAATTTCTTCCAATAAAATCCAGTAAACAATGGTTAGTTGGGGTAGCTAGGTGGCGCAGAGGATAGAGCACCGGCCCTGGAGTCAGGAGTACCTGAGTTCAAATCCGCCCTCAGACACTTAACACTTACTAGCTGTGTGACCCTGGGCAAGTCACTTAACCCCAATTGCCTCACTAAAAAAAAAAAAAAAAAAACAATGGTTAGTTAAGCTGTGCAAGGCACTGCTAGACCCTGGAGCTAAGAAGAGAAAATGAAGGACAGCTAGATGGTACAGTGGATAAAGCACTGGCCCTGGATTCAGGAGTACTAGAGTTCAAATCCGGCCTTGGACACTTGATACTTACTAGTTGTGTGACCCTGGGCAAGTCACTTAACCCTCATTGCCCTGCAAAAAATAAAAATTTAAAAATAAATAAAAATTTTAAAAAAATGAAAAGAGAAAATGAAAAGGATGGTCCCTGACCTCAAATGAGACAAAATTTGTAAAGTGCTTGGCACATAGTAGGTACTTAATAAAGATTTGTTCCATTTCTCTTTCTTATGGATGAATGAATGAATATAGTGCATTCATTAAATGACCCTTCCCCCCACCCCTCCAGTGAATGATGAAATTGTTAAGTTAATTTCTTTAAAATCTATCAATAATTCAACTAACTTATTTGGGGCATAATACCTGAGAATATCTTCTGTATACTGTCAAGGGTAGTAAAATTAAAAAGGTAACCAGACAATGCTATATCCATTTTTGGAAATGTTATTCCAGAGGCAGAAGTCTGGGAGTGTGTGTTTATGCTTAAAAATGCTATGAATGCATCCTTAATATTAACCTGGAGTGCTTTTCCTTTAAAATGTACTCAGTAGCTTTTATATGAGTAGTCTTGCTAAAATCGGTTGTGGGCTTTCCAGTCTGAGGGCTTTTATTTCCTGGGAAATTTTTTTTAAAGAAAGAATTCAGTATGTGGTTTGTATTTTTATTAAGGTTCTGTTCTTCCCAAGTGTCATGAAATCCTAGTCTTACTGAAACATAAGAAGCTGAGCAGAATGAGAAAGATAATTACCTGAATATTTATCTAAAGTTGATTATTTCATCTGCTGCCCCCTCACTTATCACAGCAAAGATAATGCCTGAGTTCTTTCAACCAGAACATCCAGATATTAAAGAAAATTGCTTTTGGATTCTACAGTCTCATTTCTAGGTGTATGGTATATCCAACCCAGGAATTCTAAACATCTGTTTAAATCTCATAGTTTCTAGCATTCCAACTGGGAGACTGTGCAAGTTCTGCTGATAATCTGATTCATTGGGAAAATTGATTTCTGTAAAGCCTGGAGAGAGAGAGAGACAGATATAGAGAGACATACACAGAGACAGACACAGAGACACAGACAGACACAGAGACACAGACAGAGAGACTCTGTGTGTGTGTGTGTGTGTGTGTGTGTGTATGTGTACAACCCAGGGAAAGGATGCTTAGTGCTTTAGATAACTCCCTCCTTAAAGATTCAGAGGTGTTGCTAAAAATATCCCTGATAATCTTCTGGGAGGTGGGTGAGATTGAATTGTTTTCCAGCCAGGGAGAGAGAACCAGAGAGGAGTTAAACCATTTTTATGTGGTATCGTGCCTAGTAAAATCCTTTCGCTTGAAGTCTTGCCTGGCTCAGTCCTATAATCAGTAGAGAACTTATATTAATTGTGACTGATGCTGAGAAGGGGCACAAAATTGGGGATGGAGAGCTTGCTTGAAAGTGAGGAAGTCCTGGGTTCAGATGTACTCTCTGACCCATCCTGGCTGCTGTGTAACTAACATCTCTCAGTGCCCTAGGCATATAAATTATGGGGCAGGAACTGATTTGCATTGATTGATCCAGAAAGGAAATATGCACTTATTAAGCACTTATTCTGTACCAGGTGCTGCATTAAGGACTTTACAGACACTATCTCATTTGATCCTCACAACAATACTATGAAGTAGGTGCTGTTATCATCCCCATTTTATGGTTGAGGAAACCGAGGCAGACAGAAGTTAAGTGACTTGCCCAGGATCACCCTTCTTATATGTGTCTGAAACTAGATTTGAACTTAGGTCTATCTGACCAGCAAAGCATTGAAATTTCAGATCTGTAATGATCTCTCTTTTTTTCCTCTCTCCTCATTCCTCTTTCCTTCTATTTTTCTCTATCCTGTTGCCTAGATTATTTCAATATTGCAACAGCCTCCCAACTGGGTCTCCCTGCCTCAAGTCTCTCCCTACTCTAGTTCATCCTACATGCTACTGTCAAAGTAATTTTCCTTAAATGATGACCTGACCATATGACTCCTCTACTCGACCAACTCCACTGGCTTCCTGTTGCCTCTTTTGTTGTCATTCAGTTGTGCCTGACTCTTCCTGACCCCATTTGTAGTTTTCTTGTCAGAGATACCGGAATGGTTTGCCATCAACTTCTCTAGCTCATTTCACAGATGAGGAAACTGAGGTAAACAGGGTTAAGTGATTTGCACAAGGTCACACAGCTAGTAAGTGTCTGGAGACATATTTGAAATTATCTTCCTGACTCCAGGCTCAGTGCTCTATCTACTGTACTGCCTAGCTGCCCTTCCTATTGCCTCTAGGAGACCATCCTGATTAGCTTTGGAAGCCTTTCACCACCAGGCCCCAGCCTATCTTTCCAGACTCATTGCGATGTTACTCCCTGTTCCACACTGTAATACAGCCAAACTGGTCTTCTGTCTACTCTTCACACATGACACTCCCATCTCTGCATTCTGCGCAGACCACCCCCCTCCATAAAGTCCTCTGATTTCTTAAGTGGAATATGCTGAATCCATGCATAAATGTATGCAGCTGGGAGGCGGGGAGGGGGGTGGTAGATAGGGTTCTGGACCTGGAGTCAGGAATACCTGAGTTCAAATTCTGTCTCAGACACTTGTTGGCTGTGTGACCCTGGACAAATCACTTAACTTCTGTCTGCCTCAATTTATTCACCTGCAAAATGGAGATAATAGTAGCACCCATTTCTTAACGTAGTTGTGAGCATAAAATGAAGTGGTATTTGTAAAGCACTTTTTGAACCTCAAAGTGCTATATGAATGCCAATCACTATCATATAGTGTTCTTGTTATTGTTGTTATTATCCTTTTCATCATTTTGGCTATCAGTTGTACTATGCTATAATGCAGTGATTTTTCTGTCTCTTTCCTGCTTTTCAGTTGGTATTACTCCTGTCTACCTATTTCCCTCTAATAAGAAATCCAATAAGCCCATTGGACAGCTAAATGGGTAGGGTGCCAGAACTGGAGCGAGGAGGATCTGAGTCCAAATCCAGTCTCAGTCACCTAATATTTGTGTGACCCTGGGCAAGTCACTTAACCCTGTTTGCCTCAGTTTCCTTATCTGTAAAATGAGCTGGAGTTGGAAATGGCAAACCACTCCATTATCTTTGCCAGGAAAACCCCTATTGGGGTCATAAACAGTCAGGCATGACTTAAATGATTGAACAAAAACAACAATAAGCCTTTTAAAAATGTATGTAAATTATGGTCCATAAGATTGAAATATTGGCTTTGGGACCTCTTTTACAGTTCAATCCATGAACCTAGTACTTTGGTTGTCTTAGAGCATCCTTTCCCCTGTTTTCTGACTCCTGGTTGTGTTTTATGTTGATACAAATTAAACTCTTGATATCCAGTGCATCCCTTCCACTTATAACTAGGATAGAATCATGGTGGTGGCAAGGTCCCCTTTTCATTCTCCAACTCTCTGACCATTTTTGGCTTTCAAGGTTCAAGAAATTTCTATTCTTGGTGTTCTATACTGTCATTACATGGCTATATTCGAGGATTCCAGTGCAAAAAGATAGTTTGGGGACTGTGACAATGAGACCAAGGGTTGTGGGTTGGGTTCCTGCCTGTGCCAGTCTGTCAGCTTTGCCCTTGCCTCTCCACAGCTGTCTCCCAAACACATAAAATTATAAGAACAGACTGTGGGGAGAGCAGCGCAAATACACCAGGACCACCAAAAGCTCAAGTCCTCCTTGGTGGCTCACCAATAGCACCATTTTTCCCATTTGGGTATCTGTTTATGGAATCAAGGTCTCACTTCCTCAACTGGCACAGATGCCTTCTAGAGTCTGGCTAGAAATGCTCTCCCTTGAGTTGAATAGCTGCGCCGTTCATTAATCACTATGAATTTTTCCAGCAGAGGTGATTGGTGTTGAACACCTGGTATATTTAATGAAGACCTATGCTAGATCTCCGTTTGTTGATGGCTTGTGAAGAACCGGTCTGTAAATAAATAGCTACGTAAGGCTCTTGGGGCAGTTTGTGAAGGCATCTGCCCCAGAATGGGCATGTTTTAGTTAGCATTGTCTTGAAGAAGATGATTGGTGATGCAATAGACTTGGAATCAGAAGGCTATGTGTTCAAATCTCTCTTGAGGCGTTTCCTAGCCAGGCAAATCACAACTTCCTTGTGCCTCAGTTTCCTTATCTGTAAAATAAAGGAATTGCCTTGATGGTTTCTGAAATCCCATTTGAATCTAAATCTGTGACTCTGTAATCTTATTAACTCATAAGGATAGTTGTATTCTCCTGGGAGATTAATGCTTAAACCCCATTTGAATATAAGGCTAAATTTTAGTAGGACTTCTGAGTAGGCATTTTTTTGTTATTCACTTCATCTCTGCACTGTCTTCCCATCTCCCCTCCCCCATGGGTGGCTGATGTTTTCTGGCAACTAGAGCCAGAACTTGGGCTTGTTGGTGGTCATCTGCTCCAAGAACACAGGAGTCTTGCCTCCAGTCACCTTCCACCAAAGGACCGAGTACCAATGAACCTATTGAACTCATAACATGATCTTCAAGCCTGTTCCATCCACCTCGGGGTCTACATAGACTCATTCACTTTGATAGAAAAGACCAGGAAGGCAGCCCCAAATTCAGGATCAGGCTTCTATTGACTGACGGGATGTGGGCAGCTTTAGCTGCCATGTCCTAGTGAGCAGATGGTGGTCCAGGTGGAAGATGGAATGAGCTGCCCTCCCCCTATCCCTCATAGGATATTTCAGAGCTGCGTGATGCCATCTGGAAGATCGACAGTATAGAGAGCTGCTGGGGTGGAGTCGCTCTCTCTTTACAGGCCCGCTGAGACAAGAGTGGCCACTCAGACCATTTGTCATCACCCAAGAGCCTTTCATTGCTAAGACACTGGAAGCAGCAAGGAGTTTCATCATCTGAGAGGCATGGAAGCAATGAGCTAGCATGCATATTCAGCCAGAAGCAGGGAAGATAGCTCTATAGATGCTCTTTATCACCCATGTCGTTGGGACAGGATGAAGGCTATAGGGTATGACTAAAATGGAATTTCTGACTGTGGCTTTTGGAGATATGCTCTGGTGCTTTCTGTCCATCCCCCGTACACTCTTCGGGCTCTAGACCTTCCTTCTGAAATCATTGAGATACTTGTCGTTGTTGTTTTTGTCCCCTCCCTCGAGCATATCTTCCTGAATTGATCGAATATTGAATTCATACCAAAGACTAATCTTTTTTTTAAATAGCACTCTATTTAAAGAACCCAGTAGTCAGTGTCTAACAGATTAGCAGATTTCAGAACTGACTCATCCATCTCTCATGTCAAAAAAGGAGATTAACGTTTTCAGAAGCTTGTCAGATTTGACAGAGTGTGGGCAGCAAGCACGATGAATTCTCACTTTTTAATTGAAACCATGTCTGTGGTGCTGCAGCAGTGAAGGAAATCTATAATCGATGACCCCCCCCCCAGCTCTATTTGGATGAGGTTGGGCAGGAGAGAGGGGAATGTACCGAGGTAAAGCCTCCTTTTTCACCGTTATTTTCCTTTGGATCAATCAGTCAGTGTTCAGCCTGGCTCCAGAAGGTTTTGGTTTGGGGATTAAAAAAAGGGAGCAGCAGGTAGCAGTGACGCAGGTCTTGCTGGGTCCCAGGGCTGCACACACCTTAAGCTAACATGGCTGGTGAAAGGTGACAGTGTTTGAACCAAGTCGGGGGGGCGTTGATGGAGCAGCACCTTTTCCAATAAAAAGCACATTTATACCAGCTCCTTAAGAAGTTTAGACTGGAGGGCTGTCTCCAGAAGCTGGCTCCCCTTCAGCCCAGTCCCATATGTTTGTCTTGGCACTCTGACTCTGTCTGCTTGGCTAGTGCTAATGCTGGGATATTAAACTGATGAAATGCAGAGTTCTTGATCTCTCTTTACTGGGGCTTCTATGACAGGGCAGAACGCTCTGCTGGTAGCCACCTGCAATTGTCCAATTTTAATTTTTTGAGCTATAGGGAGGGATCAGGAGGAAATTTTTATTTTAATACTTAATTCTTAACTTGGTATATGTGTGTGGAAGGCTGCAGTCTTTTTAGACTGGGAAAAATCAGTCTGACTCTGATTCAGAAATCTGCCTCACCTTTCCTTTGACCTAGATTGGATGGTTAACTTTGTATGAAAAAAGGAAAGGGGGTGGGCGAGGGAAGAAGTATTTATTAAGCACTTACTATGTACTAGGTACTGTGCTATGTGCTTTATATACTATCTCATTTGGATTTTCACAGCAGCATGGGAGAGTAGGTTATAATACCCCTAAATGAAGCAGTCAGAGGTTAAGTGACTTGTCCAAGTTATATAGCTCATACTTAGTATACAGTCTGAAGTGAGATTTGAACTCATTTTCCTGTCTCCTGCAGCATCACCTAGCTGCCTAGGGATGCAAGGGAAGAATTTTCTAGATGTCATCATCTGTGCATAGATCCTTTTCTGTAATATACCATTTATGCGATCTCAAGAAAATCATCTCTTTAGACCTTATTTTCCTCATCTGTAACTAGACTAAATAACACCTAATATTTCCAGCTCAGAGGCATAGGATCTTATACTTAGAGGTGGAAGAGACCTCAGGGATATAACAAAAATGAGAAGAATAATAAACCTCTTTAAGATTTCCAAAGCACATTACAAATATCTCATTTTATTTTTACAATAATCCTGGGAGGTAAGTGTTATTATTATCATCCTTAGTTTATAGTTGGGGAAACCAAGGCAGAGGTTAAGTGATTTGTCCAGAGTAACACAGCTCTTAAGTATCTGAGGCCTCATTTGAACTCAGGTTTTTCCTCGAGCCAGATCTAACCCTCCAGCTAGTTCAGAGACCTCATTTTACAGATGAGGAAACTGATACCCAGAGAGATCAATTCACTTGCTCAAGGCCACACAGGTAGAGTAGGTACCCAAGCCAGAATGTAAATACAGGTCTTGTGTCTTCACTATCCAGTGTTGTTTAAACTTTACCCAGGCAGATTTTTCTCTCTTTTGTGGTTGAGCTAGGGCTGAGAGATGCTGCCTTTTCAAATTACTCCTGTGCTGACACATGTTTGGTTGGATTGGAATGGTGCTAGATGCCAGACTGCTAATCTTAATTATTACACACTCTCTTGCTGTGTGGGGGTGAATCTCATCTGCTTCAGTTAGAGGCATTAGATGTAAGAATACACAAAAAGGAGGGAGAATAATCAACTTTTCTTCAGTCTTTCAAGGATTTCATCCATGTGGACCCACCCTCTAATGATGGGAATCATAATCGTCTGATTAATGGTCTTTGTGAGTGGCTTTGACCAAAATATCCCTCTCAGAATTTACCCAATATACCAACTTTCCTAGAGATGAGCCCTCTGACTCCAACAAGGCCAGTACCCATCCAACAGACAAGCTGCTGCTGAACCCATAGTCAAAGCATTTTCATTTGTTAGAACCTCAAGGGCTTTGGACCTCATCATAAAGCCCAGTGGGGCATTGGAGGAGAACACTGGAGAAATCCGGTCTCAAATAGCATTGTTTTGTCATTGGTTGGTTGAGCTGTATCTGATTCTTCATGACTCCATTGGAGATTTTCTTGGCAAAGATACAGGATCAGTATCTGAGGAAACTGAAGCAAACAGGGTTAAGTGACTTGCCCAGGGTCACAGAAATAATAGGTGACTGAGGCCGGATTTAAACTCAGGAAGATGACTTTTGGACTCCAGGCCTGGCAGTTTATCCACTGTTCCACCTAGATGCCCCAAATAGTAGTACATTTGTGCCCTCATTTTATAGATAAGGAAACTAAGGCTACATTACTTGCTCAGGGTTATACATTGAGGCAGGATTTGAACTCAGGTCTTCCTGACTCCACACCTAGCATTTTATGTACTGATCTACCTAGTATTGCTTTCGGGCAGCAGAGTAAAGGAGTGGGGGGCGAGGTAAAAGGAAAATTGAGTGTGAAGAAACAAAATAAAAGGGTCCTACCTGTGAGACCTAGATGATGGAATGTCCTTTTGGTGAGATGCTGCCTTAAAAGCATTATTGATAGTCTTATTGCTCACATGTAGATATATGATCACCTTTATAGCTATTTTCAAAGGAGAACTTAGGGAAAATTTGAATTTAAATGGCAAAAGCATCAAAATATGGGGGTTTTTTGGCCCCAGAAATTTGTAGTCATTGATGTAGTGCAGAATTAGGCAACATAAAGACACATAAACTGACCTAGAGGAATGGAGAGAAGACAATGGTTGGGATCTAGAGAGAAGAAATCAATTTCAATAAAGAAATGAAAAGAGATTAAATTAAAATTTTTTTTCTGAGAGTTATCAAGGAACACAGTAAATCCCCAGGTTCTGGAGTAGAAAAAAAGTAATTAAAAAAATTTCTAGTCCATCCATTGGTGGTGGGGTTGTCTATTTCAAAAGATGCCAGTCCTCTTTGCACTTGATGATTCTTTGTATCTTGTGGCATGTGACTGCTGTGTTAGAGATGAGTGTATTAGAGGCTTTGGTGTCACAGCCCATATTGTTACAGACAGATGGACTTGACTGAGGTAACAGGCCCATCCCCTGGGAAAAACAGGAGAATGCCTAGTGCATGACAGATGGTGTGAGAAATCTCCTGTCAAGTTGAGATTAGTAATATTGGATTAGTTATCACTCCTGATACTCTGGTATAAGAAGAGGAACTACATTGTAAAAAATGCCTCTAATTATGTCTTTTTCCCTCTCTTAACACATTGTTGATGAAGTTTACCAGCACATTTGGGCACAGATGGCATCTTTGACCGACTTTCATATTTCTGGTATAGTAATTTTCAGCATGTCTAGGCATCTGTCTATCTCTGCTTAGGGGCTTTTGTTCCTGTGTGGTTTTATTAAAAATAAAATATTCTACTAATTTTTCTAAGGCAGTTGCAAGTCTTTGAGTGTGGGTATTTCTCAATAAATAATGGTTACTTGCTCAAAGCGCTTTTTTTCTTTTCTTACTTCTTAGGTGATCCCTGTATCTTTAAAGTCCTGAGAACTTTTCATCCCACTTTTTTTTTTCTCTCCCTCTTCTCTACTTTTTCCCCTACAAAATCCTATTTAACGTGGAGTACAGCAGTAATTCAGATGGTCAAAGAAGGTGATGCCAAGTGATTAGCTATCTTCTGAGGTTCAGTTACTAAGCGACAGAATGCCAGTCCCATCTTGCATTTGAATGGAGGCAAGGTTAGGCACGTCCTAGAAATGGCCATCCTTCCCATCTATTGACTAATAAACGAATGAAGACTTTGTTTTCCTGCTTTAGAAAATAACTATTTCTTTATATAACAAAGACAAATATTCAATCTTCAAACTTCTCTTTCATTTTCTATACCGTATTGAATTCTGAATGTACTGCACGGCTTACAGATATGGGAAGAGAAGAACCCAGGTACCGAATCCTCTTCAATCTTGGCCATCAGGATTATTGAGGAATAATAGGACTAGAGGGAATTAAGGTTCAGGTTATAAATCACCTGGTTTAGAAAGTGTGTGTGTGTGTGTGTGTGTGTGTGTGTGTGTGTGTGTGTGTGTGTGTGTAAGTTCTTGGAGAAAAGACCTTGTTCATATCATGAGGATGACTTCTATACCCAGCTTTAGAAAATAGCCATTACTTTATATACCAGACAAGTATACAGTCTTAATGCTTATCTTTCATTTTCTATACTCTATTGAATTTTGAAAGTGCTGCATTCCTTACAGAGAAAGCTTTGGGCAATTTATTTTGTTCATTACAAACCCACTCTTCCATTTCACCTTCAATGCTTCCCAGATCATGTATCCAAGACTAGCACTCTATATAAGTTGTATGTACCATGAAGGATGAATTACAGGAAAGAGAGGGGAGCAAACAGAACACTTCATGGGGAGAGAAACTGATGAACCCAGATAGTGGAAAAAATACAGCAGCCAAAGATTTTCTGACTTTAAGGAGTATGTACAGGCTTCCTAATCATTGCCTTTCCTTTCTCCTTCTACTGGAAGAAAGAGGAGGTGTTGCCTTTGAGAAGAGGCAACAAAACCAAATTCAAATGAAAGCTAGTGTTACTATATTTGAAATAGTTGTGACTGCTAGCAGTGCAAGATTACCATAAAGAAGTGTCTTTTTTGTGAGTTGCTGAGAATCTAACTTGATTGTTATGATTATTATGGATTGTCTCTCAACAACATCTTTCTTTAACTTAAGACCTAACTCCTAACTCTTTTCTATGAAGCCCATCACTAAGCCAATTTGAATTACCATTACTTCCCATACTGCCTTTTTGGCTAATGTTTCTTCAAGGAAGGCAGAGTGGTAGGCATATTTTTGTCTTTTGTTTTCATATTCATCAGTTGTCTTTAAATTTGTAGAAATAATTCTGTTTCTGAGGCCTGAGAGATATGGTAATTTCTGTAGAATACAAGTTTGGAGAATTTGGGCCACTGAATGTTTACTTACAGGAACCAGATCACTTTTTTTTTTTGTGGGGCAATGAGGGTTAAGTGATTTGTCTAGGGCCACACAGCTAGTAAGTGTCAAGCGTCTGAAAGTGGCTAGATTTGAACTCGGGTCCTTTTGAATCCAGGGCCAGTGCTTTATCCACTGTGCCACCTCGCTGCCCCCAAGACCAATTACTAAACCAATTACTTCTGTGATCAGTATACACAATTCTAATAACCTACAAAACAATCCTGGGATTCCCTTTTCCCTCCTACCAGTCAGCGAATGTTATAATTCCCATCTCTTTTCTCTTTTTACTCTGCCAAATGTTACTTGAAGTGAGATTCCCAGAAGACCAACCCAGATAAAGCCGTGTTCTCATCAGCTGTATGGAACTCTTGGGTCCCTGGCTTTGGTGATTGATATGAAAGGGAGTCAAGAAATGATTGCCAGGGACTCTCTGTCCTATCTAAGTTCTTAAATTTCCATTTTCACTCTGGCTTACAGAAGAAGCAAAGTCACAGAAACATGCCCTTCTTGTTTGTTTCAGAGGGATTCAGTTAGTGAATCTGAAAGTCAGAGGGAGAAAGGATATAAAATTTGTATTTCATTATGAAACTTACAGAGGCAATGGGGCAATTTGGGCAGAGGTAATTGGTGTGGAATCATTTATGGTTTTAAAGATCCATGACTCCTGGAACCACCTGTTTTCCTTAACATTTCAGAAATTTTAATGATTCTGTCAGGGTGTTGAACTTTTGCATATTAAAAACAATAAAGGAGGGGGCGGCTAGGTGGCGCAGTGGATAAAGCACCGGCCCTGGATTCAGGAGTTCCTGAGTTCAAATCCGGCCTCAGAAACTTGACACTTACTAGCTGTGTGACCTTGGGCAAGTCACTTAACCCCCATTGCCCCGCAAAAAACCAAACCAAACCAAACCAAAACAAAACAATAAAGGAGATGCAAAATGGAGAGAGAACTTTATAACCTGAGAACCCTTCACTGGAGAATCTGAGTTGGAGGGGAGTTGGGAAGTCATTTAGTTCTATCCATCCCTGAACAGGAGTCCTTTTATGAGACTCCATCCATTTTTGCTTAAAGATCTCCAGGAATAGATAATTCACACCCTTCCATTTTTGAACAGCTCTAAGCATGAAGAAGTTTTCCCTTGTATCCCATTGAAACCTACCTTTTCTGATGGACAACTCGATAATTTGTTTTGGTTATTAAAAATAGATTAATTTTTTAAAATTGGTTATATTCCTTGGATTTCCAATGGTTTCTGGGATAAAATGGTTTATTTGGGATAAAATTTTGTCTTCTAGGTTCACTACATGCAGATATTCCAAAGTAATTAAATATATAATTTAATAGTTAACAATCAGGCAAAAAGCAGTCATTAAACACTGAACTCTGGCCAGGTTTTACATTAAGCACGCAGGATACAAAAAAAGACAAAAACAGTCCCTTATGCTCTAATGGTGCCTACAATGTAACATATAAAGAATTAGATACATCAAAGATATAGACAGAGAGGATGGAAAAGTAATCTCAGAGGAAAAGACACTAACAGCTAGAGGGTGGGGAAAAAGTCTCCTATAGAAAGTGGGATTCGAACTGAATCTTGAAAGAAGGAAAGGAAAATAAGAGAGCACATTCCAGACATTGGAGAGAGCCAGCACAAAAGTGCTGAGATGGGAAATGGAGTTTCTTGTGCCAGGAACAGCAAGAAGTCTAGTAGAGCTGGATTGTAGGATGTGTGGAAGGGAGGGGAGGAAAGTCTAAGACTGGAACGGTAGGAATAAATGATGTTATGAAGAACTTTAAATACTAAGGTAGAGGATTTGATCCTGAAGGTAATAGGGAGCCACTCAAGTTTAATGGGTAGGAGTGTGACATGGTTAGAGCTACACTTTAGATTTATGTAACAAACTGTTTTCTTCATTAGTGTCAATTGAGGCATTACATTTGGACTCTGATATACAGTCTCTAGGGGTGTTGCATGGGAAGATAAACATGGTGCTAAAAAGAAGATAAGGTAGACTAGACAATACACACACACACACACACACACACACACACACACATATATATGCATAGGCCTCCAATATATATGCAAACACACACATATATGTAAATTATATATAAGCATATGTATATATACATATGTATGTGTTGTTATTGTTTGTTCATTTTTCTCAAAGAGGACCATGACAGATGTCATGGCTTACATTGAATTGGATTTAAATGAACCAGGGCTGTGCAAAGTCATCAGCCTCACATTATCCTCTGGAACCATGTGGGTCTAGTGGCAAGATATATTATCAAGATGACTGGAGATGGTCCCAGAGGTTTTTAAGACAATTGGGATTAAGTAACTTGTCCAAGGTCACACAGCTAGTAAGTGTCTGAGGGCAGATTTGAACTCAGGAACTCCCAACTTCAGGACCAGTGCTCTATCTACTGTGCCACCTAACTATTCCTTTTGTATGTGTATGTATATATCGAAAAGTGCCATTTCTCTGCATGAGTACCTTTTCCTCCCTTTCCCTTTTTGCCTCCTAGTGCTACTTTCCCAGGGTGCCAAGAGCTATTATCCATTTATTTATTCAATAACTCTTCATATGGTATGTAGTAAAGCATATTATGCACAGTGGAGAGAGACATGATGAACGCATCTTTCTGAATAATTAAATTTATGAGGGAGCAAGGTGAAGGTGGGTCACAGGGGTGCTACCATTTCAGGAAGCACCAATACAAAATCAGAATAATTCAAAGTTCAATGCCATGGAGGAAATCTCTTCTCACAGCAATCTTCAGTAAAGGCCCAATGTTACTATGTCATCCTGTTAGGATCACAATAGTCTACTGATTCCATCTTCTACTAAAGTCCTCTTCTGTCATTTTAACGGGGCTTTGGAGTCCCAAAGACTCTGCCAGTGGAATAAAAGCTTGAGAAGCTTCTACCAGTCAGGAAAGATCAATATTTTGATTGATTATAACCCTGATAGAAGATTATAAATGTGTTCTTCAAGATCATGTTAGAGGGATTGTCATATAGGGTCGGGAAGATAATAAAATGTGGACAAAGTCATGAATTTGTGAAGTATTGTGGGGGAATTTTTCTTCTGACTTTGGGTATAGTAAGAATTTGAGAGAAAGCTAACATTTTAATCTGAAGAAATTAATTGGGGTACTTCGAGGATCCTGTTTTTCATTTTTTATAGTTCCATTTTCTTTGTCTGCCCAGCTTGGGAATTCCAGTGACAGGAAGAGAATGTCTTCCATCCATAGAGATTTCATGTAAATAAAGCTATATGAAGCTAAATGGTTGATTCTTTGTCTCTATCTCCAAAAAAAGAATGTAACATTTTTGAGGTTATCTCATTTGAAGTGACCCACCAATTATCTCAAATCCCTCCATGCATCAATTCTAGTGAGTTTTAATTGACTCATATACATTTCTTTAAGAGATGGCATGATCAATAGAAACAAATCATCTGAGACTGTAATTTTTGTGTTACACATGAAAGCCTTAGACTTTACACTAAAGTAGTGTATCAAGGAAAGATATTGGCTCTTCATGGACTTCAACTTGCCTTATATTACCTTATTGGTTCTCTACCTTTTTTCCCCCCTTCAAGCTGTTTTGTATTATTTATTTATTTATTTTTTGTGAGGCAATTGGGGTTAAGTGACTTGCCCAGGGTCACACAGCTAGTAAGTGTTAAGTGTCTGAGGCCAGTCTCTACAGTCTTATTAAAAAAAGGAGAAAAATTTCAGTCAGACTTTTTTTTTTTTTTTTGGTGAGGCAATTGGGGTTAAGTGACTTGCCTAGGGTCGCACAGCTAGTTAAGTGTTAAGTGTCTGAGGTCAGATTTGAACTCAGGTTCTCCTGACTCCAGGGTTGGTGTTCTATCCAATGCACCATCTAGCTGCCCCATCAGTCAGACTTTTTAATCTTTTTTTTTTTTTTTTTTTTGGTGAGGCAATTGGGGTTAAGTGACTTGCCCAGGGTTACACAGCTAGTAAGTGTTAAGTGTCTGAGGTCGGATTTGAACTCAGGTACTCCTGAATCCAAGGCCAGTGCTTTATCCACTGTGCCATCTAGCTGCCCCAGGATTTATAATCTTATAATGAAAAGCTAGAACAAAATTTACCATGCATAAGGTGAATTAAAGAAAAGCAGGACTAATAATTGTGTTATCAGACAAAACATTGAAATTCTACATATAAATAAAAAGAAGAAAATTATATTCTGCTTAAAGGAGCAATAGACATTGAATCAATATCATTTTAAAATGTCTGTGTTCCAAATGATGTAGCATCTAAATTAACAAGGAAACAATCAAATGAATTGCAAAAAAAAATTACACAATTCTAGTAGGACAATTTAATGTTCCTCTCTCAGAAATGGACCTTTCTGTAGCATGATAAACAAAAGAAAATATATGTTTGAACAAATTGTTGAATTTATATCTATATATGGGACCTTTTGAATGAGAAAAGTAAAGATTATACATATTTCTCAGTACAATATGATACTTAAAAAAACCCTTTGTATTAAGGCACAGAGAAATTGCAAATAAATGTAAAAGGACAAAAAATAAACATATCTTTTGCAGGCCATAAGAAATAGTAATTATTTCAGGGAGCACAAACAAAATATATAGACTTAAATGGAGAAAGGAAATACTGAATAACAAATAGGACAAAGAAATAGTTATAAAAACAGTTAAGAATTATGGGAATGACAATGAAAATGATGAAACAACATACAAAAATTTCTGGAATAAAACTAAAGCAAACTTCAGAGGAAGAAGTATGTTCCTAAAAACAAATTCCCTCAATCTTATACTTTTAAGGGAATAAGGGAATAAGTATACCTCTTAAAAAGTAAGAAAACTCAGATGAAGAAATCAAAGCTATCTATTGCCTTATGAAAAATGCTCCAAATCACTATTGATTAGAGAAATACAAATTAAAACAATTCTGAGGTACCACCTCACACTAATTAGATTGGCTAATAGGAAAAATTGAAAATAATAAATGTTTGGGAAGATGGGGAAATATTGAAATAATAGTGCATTGTTGGTGGGGCTGTGAACTGATCCAACCATTCTGGAGAGTAATTTGGAACTATGCCCAAAGGGCTATGGGGCTGTGCATACCCTTTGACCCAGTAATACCACTACTAGGTCTGTATCCCAAAGAGGTGATAAAAAAGGGAAAAGGATGCATATGTACAAAAATATTTATAGCAGCTCTCTTTGTTGTGGCAAAGCATTGGAAATTGAGGGGATGCCCATCAATTGGGGAATGGCTGAACAAATTGTGGTATATGAATGTAATGGAATACTGTTGTGCTAAAAGAAATGATGAACAGGATGCTTTCAGAGAAACCTGGGGAAGACTTATATGAATTGATGCAAAGTGAAGTGAGCAGAAGCAGGAGAGCATTGTACATAGTAACAGCAATATTGTGTGGTGATCAACTGTAATAGACTCAGCTCTTCTCTGCAATGTAAAGATGTGAGACAATTTCAAAGGACTTGTGATGGAAAATGCTCTCCCCATCCAGAAAAAAGAACTATGAAATCTGAATGCTGATTGAACCATAGTACTTCTAAATTTTTGTTTTCTTTTTTGAGGTTTTTCCCTTTTGTTTTGATTTTTGTTTCATGGCATGACTAATGCAGAAATATGTTAAATGTGATTGTACATATATAACCTATATCAGATTGCTTTTTGTCTTGCGGACGGAGGGAGAAAAATTTGGAACTCAATATTATAAAAACAAATGTTGAAAACTATCTTACATGTAATTGGAAAAAAATAAAATGCAATTGAGATAAAAAAACAAAAAAGTTAGTAAAGCAACAAATAAACAAGCCTGAAATAGATACAATGGAGGAATTAATAAAAAATTAGAGGAGAAATAGATAAATCAGAAACTAAAACAACTATAGAACCGACAAAACTCAAAGCTGGTTCCTTGAAAAGGCTAACAGAATTGACAAACCTTTAGCAAACTTGATTAAAAAGAAGATCACAGAAGATCATATCAACAAAACAAAATTGAACAATATAAAATCACAAGAAAACAAGAAAAACTTAATAAAACCTATGCATAATTATGTCAGTGAAACTGAAAACACAAGAAAAAGAGAAATACAAATATATATTTGATAGAATATATTTGGATAAATGAAATACAAAATTTGTAGAACACAAATAAAAAAGCTTAAATAATTAGACCTTAGCAAAGGAAATAAAAACAACTGTAAAAGAACTAAAAAACTCTTGGTTCAGATGGTTTTACAAGAGATTTATAAGAAATCTTTAAAAAAAACAATGAAACCCATGTTACATGAAAGAGAAAAAAGGAGAAAAACCACATTCTATCAATCTCCTTTTATGAGTAAATATAGAACTAATTCTGAAACCATGGAAGTTTGATAAAGCAAAATATATGATACATGCCAATATCATTAAGGAAGTCCAACTAAAAATTTTTAAATAAAAATTCTATCCTTAAACAAAAACCTTCCAAATCATATTCTTATCTCAATGAACAGAGGAAGAACCTTTGTAAGGATACAACATTCATTTATGCTCAAAACCCTACAAATTATGGACTTGGAGAGATATTTATGATAAAAATATATCTAAAGCCAAAAATACGTGATATTCAATGGAGAAGCCCTCCTGACAAATACAGTAGTAAAGTAAGGATGACTCCTTCCTTCTGTTATTTGATATTCCTAGCAATAACAGGAAAGAGAAGGAAATTAAAAGCATAAACATATGTAAAGAGGATGCAAAACTATCCCTAATTGCTAATGACATGATGATTTATATAGAACATCTTAAGGAATCAGTAAAGGAAATAATTTAGTAAATTAAAAGCTTTAGTATAGTTGCAGGCTACAAAATAAACCTATAAAAACCAAAATAATTAAAAAATAATAACAATAATAACAATAACAAACAACAACAATGATAATAATAATGCAATAATAGAAAGTAAAGTACCATTCACTATAGGAGGTTATTGGCAGACAAATAAGGCTCCATGAAGAATGAAATATTTGCAGCAGCACTTTTCATGGTAGTGAAGAACTGGAAACAATTTAGATGCTCATCAATTAGGAAGTGGCTGGGAAAATTGTGGAATAGGAATATAATGGAATATTACTATGTTGTAATAAGCAACACATATGAACACAATACAGAGAAGCATTGAAAGACTTAGGCATACTACAAAATGCAAATGAAGGTAGTAGAGCCAGGAAAACATTTACAAAAGAAATACAACCATGTCAATGGAAAGAAAATCACAAAATAATTGGAATTGGATATTGTAAAATTAAAAGATAAGCTTGGCCCTAAAGAAGATCTAATGGAAGAAATCTCCCCTCTTTCCATTGCAAAGGTGGGAGACTGTGGGTCTGGAACATTGCATTTAATTTCTGATTTTGTAATGTATCCATTTTGCTGGGGTTTTTTTCTCTTCTTGAAAAAAGCTCTTGTTGCAAGGGGTTACTCTGTGGGAGATGGAGGGGAAAGTGAAAGAGGGGAAAATATAGATATAATAACAACGGATACCAAGACAGATTTATTTTAAGCAGGAATAAAAGCATCCTGAAAACAAAATATTGTTAGATTCTGCAAAATAAGAGGGTCAGAAGGGAGAGCAATTTAAAGGGACAAATGAATCTTGCCAATCAACTTAACATGTACAAAAGCTGGGTGAAAGGGCAGGTAGCAGGAAGAATAAAAAAGTACTGTGTGGTACTGTAAGAATAGTGTTAGGAAAGCATGAGGTCTTAATCAGCTAAAGCTGGCAAAGAAAAGTTCAGGGTAATAAGAAAATCTTTATGGCTGTTTTGAACAAAAGAGGAGGGTTAGGGAAGGTACACGCTATTCTTTTCACTGGGTCCTGAGGCAGCAAAGGGAAAAATCTAGCTCTGTCCAATAACTAAAATGGATCAAGCCAAAGCCGTCTTTATAAGCCAGAATCCAACTATCCCAGCTGTTTCTGGGAACAGGCATTGTGGACTCTACTATAGTTTAGAGGTAACCTCAATCTTCTACCATGGTGCTGAGCAATTTATGGACACATTCTGTGGATAGGGTGGACAAGATGATAATGAAAGATGACATGGAGAAGGTGGAATTGCTCAGCACATTTCATTTTGGCTTTTATCTTCCAAGAAGAATGATCTTTGGACCAAGTAGGTTAGGGGAAAATAACTTAGGAGTAGTTTTTTACTCCAGGTAATTAGAGACTTAGTAAGAGAGGCCCTGTCTTCTCTAAAGGACTTCAAGTCTCCAAGCTCAATTAAACTGCATCTTTGAGTACTTTAAGAACTGGCAAATAGTATTGATGAACCATTTATTTCAGAATAATCTTTGAAAGGTCTTGAATAGGAGCATAAAATAAGCCTAGATAAAGGTAAGTATACTTTTGGTTATCAAATCAAGGAAGAGAGTGATATCCCCAAATTACAGGCTAACTCAGCAAACTGCATATTGCAACATATTTTAAATTTGAGAGGGAAACACAAATGCTGTTCATCTGTCAGATACTATGCTTGAAGTAGTTCATGATTTCCTCATTAGATGACGCAACATTCCCTTTGATGACTATTTTAGAACGTTTGAGATGTTTTTGTTTACTTGTACTTTTGGCCTTGTCAATGGCTTCTAGAACTATCATTTGTGATATCGTTTCTTTGCAAAACTGTGTTTTTGGCAGTTGCTATGATAAAAACCTAGTACTGGGTGAAAATCAGCATGGTACAGGAAATGAGGGTGATGGCCAATCTGATTCCAAGATTTGAGAAGTCACGTAGTACCCAATAGGCAAACACATCCCATTAGTAAGTGAGGAATGAACTTAAAGATTCTTTTTCTTCCAATTTAATTGATTTTTTCAAATAGCTACTAAGTTGCTAAGACATAAATACTTATTAATTTGTTTAAACCTAACCTCTTAGTAAAGATAACTGTTAGGTGTTTCTTTTGGCTTAGAAGAGTTATTACTGAGACAAATTTACTGACTGAGCCATTACTCAGACAAAATTACTGAAACACTAAAGGCACTATGAACCAAGAAAGTTTGCAAACCTCCAGTCTAAAACTTGACTTTGATTTTGACACAGTGCTAAATTCCCCCAAGAACAGGTCATGTATGATGAACTAAATTTTTTGACAACATTGTTAAGCTGGTAGATGAGGACACTGATAAGGGTTTGCCTAGAATTTAGTAAAGTGTTTCAGAAAACATTTTCCAGCCATTCTGGGCAAGTTAGAAAGATATAGATGATACTACAGTTAGGAAATGATTGAGTGGCTGAACTAAAGGCATAATAACTAATGGTTTGATGTCAACTTGGAAAAAAACCTTTAGTGACGTGTCTGTAGGACCTGTGCTTAATCCTATGCTGATGGACATTTTTCCTAATGGCCTTAATAAATGCAGAGCTGCTATGTTTGCTTTTTTTTTTTTTTTTTTTTGGTGAGGCAATTGAGGTTAAGTGACTTGCCCAGGGTCACATAGCTAGTAAGTGTCAAGTGTCTGAGGCCAGATTTGAACTCGGGTCCTCCTCATTCCAGGGCTGGTGCTCTATCCACTGCACCATCTAGCTGCCCTGAAGTTTGCTTTTTTTGTAGATGATAAGACTTCACTAGAAAAGCAAATTCTCATCTTCTGAGTTTAGGTTGTTTGAGGTTTGACATTTTGTTTTTTTAAAATAATGCTAATGATACCTAATGTCAAGCATGAGAGCACATCTATAAATCTAGATAAATAGGACATGTCAACTATTTAAATGTTTCCATAATACTGTAATAAATCTTATTGTTTGATAATTTTCCTTATATATCTGAGCTATTATTCAGTTCCCAAGCTCCGGGTTTCCATCTTGTTGATTAACCCCAAAGAATCATTATTTTCTCTTTGAATCATTACCCTCACCTGTAAGTTTACTAAAGAAAATCTCCAAATATATCACACGTTTAGATTTTAACAGATATAATTAACAGAAGGATCTTAAGTTCCCATACATGTTCTGAAGATGCTAAATGCATGTTGGGCATAGGGTAGCCCTCATTTCTTATTATTATAATGTGCAATATAAATGCGCATTGGGTTTAGGGTAGCCCTCATTTCAATAGGCAAAAAAATGCGTAAGAACCAAAGTACTCACAGGACACTTAAAAAGATAAAGAAAATCCCAAAAAGCACAGTATCCTTGCAAAGGGTTGCCAGTGTGGTGACACTTTAATATTCCACTGAATCACTAGCTTTCCTACAGGGTTCTATACAGTCTTTCCCAGACTAATAGTGAGCCTGACTCCTCTGGTTTGAACTCTTCTTAGAAGGCAAGCACTTTGGGGAATTTCTAGTTCTCTTTTTTATTGAATTCACACTGCCTGAGCAGTTGACTACAGTAGAGTGTGTGTGTGTGTGTGTGTGTGTGTGTGTGTGTGTGTGTGTGTGTGTGTGTGTGTGAGGTGGAGGAATATTACATGGCCCTGATATTTAAAAACTAATTTTAGGCTTTTAACTCTTTATTTTTCTTTGGTTGCAATGGCCACATGGATAATCCTCTTATTTCCCCAAGAGATTCAGTGCTCAAGAAATTAACTGATCCCCCTTTACATTTGCAATTCAGTCAGTCAATCAATAAGCCTTATATTTATTAAACTCTCCTATTATATGCGAGATACTATATTAAGCCTCAGGGGAAAAAAGGAAATAGACCTTGCCCTCTGTGAGCTTATACTCCATGGCAAGAACAAAAATGTACACATATAAGCATATTGAAAAATATAAACAGAATTACAAGAAAAAATGGAGGATAGAGAAGAGATTCAGCTTTTGGAAGTCCAAGAAAACCCTTGTGGAGGAGGTAGTATCAGGGCTGAGCTTTGAAGGTAACTAGCAATTCCAAGAGGTAAATGTGAAGAATAAGTGAATCTCAGGTACTGTTGGTGCAAAAGCATTGAGACTATGGGTGGAAGGCTGTCTGTAGGGGAGCAGAACGAAGATAAGTGTGTGGCCAGACTGAAGAGTAAATGAAAGGTAATAGTGGATAATAAGGCTAGAAAAGGTAAGTTGTTGACAGTTAATTTATAGGCAGAAGAGTTTATGTTTCATAATTGAAAAAGTAGGGAACATTGGAGTTTGCTGAGCTTCGAAGTGATATGACTGGGGTTGTACTTCATGAATGTCATTTTGGTAGCTATGTGGAAGATGGATTAGAGAGGGGAGAAATCACTACTGTAGTGGTCTAGGCAACGGGTGATGAGGGCCTGAACTGGGATGTGATTGGAGAGAAGAGGAGCAATGTGAGAGATGTGGAGGTCAAAATGAAAAGACTTGAGAACTGATAGGATGTGTACGGTGAAGGATAGTGAGAAGTCAAGGATGGCTCTGAGATCACAAGTCTTCATGGTTAGAATGATGTCCTCAAAAGAAATAGAAAAATGGGGAAGAGAGGTGGTTTGGACATGGGGGAAGATAAAGATTCATGGTTTACACATGCTCATTTTGAGATGCCTATGGGCTATTCAGGGGAGAATTTCTCCTAGGCATTGGTTTATGAAAGAATGAATTAATAAGAAAGCATTGTGCCAAGTAGTGGCACTACAAATACAAAAGTAGGACTAACTCTGATCTTAAATTGCTTACATTTTAATAACAGGAGACAACATATTTAGGGAAGTGGTAGCCAGGGTTTTGTTTTGGTTTGTTTGATGTTGTATTTTAGGTTTTTGATATCATAGGAATGGTGAGTAGAACCATAAAGGAATAGATGCACATGCTTTCTTTTAATTTTCATCCATCCATTCATTTATTTATTCATTTGTCCATCTATCCATCCATCCACATATCTATGTATCCATGTATCTAGATATGTATCTATATATCATCTATCTATCCATTTATATATCAGCATCAGTGGCAGGTTTGATTTGATTGTGGTTCCAGAGATAATAGGAGTGAGTAAGAGGGAGGGTATGTGCTTAGGAGCAGGGTAGATGGCAGGAAGATTGCCGGGACAGAAAGTTAAGCACAGTTTGAACTAACTAAATATAGTAGGACAATGCGACATACTCACCAGTAAGGATAGCCTGCTTCCCAGGTTGAGACAACCATGGCTAAGAGGGTTAAGTTCTTCAGGTCCACAGTAAACAATAATGGGGTGGATGACGAAGTCTGGACATCCAAAGGGTGTAATGGCAAGCAGGGTGGATGGTAAAAAGATGATCAGTGTGGAATGTCTGGCAAAACAGGTCTGGAGGTGATTTGCTTGGAGATAATAATTGAACCCAGAGGAACTGAAGAGATCAACAAGAGAAGGTGTAGAGAGAAAAGAGAGCCTTGGGGGCACACCCATAGTTAACATATAAGCTATGGATGAGGATCTATCAAAGAAGACTAAGAAAGGTAGGAGAATCCAGTGCATATATTCTCATTAAAACCAAGAGAGAGTAGTGTCTAGAGAAGAAAATTGGCAACAACTTCAAATGCTGTAGAGCGAGCAAGGAGAAGGAGGCTTGAGTAAAGTCAACTGGATTTGGCAACTGACTACAATTGGCTGTAGGATCACAGAGAGAATTCTGTGGTTCTAATTTCTCATGATATGTTATGAATACATGTCCTTGTATCCTGCTTTGGGAACCCATCGATA
Source organism: Dromiciops gliroides (assembly GCF_019393635.1). Classification (NCBI taxonomy): domain Eukaryota; kingdom Metazoa; phylum Chordata; class Mammalia; order Microbiotheria; family Microbiotheriidae; genus Dromiciops; species Dromiciops gliroides. Next base: position 261,926,962 of record NC_057866.1, read on the forward strand.
CCACCTTGTCTTCTCTCTGCTTTAACACCCTGTTGGACTTGTTGATAATTTTAAGTTAAGACACCATTTGTTTTACTTCGGACTGAAAATTTGAAGCGCTTTGATTAAAGTATCTTACTTTTAGAGCCATAGCATTATTTTGTTGCTCTTCTTTGTTACTCTCGATATCACTGTTCATTATCAATTCTCTAGTGCACATAGGACTCTGGTAAAGCTCTGAGAGGGACTAACCAGTAGCCTCTGGGATCTGAATTTGGCAGCCCCAAGGGACCTTATTTTTTAATATGAGGAGAAGCCCCTAGCAGAAAAGTCTTAAAAATCCAACCTATTCTTTAAGTAGAAAAGCAGCAAGAAGGCTGTGGAAGTTTTCAGACTAACTCTTGGCAGAATCTAGGAAATGCAAATGGGGCAGAGGGCATAATTGGAGAGGCCATTAGCACTAACCAGCTCTTTGAGAGGAGTGCAAGAAGTCAGAGCCATGGGAAAAGAACTCCAGACAGGGGAGAACTGAGTGGAGCAGGGCAGGCTTTTAATGGTAATGAATCATCAACAAGAGGGCAAGTGATTCTAAGGACATTTTGACAACCACATAGCACTCCCTTTTCTACAGCGAGGCAGTTAATAGAGGAAGAATGCCATTTGCTTCCTGGGGCCTTGCCAGTTGATTGAATCATACCCCTTCTCCAGGGAGAGGGGAAAGAAGAAAAGGACCTTAGCAAAAAGAAACGCTATCACTTCCATCAGTAGCTGTGATGAAACTGGCATGAGTTGGCTCATTCAGCACTGAGATGGGGACAGCACTTTTCCATTTGCAAACAACCATCCATGCATCCCAATCACAATATTTTATGAGAACAACAGCATAGAGAACATTGAAGGAGGACTAAGGGCAATTAACAATGCCAGAAGATAATAGGATAATAGTATGTAGATCTGGGAGGGACTCTGGATATCCTTGAGTTCAACCCGTTCATCTTAAAGATAAGGAAACTCAGGCCTGGAAAGGTAATATTTATAGAAAATTTAGTTTTGATCCCTCGTCTTCTGACTCTATATCTAGAACTCCTTTTATTCCTTTTATACTCTCATAGTTACATTAAACTTGCCCACTTTTATTCCACTAAGGTCCTCTAATTTGTTTTCAGAACAGCAGATAGATCCTGGTGAAACTCCAGGGAATGCAAAAGGTGGTGGTGGTGGGGACAAGATTGACTAGGTTTCTCAAGGAGAAGCTTACCTACCTGATATGGGCTTTTGTATCTTTTCCCTGCTGTGAAAACCCACAAGGAAGTGACTAGGGTAAAACATGTGACTTGGAGCAGCATCTGGTACTGTTCCCATGTGGCAGAGTTCTCATTCAGTATCTTTTCTGTAGTGCTTGTTCTCAGCCTCTGCACCAACAAATCATGGAATTTCAGAGGCAGATAGGACCAGGCAGATACTTTCTACTGTGCACCTAACAGGCAATTATCCAGCCCATGCTTGAAGATCTCAAAGACCTTTTAAGACAGCCTATTCTACTTCATGATATCAATCTCAAATTTGTCTAACAGCATTCATTATTATTAGACTGTGAGAACCCTGAGAGCAGGGATTTTTTTGCCCTTTCTTTGCATTCCCAGTGCTAAGAAGAGTACCTAGAAGATTCTAGATGTTTAATTCATGCTTGCTGATGTCCATCCATTACTCCTAGTTCTCCTCTCTGGGCTAGGCAGAATGAATCAAATTCTGCTTTCACAAGAAACCCCTTCCAAGACTTGAAGACACCTATGGTGTTCCCAAGTGAGTTTTCTCTTTTCTAGGCTGAATATCCCCTGTTCCTTTCACTGATCACCACCAGCACGATCCTGAGACTTTTAAAAAACAACAAAAATCACAACAACATCCTGGTGGTTTTGCTCTAAATACCCTAAATCAGGGGTTCTTAATTGTTTTGTTTATGTTATCGACCCTGTCAGTCTGGTGAAGCCTCTGGACCCCCTTTTAGAATTATACTTTTACATGCATAAATAAAAGAAATAGGATTACAAAGAAAACCAATTATATTCACATATAGTTAATCTATGTATACATGCATCTCTCTCTGTCTTTCCAAATGACATCTATATGTATACACACATATCTCAACAAGTTCATGAACCCCATGTTAAGAACCCCTGTGATAAAACTTATCAATGTTATTTCATCAAATGAGGGACCTAGAAATGAATAAAATGCTTGAGCTCTGAGTAGGGTATTCATTGCACAGTTGGATATCTCTCTTAATGTAGCTCTTAGTTTCTTTTTGGCTGCTTTCTCAAGATGTTGACTAATCTTGCCACCCACAAAAATTCCTGGATTTATTTTCAGGTGGATTGTTGTCTAGTCATGTCTCCCCACACTAGGGGAATGTCATCATCAGCATCCATGGGTTTAATTATCAGATCTATATAACCAGTCTTAATCTCTCTCCTGAGTCATTTCCAGGCATCTGCCATATATTTCAAACTGGATATCCTTGGATGATAGCCAAACTCTCCATGTCCAAAACAGAAGTCATCTCTCCCTCCAAACCCTCTCTTCTTCTGAGTTTCCTTGCTTCAGTTGAGAACACCACAATTCTTCCAGACATAGGTCCCCAGGTTCCTCAATTTCCCTAGTGCCTCATTCTCGTTCACCCCATATACTAGTTGTTAATTCTTGTTGTTATAGGGTTGGGACATAAACTGGAAAGCTAAACTAAGGTACATGGGTCTGGGGTAACTCTCCTTGTGAAGCTAAAAGACAAAAACACATTGAGAAATAAGGGAGATAAGTCCATTGGGCATGGCTGCTGCCTGAGTGGCACCAAAGGGACAAAGATGGCATAGTGGATAGAGCACTGGCCCTGGAGTCAGTAGGACCTGAGTTCAAATCCAGCCTCAGACACTTAACACTTACAAGCTGTGTGACCCTGGGCAAGTCACTTAACCCCAATTGCCTCACCCCCCCCCAAAAAAAATAAACCACAACCAACCACAAAGTCACCACCACCTGGAATCTATAGTTCTAGGGAGAATCAGCTGTGCAGTGTCTCCCGGTTTAGTCCAAAGGTCAACCACACCAGCTCCTTTCTCTCTCTACCTTCCTTCCCCATCCCTCTCTGAGTACTCTCTCCCCATTCCTGCCTCTCTAACAGGAAGGTTCTATAGCCATGCTGACTCTCCAATTGGCTTTACATACCCTCTGGGCTGTCCCCATTATAATTTGGTCAGGCCCATGTTGGCGTGGGGGAACTCCCAGGTGGAGCTCCATTACTTTGTTCCATACTTTGACTCAATAAATGTTCTTTGTGATCAGAGTTCCTTTTGTTTGTTCTATTATCTTTTAAAGTACACACCCATCTTCTCTTAGGCTTTTAAAGCTTGGATCTTTTCAGTCTGACCATGATGAAGCAAAGATGGGGTTAGGAAAACCCCAAATCACAATTAATTCCTTACAAGATCTATAGATCTATAGAACATTCTAATTTTATGAAGAAACTGAGGCCAAGGAAAGTGAAATAACTTGTTCAGGGTCACAGGACTAGTATGTGTCAGAGCCAAGATCAAACACATCGTATCGATTCCATCCATCCATTTACTGATCCATCATAAGTTCCTGTGTGGTTTTTTTTTTTAAGTCATCATCCACTATTCCGCCTTTTGGTGATGAGCCTCTCCCAACTGATTATTGGATAAAATATATGCAGTCCATTAATGGCCACATTAACAGCTGCAGTTTGTTGGAATCTAGCATAACTTGTCCTCTGCTAGCATAACCTTTCATAACCATGGTCAACTGTCTTTTGTAAAGAATCTCTTGGTAGGGTGCCTTTAGCCTTAGTCAGAATTGTGGTTAGAATTAGGGTTAGACATCTTCAGTGTCTCCTCTTTTCTACACTAACATTGACTCTCAGCCAATTCACATGAGATGGTTTGCAGACACCTCCTTGTCCTAGTTGCCCTTCTGTTAATATATTTTTCTTTGTCGATGTTCCTTTTAAATATTTCTCCTCTTAAAAGTCAGCTTCTCTTTCTCCTAAGTAAAGACAGCTATGCCATATAGTTGTTAAATGACCTTCTCCATAGAGTGATCTTATTTTTAACCAAGATCTTTCTTTACTGGTATACAACTAATGACTAAAAGGGGACTCCTAATTAAGATGGCAATGATATGGGTTAGAGAAAAGCCCACTTTCCCCACATAAAGACAAGAGAATATCTGAAAAGGGTCTCAGAAAATGAACGAGAAAACTGAAAATAAACTGAAGTGAGCTCTTCTATCTAGGCTAGAACTATTCAATCAATCAATAAATAAACATTTATTATATACCTACTATGTGCCAGGCACTGGGCTAAGTTTTAGGGATATATAAAGGGTCAAAAGATAGCCTTTGCCTTCAAGGAGCTCAAGATTTAATGATGAAGGCAACACACATATGCAATAAGTTTCCAGGAAAAATAAGAAATAATTAAGAGATGGAAGGCACTAGAATTAAGAGGAGTTAGGGAAGACTTCCTGTAGAAGATGGGAATTAAAGGAAGCCAGGGAAGCCAAGAGGCTGAGATAAGGAGAGAGAGAGAGTATTCCAAGGATGGGGGAAGCCAGAGAGGATGCCCAGAGCCAGGAGATGAAGTGTCTTGTTCATGAAATAGCCCAGAGGCCAGTATCACTGGATCAGAGTACAGGGTGTAAAGTAAGATATAAGAAGACTGGAAAGGTAGAAGAGGACTAGGTTGTGAAGGGCTGTAAGTGCTAAGCACAGGATTTTGTATTTCATTTGGAGGCAATAGGGAGCCACTGGAGTTTATTGAGAAGGAGGGGAAAAATGATCAGACCCATGCTTTAGGAAAATCATTTTTGTTGCTGAATGTTGGATGTATTGGAGTGGGGAGAGATGAAGCAGGAAAATCCATCAGCAGGCTATTGCATTAGTCCAGCAATGAGGTGATGGGGGCTTGTACCAGAGTGATAGCAAAGTCAGAGAAGAAAAGGGGGAATATTTGAGAGATGCTCCAAAGTAAAGGGGTGTGTGTGTGTGTGTGTGTGTGTGTGTGTGTGTGTGTGGTGAGAAATAGTGAGGAATCCAAGATGACTCATAGGCTATAAAACTGAGGGACTGGTAGGATGGTGTTGCCCTTTTCTATAATAGGTAAGGTACAAGGTAGAGAGGCTTATGGAGAAATACGATGAATCCATTTTCAAATAAGAATGGTGGAAAATGTGAGTAGCCACATCAGGGAAACCAGCACCAAGTCGAATGAACTTGGAATTGGTAAAGGACAAGAAGAACTATGAAAAAGTAAAAAGGACATGCTCTTGCAAATGGACTTGAACTCAGCCAGAGCTCTGAACAGGGAGGTCACAAACCTGAATGATTTCCAGTAATTGAAGTTCTGAAGTCACATTCTGGCCTGGGTCTGTTCGTATAGAGACTAGGGACAGAACTAGCCCCTGGGTTTTAGTAGGAAGGGATGCTGAACACAGTTGTGAATTCCTCAGAGAACTGGAAGTTAGCTCTATACATTGGCACCAGTACAGGTGGGGGTTCTCTTCAAAGGGCCTGTTAAGGGCTAAAATTCTAGCCAGTCTGTCTAAAATATTTAATGAGTGGTCGCCAATAAATTATAAGCTTTAGCAAGAGTTAGACTTTTAAGCATTTATTAAGGAGAATAAGAATTTGGTAAAGAGAGAGAGAAAGGTCTAGATTCCTATCTATTAAAGGGAGAGCGCATTTCTAGCTCCCTTCTCCGCCAGAGTCCAGAGGAAAGAGCGCGAGACTGAGCGCCAGTCTCTTCCTTCCTCCTCCCACTAGTCCGCGTCACTTCCTGACTCCTGAAGAAAAGACTCCTGGTCTTGCCCTCAAAGACCTTCCCTTCATGGGCAGAACTCTTCTACAGTAAGTATCCAGCAGGTGGCGTTATTCCAATCGTTACAGTCCCCCCTGTTGTTCCTCAAGAAACAAAATGTTTCCTTGACGGAACAGTAAAAAGAATATAATAACTATTGCTAACTAATAATATGTGAACAACAATATAGAAAAGGAAGAGAGGAAAGTTTTGTTCAGAGGGGCGATTTTTTTTTTTTTGTCCTCATGAACCGACGCTTTGACATTAGTCTTGCAAAGGGAGGGCCTCTGCAGAGAATACATGTTACAGATGGTGTATATTATAACAGAAAGAGAAAAACAACAACAAAAACAACAAATCAAAACTGTTCATTTAAAGTCTCTGAAAGTCTTTTCTCAGATGTCCTCTAGGTGTAGTCGTGGAATGGAAGTCTTTTCAGGGGTTGAGGTATGGATGCTGGTAATCAGCCAGGAAAATTTCCTACAAAATTGAGCTTAACACAACTTTAAAATAGCTTTATCAATAATCAAATCAAACAATGAAAGTTCTCAAAAACATGTCTAAGGGAATTCAGAATCTTAGTTGTTACACATGAAACATATAATAAAACAAAATTGAAACATTCTTTAAAATTATAATATTACTGAGAAGACAATTGCTGTGATATTAATTTTTAAAAATAATTTTTATCTTTGTTTCATCACTTTTTGCATCATCTGCCTAATTATCCTCATGCCATTATGAGAAATTAGAAAATCTAATATAATTGGTAACAGGTGTCAAGGCCAAATTCAACACTGTATTTATCATGACACCTGAGATAATTATGGGGGTTACCATAAAAGAACAGAGAAATGATGGGATATGAGCATTCCCACACTTGAGCAATATGTACTGCCCATGCAGTATGCCAGGCTTAAAATAGGTGGATGGAATATATGTCCATGCCACCGAACATATTGGAGGAAACTGAGTCAGACTTAATCAGATGCATGGGATTGAGATGGTCATGGCATCAGGCATATAGGAGGGAGCATAGAAGCCAGGTGTAGAAGTGAGATGGGTGGGATGAATACTTCCAGCCATCTGTACAATATTATGGGGAAAAAGAGAATAAAATATTAAACCAAGAGAATCCAACCTCAACATTTGTCAAAAGCCGTTCCCTCGGCCATACCTTGACTTCATGCATGTCTCCCCTCATGTGACAGTTCAGTGTCTGCTCTTGCATGTATTCCTCTTGTGATTGGATGGCATCTTGGCCAACTGGCATCTGATAACTCAGAATAAAGGCAATTAATGTCTTAAATGATAAGTTCCCATAATCCAAGTCTCATATGGATTTAAAATTGAGGATAATAAATGATTGCAAAAAATGTGAATACATCTTGACTCAAAATATAATATATAATTATGCAACAATTTCAAATAATACCCTTTTTTTTACTTAGTATACAATTACTTTTGTGAAAAATCAGAACATACTTAAATACAAGTTAAAGCACAACAGAATCTCAAAGAACTTTTTTTTTTTGAAAAAAGAAAACTTTTACAAATGTTCCCCTCTTTTTTTTTTTTTTTTTTTGGAATATGCTTATCAAAAATAATACTTCTAGAATCAATTTACACTTGCCATGGCAACCAATTTGCCAGGGAAATGCTTTAAAGAGTTTGATCAAATAATCAGTTGAGGAAAAAAAAATAACAAAAACAAACAACTCAGAATATGGGAGCACAATACTCCTAGAATTAACATTGTATTATGAAATCAAAACCATGTTTCAAAATTAGATAGATGAATGAATAGAAGAAAATACACGTGGAATAATAAAAGACAATGAAATTCAAACTAGGGAAATCTAAATGAATATGAACTTAATATTAATAAGAGTATTACAAAATATAAACTTGATCGCATGACTATAAAAAGCTTTTACAAATATTCTCCTTGTTTTAAAAACTAAGTATAAGACACAATCTCAAAAGCATTAAAATCTCTATGAAAATAAACCTATACCATTAATTCCAAAATGTATATGTAATAGCATAGAAATCCTATGTAACCTCTGAACTGACATTAATAATCTGAGTGAATTCAGAACACTCTTGATTCCGATATCTAAAATCCCCAATACTCATATCAATACCTTGCTGCTTACTTCTACATTTCTGTAAAATATATACCCTTCCATGGCAAAAGCAGAGTCTTGAACTATGTTGATGATTGTCATTCTTATTCAGCTTAAGTTTTTCTTCTTTAACCCCTCTATATTGTCTGTCGGGCTTTTCACCATACAAATGCTTTATAAGATTACTAATTAAAGACAAAAGCAGGTTAGCAAAATTATGAACAAAAGGAGTATATCTGGAATTTAAAGGGCTTTCTAAGGTTGTCTCAGAAGCACAGCCAGGCTGGGGAAGGGCTGAGCCTGAAGCTGCAAATGCAGGTAGAAAAAGTTGAGCATGCGCATCAGATCTTTGGACTTCCCAGGCCGGGGAAGCTATGGGCTTGGCCATGGGAGGAGTAGAGGGTGGGGTCTGGAGAGGAGGGGAAGGACCAGCGCAATTTGAATCAGACTTGATTTTGAACTCAGGCCTGGATTCCTCTTCCCTCACTTTGCCTCCAGGTGCTAGGGGATTAAAAGCTTCTAGAGGGTGGGTCATTGCCTCCAGGCATGCAAAATTAGAGCAACAATTAGTGTTAGAACTGGGAAAAGCTGCAGGAATCTCTTCAGGTTTCTCTGAAAAAGCATGGTTGGGAGAGGGAGAGATATTTCCTTGTGTGAGTAAGTTGCTGGCTCTTTTAACAAAAATAAAAAGAAAAATAGAAAATCCACAAAAACAAAGCATTAACATGATCTTATCTCCCATTTGTCTGGTTAAACAGACCAAAATCAAAAATAGGATAATTAGGGAGTTTAAAAGGTCCATTCGAAAAAATTCAAAGGAAAAACACAGCCAGTACACCAGTACTTAGCAGTTAAAGGGAGAGGGAGGGGAAATTTCTTACCCAACCAGCAGATCAGAAGAAGACTGAGGGTTAGCTTTCCTCTTCGTGGTCAGCCATCTGTTAAGGGCTAAAATTCTAGCCAGTCTGTCTAAAATATTTAATGAGTGGTCGCCAATAAATTATAAGCTTTAGCAAGAGTTAGACTTTTAAGCATTTATTAAGGAGAATAAGAATTTGGTAAAGAGAGAGAGAAAGGTCTAGATTCCTATCTATTAAAGGGAGAGCGCATTTCTAGCTCCCTTCTCCGCCAGAGTCCAGAGGAAAGAGCGCGAGACTGAGCGCCAGTCTCTTCCTTCCTCCTCCCACTAGTCCGCGTCACTTCCTGACTCCTGAAGAAAAGACTCCTGGTCTTGCCCTCAAAGACCTTCCCTTCATGGGCAGAACTCTTCTACAGTAAGTATCCAGCAGGTGGCGTTATTCCAATCGTTACAGGCCCAAGGTCAATATGATCTCCACTATTCCATTGGAGTTCATCATGGTCACAGCAGAGGATAAGACCAACTCCTAGTTGGAGTTGGTACAAGAAGATCAGAGAGACTATCAAAGTCCAGAACCCATCATGGACAACCAGAAGACAGAGAACAAGGATCAAGGCAGAGGGTAGGATCTATGATGATCCACTCCATTCAGACTGGCAGTGGCATCCAGACTTGAGAGCAGACAGAAACAAACAAGACCCATCCAACCCATCCAAGAGTGTCAGAGGCACAGACGTAAAATCCTTTTCTAAGAAATGAGACTGAAAATATGACTAAACAGAAGAAAACACTAAACCCAATAAGAAAAACTAGAGGTTAAGAAAGGGATTGGGGATAGTGAGGAGATGAAGGGCAGAGGATTGGGAACAACCACTTCCGTCACTGATTATGGGTTCTGACCAATTTCCTCTTTTTCACCACTTTTTTCTTTCTAAAGAAAGTGATGGGAGGAAAAGAGGCAAAAGTATAAGAGATTACAATGAGGAGAAATACAAAATTAACAATATTAATAGTGTATGTAAATCAAATATACTCCCTCATACGATGAATGGAAGGTAGCAGAACAAAGAACAGAAGCCAACAATATGTTGCTTTGAAGATGCTCAGTTGAATTATAATTAAAATCAAGGATAGCTTGTAATTGGCTTTCTTGAAGGGAATTCTGACACTGGAACACTGGAATCTTCTCCATTATGTTAAGACCCTGTCCTAGAATAATCCCTCAGAATACACTTTCTTCTTACAGCAATGTTAATAATAAGTAGTAATCTCTGGCTCAAATAGAATTAGAAAAATTGACCATAACATTTAATGGCTGCTCACTGTTAGTACTAAGACAGGCAGTCATCATAAAACTGAATTTAGTGTTAAATTGCCATGGGGAAAAGGGAAGAAATCAGTGAGGCATTTAATGACAGATTTTTAACACCCAGGATAAGATCATGGTGACAGCTACCAACTTATTTTTATGATCTGGGAAAGACATGAAAGATAATGTTTAATCATGTGTTACCCACTGTGATTTGCGGGACAAATATTTGTAAAATGCCTTTACTGCCCTTTCAGATTTCTTGTATATTTTTATAGGAACAGCTCCATTAGGTAACAACAGAAGGGATTCTCTGTGCATTGGTGTGTGTGTGTTTTCTCCTCAGAAGTGAATGAACCTATACTTGGACCCAAGAGCTCTTTGAGTAGATTCATCATTCTCTCATTGGTCCTTGCCATTTGGATGCCCTGTCAAAGATGATTGGTGACTGAGGCAGGAAGAGCCACCTTCTCAGCAGGCTACATAAGGAGATGAAGAAAGTCTCGCTTCTCTTTCTCTTCCTCTCCTTAAAGTGGCCTCTTTGTTGGGCCTCTATAGAGTTGGGCCTCCAACTCTATTGCTCCTTTGTACTTACAAAGAGGAGAAGAGATTGTACAGATAACATAGGGACCTTGTACAGAAGAGAAAGTGTTCAGCAGTCCCTTAAAGTTCCTTTATCTTTCCAGAGAGTATAAATAGGTACTAGGTCATTGTTTCGTGCTTTAAATGCATACTTGTGAAACTTTTGTGTTCTAAGTATTTCTTTTGTTGTAGAACAAATAAATAGCTGCCCTTATACCTAGTATCTGCTTTCACCATTGAGTGCCTTTTATAGAAGGGTCCTTTTTAATCCTTTTAGGGGAGACTCTAGACATGAATCATACTTAAATTCTATTTAAGAGATTTTTTTCCTCCAGAACCCAGGGATGGAATCAATGGGTTAGACAGAATATTAGAAATCCACGCCCTACACACACACATACACACACATACACACACACACACACACACACACACACACACACACACACACTGAATTGGGTATCAAATTTCCCTGTATTAAACTCTTATTCTGTATGAATCCCAAACTTATTCCTATTATAGGAACAAGTGACCCTCAGGCCATTTGTGATGGGTTTTCAAATTGTTTATCTACTTGTCAAAAAACATATTTAAGCACTTGCTATGCTCTAGGTACTATGTAATAACTTGTGCATTACTTATGTCATAATTATTACAAATTTTTTACTTTGCAGTTTTAGTAGTAATTGTATGGTAGAGCAGGGCAAATTTGGGGTGAGGATAATCTGGAGGATACTCTTTGCTTAAATTGAATGGTGACAAAAAGAAGTTAATCTTAAGTGAATTGAAAGCTATTAAAAGTTCAGTGGAAAATTCTGCAACTTTACTTTGGTGCTCACAATTACTTTGGTGTTCTAGAAAAATGAAAAAAAGATACATAGCAATAAGCTTTTTATTTTCTCTGTGGATTTGTAGACATCACAGAAAAGAAAAAAAACCCCACCTCTTCCAGTTGGAAGGGAAAGTCAAGGTTAGTTTTTATATTGCCTTTGGAAATAGATACTTTCAAATGTAGGCAAATAGCTTTGCAGCAAATGGATTATTTAAACAAAACTCCTGTGCCAAGATAAGGCCCTACACCAGTAACATAGCAACTGTAGGTATAAACTCAGTTTTGCCCACAAAGATGGCAAGAAAATGAGTCATTAGCATGAAAAGAGAGAGGTGGTGTTTTGCCAACTCAGAAATGCTAATTATCCTACCTGAAGAGGGAAATCCACTCCTGTGTTGGCAAGGCTTCCGCCGTCTCTGATTCTGAAGCTAATGGGCTGGATCACAATATGCTGTCATTCATATCAGAGAGGTTCTTGAGGGTTTCATAAAGACCATATGCTTAACTGAGCCTTGATTAAATTATGTGCCTGATTTTGAAGAACTACATTATCGGAGAAATGTATAAATGATAGAAACAGATGACTTTATTACTTGACAGAAGACTTAGTCACACTGCTAGGTAATTTCATTTAAAATAAACTGTTAGGGTGAGGAGGCAAGACATGTCTTGGCACTTGCACATAGTAAAACAGTTTGTGTGCTTCATGAAGGAAAGCAATATGAAACAAAAATATTTTGTTTATTTTTTCCTCCTTTTTAAAAAAAACATGGTTTTGTATATTATGAACTTGACAAAAGTTTCCACATGCAAAGAACAGTAAATGAAGTAAATGAGGATTTGTACGTGAAATCTTTATTGCTTACTGATTTTAAAAATATTTGACAAATTTAATAAAATTGTCTATAATATGACATATGCATATATACCCACATATAGATGCACATATATACACGCAAATTTTGTAATTTAATATCTTCATTCCAAAGCTAGCCTCCTTGTTTGTTCTCTACTGTGCATTAAGAAAAATATTTCATTGACATACTCTTTTTCTATTGTTCATTTTTCAGGGCATCAGAATCACTAGCTTCTTCCCCCTCCTTCCTCTCCCACAAAACTCCATGCTTTTAATAAACAAACATAGCCAAGGAAGACACACCACTCCCCTATTTATTGTCAGTATCAATATATGTATCTCATTCTTCATGTACTGAATATCACCTCCCTGTGAAAAGGTGGAAAGCCAGCTTACTCCTCAGTCTTCTCTCCTAATGATTATTCATTGAATTGAGCTGAGTTCTTAAACTTTAACAGTTGTTTTTCTTTGTAGTTTTGGAGACACCGAGAAAATTGTTCTAGTGGTTCTTAGATCACTTCATAGAAGTTATATTAGTTTCTCTGAATCTGCTGTCATGGTATAATAACATTTCATTACATTTATAAAGCACAGTTAGCTTACCCATTCACCAATTATTAAATAATCTGTTTCTAGTTGTGTTTTTTTCCACAACCAAAAAGCATGCTTCTTGGATGTGTGTGTGTGTGTGTGTGTGTGTGGTGTGTTCTTTCTTTTGGTCTTATTGTGCTATAATAAGCCTAATGAATGGTATTTCTGGACCAATTTGTATTCGTGAATTAGTGGGTTTCAGTGTATATGGAAAGGGTGTTGTGTATGTGTTGCCTGTGTAAATTACATATGTCCATATGGGTCTGTCTAGATGTGGCTTGCAAAAGAGGCAAGAATAGATATTGCCAAAATTTCCTCTTTCTTTCTTCTCCAAGGAAGACTGATTTCTGCCAGGAAAAGGAGAGGGTGACCACTCCTCTCTCCTCAGAAAAAGAGAGTATTAGGCCAGAATTGTACCTTTATGCTCCCTAAATAGTGTTAGTTTAGTGGAAATAATTTTTAGGTTCAAGCTGAGCTCCTTTTCACTATTCCTTAATATTGGGAAGCTGTGCCCTAAGCTACATAAGTGAGTCTTGACTTTCACCAAATGCCAGTTTCACCTTAAACATAATATAGCAAATAGCAAAGAAACCTATTTATCCAAGCTGATAGCAAAGAAAAACCTGAGAAGGTATACAGATGAAGCAATATACTGGATAATACAGAGTGAATGGGTTCTCCCATAGGGAATGAAAGATCTCAGTTCAATCAAGAGAGTTCTAGATCTCATCCAGTGAGAATTTATCTGAAATTTCTAGTGAAGTTGGGGATAAGGATATGATCAAGGTGCCAACTCTTCTACATGCCAGCTTCTTCCTAGAGTATTTTTTCCCCGTTAGAGATATGAGGAGAGTCTGGAATACCTCTCTTCTCTCTAGGAGCTGGAAGCAAGTCCAGTATCTCTCTTTTTTCCAAGCTGTCACCAAATGCTCCCCTCATGTAGGCATGGAACATTGAATGATCAATCTCCAACAATGAAAAAAGTCTAATGCTTAAAGGCATTGAGGCAGGAGTTACACATAATTCCCAAGTGTTTTCTGAATGATTGAACTATGTCACAGCCCCACCAACAGTGTATGAGTATGCCTCCCATGGCCCCTCCAGTAATTGCCATTTTTGTCATCTTTAACAATCTGATGGCTATAAGGTAGAATCTCAGAGTTGATTGTATTTGCATTTGTCTTATTATTAGTGAAGTGGATAATTTTTGCATGTGGTTATTAATAGCTTATATTTTTCCTCTTAAGAATTATCTGTTTATATTCTTTGGCCATTTATCTATTATAAAATGATTCTTATTGTCATTTGTGTATTCCATTTCTTTCCTTTTTCCTTCCTCTCTTAATTCCATCAAAATAGACAGAAATCAACCCCAGGCTTTGCATTTGTTTTATATATCTCTCACTTTTGGAGAGGCAATATGGTATACTAGATAACACATAGTGCTTAGAGTCATGGAGACCTGAGTTCCAATCCCACTTTTATTAGTTGTGTAACTCTAGGCAAGTCATTTAACTTTGTTGGATCTTAGTTTCCTCAATCCTAAAATGAGACAGCTTCAAGGATTTTCTAGTTCTAAATCTATGAACATCAATGACAGTAGGATACTGAAGAGACTCATCATTTCTACCCATATTAGAAGATAAGGAGTTCATCAAAATTTAATCCCTTCCAGTTATTTAAAGGTACTTATATTTCTAAGTTTCTCAGGACTCCTATATTTGCATTTCATTGTTTTTACTTATCTATGATCTTTTCATCTGGAATACTAAGAAGTCATCTATTTTATTGAAGATTCATTTTTCCCCTTGTAGAACTATCCTCAGCTTTGTAAAGTAAGTTATTCATACTTGAAAACTATTTTCTTCCACTCTTTTGAACATCTTCCAAGGTTTTCTTTCTTTTATAGTGGTTTAAGCATAGTCTTATATTAAGTTGACTATGATTTCTTAAATTCTTTCTAACTGCTTGCATTATTTTTTCCCTCTTTTGCCTATAAACTCTCAATTTTGGTTATGACTTTCTTGAGTGGCTTTTTTTAAAGGAAATTTTTTTTTTCAGGAAATCATCATTGAATTCTTCTATTTGCACTTTGTCCTTTGGTTCTAATAGATATGAGCATTTTTGTTATGATCTATTGAAATGTGATAGCCAGATTTTTTTTGTGGTCATGGTTTTCAGAGTGTTTGATTATTTTAAAATTATCTCCCCTGTACATGTTTTCTAGGTCAGTTGATTTTGATGGCTGATACCTCGTATTTTCCCTACATTTAAATTTTTTCACTTTGTTCTAATATTTCTTGGTGTTTCAGAATCATTACATTCTGATTTTTCTTTCTGTTTTGGGAGGAAGTGTGTTATTTAGTCTATAACATTCTGTTCTAAACTATTTAATCCTAAGTTTTTTCTCCAAAGTTGTTTTTTGTTTGTTTTTGGGTTTATGCAGGGCAATGAGGGTTAAGTGACTTGCTCAGTGTCACATAGCTAGTAAGTGTCAAGTGTCTGAGGCCGGATTTGAACTCAGGTTCTCCTGAATCCAGGGCTGGTGCTTTATCCATTGTGCTACCTAGCTGCCCCTCCTCCAAAGTTTTTATTTAATTTTAAAATCTCTTGCCTTATTTATTCTAGTTATGTTTCTATTCCTTTTTGGCATACCATTATTTTCTCTGAGATACTCTGCTTTTAGTTGTGGAATTGCTATTTCTAGGCTCATCTTCTGAGCATCTCTTAACCCATAGTATTTCTTCATTGTGTTGGGTATTTTCTTCTCTTTACTAATTTTTGTTCTTGTTCAGTCATTTCAGCTATATCTCTCTCTTTGTGATCCCATTTGGGGTTTTCTTGGCAAAGATACTGGAGTGGCTTGCCATTTCTGTCTCCAGCTTAATTTTACAGATGAGGAAACTGAGGCAAACAGCATTAAAGGACTTGCCTAGGGTCACACAGCTACTAAGTGTCTGAGGCTGAATTTGAACTCAGGAAGATGAGTTTTCCTGACTCCAGGACTGACACTAACCATTGTACCACCCAGCTGTCCCATTACTCATATCTTTAGCCACTGTTAACTAGTATAGAATTCTATTTTAGGGCTAAGTTTAACCCCCTTTGTGAATGCTTGAATGGGGTGGTGAGGTGTTTTTTGGAAGTGTACCTGATTTCTGATGCTCTTGTTATCAAATTTCATCTTTTCTAGGCATGGGCTCTGTGTACTGGTAGGCTTCATCTCTCTCAGAGAATCCTCACATATTGCTGAAGGGCTTCGGGACTCCCCAGAACATCCCTGATCAGAGAACTCCAGCCTTTAGTCCCTTCTGGAACTCTTTCACCCAGAATAATGAAAGTTTCAGCTCTGATTAGCTGAAATCAAGTTGATGTTCCTAGTGAGAACCTCTCCCAGCAATTGTAGGCCTACAGCTGTCTTTATATATTACCCACTGTCCTCTACCACTCTCTCACTCTACTTTTCACTCTTTAGACTTCACCCCCATGACTCAACTGCCTCCTCATCTAGGAATTCCCCCACCACTGGGAGCCTTCTCACCCTAGAACATTCTTCTGCCATGTTGGCCCCCTTCTTCCACAGAAGAGGTGATATCCCCTTCTCCCTATGGCTGAATTTCTTCCAATATCTTCTTTTAGAAATGGGCCCAGGCCAGCCATACCTCATTCTCCTACAGGCTATTCACTGAGCTCTTTGAATTTTACCACCATGGCTTCCTCCTATAAATACCTCCCTTCCCCCAATTTTGGCTCTTTTTTCTGTGTTGTCTTCCCTAATTAGAATGTAAGCTTCTTGAAGGTAGGGACTGTCTTTCTGTTTGCTTCTATTTATATACCCAGTGCTTAACACAGTGCCTGGTACATAGTAAGAACTTAATAATTCTTGTTTCCTACTTGATCTTCCTGGGCTAGATGGAGGAGTGGATTTCTTGATACTTATTTGATCTAGTGAGCCTTTTATATTTTTACTGAAGAAGACATATTTAAAGCCCTTTGTATACCTTAAAGCACTATATAAATGCTCATTATCATAAGTGTGGGAGAATTGGGCTTCTCCAGGAGCATACACAATGCCATCTTAACCAGCAGTTGAAACAAGGACTTTGAAACTAACTCTGAGGAAGTAATTTTTTTAGTTCAATGTGAATAGTTGCTAATTTGGGGGATAGATACTTAATGTAATTTTGTACCACTTTTTGCTGTGATGGTTTCTCACCAATGGCTAATTACTGAGTTCTATTGCTTCCATTGTATGGTCCCAAGCCACAGGAATTTAAACAATTCAAATTGTGAGTTTCCCAAGTGGGCTAAGTTAAACACCCACATTGGGTAGGTTGAATTGCACTCTGCTCAGATGAAACCACTGATCTCAGAAGATTAATACCATGCTATGGGGCATCATGTGTGGTGCCACTGTCTCTGCTAATATCACTAAGAATCAAGGATTTTTCAAATACTGGCTGTAAATGGGGCATTATAATGCTTTGTCTGCTGTTTTGAAATGGTCTCAGGATCTGTCCTTGGGTGAATCTTGATAGTAGAGGCAGCCTGACTCAGGCATTGGACTAATAAGCTTTCTCCTTGGGGCAGTGGGCCCAGGGCTTGACTCTGCCATTGATTTTTCATGTGACCTGAGGCTCCTTTGATTCAATTTTCATACTGACAAAGTGAAAAAAAAAAGAGAATCCATTTTTCTCCAAGGGTTTTTGTCAGAAATAACAAATGCTTGGAAAACTATGTTTAAATATAAATGTTAATCATCAGAAATCATGCTATTAAGGGTAAAGAATTTCTTTGTTTGTATAAAATATAGGGAATCTAGTTTAGAATTCCTGTCTGTCCCTTAGTGTCTAATTTAAATGAACCTTCTCCCTGAAGTCTTCCCTGGCTCTCTATCCCCTCTACCTTCACCTAACCTGTTGGTGCCAGCCTTCTATTGGGCCACACATAGCACTTAGAATGTCTTATTATAATTATTTGCTATTTTGTCTTATCTCTCTACTACTTTCAAAGATCCATGAAGGCAAAGACTGTGTACATCTAAACTTTTTTTTTAAATTTTTTTTTTTTGGTGGGGCAGTGGAGGTTAAGTGACTTGTCCAGGGTCACACAGCTAATAAGTGTCAAGCGTCTGAGGCCAGATTTGAACTCAGGTCCTCCTGAATCCAAGGCCAGTACTTTATCCACTTTATGCCCCTACTCTTTTCTTAATCCAAAGGGAAGGGTTAGATGCTGGAGGGGTCCAGTGTGACTGCTATACTCAATTATAGGTACTCATCCTCATTCTCTTCCTTACCGGAAAGATCCATAAGAATATACCTTTTTTTTGTCTATTCAATTTATTTTCCTTCATGGTAAGGATTAGAGATTAAGTCCATACAAAATGATAGGTTGGACTCCCATGAGAATATTAAAGTTTCAGTTTGTGAGTATGCTCCTGATGTGGTCAGCCCTATTTAAGTCATTCCTGCCCCCCCACCCCCATCATAAGAAGCTTATCAAGGAAAAGGGTCTGCCCATTTCAGTAGAGCTGGGTGAGATACTTGGCAGCCCTTTTAAAGGGCTAGTGTATCAAAAAATGAGGACTCATAGAGGTAAGTTTTGCTTTTCAACTCAGGCAGTTAATATTCCAATGCAGTACCAACCATACCTTTGCAAGTTTCAATGCTATTTTATTATAAGTTTGAATAACTTCAAATTGCACTTAAACTTGGGACATCTTGTATGTTCAAACAGGACTGAAAAAATTAACAAGGGATACATTTTCAAAATATGATATTATGGGGATAGGTCTCTAATGGTCTAACTATTATTTAGAATCACAGAAGTATAAAGTAGGAGGGAACTTATTACCCAATTTCATGGGAAGTTTTCATCAATAAGTGATTTGCCCAAAGTCAGACCTCAACAACTGAATGTAGAATTTGATTTTCCTGATTTCTTCTCCACTCTACCTTGTTTTGTAGGGGTGTCTCATGCTTGAAAGAGAATCTAGATCTTGGCTCAAAAGCAATGTTAGTGACTGGGAGGTCGAGATGAGAAAGTAGTGAAGGGAACCCCCTCAGATCATGGGTGATGATCAAATAAGATAATAGAATATGAAAGTGCATTGCAAAGTGATCAAGAAATGCTTCTCTTGAACTAACTGCTTAATTGAGGCAATAATAGAATTCAATTTACAAAATCTAGAAGGCTGGTATTTTAATTGTTTTTAGGGTATGTTGAATTAGGCTGAGTTTTTTGCTCATTGCCTTTATTATTTTAACATGACTAATTGTTGAAAGGCCTATATCCTCCAAGGATCCTACAAACTAATTGAATCCATTCCTTAGAACTTTCTTCTAAGAATTCCTGCTGTAGTTGAACTGCTAGCAGGGCATGCTTAAGGAGGTTATGGGTAAGGGGAAGGAATTTAGCTTTGCCTCGCTCTGAGACCCTGATGTGCAAAAAACAATTAAAAAAGATGTATTGGGGCAGCTAGGTGGCGCAGTGGATAGAGCACCGGCCCTGGGTTCAGTCCGGCCTTGGACACTTAACACTTATTAGCTGAGTGACCCTGGGCAAGTCACTTAACCCCAATTGCCTCACTTAAAAAAAAAAAGATTTATTTTCCTTATGAAAGGAGGCAGTTAACTTATAACTACCATGATACTCTCCCTTGAGATGGATATTTAAGACATCAAAACATGAAGCATTTTGCCATTTATGCTGAATCTGCATTTTGCCTTCAATTAAAATAATACTCTCTCTTACTCACTGTCTCTCTCTAGTCACAAGTCTTTTTGGACCTTTACTTCTTTTGATGTTTTGATTTCTCTTACAAGAAGTGCTGTGATAGTGGTGTGGGGAAGCTTCCATAGTATAGTGACTAAGGGATCCAGGAACTCCTGACATCTTGAACTCACAGGGTTGTTTCCAAGGCTGGAAATGCACACCCCAGGATCCACATGCAGTCTCTCATGCTCAAGAAAGAAACAGAAAGCAGAAAAGTCAACTACTGCTTTGAGATCTAATCTCAGGGTCAGCTAGGCCAACACATATGCTGAATGGCATGTGGGAGCCCTTTTGCAATTTCTGCCAGAGTGGCTGGCAGCACTGCTCCCCAATCCCTTCTTGGAAATGAGAAGAGGAAGAGGAAGAGGAAGAGGAAGAGGAAGAGGAAGAAGAAGAAGAAGAAGAAAAGGAGGAGGAGGAGGAAGAAGAGGAGGAGGAGGAGGAAGAAGAGGAGAAGGAGAAGGAAAAGGAAAAGGAGAAGAGGAGGAAGACGAAAAAGAAAAAAGGAGGAGGAGGGAAAAAGAAGGAAGAGGAAGAAAGAGGAACAGGAAAAAGAAAAAGAAACAGGAGGAGAATTGGAGATCACAATCATTCCCAAATATTAAGCTTATATAAACTTACCAAATAATAATAGCTTTTATGATGTTCAGAGCACAGTTCTTTTTGCTTGTTTTTTTGGTGAGGCATTTGGGGTTAAGTGACTTGCCCAGGGTCACACAGCTAGTGAGTGTCACATGTCTGATGACAGATTTGAACTCAGGTCCTCCTGAGTCCAGGGCCAGCGCTCTGTCCACTGTGCCACCTAGCTTTCCCTAGAGCACAGTTCTTAAAGGCACAGAACACACTCATGTGCTTTTATTTGCTGAGCCATCACATTCAGTTTATTTGCTAATCCTTCTAGGGCAATGTAGTCTGTCTCACATCTCCAGAACTACTCTCAGAAGCAAAGAGGACACCTGGACTTCACCTTCTTCTGCCTTACCCTTCCTAAACATCAATAAGACCATTTATATTCAATCCTGTCAACCAGTACTCTTGTTTTAAGCTAAGCCTCAGTAGGTTAAGGCTGATGCTTCAGGTGGGGAATGGGATGAAATGAGACCTGGGTAGAGCATCCAGCACTCAACAAAAGGAGACTTATTTAGTGATAGAATTCAAGTGGACTCAGCAAGAATGCAGAATCCATTCAATTGGACATCGCTTCCCTGTCTCTGTGTTGAGCAGCTCCTGTTCCTCCTCCTGCAATGGCTTTTGTACTTAGGTGACCTCTAAGCTGTCTAAAAGACTCAAGACCTAGTCTAGAGCCAGTTTTTTCCTTCAAGACAGTTTCAGTAGCTACTAAGGAAACAAAGTCAGCTTAGCCTATAGAATAGATAGTTCCACAATTCCCAATAAACTGGATTCACAGCTATTGGTAGCAACAGCACATCAATGTGCTCGTCCTCCCACAATCTCTCCGGCATTTGTCATTTTCCTTATTTGTCATCTCTGCCAATATGATGTGAATCAGGTGGGAACCTCAGAGCTGTTTCAATTTCCATTTTAATTATTATTAGTGATTCAGACAACTTAAAAAGTATGGTTGTTGATAGTTTTCCTCCCCTCTCCTGCCCCTAAATGTCATATCTATTGACCATTTATCTATGGAAGAATCAATCAATTAATAAACATGTATTAATTGCTTACTGTGTGCTAGGCACTGTGCTAAAAGCCAGGGATAAAAAGCGAAGCAAAACACAGTCCCTGCCTTCAAGGAGCTTATAGGTTTTACTCTTATTTCTATACATATCTTGCCTTTATCAAAGTCATTTTTCTACAAAGGTTGTTTCCCCATTTCTGCAAAATTTTTTGATTTTCTGGAATTAGAATGATATGTTTGATCTCCTGTGGTCCTCTCTCTATCCTTTATTTGGTCAAGAACTCTTTCCCTTTCAGTGAGATATCATAATTGCTGGTGATTCAGAATCACTAGGATGGGAAGAATATAATAGGGTGGGAGTACAGTAATCACTGGGGAATGAATCCATGAAAAGTATCAGTAGCTGGAGAGAGGTTCGTTGAGGGAGGTTGTGATTATATTGTTCAAGTACCTCCTTCAAGGTCTACCTGTATAGCAGGTGGAGATGTTGAGTCCTGTGAGACCCAAGAAGCTAAACTTATAGGAGATAGGAGCTGGCAAAGGTATGGTCTGGGGAGGCTGGACAGGAGACCTAACAGGGTGGGTCTAATCTGAGAAAGACCTCAGGAGAAGTGCAGAAGATTCTAAGGTGAAGACAAAAGCCAATGGGAGTGGGATGTCCTGGAAAGTCTCGAGCAAAGTAACCAAGAGGAAGGTGTTTCAAAAGGGTTAGCACCAAAATTTACATGTAAGTTTCCCCAACCACGAATGTTACCTGGAGCAACAGGTAGTCTATAACAAGGATGGTAGGTTTGGAGTAGAAACCTTGGGGGCACCTTCAAAACTGGTCTTCAGTTATTTCTTAAAAAGACTTGTTTGAGGCTGATTCTTTAATTTTTCTTGTCACCGATGACTTTACTGCATTTGGGAACTCTTTATTTACATTATTTGTGATAACAAAGAAAGGAAGATCTTCCCTGGAGAACATGTCCCTTTGATATCTTCCTAGGGTTCCTTGAAAGAATGTAGAGTCAAAAGAATAATTCACACAGTAATATAATAGGGCAGCACTCTGGGCATTTCTATAGACAATTTTGGTTTCAGAGGATTGGTCATAAAAATACCCCTCTCATCTTTGAGGAAAGATAGTAGTAACTTGTAGGAGCAGGTGAGTTGCACTGTCAATCATGATCGGGTGTTATTTTGCATAGCTATACATCTTTATTATAAGTCCAGACCATGTGAGTGGATGGATGGTTCTATTGGAAACTAACAGTGATTTTTAAAAAGCATCAATAAAACTTTTAATTATTAAAAATACATACGATGGGGCAGCTAGGTGGCACAGTGGATAAAGTACAGGCCCTGGATTCAGGAAGATCTGAGTTCAGATCCAGCCTCAGACACTTGACACTTACTAGCTGTTTGACCCTGTGTAAGTCACTTAACCCTCATTGCCCTGCAAAAAATGAAAAAAAATAAATGCAAACAAAACAAATTTTGTGTTAGAATGTTATGACATGGTCATGCTGCCTTACACCCCCAGCTGGTCTTTCCAGACCATTAAAAAATGTTACAGCATGATGACCAGTATGCTATGAGGGGAAGGAGATAAGCATTGATATAATGGCAATTATGTGACAGATGTTGTGCTAAATACTTTACAAGTATTATCTTATTGACCTTTATAACAACCCTGGGAGGTAGGTGCTATTATTTTCCCAATTTTGCAATTGAGGAAACTAAGGCAGCCAACAGAGCTTACCTAGTAAGTGTCTGAGCCTGGATTTGAACTCCGGTCTTTCTAACTCCAATCCCAGTGCTCTCTATTCTCTATGCCACGAGCTACCTCAAAACACATCAAGATATAAATCAGCATTTTATGCTAAACCATTTAATTTACCTTCAAGCTTATGTTGGTATTGGATTTGGGGAACTGGATTTATAAGTTCATTAAAACCCAGCACATCCCCAGGTTATAGGACAAATAGTTGGTGGAAATAGTTCATAGAGCCAGAATTTAAAGCGTTTAATTCTTCTGAGAATTTCTGACATATGGGTTAAGAGCACCATTTGAGCCATTCTTGAGGAGAGCTTACCTGAAAAACATGAACTGTCTGGGAGTATGTTTGACATTAGTTTCTGTCTTTAGATTGACATCATCTTCCCTAAGTTTATTTCTGCTTTACCCCTAGGAGCAGGTCCCGCATGGATCTCTGAGGGCCAAATGTCTTCCAAACATGACTCATCCACCTTGTGGAGCATATGTATTTTATTGGTATAGAGTATTCATTTGTTCATTTCTCTGTTGCCCATCACCATAGTGGCAGATAGACATTAGACACTAGACCAGAAAAATGACATGGATGAGAAACACTTTCCTTGCGTTTGCTTCATGAAAATCATGGACAATTGGTGAAAAATTACAGGAAAAACAATGCCAAGAAAACAGACTAAGGCAAAATCCTCAGAAGATAACTTTGGGAAATATCTGGCAGTTGTGTAAAGTCTTAATAATCTTTTTAATATATGGCACAAAATTCAGATACTGTATGCAAAGGCACTGTGC
Source organism: Dromiciops gliroides (assembly GCF_019393635.1). NCBI lineage: Eukaryota > Metazoa > Chordata > Mammalia > Microbiotheria > Microbiotheriidae > Dromiciops > Dromiciops gliroides. The sequence continues at coordinate 261,950,930 of NC_057866.1, forward strand.
TAGGTGTTGGGGGTACAGAGTCATACCCTTATGGAGGCCATTACAATCCAAAGGGGTGAAAGGCAATCATCATTAACTATAATCCATGGAAAAGTGAGTTAAGTGCAGACAAAATATTATGAAATGAGGAGGGAGAAATCATTCTGACTTGGGGTTATCAGTGAGGGAAGTTAGGGGAAGCTTCATTTCACAAGATAGTTTCAATTGAAAAATTTCAATAGCTAGAGGTGGTTGGATGAGTGGGTGTGGGAGGAGAGCCCATTGTATGTGTTGGGGACAAGTTGATCAAAGAAGAGAGAGTAGGATAAGAACAAGGGAAGGAAATTAAGTCCAGGTTGTCTAGAAAGTTGAGTAAATAGAACATGAGAAACTGTTATGAGATAAGGCATTTTGGTCCATGGAAAATCAGAACATTGTATTTAATGCAGGCAGAGGAAATCACTGAAAGTATTGGAATAGAGAAGTGACAAGACAGCATTAAACTGAAGTCAGGAAAGCCCTTGATGATGTCATTACAATAGTTGAGGCAAAAATAAGTGATGGACAATGAGAATGGAGGAGAGATATAAAAGATATTGCTGAGGTAAAATGAACAAGTCTTGGAAACAGTGAATATTTGGAGCAAAGGAATATGAAACAGTTCCTGAGAAGTTAATGGTGTCATCAATAGAAATGAAAGAAGGTTAGTGGGACAGACAGACATAGGGATGAAGACTACCTCAGTTTTGTACATACTGATTTTGAGGTGCTGGTGGGATATACAAGTGAAGACAATTAACTGATGTTTGGAACCATAATGCTGAATTCTGGAGAGAGGTTGGGGTTGAAGTATAGAATTAAGAATCATTTGCTTGGAACTCATAGTTGAAACATTTGGCATAGATAAGATTGCCAAGATGGGTAATGGGGAGAGAGAAGTTGGTCCAAGAAAAAACCTTGGGATAATTCAGGTTTAAGATTAGGAGAGAGGAGAGCTTGAAAAGGCAAAGATGTGGAGGAGAAACATAATATCTGTGTCCTAGTAGCCACAAAACCCTAGTTCTTTCACTGTCTTAAAACAAACCTGACTAACATTAATATACACATTTGAAACAACTGCTTTTCTTACTACTGAGTGGGTAAACTGCTGTTACTCAACCAAACCATAGTTTTGTTATGTAAGGAATTAATTGTGATTTGAGGTTTTCATAACCCTATCTTTGTTTCATTATTGCTAGACTGAAAAAAAATGTAAGCTGAAAAGCCTAAGATGGGTGTGTTATTTGAGAGATAATTGAACAAACAAGAGGAACTCTGACCACAGGGAACATTTATTGAAACAAATTAACTAATAGCACCTCTAATAGCTTCCCCATGCCCACATGGGTCTGGCCAGATTATAATGGGGACAGCCCTTGTGTGTGTATTGAGTCAATTGGAGACTCAGCATGATTGAGAACTGCCCCTTCCCTTCTGGTGGGAGAGCCAGTTTCAGTTAGAGGGAGTTACATTTAGAAGGAGTTAGAGAAAAGGTAGTTAGGAAGTTTTCTGAGGAAAGGGTTCTGAGAGAAAAGGAAAAGGAAGGCAGACATTTAGAGGAGCTGCTGGTGTTTGACGTTCAGACAAAAACAGAAGAGACTGCACAGCTGATTCTCCTTAGAGCTACAGATTTTGGGTATGGTGGGTTTGGGGTTTTTTTTAGTTTCGGGTGCCTGGGGCCCTTTTACCCCAGAGATTTATACATTGTTTCTAGTTCTATTAATCTCACTTGTGTGATTCAGATTGTGTGTTTTGAACTTGTTACCATTAATAAACCTGTTTTGTTTTTGAAAGAGGCTGTTTCTTTTCTTAACCCAATATTAAGGTGAGCCACCCAATGAACTCTTCCCATACTAAATTTGGCCCTTACAGTTAGTTGAGGAAAATCAAATTTTATTCATGGAAGTCAGGGAATGTGATTCTAGTGCTTTCTCTGCCCCTGTGTATTTCTTGACAAATTTTACCTCTTTGCAGCCCACTTTGTGCACATTAAATTTTGGGGGGGGTTACCATTGTCATATCTAGGGTTCTTCCTAGTTCTTTGACATATGAGCAACCATAGTGGGTCTGCAATAGGAGGACTGTTTACAGTTTGAGCCATTTTATCTCAGGAAAAGGAGTACTTAAATGGGAGTAAGATACATGCAGCCAGAATGGGATGAGTTCAGTAGGGAGCTTCTTCTTTGGGGCTATGCTCTGGGAACTCCAGGAAGTTGGAGGTAGAACAGGCATGGGGAGAGCCATATTCTAAGCTCTGGGTAAAGTGTTGAGCCTATGAGACAGAACTAAAACTGTCCCTCACTTCAGGTAGCTTATAGTCTACCAGGGGTGGGATGAAAATACAATATGTATATGAAGAAGAAAATGCAAAATATGTGAAGAGCAAATGCATAGCTATTTTGGAGGTTGTTGGAGATTATGACAACAGAAGATATCAGGATAAAGCTCATGGAGGAGATGACACCTTAGGTGAGCAAGAGGAGTGGTGGAAGCATGAGGTCCAGTCTGTTCAAATGTACAGAGCCAGGAGATGGAATGTTATGGATGGGGCATAGCAAGTAGGCCAGTTTGGCTTAAACATAGAGTATGTGAGGGAGAATGATGTCAAATAAGTCTGGAAAGATTGGTTAGATCCCAGAAGGGCTTAATTAAGCCTAACAGAAGGGTTTGCATTCTCTCTTCATGGCAATAGGAAACTACTTAAGATTCTTGTGTATAGGAGATCTTTGATGTGTATTTTGTGAATAGTGTTTTGGCAGTTGTGTGAAGGGTAGATTAGAGAGGGGGGAGATGAGATGACCCAAGTAATAGTCAGATTTATGGAAAGACAAAAGTAAAGAAACTGGGGTTTTATGACTTTCTGGGATGCTAAATCATTCTTCTATTTCTATCAGGTGCATCATCATCCTTCTGGTTACCCAGGTTTGCAACCTTAAAGTCATCAATGAATCCTTAGTTTCCCTCCATGTTCAAGTTGCCGAGTCTTGTTGATTATATCTTGATGTTTTCCACTCTTTCCACTTCTCTCCAGGTACCTAGTCACCACCCTAGCTCAGCTGCTCATCACCTCTCACCCTGGCAGGCCTAATCTTGTTCACTGAATCATTGATTATAAGAACTAGGAATTCCCTTCAGAAGCTTGAGAATGGCAATTTTAATGTAAAAGTCAATACTGAATTACGTAGTAGGTAGTTAATTATAGGACTCGCTTCTTTGAGAGTTGATAGAAACAGAAAATGTAAAGGGGATCTTGAAGGATTTAGACGTACTCACAGACCTCGATTTATCATGGGTCATTCACAGAAATTAGTCACTCCAGGAAACATGCTCATTACAAATAAAGGTAAGCTAAAGGGAGAAGGACACAGATTTTCCCAAGATGTTACATCTATAGTACCAATATTTAAATAATTATTTATAGATGTTTAAAAACTGTTGGGTTCTTAGTACCCCCGACACCTTTTGTTTCTGGAGAAAGTTCTGACTCAGGGTACTGCTTGTCCTGATTAGTGACTGCTTCTCCTAGTTCATTATTTCAGGAAATACTTTGGTCATGCTTCACATTAATCCTGAATCACTGGCCTTCTCTTCCCCTTTCACAGGTGTTTTTCCCTTGCTCCAGTATACTCCTTTCCTCCTCTCTCCCCCAATAACCCATCTGGTAGAATTAATCATGATAAACTCAACTCTGCTCTTAGTGGTTGGGTTCCAGAGGGCAGAGCCAAAGGCATAGTAGTACTAAGCTTGAAATGATACTCAGTTCTCTTTTTACTACACTATTTTGCCTCCAAGAGACAAAGAACAATCTCAAAGGGATATCAAAATCATTGAAATTTTTAAAATTAGAAGCCAGTGGGGAACTGCATTAGCTAATTAATTAATTCCTGGCAATAAGGTGTCACAGAGTATTGAACCTGGAGTTAGAAAGACCTGAATTTAAACCCTATCTCAGACACTGCCTCAGTTTCCTCTTCGGTAAAATGAGGATAATAATAGCACTTACCTTCCACAGTTGTTATGAGGATCAAATGAAATAATACTTGTAAAACACTTTGGAAACTTTAAAGCACAATATAAATGCCAACTATTTCTAGACTTTTGCCCTTTCCCATTTTAAAATGCAAGATGAGTTCTAACACAAAAGTCAAAATCAGTCTTGCTTTAAGTTATATGAACATTGTGTTCTTCACTTCATTTCCTTTCTCCAGGCTGGAATGATAAGGACAGATGATGATGAGTATTTCATTGAACCTTTGGAGAAAGGGAAGCAGAAGGAAGAAGAGAAAGGAAGGATTCACGTGGTATATAAGAGATCATCAGTCAAGCATGTACCCTTTGACATGTCCAAAGACTTCCTGTACAGAGGTATGTATCTTTGCTAGACTTTAGTTTTTAAATGTAAAAGAGAGGTACTGAAAAAATAATTTCTCCTGACTTGCAAGAATTTTACCCTGTGCTTTAGGGTAAGTGAAACTTGATATGTAGAAGTGAATAAATGAATAAAGGCACAATTTGTTGAGGATTACTTTACTCTGGGTCGTTGAATGAACTATAAGATTCATATAAATAAGACATAGAAAAGCTATATAAGGGGCAGCTGGGTGGCACAGTGGATAGAGAACCAGACCTGGAGTCAGGAGTACCTGAATTCAAATCCAGCCTCAGACACTTAACACTTGCTGGCTGTGTGACCCTGGGCAAGTCACTTAACCCCAATTGCCTCACTTAAAAAAAAAAAGAAAAAAGAAAGAAGAAATAGAAAAGATATATAGTATAGCCACCAGCTATGATCAGAGGAAGGTGTTGGTTCAAATCCTGCCTTGGACAATTACTCCCTACGTGACTTTGCTTGGGCAGGTCATTTAACCTGGGTTTCAATTTCCTCATTTGTAAAATGAGGGGACTTGGAGTAGATGATCTTTACGATACCTTTCAGCTTTAAAGCTAGGATAGTATGCATATTTTGATGGATAGATAGCTCATTACATATCTTTAGGCAAACTTTTTTAGCCTAAAATATTTGTGTTTTTAAATTTATAAAATAAATTAATATAAGCATTAAATATAAATTTAATATAAATATTAAATATGAAGTATATAAATATTTGTGTTTTTTCAGTTACCATAATAGGAATATATATAATATTTAAAGAATCTTTATCACATGTTTTTTGATAGAAATATATCTTAACATAGCATAGAATTGATTATCAGTTTCTAGTCCAGAATTCCTTCCTCAACTTCTTATGAATGTTGGGTGAGCCAAATAATTGAGCAACAAATAGCTATTTATTTGAGGGAGAGTTAGAAAAGAACTCTGGTTCTCTTATAGGTGATTTTCCCTCATCCTCTTTCTAGTAAAGTTTGAAAAATAGTTGTTGATGTGAAGGAGTTATTCTTTTGAAAACTTATGTCCATTGGTTTTCCTTATAAGCATGGGATAGATAAATGGGAAGTGGGCATGTCAGTTTCTAAGTACATTTCCTTAGACTTAAAACATCAGCATCTAATTGCCATTGTGAAGCTTTCTTATTTAAGGTTTAAAGGTGAGACAATCTTTTTTCTAGGTATCTTATCACAATTCCATACCAGAGTTTAGTAGGGACATCCTTAGCAATGTTATCACCTTCAGATGAAGTTTTTATGTATTTTCTTTATTATAGTTATAACTGATATTCAACCCTAGAAGCTGAGACAGACTTGCTATATATATATATATATATATATATATATATATATATATATATATATATGTGTGTGTGTGTGTGTGTGTGTGTGTGTATTTGGGTGGGGCAATGAGGGTAAAGTGACTTGCCCAAGGTCACATAGCTAGTAAGTGGCAAGTATCTGAGGCTGAATTTGAACTCCAGTCCTCCTGAATCCAGGGCTGGTGTGTTATCTACTTTGCTACCTAGCTGCCCAGGACCTTTAATATTTTCAAAGATAACTGAGGAAAGGAATTGCTTTGCAGGTTTATCAGAATTCCTTGAAGTAGGGGGCAGCTAGATGGTACAGTGGATAAAGCACCGGTCTGGATTCAGGAGGACCTGAGTTCAAATCCAACCTCAGACAGTTGACACTTACTAACTGCGTGACCCTGGGCAAGTCACTTAACCCCAATTACCTCACCAAAAAAAAAAAAAAAAGAATTCCTTGCAGTAGATGAGAAGTTGCTTTTTATTAGTCATGCCTACAACCATGCAGTGATTTTTCTGTCTTTGGGCAGTTGTGAGAAAATTATTAATTATAGGATGATTGGGGGACTCAGAGACCCCCCCCCACCACACACACAGGAACTTTGGCTGGTTTTGCAGGGCCAACCCAGAGTCAGGAGAATTTCAAAGGAAATGTAGATCAACCTTCCTGACTAACTAAAAGAAGTTAACTAACCTAAGACCACCCTCAAGTCATGTCAATCAATGGACTTGAATGTTACCGGCCAATTAGCTTGGATCAAGGTGGAGTGACCCACCTCTACCTGAGACAGGTTAAAAACCATGGAGAGGGGTCTCTTGCTCTTGTGGCACACTCTTCCCTCTCCCATACTGCTCTTTCTCTCTCTCCCCTCTATCCTAGGTATGTAGGGCTTCTTAACTTTCAGAGCCATGTTTTCTCTCTCTCTCTTTCCTAATATTTCTAAGTAACAATATATGAGAAACCCCAGCTAATTTTCCCTAAAACTTGGGGCAGTATATAGGGAAACCCCATATAATTTTATATGCCACACAGTTCTGATGCAATTTGAATTTTAGGTGACAAAATCTTTCTCTCTGACATAGTATAAATGAGATATATTCACTTTTTGTTAAAACTGAATACACTTAGAATTTCTGTATTAATATTCATTAGTGATATTGGTCTATAATTCCCTTTTTCTGCTTAATCCTTTCCTAGTTTAGTTGTTTGTAAGACATGATGTAATAAGGGTCATCACTGACTCAGGCCTATCCTCTAGTAGTTATTTCAGTGTTAAAACAAAAAGAGATACTTGTATATCATTCAGTCTTCCAATAGCACAGAAAGACTATTCAGTAAGAATGCTGTGGCACTTGTCTATTCAGAAAAGTGTCTAGTTAGCAGGGAAGAGTGTAATAACTCCCATGGCCTTGGGACATCCAACAGATCTGAAGGGCTCTGACTACACATGGGTATTTTTATGCACTTAAGTGACCAGGAAGTTTTATCAGTGGAGGTAAGACTTGAGCTCTAGACCCCTGGTCTAGTCAAGTACCAAGGACAGCGTTGTTACCTTTCAAGGGGGAAACCAAACCAGACCAGAGTAACCTAATTTACCTGGTGCTGGTGGGAACTCTGTTGGATAGTAATCCTATTACACACGGTATAGACCCAGCTTGTGGAGGGGCTGCTAGCTAAGTTGTTAAGCACTTTTAATGACTACTGGCCTAAAGCTCACAAGGTTGTAATCTGATTTGTTCCATTTTTGCTACTCCACATAAGATCAGGAAAGAATAAACGCACCAGAAACAAACAAACAAAAAAACCAGAGGCAATACTCTGTGTTTACTTCCACCTAATTCCTGGATGGGAAGATAAGGCAGAAACACCTAGAGGCTTACAATAGTTCTTACTTTCCTTGCCACCAGGTACTGAACACTGAAGGTGCCCTCCTCCCTTGCCTTCTTCCTTTGCCCCCTCACTCAGCTGGAGCATCTAAAACCTATCTGGATTTTTCAACTGCCCATTTGACTTGGGTAAGATGGAAGTCACCAACTGTATTCTTTCGGGTTAGATGGAGGAAATAAGCCTTACCATGTGCCAACTTCCATCGCCTCTTAAGACCTCCAAGTCTTTCCTGAAGACCCCTGGGACTTTCATCTGTTTTATTTATATAATCTAAAGATCCCAAGCCCCACCATAGCCCTTGCTTCTGAACCCTTAGGATTTTGAGGTCTTTCCATCAGTCCTGAAGCTTAACCTTTTTTGATGTGTCTCTCTACCAATTAGAATATGAATTTTTTGTGAACAGGGACTGCCTTACTTCTTCTACTTGTATCTCTAGTACTTGGCATATATTAAGTGTTAATAAATGTTTTTTTTATTCATTCATTTTTGAATGACATTTCTTTTTCTGGTTCTTCTTTGGAGGTTTTGTCAACAACATACAGAAAGATTAACAATATGTGTTTATTTTTATATCCTATTACTCTGCTGAAGTTATTAACTTTCCAACTATCTCCAGGTTTCTCTAAATAAACCATGTGATCTGCAAAAGCAATAATTTTGTTTCCACTTTGCCTATGCCAGAGGTTTACCAAATTTCTCAGTTCATGCTGCCCTTAGTAATTTTTTTATGGTACCTCTAGGCAAAAGACATATCCAGCAGTTCTGTTTATTAAGTAGTTAGATCCAAACAACTTAATAAGTAGTTATGCCATAACAACTTAGTAGCTGTTTAAAAAATACCTATAAATTGAAATAAAAATAACATTTTTATTTCATTTTAAAATAAACACAATTACTTACTAATGAGATGTGTACTTGTTGGGTGTTGCATAATTTCTCAAACCTTGAAATCATATTGGAAATCACCATCCTTATTTTCTATTCCACTTTGATTTTCTTGAGTTAGTTGAATAGGAGCTGCTGAAAATCTAGTGTCACAGACACATGGTGCAGCAAATCAAATTGTTATTATGTGAGTTTTAGCACTTAGCAGTAGGTATTCATCTGCTGTTTCCTTTGAAAATTTAAAATATCCTTCAATATCTCTGTGGATTTACTTGAGCACCCTGGTGTGCTGAGGTATATAGTTTGAAAATGACAGACCTATGGGGATTCCATAAATTGCTTTACTAGTGGTGACAGTGAGCATGCTTGCTTTGCCTGTGATTTTATTGGTAAGTCTCTGTACCCCTGGGTGTCTGAGGTGAGATTTGAACTCGGGTACTCCCAACTTCAGGGCCAGTGCTCTATCCATTGCACCACCTAGCTGCCCCAAAGGACAGAGATAAGAAAAAGACAGAAGAGAAGAGACTAAAAGTGAAGCAATGCTTGCAATAATTTAATACAGTAAGGAGGAAACAAGGAGGCAAAGGAGTGAAAGAAAGGTCCTACTGCTAAGTGCTAAAACTCAATAATAACAATTCCATTTGCTGCACTATATCTTTGGATTTTCAACAGCTCCTAATTCAAGTAACTCAAGAAAGGCCTAGGACTAGCTGGATAAACCTTCAAATTTTATCCCACTATATTTTGCAAAAGATAGGTCAGTTTCATAGATGGGTTCTTTCATTTTCTGGTCAAGCGGCTCATTTAGAAAGCATTTGCAGCTAAGTGGTGGGAAGATGATAAGCTCCCTGAAGATCAATTCTGAGGGTCCAAACCTCCTACAGTAACAAAGCTGTGGTGGTTATCCATGCCCAAACATACAATAACATACAATGACATACAACTGTACAATGCTATCTAGGCTTACATCTACCATGATTCCATCAGTGTACTAGAGTCACTAAGTCTTAGTGCTGGGAGCCTCAGAGAGTACTGATGGTGTAGGTATCCTATACCCCAACCCACCACTACCAATGGCAACAAAAATCAGTCCTTCTAAATAAGTAAACTCTGCCTTTATACTTGTGGATTTCATTTACACATCACCATAGGCCCACTCTTTTTACCTTCAGAGTCTTAACTCAGTGGTTTATGATTCTACTTTATATTTTCTTCTACCCTTGGATCCTTTACTTCAAAATTTCCATGCTCTAACCCCAGATGATTTGCACCATCTACTTTCTTTCTTCTCCTATGCAGTGCTGCTGAATGAAACAGCAGGAGGTAGCATAATTGTACTGACTGGTTCCACTATGCATGTATGTGATCAAATCAAAGCTCAGACCTTACAGCTTCTTGACAATCCTTCTATTCTTCCTTGATATCTTTTTATTTTTTCTTTGTTTTAAAAAATTTATTTATTTAGAATTTGTATTTTTCCAAATTACATATAAAACAAATTTTGATATCAAATTTAAAAAACTCTGTTACAAATTCTCTTCCTCCCTCTCTCCCCACCCTCCCCAAGAACTCAAGCAATTCAGTATAAGTTATACATGAGTAGTCACACAAAACATTTCCACATTAGCCAGGTTGTGAAAGAAAACAGATAAAAACAAAACTTCAGATAAAGGAACTAACAAAAAATTATGCTTCAATCTGTATTCAGATCCCATCAGTTCTTTCTCTGTAGATGGACTGTATTTTTCATAGATCCTTCAAAGTTGTCTTGGATCATTGAATTACTGAAAATAACCAAGTCATTCACAGCAGATCATCTTATGATATTGCTGTTATTTCACTCTGCTTCAGTTCATGTAAGTCTTTCCAGGTTTTTCTGATAGCATCCTGATTATTGTTTCCTTTTTCTTTTTCAGTCACACTTTACAGAGGTTGCTTCACCTGATTTCCTTACATGTACAAAAATATTTATAACAGGTCTTTTTGTGGTGGCAAATAATTGGAAATTGAAGGGATGCCCATAAGTTGGGGAATGGCTGAATAAGTTGTTGTGTATGATTGATTGTGATGGAATAATATTGTGCTATAAAAAGTAATGAGCAAGAGGATTTCAGAAAAACCTGGAAAGACTTACATGAACTGATGAAAAGTGAAGTAATAGAATGACCCAAGACAATTCCAAAGGATTCATGATGGAAAATGCTAACACATACAGAGAAAGAACTGGTGGAGTCTGAATGAAGATTGGAAGCAAGCAATTTTCACCTTTTTTACCCTTTTAGAGTCTTTTCCCTTTTGGTCTTGAAACTGATTTATCTTAAGCCAAATATATAGGGGTAAAGTTTGAGGGTGCATTCAGCTAGTCCTAGGTCTTTAATAGGCAAGAATGCAGCTGAGAAATAGACTCCAGGTAACATAGTTTGAGGCACATTCCTCCTGTGGTTTGGGGTTAGAGTTATTGGGGGGATAGGAAGTTGCTTTTACTTCATGCTGACAGCATTCCGAGGTGAGATACTGGTCCTTAAAGTCGATAGTTTTCCAAAGATAGGGCTTTTCTTTTCCCATTTGCAGAAAGAAACTTTTTTTTTTTGTCTCAGGCAAGCAATATATTTCCTAGCAGTATTTTTCCCCTCATTTCCAAGATCTATATCATTTAAGGATCAAGTGTTCCGTTCAGAGGTCAAATATGGCAGTTTTTGAGCCTGGATCTGTGAAAAGACATTCTTATCTGTTTCTAGGTCCAGGCTGAGGGTGGAAGGCAGGGACTTTTTGGGTAGGTATCTTATCTTTAAGCTCATATCAGGCAGTGGGGGCAGGTAGAGAGCAGGTCAGTCTTAGGAGTTCAGTCAGTGATGAATAAGAAACCACTTGAGATGAAAAAATAGTTTATGAAGAAATGTTAACATGACTATTTTTCTAACAAAATCTAAACAAATATGAAGCACAAATGTATACATAGGATATACAAGAAATTTATCAGTATGGTACTTATTAAGGATTTTATATACTTTAAGAAACTTCAATTTAAACATGTCTCTAAGCCAAAAAAATCATAGTTTGTTTTCCCAATGCTTTGGGCTTAGACTAATTTAACAAAAAGCAAAGAAAGATCGCTTTAAGGAAACAAAACAAACAAGCATAGAGATTATTTTTTTTTGCCATAGGTAATAAATGCAAGGGACATGATTCATTATTACTAAGGAAAAGAAAAAAAGAGTTCTTAGCCAAAATTAAAATTTACATATATACACATATGTGTATATATAAAAAGTTCACTAATACCTTTGAGACAGTAAGATTTTTTTGGAAACATGTCAGTGAAATATCTCTCATACATTATGCATACATATATACATATATATACACATATACATACACATATATGTATATACACATACATATACACACACACACACACACACACACATATATATATATATGAGCTGAATTACTGTCTGCACTTGTTTGACCTGTCTTGTACCAATTACTTTTTAATGGAAGTAGTTTTAGATTGTTTGAAACATTCACAGGGATTAATAAATTGGAGTAATATGTGTCAACATTTAAGCCACATATTTAAATAATTTCTCTTAAATTGAATAATAGTTATTATATTTTAAAGTTATATTGAAATTTAACATTAATCATAGTTCAGAATATTACAGCTAGGTCTTGATTAGTGTCAATAATGAATCCCACGAAGTAGTCCTATTATTCAAATTCATACTGTGTATTTTCATTGGACCAGAACCAATTATAATATTTTACATAATTATAATTTTAAATAGTGTGAATTCAAATACATGTTATAATTGCAGCAGGGTCCTTATTATTGTGAATAATGAATCCCCTGAAGTAATAGCATTAATTTGAGTTTTCACTGTATATTTCCATTGGACTGGAACCAATGATCATATTTACATAATTATAACTTAGAATAGTGCAAATTCAAATACATGCCTACTTCAGGGAGGTCCTTATTCATAACAACCTGAACTCAGCTGCAGTAGAGACAGTTATTTGTTTTTGTAATTTAGAAATTTATTTTCCCCCATGCTTTTGTTTTTCTTTTTGCCCAATTTTCTCTAATAGATGATAAAAGGTAGTCCTTCACTTTATGGTTTGAAGAAAAGGATGGTCAAAATCGTTTCAGGATCTTAAGAAATTTTGTAACAGATGAAATGGTAATATTCAGTTATAAAATGACCAAATTCTATACAATAGCTAAAATTAGAAAACAGTTGGAAATGTTTCCTATAATTTATATCCATTTAGTGAATTACTAAACTCAAAGTCAACCATGAAGCAATTTCATGGAAACAGATTTCTTCCTTCGAACTTCAATTGAAGATAGATTTATTTCTAAGTTAATATTTACTTTATTTCCTATCTGGCATCTTAATTATTGTTGAATGACTTGAAAGCTGAATAAATTCCATTTTGAGGACAGGGAAAAATCAATTTATGACACGGCTTATCCACTGTGGTTGGTATTTTCTGAGGACAGTTGTAGACTAAACTGTGACATAAATAAGTTTATTTTCTGGGTCTTTGTATAGCTCCTTTCACCCCCTTTGTCCATTTTGTTGCCCTCATTGTTGTCCTTTCAGCTATTGGGGGAACCCAGTATTTTCATATTTATTGAATGAATGAATGAATAGACAAATATATCTATGATCATATTGATTTGGGAGTTCTGAACAATGGTTCAGATCTGAGCCCATTTTATACATTATATGAATACCTTTCCTAAAGTTCACCACAGAAGGTCACCCCTAATTTTGGAGGATTTCCTCACTTCTTCTCATTTTTGCAAGAATGTCAATGAGACAATCTAACCCCTACCTCTTACACATGGCCAGTTCATTTACTCTTCCTATCACTAAATTCCTTGATAGCATCCTTTATTTCTGTCCTTCAGAGTTCCTTGTTATAACCTACTGAATAAAAACCAGTTATTACTTTCTGTGTTAGGCACTGTGAAATAGTCCATGTTCTCCAGGAGAGCACACTTTAAATTTTATTTTTTTTATTCTGAATTTAATGAATATCAAGAAAAAAGGAACATTTCCATATTCAAAATAGAATAGAAAAAGAGAATTTCGTGTAAAACTATTACTCTCTTTTATTTGCTTGGATGAGCTCACATTGTAATTGTATAAGACATTACACATAGGAAGGTTCTGTGTTGGAGCAGATGGGAAGACCCAGGGGTCTTCTGGGTACAGTAGCAGGACAGAAGAAAATGTCCAGGGTTCCACATGGCTCAGTGCAAGGGGAGATGATGAGGCCTAGTGGGACTTTCATTTTACTGGAGAGATTTTAGTTGGTAAATCCCTCTTCAGGAAAGGGGTATGAGTTCTGGACTAATGGAGTGGTGTTAGAGGTAGACCTGACTCAGACAAGTTCCCTGGTAGTTTAGGTTTGGTGTTGGAATGAAATGAGATCTTCCAACAGTCAATGAAAGTAAAGATATAATTTTTTTACATCTATTGATGAATTTCAGGTTAAGAATCCTCAGGTAATGTTTTTAAACTTTTGGGACCCAGGATCCTTTTATACTCTTAACAATTATTGAGGGTCCCCCAAAGAGCTTTTGCTTATATGGTTTATATTGATTAATATTTACCTTATTAGACATTAAAATGTCTTAGTATTATTATTAAATTTTTTGACCAAAGTTTGGGAATAACCTCTTGAGGATACCCAACTCTTTCACATACCCCAGATTCCATTTATGAATATTTGTTCCCTTGCTGCAATTTTGTATTGTAGGGGCCAAATTTAATATGGTTAGAGTTAATTGGGTGGCTCGCTGTAATATTGGGGTTCAGAAAATAACGAGGGACCTCTAGGTCCAAAGTTTTTTCCCTTCCAAACAGCCTTTTTAGTTATTTCTCCCAGGCCAATAAGAAAGGAGATTAACAGCCTCTTTTCCACAAACAAATTGGGTTTTATTAATGGGAATAAAATACACAGAAAAGGTGAAATTAATAAAGTCAAGGACAAGGGATTAGGGAAAAAGAAAAATGGATAATCTTCCTGGCTCTAGCAAAGACTGCCACAATCCCCAAATTTGCTTCTAGCTCAGCTAATTCAAAGAGCTGGATTAATTTTTATTAACTCACCACCTGGGGTCCTTAATTTTCTATAGGAAACAGCTGTGCCACCTCTTAGCAGTCTCCTCTTGGAAGCTCACCAACAGGAAAAGACCAGCTCCCCTCAGCGAGCGTCCCATTTTCTACTTTTACTTTCCCTCCCCAAAAAGGGAGGTCCTTCAAGCTGGATGTGAAGAGTGGTTCCCCTGCTGACATCAGCAGCATATATCACTCAGGGCAGGCCAAGTGTGGCCCATATCCAATCATCCCTAGCTGGTTTCCCAAACAGTATGATCATTTAAGTGGGACCCCTGGGCGTCTGCCAAATTCCATTATTTTATCACATTATCAATAGATACTTCTCTTATTTCAGCACTAGTATATATATATATATATATATGTGTGTGTGTGTGTGTGTGTGTGTATATATATATATATATATATATATATATATATATATATATATATATATATATATATATATGTTTCTGCACTAGTTGTATGAATAAAGTATGCAGATGCTGGATCCCACCTTGTCATCTTCAGTATCCTGTTATCATTTTGAATTGTTGATATCTACTGCTTCTTTAGGAATTTTCCATCCTTTTCTTATGGAATTCAGGTCTTTGTCATTGGGTCCATAAAGACAGAGTGCTTTCATAAGCTATAAAAATAAATTTTCTCAAGATGTCTCCAAAAGAACTATTGAATTATGATGGTAACGAGTTCTGCTGTCCAGAACAGCAATGCCTTTGACATTCTCAATCTTTACCATCAACTTTAGTGCAGGGTCACTGAATCACAGAATTTTAGAATTGGAAGGGATCTTAGCAGAATCTATTCTAAGACAAAGACAAAAATCCCTACCATGATATTTTTTTTTAATTTAATTTAATTTTTTGTGGGCCAATGGGGGTTAAGTCACTTGCCCAGGGTCACACAGCTAGTAAGTGTCAAGTGTCTGAGGCCAGATTTGAACTCAGGTTCTCCTGAATCCAGGGCCGGTGCTCTATCCACTGCACCACCTAGCTGCCCCCTACCATGATATTCTTGATAATTTCCTTTGAGACCAGATGGAATGAACTCATAAGACCCTGTCGAGTTATACTTAACTTATTCAGGATTTGGAGTGACCTTTTCAGGCCATTTCCCAGGGCAGATTCAGCAACCTTCAGCTTTAGTAGGATCAAGGCTGCCTTCATTTAGCAAGTGAATCTAACATTTATATGGTTATGATATCTAAAATTATAACAAAAGATGGTTGTCCATCTATGGTTGTGTTTTGTTGATGCTACTCTTATATCCAACCTCCCTGGCCTCCATTTATTTGACCCTTATATCTTTCTTGTGGTCTTCTGCTTTTGAAGCTGTATCTTTAAGCATGACAACCTCATTTGGCTTCTGTAGGCCATATGTGAAGGGTTGTTTTCAAACTGGTTGAGGTTGGAGCTTCTCAGTAAGAAATTTTGGTACATATCATATTCATCAGTGAAGTAAAAATATTGATAAAATCAATTATTATGACTGGTGAGAAGTAAATGTTGCTTGTATCTCTTGGAAGTGGCTCACCTTCTGTTCACTTATTGCAATCTGACCATATTCACATTCTCAATGGTTATAGCTGTTCTGTGAACAAGGCAATTACCTGAGTCACAAACTCATTTGACTTTTCTCCTTTATACTGAATAGTAAAGTGAATAAATATATTAAATACTTCCCATGAACTTTCACTGTCACTAAATTAACTCTCTGTGATGCCAGACATTATGGCCCTTAGACTTTGAACAAACCTGAAAACTATTCTTCTAAAACTTTTCACCACCATATTTCTCTTTCCTCACTGAGCTAACCCTATAGTGTTTCTTACCTAGGAGTGATCCATGTTTCTCATAATTGTTCTTCAGGACAACTTGATTCCTTTTAAGAGAAGATTCCTAATTTGACCCTATAATAGATTTCTCTTAGAATATCCTTCACCTTGGACTTATCCTTGGTGATGTTCCTCTGTGTGACCTGAAAGCTGGCCTTTACTTCATCCAAGGGTGTGGCTTCAATTACTGACATAGGGAATATGTTTTCTTTTTCTCTCTCACCTACAAATAAGATGTCTAATTCTGACACACACACACACACACACACACACACACACACACACAAACTAGCCTCAGCCTCATCCACCTAGAGGTTTCTATTTCTGACTGTAGTTTGTACCACAATTACTTTGCTGAGGTTCTTCTCCCTTTGCTTATTAAGGCTGCAGATTTCCTAAAGAACTTCTCTCCCTCATCTTCACATGGGGAAAAGGGAGAGGGATTTAAGCTTGTTGACTTAGGTTCAGAAGGGAATAGTCACAAGTAAAACAGTTTCAGAGGTAGAGTCATGAAGGGTGGGTTAAGAGCAAAGAAAGAAAGGGTAAAGACAAGTAATTAGGATATGTGTGACAGGAAGGAAAGATGAGAAATGGAACAGAAGCATATCACTCTAATATATAGGTCAGGAGTGATGATCACATTCTGTTTTCACCACCAGCAGGAGAAGAGTGTCAAGGACCCTTTGAGACACTCACAGTTAGCAGGTGTGACTTAGATGAAGATCCATGATAGGAGATTGAGATGGAGTGGTCAGGCAGGTAGGAGGAGAGCCAGGGTAGAATAGTGTCACTGAAAGCTAGAGAGAAGAGAATATTAAAAAGAAGATGGTGATTGGCAATATTAGGGTCTACAGAGAAGTCAGGAAGTATGAGGACTGAGAAAAGGTTATAAGATTTGACAACTAAGAGATTATTGGAAAAACTTTTTAAAAAAAGAAAAAAATTAAAAAAGAGAGATCGTTGGGAACTTTGAAAAGATTGTTTTTGGTAGAATGATGAAGTCAGAATCCAGGCTGTAGAACGTTAAGAAGAGAGTGAAAGGAAAGAAAGTGGGGGCACCTTTTGTTGATGATCTCAGAAATTTATCTATAAAATGGCAGGGGGAGAAAGGGAGAAGAAACAATAGCTAGTGGGGATGGATAGAACAGGTGAAGGTTTTTTAAGTTTGGGAGAAGCATGAACATATTTGTAGGCAGTAGGGAAATAGCCAGTAGATAGGGAGAGATTACAGATAAAATGAGATGGGGATGGGAAAGGGCACAATTTGTTGGAGGAGCAGGATGGAATGGGATAACTTGTGTATATTTTCCTTGGCAAAAAGAAGGACCATCTCTTTATATGAGACAGGAGTGAAGGAAAGGATCGTAGCATAAGGTACCTGGGCACTAAGAAGAGGAGGGGAAAAAAATTGGAGCTAATGACAAATGAATTCAATTTGTTTAGGAAGAATATAAGGCAAGGTTTTCAGCTGAGATCATCGGGTAGGGGGAGAGAGCTATGGGAAGTTTGAGGAAGGATGAAAAGTTTTGAAAGAGCCACTGTGGTGAATAGGATAATGAGTTAATCAGGGACGTGTAGAAGGATTACCTAGTATCATTTAGGGCCCAGTTCAGATTCTGTAACATAAACTTGCAATGCATCCTGATCATGGTTTCATGACTTTTTTTCAAGCTTTGTTCAGCAGCACATGTGTAGAGTGAAGGGAGCAGATAAGAGTTATCTGTAGCTGAAGCTTAGCAGGGCTACATCGCAAATAGAATAAGTGGGCAAGGGACTCCAGAGAAGAGGTCAGTGTAGAACTGGACTGGGTGACCATGGGGCCAAGATGGGAAAGAGAGGAGAGGTTCATGGCCTTAGGGAAAACTTCAGGCTAAGGAATTGGAGGTCAGTGACAATAAAGGCAGAGGAAGATGTAGAATGACTATAGTTTGTAATCAGATGAAGGAATTTCAGAGTTCATGAACATGAAAGTGCTGCATGTTTGGATGATGGCAAAATCAAGGTTATGACCATCTCTAGGTATAGCTGAGGTTCAGTGGAGAAGTAGTTTATGGGAAATTAAGTTGAGGAACTGGGAGTTCAAAGTGTCTGAGGGAGTATTATTGTGTACGTTGAAGTCTCTAATATGAGGTGAAGAGTTGAGGAAGTGATAAAGACTGTTAGGCATTAAACTTATTATGGAAATAAAGGGAGGGTCCTAGAGATCAGTACAAGAATTTTTATTTGGTGGCACACATAGATTGAATAAAAATCAAAGGAGGAGAGATTACTAGGGGATGGTTGTAGAGGGAGAGCTAGAAGTGGCAAATGGGAACAAGTAATATTCCAACTTCCCACTTCAACCAGAGATTGGGGGGAGCTTGTGGGAGGAGGAGAGGGAGGATGAATGAAAATACAAGCAGTCCTTGAAAGGGTGGCCAGGGAGGCTATGCTATCAGGAGGGAGCCAGGTCTCAGTGAGAACTAGAGGAAGGAAGGAGTGAGAAAGGAAAAAGATTTAAGATGAAAGCAAATTTGTTACTTATCAAATAGGAATTCCAGAGAGCACAATGGAAATGTTGGATAGCTTTAGAGTGAGACATTAAGAGGAGTTGGCTTGAGGAGGATTAGAAAAAGTGGGCAAGGGGGCAGCTAGATGGCACAGTGGATAAAGCACTGGCCTTGGATTCAGGAGTACCTGAGTTCAAATCCAGCCTCAGACACTTGACACTTAACTAGCTGTGTGACCCTGGGCAAGTCACTTAACCCTCATTGCCCTGCAAAAATTAAAAAAAAAAAAAAGAAAAAGTGGGCAAGCAGTTTGGAGATGGAGAATGGAGTCTGATTAATGATACTGATGGGTTCAGAATCACTTGGATGGGAAATATGTGACCAGCTCAGCAGGAGTTTGTTAATCTTTGAGGAAAGAGTTCAGTAAGTTATCAAATTACCAAAATAAATAAAAACAAGGGGAAATCACAGCAGAAGTGAAATAAAAACAATTCTCAGAACCTACTGTGTGTACTTATGCCTTCCAAAACTCTGGGAATTTAAGAGAAATGGAAGAATGTCAACAAAAATATAAAATTTCCAAATAAATAGAACATGTAGTAGAATCCTTAATCCAATTTAGGAAAAAGAATCTGAACTAGTTGCAAAGGACTATCAAATACTAAACTCCCTAATCCAGATGGATTTTTGGATAAATTATACAAAACTTAAAAAAATAAATGACACTTATACCATGCAAATGATTCTCAAAAATGGAAAGGGAACACTATCTGCCAAACTTTTTTTTGAGGTAGATATAGTCCTAATAAGCAAGGGAAGATAATGCAAAGAAAGAGAATTATAAATCAATATCATTAATGAAAATTGATTTAAAATTATAAATAAAATATTGACACAAAGACTATAGCAGTGTCAAAAAAGGATTCTTTCTGATAAAATTGGATTTATACCAGGTGTAGGTTAGGAAAACAATAAAATGCCATTATTAAAAACAAAAAGATCCTAAACCAGATGATTTTATCAATAGATTCCAAAAAGCCTTAGATGAACTATTTCTATGCAAAGCCCTACAAAGCATAGGCACAGAAGAACCTTTTCAAAACTAGCTTTATGCCCTCCCAATAAATAAAGGAGTAAAGTAAGGATATGTCCCCTCCTCAACTGTTATTTGACATAGTTTTATAAATACATTTTGTCTCCAAGTTAGAGTATGAGCAAGGGCCATCTTCTTTTTTCTTTTTGTACCCTAAGCCCTTATCATGCTGGTTGGTACATAGTAAGAACTTGGTAAATATTTGTTCATTTAATTGTTCAAAACAAACCCACAAAAATCAAGGTCATTTCCATACAGCGTAAGAAGGGTGGCACATGCTCCCTAGCCTCGGTTGATATAACCAGTCATACACTCCATTCCCTGATACCTTTATCAGATGAGAGAATGCCTCTTTGATTTAATTAAAGAATCAATCAATCAAAAGTGTAATTTGGTATGAAAAAGTCTTTAATCAATGTGGGGAAAGTGAAGTACTTGGGTCATTGAATGAAAGCAGATGTTTCTCAAGAGATATTGATCAAGTGCCTACTATGTGCCAGGCACAGTGCTAAATGCTGTGATACAAATACAAAAAGGAAGACAGCCCCTCTCCTCAAGGAATATACAATCTACTGGACGAAGACAGCACAGAAAAGGCAATTGAAAGGGGGTGGTGAGGAAGAGAGGTATCTGGTGCCACAGAATGATGGAATGCAGTGAGAAATGAAGAAATGGCAGATCTTGGCACACTCCTCTTAAATGGTGGTTTTAGGAGGAGCTCTCTACTCCACCCTCCAATCAGAGAGGTCTTAGGGGCAGAGGGTTCTGATGAAGTGTGAGTATAAAGGTTGTTGTGTTCTGTAGGATAATGAGGTTCCTGATGGTATGATGAGAAGCCCCAAGGAGTGCCTCCCTGCCCCACATATGAGCAGATGAAAGTTGTTCCTGGAATAGCAGTGGAGGATGGCAATGTGTGCATTGGGAAGCAAGGACAAACTAGATATACTGAGTAAAAGCTGCTTCAGGGAGTATGAGCCTTTGACTGGAGAGAATTGGAGCTTTGAAACTCTATGCAGTAATGAACCTCAGGGGAAATTCATGAATACTCCAAGAAGGGAGAAAAGAACTTCCATTCAGCCAGGAGCTATGTTATCTTTTTGGTGCAAGTGGTCTCTAAACCTGAGCTCACTTTTCCTTGGCTACAATATGTACCTGTGGGAGAGTTTCCTAGATTGGGTTGTGGTAATGTGTATTTTTTTGCAGCCAACTGTTCAGACCCTGCCACATTAATCTGCTTTTCAAAAAGCTAATTAAATCTAGCTGTTAATCAGTGGGGAGCATAGTAACCAGAGGCTCATGAAGAATAGTATGAGAAACCACCCCCAATCTCTCAGGGTTAACCTGAGAATGAGTCAGCAACTCTATGGGATCCAATCTACCAGTGGGTATAGGGGTCAGAGTTAAGAGTAAGTCTAGCAATGGTGCTACAAGAGCAGTAACAAAATAATAGAAATGGAAATCTCATTCAAGATGTCTACAAAGTGCCTAAACAAATGAGAGAATATCTGTGTAGATAACAATAGTCTTTTTTTTTTTTTTCGGGGCAATGGGAGTTAAGAGACTTTCCCAGGGTCACACAGCTAGTAAGTGTCAAGTGTCTGAGGCCGGATTTGAACTCAGGTACTCCTGAATCCAGGGCCAGCACTTTATCCACTGTGCCACCTAGCCGCCCCTGATAATGCATTCTTTAGAGCAAATAAATAACTTGGGGACTATTTATGATGATATTACCTAAATTAGATTTACTGATATAGAAATTACACTACCAAAGGGAAGACTTTATGGAGCCAAGAATGAGGAATAACACTTCTAGACTATGAAAAGAAGCTGTTGTTTAGTCATGTTTGACTCTGTGATCCTGTGGACCATACTGTCCATGGGGTTTCCTTAGTAAAGATACTGAAGTGATTTGCCATTTCCTTTTCCAGTGGACAAAACAAACAGAGGTTAAATGACTTGCCCTGGGTCACACAGCTAGTAAGTGTCTGAGGCCATATTTAAACTCAAGTTTTCCTAACTCCAGTCCCAGCACTCTTCACTAAAACATTTAGCTGCCTACAAGAAAGTAGTAACTGTCAAAACTATCTGTTACTAAGTAGGGATAGAAGAGTAGGTCAGTAAAATGGACTAGGTAAGGATGAATCAGAAATTCAGAAATCCCATGTTTGATAAACCTGAAAATATGAATTACTTGTGGAATGTACCTTATTTAACAAGAATTTCTAAAAAAAAAAAACAAAACCCTTGAAATTGCTCTTGCAGAAATTGGGTTTAGACCAATATCTTACAACATATACCACAGTGAGCACAAAATGGATATTAATCCTGAGTATCATAGAGCACTCATTTGAAAAAGAAGAGAACTAGATTCTGTACTTTTCACAGGTATGGCTAGTAGAAGAATCATTAACCAAAGAAGGGATAGAGGTTATTGGAAAATATAAAATAGGAAATTTCATTTATAAGAAATTCTTCTTTACTTTTAAAAAGCCAGTTACTTTGTTCAATGGGGAAGTTATTTTGGAAACAATAATGGAAGGTAATTTCAAAAAAGTATCTCACACTGGAAGGAAGGTAATATCATCTATTTCAGCCTCACTCATTTAAGTAAGAAACCTAAAGCAGTTTTTTTTTTCACTTGACAGCAGAAAGTAATACATTCTACCCATGTCACAGCTGGCAAGTGTTCCTTGGGCATAATGTTGCCCCTGTCTAGCCAAAAGAATATTCTTCCCTCTTCATTAAAACAACAGCAACACGCACACACACACACACACACAATCTGGCATGGTTAAGTCATAGAGACTTACTCACTTCATCACCAGGGAAGAGTTCAATTTCCTTCTGCCTTTTTGAGATTTTTTTACTTGAGAGTTAGGTAAATAGCATCTGTCTTTGCCATTTTCACTCTGGATAAAGTCATTTTCTCCTTTTAACTTCTTTTCCTTAAAAATCATTAGAGAAAACCTGGATAGGGAAAATATTAAAGGGTCATATAGGAAAGGATTACCTCTTTGGCAAACCAAGGACCAGTTAGTGGAAAGAGCACTGAAATTGGGGTCAAAGTACAACCTGACTTTGAGTTCTGGCAATGCCACTACTTATGTGCCCTTGGCCTCAGTTTCCTAATATGTAAAATGAGAAGGTTGCATTAGATGACCTCAGAGGTCTTTCAAATTTATACTTCTACGGCCCTCTAAGTCCGTGTCTGCTTAAAATCAATTAAGTAATTAAAGGTGAAATATACTATTGAGCTGCTCAGCTTGAAAAATAAGAGAATTGACATCAAATTTCCTTCTAGTGAAATGTGGCTTGGGAGGTGATTTTTTGGTTCTCTTTGCATAATATCACTGTACTTCCTTACATATATTGTTTTATTTATTCAGGAGCATTTCCCTTCTGCCTCCCTAAAATTACAGACCATTCATTCACCAGAAGTGTTGTGTTAAAGTAATTTTGGTAATTACTTGGAAACAAGGAAAAGGAAACCTTTATCTCCTTGCTTCTTTTCAGGGTTTTCATTTTCTCTCATGAACCCACGTGCTTGAGTGGGTGCTATGGTTGTCATGGCACTGGCCTTGAACGGCTTTGTCCCAGGTGACAAACATGTAGGAGTCACAAATGATTTGAGAGTTGTTCCTGGTTGCCAGGGAATGAAACGATGAGTCAGAAGCTGGAATAATGGGAAGACTATTGCTTATTTTAAAAATCCCAGGAACCTCTCAAGGCACAGTGATATTTCTTAATGCCATAGTCACACCAGCAGGGGCCAAAGCTCTCTCTCTTTTTTGGAATTTCTCATGACCTGTGCACCCTGATCAAAGAGAAACTCTTGTCTGCTTTGACTGTACTTCAAAATTCAATGAGAGGGTAATTTTAGTGAAGCTGATCCCCCTCCCTCCACTAATACGAAGGCATCAAAGAAGATAATATTAAATCAATAGAATTTATCCAAAGAACTGTTGCTGTTTTAAGTCTTGCATTTATGGATAAAGGCTTCATAGCTGTCAGGACCAATTTATTCCCCAAGTTCACCAATTCAATAGAACATGTAAGTACCAATCCAAGAGACAGCCCTGTTTTAAAGGAACGCTATCATAACACGTGCAAATACTCATTGATATGAAGTTCACAGAAGTCAGAATTTGAAAGTTGGAAGGGATCTGAGCAGCTATTTTGTCCAATCCATACACAGAAGAAATCCCCACTACAACATATTTGCCACTTGGTCATCTAGCCATTGCTTGAAGGCTTCCAAGGTGTTATAGCCCACCTCTTCTGGAGGTAAGCATTTTCACCTTTTCACAGTTCTAATTATTATGAGGATTTTCACAACTTCCCCCATCATTCCTTGTCTACCCTCTAGGGTTAAATGGAACAAGTCTAACCCCTCCCTCATATTTCTTTCTCTCTACTTCCCTTCAAATACTTGAAGACACCTACTGGGCCCACCTTGAGTCTTCTCTTCTCAAGGCTAGACAGCCCCACTTGATCCTCATATGACAGGGACTCAGGGCTCATCATGAGTCTGGTTTCCCTTCTCTTTATACCCTGCAGCTTCTCATCATCTTTAGACTGTGGTACACAAAATTGAGCACACTGTTCCAGATGAAGTCTAGCAAGAGCAGAGTACAGTGAGGCTATCACCTCCCTATTCCTCAGTGTGGGCTAAGGTCTCATTAGAGTTCTAGGCTGCAACATCACACCATTGACTCATTAAAGTACATCAAAACCCTAATCTTTTCCAGAACAACCAATGCTTCCTTCAGCTTGTGTTCAGTCAACCAGTCAACAAGCATTTATTAAACCCCTACTGTGTTTCAGGCATAGTGCCAGACACTGGGCATGCAAAGAAAGGTAGCAACAAATTGTCTGCTCACAAAGAGCTCACAGTCTAATGGGGGAGATGGCATTCAAACAACTATGTCCAAACATGATAGATACAGGATAAATTGGGGGGTAATCTCAGAGGGAAGGCATTAGTATTAAGTGGGTCTGGGACTTTTGGTAAATTCTGGGATTTTAACTGGAATCCAGGGAGGCCAGAAGATGGAAATGACGAGAGAGAGAATTACAAGAATGGGGACAGCCAAATGAAAATGCCAAGAGTGGGGGAGATGTGGTAGAGGGCAAGGACCCAATGCCATTGGATCACAGAGTACAGAATACATATAAGACTTGAAAGGTTGGAGGGGGCCAAGTTATGAAGGAGTTTGCCAAGGGAATGCAAACAATGGCTGTAATGTGCCAAATAGGTAGTATTCCATCATGGAAGTGACAGGGAACCACTGGAATTTTTTGAAGAGGGAGGTGATCAATTTGACAGATGACAGAAGGATAGGAAGAGACTTGAGGCAGGGGTATCAAGGAAGAGGCTATTCCAATAATCCAGGCTTGAGAGGATGAAGGCCTAATCTGGTGGTAGTGTCAGAGGAGAGAAGGAGTACATACATGAGATGTTGTGAAGGTACAATAGACAGGACTTGGCAACAGTTTGGATACCTGATGGTACAGAAGCACATTGGATTCACAATCAGCCAAACACTTGCCTTGGGGAATGTTTGTTGTCTAGGAGAGGGGAAAGAGAGGTCTTAATCTGCAGTCTGTCATTGTCCTTTAATAGCTAAGAAAGGGCAGACTCTGTCTTTTGGTTGACCTTGCCCATAGATCTAGGTAAAGTGAAGCAAAGCACATGAATGCAATGTTCTAAAATGGCATTAGTTATGTCAAAAAGGAGGGAAATAGAGTGACCTTCTCTCTTTTCCTTATTTCCCCTTTGAAACTCTTTCAGTCTCATTCAATGGTATCTATCTCTTGATAGATGACTGTATACACAGAGCCTTGGGACAAAAATGAGGGTAAAGAGCAAGACGCTGGTACTAGCCTTGGGATGATAGATAGCTCTGGTTATATCCTTGGGGACTTGTAGGACAAGGGGAAAGAAGCTAAAACATAAAAAGGCAATGAGATTAAATTGGGGGAGAGAGAGGTGCAGGTTGGATTGCCTCTATCAGGGTTCCAGGGAACAAGGTCCAGTTTAAGTGTTTGCTCGTCACATGGTATAGGGTAGCAGTGTGATGCATGGACCCATTGGGGCCACAGAAGTACTTTCAGGGTATCTATAAGGTGAAAATTATTTTCATAATAATACTAAGATGTTATTTGCCCAGGAAAATACTTCTCTTTTTTTGCGGGGCAATGAGGGTTAAGTGACTTGCCCAGGGTCACACGGCTAATAAGTGTCAAGTGTCTGAGGCCAAATTTGAACTCAGGTCCTTCTGAATCTAGGGCCAGTGCTTTATTTACTGTGCCACCTAGCTGCCCCTATCCTTCCTTTTTCCATCACATATCTATGTGAGGACAAATTTTCTTCATTTACCTTAAACAAACCGACATATCACAAGAGACTGAATGTAGAAATAGTCTTTAAGGATTCAGCTGCCTTCTGTTAAGTCAGATATTAATGAGATTTACAAAAATGTCTTTAAAAATATTCTATCCTCACTTTTTTGTTTGGAAAATATTTTTTCATAAGAACATGTCATTTATGTTAGCATGTAATATATTTATTATTATTATTATTATTATTATTATTATTATTTGTGGGACAATGGTTAAGTGACTTGCCAAGGGTCACACAGCCAGTAAGTGTCAAGTGTCTGAGGCTGGATTTGAACTCAGGTCCTCCTGAAGCCAAGGCCAGTGCTTTATCTACTGCGCCACCTAGCTGCCCTATATTTATTATTTTTAATTTAATAAATAAGTATTTAAAACAGTTTTTGTTTTCACTTCTAGTAAGTCAATATTGATAAATACACATAAACAAGAGCTCTTTGGTGGGGGGAAGGGAGGGTTCTTATAATAAAGAGTGTAAAAGGATCCAGATGGCATGGAGTCAAACTGGTGCATCCACTCCGGGATTCTTTTTCATTGGTCCAGATAGCATACAATGATGCAGGGCAAACAGAGCTGTCCTATCCTAAAGGGGGTGGAGTATGCAGGCAGTGTACTGAATGGAGGATAAAGGGGAAAAGGGCATCCCAGTGAAGAGGTTCCTTTGCATCATGATGCACATCTGGTGTGTTGGTGGTTACTAAGACCTGGAGTGAATTTCTCCAATGGGATTGAAGAACACATTGATCACTGATATAGATTGTTCTTGGTGGTCAGGGCAGAATTTCTAATACCTGTTTTTCATTAGAACTGGACTATAGTTAGCACTGGAAAAGGAAATGGCAAATCACTCCAGTATCTTTGCCAAGAAAACCCCAAACAGGGTCATGAAGAGTTGGATATGACTGAAAATGACTGAACAAAAACAACAATACAATTTTTGAAGTCTTCGCTGTTAACAGAAGATCTGTTTGGTATGATATCCCATAACAGTGCTGAAACATGTTCCTCTGTTTATAGTATCCTTATTGAGCATGAGAATGCTAGGGGCAACATCAGTCTCCTTAAGTTCAATCTCAGTACAAATTTTAACTGTGCTTTTTAAAAAAAAATAAATTTGTTGTTGTTTGGTCGTTTTTCAGTCTTGTCTGACTCTGTGACCCTATTTGAGGTTTCTTGGCAAAGATATTGGAGGGTTTTGCCATTTCCTTCTCCAGCTCACTTTATAGAGGAGGGAACTGAAGCAGACAAGGCTAAAGGACTTGTCCAGGGTCACACAGCTAATATGGGAAAATACAGGGGATGAAACTGAGACCCGAGTTGAGACCCCCAAAATGAAAGTAGAACATACTGTTTGTTCCCCTGAAGACTGTGGTTTAGTACCAACTTCCTGACTTATGCCTCTGTTTACTGAAATGTGCCTTCCTGTTTGCCAAGTAGCTCGCCACAATGTACCTGTGAAAACCTGCATGCATTTCACACCTAAGAGATATAAAAATGCAGCTTGGACACTTGTTTGGGGCCCAGAGTATCAGAGGCTACTCTGCTTTGGGCCGACGCATCAATAAACTGCTCTTCCTTATTCCTGAGTGCCATTTGGATTTCTCCGTTGGAATTTCCCACAACACAGCTAGTAAGTGTCTGAAGCCAGATTTGAACCCAGAAAACAGGCCTTCCTGATTTCAGGGCCAGCACTCTATCCTGTGCCACCTAGCTGGTCCCCTTCCTTTTAAAAAAAGTTCTAAATTTGATCAATTACTGTAATGTGGGTAGTAATAAGCAGTGAGAATTCTACTAAATATACCAAACCCTAAAAATTCTCAAGATTCATTCTGTAAAGTATGTCTTTACTGGAAGCCAAATGTGGTGATACCAAATCTGGAAATAAATTCCTTAAAAGTCTTGTAGTAACTGTAGCAAGGAGAACTAACTATAAGCCATTCTAAATATCAGCAGACTATAAATACATGTTCAAAAGAAGAACAATTGGCATTAGAAAAATCCATCTGTGTGTTTATAAAAGTTCTTCATGGGGAAGATTGAATCATTTGTTTCACCTTTTCTGGCTTCCCAATTTGCTTCATGGAGAGAATTATTCAGTCACTACTATTGGGCTTACAAAAGAAAGCTTAGATCAGCTAATGTCCTCTAATTGTTTCAATTATAATTACCCCAATCTCCTTTGTTAATTTTGTACATGTTAAAAGTGTGGAGGGGAGCATGAGATAAACGTGTCCTAGAACCAACACAAGTACCTAGGGCTCTCTGAGCTTGTTTCTTGGCAAAAGTTCACCTGTTTAGTCCTTAAATCCATATCCTTGAGCAATAAGGATTACTTAACCTTGAGTACCATGCAACAGTTAGGAAATGGTTGATTTTATTTTGTAAAATCTCATCCCGGGGGCAGCTAGGTGGCACAGTGGATAGAGCACCAGCTCTGGATTCAGGAGGACCTGACTTCAAATCCAGCTTCAGACACTTGATACTTGCTAGCTGTGTGACCCTGGGCAAGTCACTTAACCCTCATTGCCCCGCAAACAAACAAATAAATAAATGAATAAACAAACAAACAAATAAATAAAAAAGTAAAATAACATCTCCATATTTTTATCACTATGGGTTTAAGGATATTACCAACACATTATTAAGTAGATATTCACTGGTCAGACAGATTTACTGTTAGAGAGGAAGTGAGGTAGTGGGGTGAAATTGTAAGCTTTTTTCCTGTCTGGATCTGAAAACTGCAAATTGATCTCTCTCTCAAGGCAAGCTGAAGCCAAGTTTTGGCAGCTTTGTTTGATCCTAGTTGTAAAGGTCAGAAAATAACTTGGAATAGTCCGTTTATAACTTATAATTCTACAATACTCAATGGGGTATGAGAGCCAGGCTCTCTCCCCTGTCTCATGGACTTTCCCATTCAGAAGGGAGATGCAAAATAAGAGTGGTAGGTGTGAGAAGGGGCCTACTTTGGGATACTTCTGCCCTTATCTTCATGCCTGCCAATAAAATCTCCCCAGTAAACCTCATCTACTTGGAAAAGAACTGGCTTTTTGGTGGTACCATGATGGACTGGTGTCCTGTTATCAGGACACTTTTAACTACCAAAACGAGCAAAAAAAGACAAATTTGCCATCTAAAGAGATTCCACTTCACACAACAAATTCCAGTGCTAACAGTTTGGGGTAGGTTGCAGTTGTTGCTCCACTAATATAATAAAAGTTACTGGCAAAACACTATTCACAAAATACACATCAAAAATCTCCTCTACACAAGAATCTTAAGTAGTTTCCTATTGCCATGAAGAGAGAATGCAAACCCTTCTGTTAGACTTAATAAAGCCCTTCTGGGATCTAACCAATATTTCCAGACTTATTTGACATCATTCTCCCTCACATACTCTATGTTTGAGCCAAACTGGCCCACTTGCTATGCCCCATCCATAACATTCCATCTCCTGGCTCTGTACATTTGAAATTCATTCCAACATCATCATCAACAACATCTTATAGCACATTGAAAACATCTTTTGCACTCACTGGATTTATATATAAGGTGTTTTTAATACTTTCAGCTCCTTTTTCCTTTGGTGCTACTAACAACGTACAATAAATTATAAATAGCAAATTATAATATTATAAGAAATATTATATATTATTAACAAATATAACAAGCCCAATTCATATTAAAAACAGCATTTTATTCAGAGTACATTTCAAAGAAAACACCAATTATGCCCTTTAACATTCTTAAAAATCAAACAACGATGTGAGATTTCCCCCAGCAAATGTGTATATCAAAGTTAATGGAGAGGGAATAGATTAAGGTCTAGTATATTGTAAACACTCCAGGGAGAGGGTCTAGATTTTGAATACACAAGGAACTTGGAGTCTGTTGATTTTATTTAAATGATGTAGGTTATAATGAATGAAACACCATTTTAGGTAATAAGGAACAAACAAAATCTTAATAATAGTTATTGCCACAGTCTCTTCAGAGTCATATGCCTTTGATTCCATTCTTTCTAATCATCTCCAGCAGATCATTTCCAAGTCATTCTGTCCTAACTTCTTTCTAATCTCCAACCCCTCTTTGGCCATTGGATCTTGCTCAATTGCCTTCAAACATAGCCAACTCTCCCTCATTCTTTTTTTTTTTTTTTGGGCAGGGCAATCAAGGTTAAGTGACTTGCCCAGGGTCACACAGCTAGTAAGTGTCAAGTGTCTGAGGTCACATTTAAACTCAGGTCCGTCTGGTGCTTTATCCACTGCACCACCTAGCTGCCCCCTCTCCCTCATTCTCAAAACAAACAAACAAACAAAACCCCCCAAGAAACCTCCATTAGACCCTACCATTCCTTGAAGTCATTTTCCTGCATCTCCCTTCTCTCTCAAACTTATAAGAAAAA
Source organism: Dromiciops gliroides (assembly GCF_019393635.1). NCBI lineage: Eukaryota > Metazoa > Chordata > Mammalia > Microbiotheria > Microbiotheriidae > Dromiciops > Dromiciops gliroides. Next base: position 261,981,765 of record NC_057866.1, read on the forward strand.
AGAAGCAAAAGACTATACTCATTGTCTCCATATCTTCCCATCTTCATTGCTTTGCAATCTGACTCATAATTGAACCAAAATTGTTTTCTAAAATTGCTGTTAATCTCTTAACTCCCAAATCTGATGCTCTTTTCTCAGTCCTAATTTTCTTGACCTCTCTTGCTGCATTTGTCATTGTTTTTTGCTGTTGTTGATGTTCAGTCACTTCAGTTGTGGTTTAGTTATTTTTCTTCCTGTCTGACTCTTCATGACCCCATGTGGGGTTTTCTTGGCAAAGATATTGGAGTGACTTGAAATTTCTTTCTCTATCCTATTTTACAGAGGAGGAACTGAGGCAAACAGAGTTAAGTGACTTGCCCAGGGTCACACAACTAGGAAGTGTCTGAGGATGGATTTGAATTCAAGTCCTCCTGACTCCAGAGCAGGCACTCTAGCCACTATGCCAGCTAGCTGCCCAATCTAAAAAAGCCTGGGTTACTGGAAGGTAGTACAGGAAGAGTTCAGAAGGAGGGAGGGTTTTGAGAAAAGATATTGAGCTTTGCTTTTGATTTGTAAGCTTCTTGAAAATAAGGGTTAATTCTTTGTCTTTATTTCTTCAAAACCTATTTGTACTATGTAGGTACTTACCAAATGCTTATGGATTGATTGCAGACGCCTGGAATAAGAATTGTTTGAGGAGGCTAAAGTCTCAAAGTAGAATGATATTCTTTTCAAAGCTTCTGTCTTGTATTTTGATTCTAAATTCAAATTGAGAATTAGAATTCAAAATTTTATAAAATGCTGTCAAAGTTTAACATTTTTCTATTCCACTTTTTGTTTATAAGGATTGTATTTTCAATATTAGCACAGGCTCAAATTGATTTGACATCAAGACTACACACTTTTCGATGTCAATATCATAGCTTAAACATTTTAATTCACAGCATTCAAAGTCTTTCTCAGGCACACATGAAGTTTTTTGTTTTACACATGCAGTTTTTTTTTTGTTTTTTTGGTTTTTTTTAGTGAGGCAATTTGGGGTTAAGTGACTTGCCCAGGGTCACACAGCTAGTAAGTGTTAAGTGTCTGAGGCCGGATTTGAACTCAGGTACTCCTGACTCCAGGACCGGTGCTCTATTCACTGTGCCACCTAGCTGCCCCCATGCAGTTTTATAAAGCCTTTTCCAAACACATTTTTCAAATACATTTGAAACAACACATTGTATATCTTTAGTGTACAAAGTACAAGATTATTTTTTTTCTCCAGGAATAAAAGATACCTTGGAAACACCAGGGAAAGAGTAGATCAAAGAAAAACTTACAAATCATTACTTCAGCAAAGTGAGGGAGAGCAAATAAGATTAAACTTAGTTTCAAAAAGCACTTAAACATAAAAAAATCCAAATATTGACAAAATTTTCCCTTCTGCTTTAAGAAATCTTTTAACACAGTTAAATACACTCACAATTGTAATCTGGATATAAAACTTTTCCCATCCTGAGGAAAGAAAAGAAAGCACTAAATACACATTTGTTTCATAGGAGGTGTGCTTGCTGTGTTCCGTAGTTTCTGTCTTTGTGAAAGATGTATATGAGAAAGCAATGTCAGGAGCCTGAATACAAATGGGAACCTTTCCCCCTGTACAAAACAGCCAAGGTAAAAATGTCACAAAGTTCACTTTGCAAAAAGCTCTTAGATAGCATCCACATTATGTAAACCTGACTCCAACTATTTTAATTTGTCTAGGGCTCTTTTTTCCTTCCCATGGGACTGGTATCATCCCATGCAGTAAATCTTGCTTCCTCTTTGTTTATTTTTCAAGGCAATACTACCCCAGAGGAGGAGGGAAAAAGACAACAGAAGATTAACAGCTGCTGAGAATTGATCCTAAAAACCTAGATATTTGGATGGCTTAAAATACTTTGCTAGTAAAAAAAAAAAACACACCCTAAAACTCCCAAAATGTTCCCTTCTGAAAATGGACTGCTTCTTAGTTAATTGATATACACAAGGCCATCAACCTAAGCACATGTAAGAAAGCCTTTTAAAATCTCATTTATCAAGCCAACATAATAAAGATTTCTGCCAAGACCAGGTCCCAGCTCTCTTTGTCATAAGTAAACAGATAGAGCTTAATAAAACACTTGCCCGGCTTCACTCCTACCCACATTCAGCAAACCCAAGAAATATTCTCTAGGTCTCTATTGTACACTCACAAATTCAGCAAAAACAAATCAAGCTCAAATCCAAACATACCATTTTCTTTCTTGTCCGATGATCTTAAGAGACAAATATTACTTGTCCCCTGCATAGACACATGGAAAAGAAATAAAGGCCTTTTAGTTCAGGCTTACCACACTGGGAGAAGGAAGACCAAAAAGATGAGATCGATGAAGAAGGAAAGGGGTAGACAAATAACAAACTCTCTCACTAGAAAACCTGCAACACGTCTCAGAGTGAAACAAAGCATAGACATTCTCTCTGGGAATACAGATGCCATAACAGGCTAATGCAATCCTACCTCTCAGACACTAGGTATATAACTCCAGGCGAGGCATTTGAATTCTGTAATTTGGTTTCTTCATCTGTAAATTGAGGATAATAGTACCTACCTCCCAGTATTGTTATGAGGATCAATTGAGATGACATACGTTAAGGACTTGGAAAAACTTACAGGGCTATATAAATACTGTCTATCCATCATCACCACCACCACCATCACTAATGTCAGTGTGTTAAACAAAGGGCTATCTTGAATCAGAAATGTCTACCCTGCCACATGCCACTAAGTTAACTAAGTCCTTCTTCACATTTTCCCCCGAGTATCTCCAAAAGTTCTCAAAAGTTTAGGTCAGTTTGTCCCCAAGTAAGTATTGGAGAGAATAGATAATGGGCTGGAGCATCACATTCAAGATGGGTGTGTGTATGATAGAGGGTTTGAAAAGTAAGATGCCCCTAGATTTTTGAGGATTTAGTATATTAGGTCAAAAAGTCCCAAGATTATTCAGTGAGCAATGTGGAACCATTGCAGGAATTTGAGTAATAAAGTGATGTGATGACATCTCTGGATATAGGAGATTAATCTGTCATCAGGCAGTTCAGTTAAGATATTATATTAAGGTCTGTAATCAGGTTGGTATCAGCAGGAATAGAAAGGAGGGATCGGATGTAAAAGCTATTGACAGTGACAGATGAAATAATGTATATAGAGATATTTGCAAAGTTTAAAATATATAGGTGGTACAGCAGATAGTGTTGAACTCAGCAAGACCCCAATTCAAATCCTGCTTCTGAAACTTACAGGCTGTGTGATCCTGTGCAAGTCACTTAACCCCTACCAGCCTCAGCTTCCTATCTGTAAAATGGAAGAAATTATAGCACCTACCTCCCAGGGGTTGTTGTGAAGATAAAAATGACCTATTGGAAAGTAATTTGCAAACCTTAAAGCACTATGTACATGCTGTTATCATTATTACTGTTAAAATGTTCATGAAATATAATGGGATAATGATGTGTAATTCGACTTTGGGAGCAATTTTTATGAGTTGTGGTGATGTTGCACTGTTTCTACTGTTTCTTTGCCAAGTGCCAATTTGTCTAGGATCAATTTGTCTAGGATCCTTAAGGATGATCCTTTTATATTTTCTTTCTTTCTTTCCTTTCTTTTTTTTTGCAGGGCAATGGGGGTTAAGTGACTTGCCCAGGGTCACACAGCTAGTAAGTGTCAAGGGTCTGAGGCCAAATTTGAACTCAGGTCCTACTGAATCCAGGACCAGTACCTATCAGTTTGGTTAACATGATAGAAAAGATAAATGACAAATGCTGGAGGAGGTATGGAAAACCAGGGATACTAATGCATTGTTGGTGGAGTTGTAAACTGGCCCAACCATTCTGGAAAACAATTTGGAACTATGCTTAAGGGGTTATCAAATTGTGCATGGCCTTTGACCCATCAGTACTATCACTAGGTCTACATTCCAAAAATATTAAAGAAAAAGGGAAAAGACCTACTAATACAAAAGTATGGCAACTCTTTTTGTGGGGGCAAAGAATTGGAAATTGAGGGGATGCCCATCAATTGGAGAATGGCTGAAGAAGTTGTGGTATATGATTGTGATGGAATACTATTGTGCTATAAGAAAAGATGAAGGGGATGATTTCAGAAAAACCTGGGAAGACATGTATGAACTGATACAAAGCTAAGTGAGTAGAACCAGGAGTACATTCTACATAGCAACTGTAATATTGTAACAGTAATCACTATGAAAGACTTAGCTACTTTGATCAGGAGAATAATCACTTAGCTTTACAAAAGATTTATGATGTAAAATGCTATCCACTTCTAGAGAGAGAGAACTGATAAAGTCTGAGTACAGATTGAAGTATTTTTTTAAACTTTTAAAACTATCTTTATCTTGCCTTTTTTTAAAAAAAAAAGCAGCATAGCTCTAATGGAAATGTATTTTGCATAACTTCATGTGTATAATGGGCACCATACTGTTTGCCTTTTCAATGAGTGGGGATTTGGCTAGAGGGAAAGGAATGATTTTGGAGTTCAAAATAAAAAAAATACAAAATAACATATATGTTATCTGGTAATGTGTAGGTTTTAATTGCTATAATCATGTTCTCCCCATTCATCTTTCATTTCTTTTTTTTTCTTCTTTCCTTCTTTTTTTTGGGGGGGGGCAATGAGGGTTAAGTGATTTACTCAGGGTCACACAGCTAGTAAGCATAAAGTGTCTGAGCCGGAATTTGAACTTGGGTCCTCCTGAATCCAGGGCCGGTGCTTTATCTACCACATCACCTAGCTGCCCTCATTTTTCATTTTTGTATGCCCGTTTACTTAGGCATTCTGTCATATCCTTCTTGATATCTGTATGTTCAATTTTTCTTGCCAGGCTGAGACTAAGATATTTAAACATATAATAATTTAGGCTAATTTGTATTTGTTTTGGAGAGTGTTTTTGTTATTGTTGGAATATTTATAATTTGGAATACTTAGCTATAACTTATATGCATTCTTTTTTAATATATAGATATAAATAAAATATATCCTCTCATCTATTACATGTTTACCCCAGCATACTATTTTGAGGCAAGAAAGTTTGGATTCATTCATGTCAAGTGCCTCTATTTAGGAGGAGTATTCTATTTTTATTAAGATATTATATTAAGCACATTTCCATTTTGTGTTTGCCAAGTACAGTTGTGTAAAGAACATTATAAAGTGTGTGCTTATTTCCCCTCCCAGACACAACTATTTTTATCCTCCTGATGATGTTTAGTAGAAGGCGTTTGTGTAGGAAACCTGCTTAGTTCTGGAAGTTTAAGAGATCTCTTTATTTCTTGGTACTTATTTCTAAGTTTTCATGCACTGCAGATTTTTCTTATTAAAAACAACAAAAACTCTCCATTAATTGGATTAACTTTTTGCTTGTCTCCTTTCTCACGTACATCACTGCCCTTTCTGGTTTCATCATTTCCCCTCTGTGGAGTACTAGTTATCTACTTTGATTGGATTTCTTTTGCAAAACCCATCTAATTTTCTATTAGACACATTGAGAGTTCATGCATTGGATAGGATCCCATGAAATATGTCTAGTCTCATGGAAGACTGACCGGGTAGTTCTCTTGAGGCCTCCTCACTTTCTCCATACTCTTGGTCTCTCCTACTCTCTGTGATCCATTATATGGCAAAAGAATATATGATATGTGGTAATTGAGAAGAAATATATACCAAAGAAAATCAGTTTTATCTTAAGGATGCTGCTGCTGCTGCTACTTCAATTTGCAATGTTCAAGGATATTTTTAGGCATCTATAAATTTTATTTATTTTCATGCAAATACATTTTGGTACCTAATTATTTCATGTACCTGGGAAAATGGTAGAAATTACTTGACTCTCCTCACTTCCTTTTTCTTTTTAGGATAACAATTTTTGGGATGGCCTTGTAGTTTCTTCATCTGCTTATCAATAGTCTTTCTTGGATTTAAAGGATAATATTGTTCTCTCAGACTAGGGTGGTCTACATGAAGTTCTTCATGTGAAAAACTGTCTTTGTGACTGATCTTATTCAAGCAAAATTGAATTTTACTATTGCCAGGGATTGGAGTATTAAATAGATGGGCTTCCCAATCAATATCCAGGGGAAGTAACATTAAATTAATCAGTATAGGGGGCAGCTAGGTGGCGCAGTGGATAAAGCACCTGCCCTGGATTCAGGAGGACCTGAGTTCAAATATAACCTCAAACACTTGACACTTACTAGCTCTGTGACCCTGGGCAACTCACTTAACCCTCATTGCCTTGCCAAAAAATAATAATAATCAGTATTGATATGGTACCTCAGTTCTGGGGTAAAAAATTAGAAAGACCTGTAAAAGTATTTATAAATTTAGCAAAGGAACTTCATAAACACCCCCATCATGTACCTTTTTTTAAAATGTCTTTGTTAAGCATTTTGTTTGTAATTGTCTTTCACAGAGATGCATTTACTTGAGTGGGGTTGTGTAGTCGATATTGCAGCTATTTAAAAAAAAATTTTTTTTTTGCAAGGCAGTGAGGGTTAAGTGACTTGCCCAGGGTCACACAGCTAATGTCAGGTGTCTGAGGCCAAATTTGAACTTAGGTCCTCCTGAATCCAGGGCTGATGCTTTATCCACTGTGCCACCTAGCTGCCCTGCAGCTATTATTTTTATCCTCGCTTTAAAATGAGAAAAGTGATGCCCAGAGAGTTTAAATAACTTGTGTAAGCATATACAATTACTTTTTTTTTTGTATAAGGTGATCTAGATTATGACCATACTCCTTCTAAGAAGAACTGTTATACAAATAAAATCAAAGCAAAAATGATAAAAAAGGAAAAGAGTGATTTAGAAAAAAGCACCAAATTTGAATCAGACATTTGAACCAGCAGAAATATGTAAGGGCATCTCCATGACCCATGCTTGGAACTCCTCACTTCATCACCTCCAACTTTTGGACCCCTCTCCTCATTCAAGGTATTTTATATTTAATCTAAACAGTATCCTTTAAATGGAATGAGAGCAATTCTGAGACTTGCAAATAAAGTCAAGGCATCGATGATCATCAAGTGTACATCTGAATGATCAAAGGAGTCATGGCATAGGAAAGAGTTAGCCATGATGTAAGTAAGGCTTGGGTTCAATTGATGCCTGTGATGCATACTGGTTGTAGGACACTGGGCAAGACACTCAATGCTTTAGACTAAGACTAATTTGCAGAGAAGAAGCCATACTGCTTTGGAAGAGGAAGATTCCTTACCAGAGAACTCCTTATGCCAATAAAATTAAAGCTTCAGTACTTAACTCTATCCTTACATTTGAATTCATTCTCACCTCTTGGTTTTTTAGAAGAGCAAAATTGAATACACTGAATCTATCTCCATTTAAGGAAGCTAGGTGATGGCATAATGCAGAGAGTGCCTGACCAGAAGACTTCATGAGTTCAAATCCTGCTTCAAACACTTACTAGCTGTGTGACCCTGGACAAGTCATTTAACCCTATTTGCCTCAATTTCCTCCTCTGTAAAATGAGTTGGAGAAAGAAATGGCTGACTCCTCCATTATATGCCAAGAAAACCCCAAATGGGGTTACAGAGAGTCAGACAAGATTGAAAAATGACTTAGCAAGATCTTCATTTAAAGTTCACAGCAGGCAATTAAGCAAGCAAAATGTTAAAACAGCTCCCATTTACCACGATAGGTTTCAGCAAGTTCAATGTCAGTGAGACACCTCTGTCTCTCCTTTTCCCCTTCTCATAATTTACGTTGCAGTTATGTCTGTCTTAAATTACTGAATTGAGTTCACATTTTGATAGTACAGTCATATGTTAATTTGAGCTCAATATATTTTTTATTTATCTTTTTGCTCCATATATTTCAATCCATAAGTAATCAAGACAAATTATTATGTTACTAAGTATTAGACAGTTATTAAGTATTTAGGATTTTGTCACAGTCATTTCTGAAAACCAAGCCTTTTGTAGCTGCTCTTACTCAGAATTGGGGGAAAGGGGAAGGGAACAAGAGGAAGAATAAAAGACCCATTTCCAAAAAGCACTGTAATAAATCAGAAAGTCAGTGACAGGAATATAATAATTTGTTATAGGCTACGGCTGTAGGGTTCCAACTTCTAAGGCATAAATCACTCAATTAATTATTTACATATTACATAACCCATCCTTTTACACTTATATTCAAAATCCCAGTTTTATGTGTTCTGCCTGGTTGTTAATTTATTCTCTAAATGATCAATAATTACATTCTCCATAAGGACGAAAAGTATCCATAAATTTACAAAAGTTTTTAAATGTTAATGTGAGATTTTAATTAGAAAACCAGTTTTCTAATTTCTACATTTTAGAGGAATATGACTTTTTTATTGAAGATAAAGGGACATCTGATTGCCATTTAATTTTTTTTTTTTGAGAGGCAATGAGGATTAAGTGATTTGCCCAAGGTCGCACAGCCAGCAAGTGTCAAGTGTCTGAGGCCAGCTCTGAACTCAGGTCCTCCTGAATCCAGGGCCGATGCTTTATCCACTGCACCACCCAGCTGCCCCCGATTCCCATTTAATTTTAAGCTGACTGCTTTCTTCTCCCACTGAAATTGTTTTGTCAATTTTCCCATACATACAATTAATGGTGCAAGGTCTTGCACAATAATCAGTTTGTTTGATAGGGTAGCTAGGTGGCTCAGTGTATAGAACCCTGGCCTTGGAGTCAGGAGGACCTGAGTTCAAATCTCACCTCAGACACTTACTAGCTGTGTGATCCTGGGCAAGTCACTTAACACTCATTGCCTCAAACATCCAGGGCCATTTCTAGTCACCCTGATGTATATCTTGCCATGGGACTCAGATGGCTCTGGAAGAGAGTGAGACTGGTAACTTCGTACAGCCCTCCCTCACTTAAATCCGATTAACTGCAAGTCAAGATATTACCCTCGCTTGTCACATTCCCCACCCTGCCCCCATATCATGGTCCTCCTTGAGAAAGAAGGACAAACAACATCAATCATTTCACCTGGCCAACATGAAATTGACAAACCCTGGCCATGGTTCACTGTACTCCCTGTTTCCCTTCTGTTTTCTTGCTGCCTGAACAGAGACCATACTTTGGATTTAACTCTTTTATCTCTTGGAATTTAAGCTACTTCCTTGCCTTCTGTCCCCATTTGGAACCATGGTAACATGGACTTTTCCATTTCTCCTGTCTCAAACTACTCTCCTATAGCTCCAAAATGCATCCCTTGTAAATTCTTTGGTCCAAAGTGATCTTCCTGCCAAAACATTGTTATGTTTGTTCTCTCCCCCATTAGAATGTAAATTTCTTGAGAACATGGGCTGATTTTTTTGTTTGTGTATATATAATATGTGTGTACATACATACATACATGTGTGTGTATATATACATATACAAATATATATAAGCACATACACACATATATCATATACATATATATATCCCCAATGCTTGGCACAAAATAAGTGCTTAGGAAATTCTTATTTTTCATTCATTCCCTCTTAAAGGAGACAACCCATATTTTAAGACCCCAAAGACTCTCTGTTAACTTTGTATTAAAGACATGCATTCTAATTAATTAAATAATCTTATGGGTAATATGGAAAAATAGACTTTAACAGCAAATATTTCTACCATATTTTAAGGATTGTAGGAACCTGCCATTCATCATCTTTGAAAAGATGAATTATTTTTCTATCTTCACTTACATGTAAACAACAAAATCTAAAAGAAACATTTCCTCAGTTTCATTCACATGTTGAAACAAAATGAAGCAATATTTGAATCTAGCTGTGCTTTTTTTTTTAAAAAGTATACTCTGATATCAGTTACATCTTAAGAGAATTCTAAATGACACACATACTGGAGTCCCTTATTGCAATTTATTTAAACAGAACTGTTGCCTGCAAAGCCCAGTAAGGAAAATAAGGAAGGGCCATCGGCATTCAGTCACATCAATGGTGGTGCTGCTGAGTGGGCAAGTGGGCAAGTGGGCAAGTGGGCAAGTGAGTGAGTGGGTGAATACAAATCTAACCTCTCTGCAAATGGGAGGTAGTCTTCCACAGAGCTGAGAGGAAAAAAAATATTAACAGAAGATCAGAAAGCCAGAGACAGCCCAAGGAAGGTGAGGATGGAGAAATAATGAACTCATTCCACTAAAAATTTATGCAGTAGCTCTTAGACCTAAAAGAAATAAACACACATTCTCTGGGGACAGATAGCAATAAGCCTCCCTCAAGTTAATGGAGGCCATAAAACAAGCTCTCTCTTATGGGGTCTAAAGGTCTTGCTTGTCCCAAACCAACATACTTGAGTCCTGAACTCAAGTTCGACTTTGAACTGAAAGAGAATAACAGGAATAAAGGTTTTTGTTGACCAAAACCCCAACAAATATCTAAGTCTTGGAGGGCTGAGGAACCTTACCTTGGCTTTCTCCATCCCCCACACTGATTTTAAGAGTTTCTCGGTAACTGAGAAGGTTCTCAGTTATATCAGTTCTGACACCAGGAGATGTAGAATGAAGGAACAGCCGCCAATTTCTCTTCATTACTACATGTATAGTAGGATTCCTCACAGGTATTTACAGTGTATAGCCATGCTGACTCATATAAGGGTTAGGGATTGACTCAGGTCAGCTTCCTGGTAGTTTAGATTCAAACAAGGGACACTCATAGCTCATTCAACAATTTACCCAAGATTTACTTAACCATATCAGGTGAAGGGTGTGCATTAGAGTTAAGCATTGAGGACACTTGGAGGTGAAGCTGAGTGAAGTGTCCCCGATTTTATCATCATTTTCCTCCAACAAAACATCGGAGATATCCTGGAGCTCTTTTTGTACTCAGGTGATGAGGAAGTGATGTCAACAGCCTGAGTGAGTTCCTCAAATTAATCATGTCTTAAAGAAGGTCTAACACTTTTTTGTTTTTGTTTTTGTTTTTGTTTTTGTTTTTGTTTTTGTGCAGGGCAATGGGGGTTAAGTGACTTGCCCAGGGTCACACAGCTAGTGTCAAGTGTCTGAGGCCAGATTTGAACTCAGGTACTCCTGAATCCAGGTCCGGTGCTTTATCCACTGCGACACCTAGCCATCCCGGTCTCACACTTTTTAAGGAAAAACTAAACTAACTTACAGGAGTGGAGGGTGGGGTGGGGAGGTTGGGATGGTTTTGCCACAGTTTTCACCCAACCAGCAAATAATCTGGGGAGCAGGTTATTGTGCTCTAAGGGAAAGGATAGAAACTTTCCAATCTATTAGTTTGTCAGTGGCCTTGCAGGTCTGAGGCAAAGTAAACTCTCTCTTTTGATTGGCTTAGTCCATTATCTGGTATAAAAGAAAATAAGACATCAGAGCTAATTGTGACTGTCCATTCATACTGAAATGGAAGCTAATTTTCAAAGTGCATTATTCACTTCAAAGGTGGGGAAATATGGCCTTTCCCTTTCCTTCTCAGTTATCACAGGTATTTTTCAATTTTGTTTTGTCTTGTTTTGTTGTTCTTATTAAATAGATTTTTTTATTCATAGGAAGGGAAGGAAGATCAGAGCAGGGATAGGATTAATACTTGGTATGGACAGGATTATAACAACTGAGAAAAAGACAAAGAAAAGCCAAAACTGCTTCATTTTTATTTTGCTTCTCTTTTCTCTGACAAGGAGAACCTTTGCACTGGAGAATTGAACCAAAATGCCCAGCAGACTAAGAGTCAAGATACGTAGTTAACTAAGAAATGCATAGAGCCTTAAAATCTTTTCTTCATAGGATGGGCAAAGAAGGCAAAAGATATGAAGAAATAGTTCTCAGAAGAAGACTTCGAAACTATTAGGAGTCCCATGAAAGAATTCTCTGTCACTAATAATAATATAAATAAAAATAAATTAACCTTTTACTTCATATGCACAAATATGACAAAAGTTATTGTCAGTATTGGGGAGGTAATGGAAAGATAAGGCCCACTAATGCACTGTGAGTAGAATTGTGAATTTGGTCCAACCATTCTGGGAAGCAATTTGGAATTATGTGAGGGAAGTGACTAAAATGCTTATAATCCTTTCACTCAGAGATTCTTCTTCTGGGCATACATTTTTTAAATCATAAAAGTATTTTATTATTTTCCATTTACATGTAAAGATAGTTTTCAACATTTGTTTTCATAAGATTTTTAGTTCCAAATTTTTCTCCCTCTCTTCCTTCCTCCCTTCCCAAGACAGCAAGCAATCTGATATAGGTTATATATGTACAATCACATTAAACATCTTTCTGCATTAGTCATGTTGTGAAAGAAGAATCAGAACACAAGGGAAAAACCTCAAAAAAGAAAAAAAACAAAACAGTAAAAACAGTATGGTTCCATCTGCATTCAGAATCCATAGTTCTTTTTTCTGGATATGGAGAACATTTTACATCATGAGTTCTTTGGAATTGTCTTGGATCATTGCACTACTGAGAAGAGCCAAGTCTATCACAGTTGTTCATCACACAGTGTTGCTGTTACTGTGTACAATGTTCTCCTGGTTCTGCTCACTTTACTCAGCATCAGTCCACTTAACTCTTTCCAGGTTTTTCTGAAATCTGCCTTAGGCATACATTTTTAAGGATGTCAGTGATGAAAAGAAAAATCTCATATACACCAAAATATTTATAGTAGCCATTTTTTTGTAGTAGCAAAGAATTAGAAACAAAAAATAGATTCTCATCTGTTGGGGAATGGTTAAAAATTTGTGATATAGAATTCTGTGAAATATTACTATACAATGGAAACGATAAATATGATTAATACAGAGAAGTACAGGATGGCTTATATAACTGATGCAAAATAAAGTAAGGAGAATCAGGAAAATAATATACAATGACTAGAACAATTTAAATGGAAAGAACAGAAATGTTATGAGATTATGAGGACTGAGCTTCACCCCCAAAATGAGATTTGAGAAAGCCCCTCCCTCCTCCTGCTTCTTTGGAGACACACATGACTATTAGAGTGGAACACTGCATTTATTGTGAAATTTTTTTGACAGGTCACTTCGTTTTTGAGAACTTTCCTCCCTTTTTATTCTTTGTGTTAAGAGATTTCTTCTCAGGGATACATTGGAATCATGGGTGATGTTTGTTGTTCGGAGAAGGAAAAACCCTAATAATATGGAATTGATGCCCAAAATAAATAAAGGCAATAATACGAGAGCTTCTTGTCACAGTCGATGAATGGATTCGAGTCACTTGGCCCACATGAACTACATTGTCATATATTGAATGAGTTGGCAGATGTTCTTGCCAAGTCCCTCTCAGAGATATTTGACAGATGATGGAAAATAAGAAAGGTATCTGGCATAGAAGTGGAGAACGGAAAATGTCCTTCTTTTCAAAAGAAGAATAAAATCTACAGTCTTTAGGCCAGTGAACTTAACTTCCTATCCAGTTGTCTCTGGTTTCCCTTCCCCCACTTCAGTCCTGCCCCTTTTATTGATGTACAGAACTCTCTCCCATCCCTCAGGCTAGGTATCCTTGACATGGCGTAATGTATGTGGGGCTCTGCAGTTGTCCTCACCCAGAGTAAGCTTTGTGAGCAGGATATTGACCCCCAGCTGGGGGCGTGTCATTCCAGACCCCTTTCGCTTCAGTCGAAATGCTTTCCCCAATAGCCTTTGCTTTGGAACTGTCTGTCTCTTTTGTCTCCCCTCCTCTAGCTGTTCTCCCCTTCCTTCATATGGCTGGGCAGAATCAGTCTCTGCTTCATTTTGTACGCTACAGAGTGCTACTGGATAGGGTCTGAACAAATATCTATGGTGGGGTGGGGGTGGGTTCAGGCAATGATTCCATGGTCAATCCCTAAAACACCAACCTGTGAGGTTGCTTATATCAAGTGAGTGGTGGGGATAGTGTGTATGTCTTCTATAAAAGTTCTCTGATGTTCTTTTCCAAACTCTCTTTCTCTCTCTCTCTCTCTCCTCCTGTGTCTTTTTTTTTTTTTTGGTCAGGCGATTGGGGTTAAGTGACTTGCCCAGGGTCACACAGCTAGTAGGCGTCAAGTGTCTGAGGTTGGATTTTAACTCAGGTCCTCCTGACTCTAGGGCCAGTGTTCTATCCACTGCGCCACTTAGCTGCCCCTCTCCTGTGTCTTTTTTTTTTTTTTTTTTGGTGAGGCCATTGGGGTTAAGTGACTTGCCCAGGGTCACACAGCTAGTAAGTGTAAAGTGTCTGAGGCCAGATTTGAACTCAGGTCCTCCTGAATCCAAGGCCAGTGTTCTATCTACTGTGCCACCTAGCTGCCCCTTCCTGTGTCTTCTTAAGGATTCAGCTTGAGTTACTGAATACCTGGTGCAGGATTCCTTTATTTTTTTTAAAGTTTTGTGGTTAGAAGAGTTTGCCATTTTGCAATACATGATCTGCATCATTTTGACAAATGCATTTATTTTTTAAAAGCTACAGAAAGAGAATAGAGATCATTCACATTCTAAAGCTTAACTCCTAGATGTTGGTCTGGAAGACACCATCATTATCTTGAGAACCTGTGTTCTCTGGAAGCAATGACATCATTGTTCCTTCATTGACTTCAGAATTCAGGGGTGGGGGGGAGAGACTAAAGTCTGCAAACTTTAGAGAGAATCTTTGTGGTTAAGAGGAAGCCAAGAGTTTTGCATTGAGTCATGGAAGGGTTTGTGACTCTTTCCGCATTTCCTTTGTGGAAGCATGCAACTGGTCTTGTAGAAGATTAACCCCCTTAACATTTCAGCAAAACTCTAAATAGACGCCAAGTAGCTTGATCACCTCTTTTCATCTCTGTTGTTAATTCAGTATTATGGTTGGCAGTGAATTATTTTGAATTCCCTCGGAGAGGCTAGGGCAGTCAATGGGGAACTCTGAATGAAGCCTCTCTAAAATGCTTGGTTGCGGCTTTACTCGGGGCTTTCACAGTCTTTGTGGCATTATTCCCCAGAAAGCCTTCCATCTAAGATTGGGGTCAGTGTAGGGCCCTTTTGTACTACTTAAAGGAACCCTCCCTTTAATCTTTTCCTTCCTGTGGGAAAATGAGTGTGAAAGAAAAGATTGAGATAGTCATTACCTTCACATATAGCTGCTTTGCTTTTCATTTATCACTACTTTTTTTTTTTAAATGAAAATTGTCTCTTTTCAAATGCAGCTAAGAAAGGAAATAACTCCTCTGTTTTGTGTAGAAGTAGGGATAGCTTTGTTAAGCTGATATTAAGACGAGCAGTTTAGCATTCTTAATGTAATTTCCTTTCCCAGTTCATATCATGAATCGAGACATTGTTTGTCTGTTTGTTTTTCTTGAATAACAACTCCTTAAAAGTTTACTGCCCTAACAATGTTTAGCATTTATTCTCATCCTACCTCCTCATTCTTCCTTCTCCCCATGTAGAATTGGTTTCAGGCATTCTGCAAATTAAAGGTATCTAAATTTATATTTCATTGTTGCATATCAAACTGATATTTTTTCCAGCTGATAACCAACATACGGCTTCCCCATTTATCCCCTTTTTATGGCTTATGGAGACAACCTAAAGAGTTGGATTTCTTTAGAGGAAAGTGGGATGTAGTCACCTGGGTCACCTGTCACTTTTCTGAGTCAACTTTTCTCATTCTTGGGGAGGTTCATCATAGGTTCTTCCCATCTGCTTCTCATGTTTGCTCAAAGTTCCATTTTTCATGCAGCGTGGTTATTAAGAGAAAGAAAAAACAAAAGAAAACTCTCAGAGGGAACATTGATCAACACCTTATTTTATTTGTTGAACAATATATATGGCGGCAAAGATGAGAAAAGACTATCAGTGGGGCTCTGTACAAATTAGTGATAGGGATAGAATTACATAGGACTGGAAGTAACCAAATCTTTGTCATGTTCTCTCATTCCTCATCCTTGTCGATCTCTCTAGAGCATTTTACATTGTTGGCCATCCCGCACTGCTGAATGTTTTCCCTTCTCTGGCTTATCATGACACTCTTATTTGTCTTTGTGCAACTCTGTCTCTTGTTCTCTCTGCCTCTCCCTGCCCCCTCTCTATAATAAATACTACGTCTCATTCTCCTTTCATTACTGAGTGCCATCACTGTTATATTCTTCTTGATATTCCCTCTGTCATATAATATAAAATGTTACCTTACAACAATAGAATGTGAACAGTAAACTATGAAGACTGACAATACATTGAATTTACTCAACAGAAATCGCTATCTCCATAGTTACCAGCGGTCTCTTAATTGTCAAATTTTTGTATTTTCTTAACCTTCATCCTCTGCAGCTGACCACCTTCCTTTCCTGGATATTCTCATTCTCTCTCTCCCTCTCTCTCTCCCTCCCTCCCTCTCTCCCTCCTCTTCTTCTTATATGACTTCTTATTATCCTTTCTGGTTCATCATCCTTATGACTCTCCCTAACTGTGGGTGTTCCTCAGGTTTCCTTGGACTCTCTTCTCTTCTTCCTCTATACTCTCTCTCAGTAAACTTCTTCATTCACAAGGATTTAAGTATCTCTATGCAGATGACATACATTTCCTTCCTTCCTTCCTTCCTTCCATGTACCTCCAGCCTCAGTTTCTCCCCTGAGTTTCAGTTTTGTTATACCAATTCTGTATTCCACATTTGAGACTGCATTGGGGATTTAAACTCAGCATGTCAAAATTGAGCTTATTATCTTTCCCCTGAAACACTCCCCTCTTCTACATTTTACTATTTATGTCAAAGTGCTCACCACCCTTCCAGTCACCCAGTTTTGTAGCCTTGTAGACTGCTCACTTTCCCTCGACCTCACATCCGATCATTTGCCAAATCTTGTTATTGGTCCCTCTACCACCTGTCTTGTGTTCAACCCTTCCTCTCTATTCTCAGCTGCCATCTTTAGTTCAGGCCCTCATCACTTCTCACCTGGCTTATTGCAACAGCATCCTGATTGGTCTTCTTGCCCCAAACCTTTCTCCACTCCAATCCATCCTCTATGCTACTGCCAAAGTAATTTTCCACAGGGCCTGATATGACCTTGTTTCCTCTCTACTCAATCAACTCCAGGTGTGTAGCTTATTGAGCCCTTTGAGTGATTCCAGACCTTAAATTTCTTCCATTTAGGGAACTCCCAAAGGCAACATGTCATGCATTGATGAAGAACATAAAATATCCTGTCATTTCTAGGCAGAGCGTAGTCTCATACACTGATAGGTTCAGTGACTTGTTTAGCATGCATCAGATGCAGAAGTAGGACCCAGGTCTTCCTGACTCCCAGGTTGTCCTTTGTCAACTACCCCACACTGCCACTATTTCGAGAGCTAGAGTCATACCAATTAAGACAATCAACAAGTACTTGTGCATAATTTGTTGGCAAGTCATGGGATCAATTAATCAGCAAACACTGATAACATTTTTTAAGGTGCTATGGGTACAAAGACAAAAGGGAAAAATATGCCTGCCCTCAAGGGGCTTACATTCCATCAGGGCAGACAAGATGCACCTAAATAACCATTAGTAATGGTAGTTCCCATTGGGCACAGGAGTTGGGAACTCCCTTTCTGACTAAAAGTCTCCTTGATCTTGGGAAAGGGCAGGGAACAAACATCTGTTAAGCACATACTATCTTCCAGGAACTGTGCTAAGTGCTTTGCAGATATTATCTCTTTTGATCCTCAGAACAAGCCTGTGAGGTAGGTACTATTATGATCCTGATGTTACATTTGAGGAAACTGAGGCAGACAGAGGTTAAGTAATAGTAACAATAATAATAATGGCTAATCTTCATATAGCACTTACTATATTTCAGGTATTGTGCTAAGTACTTTATAATTATTATCTCATTTGATCCTCACAAAAACTCTGGGAGGAAGGCGCTATCATTATCCCCATTTTACAGATGAGGGAACAGAGGCAAATAGTGGTTAAATGACTTGCCCAGGGTCACACAACTAGTAAGTGTGTGTCTCGAGCTAGATTTGAACTTAGTTTTTTAAATTCCAGGCCAGCACTCTATACATTGTGCTACCTAGCTGCTTTGGTATTAAGTGAGTACTGGGTTCAGCTTTGGGGGACCTTGGCCTCTCAAGAAAGGGGTCAGACTCTTCCCATTGTCTTTAACACTCCCACCATGGAAACCTTGGAAAAATCCTTTAGAGTTTATGTTTGGGGCAACTCTAGGGTCTTTCAGAAGGGCTAGAAAGGTATACAGTGACCACTGTCCATTAGGCATAATCCAAGTATTTATTTTATACACACGAACACAATACACATACACACAAACATGACTAAACACAAAAGACTTAAAAGTACACATTGACAAAGTACTAAAATGTGACATGGTAATCCGTAGACCCCCTCATAGTATACCGGGAGGTTGATAAAAATGTGAAGACTTTTTCTAGGACTCCATCACCATTTCACCTTCACCTTGGCTTTCCAGTGTTCTAACAACTCCTTCAATATTTGTGTCTTCTGGCCCACTCAGGGTCTGACCCATGCTCATCTTTCTATTGGTGGTCATCTCCAAAAAGGGAATATAGTAGCACCAGAAAATTCCTCCAGCTGCCAATCATCTCTAGCTGAGAGAACCAAGAACTCCTAACACCTAGAACTCACAAAGTTATCTTTGAGGCTGGGAATGCCCATCTCAGGATTGCTATTTCATCACTTATTCTCAGGGAAAGAAATACTTGCAAAGTCTAGGAGGGTCACAGTTACCATACAGCACATATTCCTCTTGTTATAGCTTTTGGTGGTAGTGACCCCTATATGTGCCATAAAGAGAGTTTCCATGAAGGAGAGGAAAAAGGAAAAAAGAGAAGATGTTGTGTTTCCTATCAAAGTCTCCTTAATGGACAGTCCTTGGTTGATAGCCAAACTTCTTTGATGAAGCCCTTAATCCTACTGCCATCGTAGGTACAAATAAGTTGTTATGTCATCCCTAAATCCTTCCCCAATGAATACATGTTCCATGTTGCATGATCTGTCTGTCCCTCCCCATTAAACATAAATACAAAATAAATTGAATGGAAGTTTGGTTTTTTTTTTTTTTGGCAGGGGGAGGGTACTAGTATTTGGGGGAATCAGGAGGGGTATCTTGTAGAAGGTGGTGTTTGAAGGAAACAACAGACTGAAAGGCAGATCTAAGAGGAAAGAATCTTCTAGGAATTAGGGATAGACAGCCTATTCATGGATGCAGACAGGGGAGATAGCAAATGCAGGACTACCTTAGCCAAACCATAGCGTACAGGAAGGAAAGTAACAAGATCGAAAAGGCAGGTTGGGGTCAGGGCTTGAAAAGCTTTAAAAGCCAAACAAAGGAAATTCCATTTGATCCCAGAAGCTGGTTTATTGAAAAGGGAAGTGACATTGTTAGACTTTTTCTTTAGGAAAAAATCTCTTTAACAGCTATTGGTGGTGCAGTGGAAAGAGCATTGGCCCTGGATTCAAGAGGACCTGAGTTCAATTCCAGCCTCAGATACTTGACACTCACTAGCTGTGTGACTCTGGGCAAGTCACTTAACCCCAATTGCCTCACCAAAAACCCCCCCCACAAAACAAAAAAACAAAAACAGCTATTGGTATGATGGATTGAAGAGAGGAAGAACCAAAACCCCATTTCAATCACTTGGCTCTGAAATTTATATACTGCTGTTGTGGGGGTGATGGGACACCCAGGGATGGCTTGGCTAACTGTTAAATTAATTTTAGTTGCTATTAATATGTTAAGATAATTTAGTAATTAATTTATCTTAATACATCAATGTAAAGCAATATACTGATATTACTTTATTTTTGTTGTTTAGTTGTTTCAGTCATATGTGACTCTTCATGACCTCATTTGGGGTTTTCTTTATAGAGATATTAGAATGGTTTGCCATTTCCTTCTTCAGCTCATTTTACAGATGAGGAAACTGGGGCAGACAGCATAAGTGACTTGCCCAGGGTCAAACAGCTAGTAAGTGTCTGAGGCTAGATTTGAACTCAGGAATTGGAGTTTTTCTGACTCTAGGCCCAGAGCTCTATCTACTGCACCACTTAACTGCCCTGCCTGCTTTGTCTCTAGTTCTTTGCTAAAACAAAAAGAACAGCTATGATTTTTGTTTTGTTTTGTTATCATGATTCTCTCCTCCCTGATCTCTTTATTTCCTGTGGCATGTAGGTCTAGTAATGCTATCACTTGGTCAAAGGTTATTTGTATATTAGTGTTGAACCACATTACTTTCTAGAAAGATTAGACCAATTCACAATTCTTCCAATATTGCATCAGTATGCCTATATCTTCCCGCAGCTCCTCCGACAATTGTCTTTCCTTTTTTATCTTTATAAATTTTATACATGTGAGGAAGAAACTCAGAGTTGTTTTAATCTGCATTTATTAATTTATTTATTAGTGGTTTTGAGCATTTATTCATATCTTAGCTTGGATTTCTTCCTTTGAAAATTGTCTTTTCCTTGATCCTCTGATTTATATCTGATATGACCTTTTATAACTAGGTCATATATACGTTGGAAATTTATTGTGGCATAGAATGTGAAATGCTGGTCTAAACTTAATTTCTGCCATACTACTTTCCAGTGTTCTTAGTGTTTTTTGTTGAATTGTGAGTCCTTACCCCAGTTATTGTGAAAGTATATTGAACACTGTTGCTGAGTTAATTTTCTTCTATATATTGTGTACCTAATATGTTGCACTGGTTAACTATTCCGATTTCTTTAGCCACTACCAAATCTTTTTTTTTTTTTTTTTGTAGGGCAATGAGGGTTAAGTGACTTGCCCAGGGCCACATAGCTAGTAAGTGTCAAGTGTCTGAGGCCGGATTTGAACTGAGGTCCTCCTGAATCCAGGGCCGTTGCTCTATCCACTTCGCCACCTAGCTGCCCTCACCAAATCATTTTGATGATTTTTGCTTTGTAGTATAGTTTGATATCAGGTCCTGTTGGTCCCTCTTGCTTACTACTTTTTTTTTTCATCATTTTTCTTATGAATCTTAACTGTTTCTTCCTCCAGATATTCTTTAGTTTTATTTTCTTCTTTGTTGTTTTTAAGAACTCTCTAAAGTAATTTTTGGAGGTTTAGCAGGGCACTAAATTAATTAATTAATTAATTCAGGTAGTATTGTGATTTTGATTATATTTACATGGAGATAAAAACAATATTATAAGATTATCAACAACTACTAGATTTCTTTGGAAACTAGAGGGAGCCGGGGTACAAAGACAGGCAAGGAGGCTGTTATATTTCACAGTATGGTATTAAAGGCCTGAAGTTAGCAAATGGAAGGTGTCAATCTCAGGGACATCTTAGAAGCGGAATTGGCAGGATGTAGTTGAAGGCTAGAAATATTCCTGTGTTCCACATGGCAGTGGACAGTCTTTTTGAGAACATACTTGGTCTTTGGAGCTTTGGCTTAAATTCAACAGCCTGAACAACTTTGGACACGGGTAGCTATTTTCTGTTTGAAAGGCCTATATTGTATAAAATTATGCTCAGGATAACTTTGAAGGGGCTACTGTTAGAGCGAGGAGGCTAAGTCTGTTCTAATATTTTTTAAAGAGAACTATTACCTCAATGTGCAGGCAGAAGGGTTTTCAGTTTGTAGTGTACATGTGTATGTGGAGGGGGGTGGAAGGGGGTAGAGTTGGCTTCCCTTACTCTGACCTAGTTGATATAATCATAGAAGTATTCATGTGTTAAATGAAGTGCAAAGGTGTCCCTATGACCTATTATCTCTTTATAAAGGAAAAAGTTTCCTTGATGAAATTGAAAGGGCAGCTTGCCATAGGTGGGCCTGGTGGTCCTTTGAAAAGGAAACTTACCGTGCCTGGAAGTGAGGTCAGGTGGGAGACAGCTTTAAGGATATGCTCTTTTCCAAAGAGCAGTAAGGGCGGCTAAGTGGTACCGTGGATGGAGTGCTGGGACTGGAGTCAGGAAGATTCAACTTCATGACTTAAAATCTGGCTTCAGACAACTGCTACCTGTGGGATCTTGGGCAAGTCACTTAAACCTGTTTGCTTCAGTTTTCTCATTGGAAAAGGAACTTTAGAAGGAAATAATAAATTGCTCTAGTATTTTTGCCAAGAAAACCCCAAATGGGATCACAAAGAGGCAGACACAATTGAAATCACTAAACAAAAACAACACAACCACCACAAAAGAGTCCGTAATGGGAGAAGGGGGCAGGATTTCTCTCCTCTTCCCCCACTCCCAGTACTACAACATCATGCCAATGTAGTATATTCATCCATCATATCCATCAAAGGGCAGAGAAATAGAGTTGTGTCAATGGAGGCAGCAGAGAAAAGAGCCAATTATGGATTCAAGAGAGAATCATCCCTGACATTTGGGAGTTGAGCCATGGAGATGAAGAGAGAATCAGTGAGACTGCATGATTGACTGAACCATTATAGATGCTACACTTAATGGGGACATTCCAAGGAAAGGATATCAGGGCCCTGTGCTGCCCAAGGAATGTGTTGCCTTGGCCACACAGGTTCCCTACATGAGTTTAATTGATATATTAAAGAGCATTTATTAATCTCTTACAATATTCCAGGCTCCATGTTAAGTGCTGGGGATAAAATCAGAAGCTGCAATAAAGACAATTCCTACCCTTTGGGAAGACAGCACATAAAAGGAAGCTGAAGGGTAGGAGGAGAAAGAGATGAAGGAAGGAATATGGAGAGTAAGGAGCAGAGCTGAGAGAGGAATGAAAGAATGAATGTGACTGGCCTTCTTTAAAACGGACCAATCAGAGGGAGGTACCTACCACAGGTGCATGGGAAGGCTACAGGGATGGAGGGATCTTCTTGACTCGAGTAGGCAGACAAGAGAGAGTGTTAGTGAAACAAGAGAAAGAAAGTAAAAAATGAATCTAAAATTCTGTGACTGTGGGTCACAGAGGGAAGCTGTTGGGAAAGAAATGAACAGTATAAGGAAGTTTCAGGGTGAAAATGGTGAGGTCAGTTTTGATGTGTTCAATGCCAGCTTGGGCATCCCATAGAGCTGAATGAAGTTCCTTCCCATCTAGGTGTTTTTCCTTTGCTTGGAGCCACGAATGTTGGAGGACTCCTTTCAATCTTCTCTCAGCTCACAAGAAGCAACATACGTCTTTGCTTCTTCCTGTACTATGGCACTTGTTGTGCCAGAATTATGAGTAACCGGTGGAGGGAATGTATTTATTTTTAGCTGAAAATGGCTTTTTCATAGGGAATGAGATAATCGGGGAAGAAGTGGGTGAAATAAGTTAAGTTACAGGAGGCTAATATTTCAGTGAAGATCTGCCATGGAGAACCCTGGGGGATTAAAAAAAAAAAAACCTGTTTGACATTCCATGAAGGTGATTGGTATGCAAACCTCATTAGATTAAGATTACGGAACTGGGTTTTCTGTTGATCTGCCAGGACTTCCTCCTATCTTATTGCCATTCCAGAATATGTAATTAGTGAATGATGAAACCACAATGTTATTGCTAGTTCTTAAATAAAGTTATTAAACTTCTTTTTTTTGTTGTTGTTTTTTATTGTTGCCAGGAAGGCAGAATCATTATTTATATTCTTTTTATAAGCTGAAGTGTGTCGAATGTCTTGGAAAAATATGACAATGAAAGACATCTGGGATTCTAGTAGTATATTTTCAGCTCGGAAATGTCTACCTCACTATTGGGAACCTCTGAGTGGTTCAGAAACATAGACTATATCCTTTTATTTTTCTTCTCCATCTCTTTTCCTAAGGCTAATCATCACCTGTGGGTGGTTAAAGAAATTCAATACACACAAACTATTTAATTACACATTTAAGTAACCCAATTGAAACTTAGTGTACTTAAATGAGTTGAATGTATAGTGTGTGTTGTGTGTGGGGGTGCATTCTTCAGGGAAGCCTGGTCATTTGAGTCCCAATTTGATTAATGAATTTATGGGATATGAAGGGCAAATGACTGAGGTAGACCTTCTGGTCATCTTGAGTGGCCATCTTTACACCAATTGTAAAGGTATGAATTTGAAAGGGTCAGAGAATTTGGTTGATGATTGGGAATATAATGAACCTGCTCCCTTCTTGATTTTTGATGGTTTAAAAAGAAGGCAAAATAAATGGCCAAGGGGCCAAATTGGTTAGAACAGTGGAAACAGTAAAACTTAAAGAGAACAGTATCTCTGCAGGCCCTCTATTAACCGAGAAAGTCACAAATGAACACTACCTGTGTTGTATCTTAGTTTTACTTTTTTTTGTTGAATATTGCCCAGTTATATTGTAGGTTTATATATTTTGTTGAACATTCCCTAATTATATTTTAATCTGGTTCAGGCTACACATGGCAGTATTGCTACCCCCAAGTTCAACACCTCTGGGTAAGAACATGTAAAAGACATGAGTTCTCATTCTGTTGTCTACACTATCTATGACTATAGACAAGTCCTTTTACCTCTGTAGGCCTTAACTTCCTCACTTGTAAAATTAAGAGACTGGTCTTGAAAATCCTTAAGGACTAGACCTAATATCTTCTATCATTGAAAATGTTGGGTTCCCGGGGCAGCTGGATGGTGCAGTGGTTAAAGCACCAGCCCTGGATTCAGGAGTACCTGAGTTCAAACCTAGCGTCAGACACTTGACACTTACTAGCTGTGTGACCCTGGGCAAGTCACTTAACCCCAATTGCCTCACACAAAAAAAAAGAAAAGAAAATGTTGGGTTGCCTAGGTACATGAGGGGGCAGAGATATATTTAGATATGAAAACAAAGATATCATTTTTAAAAAGTGCCCCTCTGTCTATGAAAATGAGGTCCAATAGCCTGGGGGGGGGTGCAGCCAAGATGGCGTTAAACGCACAGAGCTCCTGATATAATTACCCCCAAAACACCAATAAAAGAACCCCTGGAGCAGAAAAACCCACAAAAATATGGGCTGAGATTATTTTCCAAAGGGGGCCGAGCTGGGCTGTGAGTAAAGTCCAGCCCTGCGATCACGCTGACAGAGACCGCAGGCATGCCACACCAGATACTCTGATACTCCAAATTAGCTGCAGTACCAGCGTCTTCTGGAACAGAGCTTGAAGTCGGGTGACAGGGCTGAACGGTGGTGGTGGTGGGGGAGTGCACGAGTATCAGCGGGACCTAGGGAGGAATTCAGCTGTCCCACCCCAGCAGGGAACCAGGAAGAAATCCTGAGTGGTGGGAGGCCCAGGTCAGAGAGGGGGCACAGGCTTGTCTAAGCTAAAAACCACCACAGTGCTCTGCTGGCTGGTTAACTAGCAAGTTGGCTTGAGGTTATCTTTGGACCAGAGAACAGGCTAGGCAAGCGAAAAACCTGTCCTCCCTCAAACCAAAACACTTGAGACCCTCTGAAGCTGGAGGACAGTAGTGTAGCCTAGAAGTAGGGCCCCCCAGTGGGGAGTTAAAAGTCAAGTAAAAGATGAGCAAGCAAAGAAAGTTCAGAATTATAGAAAGTTTCTTCAGTGAAAAGGAAGATCATGGTGCACCCTCAGAAGAGGAAAAAAACCTCAGGGCCCCTACATCTAAAGCTTCCAAGAAAAATATGAACTGGTCTCAGGCCATGGAAGCTCTCAAAAGGGACTTTGAAGAGAAAGTAGGAGAGATAGAAGGAAGATGTTGAGAGAGGGAGGAAAGAATGGAAAGAGAAATGAGAGCGATGCAGGAGAGTCATGAGAAAAAAGTCAACAGCTTGAAAAGGCAAATGAAAAAGGAGATAAGGCATTGGAAACAATATGATGGGATATGGAAGGATCAATCATAATTAAGGAACAAGCATTTATCAAGCACCTATTAAGCGTTAGGTCCTGTCAATTCAATTATGTAAATGATACAGTCGGTACTATCAAAAATCTTGTTTTATTGAGGGAGACAACATACATATCCAAGCATATACAGAATTAATATAAAGTGAGATGCCAGTAATAGGAAGGGATCAGGAAAACTAGATTATATGTTTATAAATTTCCATAGTTCCAACATATTTTCATACAATTCATGTCCCTCAATCCTCACAACAATTCTGTAGTTGAAACTATTAGTACCCATTTCATAGAAGATGAAACTAAGGCTTAGGGACACAATTTATCGACGGCAGGGCCCAGAGTGAAGTTCAGATATCCCACTTTTAAGACCAGTGGTCTGTGCTTTCTTCATCACTGCCAGACAAAACAACTTAGCATATGGCCTAGTAAGTCATAAAGCACTACAAACATATGAGCTACTGTTATGATTTCATAGCAGAATCACCATATCATCTCCATCCCAAAAGGACATCATGGGCCTTCAGGGGCATATTTTGCCATTTTCACTGATTCTGGGAATGCAGCCATGTCTGTGAATCCAAATTGGATAGCTGACCATTTGGGGTCTGACTTTGTCTTTCATTAGGTTCATATTTTCATTCTTTGATGTCAGGAAATTACTTCCCTTGTGGCTAATGTTACTTAATGACTTTACTGAAGAACTTGCAACAACACTATGTTTTTCTTTTTTGCTAATTATATATTCTAGGATGGCACTAAGGAGTATTTTAGAACCTCAGCCTTTTAATCAACTGGAAAGAAACTGGTGAGCCCTCTGTGTTTCATACAACACATCCTAATATGTTGTTTGGGGCACTGGATTTATGCTAACACCAACGAGCAAAGATAAAGGAACTGTTGTCAGCAGGCAAAAGTTCCACCGTGTACAAAATATTCTTTTTATTGAAAAATTTATTGTCTTTTGTCCAGCAATGATATTGCACAAACATTGCCCTTTTAACAGATAGACATTGGGATTATTTCTTTTAGCTTGATCCCGCACATTCAAATGTTCTGGTCTAAAGAAGACTTGTTGCCCATGTAGTGATAATTAGACACAGGAATTTCTGTTGAATGTTTGTTGTTTTGTTTGTTTGTTTGTTTGTGGCAACTTATGACTTTAAAAAATATCAGTTATAACTAGAAAATTACATCAATTTATGTATTTATTGGATTCAAATGCTATGTTATTGCCAAAGGTAATAATATACCTCAAATTTAAAAGAAGTTATGAAGTGGCATCAGGACAGCAAGGTAAAGTAGATAGATGTAGGCCTAAGGTCAGGAAGATCAGAGTTCAAATCTGGCCTCAGGCACCAGCTATCTCTGTGACCTTGGTCAAGTCACTTCACCCTGTTTGCCTCAGTTTCCTCATCTGTAAAATGAGCTGGAGAAGGAAATGGAAAACCATTCTAATATCTCTGCAAAGAAGACCCCAAATGGAATCATGAAGAGTCACATATGACTGAACTAAACAATAATAAAGTGATATCAGCATATTGCTTTACATTGATGTATTAAGATAAATTCATTACTAAATTATCTTAACATATTAATAGCAACTAAAATTAATATATGAGATGTATTAGCTATGGGCATTTAGATAACATTTTGTTCTTAACAGTGAATAAATTGATTGGCACATTACCAGATCTGGAATCAAACAACCTGAATTTGCTGCTTCCTGTACTCTTTTCTACCAGTATAATACTAGGCTAATCACTGGGCCTCACTTCTCTCATCAATAAAATGGGGGCAATAACCTTCCAAGTTCTTCCAATTTTACCATTTTTTATGCTTTAGAAAAGCCAGTCTTTCTTTCTTTCCTTCTTCCTTTCTTTCTTCCTTTCTTCCTTCCTTCCTTCCTTCCTTCCTTCCTTCCTTCCTTCCTTCCTTCCTTCCTTCCTTCCTTCCTTCCTTCCTTCCTTCCTTCCTCTCTCTCTCTCTCTCTCTCTCTCTCTCTCTCTCTCTCTCTCTCTCTCTCTCTCCCTCCCTCTCTCCCTCTCCCTCTCTCTCTCTCTCTCTCTCTCTCTCTCTCTCTCTCTCTCTCTCTCTCTCTTTTTTGTAGGGCAGTGAGGGTTAAGTGGCTTGCCCAGGGTCATACAGCTAGTTAAGTGTCAAGTGTCTAGGCCAGATTTGATCTCGGGTGCTCCTGAATCCAGGGCAGGTGCTTTATCCAGTGTGCCACGTAGTATTTATTTCAAATCTCAGTATAGGTTTGTTAGTCACAAAAAAAGAAAGAGAAGAAAATAGTGACCTGACAGTGGTCATGTCCTGTGCAAACAGAAGGTACCAGAAAGCTAGCATGAAGTACTGGACCTATTTACATTGCAAAATAAAGTCTACAGCAAGCCGAGGTCAGGCCCTACAGTGGCCAGATGAAATCAAACAGAAGGTCTTTGAGATGGGTACATTCATTCTTGTATTAATAACAAAGCTCCACCACTATGATGTCTATAAATGAAAATGAACCAAGTATTCCTATCTAAGATGAGTAATGTTCTATCTAAGATAGATCTCTTTATTGCTCAAAGTGGTTAAGTCTTTGCCCTTTTTCCTTCCTCCCCTTCCCAAACCACCAGAGTTTATCTAGCAGGGGATTGACACAGACACTCAGTTTGGAAGCTTTGTGGAGAATGTGCAGAATAAATTGGATTAAAGAAAACATACACATTTTTCACAAAGTTTCAATAATTTTTTTTTATTGAGGAAAATTATGTCAAAATTGCCTAATTTCATTTCAGCTCAACAGGCTATAGGCTCAGTTCTTCATCAGTCTTTAATGTAAATGTTTACTTTTAGTCAAAGAAATTGGAAGACATTAAGAAGCCCCCAAAGGTTCCTTTAACTACCGATAAAGGCCCCTCCGTTCCATACTCAGACCATAATTCATGGCTTTTGAATAAAAGCATGCAGTCTGTATTGTACATCCTAAAGAGGTATTAATCAGTAAACATTTATTAGGCGCCTGTGCACCCCCTGTTGTTGTTCACCCTTCATTCACGAAGAATATGGATAGAAAAGTGCAAGGCTTAGGATGCAGTGGGTGACCTTGGCCTTGCTAAATTAAGTTATACTTCAGTGTGGTCTCAGTTTGTCTGAGGCCACAACCCATTCAACGCCTAAGGGCTATGAACCAGGCACTGTACTTAGCAATGGATGTGGATGAAGTAGCCATGCTTCCAGACCTCTTTCTTGCTTCTCATGACTTTTCTTTATAATTTCTAATTCTTTATACCTGGAGGAAATGAGGCCCAAAAGGAAGAGCAAACCCAATATGTCGAGACTCTCCATCTAAGTAACTTTCCAAAGTGGAGAAAAATAAATAGCTAGAAGTTACCCTATGATTAATCCAAGAATCACATAAACAAACAAACAAACAGACAAAAATAAACAAAAGAACAAACAAAAAACCCATTTGATTGTATACCCTGACCTGTAAAAAAAATTGAGCATACAATATGTTTATTTACTTATTTACAAATTATAGGTGTACTACTGTAGTAATAATTATATGAAATTATAAAACTTAGACCAAAAGTAAGATAAAGGTGAAATAATATTTGATCTTAAAGCTAATAGGGATCCATTGATGTTTATTGAGCAAGGGAATGACATAGAAAATCCCTTAGGCAGTTTTGTGGAAGATGGGTTATAGATGGGAGAGATTTGGGGATGCTTTTTCAAGAGGCTAAACTGCTAGCCTTTCCCTATATACAAAATTCCAAAATCCCACTTTGTATATGTGGTCCTGAATGAGCCCATCCCAGAGACACCCAGAGGGGTTTTTACAGTACCTCGCTCAATAGTTGAGTATCTTTCTTTCACCACATGTTGACTTTCCTCTGCTTCATGACTAAGTATACCCCACATGCCTCTTTTTCTGTTTATTTGGGTTTTTCCCCTTTCCCTGAGCAATTTATCCTTTCAATTCTCCCTCCTTCTCCAATTGCCTTTCCAGGTATTCTGCATTAACTCTTGGACTTCTTGGCTAACCTTTCAGTAAGCCTTTAAGGTTCATTAAAAGCTACCCTACAGGAAATTGAGAGGCAGTCCCAAGTGGGTTCTTCTTGCCAAATAAGGATATTTGGCAAGAATATGCTAATAAGGAGATGCCTTGTCTTTGAGAAATGGCCTCATCCTGTTTAATCAGGGGTGGATGTATATGCTTCACAGGCTGACTGAAGGCTTTTAAATATCCTCTATAAATCAAGCATGCCCTGACAACGGCCCTCCCCCTTAGTGAGAACATTTTTTTCTCTTGCTTTTACAGTACTTCTAATGGAATACTTTAGCAATCCCAAACAAAATTTAGGAAAATCACTTCATCTGATGAAATGGGGCATAAGGGATGCTGCTTACAATGCAATGCTTTCCCATTGATTATTGAAAGTGAAAGATAATACTCTCTGGTGATTATTATTTTAAAAATTTATTTATTTATTTATAATTTTTCCCATTACATGTAAAAAACAAATTTTTTCACATTGATTTTTTAAAACTTTGTGTTCCAAAATTTCTTCTTCCCTCCCTCCCTGCCCTCCCTAAGAAATCAAGCAATTCAATATAGGTTATACATGTGCAGTCATGTAAAACATCTCCACATTAGTCAGGTTGTAAAAGAAAACAGACAAAATAACTTTAGAAAGAGGAACTAACAAAAAAATTATACTTCAGTCTGTATTTTAAAAAAAATTTTTAGTGATACAATTAGGGTTAAGTGACTTGCCCAGGGTCACACAGCTAGTAACTGTTAAGTGTCTGAGGCTGGATTTGAACTCAGGTACTCCTGACTCCAGGGCCAGTGTTCTATCCACTGTGCCACCTAGCTGCCCCTCAATCTATATTAAGATACCATCAGTTCTTTCTTTGTAGATGGATTGCATTTTTTATAAGTCCTTCTGATAGCATTCTGCTCATCATTTCTTTCACTCCGGAGATTATTAAAAAACAAAATCTTTCTCCTGTTGAAAACAGAAAAGCCTTTCTAGGCACAGACTACAAAATGTTAGAAACTTTGTCCAAAGCAAGAATCAGTTGTCCAGCAAAAGTTTAAAAAAAATTTTTTTTTTAAAAACCAAGTTAAAATTTATCACCAGACTTGGAGAGAGGGATAGATAATGGGGGGAAATTTTAAAAGTAGCTAACCCAAAAAGAAATGTGCTCTTTAGTGGTGGTCCTTGTTGGAGCTTTCACTTGGCTCTGTTTATAAATTGAACAGAACAGGACAGCTAGGTGATGCAGTGGATAGAGCAATGGCCCTGGATTTAGGAGGACCTGAGTTCAAATCTGGCCTCAGACACTTGATACTCACTAGCTGTGTGACCCTGGGCAAGTCCCTTAACCCCAATTGCCTCACTAAAACAAAAACAAAACAAAAAATAACCCCAAAACATAAACAGAACAATTCATCTATTTGGTGGGGGGGGGGTACGTGAGGGTAAATACCATGCTTTGTTTTTGTATCCCCTCCTTCCTTAATACGTCTCTGTATTTGTGGGTTTGTAAGAGGGGTGAGTAAGATATGAAATAGGCAAATCTAAAAATATCCCCTTTGTTAATGTGACTATTTATTATAAGTGGGAGATTTGAAACATCTTTTAGGTCAGTAAGGACTAGAGGGTTGAAACATGTTGAGACATGTTGAGAAATGTAATATCATATGCCATGTTTTCTGTAAGTTTCTAAAGGAATGGGGACAGGGAGAGAGATGGGGACAGGAGATTGAGAACTCCAACATGACCTGTTGTGATTACTGTTCATGATTGTTCATCTTGTAAGGCTTGTTCAGGGCTAGCTCACTTAATGGAATTTTTGATATGATAGAAGTGTTTGGGGTTTTTTTTAGGTAGGAAAAAAGTATATAACAGAAAAATATAAAGTGTTGCTTCTGTGGTGCAGCTATATTTTATGTTAGTCTTGCATTCTTGAACAGATTAAAGATTATCCTACTTGGAACTCTTAGTGTTTAACCCTTATTTCCCTTTATTTGCAAAATCTTCCCCAAATGATTATAAACAACATAAAACGTCTCATAACTTGAAGATTTAATGCAAGTTATAGTCTGGACAAGATAGCCATTGCATTAGAAAATGGGTGCCAGACTGAAAGCAACTTTTTTTTGGTGAGGCAATTGGGGTTAAGTGACTTGCCCAGGATCACACAGTAAGTGTCAAGTGTCTGAGACCAGATTTGAACTCAGGTCTTCCTGAATCCAGGGCCTGTGCTTTATTCACTGCACCACCTAGCTGCCCCTGAAAGCAACTTTAAAAAATTATTTTATTATTTTCCAGTTACATATTACATATAAGGATAGTTTTCAACATTTGTTTAAACTAGATTTTTAGTTCCAAATTTTTCTTTTCTCCCTGCCTCTTCCCCAAGATGGAAAGCAGTCTGATAGAGGTTGTATATGTACAGTCACATCAAACATATTTCTACATTAGTCATCTTGTAAAAGAAGAATTAGAGTGCAAAGGAAAAACCTCGAACAAGAAGGGAAAAAAAAAACAGTCCCAAAGTAGAAACAGTATGATTCCATCTGAATTCATAATTCACAGTTCTTTTTTCTGGATGTTGAAAATATTTTCTATCATGAGTTCTTTGAAACTGTTTTGGATTGTTGCACTGCTGAGAAGAGCCAAGTCTATCCCCATTGTTCATTGCACAATGTTCCTGTTACTGTGTACAATGTTCTCCTGGTTCTGCTCCTCTCAGTTAGCATCAGTTCATGTAAGTCCTTCCAGGTTTCTTTGAACTCCTCCTGCTCATCATTTCTTACAGTGCAATAGTATTCCATTACATTCATATACCACAACTTGTTCAGTCATTCCCCAATTGATGGGTATCCCCTTGATTTCCAATTATTTTGCCACCACAAAGGGAGCTACTATAAATATTTTTGTACATGTGGGTCCTTTTCCCTTTTCGATGGTCTCTTTGGGATAGAGACCTAGCAGTGGTACCACTGGGTCAAAGGGTATGAACAGTCCCATAGCCCTTTGGGAATAGTTCCAAATTGCTCTCCAGAATGGTTGGATCACTTCACAGCTCCACCAACAATTCATTAGTGTTCCAATTTTTCCACAGCTTCTCCAAAATTTATTATTTTCTTTTTTTGTCATATTAGCCAATCTGATAGGTGTGAGGTGGTACCTCAAAGTTGTTTTAATTTGCATTTCTCTGATCAATAGTGATTTAGAGCATTTTTTTCATATGGCAATAGATAGCTTTGATTTCTTCATCAGAAAACTGCCTCTTCATATCCTTTGACCATTAATCAATTGGGGAATGACTTGGATTTTTATAAATTTGATTTAATTCTGATATACTTAAGAAATGAGGCCTTTATCAGAAATGCTGGCTGTAAAAATTGTTTCCCAGTTTTCTACCTCCCTTCTAATTTTGGCTGCATTGCTTCTGTTTGTACAAAAGCTTTTTAATTTAATGTAATAAAAGTCTTCCATCTTGCTTTTCATAATATTCTCTCTCTTGTTTGGACATAAATTGTTTTCCTCTCCATAGATCTGAGAGGTAAACTATTCCTTCCTCTCTGAAAGCAACTTTTTATGAGACTTAAAATAAGTTTTTTATGTTTTTTTTTTTACCACCTTCACTGTCTAGTATATCTATCTAAAGCCTCCCAAAGGTTCATCCCTTAAAACAAAGAATTAAAAAAGGGAATTCAGTAACTAACCAACACATCAGCCCACTGTGACATTATATAGTGATCCACACCCCGACCCCCAGCTTTATAAAGAAATGAAGGAAGTGCATTCTGCTGCCTACTATGTGCCAGGCACTTTGATAAGCACTTTACAAATATTATCTCATTTGATCCTCACATCAGCCTAAGGAAACTGAGTCTGAGAGAGGTTAAGTGACTTGACCAAAGTCACACAGCTACTGAGTATCTGAAGCTGGATTTTAATTCAAGACTTCCTGGCTCTAGGCACAGTTCTCTATCTGCTGCATCACCAAGACACTTTTTCAAAATATTCAATGTTGTTTTTTTAAAATAAGTAAGCTGTGCTCTTTGAAACTCTTAAAGTCTCAATAGTTCTTCTGTCAATAATTTGAAAAGTAGAAAACTCATCATTTCCAAATTGGTAAATTAGTGGAATAAAATTTGATATCTTGATATCCATTAGACAAATGTTTCAGAAACTGAGAATTAAGACACATCTTCCCTTTCCCCCAATAACCACCAAAGGCTGCCAGGAGTACAAGAAAACCTTGGGGAAATGAAAATTCCAGGCCAGCTGCTAAGTCTGAATGACTTCCTCTTTTTAGGACTCTTATCCAGCCTGAGCTGATAAATATTTTACAACCTTGTCTGGGGTGGAGCCAGGAGGAGCAGGGAAAATGTATGACCACACGGTTTAATCTGCATTATTAACATTTTCATAAGTTTATACAATTAACAAAACAATCAAAACTTTATTTGTAGTTTCTTCATTTCTGACACACTGAACATTTGGCAAGTGTTCCCCCAACCTAGCTGAGTTTGCTCCGACATACCCCTGACTTTCTCCCATTCTTCCAATCTCTTCTTTTATTCTTGCATGGTAGTAAAATCTGCTATGAGGCAAAGAGGAAGCAGAATCAATCACCACTGGAAGGAAAAGAAAATAGTGATTTTGAAGTCAGAGGATCAGGGTTTGAATCTCAACTCTGTTACAAGCTGCCTCTGTGAACTTGGATAAGTCACTTAGAAAACTGAGACTCAGTTTCTCAGTCATATGAGATAATCCTTTTGGTTCCATCCAGCTATTGTTCTAGAAGATGCTGCTTCTTTGAAAGCAGGAAAGGGAGAGCTTCCTTGGAAGTGCATTTGAAAAGCACTACTCTATAAAATGTATATACTATACTCAAATTCAGTTGTCCATGTTAAAAAGTCTGAATCACTTTCTACCTGGGCACAGAGAAAGGTTTGCCACAGAGAAAGGTGTGAGTGTAGTGGATAGAACATTGGGTCTAAAGTCAGGAAAATCTGAGTTCAACTCCATTCTTAGACCCTCACTAGCTGCGGGACCCTGGATAACCAATGCCTGCTTCAGTTTCCCCAGTTGTAAAATGGAAATAATAATAGCACCTACCTCCCAGAATTGTTGTTAGGATTAAATGAGATAATATTTGCAAATTGTTTAGCCCAGTGCTTGGCATATAGTAGGTGCTTAATAAAAGTTTATTTCCTTTTATTTGGCTTTATTGTGTAGCCACATATTGTGGTACTAACCCTAAAGAACAGTTTCAGAAAAGTTTGCCACTGGTCACAAAACAGCCAGTTAGCTAGTTGGGGTGGTCATAATGCCCCTCAGTCACCCCTGGGAAACAAAATTCAAAAGCCCTATTGAGGGTGGAATGGAAAGGTGATTTATACATTCATCTAAAGGTTGATATATTGTTTCTAGCAATGCAGTGACTATGATGCCTCCCATTGTTTCAGACATTTTACAAATATATTTGTATTTATTTCATTAGATATTTTATAGTTGTGTGTAAAAGAGTTCCAACAATCATTTAAAAATGTTTGAGTTCCAAATTTTCTCCCTTCTTCCCATCCTTTTCCCCTCTCTGAGAAGGCAAACAATCTGATACAGATTATACATGTGAAGTCATGCAAAACATTTCCATATTAGCCATGTTGCAAAAGAAAACTGACAAAAAGAAAAACAAAAAAAGAAAACAAAGAAAGAAAGTTTTTTAAAAGTATGCTTTACTGCATTCAGAGTTCATCAGTTCTCTCTCTGGAGCTGGAAAGCATTTTTCATCATGGGTCCTTTGGAATAGTGTTTGATTATTGTCTTGATCAGAGTAGCTAAGTCTTTCACAGTAGATCATTCTTATGATATTGTAGTTACTTTGTACAAGGACTCACTTCACTTTGCATCAGTTCATCTAAGTTCAGAAGACTTTTTGTTAATTGTGTCAAGCCCCCAACTACAGCCATGGGAAATCTATAGCAATGGGAGAGAGTCTCCTAAATACCTACTTTGGAAAAACAAAATGGGGGAAATGCGCACGAGATCTTAATAATAGCAAAATAATAATAATAATAATAAAGCATGTAGCTAGAGTTTTTAATTAGTCCAGTTCAAGATATACACATATCTTTTTTTTTCTTTTATCACCTCTTATGTCTAAATCATGTATCCATTTTGACCTTATTTTAGTATAAGGTGTAAGATGTTGGTCTATGCCTAATTTCTGCCATACTATCTTCCAGTTTTCCCAGCAGTTTTTGTCAAATACTGAGTTCCTATTCCAGAAGCTGGAGTCTTTGGGTTTATCAAACACTACATTACTAGTGTCATTTACTACTGCATTTCCTGAGCCTAGCCTATTCCATTGATCTACCACTCTATTTTTTAGCCAGTACCAGTTAGTTTTGATGACTGCCGCTTTATAGTAAAGCTCCAGGTTTGGTACCGCTAACCCACCATCCTGTGAATTTTTTTTCATTATTTCCCTGGATATTCTTGATTTTTTGTTTTTCCAGATGAATTTTGTTATTATTTTTTCTAGCTGTATAAAATAATTTTTAGGTAGTCTGATTGGTATGGCACTGAATAAGTAAATTAATTTAGGCAGTATTGTCATTTTTACTATATTAGCTCTGCCTATCCATGAGCAATTGATATCTTTCCAATTATTTAGATCTGATTTGATTTGTGTGAAGAGTGTTTGGTAGTTGTGTTCATAGAGTTCCTGGGTTTGTCTTGGCAAGTAGACTCCCAAGTATTTTATATTATCTACCATTACTTTAAATGGAATTTCTCTTTCTATCTCTTGCTGCTGGACTTTGTTGGTCATGTATAGAAATGCTGATGATTTATGTGGATTTATTTTATATCCTGCTACTTTGCTAAAGTTGTTAATTGTTTCAAGTAATTTTTGACTTGATTCTCGAGGATTCCTTAAGTATACCATCATATCATCTGCAAAGAGTGATAGTTTTGTTTCCTCCTTGCCTATTCTAATTCCTTTAATTCCCTTCTCTTCTCTGATTGCTAAAGCTAACATTTCTAGAACAATATTAAATAATAGGGGTGATAATGGACATCCCTGTTTCACCCCTGATCTTATTGGGAAGGCCTCTAATTTATCTCCATTGCATATAATACTTGCTGATGGCTTTAGGTAGATACTGTTTATTATTCTAAGGAAAGCTCCCCCTATTCCTAAACTCTCTAGTGTTTTTATTAGGAATGGGTGCTGTACTTTGTCAAAAGCTTTCTCTGCATCTATTGAGATAATCATATGATTTTGGTTGGTTTTCTTATTGATGTGGTTGATTATGTTAATAGTTTTCCTAATGTTGAACCAGCCCTGCATTCCTGGTATAAATCCCACCTGGTCATAGTGTATTATCCTGGTGATCACTTGCTGTAATCTCCTTGCTAATATCTTATTTAAGATTTTAGCATCAATATTCATTAGGGAGATTTTGCTTTGCCTGGTTTTGGTATCACCACCATATTTGTGTCATAAAACGAATTTGGTAAAACTCCTTC
Organism: Dromiciops gliroides; assembly: GCF_019393635.1. Classification (NCBI taxonomy): domain Eukaryota; kingdom Metazoa; phylum Chordata; class Mammalia; order Microbiotheria; family Microbiotheriidae; genus Dromiciops; species Dromiciops gliroides. The sequence goes on from NC_057866.1 coordinate 262,019,058, forward strand.
TTCCCCTATTTTTCCAAATAATTTGTATAATATTGGAATTAATTGTTCTTTAAATGTTTGGTAAAATTCACCCGTAAACCCATCTGGCCCTGGGGATTTTTTCTTAGGGAGTTCATTAATAGCTTGTTCAATTTGTTTTTCTAATATGGGTTTATTTAAGGATTTTATTTCCTCTTCAGTTAACCTGGGCAGTTTGTATCTTTGTAAATATTCATCCATTTCATTTAGATTGTCAAATTTATTGGCATACAGTTGGGCAAAATATTTCCTAATTATTGCTTTAATTTCCACTTCATTGGTGGTAACATCACCCTTTTCATTTTTGATACTGGTAATTTGGTTTTCTTCTTTCTTTTTTTTAATCAAATTAACCAATATTTTATTTATTTTATTGGTTTTTTCATAAAACCAGCTTAGTTTTATTGATTAATTCTATAGTTTTTTTGCTTTCAATCTTATTAATTTCTCCTTTAATTTTCAGGATCTCTAATTTAGTGTCTAATTAGGGATTTCTAATTTGTTCTTTTTCTAACTTTTTCAGTTGCATGCCCAATTCATTAATCTCCTCTTTCTCTTTTTTATTCATGTAAGCATTTAGAGCTATAAATTTTCCCCTAAGCACTGCTTTGGCTGCATCCCATAGATTTTGGTATGTTGTCTCATTATTATCATTCTCTTGGATAAAGTTATTGATTGTTTCTATGATTTCTTGTTTGGCCCATTCATTCTTTAGAATGAAATTATTTAGTTTCCAATTGATTTTCATTCTACTTTTCCCTGGCTCTTTCTTACATGTAATTTTTATTGCATCATGATCTGAGAAGGATGCGTTTACTATTTCTGCCTTTCTACATTTGACTATGATGTTTTTGTGCCCTAATACATGGTCAATTTTTGAAAATGTGCCATGTACTGCTGAGAAAAAGGTATATTCCTTCCTATCCCCATTCAATTTTCTCCAGACATCTATCATGTCTAACTTTTCTAGTAATCTATTCACCTCTTTCACTTCTTTCTTATTTATTTTTTGGCTAGATTTATCTAATTCTGAGAGGGGGAGATTCAGATCCCCCACTAGTATAGTATTACTATCTAATTCCTCTTGTAACTCATTTAACTTCTCCTCTAAGAACTTGGATGCTATACCACTTGGCGCATACATATTTAATATTGATATTACTTCATTATCTATAGTACCTTTAAGTAAGATGTAATTTCCTTCATTATCTCTTTTAATGAGATCTATTTTTGCCTGCACTTTGTCTGAGATAAGGATTGCTACCCCTACCTTTTTTACTTTAGCTGAGGCATAATATATTCTGCTCCAGCCTTTTACCTTTACTCTGTGTGTATCTCTCTGCTTCAAATGTGTTTCTTGTAAACAGCATATTGTAGGGTTCTGGTTTTTTAATCCACTCTGCAATTCGCTTCCATTTTATAGCAGAGTTCATCCCATTCACATTCAAAGTTATTATTACTGACTGTCTATTCCCCTCCATTCTATTTACCCCCTTTGTACTTTTCCCCCCTTCTTTCACCCTATTCTTCCTCACCGACGTTTTACTTCTTACCCCTGCCTCCGCTGATCTGCCCTCCCTTTTTATCACCCCCCTCTCTTTTCTTTACCCTTTTCTCCCTTGCTTTTGTCCTCCCTTCTATCAGTCCCCCCCTTTCCCTTCCCCTTTTGTTTCCCTAAAGAATGAGTTGTTTCTTTATCCCAATGAACGTATATGTTATTCCCTCTTTGAGTCAAATCTAATGAGAATAGGGTTGAAACCATGTTCCCCCCTCCTTTCTTTCCCTCTATTGTAATAGGTTTTTTTTCCACCTCTTCATATGATATAATTCACTCCATTCCACCTCCCCTTTCCTCTCCTCCCCATAGACTCCCTTTTTATCCCCTTAATTCTTTTGTATCATCACATCAAAGACAATTTATATTTATACCCTCTATATAAAGTCCTTCTCTCTGCCCAAATACATTTACAGTTCTTAAGAGTTATGAGTATTATCTTCCTGTGTAGAGATATAAACAGTTTAACCTAATAGGGTAACTTTTTTCCCCCTCTGTTTACCTTTTTAAACTTCTCTTGAGTCTTGTATGTTGAGATCAAATTTTCTATTCAGTTCTGGTCTTTTCACCAGGAAAGATTGAAAGTCCCTAATGTCATTAAATGTCCATCTTTTCCCCTGAAAGAAAATGCACATTTTTGCTGGGTAATAGATTCTCGGCTGCAATCCAAGCTCCTTTGCTTTCCGGAATATCATATTCCAAGCCTTGCGGTCCTTTAATGTTGAAGCTGCCAGGTCCTGAGCAATCCTGACTGTGGCTCCATGATATTTAAATTGCTTCTTTCTGGCTGCTTGGAGTATTTTCTCCTTCCCCTGATAATTCTGGAATTTGGCTACAATATTCCTTGGGGTTTTCCTTTTGGGGTCTCTTTCAGGAGGTGATCGGTGGATTCTTTCAATGATGATTTTATCCTCTGATTCTATGATATCAGGGCAGTTCTCCTTAATAATTTCCTGGAATATGGTGTCTAGATTCTTTTTCTGGTCATGGCTTTCAGGCAGTCCAATGATTCTCAAATTGTTTCTCCTCGATCTGTTTTCCAGATCAGTTGTCTTTCCAATGAGGTATTTCACATTTTCTTCTATTTTTTCATTTTTTTTATTCTGCTTGACTGATTCTTGGTGTCTCATGGATTCCTTATCTTCCAACTGTCCCACTTTAATTTTTAAGGCATTGTTTTCTTCAGTGAGATTATGCACCTTTTTTTCCATTTGGCTAAGTGAATTTTTTAAGGTATTGTTTTCTTCAGTGAGATTATGCACCTTTTTTTCCATTTGGCCAAGTGAATATTTTAAGGTATTGTTTTCTTCAGTGATATTATGCAGCTTTTTTTTCCATTTGGCCAAATGAATTTTTTAAGGCTTTGTTTTCTTCAGCTTCCTTTTCCAAGCTGCTGATTCTTTTTTCATAGTTTTTTTGTTTTGCTTTCATTTCTCTCCCCATTTTTTCTTCTACCTCTTGCAATTGATTTTTAAAATCCTTTTTGAGCTCTTCCAGGAAGGCTTTTTGTTCTTGCAACCAATTCACCTTCCCTTGTGAGGCTTCAGATGTAGCCAATTTGAGGCTATTGTCCTCATCTGAGTTTGTGTTGGCTTCTTCCCTATTGATACAGAAGCTCTCAATGGAGAGGGCTCTTTTTTGCTTCTTACTCATTATTGCAGCCTATTTATTTATTCTTTAAGTTGAGGTCTGCTCTGGGGGCACCAGGGTCCCTGTTTTGGGCTTCTTGTGCAGGTGTATAGGTGCTGTGTGACCGGGCTTTTACTCTGAGGCCTTTATGGTGTGTGGAGATCCCCCGCCCTGCACTTCCTGTCTGATTATGCGCAGCCAGCCAGGCGCCAGACCCCGGCGTCTGATCCCGCCGTTCGTGGCCCTCTCGGCCGGTGCAGGTAGGTTTTTCCACTGTCCTTCTTGGCCACCAGATTTTTGAACCAGGTTCCGGGAGCCTCAGTTGTTCGGCTGTGGCCCGCAGCTCCTGCTGACTTGCCCCGACCCCCTCGGCGCTGGGTTGCTGCCCTGCGCTGGGCCTCCCTTTTGCCCGAGTCAGACCGACCTTTTCCTGAAGTCTTCTAAATTATCTCTGGTTGGAAGACTGTGTCTCTCTCTGTCTCTTTGCAGGTTCTGTAGTTTCAGAATCCGTCCAGAGACTTGATTTAATGTTTGTTTTGAGGGAACAGAAGGAGAGCTCAGGCAGCTTGCTGCTTCCTCTCCGCCATCTTGGCTCCGCCCCGATATACACATATCTTAAGAAAGGCAATAAAGGGTAAAGAGAGTTATCTGGGCACAGAACTAAGTAGGTTGAAGAAATCATACATGAATTTCTATGATACACCCAAACTCTTCACCACTGGAAAAGCTCTTCTCTTTATTTTTGCTATTGTTATTTCACTTGGCATTTTCTTGGCATAGACACTGAAATGGTTTGCTGTCTCATTCTCTACTTCTTACACCGGGATCCAAAAAGATCTTGACAGACAAGAACTTTGGACGCCATTTAATAAGGTGGAATTTGACAAGTATCATTAAGTGAAACTTTACCCTTGGGTTCTTCACCAGCATAGTATGGGGTGCATGTGGTTAGGTAGGATTAATCTGAAAGAGGTCTGGGGGTTTTAGTGAACCACAAGCTCTGTCTGTGTTGTAGTCAAAGTGATACCTTTTTCGTAGGGGGGGGGGGGGCAACATGGATTGATTCTTTAAGAGGACAGAGAAGCTCGTTCACTTCCTTGTTGCCTAAGGCATGAAAGGCCCAGCCTGGGGGGAGTTGCTGTCACCAAGAGCTCCTAATGCTTTCCAGGAAAATGCTTTGATGAACTCGTGTGGCTGCTTGCCACAGTGACTCAAGGGAGTAGTATTTTATCTGTGTCTATAACCTTTATGACTTCAGATAATATAGCCTGTAAATCATTTTATCAGTACAGATGTTTTTATTGCATTTTATGATCCCCAAAAGCTCTAAACTTAAGCCTGAATAACTTAAGCCTGATCCAGAAATAGATGCATACAAATATATGTGGATATATTGCAGGCCAATTAGTCTGTCCACTGTTCTCATCCACCCATTGTTCTCTGTTTTCAAAGAGGACCAGTGACATCTTGGGGTGATGTCTTGACTTGTGTGTGAATTGGATTTAAAGGAGGAAGAGCTGTACAAAGGTGTCAGCCTCACTCTCCCTTCCTAAGTCATTATTGATGTCTGGTGGCAGGACAGAAGTCTAGATGACTGGTGCTGGTCTGGGATGCAGAGGATGACCGTCTGACTGAGCTCTAAGCATTCCATAGCATCTGCTTTCGCCACCTTCCTGGCTGGTGGAATATCCAATTGTTCTCATTCACCTGTTCCATTCAGGGAAAGTCTTCACATGCTCGGGGTAGACATCTTCTTAACTCACTCACGAGTGTGAAGCTGTCAGGTACCTTGAACTTGGTTTAGCCCATCTGCCAAGACAGTTTGAGGAGACAATGTCTTGGAATATGTATGTGGATTTATGTTTGTATGCTTGTTTGTAAACCATGTAACAAGTCAGCCAAAAAAAGTTACTTTTTTCTTAGGCTGAATCAAGAGAGGCATAGGGTCTAGGATTTTTTTTGTTTTTTGGTTTTGTTTTGTTTTTTGGCAGGGCAATGAGGGTTAAATGACTTGCCCAGGGTCACACAGCTAGTAAGTGTCCAGTGTCTGAACCTGGATTTGAACTCAGGTCCTCCTGAATCCAGGGCTGTTGCTTTATCCACTGTGCCACCTAGCTGCCCCTAGGGTCCAGGATTAAGGAGATAATAGTAGTCTGCTTCTCATCTGGTCAGACTCCAACTGGATGGTGTCCTTAGGAGGGCCACCAGGATGGTGAAGGGCCCTCAGGGTCATGTTAAGTGAGGCCTGGATGAAGGAAGTGAAGGTGTTTAACCTGAAGGAGAGCTTTAGGGATGATGGTCCTGGACTGACCAGACCCATTTGGTTGTTCAGGTTTGAGGCTGGGATGAAGTAAGCCCACCTACAGCCAGCAAAATGAGGAATACCTACACGATGCCCTTTATTCCACGCAGAAATGTTGTCTATGTGTCATCTCCATTGTTTTGTGTTTTCTTCAAGTTAAAGTAAAGTCTTGAGTTCTTCAGGTAAAAGAAGTGAAAAGACCTTCAGTTAGAGTGAAGGGTACCACCAACCTCTGAAAGAGCACCTCATAACCTGATGTTATATCATTCCAACTGTATTATGCAACATAGGCAGCTAGGTGAAACAGTGGACAGACTAATTGCCCTGCAGCCAGGCTGACCTGAGTTCAGATAGGGCTTCTGACAAGGGACTGTGCTAAGCAATTTACACATTCCATCGCATTTGGTCCTGACAACACTTCTGGGAGGTAGGTGCAAGATTACCCCTATTTTGCTGATAAGGAAATGAAGGCTGAATGAGGTGAAGGATCTGTCCCAGGGTCACACAGCTAGTAAGGGTCAAATGTCTGAGGCCAGATTTGAACTCAGGTACTCCTGAATCCAGGGCCGGTGCTCTATCCGCTGCACCATCTAGCTGCCCCTAGAGTATATATTAAATATAAATAAGATCAGCACAGGGGCAGCTAGGTGGTATAGTGGATAGAGCACTGAGCCTGGAGTCAGGAGGACCTGAGTTCAAATCTGGCCTCAAACACTTACTAGCTTTATGACCCTGGACCAAGTCACTTAACCCTGATTCCCTGAAAAAAAAAATCAGTTATTCTGAAATGGCTCATGCATATAAGAAGGTTTCAATGATGAGACAAAGGAATTTATAGTAATCATTTATATGTTCAGTCAGACTCTTCATGATGCTATATTTTTTTGATGGTCAGTGAGGGTTAAGTGACTTGCCCAGGGTCACACAGTAAGTGTCAAATGTCTGAGGCTGGACTTGAACTCAGTTCCTCCTGAATCCAGGGTCATTGCTTTATCCACTGCACCACCCAGGTGTCCCCCCCTTTGGGTTTTCTTGGCAAAGATACTGGAGTGGTTTGCCATTTGTTCTCCAGCTCATTTTACAGATTAGGAAACTGAGGCAAACAGGGGTTAAGTGACTTGTCCAGTGTCCCACAGCTAGTATATGTCTGAGGCTAAATTCAGATTGATGAAGATGAGTCTTCCTGACTCTAGGTCTGGTGCTCTATTCACTGAGCCACCTAGCCAAGAACTGTATGTGAAAAAGAGGGAGAGCAAAATATTTATATTCATTGATGTTTCATAAACAGCTTCTCTCGTGCTTCCAGTCATCCCATGAAAGCTGATGCTCTTGGGCTTTCTTTCTCCTGCTGGCTCATTCCCTTGTAGCGTGGTGCGCTTGTCAGCAATTCCCTGGCTCTCATGAAATGGATCCCATACTTCCGATGCTCTAAAATCTCAAAGACTTCTTGCACAACCTGTGCTTTCCGTCAGACCCAGCACCTGTAGAGGCATTGACTCAGGTCCAAAATGGGAGTCCCTCCATGTTGGCCCAATGCGCGGCTGCACCGAGAGCCCGAGAGGCCGGCACAATCCACTGACAACTGAAGGTAGCGGAGCTCCTGGCCTAGTCCCATGCCACTCCACATGGCACCTTGGAAGGTTCCTCCTAGTCACTAGTATTTGCAGAAAGGAGCGCTTACTTAAATGCGCTGGCAAGAAGAGAGAGGATCTTTTGCTTCGGAGGCCCTTCTTTCAATAAAAGCCTCGCTGGCCTACGTATATATGGAATAGCAATCCCAGGTACCCTAAAGGAGTTTGTTTGGCAGCAAGATATTCTGATGGATTTATATAGAATCTGAGAATAATATTTTCCTACTACATTCTACTCTAATTCTATAGAAAGTTCCCATAGTTCAGATGCTTAATTGCATCTTAGGGTGTTTTTCTGGAGGTAACCAATTAATTGTTTACCAGAGAGAACTTTTGGTGGCTTCCTATGCATTTGTTCCCCTTTCCCCATATGCATCAACCACCTCCTAGGGCCTCATAAGTGGAGTCAAAAGGGAGAGAAAACTTTAGATGTGGCAGAGGGGGCACAGCCAGTGCCCTGCAAAGGCCCATAAGAAAGACTTCAGGGTCTGGCAGATGCTTAATAAAAACCATTTATGAAGAATGCTTGAGAAATAACTAACAAATATTTCTTGAAGACCTACTATAATAGACTATGGCTATAAAATAGGCTTTCAAGATCAGTGATTTCATTCATGGGGTCACTTCTTATACTAACACAGATAGATTTTCTGAAATGAAGTCCAGTGCGCCATATTGGTTGTTGTTGTTTCTTTTTTTAACATTGTTATTTACAGTTTTGCGTCCCAAATTCTATTCCTCCCTCCCTCCTTTCCCTCTCTTAGATGGTAAGCAATCAGATATAGTTTATACATTTGCAAGTGCCATATTGTTTTATTTTATTATTATTTTTTATTATTTTTGCTGGGCAATGAGGGTTAAGTGACTTGTGCAGGGTCACACAGCTAGTAAGTGTTAAGGGTCTGAGGCTGGATTTGAACTCAAGTACTCCTGAATCCAAGGCCAGTGCTTTATCCACTTTGCCACCTAGCTGCCCCTGCCTTTATCTTTTCTTTTTTTTTTTTTTTTTAGTGAGGCAATTGGGATTAAGTGACTTGCTCAGGGTCACACAGCTAGTAAGTGTTAAGTGTCTGAGGCCGGATTTGAACTCAGGTACTCCTGACTCCAGGGCCAGTGCTCTATCCACTGCGCCACCTAGCTGCCCCAGCCATATTGTTTTAAAAGATGGATTCCAATGTCAGTGACAATGTAGTGATTATCATAGTCCCTGTCACATATTTAGTGCTTAACAAATGCTTCTTCCCTCCTCTCCCTTCCTCCCCTTTTGCCTTTGTACACACAAAATGCTTCATTGTAAATACACCATCAAAGAGAGGTGAAATAATTTCTTTTGACTGATTCTCTATTGCATAAAGGAGGAGGGTCAAAATGGGTAGACAAACATTCAAAGTCTACAACTGTCAATTTAAAAAAAAAACAATTTGACTTTGGGGGCAGCTATGTGGCACAGTGGATAAAGCACTGGCCCTAGATTCAGGAGGACCTGAGTTCAAATCCAGCTGTAGACACTTGACACTTACTAGCTGTGTGACCCTGGGCAAGTCACTTAACCCTCATTGCCACGCAAAAACAAACAAACAACTATTTGACTTTACATAAAAAGAATATTTTCAACTTAGGGGCTATGATTTCATATTCCACATTATATTTGCTGTTGTTCAGTTATTCAGTCATGTCTGGATCTTTGTGACCCTCTGGACGGTAGCACAGCAATACTGTCTGTGCAGGTTTTTTGACAATGGTAATGGACTGGTTTGCTATTTCCTTCTCTAGTAGATTAAGGCAAACAGGTTAAGTGATTTGCCTGGGGTCACATGGTAAGTGTCTGAGGCTGGATTTGAACTCAGGTCTTATGGTTACCTACACTTAATTTAGTTGGTTGAATTTATTATATTTTGATGTATTATCATTGTATTTAATTATATTTTTGTTGTATTTTTCAATCAGTCGCAGGTAGAATTTGAATCCATGGCCATGGCCAGGTTTCCTTCTTCTTCTTTTTTTTTTTTTTAGTGAGGCAGTTGCGGTTAAGTGACTTGCCCAGGGTCACACAGCTAGTAAGTGTTAAGTGTCTGAGGCTGGATTTGAACTCAGGTACTCCTGAGTCCAGGGCCGGTGCTCTATCCACTGCGCCTTCTAGCTGCCCCAAGGTCTCCTTCTGATGAAACATATTACAAGTGATTGAAATGAGCTCTCCTGTGTGTTTCACTATTTACAAATTAAATGCCCCCTCCACTTGCAGGAGGGGACAGCTCTGGAATTCAGGCATTGCCAGAGAAGTATTTTACCTCGAATCCGCACCCATGTTCATAGAGATGGGTGGAACTTTGTCTTCCGTTTTATTGCTGCACTGGAATGAGGGTTTGGGTCCTGTCACCTCTCAGAGGCTGAGGATTCATAGCCATTGGTTGCCTTCCCATAACAGTGATAACTGAGGTTAAAGGAGTAGTTCAGAGCTGTCCTGAGCCACCCCGTCTGCTGTCAGGCCCTTTGGTGCCCTGGTTACAAGTTCCATATGTTCAGAAACAAATACCTTTCACTGTTTTTTATACAGAGCATCTGTGGAAAAGCCTAGTCCTCACCTCACTTGCATGCACTGAAATAGTAATAAATAATCCAGCAAGAGGGATAGGATGGGAGAAACAGAAGTGGAAGAAAATCATGCAGAAGGGAAAAATATCATAAAAACCGATTGCATTTGGGTGTTTTTAAACATTGCCGTCTTAATAATTAGTGACATCTCTTGCTTCTATTTATAACTTTCTTCTTTCATTTGCCACCTAAGATACCTAGTTCTTCTTATAGAGATGTTTTAAGTCTTTTTTTTTGGGAGGGGGTGAGTTGATAAATATACTTCAGTTCACACAGGCTCTCCATCCACGGTACTCATGTGTACATCATATCTCACTTTTCAAAACTCCCACAACATAGGGCACAGGGACGCTAAGGAGACAGACAACCAGGCCCACATTCTATTTGGCATTGTCCATGGTCACTAGGTGAGGCCCTGAGAATTGGGCTCTGTACCTTGGGGCAGGGCCATGGAGGGGGGGGGGGGCTCAGAAGCTTGTCCATGATGCTGATTTCAGCATCTCGCATCCTGATGTTGTCAAATGGAGTCCGGGAGAGGTCATGCTGAAGCTTGTAGGCAGCAAGGAAATCATGTGGACAACTTCTCCTCCATTCCTCTGGTGAGATGATGGAAAAGTATTGCTATCCATTCTCCCGTTTTTAAAGGTAGTAAGTATTTCCAGGTTGTTTTTTTTTTTTTTTTTTTTTTTTACCATATTATAAGCTGCATGGCGCACTTTAGCATCTCTGTGAGCCTCTTCCAATACCTTCCTGGCCTGGGTTTGCAAATGCTGGATTTGCTCAGCTGTCACCATCAGCTTGTTGGCAGGATTGGCTCGGATGAATTCATCAGGCTTCTGCACCTGCTGGGTGAACTCCACAGTGTCTTTGGGTTCCCCACACAGTGGGTATGGTAGGGGTTTACAAGGGCCAGGATGGAGGGGTTGTCGGGGTCATTGGGGCCAGGGTGGCACTCCACGGGGGGGCCACTGGCAGCGGCTCTATCCCCCTGCCCACACTGGCCCCCACCAAGTCCCACACTACGTCCCCTTCTGAAACCGCAGCCTCTAGCAAGGTGTTTTGTTTTTGTTTTGTTTTGTTTTGTTTTAGTGAGGCAATTGGGGTTAAGTGACTTGCCCAGGGTCACACAGGTAGTAAGTGTCAAATGTCTGAGGCCGGATTTGAACTCAGGTACTCCTGAATCCAGGGCCGGTGCTCTATCCACTGTACCACCTAGCTGCCCCCTAGCAAGATGTTTTTAAGTCTAAGTATTCTCTAAGTATCTTTCCCCATCTCCATACTTAGTAGGTTTGGTCTCATTCATGCCTTCATCTCCTGGAAGTGAAAATCTGGCCTGTTGCTGTTGATATCATTGTTGTTGTCTTTTTCTGTCATGTTTGACGCTTCGTGACCCCATTTGGGGTTTTCTTGGTAAAGATACTGGAGAGGTTTGCCAGTTCCTTCTCTAGCTTATTTTACAGATGAGGAACTGAGGCAAGCAGAGTAGAGTGACTTGCCCAGAGTCACACAACTAGTCAGTGTTTCAGTCCGGGTTTGAATTTAGGAAGATGAGTCTTCCTGACTCTAGGCCTAGCACTCTAACCATTGTACCACCTAGGTGTCCAGGGTCAGGAAAACCTTAGGTAAAATCCTGCCTCAGACACTTACTAGCTCTGTGACTCTGGGTGAGTCAGCTAACTCTTCCCAGGGTCAGTTTTCTGCTCTGTAAAATGGGGACAGTAACAGGACCTGCCTTGTAGAGTTGTAGTGAGGATCCAGTGAAATATTATCCTTAAAATGCTTTGCAAACCTTACAGCTTTATATTGAGGAATATACAGGCATATTAAACCATGAGTCCAGAAATACAATGAAGGTATGTCCAAGAAAGTGAAGCTGTTCAAGTCTTTATGGATAAATAATTTTATTTTTTAAAAATAAAAGTATTTTATTATTTTCCAGTTACATGTAGAGATAGTTTTCAACATTTGTTTATATAAGATTTCCAATTTCAAATTTTTCTCCCTCCCTCCCTCCTTCTCTCCCTTAGACAGCAGGCAATCTGATACAATCTGATATAGGTTATATATACATAATAACATTAAACATATTTCTGCATTAGTCATGTTATAAGAGAAGAATCAGAGCAAAAAGGAAAAACCTCAAAACAGAAAACCAATAGCACCAAAAACAAAATAAATACTATGGTCCAATCAGCATCCATATTCCACAGTTCCTTTTTTTTGATAAATAATTTTGATGAGCAAATGGGAATATATCAACCACATTAAAGACTCAGAAGGTTATTTACATAGAAAATTATTAATTAATGGAATTTTAATAAATGTCTTTGCTTTGAGCTAATTGTATCTATTGCCTGAGCGTTAAAGGTAATCTAATTTGTGGGGGCTCATGAGAATTTTAGAGATTTGGACCCCTAAATTACCCTTGAAACCTGGGAATAATCAGGTCTTCTTGGGGTCTCAGTCTGCAAATCTGTGAGTGCCAAGTTGGGGAGGTGCCACAAAGAGGGGTGTGTCATCTGTTTGGCCTGTGTGGGGGAATTGGGTAACATGTATATTAAATTTAACACAGAAATAACAAAACTACCCAACGTGTCTTCATTCCCTTCTGAACTTCCCTCTGTTACTCTCTGTATACTTTAAAAAAACATTTCATTGAAACTTTTTTTTCGTATGAATCACTAGCACTGTTCACCAACTGCCCCCACTAACTCTTGCTTAGACTTGTTAGTCTTGCTTTGGTTAACTTTGATTTCAACGTTGTTTTCATTGGGGAAAATGAATGTACAAATGCATACTCCATCGCATCTCCCCTTCCTTGCCTTGCCCCACCCTCGCCCTGCCCCACCACCCCTAACCAGAGAGCTGCAATCCACACTTTGGAAAATTCGGCTTTAAAGGATGAATTTAAGTATCAAATAGGTAACAAGGCAGAGGGCATTTGAGATGGGAGGATGAGGAATTTGAGCGAAGAGAAGGAGGGAGGCGGCAAAATATATTTACCTGAAACTTTTTTGACCCACCTCACTCCCACAAATACTCTCTTGATTCTAAAAGTTGGTACAAATGAGCTGATTATATTGGAAGTGTCACAGCCTAGACATGCACCAAGAGAAGCTTCATCAAGGATCAGAGGAGGCATGACCTTGAGGTGGGAGGTTGTCAAGGATGGTTGTACCTTCAGGTATTTGTCAGTTCTTTCCGCTGCCTCTGTCCAGCTGCCCATCTGCCTTCTAGGGTAACCTTTGTTCCCTTGGCTCTAGTTCTTTTCCTTGGCAGAATGAGAGCCCACCTGTGATCACCACTCTCTATCCCTAACACGGTGTTCAAAATCACTTCCTCCTAGCTAGGTCTTTCTTTGCTTTCATCTCAGTCCTGGAGTCTTCTCACGAAGGTGGAACTAACTGGCTTCCGGTGGTTCTCTGCTGTCCTCTGCTGTCGCTGGGAAAACCCACTATTTTGGGGCTGATTTAACTACCTGCTTATTAACCCCATAGGTTCAGTTAACATCCACTCTGTCACATTATTCATATCCTTCTGGAACTTACCATGTGATCAGGAGACAATTAATACAGATATGTAAAAGAACTAGAAAATAATGCAAAGGCAATAGACAAATACAAAACCCAAATACTGATGGAATATGTAAGTCATGAGTACATTCAAATTAGGAAACACACTTTTAGGGAAGGGTTCCAGTTAGGAAATAGAAAAGAGAATGTCGGTCTTAAATCCTGACATGTAAACATAGAGGAACAGGAACTGGACCTGAGATTTAATGGATAAATAGGGAGATCCTTCTAGTTATTGGGAGCAGCTGTGTGGTATAGTGGATTGAGCACTGGACTTGGAATCAGGAAGATTAAGATTTATGAGTTCAAATCCAGCCTCAGATACTTGCTAGATGTGTGACCCTGAGCAAGTCAGTTAGCCTGTTTGCCTCAGTTTCCTCATCTATAAAATGAGCTGGAGAAGGAAATGGCAAACCCCTCCAGTATCTTTGCCAAGAAAACCCCAAATGGGATCATAACTGAACAGGACTGAACAGCAACAATAACAACCCTCTACTAACCTAAGTTTGATAGCTTCTCTGCGACATTTAGTTGTAGAGAGTTGCCTAGGGCACAGTTATTTGTCCAAGGTCACAGTCAGTATGTGTCAGAGATGGGACTTGAACCCTGGTCTTCTTGACTTTTACGCTGCCTGCCTAGTCACCATGCCTTGGCTGCCTATCTAGAAATAATATAGGTATTTAGTAACATTTTGAAGCAATTATATAATTTAAAAATTTAAATATAGATCTTTGAATTTAGAAAAAAATGATCTTATCCCCATAATTTTTTCATAAATAATAGCTCAAGGAAGTTTGAAGGTGACTAGTGTGAATAAACAAGTTGTTTTAAAGAAGAATTTTATAGCACCTTAATGCATATTTTATATTTGATATGCATATTTATATAACGAATGGAAACCACTGACCAGACAGTATGCATTTCATTTCCATAAAATCCTGTTCCTTCTCTCTGGTGGTATTCACTTCAGAGAGTAAATCTCGATAAATCACACTCTTTATTTCTCCTTCCATGAAAGGTGCCCTTATTTAAATGAGGAAACAAATGCTAAATTCTACTAGCAAAAGTTGGCTTATTTTGATGGGGTCTCTACCAGCCAAAGGTAGGACCAGTGAAGTCAGTGGTGATGGTGATCCTGCTGCTGCTGCTGCTAAGGAGCATGATGATAATACTAAGACTAATATCTGACATTCAAATCTTTTGGTGAAAAAAATATTAAGAGCTTAAGATAATTTTCCCTCTAAGTTTTAAATTTAAGGTATGTCATTGCTTTTCTCAGACAGCTAATGTGGTCCATTGGATAGAGTACCAGGCCTGGGATCAGGAAGACCTGCATTCACATTTGGCCTCAGACACTTACTTGATGTGTGTCCCTGGGCAAGTCACTTAATCTGTCTTTACCTCAGTTTCTATTTCTGTAAAATGGTACTAGTATTAGAACCTAGCTTCCATGATTGTTGTGAGGATCAAATGAATATGTAAAGCACCCAGCACAATGTCTGGCACATAATAAAAGTTGATAAATTATTAGTAGTAGTCAATTATTTATCATTACAATTATTATAATTTAAATTATCTATTATTATTAATCTATTTATTATTGCTGTTAGTAATTATATGCAAGATAGTACCGTACTGGCTATCTTTAGAGACCCCTTGCCAGTTTTTGCCAGTGTTATTCATTCCTATAACCTTGTCAATCAAACTTTGAGATGAATACCAGAGATAAGGTCATCGTGGCCAGAAAATCAACAACAACAGTGACCACCCTAAAATAAACAAACAAATATGAAATGTTGCGGTCCTAGAATAGGGATGCAGGGAGAAGAGCCGTGAGTCTTGCCAGCCTCAATAAGTCCTCCCCCTCCCTGCACTGCAAGGAGGGATAACTTACAAGTGCCACCTTCACCGTGAAGTTTCATGTTCTGCTAGTGCCCTCCCTCCCCAAATGCCTTGTATTTAATGAGCTAATCTTGTATTTATTCTGCAGCCTTTCATTTTGTATATGCACATTGTCTTCCATAAGAAAATATAAATTCTTCAGGGACTGGGACTGACTTGGTATTCCCAGTTTCTACCACAGTCCCTGGCCCATAGTAGGCACTTATTAAATGCTTATTGATTGGTAGGAGCATGAGTTAAGTGGGGATTTTCCCTGTCCCACCAGAAACATGGGAACCTCAGGGAGATTGCACCCCTTTTGTGTATATGAGAGGGTTCTGTGTTGTTTACTTGGTTCTTTTCTCCCAACTAAATACTTTCTGGCCTTTGATCATTCTCATTAGGCAACTGTAGCTCAAGCTACCACCCAGTGAATTCTCACCAATTATATTCTACCGTATTTATGTAACACAAATTGTTCTTTTAGTTTCCATTCTTTGAAGACAAAATGTGTTTCCAGCCATTTACTGTTACAAATATTGCTGCTTTGTATAACGTGGGGCAGCTAGGTAGAGAGAGTGCTGGGTCTGGCGTCAGGAAAACCCATCTTCCTGAGTTGAAATCTGGTCTCAGATACTTTCTAGCAATGTGGCCCTGGGTAAGTCACTTAACCCTGTTTGCCTCAGTTTCCTCATCTGTAAAAATGAGATGAAGAAGGAAATGGCAAAGCACTTTAGTATCATTGCCAAGAAAACCCCATCTGGGGTGGCAGAGTTGGATCTGACTGAAACAACATATGCAGACTTTTATTTTGCTGTTCATATTCTTGGGGTATATGCCTAGGGAAAGAATCACTATATCAAAAGGTATGAACAGTTAGGAACCTTTCTAGCATAATTCCAAAATATTTTGTAAAACCATTCTACCAGTTCACAGGGTAGCTAGGTGGAGAAGTGGATAGAGCACTGGCCTTGAAGTTGGGAGGACCTGAGTTCAAATCTCACCTCAGACACTTACTAGCTGTGCGACCCTGGGCAAGTCACTTAACCCCAATTGCCTTAAACATCCAGGTCCGTATTCAGTCATTCTGATATATATCTCTCCACTGGACCCATATGGCTCCAAAAGAGAGAGTGGGACTGGTGGCTTTGCATAGCCCTCCCTTACTTAAATCCAATTCACTGCAAGTCATGACATCACCTCAATGTCATGGTCTTCTTTGACACTGAAGGACCAACAACAACCACAACAACCAATTCATAGTTCTCAAATCAAGGAATCAGTATGTTTTTCTTCCTTTAGCCCCATCAGTTTTATCTATTTTTATCTTCTTTGCCGGGTTGGGACTATGAGATAATGCCCTGGGTTTGATTTCCATTTCTCTTATTCTTAGTAACGGTGGCCATTTTTTCCTAGGATCGTTCATAGTTTGTTTTCATTCTTTTGAAATTATTAATCGAACTATCTTGACATAATAGATACTTCTCATAAACACCTACATAACACCTTCCTCTCCCATGATGTATATTTTCTCCAAACAGTTCATTTATTGGTTGTTAGAGGAAAGCAGATATGTATGCTTTAACTTCAATGGCATGGGCCTAATATTTGCCCTTTTTAAATCAGAATATTTCTGCCTTTTAAATGTAATGTCATTTATTTGTTGTAGTTCTTCAGATTATTCTTTTGATTATGTTCTAAACACTAAATCACTTTCTGTGACTTCTTTATATTACTTTAAATTCATCATATTCATCCTTTCTTGACACAGCATTATTATTGCATTTACATACTACAATTTACTTTAATCCCCATTTGTCAGTCATACACCATGTTTAAAGATTTTCTCCTTTTATGCTCTGAACACTTTTCTCCAATTAATTTCAACAAGTAGTTATTAAATACCTTCTAAGTACTAGGCATTGAATATGTAATATGTAATTTAACTATCCATTCATTCATTTATTTATTCACTCATTTCTTCCTTCCTTTATTTATTGATCTGTTCATTCATTCATTCATTCATTCATTCATTCATTCATTCATTCATTCATTCATTTACTTATTTGCTCATTCTCTCATTTATTTATCTGCCTGTCCATTCATCTATTCATTCATTTCTTCATTTATTTATTTCTTCACTCATTTATTCTTTCATTTATTTGTTTTTCTATTTATTCATTCATTCATCCATTTATTTATTTACTTATTTGCTCATTCTCTCATTATTTATTTATTTATCTTCCTGTCTATTCGTTCATTTATCCATTCATCCATTTACTTATTTGTTTGTTCATCCATCCATCCATTATCCAACTATCAACCATCCATCAATCCATCCATCTATCTATCTATTTATCTATTTATCTGTTCACTTATTTGTTTATTTGTTTGTTGTTGTTTTTTTCGGGGCAACGAGGATTAAGTGACTTGCCCAGGGTCACACAGCTAGTAAGTGTCAAAATGTCTGAGGCCGGATTTTAACTCAGATCCTCCTGAATCCAGGGCTGGTGCTCTATCCACTGTACCACCTAGCTGCCCCTGGCATTGAATATTTTAAAAATAGTTCCTTCCTTCAAGGAGTTTACTCTGTCAGGGAAAATAATAATTATAAAGAGCAAAGTATTTTGTAGTAGATGGTAGAAGGAATCAGGAAAGGCCTTGCTGAGGAAGTGCCAATAAGCTGAGTCTTGAAGGGAGTAAAGGATTCCAAGAAACAGAGGGAAGGAGTAAGAACATTCCATTCATGGAGCATGGCTTAGGCAAAGGCACCTAGTCATAGGTGGAGATGGAATGGCCTAGATGACAATCATCAGTTAACTTGGAATGTAGAGTTCATGAAGGTCAGTCATATGAAATGATTTTATTTTCTCACTCTTAAGAAGCTTCTTGTTCTGTAGCATCAATAGTGGAATCTCTAAGCTAATGAATGATTTTAAAACTTTTTTTGCACAATTCCAAATGATTTTCTAGAATGGTGGAACCAAGTCATGGTTCTACCAGGAGGAAATTTATATGCCTGTCTTCCTAAAACCTCTCTAGAAATATTTCTTCCCAACTTTGCTTACTCAATGTGTAGGAAGTCCTCTTATATTAGGAACTCTAACATACATGTTGATGTTCTCTCAAAAACATTAAACTCCAAGTTATTTCATCTGTTCAGCTTCTTTTACCTATTCCTTTACACTGACACCCATTTTAAGTTTCCCTTGCTGGATCATTGTTCACTCATGTCCACTAACTGTGCTAATCCACTAGGTCCGAACTAGGAACAAAGTGTGGAAATGTGAAAAATGTCCAATTGTTTAAGCTATCCCAAAGTAGAATTGGCTGCTTCATTACACAGAAAGTTTCTACTTTTGAATAATCTTTAAGTAAGAGCTCAATTCTCACTTTGTAGGTATGGTATAGCAGGTCAGTTATTATTCAAATACAAGTTGAACTGGAAAGATACCGAATTTCTTCCAACTCTGACATTCTCTGTATACATGTATATATTTGTGTACATCTCTATATAGGTATCTAAGCGTGTATGTCTATATAAACACATACATATGTACACATACACTTGTTCAGTCATTTTAGTCATGTCTGACTCTTCATGCCCCCCTTTTGGGAAGGTTTTGTTTGTTTGTTTGTTTTTGTGTGTTTTTTTTTTTTTTTGGTGAGGCAATTGAGGTTAAGTGACTTGCCCAGGGTCACACAGTGACTGAGTTCGGATTTCAACTCAGATACTCCTGACTCCAGGGCTGGTGCTCTATCCACTGCACCACCTATCTGCCCGAGGAGTTTTCTTGACAAAGATACTAGAATGGTTTGCCATTTCCTTTTCTGGCTCATTTCCCAAATGAGGAAACTTAGGGAAACAGGGTTAAGTGACTTGTCCAGGGTCACAATGTGGTAAGTGTTGGAGGCCAGATGTATGTCCTTCTATATATGTATTAATATATGTATGTGTGTATACATGTATATGACAGCTCTGCATCAACTACATATCATAGTTTGGACAGTAGGTATTAATCAAGTTGATTTTTCTTATGTCAACAGTTAGAACTTCATTAAGTGGCAACTAGGTTACACAGTACTGGGGCTGGATTTGGTGTCATGAAAACCTGAATTCAATTCTTGCCCTAAATATTTATTTAGTGTGTGACCATAGGCAAGTCACTTAACTGCTATCTGTCTCAGTTTCCTCATCTAGAAAATAGGTATAATAATAGCTCCCACCTCCCAATGTTGTTGTAAGGATTAAATGTGACATTAGTAGAGTGCTTTTTAGACCTTAAAGTGATAGATCACCCACATCATCATTCTCACCACCACCACCACCATCATGGCTCTCATTTAGGGGGCTTGGAAGTGTTTCAGGCTTTGATGTAATCAGAACACCATTATCTGCAAATAAGAGTCTTGTGAGAACTTCACTATCTATAGAGCATCCTTCTTCTCTTTGGACTCTATACTGCATAATAAGCCAGACAATTGAAACCATACTTGGTAAGTGTATTTTCTTCTTCCCGTTTTGTGCTTCACTTGAGGTTTATGGTTGGAAAATCTCTGAATAGAGTGATTTTTATCATTTTACATGTGATTTTATCATATGAATGGAAGTCACCTCCTTGTTGGAGGTGAACTGTGAAAGCTGATGCTTTGAACTATCGAAAGAAATGTCTTTTTGTAGTTGACAAATATTAAGCATAATATACCTTTCAGTCAGGTGCATGACTGTTAGAATCACTGACATTTACATGACATTTTATAAAATATTTTGCATATATTATCTCCTTTGAGCTTCACAACAGCTCAAATAATTATCTATATCTACATCATGTGAGTGTATATATAGAGATGTAGATATAGATAATTATTCTATTTTGCAGATAATAAAACAGACTTGTAAAAATAAGCAAACAAACACACAAGTAAAGCTGACAACTAGGTGGTTCAGTGCATAGAGTACCTGCCCTAGAGTCAGGAGGACCTGAGTTCAAATCTGACCTCAGACACTTGACACTTACTAGCTCTGTGACCCTGGGCAAGTCACTTAACCCCAACTGCCCCACCAAAAAACAAACAAAAAACCCCAATAAAACAGACTTGTCAAAACCAGAATTTTAACCCAGGTCTTCCTAATTCCAATGTTAATCACTATGACATACTGCCACATTGTAAGGATATAATTTACCACAAATGATCGTTTGCAGAAACCTTCACATATATTCATAAAAGATGCCTTCAAAAACAATTGGATTGTTCTTGTAAAGTGTTTCTATGTAGACATCTATGTGTACATATATACATATATACACATATATAATGTATGTATATATATATATATAAATACACATAGTTATTGTTATTTTTTGTTGCTTTTTTTCTATGGCACCATTGCCTGTTATTAATTATACCTGAATTGTAGTAAAGATTCACAATCTTCCCATCCTTCTTGAGGACCTTAAAATTTTCCTTGCCTCTAGTTTGGACCCCTTTTGTCTGTATTTTGCTTTTCTACTTCTCGCAACACATGGAGTCCAATGAGGTTAGCATCCCAATGTGGTCACTCCCATGTTATTAATAAAAAAATATAGTCAGTTGTGGAGTTTTTGAGAGAACTTTTTCCTTTTCTCACCTTTTGACTGTCCTTGTTGCACATACATCATTAAATACTCCTGGGATGAGCTGACTTAATTGGATCTCCTGCCAAGCTTTCTGTGAATTTGTTTTTCCCTTCAGTGTGTCTCATAGTTTTATGAGGTGATATTGTTCTTAATTTTCTACCATTCTCTTCAATGCCATTTTACAAATTAGTTTGCATTTGAAATGGATGATGCTTACGACTATCATCTTTTTTTGGCAAAGGAGGTTGTTGGCTAGTTGAAACAGTTTCTAAACTTTTTTATCATCTTATTGGGGCAATTGGTTTACATAGGTTAAGCTTTCTTATGAAATGGTGATAGATTGTCTTAATGTCTGAGGTTTTTAGTAGTACTTCCTTTGAAAGTTACCTCAACAACTTACACTTATACTAGTGAGTTGGGTCCCTGGGGTCATAACTATTAACCCAAGGTCAAGGTTATTCTGTGAGTCCACAGTTAGAAAACCATAACTCACAGGCTTTTACCCATGTGTAAATACAATTAGCTCAACACAGAAGGCACTTACTAAAGTGGTATAGTAATAACAGTAGCTACAAAACATCCCCCCAATAAATTTGAGACCCACATTCCCCAAAATATACATAAAATCAATAGGAAGAATGGAAGAAACTTGAGTTCACTACTAGTGAGACCCTCATGTAGGGAACACACTTGAACAGGGCAAATCTTAATTCCTATTCTGAAGGACCCTGATGTCCTTTCCTTTCTTATGATATCCTCATATATCTTTCCCCTGGGCACAGTATCTTTACTGGGCACAGTGTCTTTATTCAGATGATTCCCTTGGACCTTCTCTTCCATGAAACTTAACTCCCAGGGCGAATTCTCTCTGAAATCCATAGCTAGCACCTGCCTTAGAATTGCCTCCATCAATTATTTCCTTGACTCCCTGGGCTTGTTCCTGGTGGGTATAATGTCTCCTCCTTGGCTAGTATCTCTGTTTCAAGATGCCATGATCAAGGGGCAGCTAGGTGGCACAGTGGATAGAGCACTGGCCCTGGAGTCAAGAGGACCTGAGTTCAAATATGGCCTCAGACACTTAACACCTACTAGCTGTGTGACCCTGGGCAAGTTACTTAACCCCAATTGCCCCACAAAAAAAAAATAGTGCCAAGATGCCATGATCAGTGGGGTAATGGGGTAGCATCCATGACCTCAGACAAAACAAAAGCAAAATCATAATCAATTAAAAGAGATGATCAGAGAAACTACATTTGGCTAAAAGGTACCATGGATAGTAAAGTAATATCAACACTAAGCATATATGCACCAAATGGGATGGCATCCAAATTCTTAAAGGAAAAGTTAAATGAGTTAATGGAAGAAATAAACAGTAAAACTATAATAGTGGGAGCCTTCCATTTTTACCTCTCAGAACTAGAAAATTCTAAACAAAATACAAAAGAAGTTAATGAGATGAATAGAATTTTATAAAAGTTAGATATAATAGACCTCTGGAGAAAATTGATTGGGATTAGACAAGAGTATTCCTTTTTCTCAGCAGTAAATGGCACCTTCCACAAAAATTAATCATGAATTAGTACAGAAAAACCTTGCAAAAATGCAGAAAAACAAAAAATATAAATATATTCTTTCTAGGCTATTATGAAATAAAAATTAACATTTGATAAAGAGTCTTAGAAACACAGGTTAACAATTAATTGGAAACTAAATAATCTAATTCCAAAGAACAAGTGAGTCTATGAACAAATTATAGAAACAACCAATAATTTCATTAAAAAATACTGACAATAATGATTACCAAAATGTGTGGAATGCAGCTAAAACGGTATTTAGGGAAAATTTTATATCTCTAAATGCTTCTATCGATAAAAGAGAGAAAGAACAGATTAATAGATTGGGCGTGTAACAATAGCAACAACAATTAGAAAAAGAACTTAAATATCAAAATAAATATCCCCAAAAGCAAAGAAGAGATTAGTGAAAGTAAAAAAAAAAAAACAACTAAAATTAAGGGATGATTTTATGGGGGGGGGGAACAAATACAATAGATAACCCGTTGGTTTATTTGATTAAAAAAAAAACTGAATTACCGGTTTCAAAAATGAAAAGAGTGAATAAACCACCAATTAAGATGAAATTTAAGCAATTATTATGAGCTATTTTGCTCCTTATATGCTAATGAAACTCAATTTATACTTGACAAAAACTGCTAGAAAAACTGGAAAGCAGTTTGGCAGAAACGAGGCATAGACCATCTCATGCCATACACCCAAATAAGGTCAAATTAGGCATATGATTTAGACATAAAGGCTGGTATCCTAAGTATACTTATGGGAGTATGGGAAAATATACATGTCAGTTCTATAAATAAGGGAACAGTTTTTGATGAAACAACAAAAATAAAGGATCATGGGAAGTAAAATGGATAATTTTGATTATATGAATATAAAATGTTTTTGCACAAACAAAACCAATGCAGCCAAAATTAGAAGGAAAGCAGAAAACTGGGGGAAAAATTAAAGCAAATTTCTCTGATAAAGTTCTCATTTTTCCAATATATATGAAAATGTATATATTTATAAAAAATAAGACCCATTCCTCAACTGATAAATGGTCAAAGGATATGAACAGGTAGTTTTCAGAAGAATAAATCAAAGCAATTGATAACTATATAAAATGCATTAAATCCCTAGTAATTAGAAAAATGAAAATTAAAACAACCCTGAGGTACCGCTTCTCACACACACACACACACACACACACACACACACACACACACACCCTGAGGTACACCTCATACCTCAGATTGGCTAACATGACAGAATAGGAAAATGACAAATGTTGGAAGGGATGTAGGAAAATGGTGGAGTTGTGGACAAGCTCTTTGACGACAGGGATTTATTTTGCTTGTATTTGTATTCCCAGAATTTAACACAGTACCTAGCACATAAGTACTTAAGGCTTGTTGCCTTGTAAAAGAAGAATGTATGAATATGAAAAATTCAGAGAGAGATACGAAGACTTATATGAAATAGTGTAGTAAATTGGTATAAGATGAACCAGGGAAACAAGGTACAATGACTATATCAATGTATTGAAAAGCACAAAAGGAACAATAAAACTCAATACTATGTAATTGTAAGGAACACAATCTCAGAAAAGAGTTGCAAAAATGTACCTCCTTTCTTTCATTATAGAGGTGGGCACCTGTGCTCATAGGCTATTGTCTTAACTGTCTGCCATGTTCCTTTTGTTAATTTTGTTGAATTGCCTTTCTTTTTTACTTTTATTTTAATATTTTATTTTTTGAATATTTCATTTCTTCTGTTTTTCTTATATAATCATAGTTATTCCCAGTATCCTCTCTTTCACCCCACCCCTATATAACTGTCCCATAAAACAAATGGTATATTTTAAGGAGGAAATTGATCAGCATGTTTAAAAGTACAAAAACAGTTGCCATAAATAATAGCTGTAGACCTCCCATCTCCATAAAGAAATGATTTGGGGGTATCTTTTCATATCTCTTCATTTGAGTGCTGCTTCAATTTTGTAATTTTGTTACATTCATTTTTGAGACTTCTATATATGCTGGTTCTTTCAATTTATATTTCATTTACATTTACATGGAGCATCCCAAATCAATGAACCTCTGAATTTCATAGGATATTCCGAATGGAGGTTCAAATTCACCTTCCACTTAAGCAGTGTAGCTTAAAAA
Source organism: Dromiciops gliroides (assembly GCF_019393635.1). Classification (NCBI taxonomy): domain Eukaryota; kingdom Metazoa; phylum Chordata; class Mammalia; order Microbiotheria; family Microbiotheriidae; genus Dromiciops; species Dromiciops gliroides. The sequence goes on from NC_057866.1 coordinate 262,043,580, forward strand.
CAAATTGAATTCAGAACCCCCCAAATTGTGTGGGGCTCCCCCAAATCATTAAACACTTAGGATCGATTATTTGGGTTTTCTAGACCATCAGATAAACTTGATCCTATGGACCTGCAGTTCATAAGGACTTCATAAAACCTATCCAGACTCACTATAAATAATATAAGCAGTATTAGTCTGTTTAAAAGAAAAATAAATTATTTATAAACTTGGATGAAAGCCCACAGTTCTATTATGAGGAAGTACTTTTCTAGAGAGACAACCTCCACACTGCTTATATCAACTTTTATACTCATAATGGACACGGAAATGCAACAAATATTCACCATTCAACTTCATCTTTCAATAATGAAAGAATTATTTTGAAGGAACATATCAGAAAATTAATTGTTCAATACAGTCAACCACAAAATATAGGGGGGAAATGTAATCTTTTCCTCCCCCAGCTGTATCTTGCAGTGCTCAAGAATCCAGCAAAGAGAATCACAGATAGCAGTTCTTTCCAGTGGTCAAAGGCATCCCAAATATATCCAAGATTAAGCACCCTCTTTCTGGGGCTACTTTTTTAGCTATACTCATGTATCAGTGGCTCCCAGATGATTATTCCCTGAGAGTCAAAGGTAGCTTGTGGGGTTTTAATACAACTAATGAGCCCCTACTGGTGTTTTTACCTTTAATAGTCAAATCTCCTAATCTCATGCTACTATACATTTTTCTTCCTTTTGGTACCTATAACTTTTCAAAACAATTCAAATTAGAATTGTTTTAATTTCACGTCATATGAAATCATTATTTTTCTTTTAAAAATGTGTTCTTGCTTTTCATCTTTGTTCTACTGAATTGATTGTAGTTTATACATAAACAAATGAGTTAGAAAAGACTATAGTTTAGTTTTTTACTTTGGAAAGTTATTTGGGTCTAATACTTATTCTCTTCCTTAAGGATAATATTCATGATATATAGTCCTTAGGCTTTAGTATAAACTACAAACTTTCTGTTCTTACTCCTGAGCTAACCTTTCAAAATAAAATGTTTCATGGCTTTCTCCATGCACATGTTCAGTGGATCTGAGATGGAGAAGGACTTCATTAGTAATCTATAAATTTAAATTTGAGCATATTCAGTTTAAACATATTATGTGTTAGGCTGAAGGTCAAATGAATAGCACATAGATGAGCAAGAGTGTAAATCTAGATTCTCTGATTCTAAATCCATTTCTATTTACAGTGCAGGTCCGACTATATCTTTGAGCTTTAAACCCATTGTTTTATGTTTTCCTAATCTGACAGTCATCTTTTTTAAGAAAAGACATTTTAATCAAATTATTTTCAACATGATATTGTTACTTATTGTGATTCAACAAATATGGTGAAGAGAAATGCCCAAAGTCTTCCTGAAGGATGTGTCCATTATTAGATTAAATGATGTCTATTATCTGTGTTCTTTGCTGGTCCTGATAAATTCATATGTTTGAGTTTACTTTTATCATCACAATGGATAACCACTATGTTATTTATGTTACTTAACTAGCCCCTAGATTTCATACTCCATCTTTTTCCTCTGTGCATTTGTACAAGCCATTCCAGTCCTCAATTTATCTTTTACTCTACTTACTTGTTTACATATCATGGCTCTCTCCAATCTCTAGTAGAATATGAGGTTCTTTAAAACAGGAGCTTTTAATTTTTCTTTTCACATCCCCAGTGCTTAGCCTGATGTATTGCTTATGGTAGCCACTTAATGAGTCTTTGTTGACTATAATCAACTTGAAAGCCATTAATTTTTACTAGATAGAAATATTGGTTATATTTCTCTTGAAAGGTTAACTGAAACAACAGCTGGTTTTACTTAAAGAGCTATGAAATTTACCGAAGGAGTTTCCACACTTGCATAAATACCAACCCAGTTTATATCATGTCAGGAGTATGGAAGGAAAGCCTTTTGAGGAATGACCTCATAAGCATTCTTTGGCAAAAATATGGTGCATGTCCTATGTGCTTGATTCATTTCTAAAAATAATTCTTGCCTTTCATATCCACATGCAAAGCACATTCTCCTTCTTGGCTTAAATTAGTCAAAATGTATGAACTCCAAAAGGTAAAAGTTGGGTATAGATATATAGTGTTTCTATGAGTACTTAGCATAGGGAATTGTGATAGACTATGTTCCATTCTACCTGTCTTGCATAAAGTATTCTTTTTTCTTTTTCCTTTCATATAAGGTATTTTCTTTTTCCGTTACATGTAAAGATAGTTCTCAACCTTCGTCTATACAAGCTTTACAACTTCAGACCCTTCTCGCTCCCTCCCCTCCCTCCCCCCTCCCCCAGACAGCAGGCAATCTGATATAGGTTATATCTATATATCTATATATCCATATCCATATAGATATAGATATATATATACACATACACATATATATATACACATAATAACATTAATCCTATTTCTGCATTAATCCTGTTACAAGAGAAAAAAATCAGAGCAGTGATGCAAAACCTCAAAAAAAAAAAAAAACCAGCACCCAAAACATAAGAAATAGTATGGTTCAATCAGCATCTATACTCCACAGTTGTTTTTTTTTTCTTGGATTTGGAGATTCTCTTCTATCATGAGTTCCCTGGAACTCTTCTGTACCATTGCATTGGTGAAAAGAATATAGTCCATCACAGTAGGTCAACACTCAATGTTGATGATACTGTGGACAATGTTCTTCTGGTTCTGCTCATCTCACTCATCATCAGCTCACGCAAGACACTCCAGGTTTCTCTGAACTCCTCCTGCTAATCATTTCTTACAGCACAATAGTATTCCATTGTATTCGTATACCACAACTTGTCCAGCCATTCCCCAATTGATGGGCACCCCCTCAACTTCCAATTCCTTGCTACCACGTAAAGAGCAGCTATAAATATTTTTGTACATGTGGGTCCCTTTCCCCCTTCCATGATTTCTTTGGGAAAAAGACCTAAAAATGGAATTGCTGGGTCAAAGGGTATGCACAGCTTTATCGCCCTTTGGGCGTAATTCCAAATTGCTCTCCAGAATGGTTGGATCAGTTCACAGCTCCACCAACAATGCATTAGTGTTCCAATTTTCCCACAGCTTCTCCAACATTTATTATCTTCCTTTTTTGTCATTTTAGCCAATCTGATAGGTGTCAGGTGGTACCTCAGAGTTATTTTAATTTGCATCTCTCTAATCATTAGAGATTTAGAGCAGTTTTTCATATGGGAATAGATAGCTTTGGTTTCTTCATCAGAAAACTGCCTGTTCATATCCTTTGACCATTTCTCAATTGGGGAATGACTTGGATAGTATTCTTAAATAGTCTGTTTTATCACAGTATTTCTTTCTGTATATACCTCCCTTGCCTAAAATTGAGTCCCCTCTCTCTCTTTCTTTCTTTCTTTCTTTCTTTCTTTCTTTCTTTCTTTCTTTCTTTCTTTCTTTCTTTCTTTCAGGCAAAGGGGGTTAAGTGACTTACCCAGGGTCACACAGGTAGTAAGTGTCAAGTGTCTGAGGCCTGATTTGAACTCAGGTACTCCTGAATCCAGGGCCAGTGCTTTATCCTGAGTCCCCTTTCTTTTGTTTTGTTTTGTTTTTAGTGAGGCAATTGGGGTTAAGTGACTTGCCCAGGGTTACACAGCTAGTAAGTGTTAAGTGTCTGAGGCCGGATGGGAATTCAGGTACTCCTAACTCCAGGGCTGGTACTCTATCCACTGCACCACCTAGCTGTCCCCTGAGTCCCTTTTCTAACAACAATAACAACAAAATCTACTTTAGTAAAAATCACCGACACAATGGCCATATCTTGAAATGTGTATTGTATATACAACATATTGTCTTTATATACCCCTGCTCCTCTGTCAAAATGAGGGAGATTCTTCTCATTATCTTTTCTCCTAGACCATGCTTTGGTTTTCAGTTACTGAATTAATTTTAGTGTACTCTTGGTTCTGTTTTTCACTCAGCATCAGTTCAAATCAATCTCCCCATATTTCTCTGATTCCAGATTATTTGTCATTTATTATTACATGATAATATATCACAAACATATACAAACTATAGATGCTATTCTCCAATTGATCAGTCTCTACTGATCCTTGCCATTCTAAAAAGAGCTGCTGTGAATATTTTTGTATGAATTCTTTTTCTGTCTTTGACTTCCTTGGACATATGGCCTTTAGTAGGGTTGCTGGTCAAAGAGTATGGGTAGTTTCATTGGTTTTTATTTCATACTTTCAAGTCAATATTCAGAATACTCAAATGGCTTTAGCGTTCATCAGACTTGTAATATTTTCTAATATATTTTATTTATTTCATTGAGCATTACCCAATTACATTAAAAAAATTTTAAACATTCATTTTTGAGTTCTAAATTCTTTCCTTCTCTCTTGCCCCATGTCCATTCTTTGAGAAGACAAGCAATATATTGATTATACATGTGAATTCATGGAAGACATGTTTCCATATTAGCCATGTTGCAAAGGAAAACACACACACATCTACAAAACAAGACAAAGAAAAGTGAAAAAAGTATGATTCAATCTGCATTCAGACTTCATCTGCCCTCTGAAGGTGGATAATCAGGTTTTTATGTTTGTGTGTACTTTCTTTTGAACATCGACTGTAATCAATTTTTGTCATATCTGCCAATATTTTCATGGTATGAGGGCAAACTACAAATTTGTTTTCATTTTCTTTTTGCTAATTAGTCATTTGGACCCGGTTCTTATTTAATTTTAATGTTTGGAAGTCTTCTTTGGAAAACTAAGACAATTTAACTTTGGGGGAATGGGTTGTGTCATTTTTGTACATTTCTGTTAACTCTCTATATATCTTGAATATCAGACTTTTTATCAGTGATATTGGCTGAAAATTTTTTTGAAATACACCTGAAAATTAATTTTTGAAATATTTCTTATTCTACCTGCATTGAAGTTGCCAGTTGCCTTTTGAGACTTCATTCTTCATCACTTCATAAAAGTTTTTCCATCTTTTTCTAAATGACATATTGCTAATTTCTTATTCAATAGAATTATATTATATTGGTATACCACAATTTGTTTAGCTATTATCCAATTGATAGGCACTTATTTTGTTTCCAGTTCTTTGCTACCACAAAAGTGCTGTTGTATTCTTGTATTTAAATTCACTGGATAGAGAGAGCACTGGGCCTGAAGTCAGGAATATCTGAGTTCAAATCCAGCCCCAGACACTTACTAGATGTAAGACCCTAGGTGAGTCACTCTACTTTTGTCTGCCACAGTTTCCTCACCTATAAAATGCAGATAATAACACCTACTTCCCAGAGTTGTTGTGAGAATCAAATAAAATAATATTTTTAAGCACTTAGCACAGTGTCTGGTACCTACTTAATAGGCTCTTAATAAACTCTGTCTTTCCCTTACACATGTGCTTAAAGGTCATTTCCTTCCTTCTTTGAAGAATAGGCCTAGTATCACTGGATAAAAAGTGTATACAGGTTAGGGGCCTTTCAGAGACAGTTCCAAAATGCTTTCCAGAGTGGCTGCATCAATTAACAATTCCACCAACAAATAGTACACTAATGTGCCTGTTTTACCACAGCCCCTCCAACAGTTGCACTTGTTTTTTCTTTCCCAATTCAAAAGTTAGCAATACATCATCATATATTTCCTTCCAGTTGCTTAAATAAATTTCCCTTTCTAAGTATCTCTTGACTTTTGTGTTCATATTTCAAAGTTCATACTCAGATCCATTCTTTTCACCAGAAATGCTTGCAAGTCCTCTATTCCCTTACAAATACATTTTTTTGGCCTTCTAGGATTATGCTTAGCTTTGCAAGATTAGTTCATTTTGGTTATAAATCTTTATCTTTACTCTTCTGGACAATTACATTCTAAGTCTCTTCTATTTTTAGAAGACTAAGCTGTCTTTTTAATGGAAGAAATAACAAATATGTGTGTATATATACACATATATGTATCTATGTATACACACATGTGTACATGTATAGCACAAATGTAGTGAATAAAAAGAAATAAATACAAAGTAGCTAAATACAAGGGAATTTGAAGAGATAACTAATAGTTGGGGAGTGGGGCAGGTATCAGGAAAGGCTTCATATAGAAGATAGTGCTTGAGTTGTAACTTAAAAAAAAGAAGTCTTTGTGAGGGGAGGTAAGGAGAGGTATATTCCAGGCATGGAAATAGCCAGTACAAAGACGTGAAAATGGAAGGTGGAGTGATGTGTCCTCACACAAGAGACAAAACCAATTTGGCTGAATTTCTGGGAGTAGGGGAGAAAGAGAGAGACAGAGACATACAGACAGAAACAAAGAAACAAAGACAGGGAGACAGAAATAGAGACAGAGGGAAAGAGACAGAGAGAAAAATGTCAAATGTGGAAATATAGTTTGGGGGCAGTTTGTAAAGTTTAAAACATAAACAGAGGAGTTAATAATTTTATAGGGAGCCATTTGATTTGATTGAGTAAAGGAGTCATATGGTCAGATCTATACGTAAGCAAAATTAGAAAATAGTATATAGGACTGACCAGAGTGGGGAAAGACTTGAGGCAGGGAAATCACAATTGGAAAGCTAACACAGTGATCTAGATCAAAGGTAATAAGAACATAACGTAAGGTTATAGCTGTATAAGTTGTTATTTGTCCTTTATTCTCAAAAAGGACCATGACATTGGGGTGATGTCTTGATTTGCACTGAATTGGATTATTTTAAGTGAGGGAGGGCTGTGCAAGGTCACCAACCTCACTCACCAACCTCCAGAGCCATTTGGGTACATTGGCATGGTATACATAAGGATGATTGTATATGGCCCCGGGTGCAGTGGGAGACCTCGGTCTTTTAAGCTAAGGGCATTCCCATTTCTCAGTTCACCTGAAGTAAGGTCCATTCTTTGATTGAGGCAAGATATGAAGAGCTAAAATTTGGGGTAGGTAAAGGCTATAAAAGTAGAGAAAGGAGAGAGTCAGATGTGACATGTGGAGGTAGAAAGGGAAAAATTGGCAACTGATACAATATTTGGCATGGGAGAGAGTTAGCAGAGACGTATAATGGCAAAATTAGGAATCTGGGTAACTGAAAAGATAGTGGTGCCTCTGGGAGAAGTTTTTTGGTTTGTTTTGGGGGTCTTTTTTGGAAGGGAATTAATCAGTTCAGTTTTAGATATACCAAGTTTAAAATGTTGCTGGTACATCCTATGTGAAATGTTCGATAGAAAATTAGAGATGTGGAATTGAAGCTGAGAGGGAATAGAGCTGGATTTATAGTTCTGGGAGTGTGGAGATGATAGTTAAACCCATGAGGCTGTAGTAGAGGGAGAATGGAAGAGAGCAGATTTGTCCGAACATAAAAAGTGAATGGCATGGCCTTTTATCAAAACAATTCTTAAGAAAGACAATTCTCATGACTGTGTGTAGGATGGACTGAAAAGGAGGGGAGAGGAAAGGCAAGAGAAGAGAAGAATTGAGAGGAGAGAAGAGAAAAGGAAAAAAAAGACTCCCATTAGAGAGAGTTTTGTCTTAGAAATATTGTATGGGGGAGAGGGGGCAGCTAGTTGGCACAGTGGATAAAGCACCAGCCCTGGATTCAGGAGGACCTGAGTTCAAATGCGGCCTCAGACATTTGACACTTACTAGCTGTGTGACCCTGGGCAAGTCACTTAACCCTCATTGCCCTGAAAAAAAAAGAAAGAAAAAAAGGAAATATTGAATGGGAAAATTAATGGAACTCAGTGATAAACTAGATAAAAGGGAAACAAATTGAAATCTGACCTTGGGAATCTGGCAGACAGCATTCTGTTAATGGTATTAAGACTAGGAAGAGTTGATACTTGGGAAAAACTACTCATTGAGCTTGTTTTAAGACTTCATTTTAGGATTATTTAGTCAGTGAGACATCCATCTGAAAGTGTCCTATAGGCAGAGACTAATGGAATTTAGAGGGCAAAAAAAATCAGTTTCCCTCCACCCCCAAGAAAGTAGTAATAGTAGGTGACTAAATGAGTTACCTAAGGCAATGTGAAGAAAACAAGATCAAATAGAGCATTCAGTGGGTACAGCTAAAAACTGGAGAGAATAGGAGCCAGGAAATGAGCCTACAGGGAGGAACCTAAGTTAGATAGAGTGCTGTGAAAACTAAGGCTGCAGGAGTACTATAGTATCGAAGGGAACAGAGGGTGTCTAAGATAACAGAACCAAAGATTTAGAGATAGAAGGGGCCTTAAAGATCATCTGTTGGAACCCTCTCCTTTTACAGGTGAAGAACCCGAGGCCTTGAGAGAGAGAAATAAATGTATATTTATTTATTTATTAGAAAGATTATATCTGGTTTGGAATGATCAGCTCTAGGAACCACATTTCAAGAAGCACCCAAAAAACCCCACAGGAGTATTTTCAGAGGATGGTGAAAAAAAACAAAACCAAAAATATCATTGGGAGAAACATTTGAAGTAACTGGGTATGTTTAGCCAAGTGGAGAAAATTATATCTATCTTCAAATATTTGTTTGAGTATTAAACTTGTTCTGTGTTTCTCCAGGGGATAGGGCTGCAAGTAATCACTTGAAGTTATAGTGATTCAGATTGAGGCTAAATTAAGGGAAGAGCTCCCTTACAATTAAATGGAACCATCTGAAAATGGAATCATTGGCCTCTAATGGAAGTCTTGAAGCATAAGCTAGATGACTATCTGGCAGAGATGTGGAGGGAATCCCTCCATTGGATGGAAGCTGGGACCAGATGACACCTAAGTTTTCTTCCTAGTCTAGATAACTAGTCAAGTCATGAATTGGTATAAGAATGGGGGGGGGGAGGCAAAGTAAGCTTTAATGGATTTATTTGGAACAAAAAGCATAGGTCAAAATAAGAGAAAATACTTCTTTTTTAGAAAATGAGGAGAGAAAATTATTTGACTCAGCGTAGGTGGGTGTAAGGTCATCGTAGGCAAAGTCTAGAGTTGGCAGATTGAGATGAATGAGATGGGAAGTATGGGTGACAGGGGGAATTAATGTAGAAAGCAAGGTTCTATAGCTTTCTCTGTAGATTAGGCACCCAGACCATGGCCAACATTTGCTCCTGACCCCACAACCCCATAGTCAACAAGAAAGAGTGGGAGAAACAGGTAGCAGGACCCATAACCCCCAGACCTATGCCCCAACACTGCTACCCTTGCCCACCGGACTATCACCTTACTCAGTATGCAGAACCACCAGGACCCTGAGACTCTGTGAGCATTCCAATCTACTTATACTCCTATGGAGCAAATTTCTACCACCCTTATTCCTTTGTAACTTCATCATTGTCTACCTTAGAAACCAACTTCTAATCCTTACCTCCCAACTTCTCATCTATAACAGTTAAAATTAAGGTCAACTGCGACACAAAGTTCTAAGCACGATCAATTTATTAGTAAAGTATAAAGTTACAACTAAATAGGATCTCAGCTTCTTCCGCAGCACTAAGACCCCAAATGAGGGGGACAGATCTCTTAGAATTTGGGGGAGTACAGAACAAAGAATGGGACTTTGTAGGTGGGGAACAAGTTAAAAGAACTTTTCATCATGAATACCAAAATCTATATGATTTATTATAAAGTCGAGGCATGGAGGACAACATGACTGGTTGGAAATTGGGAATGAGGGGCTAGCAACGCCCCGTCCTGTCTTCCTGTGACTAAGAAATGGTCATTGTTTAAACCGTCAAGGTTAGTGATAGAGGGACAGATTTCTTTGGATGGCAAGCAAGACATCCTTGACAAAAGAATAGAACTGGATTTCTAAGATTAACTCATTACTGGACAGCTGAATTCTGACTTAAGTTCAGAGACAAAGAACCATGACTTAGGCATGGACAAAATCAATCAACTGTGAACAGGATCAATAAAAATGAATACAGACTCAGCCCAATTATTTCACATCTCCATCCTTTTCTATACTTACCTTTCCCATGTACTACTCCAATTCTTCACAGCTGTGCCACCTGGAAATCTTGTTCCACAATGGACAGATGTCCTTTCATTCTGGATTTCTCTCTCTCATCCCCTCTTCCTGCTACTTTTGCCCACAGAGATTTCATTTCCCCCAGATGACATTGCATCCATGGCTATCCTATCTGTCACTGTATATACCTTCTCTAATTTTCCCTTCATGTTCTTAGAAGGGGAGTCAGAATGCTCCTTGTTCCTCACTGCCACTTCCAAATTTTCCTTTTACCACCATCACTCAGGACCTTTCCTGAGTTCAGAGTTCACTGTATGAAAATGTTTGCCCTAAACAGATTAAAGTAGCTTCTGCCTCCTGGTCATTCTCCTTTTCTCAAAGGAGCTCAGTATCTATCTCTTTGTCTTCTTTTTTCCCAAACTCTTGGCCTTATACTAGTGGATTTCAACGTACATGTGGATGATCCCTCCAACCTGATCCTTTACACCAGTAGTGTCAAATCCAAACAGAACCAGAAACTAAGCCATGTATGCATTTCCATGAATGATCAAAAAACAACAAAGGCAGCTACATGGCTCACTGTGCCTGGAGTAAGGAAAACCTGAGTCCAGATCTGGCCTTGGACACTAGCTGTGCGACCCTGGACAAGTCACTTAGCCTCTGCTTGCCTTCATCCACTGGAGAAGAAAATGGCAAAGCACTCCATTATCTTTGCCAAGAAAACCCCGAAAAAGGGTCATGAAGAGATGGGCATGACTGAAAGATTGAACAAAGTTCCCTAAAAGGTTCATATTGACTTAGAAAACCAAATTAACATCATTTATGCTTTATTTTATTGTTATTTATTTTGTTAAATCTTTCCTGATCACATTTTGATTTGGTTCTGTTGTGATCTGCCAAGCTGCCCAAGGGTCACACCTGTGGCTCCTTTGTACTATGGGACCTGAGCCACACAGCAATGTTCACACACTGGATCTAAACATTACTCACAAGTATTCATTCTCCTTTCCTGATCAAAAACTCTGATATTCCTCTTTCTTGGGAGTTAGCAAACCATGGTTATCATATGTCAGCACTTGCCTATCTTACCATCACTTTCTATCAACCAATCTCTTCCCATGTCTGATTCTTCCTAAACCCATTTATCTTCCTCAGGACTTCAACTCTATCATTATCCAATTCATTCTGCCTGCTAAGCTCAGACCTCTCCCTCCCTTATTCTATTGCTGCTCTGCCCTTGCCAAACCTAAACCCTAGATTGCTTTTACCATATCCCTCTTTTGAACTCATATGCTGCTAAGTGGAAGTCAAACAATGGACCTAACTGAGTTCACTACAAATTTATTTTATTTTACTTTATTCAACTGTGCTTTCTTTGGAGACAGTGAATCTTTTAAATCCTTCTTCAATGATTCCGTGTCTCATTTCTCATAGAAGTTTCTTCTTTTCTCTACAAATATCTCAAAGCCCCTCCCCAAACATCTCAGCTGAAGACCTTACCTCTTTCCTGGAAGAGTTGATGTCTTTCCCTATGAGCTTGTTCCTTTCCCTTTATCTTTTTCTCAAACCCTTTGTTATCATCCCTACTCTTACTTCAGCTGAAGCATAATATATTCTGCTCTAGCCTTTTACCTTTATTCTCTGTGTATCTCTCTGCTTCCAGTGTGGTTCTTGTAAACAACATATTGTAGGAGTCTGGTTTTTTGATCCCCTAGTTTTTCCTCTGATTCTGAGGTGACCCTTCTTGCCAAGGCCAAGTCTTCTTCATTGCCTTTGATCTCCTCCTATTTTCCTAGCAGAGTGACCCCTCAATGCTTCTCTCTTTATAAATTTCAATATCTTCCTACCTATGTTCTTATGTTCTCTTTCCCTACTATCTTCAGGAATGTCTTATCACTCTTCTTCTTCTTCTTCTTCTTCTTCTTCTTCTTCTTCTTCTTCTTCTTCTTCTTCTTCTTCTTCTTCTTCTTCTTCTTCTTCTTCTTCTTCTTCTTCTTCTTCTTCTTCTTCTTCTTCTTCTTCTTCTTCTTCTTCTTCTTCTTCTTCTTCTTCTTCTTCTTCTTCTTCTTCTTCTTCTTCTTCTTCTTCTTCTTCTTCTTCTTCTTCTTCTTCTTCTTCTTCTTCTTCTTCTTCTTCTTCTTCTTCTTCTTCTTCTTCTTCTTCTTCTTCTTCTTCTTCTTCGTTAAATGACTTGCCCAGGGTCACACAGCTAGTAAGTGTTAAGTGTCTGATTCTGGATTTGAACTCAGATCTTCATGAATCCAGGGCTGATGCTTTATCCACTGTGCCATCTAGCTTCCCCCCAATCCATTCATAAAAAAAATAAACTCACACCTTTTAATAGATTCTAGTATCTCCTGAAACTATAATCTTAAATTTCTGATTTCTTTCCAAACCAAATTCCTATGAAAAGCTATCTACATTCATTGTTTCCACTTCCCTTCTCCTATATTCCTCATCCCCTTGCAAGCATCCTCCCTCCAATGTTACCAGTGATTTCTTAATTGCTTACATTGATGGTCTTTTTTAGTCTTCATCCCTTCTTTTCTTCCTCCCTTCATTTGCTTCTGTTGACCAAATTCTCTTCCTAGCTCTCCTTTCCTCTCTGGATTTATATAACACTCCTGTTTCTTTGTTCTCCATCTACCTTCATAGGCATTCTTACTCAGTCCTGTTTCATCGTCATTAACTGTGGGTGTGCCCCCAAACCCTGGCCTGGTTCAATTTCTCCTTTCCTTCTTAACTCTGTTGGTGCTCTCCTCAAATTAGATGGGTTTGTTTTTTTCTATACAGGGGACTCCCATATTTATATTGCTAGCGTTAGTTTTTTCCTGCTGCAGTCCTGAATTACAGAATCATAGAATTTGGAAGTTGGAAGGGAAATAAGCAACAACGTATAGCAGGGGTCAGGAAATTTCACAGCATATGGGCCATATCTGGCCCATTTCCTGGTTTTGTATGGCACTCAATCTAAGAATATTTGTAATGTAAAAACTATTCTTAGCTTGCAGGCCATACAAAAACAGGCAGCATCCAGATTTGGCCAATAGGCCACTGGGTATTTTTGCCAACCCCTGGCCTAGAGCATCTGATGGTAGGAAGGAATCTCCACTAAAATATAACCAACAAGTAGTTGTTACACTCTTGTGCAACCTTTGCTTGAATACATTCAAGGAGGGAGAACTTACTACTTATCAAGGAAACCCAATCTATTCTGGGACAGGTTTGTTAGCAATTTTTTTCTAGCATAAAACTTAACTTTTTTCTCTTTGTAATGTATACCCATTGTTCCTGATTCTTCCTTCTGGAGACAAACAGAAGAAATCTAATCCAAGCTATCATAACCCTGAAATTATCTCCTTCCCCAAATCTCCATACTATATGGACTCAAGGCCCTTTTTCCATTTTGCTTCCCCTGTTCTGGACCTACTTTGTCTGCTGGGTCTATTGGTTTTCCCTAAGTCCTCATTCTTCTTGAACTCTCTGACCTATTTGGCATTGTTGACCATGGGTCCTTCTTAAGCTAGAATTGAATTCCACACTGCAGATGAGTCCTGTTAAAGGCCGGGTACAGCTCTCCCTTTGGAGAACACACATTTCAAAGTTTTTCATCTTACTCAATATTAATAGCAAGTAGATGGTTGAAAAAAAGCAACTCTCTCTCATTAAATCTTTCAAGCAATAAACAGTGGATATTAACAGCTGAAAAATGTAAGGGCTTTTTAAAAAATCACTTTAAAATTTTAACAGAATTTTTCACACGCATTTAATGCTGAATTTGAGTAACATTTTATTGCTTGTTGGGCCAGAGCAGAAGAGGAGACACCCAGAGGCAGTGACCCAGCTGAACATAAGGACTTTAACAGAAACGGATAATATACAAATGAAATCATTGATTTGGGAACAGTTTCCTACAGTTTTTAGTTCAAGTTAAAAGTGTAAGTAACATGACATCTGAATAGGTTCTAGCCAAAGAAGAAAAATAGAAGGAAAAAAACTCCACAGAAGCAGGTGTTGATGGAAGCAGGAATAAAATGATCCAGACACAATTATGAAATTATTATGGGGAACATGATAAAAAAGAGAATCGTAGCACCAAAAATAATAGAAGATTACTTGTATGGAGCCAAGACAGGGAATGGGCAGTGAGCAGTTGATTGGGGTTGGAGTTGGGGAAGGAATTCACAGATGACAAAGAGGAACAGAAAAGGTTAAGGGTAGTTTTCTAAAGGTTGGACTTAGCATTAACAAACCCTTACTACAGAAACATCAACTCCAAAGTATATCAAAACATTTTTACATGTAAAATAATGTAGTTTTTTCCAATAAAATTTTCATATGTCCAGTAAGGCAGTCATTGAAAATAGAAGCAAACACATTTATCTCAGAACCAGGACTGTAAGGGAAGAGAAGTTATGGAAAGTAGTATTCATTCAATGGTAATAGGTTAAAAAATGAAACAGTTACTTAAGCACAACTTCAGAATTGACATCATAAGTTGGCCAGAATAGTTTTCTTTGAACTATCATGATGGAATTTCCCAGTTGGTAAAGAATTCATCAGCTTTCTGCAAGAATATTTTATACCTTAGAAGAACAGTTAATTCTCATTGTGCTTTATTATATACCATCTGTGGTGATACAATTACCACATATTTTAATAGGTTATATTAATCATTTAAAATTAATTTTGCATTTTAATAAACCCAACATTTCTAGTAAAAGTATCTAATTCAAATAAAGTAACTATATTTTACCTCTTAGGTTGTTAACAGATGGACCTGATTTAACCAAACACCCACTTTTTAGTCTTGGTCCTTTGTAGCATAGTATATAATCTCTAAAGTCAGAGTACTTGGTTCCAAAAGGCAGCCTTGGATGTTGGCTACCTGTATGACCTCAAGAAAATCAATTAATTTCTGTAAGCCTCACTTCCTTTAAGACAACAAGCATTTATTCAGTATTTACTATCTGTCAGTCACTTCCCTAAGTGTCAGGAATATAAGTATAAGCAGAAAGATAGTCCCTGACCTCAAGGGGGAAGATAGTACCTAAAGGGAAACTAAAGGGTTGTAAGGGGAAAAGAGACATGGTGGAACAAGTCCAGAGAGGAATGGAGAGCTGGATTGTCAAGATACTTTTTTCCTAAAAATTCAGGTTCTGGAAGGAAATAACCAATCAGGTCCACCAGGGCAGAGGAAACTTCCAATAAGAGATGGTCAGGGGAATAGGGAATTTCTAGTAAGAGAAAGCTGCTATGGTATAGTGGGGAAAGTAATGAGAGTCAGAAGTATATCTCTAAAATGAAGTAATAGGATTACATGGCCAGGATCCCTTCCAGATATAGACCTATGGCCTCTCAC
This sequence comes from Dromiciops gliroides, assembly GCF_019393635.1. Classification (NCBI taxonomy): domain Eukaryota; kingdom Metazoa; phylum Chordata; class Mammalia; order Microbiotheria; family Microbiotheriidae; genus Dromiciops; species Dromiciops gliroides. The sequence goes on from NC_057866.1 coordinate 262,058,886, forward strand.
TTTGATGGATCTATCATCTCATTGCTGTGGGTGCTCATGCCAATGGGTCAGATTACAATCTATCTCCATCTTTCAATCCTATGCAACATTTACTTCTAGCATCCTCCACAGGAATTCCATACAACATGCTAGGTATCTTCCTCTAGATCTCTTGTCTTTACCTTATCATGGTACATAGCATATCCTAAGCTCTTAATAAAATTTCCTTCCTTCCTTTTTTTTTCTCCTTCTTACTTTCCTTCCTTCCTTCTTTCCTTACTACTTTCCTTCCTTCCTATTTTCCTTCCTTTGTACTCTCCTTCCTTCCTTCCTTCCCTCCCCTGCATGGATATGGGTAGAATCTAAAGACTGATTATTCCTTGTTCTTGATTTATTACCAGTCTACTTCCTTTTCCAGTCCTGCATTTCTTTGATGACTTCCTTTATAACCATTCTCCTGTACAGATTGTTGTTGATGTTCTTATTGTAGCTTACTGACATTAATCATGAACCCCTCCATTGCCCTTTGGGTAGCCGTCAAAATTTAGTACCTTGGATTCTGTAGTATTTCATGATTCTCCACAATATACCAATATAAGAATTCTTTTGGTTAAAAACATGGGCCTTTTTTCCATTGAAATACTTGGGGGGCAGCTAGGTGGCCCAGTGGATAGAGCACTGGCCCTGGAGTCAGGAGTACCTGGGTTCAAATCCGGCCTCAGACACTTAACACTTACTAGCTGTGTGACCCTGGGCAAGTCACTTAACCCCAATTGCCTCACTAAAAAAAAAAAAAAAGAAAAGAAATACTTGGGAACATTAAAGGCACTGCACAATTTCCTGGTTATAGTCTAGCCTCCTCTCTTCTTCATATTGCATTCTAGTCTCAGTTTATTTTTCATCTGAAGTGCCTGAGTAATACCCTATATACTTCCGTTCGCCCATACCCCAAACAAAAGCCTTCCTTTATATAGCTAATAAGTATAGTCACAGAAAACAAATTCACACATTGACTATGACTGGAAAAATTATGTATATATATATATATATATAAATTCATACAATATATATATATATAGAGAGAGAGGGGGGGGTATATATTATTTTGGACCTCAATTTCATTTTCTCTACAACCTGCCAACATCAAGCTTATGGGGTCCCAACTGGTCATTGCATTGATAAGAGCTCTGATTTTTTTTATTTTTTAGAATTTTCTCCTTAACATTACTATTGTCATTGCATAAATAATTCTCTTGGATCAGCTGAGTTCATTATTCATCAATTCATATAAGTCTTCTCAGGTTTTCATGTTTTACAAATCAATATTAATTTACTTTACATACCTTAATAGTTGTGACAATGGACAACCCTGCTTTATCCCTGGTACTATTGGAAAGTCTTCTAGTGTTTTTCCATTACAGATAATGCCAGCTCTTGGTTTTAGCAAGATATCTGTTTAGACAAAGATACATTTATTTCTAATCCCTGAATGAGAATTGGCTCCAACTGTATCTCCCTTCTTCTCCCGAGCTTGGCAGATGAGCAGGCCCTGTCTGCTGCTATAGTCCTAATAGGAGCACTAGCTTCAGGTTTCTTGGGGGGCCTTTGGCTTATACCTATTGCCTAGCCCTGTTGCCCTGGGCAGTAGTGTACCAGGGTCTGGCTTTGCCTCTGCATCGACTCTGTAGGCTGGGAGAAGATTCCACTGGCTCCAGCTTCCATCCCATGGCCAAGTGCCCTGATGGCATCTTGCCAAATGTTTTGTGCAGAACTTGTCTGAATGGCAATGCTTACTGTTATCATCAACTGTTCACTTATTTAGATCCCCAGTAACTATTGATTCATTTTAACTGCAATGTCCCCAAGACAGGGAAGCGCATGACCTGATAAATAAAGCAGTTTCCCACTTTACTTAAAAAATAAGCCAAAATTATTTGTAGATATGTATGTGCCTGTGTTCACAGTAATCATTATACCTTATTGGTTTGATAGTAGCTTTAAGAATATTTCTATGCTAATATTTCTCAGACCTGTTCCTTTCTTTACTTAGGTCATGGTGGTGAGTATTTTGGCCTTCAATTTGTTATTGAAGGAGGTCTTCATTGATTGTTTCCTAGATCTCTTTAGAATATAGATAAAATTTGATTTTTGTTTATTTAATTTGTCCAAAGGCAGTCTTTATTTTGAGACATGAGAGGCTGTAACAGTGAGCACATGCTGTGACATCATATTCCTCCACTGAGAAGCAATAGAGAGTGGTATAATAATAAATAGTAGAATACATATAGCCACTTAAGATCTACAGAAGACTTTATGCCATCTCATTTGAGGCTCATAATAACTCAATGAGGTAGGTGCTATTATTATCTGTATTTTATAAATAACTAAACTGAGGCTGGCAGGAGTTCAGTAACTTGACAAGGATCACACAGCTGATAAGTTTCTGAGGCAAGATTTGAACCCAGGTCTTCCTGACCACAGGCCGAGTACTCTACCCACAATGCTACCTAGTTGTCTGGCTGGTAGAAAGAAAACTAATTTGGAATCTGAGGACTGAGCTTTGTGACTACTGTATTTGTTTCATAGAGCCTGTGCTACATTGACAAGTCTCTTCATATTTCTAGGTCTATTTTCTCCTCATTAAAATGAGTTGGTTGGACGAGATTATCATTAAGCTCTCTTCCAGCTTTAAGGCCAACAAGCTACACTAAAATGAGTAGATTGTACTGAAAGGAGCCAATTATGGCTAAAATTATTTCATGATGTGTCAAGGTTGCCTGCTATAAATAACAGTGTCAATATGGGCAAAGAGCTGGTAAACTGGAAGGCCATTTTTCTCCAAAATGTTTGACATTTTGCATTAGGAATCATATAAAAGGAAAATTGTATGGTATGAGGAAAATATGTACTTGGGGAGTCTTGGTGGAGAAAAGGCAACACTTGGAAGAAAAATTTTCCTTCTCATTTCCTAAGCTGTCTCATTCACAGAAAGGGGATTCTCCTCTCTTCCCAATCAGAATCCTTCCTTATTTTAGAAGAGATGGACAGTGATCCAAACCAAAGGTACTAGAGAGAACACAAAGAGCCATCGTTCTGAAGCCCTGATTCCATTCAGGCGGGCACAATCCTGTGATGACATTTCCAGTGTGTTTCCTTTGGATGTCATAGGTGACGGGTCTTCCAGGCAGAGCTATTTTTAGAAGGGGAATCTCATATATGAATTTCCCACTTGTATGCGAGGGATAACCATGTGCCACATTCTGAAGCCTGCAAAGAATTGAGGGGCAAATGTAAAACCCTTTGTAGCTACACTCTCTTGCCATTTGATGTGGCTGGAGGTGGGAGTTATTTGTGTGTGGCTGAACCACTGTGATTCCTCAGTGAAACCTGACTTTCCATATAATAAGCTAACAGGTGGGTTCAGGTCAAGATGAATTAGAATGCAGCTTTTAAATCTGAGTGGTCATATTCAGGTCTCATAACTATATTGGGAGTGGGCGTTTCCATAGATTTTCAGAGCTGGGGAAGGCTTCAGTGGGGTTTGAAATCCTGCCACTTCAAATCCTGTGTAGTTGGTTGGGGCTAGTCTACATTCATCTCGGCCAAGAGGCAATTTTAAAAACAAATTTTCCTCAACATTACTAAAACCCCAAAGGTGGAAAGGAAAATGCCCATTTATTAGTGTCACTAGACATTGATTCAAGTGACTTCCAGAGTCAGTAGAATATTAAATGTGACTCATTTAAGGCATGAGTTGGAATGAACTTTTATATGTGGCATCTTTAGGAAGTCAAGGTAGTTTATAATTATAATAGATTTCCATGTTAAAATATTTCACATGTGGTTGAAAACAGCTTAAGTTTTGATAATAATTGTAATCAATCAATCAATAAGCCTTTTATTAAAAGGCCTGGGAGCAGTTAGGTGGCACAGTGGATAGAGCACCGGCCCTGAATTCAGGAGGACCCGAGTTCAATTCTGACCTCAGACACTTGACACTTACTAGATGTGTGACCCTGGGCAAGTCACTTAACCCTCAATGCCGTGCAAAACAAACAAAAAAAACAAAACAAAAAAAGGCCTGGTATGTGATACTATGCTAGATAGAATATTATAGAATCTTGCCCTCATTAAGAATTTAAAATATACATTTAATTTTTCATTTGTCTTTGCCAAATATTATATGACATATTTATACATAAATATGTTTAAAATAAATATTATACTAACATACAAATATATAATAATATACAACTTGTCATTGTTATTAAATTTATAGTTAAGAGACCCAACATAGAGAAAAAAGCAGTATCTATTTATATCTTACTTTAGCTCTATCTATCATCTATCTATCAAATGTTTATGCATCCATACATCCATCTACCTATCTACATATCTATCTTTTGAATGTTCATCCATCCATCCATCCATCCATCCATGTATCCATCCATGTATCCATCCATTCATCCATCCATCCATCCATCCATCCATCCATCCATCCATCCATCCATCCATCCACCTGGTCTCCTTGTTCCTCCTAGGTAGAAAAGAGGAGAGAAAATATATGTTGCCTATCCCACTCTCAATAGCATGGGAGTTTTGACCTGCTCACTTTCTGACCTGAACTGGTTCAACCATCCTTAGGCAACCTGGTTTTTGAAGGAAGACTTTAGAAGCCAATATCAGTAAATTTAAATACTTGAGTTTCTTTTTGAAATTTTTCAATAGGACCTGAGTGGGAGGACCTTGATGACCTCAGTACCAGTTATGGCTACTTTGAACAACAGCTGAATGAGACAATGAGGCGACGAAGGCATGCGGGAGATGATGATCACAACATTGAGGTGCTTTTAGGAGTGGATGATTCCGTAGTCCGTTTCCATGGCAAAGAACATGTCCAAAACTACCTCCTCACCCTCATGAACATTGTGAGTACCCATTCCTTTCCAAGCTCATTCTGGATTTTGAGCTTCATCTTTGATCTCCACCCCATTGCTGACTGTGTCAATACTTGCCTTGGTGAAGGGATTATCTACCCACACCATTGAAGTTATGGACACTTGGAATCTTGAAGGAAGTGTGAAAATCTCTTGTTTAGACTCCCACAAAAGTTTTCTTTCTGAATTTAACCAAGAAAAAAAGGAAGGCTCACAAAATGTTCATAAAATGTTTTCCTCATTAGGTCTACATCATGCTTCATTTAAGCACAATTACTTCAGTTTATATATGTGTATATATATATATATATATATATATATATATATATATATATATATATATATATATATATATATATATATATATATGTGTGTATGTATGTATACACACATACCACACACATATACACATATATATTTATATGTATACAAATACACATATATACACACATATACACACACACATATATATATATATATGCATTCATTCACTAACTCATTCAACCTGCATTTATTAAGTGCTTACTGTGTACAAAGGCTGTGTTAAATAAAAATGAGAGCTCTTGCTTTCACAGATTTTATGATAGAGGGAAAGAGCATTTATGGAGAGACAGCTAAGTGGTACTGTAGATTGAGTGCCATATCTGTGGTCAGGAAGACCTGAGTTCAAATCTGGCCTCAGACACTTACTAGCTATATGACCCTCCATTTTTCCATTTACAAAATTGGGATAATAATAGCAGGATGAGGATAAAATAAGATAATATTTGTAAAATACTTTGCAAACCTTAAAGTACTTTATAAATGGTTATTAAATAATTATTATCATTATCATTATTATTGAAAATTAAAAGCAAGGGAAGGAGGGGAAGGGAAGGAGCATTTTTATATCGCACCTCCTATGTACCAGACATTTTACGTAGTGCTTTACAAATATTTTCGCATTTGATCCTCACAGCAACCCTGTGCGGTAGGTGCTGTTACTATATACATTTTACAGTTGAGGAAACTGAGGCTGATAAAATTAAGTGACTTTCCCAAGGTCAAATAGCTGGTGTCTCAGCCTAGATTTGAACTCAGGTCATCCTCACTCTAGGTCCAGTGCTCTAACCACTGTGCAAAGTTATTTCTAGGGGAAGGAAGGGCTTTGTAAAAGAGGGGATCAGGATAGATTTCTAGTAGGAGAAGTAGGAGAAATTAATGATTATGTAAAACAGAAAAAAGAGAGAAAATGCTTCCCAGGCATTAGGGATAGCCTGGGTAAAGGCATGGAGAGAGGAGATGAAAAATTATGTAGAAAGAACAAACAGCAAATTGGCCAGTTTCCCTGGTATGCATGGGGGAAGAGTGTAGGAGTTTTGTGCAGACTGTAGCCAAATTGTAGATGGCTTTAAAATTCAGGCAGGAATTTGTGTTTGGTCCAAGAGACAACAGGGAGTCACTTCAACCCACTGAGTTTATCTTTATTTAAATGTTATGCCAGAGGCAGTGGGTGCAGATGAGGTGCACACTGGATAAGATTCCTAGGTAACCCCTGAGGTGCTGCAGAAGTAATAACAGCTGGATAAAGCACTGGCCCTGGATTCAGGAGGACCTGAGTTCAAAACCAGGGTTAGACACTTGACACTTGCTAACTGTGTGACCCTGGGCAAGTCACTTAACCCTCATTGCCCCACAAAAAAACCAAAACATAACAAAAATAAGAATTAATAACAGCCATGAATTTCCTCGAGAAACAATAACTTAACTTTTCTGGGCCTCAGTTTCCTCATCCCTGAAATGAAGAGATTGGACTTTCAGATCCCTTCTGACTCGAACTCTATAATCCTGTGGTTGCTGTTCTCATACAAGTGGTTCAAACCCACCAACCTTCAAGCTTCAAAAGGTTGGCTGAGAAAAAATCCATCACTGACCTCGATTCTGACTCAGTATAGTGTAAAATGCATGATTCTTGCTCAGGATCATATAAATGAGAAAATTTATTTCTCTGAAGCCCTCATGCCTATTTGTTGGAGAATCCCCTTTCTCCATAACGTTGTTGTTTGGTCATTTTTCAGTCGTGTCTTTTTTTAAATGACCCCATTTGGAATTTTCTTGGCAAAGATATTGGAGTGGTTCACCATTTCCTTCTCTAGTTCATGTTACAGATGAGGAAACTGAGGCAAACAGGATTTAGTGACCTGCCCAGGGTCATGCAGCTAGTAAGTGTCTGAGGCTGGAAATGAACTCAGGAAAATGAGTCTTTCTGACTATAGACCCAGCACTTTATCCACTGTTCTACCTATTATTACTAAATGGTTTATTATAAAAAATTTAGCAAATTGTCAATCTCTTCAATAGTTCTATGTTGAATATACTCATCTCACATAGCCTCATTTGGCAACAGTGGAGGTATTTGTCAAGGACTCACCTATAATAGATTGCAAGCCAGGAAAAAAGACGGGATGAAGTAGGCTGGAGGGAGTGAGGTAAATGGCACCCATACTTTCTCATCAAATTACAACAGCATCTAGTCAACTAGTATTCATTAAGCACCTACTATGTGCCAGGCACTGAGCTAAGTACAGTGGCTACAAAGAAAGGCAAAAATCCATCCCTGCTTGCCCCCAACCTTGGATTCCATCTGGGATCTGTAACAATGCTGGTGTCAGCTGACATGGTTACAGCCAATAACATCTAGTGTGTTCTTAAAGCTTCAGGCAACACTTGGTGTTTTACCCACCATTCCCCATCTTCCCCCTGGCTCCCAGCCTTGTACTTAGTAGTGGTCTAGAAAAGGAAGTGTTTAAACCTCAAGGGAAGAGAGGAGAAAGAAACCAACATCGTCTCCCCTCCTTCCACCTCTTTGATTGGTCAAGACTCTGTCCTCTCAAGCAGTCTAATGCCCACCAAGAAAATGGGCTCAGACCTCACCACCTCTTCTCCTTCATGAGGCTTGGGCTACCCAGGGCAGTGAGAAATAGCTGCAGTCAAGTAGCTACTCCCAAGGAGAAAGGATTCCTCAGGACCCATATCATGATTTGCTCTCTTTAAATCCTTGTTATTTTTCTCTGGGCCCAGAGAAGGAATAACAATAATTCAAATGTTGGGGCCAGATAAAGTTAAAGTCCAAACTTTGGATAGTATCTGCATCATGGAAAAGCAGTGAATCATCATTGTATCAAACCGTCTGTTTGGAAGGATAAGGATTTGTAAGGGGAAGCCAAATATTATGATTTGATTACAATTGTTAGTGCTGAGAAAAAAAAAAATTAGCAAAGCCTTTCCTCTGAAACTGAATATACTTGTAGAAATTCAAACACATTTTCATTTACTTATGGGATACTGAAAGCTTTTGTACCCCAAATCCCTGATTCATCTTGACAACAAAAGTGCAAACAGTACTCTAATTTAATTTTCTAATTGTTCTTGCTCATTGTGGGAATTAGCTAGTATATTAACATGCATACCCATGCCCCCATGAATGGGTCACTTACTCTCTCTGCTGAGTTCCTGTGGAAATGATTTAAATGCAAGATTTCTTTTTCACTCATTTAGCTTCTGGGTTTTCTGTGTTGAGAACTAGCAGTCAATAAATCCAAAGGCATTGGTTGAGCATGCAGTATATGTTAAGCACTGTTAGGTTCTTTTACTGAACATTTCTTTGTCTTTGAAAGTCTGGACTCTTGGAGTGATCATGAAAAGATTATATATAATTAACAAGTAAGTATTTTTTTTTTTTTTGCGGGGCAATGGGTGTTAAGTGACTTGCCCAGGGTCACACAGCCAGTAAGTGTCAAGTGTCTGAGGCCGGATTTGAACCCAGGTCCTCCGGAATCCAGGGCTGGTGCCTTATCCACTTCGCCACCTAGCTGCCCCCATAAAATTTTCTTTCTCTTTTTTTTTTTTAGTGAGGCAATTGGGGTTAAGTGACTTGCCCAAGGTCACACAGCTAGTAAGTGTTAAGTGTCTGAGGCCAGATTTGAAGTCAGGTACTCCTGAATCCAGGGCCAGTGCTCTATCCACTGAGCCACCTAGCTGCCCCATGTATTTTTTATCTAACTTATTTCACTCCTCAACATGGGAAAGGAAATAACACCCTTCAAGTTTCACATCAGATGTTGATTTCTCAATGAAGCTTCCTTTATGGATTACTTAGTTGGAAATTGTCTTTGCTTCCTCTGAGTTCATCTAGCACTTGGTATATGTTTTATGCTTTCATTCAGTTATATTCTGCACGATCATTATTATGGATTTCTTAGAGAATTTTGTATTTATGTTGTGTTGTTTAAATTCTAAATTGTGGGTTTTAATCTGCCCCCACCCCTAGTCTTGGGGTGAAGCTGGCTAAAACCACTGATAAATTCAGCAAGAGTTTAGGCTTTTAAAGATTTATTAAAATATCTATTATAAGTTAGTGAAGAGAGAAAGATTGAGAACAGATTCCTAATAACATGGAAATCCTAGCTTAGATCTAATTTGGTATAGCCAGAGAGAAAGAAATAAATTTCCTTTCTTGGTAGCCCACATGAAATCTCTCACCACCACCAAGCCGGTGTTTGAATGACTAAGAGCCCCCCCCCCCCCAGTTCTCCATCTGCTGCCACACTCATTCCCCAGACAGAAAGCACTCTTCTTAGAGCGAGCATTCACTTCCTACTTCCTCTCTCCCTCCAACAGGAAACGGGGCTGACCACACACACACACACACACACACACACACACACACACACACACACACACACACACACACACACACATACACACACACACACACACACACAGCTCCAAGCTAATTGGCTGTTAGCTCTGATTGACAAGTCCCACAGGTGGTTCTATAGATGTAACTTTTGGACACTAAAGTCACATGGTCTCTAAATCACATGCTTTTTCCTCATGATGGAGCTTCCCTACAGCATCTCTCCAACAGGTGTGCCATTCCAATTCTCACAGTCCCCCCATGCTTCAATCGAAGAAACATCATTTCCTCACATGAAGCAATAACATTACAGATGCTTATGACTAACTTAGTAAAGGGAATGAAAAGAGAGGAAAAAGAAATTGAGCAACACATTGACAAAGCCTAAAGGGGACACTCCCCTATTAGCAGATCGCCATCACAAGCAGAAAAACTAAAGGGGGCACTCCCCTTTAGTAAGTAGATATTATAAATAGTGTATACGATATAGAAAAGGAAAACACGAAATGTCCATTTAAGTCTTTGGAAGTCTTTTCTCATATGATTCTTGGGATATCCTCTGGGTGTAGTTGTGGAATGGAAGTCTTTTCAGGTGTTGATATGTATTTGCTGGTAATCAGCCAAGAAAATTTCCTACAAAATTGAGCTTAACAAAACTTTAAATAGCTTTGCTAATAATCAAATCAAACATTGAGAGTTCTCAAAAACATGTTTAAGGAAATTCATAATCTTAGTTGTTACACATGAAACATTTAATAAAACCAAAAATTTAAATGTTCTCTAAAACTTAATATTACTACAGTCCCCCCTGTGGAGGATAAATTGAGAAGAAAATTGTGATATTAATTTAGAAAATAATTTTTATTTTTGTTTCATCACTTTTTGCATCATCTGCCTAATTATACGCATGCTATTATGAGAAATTAAAGAATATAATATAATTGGTAGCAGATGTCAAGGCCAAATCCAACATTGTATTTATCATGACACCTGAGATACTTATGGGGGTTACCATAATAGAACAGAGAAATGATGGAAGATGAGCATTCCCCCACTTGAGCAATATATACAGCCCATGCAGTATGCCAGGCTTAAAATAGGTGGATGGGATATATGTCCATGCCACCCAAAATATTGGAGGAAACTGAGTCAGGCTTAATCAGACGTATGGAATTGAGACATCCATGGCATCAGGCATATTGGAGGGGCAATAGAAGCCAGGTGTAAAATGAGGAGATGGGTGGGATGAAAATGCCCAGACATCTGCACAATATTGTGGGGAAATAGAACCAAAAGAAGACAACCTCACAACCTCAGCTCTTGCCAATGTCCATTCTTCCGGCCTTTCCCAAGGCAGTGCAGTACCTGAACTTCATACATGTCTCCCCTTCTGTGAGAGTTCAGTGCCTGCTCTTGTATGTGTTCCTCTCATGAATGGGGGTAATTAATGTCTTAAATGGTAAATTCCCATAATCTAAGTCTCATATGGATTTAAAATTGAGGATAATAATGATCGCAAAAAATGTGAAATTTGCTTTGACTCAATATAAATTACAATGTGCAATAATTCCAAATAATTTTTTTTGTAAAAATAGTATTTCTAGAATTAATTTACACTTGTCATGGTAATCAATTTACCAATGAAAATGCTTTATATAATTTGATCAAATAATCAGTTGGAAAAACAAACAGTTTAGAAGAACAAAATACACATGGAAGAATAAAAATGTTGAAATTAAATCTGGCTTAAAACACAATCATAAAAGAATGAAAATCTCCATAAAAATAAACTCATACTATTAATTTTAAAATGCAGATACAATTACATAAAAAGGAAACCATTATGTTATATTTGAACTGACATTATTTATCTGAGTGAATTTAGAGCATTTTTTATTTCAAAAGCTAAAATCTCCAGATCTCATATTAATATCTTGCTGTCTTCTTCTGCATTTTTGCAAAAGATGTCCCCATTTATAGCAATAGAAGCAGATTCTTGAAATATGATAATGATGATAAAGTTTCTCTTGTTTTTCTTCAACCCCTTTACTTTCTCTGTTGTTCCCTTCATAATACCACTGATTTACAAAGTTATTAGTTAAAGGTGAAAGCAGGTAAAGGTAAATCAAAATAGAAAATCCACAAAAATGAAGTGTTAACATGATCTTATTCCCCTTTGATTAAGCAAACTAAAGTTAGAGAAAAGCAGGAACTTAGCAGGTACTTAGGTACTTAGCAAGTAAAAGAAATCCAATTGAAAATTTAAAGGCATAGGCATATAAAATCAATGAAAATAGGAGAAACTTACAAACATAAATTTTCTTACTTCTTACCCAACTTGTTTTGCAAAGATCAAAAGATTGAGGGGTTCAGGTCCCTTTGTGGTCACCAAACCATGTTGTTTAAAATCTAAATTGTGGGTTCTAATCTGCCCCCACCCCCAGTCTTGGGGGGAAGCTAGTAAAATCACTGATATATTCAGCAAGAGTTTAGGCTTTTAAAGATTTATTAAAATACCTATTATAAGTTAGTGAAGAGAGAGAGAGTTTGAGAACAGATTCCTTATAACATGGAAATCCTAGCTTAGATTTAATTCAGTATAGCCAGAGAGAAAGAAATCAATTTCATTTCTTAGCAGCCCATGTGAAATCTCTCACCACCACCAAGCTGTTGATTGAACGACTAAGAGGGGCCCCCCATTCTCCATCTGCCACCACAGTTGTTCCCCAGACAAAAAGTGCTCTTCTCAGAGCGAGCATTTACTTCCTCCTTCCTCTCTCCCTCCAACAGGAAACAGGGCCGACCACACACAGAGCTCCAAGCTAATTGACTGGTAGCTCTGCTTGACAAGTCTCACAGGTGGTTCTATAGATGTAATTTGTGGATGCTAAAGTCACATGGTCACTAAATCACATGCCCAGAGCCTCTGAATCAGCTGAAACACCAGTGTCATCTGGAACTAAGCTCACAGTTTGGTGAGAGGCCTGAGCCCTTGGCAGGGGGTAGACTACAGGAGTCTATGCTGGTGCTGAGGTAGAACTTGGGTTTTTCACCCCTGCTGGGAACCAGGAGGTAGGTTTGCATAGCATTAGCCCAGGTAGGGGAGGGGCACAGGCTCTTTGGAGCTAACAACCACAACACACAAAGCTGGTTGATTAGCAAGTTGGCCTGGGGTCATCTACGGACCAGGAAACAGGCCAGGTGAGTGAAGAACCTGATCCTCCTTAAATCATACCACCTGGGACCTTCTGAAGCTTGAGATAGCACAGCCTGGAAACAGTGCCCCACTTTAAGGAGCTAAAAGTCAACCAAGGGGGAAAATTGTACAAAAAAATATTTATAGCAACTCTTTGTGGTGGCTAAGAATTGGGAATCAAGGGAATGTCCATCAATTGAGGAATGACTGAAGAAGCTGTGGTATATGATTGTGGTGGAATGGTCTTGTGCTATAGGAAATGACAAACAGGATGATTCCAGAAAAACCTGGAAAGACTCATGAACTGATCTATAGTGGAGTGAGCAGAGCTGGGAGGACATTTTGCATAGTGATGGCAGTATTGTTCGATGAGCAATTGTGAATGACTTAACTTCTCTCAGCAATACAACCCCAAGACAATCCCAAGGGACTAATGATGAAACTTACTATCCACCCTCATAGAAAGAACTGATAAAAAGAGCAATTGTGTATTATACATATATAACCTATATCAGATTGGTTGATGTCTTGTGGAGGGAGAAGGCAAGGGAAAGAGGGAGAAAAATTTGGAACTCTAAATCTTATGAAAATGAATGTTGAAAACTACCCTTACATGTAACTGGAAAATAAAATAAAATAAATGTTTGTTGAATTAATTTGATGTTTATAGACCTAAAGTGATTATGAGCACTGAACTTGGAAGACCTAAATTCAAATCCCATCTCACATACTCACTAGCTGTATGATCTCTGGCACATTGCTTAACCACATTAAGCCTCAGTTTCCTTCTCTGTAAAGTGGAGATAATAATAGAACCTAACTTATTGGGTTGCTGCAAGGATCAAGTAAGATAATTTTAAAGGTTATTATTATTATTATCAAAGTTATTATTACTCTTTACCAAAAATTAGAGATTTGTAGATTTGTAAGTAATATTAAAATAGCATTATATGCAGTAGGGAGCATGCAATGGAGCCATGAAGAATGGATTCAAACCCTAACTTTGACACAGAATGTCTGTATGAACTCAGACAAGAGACTTAACTTCTCAGTGTTCCAGGCAGATCTCTTAAACTTAAGTGGTCAAACAAGCCCTGATATGCAATGATAGAGGATACATCCTCATTCAGAATTCTCTGCCAGCTATCCACCTCCACAGAAAGAACTGATGGTGTCTGAATGCAGATTGAAACATACGGTTTTTTTTTAACTTTTATTTTTCTTGGGGTGAGGTGTTTTTGTCTATTTTCTTTCACAACATGACCAATATGGAAATATGTTTTGCATGACTGCACATGTATACCCTATATCAAATTGCTTGCCTTCTCAATGAGGGGGGAGGAGGGAAGGAGAGAATTTGGAACTCAAATTTTTTAAAAAATTAATGTTAACATTTATTTTACATGTAATTGGAAAAAACACAAAATATTAATTTAATAAAAAAGAGTTCTCTGCCAAAGAAATCACACATCTGGTTCAAAAAATTATAAGGTTGATTAATTTTTTAAAAATTGATGTTGGTTCTTTCTCTAGCAAGGTTTTCCAGGAAGCTTTGGATTCAAGTTCATCATAGACTTAGCCTTAGCAATGCAAAGGAATAGCACGTCTGTTTTCCAGTTTTGTAGATAAAGCTCCTACATTTGTCCTAGCCTCCCAGTACCTTTCTTGACACTGCAACACACATGGGGAATGTACAGTTTTATTATCGTGATTGCATCGGTTTAAAGTAGGGAGTCTTCAACCCTTTTGTTATTAACTTGAAACTGTACCATGTACTGTCACTACATCCTGGTAAAACCATGTTGGCGGATGGGCTAAACCAACCTGAGGGTAATGAACAGGCCTCAAACACATTGGTGATGTAGGGAGATGTCTACTCCAAGCATGTGAAGACTTCTTCTGGCAGAATGGGCAGATGAGAGCAGTTTGTTCCAATGGCCATGAAGGTAACTGAAGCAAATATTGTGAAGTGCTTAGAGCTTGGTCAGCCAATGCCCAGGTCAGCCACTGCATTCCAAGCCATTGCCACTTGTCTTGGCTTTTGTCCTGCTACTGGACTTTCGATGACTCTGGAAGAGAGAGTGACACTGATGACTTTGTGTGACTCTGCTTCACTGAAATCCAATTTACAGGGGCAGCCAGGTGGCGCAGTGGATAAAGTACCTGCCCTGGATTAGGGAGGACCTGAGTTCAAATCTGGCTTCAGACACTTGACACCTACTAGCTGTGTGACCCTGAGCAAGTCACTTAACCCTCATTACCCCACAAAAATGAAAAGAAAAGAAAAAAAAAGAAATCCAATTTACATGAAAGTCAAGGCATTACCCCATGATGTCATTGGTCCTCTTTGAAAGCAAAGGATGAACAACTGTACAGAACTTTGCAATGGCTATTTAAGTCCATGGAGACCTTTGCAGAAAAATAAGTACATGAATATGAAAATGCAGATGTAAAGATATTTTAAAACTAGTTCACAGTCTCCAAGTTACAGTCCCTCAGAAGCAAGATCTGAAGAACCAATCAGAAAAACTCCATTGTGCCCTTTTGAAATTAGTCAGACAAAACAGGTCATGTTGTCCTGCCAGGGAAATGTCCTGGGAGAAATTGTCCATTCTGGGAACAAACTTGGAAGGAGTTTTCATTTCAAGGAAAAAGCCCTTGGAGGAATATTTGATTTGATTTCACTTTTTTTTCTCTCGCTCACATCATTGGCAATCTCTTCCAATTTAAGGTCATCTGAAAATTGAATTAATGTTCTGTTTTCCCCCTTTTTCTGGATCTTTAATAAGGAGCCTGAGTTGAACCTTGGGCATCTCATAGGAAATCTACCCCTTGCCTACCGTGCTGCCCTGGATATTCAGCTACATCATGTTTGTTGAGACTGATTGGGGAGTGTCTTCTATATTCTTTACAGACCAGTAGTATGACTTGTTTTCAGCCCCGCTGTCTTTCCTTGACAGTTCAACCTGATTCTTTATTCTGGTTTCTTTTCTTTCAATCCTTTCTTCTCCGTTCAATATTTGTTCCTGTTTCAATACTTTCTTCCCTGGGACAAAATCCTTCCTCCATTCCATTCTTTGTCATTTTCAATTTGGAGATGAATTTCAATTTGTGAGTCATTTTCTAGTCTTGCTAATTTATTGAATATGACCTAAAGGCAAATTATAAAAAAGTACTTAATGGAGAATTTGTCTCCATATATGTTTTGTCCTCACACTCTCAAGACATAAGGTTGAACCATTACTGACTTTTTTAAAGTCCAGGACTTTTTGAGTAATGGCTGTCTTAGATTTTCTAACCTATGAAATGGCTTTGGTAATAATGATAATACATGATAATAGGATGTATGATAATGATAATATAATATGATGACATAAATTATAATGATATATCATATATGTAATATGATAATAACAACAGTAACAATATCTAGAATTTATATAGCACTTTAAAGTTCACAAAGCACTTTTTCAAATAGTATTGAATAGGGGGGCAGCTAGGTGGTGCAGTGGATAAAGCACTGGCCTTGGATTCAGGAGAACCTGAGTTCAAATTCGGCCTCAGACACTTGACACTTACTAGCTGTGTCACCCCGGGCAAGTCACTTAACCCTCATTGACCTGCAAAAAACCCCCCAAAACAAAAAACAACAAGAAAAAAATAAACAAATAGTATTGAATAACCCTGGGTGATAGATGCAATTATTACTCCCATTTTAGAGATGAGGAGACTGATGTAGACAGAGGTTAAGTGACTTGCCCAGGATCACACAGCCACTAAGCATCTGAAGTCAGATTTAAACTTGAATCTTCCTAACTCTAAATATAGGGCTTGATCTGCTTCATTACTTTCAAAAGGCAGCAGTTGTTGCCTATGGATTGTTAAGTGATGTTCAGACTATTTATTCTGGCATTTAAGATACTTCACATGGGGCAGCTAGGTAGCATAGTGGATGGAGCACTGGCCCTGGATTCAGGAGGACCTGAGTTCAGATCCGACCTCAGACACTTAACACTTGCTAGCTGTGTGACCCTGGGCAAGTGACTTAGCCCCAATTGCCCCACAAAAAAAAAGAAAGAAAAAAAAGATACTTCACAGAATGAGAACTCGAATTCTTTTGTCTGCCAATTCTCTATCATAACTGAACCAGAGGACTTACCATCTCCTATGAATATCCAGGGCTTTCCCTGCTTGGTGCCTTTGCTCATGTTAGTAAGCTTCTCCACCCATCAACTCCTTCATTCAAATGTCCTCTCCAGGGAACCAACTTGGAGAAGGAGCATGTAGCATTTGGCATTACTATTATGCTCTGATCCTGTATTGTTTTTTATTATTGGGCTTTTTATATGTGTCATTATTCCCTACTGGACTATTCCATTCAAATCAGGCTTGTTTTATTAAAAAGCTCTGGATGACTTTTAGTGCCCAATATCGTGTTCTGCTATAGTCAGCGCGTGTTAAGTGCTTATTGAATTGAATTGTCTTCTGAGGAACTGAACATAGGACCATAGATAGAGAGCTGCAGTGGTCTTTAGAGACATCTAGTCAAATTTCCACACTTTTTACTGAGGAGAAAATTGCAGGGAAGGAAAAGGGGAGAGAGGAAGGAAGGAAGGGAGGAAGGGAGGGAGGATGGAAGAAAGGAAGGGAGGGAGGATGGAAGGAAGGAAGGAAGGGAGGGAGGAAGGAAGGAAGGATGGGAGGAAGAAAGGAAGGAAGGGAAGGAGGGAGGAAGGATGGAAGGAGAGGAAGAAAGGAAGGAAGGGAGGGAGGAAGGAAGGGAAGAAGGAAGGAAGGAGGGAAGGAGGGAAAGAGGGAGGGAGGAAGGAAGGAAGGATGTGTTTGCCTTTTCTCTACTATTTACAATTTTTGTAAAGTTTTCTCAAGATGAATTTGCTAAAACATAAACAATCCAAATAAACAACTTGATGCAAATTATTGATATTAATTCTACTTTTGTATAATATATGGGTTCTTGAAATATAGGCTATTGCTCTTTGAAACTTTATTTTCAGAAATGGAAATACCTTTTATCTCTCTTCTTCTAATTAGATGGCCCTGAGAAACAATTACTCTTCCCCAGTTATATCTATATACATACCTTATTTTTTAACTACTAGCCCCATGACTCAATCTTTTCTTCTACTGAGCTTTTCTTGATGATGCTTTTAACATTTTAACAGATTCATCTTGAGGAAACTTTCTAAAATTGTAAATATTATGGAAAAATGCAAATCCATCCATCTATCTCCCTTCCTTCCTCCCTCCCTCCCTCCCTCCCTCCCTCCCTTCCTTCCTTCCCTTCTTTCTATCTTCCTTCCTTTTTTCTTCTTTTCATCTTTCCTTCCTCTTCCTTAAGTAATTGGAGGTATTTAAGTACCTGACTTTCAATTCCTGAATAGGTAGATAATGCCTGCAGGAAACAGATTTAATTACAGACAATTTATAAGGGATATTAGACCATATTTTCTTAAAGCCTTGAGGTCACAAGTCCTGAAAGCTCTATTCACACTGAAGAACCCCCCCCCAGTTAATTGAGATTTTATAGTTTCATATTATATTAACCTTAGATTACCTGTTATATTAACCTTCAGTGAGATGGGCTCAGGGACCAGTATAATCACTAGCTGTTAAATTAGGATTATTTTGGTTTGTTAGAAACTACCATAACCATCAAATTCTAGAGTTGGAATGAATCATGGAGGTCTTTTAACCTAGTATTTACAACAACTGTTCATTCATCCTCCCACTGGAAATGCTAAATGAAGGGAACCCACTGCCTCCTGGAGCATCTGATGATACTTTTGATTCCTCTAATTTTTAGAAAAAGTTTGTTATATAGAGACAAAATCTGCTTCTCTACAACTTGCTTCGCAGTACTTCCAGTTCTTCATTTTGGGGCAAAGCAGAAAATTTTAACCCATCAAATACTTGATGCTATCATGTTCCCAATATACCTTTTCTTATTTTGAGTTTTTTTAAACTAAAAATTATCAATAATCATGCACATTTTCACAAAGAAATAAGTTCAGAAAAAGAATATTATACAACTTGTTTGTCTGTTTCCCATTCCATTTTCTTTTGCTCTCTTAGGTGTTGTTTAAAATATTTCATTTGTTGTTTTCTTTTTCTTATTTTCTTTTTTTCACTCTATATCCCAATCATTACCCCCAGTCTTCCCAAACAAGTTTCCCTTGCCTTCCCACAAATAAAAGTCCTCCCTTGTAATAAGTTTAGTCAAGCAAAAATATCTTTAAAAAGTCTGTCTCATCCAACACCTTCAGTTTGTCACCTCTCTACAAGAGATGCAAGGCATTCTTTCTCATTACTGTTCTTTGATTTTTCTGAAACCATGCTTTTTGTCATTTCTTGTGATAATAATTTTCCATTACATTAATGTACAATAACTTGTTTAGCTATCCCTCAATTGATAATGCCCCTTTTTGTTTCTATTTCTTTGTTGCTACAAAAAGAACTACTATAAATATTCTCATGCTTATGTATTGTCTCCCTCTTTGATCTTTCTGAAGTATTTGCTTAGGAATTATATCAGTGAGTCAATGGGTATTGGGTTTTGTGACTTTTGGGGAAATAGTTTCAAGTTGCCTTCCAGAATGGCTTGAGCCATTCAGAGGTTTAACAACAGTTCATCAGTACTGGTGTCTTCCCACAACCCCTCTAACAGTTATTTTTTTTCATTTTTTTCATCTTTGCTAAGATAGACCTTAAAATAGTTTTAATTTTATTTTTAACTATTAGTGATTTAGAACATTTTAACATGTGATTATAATTACTTAGATTTCTTCCTTTGATAACTTCGTGTCCAATACTCTTACTATTTATATCCTGGGGATTGGCTTCTGTTCTTATATGTTTATATCATTTCCCTATTTTTCTTGAATTTAGTGCAAAGATGCTCCCCTTTCCCCCAGTTAACTGATTCCCCTTTGCTTAGTGCTTTGCTTTTATTTGTTCAATAACTGCTCAATTTTATTTCCTTACAATTGCTCATTTTATCTCCTGTAATCTTCTGTATCCCTTATTAGAGCAATCAATAACCTTGATCAATAATGCTTTTCATTTCACTATCTACTTCTGAATATTTAAAAAATAATTCGACTTTTATATATAGGTCACGTATCCATTTGGAAGTCATTATTGTATGGAGTATTAACGTAAGCTTCATTTCTTACTGATTGCTTTCAATTTTTCCCAAGTTATTGTTAAATAGTGAGTCCCTAACCCCAGAACTTTGTGTTTTTGATTTTATCTATCACTGTTATTGTGTTCCGTTGCTTCTGTATCATGTGCAATCTGTTTCATTGATCAGCTTTTCTATTTTTAAACCTGTCCTCTCTCTTCTCCACCATGAAAAAGAGGTGAGCTTTTCCTTAAAAGGTATTACAAACTTCCCTAAGACTTGGTTAAGCTCAGAGGACTCAAGGTTCAGACTGTTGACAGACATCACTTCCTCTCTGAGTACAAAGCAGCCTTGAAGAGGTGCTCTGATACTTGGCTGGTAGTTCAATATGAGTAACTCAAGCATTTAGCTGAATCAGTTCAAAGGGTCCTTAATGCCTATCCTTGTTAAATCTCCTTGTTAAATCCATTATGGCTAAGTAAATCTGTTTTAAAAAGTGATTAACCCAAAAGCGTCTCATTTTATTCCAGTATCAAACTTAAACTTCAAAGGGATTGACTTGGGTCAAGTCCAGCCCAGAAAAAAAACCAGCACGAAATTGTTTTAATGTTAAATGCTTTGTAGTATAATTTGAGATTTGGTACTGCTGGACAGCTTTCCTTCTACTTTTTAAAATCATTATTTCCTTAGAGATTTTTGACCCTTGTTTTGTTTCTTTTGATAAATTTTGTTATAATTTAATTTAGCTCAATAATGCAATCCTTTAGTAGTTTGGTATTTATAAATTTAATAATCTCTAAGTTAAATTAGTATTGCTATTTTTACTATTTTAGCCTGGCCCAACCATGAACAATTAATCTCTCTTCAATTATTTATGTATTTATTTCTGTAAAGAGTGCTTTGTCATTCTATTCCTATAAAATTGGTATGTTTTTTGATATCTGCATTCCCAGATATAAATTCTATAGTAATTCATTCAGAATTCTATCTCCACTGGCTGAGTTTTGTTCACAATATAAAGACTGATGATTTTTTGTGAGTTTATTTTATATGCTGCTATGTTACTAAATTTATTTATTGTCATTGATTTTTAGTAGATTTAGTAATCTACTATATATACATATTCATTATATATGTATATATGTGCAAAAATGATTTTGTTGCTTCATTCCTGTAACTTTCTCCATCAATCTCTTTTTTGTCTTATTTGTATAGCTAATATATTTTTAGAATGGGACAGTTAGGTAGTACAGTGGATAGAGCACTGGCCGTGAAGTTGGGAGTACCTCAGTTCAAATATCACCTCAGACACTTACTAACTGTGTGACCCTGGGCAAGTCACTTTACCCCAATTACCTTTAAATATCCAGGGCCATCTCCAATCATTCTGATAGATATCTTTCCACTGGACCCAGATGACTCTGGATGACAAAGTGAATTTGGTGACCTTGCACAACCCTCCCTCACTTAAATCCAATTTAGTGTAAGTCATGACATCACCTCAATGTAATGGTCCTCTTTGAGAACAAAGGTCAAACACCATTTTATAAACTATATTAAAATAGTAGGGACAGTGAACATCTTTGCTTTAACTGTAATCTTTTTAACAAAATATCTAGTGTTTCTCTATTGCTTATAATTTTTTTTTTTATTGTTCAGCCATTTCAATCATGTCAGACTCTTTGTAGCCCCATTTGGAGTTTTCTTGGCAAAGATACTGAAGTGGTTTGCCATTTCCTTCTCCACCTCATTTTACAGATTAGGAAACTGAGGCAAACAGGGTTAAGTGACTTGCCTAGGGTCACACAGGTAGTAAGTGCCTGAGGCCCAATTTGAACTCAGGAAGAGGAGTCTTCCAGACTCCATGATGATAATCTATCCACTGAAGCACCACCTAGCTGTCCATTACACATGATATTCACTCTTAATTTAAGATAGGTACCCATTGGGATCAAATTTAAAAAGAAACAAAATCCTTGAGGGCCAAGTCAATCTATGTTTCATTGTATTTTTATTTATTTTATTAAACATTTTCTAATTACATTTTCATCTAATTAAACTAGTTTGGTTTATTATCTCTATCTCTTCCATCATTTTCAGTGTTAGTTGTGATTTTTATTTCCTTTGTTTTATTCCTGTACAAAAATTAATTATTAATAACTATATCTAACCTGGGAAAATTATATAATTGGATTTATGAAAATTATGGTTATATGAAAAATTATAACTTTAGAAAAATTATAATTGGGCCATAAGTCCTGCTGCGGTTGCCATTCAAATGTGTAATATTTTAAATGACTAGGCTAATTTTGGGGCTAAAGCTGACTGGAGGACTAATCTGGGGACTTTTGACTATTTGTCTATCTGACTGCTATTAATTTAATATGGGCCATTTATAAAGTTCCACCACACTGCTCCACTCCCAAAATTGGTAAGCAAAATATTAAGAAGCCTCTTAACTAAATAATCAAAGCAGAGTTTATTTATGAGATACTATTTAAAATTAAGAATACAGGGAAATAAAATGTACAACCTGACTGCATTGCAGTGAGTCTCTTTCCCACCTGCTCTGCTTGGAACTTCTTGAATACAATAAGGGCCTTAGCCGCAAGAGGTCTTAGGGCACTCAGGTCCTTTATTCTAACTCTGAGCCCCTTTCACTTTGTAAATCCCCATGTTTCTAACTTTCCTCTCCTTACTGCCATCACTGAACCCCTGTGTTTCTCTCTCACCGACCTTCTGTTTGTCTGCTCCGTCAGTCTGCCCTTCGGCCTCTCTTTTCTCTGCTCCTAGTCCTTCTCGTCTTCTCCTGTGTCCTTGTAGCCCCATCTCTATCTTCTCCAAGCTTTGCCGTCTCGTCAGCAGCCTCCAGTCTCTCTATCTAGTCCGTCATCCCCCTGTCTCACTCCCAGGTCTACATATATATATATATATATATATATATATATATCTTATTGCCACTCAAATCTTGGGGCTTTTTTGCGCCCACACACCAAGCTAATCTGCCAGCCAGGGCTGTGGCTAGGGCTGCGTCTGGGGCTGCGGGCATGCTCAAGCATCCCGTGCCTCAGCACAGGCTATGACAGAGCTCAGCATCTCTCAGATACCTCCATTCAGGGTGGAGGGAGTGGGGGGCTTTTTCCCCCCAGTGGTCTGACCTGGCATCTTGTATAGCCCATGGGGCTTTTTGGCTCAGCTGAAGCAGAGGGGGAGGGGCACCGGCACCTCCCACACAGAAGAGACCCTGACTGCCTAAAGCTTTCTAATCTCAGCCCAAAGGTAGGGTCCCCAAATCAAAATAAATTTCCACATTCCCAACTCATTAGTCTGTTTTCTCTCTTTTAAAAATAAAATGTTTTTATCGTACACAGTATTATCAACATCATGTGTTGATCAACTGTGATAGACTTGATTCTTCTCACCAATACAACGGGTACAAGAAAGTTCCAAAGGACTCAAGATGGAAAAGGCTCTCCATAATCCAGAAAAAAAAACGAAACTGTGGAATATGTATGTGGATTGAACCATACCATTTCTTTTGTCTTCGGTGCTGTTGTTTTTCTTTTTTTGAGGTTTTTCCTTTTTGCTCTGATTCTTCTCTTATAACATGACTAATGCAGAAATATGTTTAATGTTATTGTACATATATAACTTATATCAGATTACCTGCTGTCTTGGGGAAGGGGGAGGGAGAAAAAATTTGAAGGTATAAGTCTTATAAAAAATAAAATAAAATGTTTTTAAAAATAAAGTTTCCCGGGGGCGGCTAGGTGGCACAGTAGATAAAGCACCGGCCCTGGATTCAGGAATACCTGAGTTCAAATCCAGCCTCAGACACCTGACACTTACTAGCTGTGTGACCCTGGGCAAGTCACTTAACCCCCATTGCCCCGAGCAAAAAAAAACCCCAAAAAACAAAAAGCAAAACTTTCCCGGGGGCAGCTAAGTGGCACAGTGGATTAAGCACCAGCCCTGGAGGACCGGACTTCAAATCCAACCTCAGACACTTGACACTTACTAGCTTTGTGACCCTGGGCAAGTCACTTAATCTTCCTTGTCCTGCAAAAACAAAAACAAAAACCAACCAAACAAACCAAAAAAACCCTTTCCCTCTAGGACTTCTTTGGCTACTTTGTAAGAATTTGAGTATGCTATTTCATTTTTGTATGATTTATTCTTTTTCACCCACCAATTTTTAATGACTGAATTAGTCTCTAAGTTTGAATTTTTCTTCCAATGTCATTTATGGATTATACTTTTTAAAATAAAATTGTGGTCAATAAAGGATATGCTTAATATTTCTGGTATTCTAAATTTGTGAGGTTTTTATGCACTACTACACTTTGAAACAGCACCATGCAAAGCTGAGAAATATGCATTGCCTTATCCAGTAGTCTCTATAGAGAACATACTGACCTGGGACCCCTACACAGTTCTATACTTCAGCTTCATTATTGGTATCTAGACCAAATTAGGCTTATCTCCTGCTATGATTACCAGGTTTCTGTATAATGCAGTTCCCTTTTGGGGGGCTTCAATTTCCCTCCCTCAACCCCCCCAATTTTTAAACATTTTTAATTTAAAGTTTTGAGTTCCAAATTTTATCCCTCTCTCCCTCCCCTCCCACATCGCTGAGGCAGTAAGCAATGAGATATAGGTTATATATGTACAATTATGTAAAACATTTCTGTATTAGTAATTTTGAATAGGAAGATAAAACAAACAAGAAAGGAAGGAAGGAAGGGAGGGAAGGAGGGAAGGAGAGGGGGAGAGAGAGGGAGAGAGGAAAGAAGAAAGAAAGAAAGAAAGAAAGAAAGAAAGAAAGAAAGAAAGAAAGAAAGAAAGAAAGAAAGAAAGAAAGAAAGAAAGAAAAAGAAAAGAAAGGGATCATGCTTCAGTCTGTATTCAATCTATATTGGTTCATTCTCTGGAGGGGGACAGTATGCTTTATCATTAGTCCTTTAGGATTGTCTTGGATCATTGCATTGCTGAAAATAGTTTAAGTCATTCACAATTCATCAAACAATATTGCTGTCACTATGCATATTCTCTTGCTTCTATTCACTTCATTACACACCAGCTTGTGTAAGTGCACAATGTAGTTCTGGGGCCTGCCTCTCTTTTCTGGGATCTATAGGTGGTGGTGGTGGTGGTGGTGGTGGTAGGGTTCTCCTTAGGTTCAGGGAGCCCATAATTAGAATAGGGACTGGTTTGCAACACTCTGTGTTTAGATTATTAGTTGGCTTAAGGTCTGCTTTTGAAAATTGGATTGGCCTTCTTACTTGTCTCACTCCTTTTGACTTCCTTCTGTGTTATCTGAGTTCAGAATGGTTTTCCTGGATGTTGTCTGCATATTTGTTACAAGAAATTTTCTTTTTGTCTTCTCTCTCTTTTTTTCTAATGGAATGAAAGATGGTCTTTATTCAAATAAAATAGATGAGAGGGGTACTACAGATGTGAAATGTGGCATGCACTTTCAGATGAAGTCATAGAATCATCAGCATTACTTAACTTTTATTTTGTTATAAGGGACTTCTCACAAAGTGGGGGTGATCTGTAAATATTTGTGATGTAATGAGAAAATATCAATAAAACTGAAAGTATAAAAAGTGTGTCATTTTTCTGTAACAGAATTATACTAGAAGCTTCACGGGTTTTCTTTTTTAAAAAAGATATAATAATAATTGCATGGTTTATTCTTATAAGCCAATATTAGGACAGTGATTTAAACCACTACTGGCAATGAGCTTACTGATTTACTTTATCTTTCAAAAATTCTTCTAATATTCTTCATACTCTTTACTTATTTTTATGAATATCTAAGATTTTTGTTAAAAAATAAGAAATATCAAGCTCAGTAGTATTTACAAAGGCTATAGTAAATATTCAAACCCTGGAAGATGCCATTACACATAATTGAATATTATTCCAATAATGTAACATTCCTATCTCCTGGCAAAGTTAACAACTACACAGAATTGTGCATCTCAATTGTTGATTTAAGGACTTATTTTGCTTCCAAAATTTGTTATTTCTGGGAACATCACTCCTAGGATGTGCATGAAGTATACCATGTGTATAAACTTATTAATATTTATTTTATTTACAATAATGACTCCTTGTTAGGAGATGGGGCCATGAACAATCACTTACATAACATGACAACATTTACAAGCAAGACTGACTGATTGGATCATGACAGCTTTTCTCCTACATGTTCCTGTCCTAGTTCTAAAAAATGTTGACCTTAACCTTCAAGTCCAACTGTCAGGGTTTTCTGCATTTGCTTTCAACTTGATGTCAGTGAATTCCTTTGAACAAGTAACATCTCCATGTTGATTATTAACCTTTACTTCACACAAGAAACTTTTTCCCCCTTTCCTTGACTAATGTTCCTCTTGATTTAGAAAGAAAATATATAAATTTCCTGAGAAATGCTAGGAGGGTATTCGTGCTTGGAAACATTACTTTGAAATTAAAATTATCCATAATACTTAATACCCTAATCATTCTTGCAGCAACAAGGCCAGTCCATATCCTCCCTCCAGAAGAGTGGCAAAGTCCAGCCTTGAGATCAAATCTAAAGTGAGGAACTAGGCTACATAATGGGCAAAAAAAGAGAATCTCATCATAATGATCTATTATAGTGGTTTGGACACTCAAGGCATAAACACAGAAGAAGAGAATGAGTTCAAAGCATCTACAATAAATCCCCAGAGAGAAAAACACATCTTGGATACAAACTCCACTTCCTGAAAGAAAGTAAGCAAGAGGGTTTTTTTTGAAAGTTAAAAGTATTTTTATAAATGAATTGAGAACACTTAAGGGAAAATTTTGAAAAGAAATGAGAACTATGGCGGGGGGAAGCATTGGAAAAGAAATAAATTAGCAGGATGGCAGAAGTACAAAATCTTATCCAATCAACAAACTCTGTGAAAAGTAAAATGGACTAAATAGAGGCCAATGACTCCCTAAGACTACAAGAAATGTTAAAACAAAAGCTAAAAGCTTGAAAAATAGAAGAAAATGTATGGTACCTCAAAGCAAAAACAAACCAACCTGGAAAACAGATCAAGGAAAAAATATTTAAGTTTATCATTGTACAGTACCAATGTTATGATGAAAAAAGAGCCTAGACAGTCTGTTTCAAAAAAAAAATACTAAAAGATAAATACTCATATCTCTTAGAACCAGAGAGCAAAGTGAGAATAGAAAGAATCCACAAGTCACTTCCTGAAAGAAACCTCAATTAAAAATTCTTAGACACATAAAGTCAAAATTCAGAGCTTCCAAGTCAAAGAGAAACACTCCAGGTAATCAGGGAAGGAAATAATCAAATACCAAGAGCCACAGTTAGAATCACACATGACTTAGCAGCCACCACCAGAAAAGAGTGAAGAACTGGGAATATGATATTCCAGAAGATAAAGGAATTAGGTTTAGAAGCAAGAATAACTTACTTGGAAAACTGAATATAACACTATAGGGGGAAAATTTGGATCATTAATGAAATATAGGACTTCCAAACATTCCTGATGAAAAGACCAAAGCTATGTAGAAACCTTAAAATTTTATCTCTTAAGTTGAGACATATTAAAAAGTAAACATGAGTAAACAAATATAAAGGACTAAACAAGGATAAACTGCCTATATTCTAATACAGGTAGATGATAAGTATGTTCGCCATCCTCCAGGGTCAAATAGGGAGTCTACTTAGACAAGAACTGGAAGTTGTTCTAATATATTTTGGTGATCTTAAAAATATGAAAAGAGAAGAGTACACTGGGGAATGGGAAAGGAGGGAAAGGACGATTGGGGGAAATTATCCTACAAAATTAGGGTGGAATCTGAGGGTGTGCCAATAAATTGGGGAATGAGTGAACAACTTATGGTATACCAATGTAAGGGAATAGAATTGCATAGTAAGAAATGATGAAGAGGATGGTTTTCATAGAAACCTTGGAAGACCTGTATGATCTGATGCCAAGTGAATGAAAGAAAGAAAGAGAGGAAGGAAGGAAGGAAGGAAGGAAGGAAGGAAGGAAGGAAGGAAGGAAGGAAGGAAGGAAGGAAGGAAGGAAGGAAGGAAGGAAGGAAGGAAGGAAGGAAGGAAGGAAGGAAGGAAGGAAGGAAGGAAGGAAGGAAGGAAGGAAGGAAGAAAGAAAGAAAGAGAAAGAAAGAAAAAGAAAAAAAGATTCCTATGTTTTAGGAAGCTAATGTGGACTGTTGGAAAAAGCTTAGAGGAACTTGGTTGTAATCCTACCTCTGATGTATATGACCTCTGTGATGATAGGCAACTCATTTGGCTTCCAATGGTCTCAATTCTCTCATCTGCAAAATGAAGAGGTTGGACTAGATAGCCTCTGAGGTCCCTTCCAGGTCTCATCCTATGATCATATGATACTATCATATATAAAGCACTTTGTATGCCTTGAAGTGGTGTAGAAATAGTATTATTATTAAAAGTACTATGGGATTGTGCTCACTTCAGCAGCACATATAGTAAAATTGGAATGATACAGAGAAGATTAGCATGGCCCCTGCACAAGGATGACATGCAAATCTGTGAAGCATTCCAAAAGTACTATGGGATTTTACAGGGGGCAGCTTACTAGCTGTGTGACCCTGGGCAAGTCACTTAATCCTCTCTACCCCACAAAAAAAGAAAACAAAAAGAAAAGAGAGATTTTACAATCCAGAGTACAGGCCAGGTGAGTGGAGAACCTGCCTCTCCTTAAGTTGTACTACCTGGGACCCCCAGAAGCTTGGGACAGTGTATCCTGGAAGGGGAGTGCTCCACTTTAAGAAGGAGTTATAAGTCAAAATAGAAGCTAGCAATATGAACAGACAGAAAAAAATGAGGACCATAGAAAGTTTCTTTGGTGACAAGGAAGATCAAAATACACCCTCAGAAGAAGATAACAAAGTCAAAGCTCTACATCCAAAGCTTCCAAGAAAAATATGAATTAGTCTCAGGCCAGAAAAGTGCTCAAAAAGAACTTTGAAGATAAAGTAAGAGAAGTAGAGGAAAAATGAGAGTGCTGCATGAAAAAAAAAGTCAACAGCTTATAAAGCTAAATGGAAAAGCTCTCTGAAGAAAATAATTGCTTAAGAATTAGGATGGAAGAAATGAAATCTAATGACTTTATGAGAAACCAAGACACAATAAAGCAAATCCGAAAGAAAGAAAAAAAAATAGAGGGCATTGTGAAATATCTCCTTGGAAAACCTGGAAAATAGATCCAGGAGAGATAATTTGAAAATTATTGTACTACCTGAAAACCATGATTAAAAAAAAAAAAAGAGCATATACATCACCTCCCAAGAGATTGTCAGGGAAATTTTCCCTGATATTCTAGAAGCAGAAGGTAAAGTAGAAATTTAAAGAATCCACCAATCATCTCTTGAAAGAGATCCCAAAATGAAAACTTCCAGGAATATTATAACCAAATTCCAGAGCTCCCAAGTCAAGGAGAACATATTGCAAGCAGCCAGAAAGAAACAATTCAAGTCCTGTGGTGCCACAATCAAGAAAATACAATATCCAGCACCTTCTATATGAAAGGATTGGAGGGTATGGAATATGATATTCCAGAGGGCAAAGGAATTGGGATTACAACCAAAAGTCACCTGCCCAGCAAAATTGAGTGTAATCTTTCAGGAGAAAAAAGGGACTTTAATGAAAAAGAAGAGGACTTTCAGGCATTTGTCATGAAAAGACCTGAACTGAATTGAACATTTGATTTTCAAATACAAGACTCTAGAGAAGCATAAAAAGGTAAACAGGAAAAAGAAATCATAAGGGATTTTAAAAGGTTAAACTGTGTATATTCCTACATGGGAAGATAATACTTCTAACTCATAAGAACTTTCTCAGTATGAGGACAGCTGAAAGGAATAAATTTAGACAGAGGGCACAGGTGGGAATTTATTATGAAGGGATGATATTTGTAAAGCATTTATTGTTTATCTTTTTTGTGGGGCAGTCAGGGTTGGGTGGCATACCCAGGGTTGCACAGTTGGGTAGTGTGTTATGTCTGAGGCCAGATTTGAGCTCAGGTCCTCCTGGGTCCAGGGCAGGTGCTTTGTCCACTGTGTCACCTAGCTGCCCCATGATGACATCTTTAAAATAAAATTAAAGGGTGAGAGGATTGCACTGGAAGAAAAGTAAAGGGAGAGGTAGAATGGGGTAAAGTATCTCACATAAAAAACAACAACAAGAAAAACCTTATGGAATGGAGGGGAAGATGGAGGAGGAGTGGGGGAGTGAATGAGCCTTACTCTCATCAGAATTGACTCAGAGGGAATAGTACTCACTGAAGTGGGTATAATAATATATCTTGCACTGCAGGGAAGTGGGAGGGGAAGGGGATGAGGGGAGAGGGATGAATGAAGGGAGAGCAGATTAGGGGAGGGGCAGTCAGAAGAAAAACACTTTTGAGGAGGGATAGGGTAAAAGAAGATAGAAAATAGAGTAAATATCATGGGGAGTGAATAGGATAGAGGGAAACAGCAATAGTAACTGGGGAAAAATTGAAGCAGAGGCAAGAGCAATATAAGATCATGGTGGTGGTGGTGGTGGTGGTGGTGGTGGTGGTACTTACTTTGCTGGGCTATTGTGAAGAAAATTCTTTGTCAGGTATAAGGTACTATATAAATGTTAGCTATTGTTGTTGTTGCAATAAACAACCTCATGGATGTTTTGTAAGGACATCTCCCTTTAAAGTACTCTATAAATGTAGTTTACTATTAAAAATAAAAGATGAGCAGGATCCTATCAGCATATCCTGGAAAGACTTAGATGAGCTGATGCAAAGTGAAATGTACTATATAAAAAATAACAGCAATATTTTAAGATGATTTGCTGTGAGTGACTTAGTTATTTTCAGCAATGCAATGATCCAAGAAAGCTCTGAAGGACTTATAAAAATGCAATCCATCTACAGAGAAAGAACTGATGGTACCCGAATACAGATGGAAGTATATTTTGTTGTTCTTGTTAGTTCCTTTTTCTAAAGTTTTTTGTCATGTTTTGTATGACTGCACATGTATAACTTATATTGAATTGCTTGAGTTCTTAAGGGGAAGATAGGGAGGAAGGGTGAGAATTTGGAAC
Source organism: Dromiciops gliroides (assembly GCF_019393635.1). Lineage (NCBI taxonomy): Eukaryota > Metazoa > Chordata > Mammalia > Microbiotheria > Microbiotheriidae > Dromiciops > Dromiciops gliroides. The sequence continues at coordinate 262,089,933 of NC_057866.1, forward strand.
ACAAAGTTTTTTTTTTGTTTTTGGAACACAAAGTTTTAAAAATCGATGTTGTAATTTGTTTTCACATGTAAAGTAGGGGAAAATTACTAATTAATTAAACTTTTTTAAAAAGGCACTATGAACATCTTATCCCCCTAATAGCATATGAGCTTCTTGAAGGCAGGTTGTTGTTGTTGAGTCACTTCAGTCATGTCTAACTCTTACTAACTCTATTTGGAGCAGTTAGCCATTTCCTTCTCTAGCTCATTTAAAATTTGGGCATCTTGCTTTATTTACCAGGAAAATGTGGCACTTGGGTTGGACTCAAGATCTTTACAGCTCCTTCTGTCACCAAAATTCTGATTCTAAGGTGCCTTTCTCCTAATTACTATTTACAAATTTCCATCTGACTTTTAAAAAATTAAACTAAATACATCCAATAAAAATTGTGATTATTCCACATGAGAATACTTCCCTTCCTCTCCTTGCTTCTGCAAAGAGGGCTTCATCTTCATGTTTGATTTGATTCCAGGATGATAAGAAGCATGCTGCTTTGATCCAGCTGTACCCGTACAGAGTACAGAGTTGCTATGAGTGACAGGGGAATTATCTTGGTTTTGTCATGCTTTTTTGATGCCTTCCTTTGAAAGTTTACCTGCTTTTTTTTGTAGGTGAATGAAATCTACCATGATGAGTCACTTGGGGTGCATATCAATGTTGTGCTGGTACGCATGATAATGCTGGGTTATACCAAGGTAAGAATGGTCTTTGAGGCTATATGGGAAACTCTGGGCAGAGCAGCAGCTGTGGTCATTTGGGGAATCTTGGATACCCAATTCCTACAGCCCCAAATAACAATGGAATAGATTGCCCTGAGCCAAAGAAAGGGAATTGTCCATAAAGGAAAGGAAAACTCCATACTTTAGCCAGAGGCATTTATTTGTCTCTTTCAATACAGGAAGGAAATCAATCTATGATGTTAACCTATGAAAATGGTGATTGTTTTCTAGTAAGCAGATCTCAGACAGGCAAAAATATAAAGACTTACAGTTTTCTACCAACTCCTGAACTTCTAAGGATAGGAAGAGTGTCTTTGTATATACCTCCACAGTGCCTTTGCTTAGTTAATATTTGTTGAGTGCATAAACATGATCCAATTAAAGAGAGACTGCTTAATCAATCACTGACTAAATTATACCAATTATACCTGTTTTACCTATATGTAATATTTTACAGAAATAGCCTTTCCTCTATGGAAAGAAGAACTCTGGATAACGTCTCCATTTAGTTTTGTGTGGTTTTTTCCCTTTGGGGGAAGGGGTTGGAGAAGAAAAAATGGGTTATCATGAAAATATATGACTTTTATTAGCAGGCATTTCTTGTAAAACAACTGAGTACAGCTAGCCTTTAAATGGCATTTCTATGATATTTAGATCTCACCCCATGGAATTAATCAATCCTATTTTGCTTTTAATAGAATTTAATGTTATTTAATTGTGAAAGCCTGATAATGAAGGTAGGAAGGCTAATTTCACAATTTTCATGATATTTAAGTATGTTTTTTCTTTCCTTCAGTTTTTCTCTTGCCAGGTTTGAAATAAAAAAGAGCTTGTTCATTAAGGAAAGAGAAACAAGAACTATTGTGTTAGCATTTCATCCCTTATTTAATATACCTTTATCTCATTCTGATGAGATAGTATGTTGCTGAAACTATGGGTTTAGTCCCCATAGCCTGCCCTACTTTATCTCAATCCCAGAGAATGTAAACAGATTCCAGCTGGTATTCTTAAGGGCCAGGGATTAGTCGTTTCATTATTTGTTAGGGCATGTATGTGTTCTTCATGGAATCATCCATGATTATTTTATTAAGAATGTAAACACTGATAATAGCATTTGTTGAAACATACAAGCTAATCCAAGAAACAGTTTAACCACTTCCACATGTAAGCCAAATTAGAATGGAGTTAGAATGTCGTACAACAGAGAATCTTGTCATTTAGATGGTACTCACTACATGGCAAGCACTTAATAAAAAAATGCTTGTTTATTTGACTTAGACATTCCAAGTGGTGGCAACTTTTCACCCACCATTTTGATTGCCAGAAAATAGACAGCTAGGAGGTTAAGACTATATCTAGCTACCTCTTTTCCCTATTACTTCAGGGTATTTTCTGCAAATAGGCACTTAAAATTATGGTTTTTTTTCAATAAGACAAATTTTATTCACTTTCCCTCTCACTTTCTCCCACACTGAAAAAACAAAATCCTTGTAACAAATATGCAGCCATGCAAAATGTTAAAAAATTTCTCTCATTGTTCACCCTGAGTCTGTCCTCTCTCAAGAGATGAGTGGTAGACTTTATCATTGGTCTTCTAAAATGCTCGTTCAAGAAGCTCACTCATTGTTTTCCACATTAATTAAGTTATAAAAGGAGTTGTCTAAGAATTAGAAGCCCAAATGTTTAGTGTGAAATTATGGCCCAGAATGTAGGCTTTGGAAAAATCTGGCATGTATGTCTTTAATTGATTGTTATTGTTCAGTCCATCAGCCTCATAGAAAGAGGAAATCCATCCAGAAGTCTGGAGAATGTATGCCGCTGGGCATGTCAGCAGCAGAAGTCGGACCCCAATCATCCTGAACACCATGATCATGCCATTTTTTTAACGAGGCAAGACTTTGGCCCTGCTGGTATGCAAGGTAATGGTGCTGTCCTATAGAAGGGGATGATTATCCCTGCAGAATCCCTGTTTGTTCTAAGCAGCTCAGTGCATGCAGTTTTATATCATTTGGGTCTATCTTTTCTTTCCAACACCGTCCATTGACTTCTTTGGACTGTTACAAAGACAAGAACACTTCCTAGTATGAATTGCTTTCAAACTGTTTTAATAAGTCAAAGAGAGACATATGGGCATAATGGATAAAGAGCTGGCCTTGGATTCAGCAAAAAGTGGGTTATATCTTGCATCTGACACATATTAGTAACATGAACCAAGAAAAGATGCCTCTCAGTTTTCCAGGGCAACTCTTATATTTTGAGTTCCAGAATAGTGACCAAATTGCATTGAAAGAGGGAATTTCTTCACCAAGAGGTCCCTATACCAACCAGATGAAAAAATCCAGACTAAATAATACTAAATACTAAAAATAATAAATAATACTAAATAATGAGTTAATAATTAACTCATTTAAGAAATAATCATTAATGATAAGTTAATAATAAGTTATATGAGTAATTATTTAATAAATAATAATAATAATAATCAAACCTCTGGCATAGGTTTAAGGGGAAACAACCCACAAAATTAGTTGCACCACCTAGTAAGGCTGAAAATTAGGAACAACATAAGAAGATGACTTGTACTCATCTTACCTATGTATGATATATTTTGACATAAACTTGTGGGGGGAAAAGTTTCCCTACTTTTAACTTCATTATCAATTTTCATGGAATTAAAAAAAATCAGTTGGTACTATGGCATCAAAGTCATACAAGTAACTTATCATCCTTGATTTACCCAAATCTGGGTCCTGGGTCCTGTGTGGCCAATGAAAAGATTCAGCAATGACCAGTCAGTGCACGGCAACCAGGAAGGAATTCACGTATCCTCATCCAGAAGAAAGGGGCATTCAAATGGCCACTGCTTTGTAGGACATTGCTTATCAAGGAAAAGTAATGATCCTTGTTTCGCAGAAGATTTTTTGGTAGGCAGGGATCCAGCCGTAATTCCTTATGGGCTTTCAGATGAAATTAATATTTTTAAATGTTATTCTTTACAGGATATGCACCAGTCACAGGAATGTGTCATCCAGTAAGAAGCTGTACGTTAAATCATGAGGATGGTTTTTCATCAGCCTTTGTGGTGGCCCATGAAACTGGTCATGTGTAAGTCACTCTTCACCACCAAGGGACAGAAAAATAAAAGCAAAACCAAACAAAACATTGGGTTTTGTTCCTGCTTCTTCCAATTGTGTTGGTACTTTGGAAAGAAACATGTCTCCCAGGTGCCATCTTGATTCCCCTCCTATGGCCCATGTGTCTAAACCAGGAAAGGGGTCATGTACTAAAACTGCGAACAAGTGGCTCCCCATTGGGACATCCATGCTGGCCTCAACACCAGGAGATGGGAAGTTGTCTTATCTCATTATTCTCTTTTCTAACTGTGCTTTCTCAAAAAATACCAGCTTTCCACCCAACTGACATCAAGGTTCTCATTGGTGTTGCTTTTGGTTTAGTTTGGAATAATTGGCCCAGACCTTTTCTTCATGAACAAGTATTAAACAAATTTGAAGTCATTAGTTCCATACTCATCAGCATGCCTTTGGTTACTTCAGTCATATCTTGTTTTGGGTCTTTCTAGGTTAGGAATGGAACATGACGGTCAAGGAAACAGGTGTGGTGATGAGACAGCCATGGGAAGTGTTATGGCTCCGTTAGTCCAGGCAGCATTTCATCGCTATCACTGGTCTCGGTGCAGCGGCCAGGAATTGAAAAGATACATACAGTAAGAACCCCATGGTCATGGGAAGAGGGGATTGGGATAATATAACTTGAAAACAGAAACATGAGCTCTCCGTGCCTCTCCTTGGTCATATGAAGACATCTATAACAAAGTATAAGTCAAGACTTATTCAAAATAAATCACTTTTATAAGATCATAGATTTTGAACTAGAAGAAATAGTAAAAGTAATAAATATATCAACCAATTACCAATAAGTTTTTGGATGATGTCACCCAATGTGTAGGTGTGGAAGACAAATATCAAAGTGAAACAGTCATCTAGTTGACACCCCTCCTTTTAGAGATGAGAAACCGAGGCCTAGAGAGTCCATAGAAGCACAGAGTTAGAGCTAGAAGGGACATCAGAGATAATCTAGTCAAACTCTCCCATTTTAAAGAGGATCAACTGAATCCTAAAGAGGTTGGGATTTTCCCAAGAGCACCCAAGTAGCATTGGGGCAGGATCTGAACCCAGGTACTGGCATTCTAAGTCTTGTACCATAGTCATGGGAGCTAGATTCATTTGACAAAATTAATCTTCTGGTAGCACAGGAAATGTATATGAAATATATCTAAGATCTATAAAGTGTGATTTTTTTAAAAAATGTCATTTTTCCTGGGTCCTTAACTAATGTGGAGTCGATGACATTACTATTTCATCACCACTACACTGGACCCTTCTTCTTTTGAGGTCCTTGAGGCCCAGGCTGCTAAACTGAATTGTACTTCAGGTATCAGTTTAAGAAAGCTGTCAGAACATTTATCTATTGCTAGCCTTATCTATTGCTAGATCAATTGGCTAGCCTTTTTAAACTATCAATCTTTTCTCTCTGGGTTCACACACAGCTTACCAATTTTGGGTCAGTTGCTTTTTTCTTTTCAAAGTTTATGCTTACCTAATATTTCAGCCTTTAATAGTTATTTGGAGGGGCAACTAAATGGTACAGTGGAAAAAGTGCTGAGCCTGGAGTCAGGAAGACTCATCCTCCTGAATTAAAATCTGGCCTCAGACATATACTAGCTGTAGGATCCTGGGCAAGTCACTTAACCCTGTTTACTTCAGTTTCCTCATATGTAAAATGAGCTAGAGAAGGAAATGGCAAACCACTCCAGTATCTTTGTCAATAAAACCCCAAATGGGCTCACAAAGAATTGGTCATGATCAAAATAATTGAACAACAAACAATATCATATTTAATGGAGAAACACTAGACATCGTATCAATAAGATTACAGTCAAGGCAAAGGTACTCATTGTCACCACTATTTTTAATATAGTTATAGAAATATAAGCTACAAAAGTAAGGCAAGAGATTGATGGAATAAGTAAAATCAAAGAAGAACAATATCAAGAAAAAAGTTATTGTTCGCTCAAAGGATAGAAAGCAAACATTTCTCAAAAGAAGCATATGAAAAATGGCTCCATGTTGAGAATTTAAAATAATAATAAAAGTTAGCATTTATATTAAACATATACATTATACATATATGTTTATGTATACATACATATACATGTGCATGTACATATATGTATATGTGTGTATACGCACATATATGGAGAGAGGAGAGAGAGATTGAGACTGAGATTGCAAGGGCTTTATAAAGAATTCTGAGAAGTCAAAAGGGAAGACTAATGTCAGATACTACCAGGTAGCCATTATGAAATTTGCAGTGTGAACATTTGCACCTCCAAAATAAGCAAGAGTTATGAATCAGAAATTGATTTATTATTTCACTTACTATCTAGACTTAAGAAAGTGATGAAGAAAAATTAATAATGTAGATTAAATGTGAAAGTGTGTTCAACAAGCTGGTTGTTAAATATATATATATATATATATATATATATATATATATATATATATATGCTGGTCTGGAGTCCCAGAATCTAGGATTAAATCTCAACCCTGCTTCATATTGTCTGTGCTGCTGTGATCAAGTCACTTAATTGCCTTTGGCCTCAGTTTCTTCATCTTGTTCATTGTGAGATACAAGAACGCAAGGACCCAAAAGGTGATGGTGAAAATTTCTGGAATTTAAATTCTCCAGTTATACTGATTTGAGATGAAGAATGTTAGAGAGCTTAATGTTGTTTTTTAGATGACTTAAGTTCCAAAGAATGTGAGTTAGTGCTGATTGTTGTTATTTTTCCTTTGTTCTTGAAGAGGACCATGACATTGGGGTGATGTCATGATTTGCACTGAATTGGATTTAAGTGAGGCAGGGCTGTGGAAAGTCACAAACCTCACTCTCTCCTCCAGAGCCATCTGGGTCCAGTGGCAAGATACATATCAGGATGACTGGAGATTGCCCCAGATGTTTAAGGCCATTGGAGTTATGTGACTTGCCCAGGGTCACACAGCTAGTAAGTGTCTGAGGGGAGATTTGAACTCAGGTCCTACTGACTTCTGGGCCAGTGTTCTATCCACTGTGCTACCTAGCTTTTCCTACTGCTAAATAGGGCCTAATACGAAGAGGGTCAGGTTTAAATTTATGACCCAGATCTAATACTTACTATGAATATGAGCACGCCCAAGTTCATAAAAATTTCTGAGCCTCAACTTTGTCATTTATAAAGTGATGATCATGCTATTTACACTAGGCAACTCTCAATGTGGTTATAGGGAAAAATCTCTGTAATCATAAAAGTGCTATATAAATATGAGCTGTTTTTATTATCTGTATTGTCACTCATCTCACTTTTCTCACCTTTTTTGAGAGAATTAAGATAGAAATGGTGCTTATTCTAATCACTATCCTGCTAGGTATCTTCTAGGTGGCACCATATTGCACAGAGTGCTGGACCTAGAGTCAGGAAGACCTGAGTTTGAATCCGCCCTCAGAGAGTTACTAGCTTGTAGCTCTAGAAAAGTCACTTACCTCTGCTTCAGTTTCCTTATCTGTAAAATGGGGGTTATAACAGTACCTACTACTTGGGGTTCTTGTGACGATAAAATGAGATAATACTTGTAAAGTGCCTTGTAAATTTTGAAGTACTATATAAATGCTTATTATTATACTTTACTATTATAACCAAAGAAAATATATTAATATATTTAGCATTATATATTAATATATAAAATATTATATTATGTCAATCAATGTAAACTTATTAATATTAGACTATAATAAATAAATGTGTTACATTTATATAATTTTATTTAATATTTTGTTTGACACTTAAATTAATATAATTTGTTTATAAATATAATGATTAATTTAGAATTTAAAACAGTTTACCTTTATTAACATAATAATAAATAACATTTAATGTTTAATTATACTATTGAATGAACAGGTAAAATACTTGCTTTAAAAAATCTAATACAATTACTGGGTTGTAAATTCATTTTCTTTAAGTTTACCAAAAGTACCTTTGGGACAACTTCAGTATCAGACAGGACGAAAAAGAATAATATGGGCCTCATCTTCCTCCCATATTATTTTAATTTCTCTCTTTGGTGTCTATAACTTTGAAAGCTTTATCATTTTGTGCAGCTTGGAAGTAATGAATATTGTTATATGGCTACATCTATCCAAATGGTGTTCTTGAATTTTTATAAATCAGTGTTGCATTGGTGTTTTTGTGGGCAATAGTTCTGTCTGTGATAATGGTTTAGTTATCGTACAATTTAATTGTTTGATCCTGAAGGGTATTTTGAAGTCTGTGTCTGTAGGGCAAGGATTGGTCATTGATTAGTTGTTGAAAGTCAAAGACCTGATCTACAACACTGTCCACCAGGCCACACTTTGTCTCGCATATTCGGTCAGTGATAAATTTCTTCAGTCTCTAGGGATGTGTGTTGTGCATTTTCTGTCATTTCCATGCATAATCTTCACTCTTCAGTGAGTCCAAGATTCTTCTGCTTGCTGTTGGAATGCACAAACTTTCCAATTACATTTTTTCTTTCTTTCTTTTTTTTTTTTTTTGGTGAGGCAATTGGGATTAAGTGACTTGCCAAGGGTCACACAGCCAGTAAGTGTCAAGTGTCTGAGGACGGATTTGAACTCAGGTCCTCCTGACTCCAGAGCCAGTGCTCTATCCACTGCGCCATCTAGCTGCCCCCCAAATCCAAGATTCTTAAGGATAACATTAAAATATTTTCCTCTTCATGGAATTTTGCCTTCATGATAGCAAAATATCATTTGGACCAGATAAGTGTAAAATTCTCCGTGTATAGCAAGGAAAGATAGAGACAGAAGATTATGAGATTGAATCCGGATGTCAAATTGAAGCAATGGGTAAAGACATTGAACAGATATCTTGTACTTTTTCAGACAAGATACCAAGAAAGCTGTGACTGGATATGTCCAAAGATTTGCTGTTCTCTTGAAATCAAAACTCAGTAGCAAGAATATGTTGAAACGATCAATGCCTATGCAATGCTAATCTTAACATACAATTCCAGATGTGTAAAATGGTCCTTAACAGATTTGGAAAGTATACTAACAAAAATCCATACAATGTTAGTGAAACACAGGGCTTATCATCCTAAGGCAGCGATGGAAAGATGAATATGTTCTAGTAAAAAGGAGGAAGCAAATTGACAACATCTTCCTAGAACACATAATAAGAAATCAGAAAATGGACAGAAATACTTTTGGAACCAGCAGGTGTAACTGTGCCAAACAGCAGTAAAAGCTGACATTAGCTACATACCTTTTAATTTATTGAATGCAACCAAAAGTGATTTATATGTAGAGGGAGCCTATGATACATTATGATACAAGAGTAGAATTAAAATGCCTCTTGAGGAAGATGTCCACATGAACTCAAGCTCTTCCTTCTTTCTTCTCTGCATTTTCCCCCTTACTCCTCCTACATCTCCCTCTCTCCCTCTTTTCATTATGGTTATTATCTTCATAGAAACATGTTCAAGAACTTAAATGTATCCACTATTTGCTTTCTCACAGTTCCTATGACTGTCTTCTTGATGACCCGTTTGAACATGACTGGCCCAAACTCCCAGAACTGCCAGGAATCAATTATTCTATGGATGAACAATGCCGTTTTGATTTTGGTGTTGGATACAAAATGTGTACTGCAGTAAGTCACCCAAAGTACTACTAAAATGTCAGTGATAAAATCTGTGTACCTAATTCTGATTAGATGAGTTGTGTTGAATGTACATCATGTGAATTGAATTATCCTATGACAGGAGGTGACTGGGCTCAGTTCCAAAGAAAAAAAAAAAACCTGGATTCCCTGTCACCCAGAAGCCTCCATGAGGAAGTCTAGTTTTGGTTATTGCTTTTCTTCAAATTTAAGAGCAGGGATTAAGAGACCTACAAGAAAAGAGAATAATCTAATGATTTCCCATAGATTCCCTTAAAATCTATCTTTGTTTTTACATTTAAATTAGAGGTAGGTAAGTTCCTTTGCCTTATAATAAACAATTATATTGTCTTACTACACACAATTTAAAGTATTCCACCTGACTTTGTGTCAGTGTTGTCAGGGAAAGAATTTTTGCCAGTAAGGAGAAACGTAGTGAGGGCAGGAGAGCTATCTCAAGGCTTGATGCTATAGTTAATCAATGTGGGTCAATCTGGAGATTATCTATAGAATTGGGGAAAGGTGATTTAGATAAATAGATGATAGAGATACGAATTTACATGTCTCTATATACATACATGTATATGTGTATATGCACATGCATATATATGTATCTGCATGAATATAGAGATATTTGCACTTATATCTATTGTATTGTATTATAGAACCTGTGTTCTCACTCTAAATCTAGTGCTCTTTCTAGTATCCAGATTAATAAGTAGATAATATGCACACACATATACATGTATGTATATTATCTACTTATAAATCTAGCATACTAGAAAAGGCACTAGATTTAGAATGAGAAGACTTGGGTTTCAGCCCCAGTTCTGATATTTTCCATACATGAGAATTGGAAATTAACTTTTTTTTTCTCCAAGCCTTACTTTCCTCATCTACAAGTAATATTTTTACCATCTCTTAGGATGACTGTGACAAAAGTCCTTTGTGAATGATGGAACACTATACAGGGTGTCTCAGAAATCCCAATTCAGTTTTAAACTCTTCAAGCTTAAAATTTGTATTTTAATCCTAGAGGCAATTGGGAGCCACTGAAGATTTTTGAGGAGGGGAGGTCAGACATATGCTTTAGAAAGATTGTTTTGGTACTTGTGAGGTAGATGGATTGGAGAGAGGAGAGACTGGAGAAACTTTAAGGTATTTAAAGCTTGAAACTGCACTAAGAATTTTTGGACACCCTGTATAAATAGACATCTTTATAATAGATTTAAATATCCATCTATCTATCTATCTATCTATCTATCTATCTATCTATCTATCTATCTATCTATCTATATTTACCATCTCTCGGTCTTTCTGTATCACTATCTACCATCTCTGTCTATCCATTCATCTATCCATCCATCCATCTAGTTATCTATCTATTTATCTATCTTTCTGTCTACCTATCATCCACAAAAACCTGTATTTGTATATATATGTACATATGTAGATATAGTCCATGTGTACATATGTACTATACATGTACATATGTATATATATATGTTGATAAATACCAAATTGCATGTTAGGAAAATATGGTGGAAATAACTTCCTCACCTAAGAATTCCCTATATACCTTTCAAATGTAATGGTCCTTTTTGATTTCATTCAACTGAATTAAAATGGCACATGATCATTGCTTCTATAATTATTAACTTAGTTCATATTTATAGAGACTCAATGGAATAATTTTGATCAAAGTTTTGTCTTACCTAAAAGTTGCATGATATTCACTATCTTCTCCCTGGATTTCAACAATATAAATTTAACTATATTAAAGGTAATGATGTAGGGTTACAGATTTAAAGATGGAAAGGACCTTGAAGGCAGGCTCCTAATTTTACAGATGAGGAAACTGAGGCCTAGAGAGGTGTAATATGTTTCCTTCAAATTAGTAGAGGAAGCATTTAAGCATGATCAGTTGAGTAACCAAAAGATTAGAAATTTATTAATTGGCTATTTATTTAGCAATTCATTAATAGGATATTTTAAATAAACTGAAGCTATTATCTGTTTGGGAATTTCATAAGTCATCATTCTATGTAAAGTATACTGCAATTTTTTCTAATGAACCAAAACGAGATATAAACAAGAAACCTGGAGTGAGGTAGATATGAAATGTACTACTGTTGAATCTTATATTACCTACAGTGTCACTTAAGCATCTTACTCTGTTTTTCAGTTCCGAACCTTTGACCCATGTAAACAGCTATGGTGTAGCCATCCTGATAATCCCTACTTTTGTAAGACTAAGAAAGGACCCCCACTTGATGGTACTGAGTGTGCCCCTGGGAAAGTGAGTATATCTCATTCAAAGTTTAGCTTTAAAATGTGCTGGTGTGTGTTTGTATAATGGGGAGTGACAAGTTATAGAAAACATATCTGGTTTTTTCCCCTTCTGTATTGGCAAGTCTGACTAAACACTGTTGTTTCAGACTTCACCATAGTTAGACCTTGAGTTAAAATTCAAAGCACTAGCTCTCTAGATACAGCTTGCACTCTCTTGGTGAAATGGCACTTGCTTTCTGGGCTCTTTCTTTTGAAAGGTTCTTAGATCTGATGTTTTGTGACCCCATACAATGGAAGAACTTGCTTTGCTGGGAAAGGAGCTCAGAGTGCCTTAAACCTGAAAGGGATGTAGGTCAGACTAAGGCAGCTCTGATGAATGGACAGATGACACTGGGTAATATAAAAACACACACAACCAAACAAAAAACTATTTCAAGATCTCCAATTGACAAACCTCAGCTACATTAGTAATAAAATGACTTTGAGTCATTTTTCAGTCATGTCCACCTCTTCATGACCTATTTAAGGTTTTCTTAGCAAAGATTCTGGAGTGATTTGCCATTTCCTTCTCCAGTTCATTTTACAGATGAGAAAACTAAGGCAAACAGGGTTAAGTGACATGCTCAGGGTCACACAGCTAGTGAGTGTCTGGGGCCAGATTTGAACTCACAAAGAGGAACCTGCATGACTCCAGCTTTGCACTCTATCCACTGTACCACCTAACTGCCCCATTAAAATAATAATATAGATTAACTAAGAAGCTTTTTCCTGATGACTTTGCCCTTGCTTAAGTACTTTGTTCATACCTTTCTTAACTTTACCCAAACTGCTTTACTTATAGCTCCACCCAGTTGTCAAAATGGTATTCGTGGAACACAAGTTCACTCTCCCTCTCAATAAACCCCAGTGGCTCCCTGATACCTCTAGCATCTATTACAGATTCCTCTTTTTGGCATTTATAACACTTCACAACCTTGCCCCAACCTACCTCTCAAGCCTTAGGATAAATTACTTCCCTTGTTGTATTCTTGGTCCAGGAATGCCTCACATATGACATTCCATTTCAAAGACCCTCATGCCTTCTCACAGGCTGTGCCACATGCCTGGAATGTATTCCCTTGTCACTTTGACCTCTTTGGAGTTCATGTCAAATGTCACCTCCTACATGAGACCTTTTATGAGTTGCTTAGTTATACTTTCCCCCATTCCCACAAATTAATATAAATATATTTTCTATATACTTATTCATGTGTATGTATATGATATATTATGATATATTATTTAATATATGTTTAATGTATTAATATGTTATATTATTACAGCCTATAAATTATATAATTGTTCATTATTCTTAAATTTACTGTTTATTAATTATAGTAATATCTAATTTATAAGTTATTATCTAGAATACATAAATCTATATCCCATCTCCTAGTACCTAGCACAGTACTTGGCACTTGCTAAATACTTGCTAATTCTTACCCATGATGACAGTTTATTTAATCTTTTCAAGTCTTAGTCTTTTTACCTTCCTTATAAGGTTAAGACTCAAAAGAGATAGAGAGTGTGTGAGAAAGAGTTCTGAAAATGAAGGTCTATACTGATATAATTTATTATTGTTGTTATGTAAATCAATACATGCCACTGCTACTATTATTTTAAAGGGTATAACTCTTGTCTTTGGAGGACCTCCAAGACTGTAGTTGATGATATATATGAGAGAGGGTGGAATTGGAGCATCCTTCATTCAAGTGCCCTGGGTAACCCCTGCATTCTTGCTGTTCATGATAAATAAGCTCCTTCTGCTTTTGTGTAGACTCAGCAACTGGTAGAGTTGGGCTCTGGTCATTCTCTGGAAACTCTTCCCACTATAGAAAGTTATAAATAATAAATTCTCTCATATTAATGCTTTGTTCTTACTATGTAGGTAATTTTATTTTAAAATCCATTCATTCTGCTTTGCTTTTTCATGTTTATGATAATATAGTTAGGGAAATAGCAATAAAAGCTAAATCTAAATTTCCTTTTTCTACAATGCAAATTTCAGGTTTGTATATTATGTGTGGGGAAAAGTTTAAATATTTCCTTTAACTGAGAAGTAGAGAACAGAGGGCTTTTATCAATCAATCAATAAGTCAATGATTATTTGCTAAGGGTCCATTACATTCCAGGCATTTATATTCTATTGGGAGAGAGAATATATGTGTATAGGTATATATACAATGTATACAAAGTCACTCTTAAGGTCTCTTTAAAGAACTTTGGAATCGATTGTGAGACATGGGAGACAGTGGCGCAAGACCATCTAGCATGGCGTGCCCCATATCCAAGAAAGTGCTGTGCTCTGTGAGCAAAGCAGAATTGCAGTAGCTCAAAAGAAACATGAGATGCATAAATCTAGAGACATCTCTGCTTCAAATGTTCTATTTGCGCCCAGCCATGGTAGAACCTGAGCTCATATTAGTCTGACAAGCCACAGTGGGACACATTGTACCTTGACCCCAACATAGGGATGTCATTTTTGGTCCTGTTTGAAAACAAAGGACAACAACAACAACAACAACAAAGACAACACACTATTTATTATACCATATACTATACAGCCAATGTGTCAAAGTAGGACTTGAACCTAGTTCTAGGAAGAACTAGAAGTCCAGCTCTCGAATACATTGTCATACTGTCCCCCTACATAAGGACACATAGAAGACAAATTGCCACCATTACAAACTACTCCCAAAGAGGTTGTCCTAAAGCACAATTCTAACCATGCTGTTCTCCCGCTACCCCTTATTAAATGTCAGGGGTTCTCTTTTATCTTTGGGATTAAATATGAAATTCCATTTGGTATTTAAACTTCTTTGCAACCTGGCCTCAGCCTAGCTCTGCAGATTAATTTTTGTCTCTCTTTGCACTCCTTGGTTCAGCCAGTTTGACTTTATTCCTTTATTCTTCTTCATATCTGCCATTCCATCACCCATCTCGATGTCTGTACTGGCTGTGCCCCATGCCTGGAATTCACTCCCTCCTCATCAATATATCTTCAGATGCCTGGTTTCTGCAAGGACTCATGTCTAGTGATACCTTCTGGATAAGCCTTTTCCCAGGTGCTAGAGCCTTTCCCACTGTGGTCACCTGGACTTTTCTCTGTGTATGTTTTGTGTCAACCTATATATGTGCATGGGGCAGCTAGGTGACACAGTAGATAGAGGGCCAGGACTGGAGTCAGGAAGACTCATCTTCCTGAGTTCATATCTGGCCTCAGACCCTTATTAGTTGTGTGACTCTGGGAAAGTCAATTAATCCTTTTGCTTCAGTTTCCTCATCTGTGAAATGAACTAGAGAAGGAAATGGCAAACCATCCAGTATCCATGCCAAGAAAACCCCAAATAGGGTCACAAAGAGTTGGACGTGACTGAAAAATTACTCAGCAACAACAAATATGCATGGATGTTGTCTCTCTATTGGAACATAAACTCCTTGATGGCAGGAATTATTTTACTTTTGTTCTTCTATCTCCAGCATTGGCATAGAGTGGGCACTTAAATGACTGTTGTTTGATTGATATGAATGATATTCCATTTCAGTAGGTGAATTATTTTCAAGTTATTAATTCATCACCATTTATTAGGTTCATAATCTAGTTCATGTCCTGCTTTTTCTCAAGTGGTGCTACAAGGGTCACTGCATGTGGAAGAATGCCAATCAAGAGAAGCAGGATGGAAACTGGGGGTCCTGGACCAAATTTGGTTCATGTTCTCGTACGTGTGGGACGGGTGTTCGCTTCAGGACACGCCAGTGCAACAACCCAATGTGAGTGAGAATGGATTTTATGGTGCTCATGTAACTGGTTATCAGCAGGCTGTTTGACGTGGTGGACTTGAACCCTAACCTCAGAGCCATTTCTAAGGAGCAGCCAATCCCACTAGAAATTTTGGGCAATTCCCTCCTTATCCATTTCATGAGTAAGAAGTGCAAATCCATAAAAATTTCCAATAAACTTGTCTAAATTTGAGGTAGGAAGAAATAACCTCAACATGGGTAGCATTCCCTATGGTTGACCCGCTCTGACTTGAAACTTTTACTCCCAGGTGTTGTCCCCAGAGTCTGGCTGCTTCTCCCAGGCTCCAGGGTAGAGTTTGTGGGTCTGCTATTCAAATATCATAATTCAAGAGAACAGTAACTCTAAAACATTTCCCCCCTAAGTCTGTGCTGCATTCTCCTAATGTATGCAGCATTTGTGGGAGGAGTGAGCATGGAATGTAATGGTAATGACAGGCAATTAACACATGTGGCCAAGGTTACTCTTCTCAGGTACTGCCTGACCTAGATGTCCTTTCTTTCCCATGGAGGTCTCACAAAGCTCCACCATTCTTGCTTCGTCTCTTCTGGATGGATTGCACACCTGGTATCCCAGAGTCTGCTCCTCTCTACAGTTAAAAGCTTGGTTGCCAGGGCTATCTATAGCCAGCCGTATTTTTTCTTCTGCCAGATATCTCACTCCTCTAACTGCTTCTGGTCCCAAGTCACTGCCTCTCTGTATCAATGTCTGTGAAGAGTATTTGTGTCTAAATGCCAGACAGGTATTTCTCTTTGGAGAGTAGCTCCATTGTTAGATGCTTTGACCAGTGGAAAGAAGGGGGATGAAAGGAGAAAATCCCTCCTTCCTCTTTCGAAATTATTTCTCCCATGGGCCAGGTTATTTTCTTCTTTGGGGCTCCTAGAGTAGACTGTCTTGAGCTCTCTAAATTACTGTCATTTAAAGGCTACCATGACAAATGCCATCTAATTGAGAGCTGTCTCTTTAATTAAATGAAAGCCTTCACACACCATAAAGAATGAACAGATTTTCTATTTTTTGTCCTCTTTTTTCCTGTGGGTTTTTAAAAATTTTGTTTTTGTTACTCATGGCTTCCTTGGTTGCTAGATTTCTTTCTTCCTTTCTTATATTTCTGTTGTCTGGAGTGTTTGCAAAACAAATAATCTGCTCCTGTCTGGCAATGCTTCACCTACTTCTCTCTTATCCAATAGTCTTTTTTTTTCCATGATGATGAGGTTCAAATTTGCAATTGTCATCTTAGATTGTATTTTGAGCTCCTTTGCTCTTTGGAACACATTATTCCATTATTTTTTGCAGTTTCTGATAGATGTACAATAGTTTTATGTTAAATGAATTTCCTCTCCTTTGTTATTTAAAGGGTCTTCTCTTTGTTTGCAGAATTTGTTTGGCCTTGGAATTGTTCAATTTAACCACCCTGTGTCCCGGAGTTGGCAGTCCAGGCTTGTTTGTTGTTGTTGTTGTTGTTCTTATTTTTTTTTTCTGGAGGTAGTTTGTGGACTCTTTAATTGTCATTTTGCTTTCCATGTTCAGAAGTATTCTATCTCTTTGCATTATAACATTCATATTTTATGACTTGTAATATTCCAGGAGACATATAATCCTTCAGTTGTCTCTATGGATCCTGTCTTCATGATCAATCAGTATTTTCATTTAATGTTTCTTTTTGCTTCTCTTCCAGATTGTTCTTCACTTCTGTGTATTTATTTGCATGCCCAAAGTTTTATCCTTTCTTTTATTTCTTTGGCGCAATTTGCCATGATGGATTCAATTTTTCTATTCTGCCAGTTTTTGCTGGGCAGGCCACGAATTTTGCCCTCACAATTCACCATTTGAAAACATCCTGATGTAGCGCCACACTCTCCTGGGAATCCACAGGGTCCTCTGTTTCACTGGGTGTTGACTCATTTTTCTTTGTCTTGAAATATTTATTGGGAGAGATATTTGGATTTGTTTAGATGACCGGGAGGCCATATTCCCTTCTCTTATTAATAGCTTCCCTATTGGTTTATTGGGTTGCATTCAAGGTGAGTATTCTTCCTCCTTTTTTCTTTGGATTCCCTTTATCACTCAATATCTGATTCCTTCTCCTTTAATGACTATTTCCCTGAGGGCAGGACCTTAAAGCTAACATCCTTTTCTCACCCTGGAAAATAACTTTGCACCAGTCTTACTCTCTACCCCAAAAGATTTTTGAGGAAACAGAACTGTCTGAATTGGATACCACTCTCCTTTCATTCAAGTCTGGTGAAGTCCCCCACTCCAGCAAGGGCCCTGTCCAAGTTCTATGTGTCCCCTAGTTCTCTGACTGACCATTGCCTCAGGACCGTGGGCTGCCTTGTCCTGTACACACACGTGCATGTGTGTGTACAGGGGCAGAGGAGCAGAGTTGAGTTCTGTCGAAAGCATATGGAGGTTTTAACTACCCTACCAGGGCACAGGGGCTGTTGAGGGAAGGGGTATTGAGTGGTCTTGTTAGGGATTCGCCTCTTCTGTTAGTTGATTTGCTTGTTACCTCATTGGAGTTCTTGGTGATTTACACTGTTGAAATGTCTGGGATTGTTTTTGCCTCTTATGCATGATTCTTTTTGGAGAAGTTTGCATGGTCATGAGGATTAGAGAAAGCCTCCAGTCCTCCATCTTGTTGGTCACATGGCCCAGAAATCTGATTGACACCTTTTCCACATCACACCTATAGCCTTATGATTATACACCTTATCACCTCAAGATTAGATGCTGGGCTTTCTGTGACTACTTCAATCTTAAGGACAGGAACTAAAGCCATCCCCCTCCTTCACAGAGGTCTCTTGTGCTCTGTCTTCTCTTTTCCTCTCTCCTTCACTTCTTTCTATTTTCTACATCACTTTCATTAGTTGTGGCTCTCCCAGTCCTGTTTCTTTAAAGTATACCTGCAACCCCAGAGTTTTAGAAAGGCTTAGGACAACTGTCAGTCCCTCATCTTGCTTGTGCTGCCCCATCTTACTCCTTGATGACTTTCTGTGCTGGAACTGGAGGAAATGAGGAGATGGGCTTGCCTATAGAATCACCCTTCTTCATCTCTGTTCTTTAGAGCTGCATCTTGGCCAGAAATGAAAAGACATTTTTCCAAAAGTATTTATTAAATAAATAAATAAATAAATCTTATCTTTCTTTGACTTGAGCAAAATTAAGAAGGTCCTTTTTTGGATGGGATTTCTAGGACTAGCAATCATCTCCAGTCTCTGCCAGCAGGCATGAATTTGCTGATAATGTTGGGTTTTCTGCCCCTCTCTAGGTGGGTGCCAATTGCCAATGAGACCTCTTGCTTTCTCAGGATAAAATCTGATCAACACTTCCTTTAGTAGGGATACCAGCTGTATATGTTGGGGGCAGGAATCCCTTTTCTGGGCGTAAATGTTCATTTTTGTTTGTTTTTTTCTTCCTCTTTGTGCCCATGTTATCAAAACGTATGATTCTCAACTTTCATCATTTCGCTCATGTATGCTGTCTTTTCCTGGGTGGTAGGAAAGGTGTTTTAACTAGAAAGTCTGACCCCAGTCTCTTGAAGCTGACAGCCCAAAGCCTCTGGCATTGTGCTCTTACCATAATGAACCAAGAGCCAGGAAACCTTTATACAAATCATATTTTCTTTAGGCCAATCAATGGTGGTCAGGATTGCCCTGGTGTTAATTTTGAATACCAGCTTTGCAACACTGGAAGAGTGGCTCCAAGCTCTTTGAGGACTTTTAGAGCCCAGCAGTGCCAGCAACGGAACTCCACTTTGAATATCAGAACAGCAAACACCACTGGCTGCCCTTCGAGCATGCTGATGTGAGTAGGATACGCTTGTGTTTGGGTCTTCCAATGACTCTTGGAATGAAGTTCAAGGTCTGTTGGGCTTTTTGAATTTGACTTGGTGACACAGCAGGTAGGTGCTGGTCAGAAACATCTCCAGAGTTTTCCATGAGAGGACAAGCTGAGGCTAATAAGTCATAGCTGCCTCTTATGCTGTGGAATAGGAAATGGGACAAGAGGTGCTAAGCAACATTCAGAGGCTAAACTGGACTCTCTTCTTAAACAATAACTCTCAAGCATTTTGGATCATAGATAATTGATACACACACACACACATACACAACTTTGTGAAACACAGAGTATTTAATGAATGGACATTCAGAGATTCTCTTATTCAGTAAAAACATGTAAGTATATTTATATACCTTGGCAAGCAGTGAAAGAGGTCAGTGGAGTCAGAGGACCCTGGGTTCAAATCCAAATTGATGCCTCTACTTATAGAAAACCTCTATACCAATGATGTAAACCCTCTCATAAGTAAAAATATGGGGTTGCTCTATACTCCAGTGTCTACCTCTGCCCTCCCTTTAGGACTATGATCTATGAAGGGAAGGGAAGGGAAGGAAGGGAAGGGAAGGGGAAGGGAAGGAAGGGAAGGGAAGGGAAGGAAGGGGAGGGAAGGGAAGGGGAGGGGAGGGGAGGGGAGGGAGGGAGGGAAGGGAGGGAGGGAGGGGAGGGGAGGGGAGGGGAGAGGGGAGGGAGGGGAGGGGGGGGGAGGGGAGGGGAGGGGAGGGGAGGGGAGAGTGAAAGAAGGTACCCTACCATACTCTTATTCTATAAATGCTTATGAATAGGATGAAATATTGCAAGCCAGTCCTGCTGAATTCTAGATCTCTGCACCTTCTTGTCTCTATCATCTGTTCCTAAAGATGGACGAGAAGAGATGCTGCCTCTTCTGGCTGCTTCCCTGGCAGAAGGATAGAAATGGTCATGCAGTACCCAGCTCAGCCTTTTGGTTTGAAGGAAGGGAATTCTGAGTATTTCCACTAGTATTTCCAGTTCTGCCAGGGTACATGGACAAGAGTGACAAAAATTACCTTCTCCTTGGTCATCCTGCTCCTCAGCTTCCCTGTGGTTACGAGATAAAGTCACAGCCTTCCCAAGTACCCCTCTATATCTGAGGATGAACCCCAATTTCCTTTGGAACCATGAATTTAGGGAAGCTAGAGGAAAATCAACAAGTAATTCTGTCCCAACCAAGTAAACCTACTTCTCAGATAATATTTTTCTGAAGAAAGCTGACATTTTGGACTGCGGGAATTACAAAGCTCCAAGAGAAGTAGGTCATTGAAAAGAACAAGTATATAAGCCCCTAATAGAGGCATCAGGCAGTACACTACCTGTCATTTACAAAACTCTGAAAAGAGAAACCAGGCCATCAACTGGGAGGCTGTTTGCCTGATCACAGTTCAGTTCATCTACTCTGAGGCAGTTTATTTTTCAGTGTTTTGAATTTCTACTCTGGCTAATTTGAGAAAACATAGCACTTCTCTGGTACCTTGAGAACTAGAAAGATCAGATTCTCAGCATCCTATCTGTGAATGTAATGTTCCAGGACTTAAAAGCACTTTAAAATTCACTTTCCCATTTCATCTCTATTCATAGAGTTTTTAATGTACTGATAAATGAATCACATTTCTGTCCAAACTGTTATTTCCATTTGAGAGGAAGGCAGGTGATGTAATACCCTTGGAGGCAGGAAGACTTTGAATTGAAATCTTGACTGAAATACTTGATTTGAGATCCTGAGCAAATCACTTAATTTTTCTGTCTCAGTTTCCTCACCTGCAAAATGGGAATATTAGCAATAGCTGTTATGATAATCAAATGTGATGACACTCGTAAAGCATTTTTCAAACCTTAAAGCCCAACTGACATAAATATATACATAAATATAGATGTGCATATATATGCTAGCTATTTTTATTAAGAGCAAATCAAAGAAAATAACCATGAGATTATAATATAGTGTAGCCTACCTCAGTGTTTATTTTAAAAGAGGTAAAACTTCTACTGTTAGACATCACTTGGGGGAAGCTAGGTGGTGCAGTGGATAAAGCACCAGCCCTGGATTCAGGAGGACCTAAGTTCAAATCCAGACTCAGACACTTGACACTTACTAGCTGTGTGACCCTGGTCAAGTCACATAACCCTCATTGCCCCACCAAAAAAAAAAAAGATATCATTTATTAAGATCACATGAGAACCTACATAGTATGTTCAGTGATTCTCACACACCAAAGAAATGGCTTTTTCCTCAGCTCTGTAGTATCAGTAAAAGTCAGCTGGAATATCCCTCAAAATCTTTGTCAGGTACAGGTGCCTGAAGAATTCTAATCTACATTTAAAATGCCTAAAATATCAATTTGTCTCCTGTGCATTGCTGGTTTTTATGTATTTATACAGCATCCCTTTTGACTTCAGTGACTTTGTTGAAACTTTCTACTTTAAACATAAAACCAACAGTGCTGTTAAAACCAGTCCATTCAATGTAAAGAGTTAACATTCTTTTCCACCCTCTGCAGCCAACAAACGATGCCACCTCTATTGCCAATCCAAGGAGACAGGAGATGTTGCTTATATGAAACAGCTGGTACATGATGGAACCCGTTGTTCTTACAAGGACCCATATAGCATATGTGTGCGAGGAGAGTGTGTGGTAAGTCCAAAGTGATTCCCAACTGATCTTTATGTATTATCTCTTATTCTCCAAATTTTCCGTTATATCATCTTTGGGAGTAGTGACAGAGGTGTGTCAGGATGAGTTCTTTAGGTAATTCCTTAACCCTCCACTCCAAATGTTCAACCTGACCTGTGGCAGGGCATTCCAAGCTCAACCATAGTCAGACACATTGTACTTTGACCCCAACAGGGTGACGTCCCATTGGTCCTCTTTGAGAACAAAGGACAACAACTAAGCGACCCTTGAAGAATATGATAATGGCATGTTTCAGGAAGACCATCTTCTATTTCTGTACCTCAGTCAAGTTGTGTCCCTCATTGCTCTTGTGAAAGGCAGCAAGATGTGACAACAGCAACTATAGTCATAGTAGCTGCAGTGGTGATGGCGGTAGAAGTCAGACCACTAAACTTGGAATCAGAAAGACCAGAGTTAGAACTCTGTCCCAGGTGTGGGCAAGTGAGTTAACCTGCCTGTGCCTCCTTTTCCACATCTATAAAATGGGGATAATAAGAGCACCCACTTTACAGGGTAGTTTTGGGGGCAACTAATGCTGGGCCTCCTCTTCCTGAGCTCAAATCTGGCCTCAGACATTTACTAGCTGTGTGACCCTGGGCAAGTCACTTCACCCTGTTTGCCTCAGTTTCCTCATCTCTAAAATGAGCTGGAGAAGGAAATGGCAAACACTCCAGTGTCTTTGCAAGAAAAGTCCAAACTAGGTCACAAAGAGTTGGACAGAACCGAAAAATGACTTAGCAACAACAACAACGGGCAGTCGGGAGGGCCCAAAGAAGTAATATTCACTAAGCATTTAGCAAGTCTTAAAGCACTGTTGAAATTTTACCACTTATTACTATTACTGCTGTTATTATTATTATCTATGGGACTAAAGACAAGTCATTTATCCTCTCTGGGCCTCAGTTTATTCATATACTAAGTGTCAAACAAGTAGTATAAATTTTTTAATATACATATGCATACACATATACATATGTATATACATATACATGCACACTCACAATATACACATACAGGGGCAGCTAGGTGGCGCAGTGGATAGAGCACTGGCCCTGGAGTCAGGAGGACCTGAGTTCAAATCCGGCCTCAGACACTTAACACTTAACTAGCTGTGTGACCCTGGGCAAGTCATTTAACCCCAATTGCCTCACCAAAAAAACAAAAACAAAAAAACCACAAAAAAACAATATACACATACATATGCATACACATACACATACACATATATGCATACACATATACATACACACTCACACATATACATACATATACATATGCATGCACACTCACACATATAAATATACACATACACACCCACACATATACATATATGTGTGCCTATATACATACATGTACATATACCATATATATGTGCACACATATCCAGATAGATTAGATGATTGATAGATAGATAGATAGATAGATAGATAGATAGATAGATAGATAGATAGATAGATAGATAGATAGATAGGCAGGCAATGAGGGTTAAGTGACTTGCCCAGGGTCACACAGCTAGTAAGTGTCAAGTGTTTGAGACCAGATTTGAAACAAGTAGTATCAATTAATAAAGAGCAGGGAGATGCAAAGTCCTGCTGTTGAGGTTATGGTCTAGTAAAGATAATGTCCTTAATTTGATCCACAATTTATGACACATTAGTCCAGAAGAGCAGGAAAGGGAAAAGATGTAATTGGCTCAATTTTAACGTCCATGAACATTTCTTTAAACATAAAGGGAAAATAGAAGCCAGGATGTTCTGGGAAGTTTCAGATCAGTTGTAATGTTTCACTTACCCTGGTTGGGGTCACCTCTAGAACAATGTAGTCCTAAACTGGCAGCATTTATGGTCATTTTTCTGCAGAAAGTTGGCTGTGATAAAGAGATTGGTTCCAATAAGGTTGAAGATAAATGTGGAGTCTGTGGAGGAGATAATTCTCATTGTCGCACTGTGAAAGGAACATTTACCCGAACTCCCAAGAGGCCTGGTAAGATCAGTGTTTGTGTGCATTCATGTATGTGTGGGCTAATGCTGGTACATTGTTATTTACAAATTAGATATTTTCCAAATCCCCTCCTCTCCCCCTGCCATCTACTCATAAGTACAATTCTAAAGTGGCATATGTGCATATATGTGTACATGTGTTCATGTGTGTCCACATGTATGTATATGTGTTCATTTATGTGTGTCAGGAATGCATGTTGGGTATATGCATATGTGTTGTTAAGTTTGTAATTTTGTAGATTAATAATAGGATCAATTGATGTGGTTATTTCAGTGTAATTATATTTTTAGGAAATGTATGCATTTATAAACTATTTTACTGAATTCATACATACCTCAGCACTTGCATAGAAAAAAATCATCTGAAGATAAAATTATTATAAATATTTGAAATTCTTCTTTGTAAACAAAAAAAAAAACCAAGCAAGCAGAATACTTAGATGATATAAATACTTTATTTAGTCATTTGCTTTGGGATTTTTGATTAAGCTTGTAAAGTCCTGACAAGGAATGCAACATCTGGTTTAAAATCATTGTGGTTTTTGTGTTTTGTGCTCTTTTTGCTCTTTTTATTTTAATGGTGAACAGGTTTATTCTATCCCTGTGTCTTCTAGGAATCCAAAAGCAAAGCTTTAAATCCTTTTTAAATAACTACTTTTGGATCCCAGGACAGGAATTGAATATTTCTATTCTTGTGTCAGTGTTGAATAGACATGAGCACATAACACATTTCCGTGCATGTCCTCTTATGGCTTCCAAAGCTCTCTTAACCCTGTCTCTGAAAGACTGGGGGAAAAGTTAGCTTGATAAAATTCAAACTGAAATAATATTGTAACCATAATGACCTCCATGGAAGGCAACAAGGCTTTCAAAATTTAACTTGCACACAACTTTTATTCTTTCAGTTTATTTTATTCCTACACAGGCCAACAACACAAGCCAAAGTTATCTCTGTGCTACCTTTATTCAATACAATAGCCTTTTAAAAAAGTTTTGCAGGGCAATAATGGTTAAGTGACTTGCCCAGGGTCATACAGCTAGTAAATGTCGAGTGTTTGAATTGGATTTGAACTCAGGTTCTCCTGAATCCAAGGCCAGTGCTTTATCCACTGCGCCACCTAGCTGCCCCAATAGAATAGCCTTTTGAAGAAATAAAGGTGGATTCATTGTGGTACAAAGATTTGGGCCCCTTTTCTTCCCCAATATTTTTGAGCACTGCTATCAAGAATTATTATTGTGTAATTTTTTAGTATAATTTAAAGACCATATTTAAAATAATGTTATTTTTATGAGTTTATGAGTTATAGTATTATGAGTTTATGTTGTGTTCATCCTATGAACAATCTTCCTGAAAAATCAAGCATTTATTAAGTGCCTATTTTGTGCTAGTCACTGCGTTAATAAGTACTGGGAAATTGTTTTTAATTAAAAATAAACACTGGGGATACAAATAAAGGCAAAAATTCTCTGCTATTCAAAATTCTTAAAGTCTAATGGGGGAAGACAACATCCAAACAACTATGTGCAAACAATTATTTACAGGATAACTTGGAGGTCATCAATAGGACAGAGGCATTAGTATTAAAGGAGATTTGTTGAGCATGAATGACTTACTGTGTTTTGTTTCTCAACAAAGTGCATGAATATCCGAGTGTTCAAAGCATAATAACTCATTCTATTATCAAGGTTGGATAGGCTAGGAATGACATTACAGACATCATAAATATCACCCTGTGCATAGAAGACAGAGGTCATGAGAATGAACCTTGCCAGTGAAAGGAATTTAGAGAAAGCTCTCTTCAGTCCCAGAGATTCCAAATCAAATTAAATGTTACTTTGACATTGGTTGCTTTGCAGGGGTAGCAAATAGTAGGTATTGGCAACATAGTCATTCAATAGACTAACCAACCTCTTCCAACAGGCAAACACTTAAGCAAGAGGTGCCAAAAGGAACTCAAGTTACTGGAAAATGAAATCTGCAAGTATCCAAACTTAAAATCACCTACATGATTTTTCATTCATACATAGTCTTACTTTCATTGACTACTAAATTTGTATCAATTTTATTTACCTTGATAAAATGCCATTGGCAAATTAACACAGTCAATGAAACAAGAAGACTATGGTTCCCCAAAGCACTAACTTAAGACATTTTATTTAAGGGAAGACAAGAGGAGCCTTCACATTGCCCAAAGGAGCTCGCAATGTATCTCTTTCTGAAACAAAGGCAGCTAAAAATGTTCTGGGTGAGTTATGGTAAATGGAAATGGCAGCAAGATGGGCCCATGTGACTGGCATAAAGAAGTTGGCTGTAATGGCTTCTGGAGCTTGGCACTTAGAAGCATCCAAGATATAGGCAAAGGTGGTACATTTTGCATGTTTTATTACACAAAATTGCTGTTACTGGATCGCCAGAGTAGTCAGTCCATTCAGTCAAACTACTAAGGCAATCTGGTAGAAAAAAAAATGAGAGAGGATATTGCTTTGATTTATTACACTGAATATTTGACAGAACTGATTGGTTCATTTTGCCTTTGGGCATAGACCTTGACCATTTTCTCTGCAGTCACCCTAACCTATAGTCTCTGACATCAAGTGTGAAAAATAAATTTCTGTCACCACCAACATAAATATTGGACATAGCCTGTATCTAATGGGCTATAAAGGTAGTTGTTGCCTAGAGGCAAAAATGGAACAATAGATAGGGTACTAGACTGGGAGTCATGAAAACCTGAGTTCAAATCCATCTCAGACATTTATTAACTATGACTCTGAGCAAGTCACTTAACCATGTTTACTTCAGTTACCTCTTCTGTAAAATGAGCTTGAGGAGGAAATGGCAAACTACTCTCATATCTTTGCCAAAAAAAACCCCAAATCAAAAGGGGGCAACAAAGAATTGGGTGTGACTAAAACAACTCAGTGACAACAATAACAAAAGAGAGATGGAATATCTAGTTCATTGAACAGCCAAGAGGCTAGGGTCATTGGATCAAAGAGTACATAGTGGAAGTGGGGAGAAGTCAGATATAAGAAGACTAGGAAAGTAGAGTTCATGTACTTACATTTAGTCAACTAGCATTCATTAATAATGACAAATTATTATTAAAATTACAATAGTAATTAATACATGTTTATGGAATTAAATTTTTTGTATTATTAGGTTAATATTCTGTGCCCAGGCCCTGTGCTAAATGTCATAACTTGCTGGTATTGCTAAATCTTATAGTTTGGCCAAACCTAGAAGTTGACTTGTATTCCCCTCTGGACCTGATTTAAGCCTAATTGCCAATCACCAATCAATTTCCCTTTTCCTTTAGAGTAAAACAAACAGTTTCCATCTTGATATAAAAGTGCTAATTCATTAGAAAATTAGCTTCCAGGGGAAGGTAGGTGGCACAGTGGATAGAGTACTGGCCCTGGATTCAGGAGGACCTGAGTTCAAATCCTGCCTCAGACCCTTGACACTAGCCGTATGACGGTGGGCAAGTCACTTAACCCCAATTGCCTCACCAAAAAAATAAATAAATAAATAAAATTAACTTCCAGGAGTCGCAATGAACAATTTTTAAATGGCAAATAAATAGGAGGATACTTAAGAATCCCATGAAGTTAGTCTGTCAGGGACAGAAGCCAAGACAAGATGGGTGCCTAATGGGGAAAATGGTCACTTTCCAGAACATGGGAAACGTACTGCCTTTGCCCAAGTTGTTGGTTGTTGTCAGACTGACAGCACAACAAGAGGAGGGATGCATAGGTTTGTAACGACAATTGATGGATCATCAATGAGTTGCTGAAATCTGGAGATGGAGAAACAGGCTTCACTTCCCAATTCTACCACCTGTGTGACTTTGAACAAAGCTCTTCATTTCTCTAGACTCGATTGAGGGAGCTGGACAATTTGACCTTCATCACTAATTGATTTTTTCCCCTATTAATGAGTGTTCATCCCAAGCAAATACCAGATGTTACAAAACCTATCAGTTCGCTGAAGTGACAAACCGCATTTAGGTTTGTGTGTGCTCCTTTCTGCAAGTAGAAGCAACAGAACAACAATAATATAGTTTGCTACTAACCTCAGCTATTCCTTCTCTTTCCCTCTTGTGTTCTCCTGATTACTGAACCGGGCAAAAGGGTACCTTAAGATGTTTGATATCCCCCCTGGTGCTAGACATGTGTTAATACAGGAAGATGAAGCTTCTCCTCATGTCCTTGGTAAGTTATTTCTATCCTTGCATCATGCACTCCGTGCTAAAGTGCGCTTAAATGTTCAAGTATCAAAAAATGCATTGGTTTTAAGAACCAGAAGAACATTATTTTAAAGGCAATAATTACATAGTGGTAGAAAGAGGGACAAGAATTCTGATTTCATTGGTATATGGAACTCCCAGGTGAGAAAAATCTCTACCAATGCAGGTTATCACCTTCTCGGCAGTCTTAAAGAATCATATGAGGGCACTTAGGAATAAGTGACTTGCCCAGGGCTACACAGAAAATAAGAGGTGAAACTCCATCTAGGTCTCCTTGATTATGAGGTTAGGTCTTTCTCTGAGTAGGGCTAATGACTTTTCATGGCTTTGCCTTACAAATCCAATTCACTATACAAGTCAACATATCACCCTCCTGATGTCATTGAGATTGAAGGATGAACAACAACTCTCTGTACCGTGTAACATTGCTTTTCAATGATCATATTACCAGAATTTTACTCAATCATTGACCTACACTATGTTTACCTCAAAGCAAGATCCAATTCAGTTAAATAAACATTTCTCATGCCCCTAGGTACGAAGCATGCTAAACACTTGGGCATACATACCCAAATCTTAGAAGACTAGTCTTAGCTTGTAAGGAACTTAAAATCTAGTATACAAATAACTAAAATGAGGCATAGATATAAATGACAAAACTGTAATCAATTGAGATACAACGTTCTTAGGAAATTCAAAAAGAGAGGGCAGAGCTAGGTTGTAGAACTTGGGGAAAAACTTATCTATAAGGGTGAATTTCTGCTGTAATCAATAAAGGGGTTTGACTTGGAATGAGGAAGACTTGAGTTCAAATCCTGACTCAGAGAGTTACCCATGGCTCCCTAGCAAGTCACTTAACCTTGCTTGGCCTCAGCTTTCTCTTCTTTAAAATGGGGGGAAAGGGGCAGCTAGGTAGCACAGTGGATAAAGCACTGGCCCTGGATTCAGGAGGACCTGAGTTCAAATCCAGCCTCAGACACTTGACACGTAGTAGCTGTGTGAACCTGAACAAGTCACTTAGCCCTCCTTGTCCTGCCCTGCCCCCCAAAATGGGGATAAAAATAGCATCTCCCTGACGGGGTTGTTGTGAGGATTAAATATGTTGAGTGCTTTGCAAATCTTAAAGCTCTACATGAATGTTAGCTATTATTAGAAGAGGTAGCACCTCAGCTGTGCTTTGAAGGAAGGGAAGGATTTCAAGAAATAGGAGACTGAATCAAGAAATAAAAGCTTTAGCTTTGGGGATGAATCCTTGTCAGTTTGTTAATTCAAAGTTTAAAAAAAAAAGGTAATGGGGCAGCTAGGTAGCACAATGGAGAAAACACTGGCCCTGGATTCAGGAGGACCTGAGTTCAAATCTGGCCTCAGACTTTTTTTTTCTTGGTGAGGCAATTGGGGTTAAGTGACTTGCCCAGGGTCACAAGGCTCACACAGCTAGTAAGTGTTAAGTGTCTGAGGTCAGATTTGAACTCAGGTCCTCCTGATTCCAGGGTGCTCTTTCCATTGCGCCACCTAGCTGCCCCCAGCCTCAGACTTTTGACACTTATTAGCTGTGTGACCCTGGGGAAGTCACTTAACCCTCATTGGCCTGGAAAAGAAAAAGGTAATAAACAAAACCCTGTTTGCCTCAGTTTTCTCATCTGTAAAGTGAGCTGGAGAAGGACATGGCAAACCACTCTAGTTTCTTTGCCAAGAAAACCTCAGATGGGGTCATGAAGAGTGGGACATGACTAAAATAACCGAATAACAATAACAAATGCATTGTTAGATAATAATATTAGAGCATTTGTCTACAGTTATGATCCCCTCCGAAAAGTAGGGCATTCTACCTGTTGCCATGTTGTGCATCTGGCGATGTCACATCTCAGATATTTTCTGGCCAGAACAAAAGCCATGTGTTTTGAGTGTTTTGTGCTACTTTGGGGGAAAAATCTGGATGTTTTTAGCAATTTTCTTGCTGTTCCCTCATCTGTTTTCCAACTTGTGCAATGATCTATACTATCCCCAATGGTCCTCTTTTTTCTAGTCTGCTAATAATCCATTGGAGAAAGAACCTATTCCGCTCACATAAACAAGTCACACAAATGGACTATGACTAATGTGCCACTTATAAGTACGCATGCAGACGGCACTGTCTGGTGTTGTTAAAGCAACCTCAAGGTTTCAAAGACCCAGTTAATATCATCTGTCGCCATAGTGGAAATTTCTTTCATTTTGACTGTAAATGTAGAGAAAAGAAATTATTTATATGAATTTAGTTCAATCAATTTTAAACTGAAATTTGAAAATTGGTCATACTGTTCTTAAAATAATAATAATTATAAGTTCTAGTGTTTGGGTGTGATTCTTATTTCCCCCAATTTGTCTTCTCCCTTCTCCCTCCCCTTAGTTGCACAGTAAAGTAAATGAAAGCATTATTATTTTTCTGGGTCATAAATTATTTGCAGAATACTCATTATTTTCAAGTTCCATGCCAGACTTTACAAAAAGATGACTAGAATATATGGGGTTCTGCTTTTATCATTCCATGGCAATGGGGTTTTAAATTTTGAGTGCCAAGGAAAAAGTGTGCCTATATGCTTAATACAAGCACGTCTGTTTATCCAAACCTAAACTCTTTCCTGTCTCAAATTTTTCAGCTATGTGTTGGATATCTTAAACTGGATGTCCCAACACATCTCAATGTAACATGGCCCAAAGTGAACTCATTATCTTTCCTTTCAGACTTTCCCCTCCTCCAAACTTCCCTATTGCTGTCAAGGGCACCACTATTCCCACAGTCACCCAGGCTGTGCCTGAGAGGTAGTGTAGGATAGCAGATCTCTATCTGTCCTACAAGCCAGAAAGCTCAAGCTTCAAGTCCCATCTCTGACACCTACTGTTCTGTGACCCTAGGCAAGTTACTTAATCTCTCAGTGGGAAGTATTTAACAAAATTAAGAAAAATAACATGCAACATAGATAATGTTAATTTATAGTTTTCTAAGTCAACATGGGCCTGCAGGGATCAGTTTCTATGAGTTTGACACCCCTAGTCTCTCTAAGACTATCCATTGCAAAGAAGGTGACAGGATGTATGAGTAGAGAGAGATTTCTCACCCAGGAGTTCCTATTCCAATGAAATCACAGATATGTATGTGTGCATGTATGTATACATACATGTATGCACACACATATACTTATATAAACATAAATACACAGTACCCTAAAAATTTTATTGCATTTAGAATTCTATCAAAGCTCAAAAATATGCATATATTATATGTGTATATAGGGACGTGTATTGTGTGTATGTGTATATGTATGCACATCATCTTCTATCTAGGAAGCTTGCTAGAGATGCCAATGTTAATATCCAGTAGGGGAAGCAGAAGTCACTTCAAAACAATAAGGCATAGTGTAATTGTTATTCTTATTGTTTTAATAAGTATACTCAAGGAGAGAGAAATAGCTTTTAGTTTTTTAGAAAAGAATGGATTTACTATGGATCCTTAGTTCTATCATGCCTGGCCCTCAGACTTTCCCTTTCTTTAGCTATCAAGAACCAGGCAACGGGGCACTACATTTTAAATGGCCGAGGGGAGGAAGCAAAGTCTCGGACATTCATCGATCTAGGAGTGGAGTGGGACTACAACATCGAAGATGACATTGAGACTCTTCACACTGATGGGCCTTTACATGACTCTGTCATTGTTTTGGTATGTGGTATCATGGTCAAAATTTCCTTGGAAGCATTTTTAAAAATTAAATTTCATTGTAATAGCTTTTATATTGGATAACATCCTTATTAACATGTGTCTTCATTTGGGTGGTTTTCATTGGATTTTTTTTTATGTGACTACATACAAGGTATTTTAAAATTTGCTTCTACAAAGTTCCCTGCTTTCAGGAAATTCAGAATATCAGGTGGTCAGCTTCTTATATCCTTAATCTCTTAAAGTCCCACCTGAAACCAATTACTATCATTCAAACTTCAGACATGATTAACAATCTGAAAGATCCAGAATCAATAAACATTTATTAAGTACCTGCTATATTCTGGACACAATGCTAAGTGCTTGGGGTACCAAACAACAACAACAACAACAACAAAAACACAACAACAACAATGCATAACAGTCCCTGCCCTTAGAGAGCTCATAATCTAATTGGGTAAGACAACACATGAGAAGAAACTTAAGGGGATGTTGAGGAATGATGAAATCAGTCCTAAAGCCATAATAGAAAATAGCCTGAGTTGATTTCATCTTTCAGATAGATGAGTTTCTGAAGATCATGACTCCAGGAACTGAGGGGGATGGGAAATGATGTGGTAAATGCCCAGGATTCCCTTCTCAAATCATGGAGGATCTGGGAGGAGCTCTCCAATGTCCAACCTTCATCCTCACTAATCAGGAAAAAAACAAAAAAACACAGTTTCCCAACATGCCTTGGCACTCTCAATCTAGGACTCTGTTGAATTAGTAAATAAGGGAAAGAAAAGCCAAGATAAAGGACCATTTACCTACAGCTTATCATTTTCTTCCCACACATACCACTCCCAAACTAGTTTTGAAAATTCTTTCACTGACCTATTTAACTTGGACAGGAATTGACATGTTACCACACATCTTCTTTCCAACACATAACTGACTTAGAAGAACAATGTTGAGCAAAGAGTCTGGCATCAACAGCAACCCTTGAGGCTTCAAGCTCTCAGTAAAATTGACAAGCATTGTTGAATCAAAGCATTTAAGAAATGAATGGGATCTTAGCCATTATCCTCATTTTACAGATGAGGAAAAACAGGTATGAAAAGTGAAGTGACTGGCCCAAATCTTTCTTTTAAAAACAGCACTAGAGAAGAACAAATGCTGTCCTAAATTTCAGAAAGGAAATAGAGTCGAGACTGCAAATTATGGGCAAGGGAATTTAACTTTGCTGGCAACATTTTTGAATATATTACTAGAGTGATACTTGGCGGGGGGGGGGGGAGAGTCAGGGGGTAGTCATAAAGAGTAAGCATAACCCCATTCGTTAAGAATTGGCCAGAAGGAGAGGAAAGGGAAAGGGAAAAGGCCTGCCAGGCAAACCTCATATCCTTTGTGCTGACAGGGTTACATGACCAGTCAATGAGAGGAATGCAATAAATGTAGTTGACCTAGATATTAACAACATATTTCATATGTGTTTATCTCATGTGGATGAAATGGTAAAAAGTGGGCTAGGTGATATATAATACAATTAGGTATTTATCACATAAAGGCACTGATTGAATGTCTAGACCAAGAAAAGCCATTAATGTTTCAATGACAGTTGAGAAGCAGTCCTCTAGTGACATACCTTGAGCTAATTGGCATTTTTATGAATGGCTTAAATCAGAAGTTCTTAGCTTGGGATGATGAATGAGAGAGAGAGAGAGAGAGAGAGAGAGAGAGAGAGAGAGAGAGAGAGAGAGAGAGAGAGAAGAGGAGGGAAGGGGAGAGGAGGAGGAGGAGGAGGAGGAGAAGAAGAAGAAGAAGAAGAAGAAGAAGAAGAAGAAGAAGAAGACGAAGAAGAAGAAGACGAAGACGAAGACGACGACGACGACAGAGAGTGAGAATGAGAAAGAGAGGAGAGGAAGAGGAGGAGGAGAAGAAAGAGGAGCTGGAAAGGAAAAGAGAAGAGAAGAGAAGACAAGACAAGACAAGACAAGACAAGACAGAAGGAAGGTGGGAGAGCTGTATTTGACAGTTTCCTTTTTGATCATATCTATTTTATTTTAAACATTTAGCAACATTATTCGGGGAAGGAGCCTGTAGGCTTCACCAGACTGCTCACAGGGTCCATGACACAAAGAAATTGGGCCTTTGCCTTATTCCACAAGGCACAGATGAATGTGCTTATTTCATTTACAGATGACAAAATCTTAGGATAAGTAACATGTGAATGACAGTCAGGATCCCAAGAGATCTCTATAGACTGAAACATTGGCTCAGTCTATTAGGATGAAACTTAATAGGGATCAATGTTTACATTGAAAGACTTTAGTCTTTCACTTTGCTAGCATAAAATGGTGGAGGCCTGGATTGAGGGAAGTTCATGTCATAAAGATGTGGAGGGTTTAGTGGGCATCAAATCCAAAGAGTATCAAAGTATATTATAACAACCAAGAAAGCTAAGACAAGTTTAAAGTGCATTCATTAGGAAAGAGATCGTGTCCAGGACTACTAGTGCATGGTCTCTGTATTTTTGCTTAGTTGGACAAAATTTACAATGTTACATTCAGTCCCAGGGGCTACATTTTAAAACTGGGCATTTGGGCTGGCTGGCTCCCATATTTGGAATTCTCTTCTTCCTCACCCATGTCCCCTGGCTTCCTTCAAGGGGCATATAGGTGGCACAGTGGGTAAAGCACTCGGGCCTAGAGTTGGAAAGACCTGAATTCAAAGCCATCCTCAGCTACTTACTAGTTAGTTATATGACCCCAAGCAAGTAACTTAACCTCTGCCTGCCTCAGTTTCCTCAACTGGAAAATGGAAATCATAATCATTGCACTCTCATTCTCATTCAAATAGAAATAAATGACAGGATAGTAGCTCCTTCGTTTTGATCTGGAAGGGTCCTCAGAAGCTATCTGATGCCCCACCTCCTCAACTACCTTATAGGGTATTTGTGAGGATGATATGAAATGCTAATTGTAAATCGATTAGCACAGTGCCTAGCACATAACAGATGTTTAATAAATGCCTCTTGCCTCCCTCAAATCTCAGCTGAAATTTCATCTTCTACAAAAGCCCTTTCCTAAGTTCCATCCATCTGAGATTATCTACAATGTGTCCTCTTATATATTTTGTTTGAACATGGTGGTTTGCCCACTGTCTTCCCCATTAATTTTTTTTTTTTTGGTGAGGCAATTGGGGTTAAGTGATTTGCCCAGGGTCACACAGCTTCTAAGTGTCAAGTGCCTAAGGCCGGATTTGAACTCAGGTCCTCCTGAATCCAGGGCCAGTACTTTATCCACTGAGCCACCTAGCTGCTCCCCCCCCCCCAATTAAATTTTAAACTTCTTGAGGGCAGGGGTTGTTTTTGACCATTCTTTGTATCCTTCACATTTGGTACGGTAGCTGACACATGGTAAGAACTTAAATATTTGTGTTTGACTTGATAAAGTGGGATATGTCCAGGGAGTGGTAACAAGAATAGCAAAGGGCTTCAAGATCACATCACATAGAAACTGATGGGAGAAACTAGAGATGTTTAGCCTAGGGAAGAGATATCTTAGGATATATGAAGGATTAAAATTGTTCTACTCCATCACAGAAGGCAAATTTGGGTGGAGGTTACAAAGAAACTCATTTAGGTTTTGGATGAGGTAGAACCTCTGAACAATTTGAACTATCTAAAGGAAGAATGGGTTCCATCAGGAGTAGTAGGGTCTCCGCCACACAAGAGTCTTCCAGGAAACACCAGATCCATTCTGAGACTCGGGCACACATAAAGGTTAGACTTTTGCTAACCATAACACTCTTCCCAGTAGAGTTCCAGATTCTCCTTTTAGCCCCAATTTCCTGAAAACAAGGCATCTATTTAAAGTTTATTTTAAAATATTAGACTCTTTATTAAATATTAGAATTAATATGATTGGGGCAGCTAGGTGGCACAGTGGATAAAGCACCGGCCCTGGATTCAGGCATACCTGAGTTCAAATCCAGCCTCAGACACTTAACACTTACTAGCTGTGTCACCCTGGGCAAGTCACTTAACCCCTATTGCCCTAAAAGAAAAGGTTAAAAAAAGAATTAATATGATTAATCTAATCTAATTAATATTAGAACTTTATAATTCACTTGATATAAGGATGTGCTTACAATAGCTGCCAAGACATCTTTTTAAAAAGCAAAAATGCTTTCAAAACCCAAGTACAAACCATTATTTAAAGGAAATCTCAAGTAACTCTTTGTAAAATAAAGGAACCTTTTGTAATAGGAATAATCTCCCTTTAATTTTTAAAA
The DNA here is from genome assembly GCF_019393635.1 of Dromiciops gliroides. Lineage (NCBI taxonomy): Eukaryota > Metazoa > Chordata > Mammalia > Microbiotheria > Microbiotheriidae > Dromiciops > Dromiciops gliroides. The sequence goes on from NC_057866.1 coordinate 262,126,348, forward strand.
AATAAATTTACTCTTCAGTCTTATACTTTTAAAAACATAGCATGGATCTCTTAATGTATTAAAACACCTGATTCAGCTTCTAATTATCACAGCCTCCTTGAACAAAAAGGAGGCAATTTCCAATTTCAGTAACAATAATAAGTGGAATTAAAATAGAACATTTTATTTAAGAGTTTCTCTGCCCCATTAGCCTAATTCACATGGCCGTATTATGTATTTAACAGATTATTCCTCAGGAGAATGACACACGTTCCAGTTTGACGTACAAGTATATCATTCATGAAGACTCAGTGCCCACCATTAATAGCAATAATGTAATCCAGGAAGAATTAGATACTTTTGAGTGGGCTTTAAAGAGTTGGTCCCAATGCTCAGAACCCTGTGGTGGAGGTAAGTGGACCACATTTTTCTCATAGCAATACACAGCACCAAGATGGGAAGAAGAGGATAATTGTTATGCATCTCCAGAATCTAAATACTTTGCCATTTTAGATTCAGTAATGCATGTTAAGAGGGTCTCTTTTTGCGATTGGCATGCTTTTAATGAACTGTTGTTTAAAGCTAGGTTTTTTTTCATTGCTGGGTAAGTTTTTACTTTGGGTCCATAGTAACCTCTTCAGACTTTCCCTAGGTTCTCAGTACACCAAATATGGGTGCCGCAGGAAGAGTGATAACAAAATGGTGCATCGCAGCTTCTGTGAAGCCAGCAAAAAGCCAAAACCCATTCGGAGAATGTGTAATCTTCAGGAGTGCACACATCCCCTGTAAGTATTTATTATTAGTAGTAGTAGCAGTAGTAGTAATAGTAGTATTTAGTATTTTATTTTTTTCTAATTACATGTAAAGACAATTTTCAACATTCATTTTTGAAAGATTTTGAATTCCAAATTTTTCTCCCTCCCTTTCCTCCTCCCTCCTTAAGACAGTGAGCAATTTGATATAGGTCATATATGTGAAATATTATTATTATTATTATTAATATTACTTGACTCATTCTCCAGATAAAAATAAATAGTAGAATCACAGCTTATGCAGGCATCTACAGCTAGAAAGCCATCTAGTCCCCAACTCCCTTATTTTACAGATGAGAAACTGAGTCAGGAAGAAGTGAATTGACTTGCCTGAGGCCACACAGGCACTAAGCATCAGAAGTAGAATTTGAATCCTTACTATAGTACCAGTCCAATGAACCTTGGTCGTTCAGTTAATGTCTATATTCACATTTAACAATGGCTCCCATGTGAACAGAGCCCAGTGGTGTCAGCTCCTCATTTCATTGTCCCATCCTAATTTACAGGCCCACAAAGATAGGCATAGACTGTGTCTGTGTACTGTAGTTAATTCACTTTTGGGGGGGGGCAATGAAGGTTAAGTGACTTGCCCAGGGTCACACAGCTAGTAAGTGTCAAGTGTCTGAGGCCAGATTTGAACTCAGGTCCTACTGAATCCAGGACCAGTGCTTTATCCACTGCACCACCTAGCTGCCCTAATTCTCTTATTTAATGAGATTTAGTTAGTGCCTACTTTGTGCAATGCTATGTAAAGAAATACACAGATTCTAAAAGGCAAGGATGAGGATGGGCCACATTCTTGGAATTAGGAATTGCTTGTGCAAGTTCATAAACATTGGAGATGGAGTTCACACAGCAGCAAACAGTGTAATGTGGCTAGAACACTGAGTTTGAAGTTAGATTTATTTTAGAGGCGTAGTAATCAGTAATCATAGTTACTGATCACAGTTACTCATCTTTCCCAATAAACCTGACTGTTCTCCAAACTCTAATTTCTGTTGAGAGCATGAACACACCCTCAGTCATCCAAGATCCAACCTTGGATTCATTCTTGATTCTTCCCTCTCCCTCACACCTCACATGCAGTGAGTTGCCAAGATTCTACCTCCTTGTCATTTCTTCCATCTGTCCCCATATGTCTACGCATATAGCTACCAACGTAGTTTAGATTCTCATTACCTTTCTCATCTGGATTAAAGTCACAGCTTCCACCTCGTTCTCTACAAGCTGGAAAAATCATCTTCCCAAGTCCTCTAGATCTGACCACATTACTACTCTCCTCAAAAAACCTTCCACCACCACCCCATTGCCTCTAAGTTAAAAAATAACTTCACACTCCATGTTCCAGCCAAATTAGACTGCTACCTCCCTGAACCCAATCTCTAACTCAAATCTCACCCAACCCATAACCAAGAAAGTGTCTCAGCTACAACATACCCATCTTGGAGTCATCCAGTCTTTTTAAAAAAATCTCTGGTAAGGGACAATCCCTGACTTTCATGAATAGCCTTTTCTTCTTTTGGATGGCTCTAAGAGTTAGAAGGTTTTTCTCTTCACAACTTCTACCCATCGCTCCTAGTTCTAGCTACTCAAGACAAACCAGCAAGTCTAATCCCCTCAGTACATAAATGGCATAAATGGTAAATAGGCACTTAATAAATGTTGATTGATTGATAGCAGCTCACCTTCTACTGAAGGGAGATGAAATAACTAGGCACCTACAAGATAGAAACACAATAGATGGAAGGAAATTTCAGAGAACTTAAAAAAGGCACAAGTAGTTGCGGGGAGAGCCTCCAGGAATAGGCCTCCTCCTGCAGAAGGTAGGATTTGAGCTGAATATTAAAGAAAGTCTAGGAAACTTGTCAGATGAGGGCCAAAAGCTTTCAAGACACAGAGAACAGCCAGTGAAAAGATACAGAGATGATTGGAAGATAAATGAAGATGCTTGTTATCAGAAAGGGAATGGAATTCAGAAGGCCAGTCTCTTGAGAGGCATGGATAGAATGCAGCCTACCTCAGGGAGGAAGTCAGGAATCCCTAAACAAAATCAGGTGCTTTGGGACCCAGTAATCTGGGTGATAGCTGGCAAACTCTGGCAAAGGGCTGCCATCTCTCTGCTTTGGCTTGAACACCGCTGACAAGTATTTTCTCCCTACATCACTAGAACATATGTCTTCTCCTCCTTTCTGTAGCTGGGTGGCCGATGAATGGGAATACTGTACCAAAACTTGTGGGAGTTCTGGTTATCAGCTCCGCACAGTACGATGCCTTCAGCCTCTCCAGGATGGAACCAACCGCTCTGTACACAGCAAGTATTGTCTAGGAGAACGCCCCGAGACCCGAAGACCTTGTAACAGACTGCCATGTCCCTCCCAATGGAAGACAGGGCCCTGGAATGAGGTGGGTATGTGGGTTTGTAGTATATCTATCTATCTATCTATCTATCTATCTATCTATCTATCTATCTATCTATCTATCTATCTATCTATCTAATTATTTATTTTTGCTTTGCCCCTCCCCCTATAATAAGCTTGTGATTGGCAAATTATAATGATGAAGCAAAGCTTAAAGTCACAATTCCTGTTCTCAATTGACAAGACAGGCAACATTTGTTTGGTGTGGGTGTGGGGCTATGTTTGTGTATATGTGTATTTTCTTTATGATTCAAGGAGGGAGTTTGGGCAAGGGATTAATATGCATTCATTACATCTCTATCTGGATATCTTACCACATCTCCAAATCACCTTATTTAAAACTAAGCTTATTCTGTCTCTCTCAAAAGTAGAAGGTTTGGCTCCTTAGCAATTTCTTACTTCTTTTATTTTGTGTGTGTGGTAAGATCATTCACTCAGCCTCCCATGTTTGCAAACCTTTGGGATTTCTTTGATTTTTCCCTCCTTCTCATCTCTCTTATCTAATCACTTACCAGGTGTGGTTAATTTCACTTCAGCAGCCTCTTTCATCCATCCCTTCCTCTCTATTCTAATTCACTACACAAGTACAAGATGGGGGAAGCATAGTTAGATAGCTTTTTGTCTGGGAAAATCTCTTTTCTAGGGGTGGGAGAATTCTGGGGAGGTGGTGAAATAAGCAGTATCCTATACATAGCTCTCTCCATATTGCACGACATGATACAATTAAAGAGCCCCAAATATAGAAAAATCAATAATGACGTGAATACAAAGAGTGAGAGTCCAGCCCAAGGTGGTTCTTATGGAACAAAGAACTGAAGACCATTTTTTTTTTTTTTGGCAGGGCAATGGGGGTTAAGTGACTTGCTCAGGGTCACACAGCTAGTGTCAAGTGTCTGAGGTCAGATTTGAACTCAGGTCCTCCTGAATCCAGGGCCAGTGCTCTAACCACTGCACCACCTAGCTACCCCCTGAAGACCAATTTACTAATCTTCCTTCCACTTGGGGGATTGCTTCCTTACTCCCTATTCATCCTTCTCCCACAACCTACTGACTGGCCCAGGGTTATAGTAAGACCTTCATGACTGCTGCCATTTTAGTCAATAACTCTTGAGTGAACCCATTACTTGACTTCCTACCCACCAATCCATAACCCTTAAAGTCGATGGAATAACCAATTATTCCAAACGTTTTAGCCCCAGGCTACTGACACCTCAAGTAGCCCAATCACTGACTTAAGACCTATTGGAATTTTAGAAATTGTCTTTCATAGTTAACCCCTTGGAAGCATCTTAATGCAAACCTTCCTTTCAGGGCAGATTGAAACCTATGAATCAGATTAGCTCTATGCAAAAGAAGGAGACATCTGTAGATGAGTACAGAGCAAAGGGAACAAGAAAGTAAAGGAGGGAGAATACCAGAAATCAATTTCTAGTTATACTCCAAAGGAGGAAACCTGCAGGCAATAGGAGTGAAAGGTGGAGAAGAATCCCAAGTGCAAAGGATTCTGGGACCATCCCTCAAAGCAGAGTCTGGAAATACCCTTCCTTAATCCCTTCACAGCCCGCCTCTTTGGGCTGAGATTGAATAAAGTCAGTAGCAGAGAGAAGAATAGAGTCCAGAAGTGAAGAGTAGAGACAATGATTAGATTAGACCCCATTGCAGTGGCCCCTCAGGGTCTGCCCTCACCTTTTGGGGGCGGGCCACAGACCTCTTCAAACACTGGTGCTATGACAGAAGAAAAAGACAGAAGTAGAGCACAACATCACTACTCCTTCAGGAGGGAAAGAAAGGGAGTTACAAAGCATGGTTTCATCAAGGATATCAGAGAAAAGGCAATAGAATTGTTGAAAAAATATGCAAAAACTGAGGAAGAAAAAAGAATATCTAAAGAAAAGAATAATTTTTTTAACTTTGTTTTTCTCATTCTTAAAAAATGTAAATTTAATAAATATCAACAAAAAAGGAAGGCTCATGTATGCACAGCAGAACAGAGAGGGTGGTGCATAAATCTAAATCTCTGGAATATACAGCTTATTTTGCTGAAAACAAACAAAAAAGCAATCTCAATGTTCAACACTTCTCAACAAAAGAAACTGAATCAATATCCTCTCAAGAAGATGTATGACTTACAGTTAATTCTGTGAGTCCTGAAATGAGAGAGTAGCAATTCTAAGAACCACTGAAATGATTTAGAAGAGCTATCAAAAAATAAGGTGAAAACATCGAAGCAATTAGAGCTCTCAGAAAGGAAACGATTGAGGTGGTGCAGTAGATAAAGCACCAGCCCTGGATTCAGGAGGACCTGAGATCAAATCAGGCCTCAGACACTTTACACTTGCTAGCTATGTTACCTTGGGCAAGTCACTTAACCCTCATTGCCCTACAAAAGAAAAGAAAAGAAAAGAAAACTCCATTTAAAAAGGAAATGATCCAATCTAACAGATGACTAGAGGATTTCTAGCAACAGATAACATCACTCTCCATAATAGTAGACTCTAAAAAAAGAGGACAGTAAAATTACATACCAAAAAAATGCAGAGGTAGAAGATAAACAACAACACCAAAAATAATGAACATTTTTTTAAAAGTTTGTAGGAGTATAAACAAAAGTTGAGAACTATCGTTACATGTAACAAAAAAAATAAAATACTTTATTTTTTAAAAAAGTATGTAGGAACACATACAAAACATTTGGGAGTAGCAAGATGCATGAATTGGTCTAAGCAAACCTAATCAACCTTTCAAGCTCCAAACAAAGGAAGTAGGTATCAGAGATTTATTTTTTTATCTAGCTAGCATCTATTAAATACCCACTATGCTCTAGGCACTGTGTTAAATGTTGGGAATATTTGTTATTATTATTTAGTTGTTTCAGTCATGACCAACTCTTTGCAAAAACATTTGGACATTTCCTTCTTCAGCTCATTTTACAGATGAGGAAACTGGGGCAAACAGGATTAAGTGGCTTGTCCAGGATCACACAACTAGGAAGTGTCTGAGGCTGGATTATTAACTCATAAAGACAAATCTTCCTGATTCCATGCTCAGTGCCCTAATCACTATGCCACCACACAGAAAGGCAAAAGATAGTCCCTGCTCTCAAAAAGCTCACAGTCTAAGGAGTTCTTTACAACTAAATCCTCATGATAAGGAGAAACAGCTCTAGGCAAGATAAAAATCATAAGAAATAATGCCAGAGAACTTTAATACTTAGAGTAATCCCCACCTTTACATGCACCACTTTCCATTTACCAGTGCTAGGGAGAACAAGCTGTCACAGGCATGTGCTGGACCACCGACCAAGGGGAGGGACTCCTGTCCAAACATCCCCAATACTTCTCACTAGCAAGAAATAAATGGCAGGTACTGACTCTATCCAGCTAGGGAAATGAAAGGAAATCAATAGAGAGAGCTATCAATATGGCTGAACCAATCCAGGTATAGACAGCTAGCTAGCTGCCTTGGCCTTGAGAGAAAAGTAACTGGATACTTAGTCAGGATCTTTTTTTTTTTTCCTGGGCAATGAGGGTTAAGTGACAAGTGTCTGAGGCCGGAATTGAACTCGGGTCCTCCTGAATCCAGGGCTGGTGCTTTATCCACTGCTCCACCTTGCTGCCCCCCAGACACTTAGCCAGGATCAGCCTCCCACCCTTAAATCTACTTAGAACAGAGATTTTGGTGGCTTCAGTGACTCTTCCCAAATGCCTTTCACCTCACTTCCTCTACCAAAGAGTGACAAATGATGATTCTGTCCAACCAGGTGGAAGAAAAGATTAAGGACAAGGAAGAATCACCCATACTCAAAATTGTATTATCTAACTAGCTGTTTGGGGTATAAAAGAAAGAAGAGTGGCAACATAGCTGGGAATGATCCTATTATTCTAGATATTACTCAGATCATGGACTGGAAAATTACAAATCCTCTCTCTAAAAAAAGAGGAAACCCCTTATTTCAACTTCAGCAGTCTGCAGAACAGGTGTAAAAGTGAGAAAGTGAAGAATACAAAAAAAGGCTGAAACACTAAATACTTAAAACATAGCAATAAGATTCAGATACATGAGCAGATAAACCAACAAAGGATATGAAAGACATGAGTTAAAAATGAGTGAAACCATTAAAAATGTACCATCAATAAATATTTTAGTATGAAGCAAAGTGAACCTATTCCTAACTGATCATAAGGCCTGTTAATTCCTCAGCAATTATATTCAAGAAACTTCAGACGGGCTAAAAAGGGCAATTCAAAAAAGAAAAAAAATTCAGAATGTAATTGAGCAACTAGAATGCTCAATGCATAAAACAGTGCTCAACGCAAACTTTAAAATACAATGGACAGGAGGCAGCTAGGTAGTGCAGTGGATACAGCACTGGCCCTGGATTCAGTAGTACCTGAGTTAAAATCTGGCCTCAGACACTTGACACTTACTAGCTGTGTGTCCCTGGGCAAATCACTTAACCCCCATTACCCAGCAAAAAAAAAATTAATTAAAAAAATACAATGGACAGAAGAGAAAAAAATGAATTCATGATTTTTCAGAATCTGAAAAATAAATGTGGTAGAAAGATTATCAGAATGAGCAAGCAAAGATATGGAAGTTAAAGAAAACTTAGCAGAAGAAAAATTTGTTCAGTCATTTCAGATTCTTCATGACCCCATTTGAGGTTTTCTTGGCAAAGATACTGGAGTGGTTTGCCATTTCCTCCGCTAGCTCTTTTTACAGATGAGGAAACTAAGGCAACCAGGATTAAGTGACTTGCTTGGGCTAACACAGTTCACAAGTATCTGAGGCTAGATTTCAACTCAGGAAGATGAGTCTTTTTGAATTCATGTCTAGACACTCTATCCTCTATGGCACCACCTAGTTGACTTAGAAGTAGAAAAAGAAAAGACAACAATATTAAAAGAATGCATATGGGGCAGCTAGATGGCGCAGTGGATAGAGCACCGGCCCTGGAGTCAGGAGGACCTGAGTTCAAATCCGGCCTCAGACACTTGACACTTACTAGCTGTGTGACCCTGGGCAAGTCACTTAACCCCCATTGCCTCACTAAAAAAAAAAAAAAAAAAAAAAAAGAATGCATGAAGGGGCAGCCAGGTGGGGCAGTGAATAAAGCACCAGCCCTGAATTCAGGAGGACCTGAGTTCAAATCCGACCTCAGATACTTGACACTTACTAGCTGTGTGACCCTGGGAAAGTCACTTAACCCTGATTACCCCACCCAAAAAAAAGAAAAGAAAAGAATACATGAAATCTATACAAACTAAAGTGACTCTCCTGAATGTAGATTGCACAGTGATAACTAAAGACTCATAGATATCACAGAAGATTATATATATTATATAATAATATAAGATTATATATATATATATGTATATATATACCAGACTACCATAATGGAGGCTATAACATAGGAAAACTATCTAGAATTTCTGAATATTGTCAATAAAGTATTGTCCCCTGAATGGCAAATGGCAGGGATGGGGTACTGCTGAAACTCATTCCCAGGAGAAAAATTATGACTTTCTGGTTGGAGATGGGGAATTTGTGATGGTTTTAGTCTGCAAAGTGTTTGCACTTTCAGAAGCCACCCTTTCTTTAGTCTTGTGTGCCTCTTTGGGCAATTTCTGCCCTAGAAGAAAGGATTTTTGAATTCTTGATGATAGTTGGCACATAGACTGGTAGATAAAATATAAAGCCAGAGGGAATTTGACATGATCTTGAGAATGGTGAATGATCACAGTGAAGGCAGGAGAGAAACCAGGACCCATGATTTGGAGCACACATTTTGCGTGTATCATTATTCAGTTCAGTTGGTTAGCATAGTTAATTAGTAACATAGCCCAGTGTAAGCTAAATTCTACCACATAGAGGCACTTCCATCTGACATTGTTTCATCGATAAAATGATATTTCTTAGAATGAGGCACAGCTAAAAGAAAACAAAATAGATGAAGACCTCCAGAGGCATATAAATTAGCCAGGAGAGGGAGCTCAAATATTGCACTTCAAAAGCTTTAATCCCACAAAGGACACCAATAAAGAATAAAGAAAGCTATAGTCCATAAATTTTTTTAAAGTAAACTCTTTTTAGACTAGAAGGGAAGAGAATCAATGAGGGGAACAAAGAAAGAGAAAACTTTTTAGAAAAAGGGCAAAGTAAAAAAAATACTGAAAATAAAAGGGGAAAGGAGAGAGAAGATTTTGAACTTAACTAGGTAGGAAATAAGGAACAAACTAGGGAAAGAAATAGAGAAATAAACAAGTTAATTCAAAGTACTTGAGAAATTTAAAATACCTAAAAGTAGGAACTGGAGGAGAACTTGCAAGAATTAACTAGCATTAGAGAAGTGTGAGGAAAACTAATGTTAGGGACAAGGTATTTACTTAAATGGGGAAAAGGATAAAAAATATAATAAAAGGAGAAAACACAAATCTAGTATCATATCTTTAAATGTGAATGTATTTTAAAATTGAGACACATGAGAGTAACAGAATGAATTGAAAAAATAAAAGCCAACAATCTGTTGCATAAAAGAAACATCTGAAATAGCAACAAATATGCAAGGAAAATTAGAGGCTGGAACAAAATTTACTATGCATCAGATGAATTAAAAAAACACAAAGGCGGTATTCATGCCATAAGACAAAGAAAAATTTAAAAACTCAGGATATCAAGAGAGAGAAATAGGGAAACTATATTATACTTAGAGAAACCATAAAGGGTAAACCAATATCAAAACTAGACATTTTCAATATCTGGCATAACATCTAAATTCAAAAAAGAAAATAAAAGTCTAATAGAATTGTGAAAAGATGGAGATAGTAACAATAATTTTGTAAAAAAAATTAGTCTCCTTTCAAAGCTGGAAAAATCTCACTGGAAAAAATTGGGGAAGAATATATAAAATTAAACAAAATATGGATGAATTTAGAGCAGAAAGAAATGGCATTTTCTGAACAAGAATTTAACAAATATGCATATTTCTCAAATCCACATGGTATCTTTGCAAAATTAAACTATGTGTTGGGTCATGGAAAAAACGAACAAAATCAGAAATGCTAAATATATTCTTTACAGACCATATTGCAATATTAATGGTAATTGATATCGAGAACACAAAGAATAGTTTGGTCAGTTCTATATATTCTTTCTTCTTTTTTTAAAACTGAATTTCCTGTTAGATTTGTCCAGCTCTGAAAGAGGAACATTAAAGATTAATGTAGAGGTGACACAACAGTGACCAATATACAAGATATCAAAAGGAGAGTATATGAAGGACAAGTGAAAAAAATAAACTTTATTAATCTCCCTAAAGGGCAAACAAGAGAACATTAATAACTAACAACAAATTATATGCCTATGTTTCCACCAATATAAAATGATTCTAGAAGTCAACTTTATATAAATCAAGAAGGCTTTTGCAAGCAATATTTAACAAATAGACACATCTTTACAATTTCTCAATTAACAAAGATGTAGGGAATACAAAATATCATTATACTTACTGTTTTTTCATTATGGAAAAAGGTTTTGATCTGGCAGAACAAAATACCACAATATCAGATGAACAAAATGTCTCTAATTCACAGATCCAAATTATAAAGGTTCCTTGGAAAATATAAAAACCATTACCTGCTGTCTAGGGGAGGGGGGAGGGAGGGGAGGGAGGGAGGGAGAAAAATCTGAAATTGTAAAGCATGTATAAACAAAAGTTGAGAACTATCTTTACATGTAACGGAAAAAATAAAATATCTCAAAAAAAAAAAAAACAAGGATACACAACAATAAAATCACAGATTCACTGAAATAAAAAAAAAAAAAAAACAAAATAACTTTCATCAGTGACTCTCTGATAATAGACATCAGGTCAGTCATAAAATAGGGAGATATGCACTTGACAGAGGTATTCACCATTGGAATATAAGAGAAATACCACAGAGTCTTGATGAATGAGGGGTTCTTTGTAAATGGTGAGGTCCTCCAGATGTTCCTATTTGTAAATGGTATTGTGCTTATTGCATCAAGCCTCAGAATATTACAGTGCCTTCTAGAAGACATATGAAATCATTCGAAATGGATGAAGAATGTGTGCCACCCAAATTTCAACATGCAGTTTTTTTTGGTGAGGCAGTTGGGGTTAAGTGACTTGCCTAGAGTCACACAGCTAGTAAGTGTCAAGTGTCTGAGGCCGGATTTGAACTCAGGTCCTCCTTACTCCAGGGCCGGTGCTCTATCCACTGCACCCCCTAGCTGCCCCTCAACATACATTTTGATGACCACTCTATAAGGTTTTTCCATTGAGTATGTATACCTGGGGCAGACAGTACTGTTAGATAGTGTTTTAGGCTGGCCCTGGATTCAGGAGTACCTGAGTTCAAATCCAGCCTCAGACCCTTGACACTTACTAGCTGTGTGACCCTGGGCAAATCACTTAACCCCAATTGGCCCTCACTAAAAAGAAATCAAAAACAAAAAAACAAAAACAAAAAAAAAGGAGGAGTGAGAGTGTACCGAATTGCTTGTAGGAAATGTACAGAGCTCTTTTAACTGAGCCCAAGTTTCCCATTAAATCAAAGGTCTTATCTATACATGATGCTATAGACAGCAAGCCATAGAATTCCACTGCCTCCAAAAATTGAGGATGACACCGAGGGAATTATATCTGTGTAGAGAAGATGTGTAAGGAACATAAAACTAATAAACAAACACCCCTCCCCCCAAAAAAAAAAACAGGAGTAAAGAATGTCATTGAGAAATTGTATTATAGAAATGTTGCAAAAGTGTAATGATCAAATTTGGACCCAATGAAAAAATATGAAACTGTACTTCCTCCCTTTGTTACAGAAGTGGGTCACTAAAGCAGTGAAATACTGCAAGTATTGTCTGACCTGTATTATTTCAAGTCAGATATCACTCAATTGACCTCCCCCCCCACACACCCCCTTATTCTTTGTTAAAAGGGATGGCTCTCTGGAAGGCAAGTATACATTGACAATGTAGATGTAAAAAAAAATCAAAACATTTTAAAGCAAATAAATAACAAATAAAAGCCCTACAAAAGAACAATTCTAAACTTAAAGATGGAGTACGACGAGATAATTTTTTAAATTAAGTCAACGAAAAAACATGGCAAAGAAATCCTGAATGTCATATTTTGAGAAATCATACCTAAAAAACCCCAGAAATTTGTGAATGCAGAAGACAAACCCCAGATCAAGACAATCTACAGAAGACTAAACCCAATGGAAAGAAACCTCAATTCAAACTCAATAAGAAACATTATAGTCAACTTTCAGAACTATAACTTTAAAGAACAAATTGCATGCAGAAGGGAAAAAAAAAACTCAAATTCCAAGAGGAATCAATCAAAACAACTCAGAAGCAAAATTTGAAGTATGATATTCAAAAGAGCAAAGGAGACCATTTGGCATTCAAATAAACCTCTTCTATGAGGTTGAGTTTAAACATCAAAGAAAATATATTTTTTACTAAAAAGGAAGAATTCAAATCATTCCTTTTAAGGAACCTATAAACAGGATATTATTCAGGAATTAAAATGACTAAGCAACATAAATTTAAATACTTTCAAAGACTAAGAAAAGCAATTTTATTTTCATGTGGCTAGTTCTAGACAAGGAAATAAATATGGGATGTGGTAAAAGAGAATGAGAGAGGGGCTAGGTGGCGCAGTGGATAGAGTACCGGCCCTGGAGTCAGGAATACCTAAGTTCAAATCCGGCCTCAGACACTTGGCACTTACTAGCTGTGTGACCCTGGGCAAGTCACTTAACACCAATTGCCTCACTAAAAAACAAACAAACAAACAAACAAATAAATAAAAGATAATGAGGAACATCAGGAGAAGAATAGATATACAAAGTAAATTCCTATTTCAAAGGGAAAAATATTATCCCCCCATCATTATTTTTTTACTGATCTGTAATTTCTTTGCTATAAGAAATTCCCAGGGAAGAAACTTTCCATCAAAGCAGAATGGAAATTCATCTATTCATTCATTAATTCATTCAGTTTATAATCTTAGAGAGTTACCTGAGGGTGTTAAGAAGTTAATGACTTGACTGAGTTACAACATCAATATATGCCAAAAACTTGAATGTAAATCTTCCTGGCTAGATTGTCAGCTCTCTACTCACTGTACCATGCTTCTCCATATTAGTGCATTAATGGAGTTAGTAGGATAGAACATAAGAAAGCTTCTTGGATGAGAAAAGGAGAGGGTGTGATAGGAAGTCCTTGAGAGAAGAGGTAGATAAGATCAAATTTCTCCCCTTGCCTTTGAGATAATTAAAGTTTGGTTGGAGCATTGGGAGTAGCTTACACAAGTAAGAACAGGAGTTGGAGCTAGTTAGGAAGAAAAGAACCTTTAACAGTAGCACAAAGTGATCCCCAGAGCAAGGAAGGAATGAGGCAAGAGCCTTACAATGAAGTTGGGGGACAGAGGATACACTTCCTAAAGGTGAAGTCTTGATAGAAACTTAGTCTGAAGAAAAGGAAGTGGTTGGGATCCCAGAAGGTGAAGCTCAGAGAGAGTACAACAGTATATGCTAAAAGGGAAGATGACATGACACCAGAAGGGTTAAACAATGATAGTTCATACTATTTTAATTATTGTCATTTCATGCTTCTTTGTATTTTTCATTTTCACGATTTTTCATAGTAAAGTAATATTCCATCATAATAGCAAAGAATTAGAAACAGTAAATACCCATTAATCAGGGAATGGAAAAACCAATTGTTGAGTACAGCAGTATAACTAGAGGGGGGAGAGAAAGGAAACCAAATTCCATTGGCCATTATAGTGGTCAAATACTTACTCCTGAAGAAGATACGAGAATAGATGAATGGCTGTCCCCTTTCCTGGCTTGACTATGGATGTGGAACATAGCATACCTGTTTTTTGATATGGTGGTTTATTTTTCTAAACTGCTCACACTAAATTTTTCCTCTTGCTATAAATGATTTTGTGTGTATTTGAGTTGTTTCTTTCCAGTGTGACCACTTTAGGGTATATATCTAGCACTGTGATCTCAGAATCCAAGGATAGTGATTTTTTAAAATATAACTATTGATATCTTCCATTTTTATACTATCTACATTTTCCTATATATTTCAATACATCTTCAACTCCTTTCACTTCTGAGCCATGTCTTATTATAAAGGAAAAAGGAGTTCATCTAAAACTAACCAATACACTAAAAAGTCTGACATTATATGCAATTTTAGATACCCATTGATCTTCTCCACTTTTCCTCTCTCCTCTCTCTCTCTCCTCTCTCTGCTCTCTCTCTCTCTCTCTCTCTCTCTCTCTCTCTTTCTTTTTTTAAGGGCAATGAGGGTTAAGTGATTTGCCCAAGGGTCACACAGCTAGTAAGTGTCAAGTATCCGAGGTCAGATTTGAACTCAGGTCCTCCTGAATCCAGGACAGATGCTACATTTTCAAACAAGGGAGAATGCAAACGTCTTCTACCTATTCTTTGGACCAAGCTTTAATTTCACAGCATTAGTTTTAGATATTTTCTCTTGTTGTCGTCATTGACATCATATTGTAGTCATTCTACATATTTTTTCCTGGTTCTTTTTACTTTATATCAGTTCATATGTCTTCCCATGCTTCTCTATATTCCTCACATTCACGCTTTCTTACAGCATGGTAATATTCCATTCCATTCATGTACGATGCGTGTCTATACATTCCTCATTCGTTGGACATTTACTTTGTTTCCATCTCTTTCCACTTCAGAAATGCTGCTCTCCATATTTTGGTGTAAGAACATGGTACCCTTATTTTATATCATTGACATCCTTCATAGTATCAGAGTGAGTGTTAGAAGGGAACTTAGAAGCCATAGAGTCCAACACCCCTCCTTTTATAGATGAAGACTAAGGTCAAGTGAAATTCAGTGAGAATACTATCCAAAGTCACACCAGCTGGCAAGTGTGTCTCGATTTGAACCCAAGTTTTCCTGACTCCGACATTCTAGACACTCAATCTCTTTGCCCCTTCAGATGAATCTAGCAGTGTAATCTCTGGGTCAAAAGAAGAGAATATCTTAATGATTTTTTCACAATACAATAAAAATGACAGTACTACTAAGTGTTTTCTATATATTTAATGCCATATAAGCCATATTATTGAGGAGGATACTTTTTTAGTTGTTAGATGAAATATAATGAAATTCATTTGGAAGAAGAAAATAGCTGGAATCTCAAGGGAGATGAGAGTAGGCAGCTACATGGCACAGTTGATAAAACACCCAGCCCTGATTCAGGAGGACCTGAGTTCAATCTGGCCTCAGATACTTCACACTTACTAGCTGTGTGACCCAGGCAAGTCACTTAACCCTTATTGCCCCCCCACAAAAAAATAAACCCAGTCAGAGAGTAGTGATAGAAAGAAGGCTGTGAACTACTCAAGGGAGATGAAAAAAGGATGAATAAAAGGAACATCATTTTAATAGGACCTCTACAGTAGTCACCCAAAATGATGTGCCCCTGGGAAACAAGACACAAATCAATGGGAACTAACTACATAAGCAAGAAGTTAAAACAATTGAAAAAGTACCCCAGTATGAGATAAACTCAAGAACAGAAATTACCAGGGAAGGACTTCCCTTTGTGACCAAGAACTGCTGGGAAAACTGGAAAAGCAGTTTGGCATGAATTAGGTTTAGAGCAATGTCTTGTACACAAGCTTTTTGTACTTAAGCTCAAAATTGCTTCATGGCTTGCTTATAAGAGATCACACCATAAAAATTTAGAAAATATAGCTACCCAGTAACTTTCAGAAGTATAGCTGCGGGAAAAATTCTTGAACAAAGAAGGCATAAAGGAGATCATAGCCAAAATATGAGATAATATAATTACTTAATAATATTTTACTTGCTAAAATAAGAGCAATGAAATAGAAATGGAGAGAAACACTTCAAAGTGGCAGGATCAATATTTGCTACACACTATCCATGGATAAAGAGACTGATATGCAAATTATATTGGATATTTTACACAAATATATACTAACAAGGAGCTTGTCTTCAATAGACTAGTGGTCAATAGATATAAGTAGAGTTTTCAATCCAATTGTAATCTACAAATTGAAAGCATACTCAATTCATTACAGCCCTAGGGAAATACAAATGAAAATGTCTCTGACATTTCACCCTCCAGTATACAGAGTGACAAAGAGTACCCTCCTCCCCCCCAATTGGGGCTGTGTCTATGCCTCCTGGCAGATCAGGGCACTCGGAGTCAAACTATGTGGCGGTCCATCCGCTCTACAGGTCTATTTTGGAATCATTTATGAGAGGTGTTGATAAGCTGTCCTACCTTTTGACCCAGCATGTCCCATTATTGGACTAATCTCCAGGAAGGCAGAACCAGAAACAAGGACTGATATGATTAAAATACTCCAGAAGCTCTCTCGGTGTTAGCAAAGAATTGAGAACAAAGTAGATGCCCATTGATTGAGAAATAGCTTTTAAAACCTGTTAGATGGATGGAAAGCTATTGTATAGTAAGAAATGAGGAATATGAGGAATCTAAGGAAGTATTGAGAAGTTTTGTATGAGAAATCAATAAGATAAACAGAAGCAAGAGACCAATATAAAAAATGACTACAATACTATAAACTATAAGATCAGTACAAGGAACTTTAAACCAATGTAAGTCTTAGAGAATGAAGACAGAATCATGTCTACGTTGTCAGATGCTGCCACTATTATCAGATGTTTCTGTCTCATTGGTTTTCTTTGTCATAAGGGAAGGTCCCACCTTGAGGAGATAGAGGAAGAAATGGCTGATGTAAAAGACAAGAGATAGCAAGACAATATTTTTCACTACCCCCCCCAAATAATTGAACCAAGGGTTTTAATGAACTTCAAACTCAATGTGGCAAGCAAAAAGCTAATGAAATCCCAGGAATAGGGAAGTGATGGACCTACTGTACTCAGCCCTCAGATCTCATCTAGAGTATTGATGTTCTGTCCTTGATGAAACAGTTTAAGAAGGGCATTGACGAAGGCTCCAGTTGAAGGAAGTGCATGTGTTTAACCTAGAAAAGACCTCAGAGGGACATGGTAGCTACCTTCTATTATTTGAAAGTGGGTTTTTTTTGTTTGTTTTTTATTTTTATTACTAAACAATATAATAATGAAATTCATTTGGGGAAAAGATTACACTTGTTCTGTTTTGCTCTAAACCTGGAGCAATGGGTAGAAGTTACAAAAGGGTACATTTTAGCCTCAGTGTTGGGAAATACTTCCTAACAAAGCTTCCCTTAAGTGAAATGAGCTGCCTTGAGATGGCTAGGTTACACAATGGTTAGGGCACTGGGCCTGGAGTCAGGAAGACTCCAAACCTAGGGTTCTCTATCTTGAACCACCTTGATATTGGAATAAACTTCTAATTGCCAACTTCCTACAGTCACTTAGTTTTGCCTTTATATGTGTGAGCATATTTGAGTCCCTTCTGAGCTTGGAGTCAAGTGAGGCTTAGATTTGAATGCTCCCTCTAAAACTTACTGCCCTTTAACCAAAGGTTCACATGTTCAATTTGTATAATAGAAAGGGCCAGGGGGCAGCTAGGTGGCAAAGTGGATAAAGAACTGGCCCTGGATTCAGGAGGACCTGAGTTCAAATGTGGCCTCAGACACTTGACACTTACTAGCTGTGTGACCCTGGGAAAGTCACTTAACTCTCACTCCCCTGCCCCCCCCCCAAATAATAATAAAAGGGGCCATAAGATAACTCTGGGCAGGGTATTTAACCTTGATGAGCCTGTTCCTTCATCTGTAAAATGAGAGTCTTTAGTAATGGGTGGCATCTACCCCAAAGGATTATTATAAGAATCAAATGAGTTAAGAAAAAAAAAGAATCAAATGAGATAATGCATGACCTTAAAGGTACTCTGAGATCTTCTCTGAGGAAGAGACTTTACCTCTAGGTATTTAAGCTAAAAATGGAGTGCTCATTGCACATGTGTAACTTATATCTGATTGCTCACCACCTGCAGAGAGGGGGGAGGGTAGGGAGGAGGGAATGAGAGAGGAATAGAATTTAGAACTTCAAAACTTTAAATAAAGAAAGAAAATGGAGTACTCAAATAGAGCTTGGGGAGCTGCCTTTAACTTTGTACCATTTTGTCCAATGGGAGGAATCAAAACTTTCGGTGGCTTACAAGAGGTAGAAGTCACATACCAGATGTGTCCATGCATTAGGGAATAGGGCACAACCTATTTTGGACAGAATCATCCATGACCCATGTCTTTGTTCTTCAGTGTTCGGTAACTTGTGGTGAAGGAACTGAGACGAGACAAGTCATCTGCAAGACTGGAGACCAATGCAATGGCGAAAAAAACCCATCTCCAGTGAGAGTCTGTAAGCTTGCTGCTTGTAATGGTACGTGTAGCATTAAAATATTTTATTGCATTGGTAAGAGTTAGTTTAGAGACTAAATAAAAGTTTCCATTCAGCATCAGGGCCAGGGTTTTTATTAGTTGACTAGTGCCAACCACATGATAACACTGTATCGAAATCAATCTGATAAGTTTATTTGCAAGGTTTATATCTTACCCAATGCCCTATATGAGTAAATGAGTACCGGTGCTAAAGGCCGACATCATCCCTGTTTGGTGGTGGTCCTGTAGGCTTGTGTCATCTAGTTTTCATTTAATCTATTCTTGTGCTGAGGGGGCTTTCAACTCAATGTATTGTCTGAATGTCATTGAGAACATTAACAGCTACTTTTTGTTGTTTGGCCTTCATTCTTAAAGAGGACCATATCATCAGGTGATGTCATGACTGGCAGCAATTGGATTTAAGTAGGAAGGGCTTTGCAAGGTACCAACCTCACTCTCTCTTCCAGAAACCACCTCGGTCCAGTAGCAAGACCTATATCAGGATGAATGGAGATGGCCCGGGATGTTTAATGCAATTGGGTTTAAGTTAAATTTAAGGTTAATCAGTTACCCAGGGTCACACAAGTAGTGTCTGAAGTGAGATTTGAACTCAGGTCCTCCCAACTCCAAGGCCAGTGCTCTATCCACTGTGTGACCTAGCTGATCAGAGGTCTCTCTTATGCACATGGAAAAGAAGACAAGCCAATTACAGTTATGGCTTAGATTTGATGATATGTTCATTGAGGCAATGGTGACACTTTAAATGTATTAGTTCATCTTCATTTTTTATCATATGTTTGTAAGGAGAAAATGATTGGTTATCTTTCCACATGGATCTTATGAGACTTTATTTTAGAAGATTCAGTATAATACATATGTATATATATAAATATATATATATATATAGTTGCCTCTTTCTAAACCTATATGTTTGCATTTTCCTTGTTTGCATTAAATGAGAACTTCAAATGTACAGATTTTATCACGTAAAAAATTTATGCCTCTGAATCTAAAGCATTTTCTATTTTTTCACCAAAACATGCACTCCCTTAAAGAATGTATTTGCCATATACTTCTCTACACCTATTTGCTAATGTATACTTCATAGCCACATGTTATTAATCTACAATGCTTTTTCTAATGACCTGAGAAGTGGGAATGATTTTGCTTTGTTTAAAAAAAAAAAACTTTTGGTTTCTATATAGATGTTATCCAGATGAAAATTTCTCTTCCAGAAGAAAATATTTGGGTGAATTAATTATAATGACTGTCATCAGTTCTTTCTCTGCCTTTGAATTTCCAAACCCTGATCAGAGCTAATAGTTTTGATGGTCCCGGAGACTATAAATCTAGGCCACTGGTATGCTAGTCCTATCTAACCCATGCTCTTCTTCCCTTGACTTCCTTCCTCCTTCCTTCCTTCCTTCCTTCCTTCCATCTTCCCTCCTCCCTCTTTCCCTCCTTCTTCCAACCATCCTTCCCTCCCTTCTTTCCTTCTTCCCTCCTCCATTCCTCTCTCCCTTCCTCCTCTTCTCCCTCCCTCTTTCATGTGCCTATCTTTTCCCATCTCTCTTCCTTTATCTCCTTTCTTCTCTCTTTCTTACACCTGCCAATGATACCCATTAGCATTGCTTAGCTTCATTGATAGATCTCTGGGATAAAGGAGTTTATCTGCCCTTGGCCTAAAGTATCTTTACCCATTGAGCAATGTTTGCTGTCTTTTAAAAAATAAGTAGGTAAAAGCCCATCTCTTGTAAATGGTTTTTCCTTTGCTAGTTCAGAAACTTTTCAGGGGGGAAATAGTTTGGGCCAACTTAATTTTAATACATACTGTTATGTAGACATGAAGGAACACTAGGAGGCAGAGTACAGCCATATTTTAGTGGTGTTCTGAAATATTTTTACTTGAAAAATGTATGCTTGAAATTTTTCATATTTTCATATTTTTTTTACCACAAAATGGAAAGTTCAACAGGAATACTTCCAAAGCTGATGATCAATTTTCAGGGGCAGCTAGGTGCTAGAGGCACGGGGTCTGGAGTCAGGAAGACCTGAGTTCAAATCCAGCCTCAGACACTTACTAGATGTGTGTGATGCTGGACAAGTCACTTATCCCCATTTGCCTCAGTTTCCTTATCCATAAAATGGGCTGGAGAAGGAAATGGCAAACTAATCCAGTATCTTTGCCAAAAAAACCCAAAAAAACCCCACAAAAAACCAAATGGGGACACAAAAAGTCAAACACAACTGAAATGATTGGACAACAACATACAACTTGAGAGCTTTAATATGCCCAGTACCCATCTCTTAGCAAATCCCTGATAAGTATACATTGACTTGAAAATTGAGTTAAGAGAAGTCATCTTTTAATCAAATTAATTCAATTTTAATCAATTTATTTCCTTATCTATTTTGTTTTGTTTATATAGTTTATGTTTCTTCTTAGGGACTGAGCTACTAAAAATACATTTATGTCTACCCTTTGGCTATACTTGAGGAGAAATTATGTGCATTCTTGCAAAATGTTTTCCCCCAAATTTCCATTAAACAGTGAGCTGAATATTGCTATTGAGAAGGGCCTTCAGGGGCTGAGTAGAAGACTGAAGGAATCAAGATGGAGTTTAGCCCTGGTACTTATTAAGCACTGACCTCAAGGGTGTTTATTGTAGACAGTCAAACATAGAAATATTCAAACCCAGTGAATCGGTTCATAAATTCTTATGTATCACAGTGAAAATCCTTTTTAGATAGTTCTCACCATTGCTAGACTCAATTAAATCTTTTAAAAATATATATTTACTAAAACTTGATGTTCTTTTCTGTTTTGTGCACAGATGAGCCATGTTTGGGGGATAAGTCAATCTTTTGTCAAATGGAGGTTCTGGCACGGTATTGTTCCATTCCAGGTTATAACAAACTCTGCTGTGAGTCTTGTGGCAAGCGTGGTAGTACATTGGCCCCACCATACCTTACAGATGCTGCTGAAACTAGTGATGGTGCAATTTATCACCCCAGTGACTTCCCTAGATCCTTAGTAATGCCAACACCTCTGATACCTTACCGGGTGGGGCCCATGGCCAAGAAGAAATCTCCGAGTAGGATGCTTTCCACCCTTTCCACCGAAGAGAACTCACGTATATATACAGACAACAAACCTAACGGTGCTAACATACCCCAGAGGAGAGGTCACCAAATAGAGGGCAAGACCTTGAGACCACACCCAGTACCATCCCCACCTTCCACCAAAGGTCACAGCTTCAATTCCTCTTCTCAGGTGGCATTTCCTGCTGTGGCAATAAATGCTTCCTCGGGTGCTTTATCTCCAGCAAGATCCTCAAGGAAGAATGAGAAGGCAGCTGACAAGAGACATCCTTTAAGACCATCCACCGTGGAAAGATGAGAAAACGAATTTTGAAAGGGTAGAAACCATAGGAAATTTTGGACACCCCATGGTGCCTATTGCTTTTGTCGAAAGCAGAACTCTCCACAGGTCATCAACTCATTCATTTTATGTGTAAATGGAAGAGCAAAAAGTGCTGGTTCACTTTCTAACTGCTTTCCTCCTCTTTTATTCTCCATTGTCTGATTAGCTTGAATTCATTGGAAGAAAGCACCAAAGATTATTAGCAGAAGTGAAAGTGAGTTGCTGAGTGTATCAGCCTTTCCCTAATACAGAAAAGGATGGCTGGAACCAATTTTGCACATCAGCTGATTTTTTTATTTTTTAAAAAATCACATGTAAAAAAAACACAGAGGTATGAAATGTTTACATGTCCACAAAATATTTTGGAAATGGAACGAGAATCCATAAGACTTGTATTCCTATTTATCTATATAACAGATATTATATGAGCAAATTTGCAGCTGTTGTGTAAATACTGTATATTGCAAAATCAGTATTATTTTAAGAGATATGTTCTCAAACAATTGTTTACTCTACTACATTTCTAGATATTCTAGGTGCCAGCCATTGTGTACTGCCTTACTGACATTCCATGAATTGATTTTTAAAACAGTCCATGATGTAGGGAACCTCCAGTTTGATATTAATTGGAGAGAACTGGAAATACAGAAGGTTTGGTTGGGTCAACAATGTGATGTTTAAAAAAAAATTAAACATGAGATAAAAAAAAAATTCTTGTCCAAAATAGCATTGGAAGTCCATGGACAGTCACAGGCAAATAGAGAAAGCTATTCAATGTGGTTGTTCCTGTGTTTAAACCAAGCAGAGCTCAACCATCTTGATTTCAAGCACTGGGAGTTTGGGTATCCATGTGTCTTCTCATTTTTTTATTCTTTTTCCAGGAAATCTAAACAGCATATGTTCTGAAGTATGGAGAGTTGTCATCTAAGTACTTGATAAACTGTGATGTTCACAAGGGAAGAGGGAATTAGGACAATTTGTTTGACCTATGAAAGTCAAGAGAATCATCACCAAACTAAAAGAGGCATTCGTGTACATTGCCAAGAGCATGTGGTAAAAGCAGGGCTTAGGGGAGAGAGGACATTTGAGGAAACTTCAGTTAAAAGATGATCTAGAGATATGTGTTCAGAACACTTTGCGATGGCATCCACCATTATTCATCTAAGTGCAAATCCAATAACACATGAATAATCTGTGTTCATCATCACCTTTCCTACCAGAAAGTCAACCACACTAGCAAGCAGATGTAAAGTATGTGTATATAGAATTCAGAACTGAAAATATTTATTAAAAGTTGATGTTTTTCTTGATAGTATTTTTATGTAATAAATATTTACACTAATAGCAGTGACATTGTGGTAAGAATAGAGAGATCTAATTAGAGACATATGTTATACTGTATACCTAGAACAGAAATTTAAGCTAACTAAACTACTGTAGTTGAATCCTTGAACTCAATTTGAGAAAAAAAAAATCTGATGGTGACTACAAACATCTTACATTTTTCAAGTTAGTTGATCAAATTTCAATGAAACTTACATTCGAAATAAAAAAACAACCACCATCAACCAAAAAAATACTTCATTCTATGGCAACCTAAGATGAAAATACAGTTCAATGAAACAGTGAATTCATAGCATTAAAATGGGGCTATGAGCTAGATTAGGTTTAATGAGTTGTATTTTGGAAAGGAGAGAGAGAATGGAAAGTTTAAGAATTGTTATTTTCCTGATCAGAGGGTTGAGTAGAGACCCATACCCCATCTGTGCTGGTGTGTACCTAATGTAAAACTCGAATGTAACTTGGTTAGTGCCCCAAACGCCGGGATGTTGGTACACGTGGCTCATGGTGCTCTTTGTCATGTGGACTTTGTAAGACTAGCCCACTCAACATTAACTCAGTACATCTCATAAACTGCTGCTGCTTTATGCAAGCCATTTGAAGGTCAAAGTAATTTAGTGAGCTGTAGATTTTTTTTTTTAAAGACCGTCCCTGAGCCTCAAACAGACCAACAAGATGTGTATTTTTTCCTTACGCTGGTCCAGAACACAACTCTCTCTATGTTGCTGAGGTGTCAACATGTGTCTATATACACAGGGGCATATGCAGGTCTATGTGGTCATACATGCACCTCCAATAAAGATGTATATATTATTTCCATTCCAAATCTTTGGACTTTCTTTTGTACCAAGCTCAAATTTCTTGTTCATAGAAGTGTACACTACTGATGCTATTTGTTGTATTGGGGAGCATATAGCAATAAAAATGTTAACAAAATCCATTTCTTTCTGGATGGAGTTCGGTTTCTTTTGCTTCAATTTTTGAAATTATTATTTTTAAAAATTCATCGTCAGTTGACTCTTTGTGATCTCATTTGAGGTTTTCTTGGCAAAGATACTGAAATGGTTTCCCATTTCCTTCTCCAGCCCATTTTACAGATGAGGAAACTGAGGCAAACAAGGTTAAGTCACTTGTCCAAGGTCACAGAACTAGTAAGTGTCTGAAGCAGAATTGAAACTCACAAAGATGAGTCTTCCTCAGTGCTCTATGCACTGTGCCAAGCATCTATTTCCTCTCCTTCTCCCCAATAAATAAAGCTCTTGTAACACATATACAAACACTATATACTTAGTTGGATTTTAATCTTATTCACACATGAATTCATACAAATTTGACTTTTTTCCCACAAAGTCTCTACCAAGTCATACTTTTTAAAAATAAGAGACTGAAATAAACAAGATAATGGCTCTTATAAGCACTTCATACTTAGAAAGTACTTTCACATATATTAATCCTTTTTATAGATTAGGAAACTGAGAGTCAAGTTAAGTGGCTTACTCAAGAGCACACAACTAGTAAATAGTAGTTAAATTAGAATTTAAGACTCTTCACACTACATCCTCTAATATCTTGCATAAAGTCAGATTATTTCTCTATTTTTTGCCTCTCAAATCAGCTTACTATATGACCAACCTACCCTGGATGTGACCAGATTCCCATATCTGGCTCTATTTAGCCAGTCCTGTCCCATTCCATCCACTCCACCATATTGCCATCCATTTTATTTCTGACCTAATAATAATAGCTAGCATTTATAGCTCTTGAAGGTTTTCTAAATGCTTTACAAATATCTCACTTTATCCTTATGCCAACCTTGGGAGCTTGGTGCTATATTATCATCTCTATTTTACAAATGAGGAATTTGTGGCAGGCAGAAGTTGTGACTTGCTCAGGCTCACATCTAATAAGTAATGAAGTCCCTTTGAACTAGTTCTTTCTGATTGAAGGTCCAGCATGATTATATCACCTAACTGCTATATACCATCTTTTCTTTCATTTTATACCCTTTGTTCCAGGAATTGTAATCAAATCAATTCTACTACAGCTTCTGAAAAAAGTGGCTGATTTCAACTCCCCTCTCACTCAACTCATAATCTCTATACCTTCCTAACCAAAATTTCCTTCCCTGCCCCTCACTCCCCAATATCGGTTGTCTCCTTCTATTAGAATATAAAGTCCTTGGAGGGAGAGCCTGCCTCCTTTTTGTATTTTTATCCTTCGAGTTTAAAACAGTGATTCACATCGAGTAAGCCCTTCAGAAATACTTTTCATGCAATCATTTGTTAATTCGTTCAAGCGATTTGTTGATGTTATAAAGTAAAACTCAGGGTGAGGATAAGACTTAATCATCCAATTGAGATATCTAGAAGATAAAAGAAAGAGAAGTAGCAATAGAAGATAGAAGAAAGGGAAGTAGGAAGAATAGATGAAGGAATACTAGAATTAATTCCTTGTTGCTTTACATCCAAGAATGGTTAGCCTCAATCCTATATCCACCAACGAACAATTAGAGCAAACCCAGTCCATCTGCTTTAAAACTAGCAGCAGGCTGCCATTGGTGGAAGTAGGAGCAGAATCATTGGCCTCATACAGTTCACGAATGAAAAGTCAAATAGATTCTCCCATAAACCAACTGGACTCCTAATCCTTAAGTTTCATTTACCTAGGGACAAAATAACATGTCATTGCCAAAATCGTAACGGAGGAAGAATAAACAGTTTTTAAAAAAAAAAAATTAAAGTTTTGCTGCTAAAGTATTTTTTTTTACATCACGTAAATTTCCCTTTGTGTCTCTTCCAATCCCTTGTCCAGGAACCAATGACTTATAAAAGACTTTAAAACAAGGAAAGAGAGATGGAAAAATCAGCAAAAATAATAAATATAACAAAGCTACTGATTATCACTGTTTCTCATTCATGGACCACCCCCCCACTTCTCTGCAAAAGGATTGGGGAATATTTTTTTCTCATATATTTCCTTTCAGTCCAAGTTTGTTCTTTGTAATTTTGTTTAAAAAAATCTCTTTTATATTTATTGTTCTTTCCATTTAACTTGTAGTAGGCACTGTGTATATTTTTCCCAGTTCTTATTTCACTTTGTATCAGTTCATGTGACTCTTTCTATATTTGTCTCTATTCATCACATTCTTCCCTCAAAGTTCAGTAATATTCCATTACATTCATGTACCCAATTTATTTAAACATTCTTGAATCAATGGACAACTATTTTGTTTCTAGTTCATTGATTCCACAATAAAGGGCTGCTATAAATGTGTTGGTGTATATGGAAACTTTTTTATATATCAAGGCCCTTTTTGGGGTAAATGAAGGAAGGTTATATTTAACAATATATTCAAGCATTAATTATTAAGATATCTTTGGGAATAATGTTTTTTAAAAACCTTGTTGTAATAATTCTATGTATTCAAGCCAATGTTTCTTTGCTGAGGATAATTAATTAAAAATAGCCTTGTTCTTTAGTCTCCGTCTAGCCAATGAGAAGAATTCAGTCAACCACACTGTCATAAATAATTGTCCTAACAGAATCCATATTAATTTCATAATGTCCTTCGTTCACACTTTCGTTTTTTACCAAAAAAATTAACTTGTTTTATTTTTCCTCCTTTCTAAAATATCCACTCTACTCTGAACTCAAATGAAACAAACATTTCCACAATACAGTAGAACAGCACCAGAGAACAATCCCTCCCCTCCCCTCTCCCTGAGGTGGCCAACAATCCAATAGATATGGGCTATGCATGATCATGCAAAACGTTGTCACACATGTCACTCTGCACAAGCCAGCTAAATCATCAAAAAAATGTAAGAATGTGAAAAATAGCCTGCTTTGGTCTGTTTTATCAATATCAGTTCTTTCTTTGAAGGTGGATAGTCTGTTTCATCAATAGTCCTTTGAGATTGTACTGTTGAGAATAGTCAAGTCATTCACAGTTCTTCACCAAACAGTATTGCTGTATCTGTGTACAGTGTTCTCTTGGTTCTGCTCACTTCCGAATACATGATTTCATACATGTCTTTCCAAGGTTTTCTAAACTCATCCTGCTTGTCATTTTTTATTGCACAGTAATTCCATCACCATCATATACCACAATTTGTTCAGCCATTCCCTAATTGATGGGCATTCATTTGATTTCCAATTCTTAGCCACCACAAAAAGGGCTGCTATAAATATTTTGGTACAAATAGGTCTTTTTCTATTTGGGGGGATGTCTTTGGGATATAAACCTAGTAATGGTATTGCTGGATCAAAGGGTACACAATTGTGCACAATTCTATAGCCCTTCGGGCATAGTTCCAAATTGCTCTCCAGAATGGTTGGATCTTTTCACAACTCCACCAACGTGGATTAGCATCCCAGCTTTCCCACATCCCCTCCAACAACCAATATTTTCCCATTTTGTTATGTTTACCACTTTGATAGGTGTGAGGTGATACCTCAGAGTTGTTTTAATTTGTATTTCTCTGATTAATAATGATCTAGAGCATTTTTTCATATGATTATTGATAACTTTGATTTCTTTGTCTGAAAACTGCCTGTTCAAATCCTTTGACCATTTATCAATTAGGGAATGACCTGTATTTTTATAAATTTGATGCAATTCTTTATATATTTGAGATATGAGGCCTTTATCAGAGATATTTGTTTCAAAAATTCTTTCCTGGTTTTCTACTTACTTCCCTTGTAATTTTGGTTACATTAGTTTAGTTTTTACAAAATATTTTTAATTTTATATAATCAAAATGATCTATTTTACATTTAATTGTATTCTATATATCTTCTTTGGTCCTAAATTCTTCCCCTGTCCTTAAATCTGACAGATAGACAATTCAATACCTCCTTAATTTTCTTATGGTATCATCCTTTATATGTAAATCATGTACTCATTTTGACCTTATTTTAGTATACAGTGTCAGATGTTTGTCTATACCTAGCTTCTGCCATACTGTTTACCAGTTTTCCCAGCAGTTTTTTTTTTAAATAATGAGTTTTGGTTCCAAAAGCTTGGATCTTTGGGTTTATTATATATTAGATTACAATAATCATTAACTATAGTATAGCTTCTATCTATTCTAATACACTGATCTACCTCTCTATTTCTTAACCAGCACCATATTGTTTTGATAATTACAGCTTTATAGTACATTTTGAAATCTGGGACTGCTAGACCACCTTCTTTTGTATTTTTTTCATTGAGTCCCATGATATCCTTGAACTTTTATTTTTCCAGATGAATTTTATTATTTTTTCTAGCTCTATAAAATATTTTTTGGCACATTGGATAGAGCACCAGCCCTGAATTCAGGAGGACCTGAGTTCAAATCTGTCCTCAGACACTTGACACTTAACTAGCTGTGTGACCCTGGGCAAGTCACTTAACCCTAATTGCCTCACCAAAAAAGTTTTTTTTATATGTTGATTGGTATAGCACTAAATAAATAAATTAACTTAGGTAGGATTTTCACTTTTTTTTAATTGGCTCTGCTTACCCATAATAAACAATGTTAATGGACATTTTTATTGTTCAGTCTTTTCAATCATGTCTGACTCTCTGTGACCCTATTTGAAGTTTTCTTGGCAATGATACTGGAGTGGCTTACCATTCCTTCTCCAGCTAATTTTACAAAGAAGAAATTGAGGCAAACAGGATTAAGTTACTTTCTCAGAGTCACACAGCCAGTAAGTATCTGAGGTTGGAATTGAATTTAGGTCTTCTTGACTCCAGAGCCAGTTTTCTAGCCACTGTGTAATAGGTTGTTGTTATTCAGGCATTTCAGTCATGCGCAAGTCTTCATGACCCCATCTGGAGTTTTCTTTGCAAAGATACCGATATAGATTTCCATTTCCTTCTCCAGCTCATTTTACTGATGAGGAACTGAGGTTAAGTGACTTTCCCAGGGCCACAGAGCTAGGAAATGTGTAAGATCAGATTGGAATTCATGATGATAAGTCTTTCTGACTCAAAGCCCAGTACTCTATCCACTGTACCACCTATCTGCCCCTGGACATAGGTACTCTCTAACCATTCATTCTCCGAAGCCATAAGATTGTAAGAAAAGAAGAATCTTAATGGCAATTTTAAATTGTTGTTCGTTTGTTCTTCATATTCAAAAAGGATCATGACATTGGGAGATTATGTTATCACTTGCACTGAATTGGATTTAAGTGAGGGAGGGTTGTGCAAGGTCACCAGCCTTACTCTCTACTCCAGAGCCATCTGGGTCCAGTGGCAAGATACATATCAGGATGACTGGAGATAGTCCCAGATGTTACGATTTTAAATAGATCTCATGGAACATGTATCAGTTTTCCTTGGGACAACAATGTTCATAGGCAGTAGTTTCTTGCCACCTAAATAATGGAATATGGCCAGTGGGCATCTTCTGGGTTTAAAGCTAAAAAAAAACCCCAAACAAACAATCTATCCATCATATATCATTTCTAATTTTTTAATCTATCATATATCCTTTCTACATGAAGCTGGTCTTGGTCCCTGCCTAGTCCCCTTCTTCCCTATCATAGTGCAGTTAACTATTTTGCATCTATCCTGTAATCGATGTGTGCCTGTAGTCTCCCCTAAAAGAATGTAGAATAAAATCTCAATAGAATCAGACAAAAACAAACTGAGAAAACTGTTATAGATTATGTATTGTCGGGAATATATTAGTCCCCTCAGATTAAGCAAGACCAAACCAGGGCTAGTACCGTAAAAAGCAAGCTATAAGGAAAGGGGGCCTAGACAAGTATTGTCAGCTCATGCACCCAGGGATGAAATGGGCCAAAGACTCTGATCTCCAAATTCTACTCACGTATGTGCTAGGAGTGGAGTTTCAGAGGTTCAAGACTAGGGCGCCACCTAGTGACTTATCCAGGGATTGTGCTCTTTCCAGCCCCAAGTCTCCTATGGAGAGGAACATCCCTTCTCTACATCATTAGCGTGATCTAGGAACATGGATTTAGATTGAATGGCACAACCATTGCTAATGGCTACAAATGATAGATTTATGGAAAGCACTAAGAAGCAATGTTGTAGAATAGCAAGAGTCAGAGGACCTGAGTTCAAATACTGCCTCAGCCACTTGTCCATGTTTATCTTGGGCAAGTCACTTATTCCCTCTGAGTCTCCATTTCATCATCTGAAAAATGAGAGTGTTGAATTTTGTGGCCTCTGAGGTCCTTTCCATCTGCAAAGCTTTAATACTCTGAACTTTGTATGCGATCTGGGGAGAAACACATAACCCTTTTATATCGTCAAGGACTGTGTAAGCAAGGAAGACACAAAATCAGAGGCAAAAATATCTCCCTTCCTTAAGACAGGCACATTCTAATGGGGGAGACAACATGTAAATCAGAACATGTATGGCTGTACCATCTTTTGTTGTTCAGTCACTTTCAGTCATGTGCAACACTTTGAATCCATTTGGGGTTTTCTTGGCAAAGACACTGGAGTGGTTTGGCTTTTCCTTCTCCAGCTCATTTTACAAATAAGGAAATGGAGGCAAATGCGGTTAAATGACTTGCCCAGACTCACACAGCTACTTAAGTGCCTGAAGCCAGATTTGAACTCAGGAAGATGAGTCTTCCTGACTCCAGATCAGGAACTCTTATCTACTGCACCACCTAACTGTCCTATACCTTCCCTTACATTTCCATACTGGTCCTTCTGTTGGGGTAGGAGTGAGGTTTGGACTACCCTCTTGCTTCTTTTGCCATCAACACTCAGCATCCTTTCTTCCTTTTCAAGTGCACTGAGTCAACCTTTCTCAAGATTCTGTCCTGAGTTCTCTTTTCTTCTCCCTCTATACTCATTCTCTTGGTAATATCACCGAATCACATGATTTTAATTATCCTCTCTATGCAGATGACCTACAGATATCCAACCAGGAAACCATCCATTCATCTATTTATCTCTTCAGCCCTGGTCTCTCTCTTGAACTTCAGTCCCATATTGTTGAATTGCTTACTGAACATTTCAAATTCATTGTCCTAATGACATCATGAATCCAACATATGCATAACAAAATCACCATATTTCCCCAATAAAGCTTTCACCTAAGCATTCCTATTGCTATACTACCATCTTTCCTGTCACCCACATTTGAACCTTGATGTAATTATCTATTCCTTGTTCTCCCTCACCCTACATATGAATTCAGTTGCCAAATCTCTCCATTTTTTAGTAACCTCCCTTATTGGGGGCAGCTAGGTGGCACAGTGGATAAAGCAAAAGCCTTGGATTCAGGAGGACCTGAGTTCAAATCTGGCCTCAGACACTTGACAGTTACTAGCTGTGTGACCCCATTTGCCCCGCAAAAAAATAAAAATAACCTCCCTTATTCAGACCCTCATCACCTGAATTATTTCAATAGCTTCCTAATCGATTTCCCTTCCTCAAGATTACCCTCACTCCAGTTCATCCTACACCTTTCTGCATAATTTTTCTCAAGCTCAGACCTGACCATGTCACCCCATTATTGAATCAATTCTAATGGTCCTCTGCTGCTTGTTAAATAAAATGCAAACACTTCTATCTTTCTATGTCCATTGAACATTACCCCTCCTCCCTAACTCAATCATCCAACCACACTGTATTTCTCTCCATTCCTCACAGACGCAACACTTGCTCCTGTCTCTGAGACTGATTTTTTGCCCTCTAAATTCCATTAGTCTTTGCCTACAGGACACCTCCAGATGTGTGTTTCACTGAGTAAACAATCTTAAAATCAAGTCTTAAAACAAGCTAAATGATTATATCCCCTCAAATTATTGACTTTCTAGCCTTGATATTATTAAGAGAATGTTATCTGCCAGACTTATGGCCTCAGGTCAAATTTTACCTTGCTTCCCTTTCATCCAGTTTATTATCAAGTTTATTATTTTTTCCTGTACAATATTTCTAAGACATGGGGCAGCTCGGTGGCGCAGTGGATAGAGCACCGGCCCTGGAGTCAGGAGGACCTGAGTTCAAAAATCTGGCCTCAGACACTTAACACTTACAAGCTGTGTGACCCTGGGCAATTCACTTAACCCCAATTACTTCACTAAAAAAAAAAATAAAACACCCCCCCACACACAAAAAAAAAAAAAAAAGAAAAAAAAGAAAAGGGGCAGCTAGGTGGTGCAGTAGATAAAGCACTGGCCCTGGATTCAGGAGTACCTGAGTTCAAAATCCAGCCTCAGAAACTTGACACTTACTAGCTGTGTGACTCTGGGCAAGTCACTTAACCCCCATTGCCCTGCAAAAAAAAAAAAAAAAAAAGGAACAATATTTCTAGGACATTACCCTCGCTCTTCACTATAAGTCTTTCCTCTCTGTATTTTCCTCTCCTCTTTCTTCTTTTTCCTCTCCTTCCTCTCCTTCTCCTCCATTTCCTTCTATTTCTCCTCCTCCTCCTCCTCCCTCTTGCTTTTTTTTCTCTCTCTGATCTTCTCTTCTTTTCTTTCCTCTCCTCTTCTATAAATCTCCTCTCTCTTTTAAACCCATCTTATACCCAGTGACATGAATTAAATTCTTTAAACATTGTTCTAATGATATCACTATCTGGTAGACTATGTCCACTTGCTTATTTATATTAGGGCAATGAGGTGGTACAGTAGATAGTGCTCTGGACCTGGAGTCTGGAACACCTAAGTCTTCCCAAAAAAGCACATGGCATAAGGGGCACCTATGATTGAGGTTCATGTACAATAACCATGAATCCCAACTTGCTGTGTAGAGGAGGGAGAATTTTGAGTTCCTAAGTGGTGTGATCCCCTAATCTAGCTTTTATGCCAGAGGTTTCTTGAGCAATGTCAACATTCTGAGAGAAGTAGGAAGCCCTACACTTGATCTTTAACCAATATTGCAATTACATAAATACAATTCAGTTATGGTACAAATCTTATGAATGAGACTATAATGATTCCAGAAAACATTTATAAGGAAGAATTTTATTTTATTATTCTCTCTGAATCAGGATACTTAAAAAAGGGAATGGGAAAACATTTATTAAGTCCTCTGACTATAATGCCAAGCCCTATGCTAAGTGCACACATAGAAAACAAGGCAGTCCTTGATCTCCAGAGCTCACATTCTAAGTAGGAGAGACAACACATAGAGTAGGAAGGTAGGTTCAGTTGCAGGTCAGATGGGAAGTCCTAGTGACCCAAATGGTGTAGCAGCAAGGTACATGGCAAAGCCCAGGAGTTCTTAGGATACAATAGCAGGCCATTTGGCAATGCACAGTTGTTTGCTGGGCATAGCAGCAGCAGGACTGATGATAGGCCCCAGCGGTCCACTTTCTTATAAGAAGAATTATTATTGGTAATTCCTTGCTTGTCCAAGTACAGTGATTAAACATATCTGACCAATAGTTGGGAAGCAATAATAGGCCTTAGTAGAACATGCCTATGGTTTACCTAAAGCAGAGGTGAGAATGGGAGGTGCAGCTGTGTACTCCATCACATTCACCTACTATAATTTGTTCAGCCATTCCCCAATCAATGGGCATCCCTTCCATACTGAACAGTGGAGGCTTGATCAGGGGAGGGGAAGGCTTCCAGTTCCCCATGGTGTGTACTTGTTGGGACCTAGGACTGACTATCTGTTAGCTTAAAGTCATGCGAATTTTTTTTCTTGAAAATAGACTCTTTCATGAGATTCAATTTAATTCAATTAAAAATAAAAGAAACCTTTATTAAATGTTTATTGTGTGCACAGCACCAACTAGTTCCTGAAGTTTCAAAAAACAAAGCATAACAGTTCCTGCCCTTAAGGGACTTACTTTCTAGTGGGTGGCACATTCGAAGCTAGGCCTGAATCAGACTAGGCTTGGCATGAAATGAAATGCTTGTAGACCAGTTAACTTTTAACAAACACTGTTTTACTTGATCATGATATGGAAAGGATATTTAGCAAGGCTAAAGTTTCTTATGGGCTCAGACCTAGGGTCACCTCCATATTTGCCATGGGAGTATGGCCAATCAGAAAATTTGTCAAACCTGAACATCCCTTGACTCCTTATGTACTTGTCTTGGGGAAGCTAAGTAGTTTAGTGGGGCATTGGCCCTGGAGTCAAGAGGACCTGAGCTAAAATTTCACCTCAGACACTTTCTAGCTGTGTGCCCCTGGGCAAGTCACTTAACACCAATTGACTTAAACATCTGGGCCATTTCCACTCCTCCGGACCTACGTCTTGCCACTAGACCCAAATGACTCTGGAGGGGAGAGTGAGGATGGTGATCTTGCACAGCCCTCTCTCACTTAAATCTAATTCACTGCAAGTCATGTTATCACCTCCTGATATCATGGTCCTCTTCAAGAATGAAGGACGAACAACACATAGGTAACCATGAAGCTGCATCAATAGTTTGAATCCTAATTTCCTGGACCAATTAAATCTTGAGGATTGTTTCATTATCTTTTTTATGTTTCATTATCTTTTAGGCAAAAACTACCCTAGTCTGTCTGAAATAGATGTCACCACTACCACAAAGTTCCTCCATTCCAACATAGGCAACTCTTTAGGCAAATATGAGGTTAGCAGGATGATAAGGGAAAGGACCTTCAGCTTCATGGATTGGCTCATTGAAGTCCATTCCCAAGCATGCTCCATGCAAAACTGGAAGGGGTTAGAAGAGAAATGGCCACATTTGCATTGGCCAGGAAATTATGATCTGGGATGATTTCTTCTACCCCTTTCTGGTTGAAGAATAAGTGAGGTAGGCATATACCCCCTCATTTTCCATAATCCCACCAAGTATTATCTATCTATCTATCTATCTATCTATCTATCTATCTATCTATCTATCTATCTATCTATCTATCTATCTATCTATCTATCTATCTATCCTACACACTCATAACAGGGAGTGCTTTCAAGAAATATAATTCTTTTTTTTTGCAGGGCAATGGGGGTTAATTGACTTGCCCAGGGTCACACAGCTAGTAAGTGTCAAGTGTCTGAGGCAGGATTTGAACTCAGGTCCTCCTGACTCCAGGGCCAGTGCTCTATCCACTGCGCCACCTAGCTGCCCCCAAGAAATATAATTCTTAAAATAATTCAACTCCACCAATTGAAGTAGAGTGAAAATCCACAAAAGAGGAACTGTATCTAGCTGTGTAGCAACAGTCTCTGCAACACCTTTATGTGAGTTCTTTTGTAATGCCTTTGTTGTTGGAAGCATCCTCGAGGTCTTCCATAGTCAATTCCTGCTTGGTCTGGGGCTGGGGATTTGAGATTCTCCACAAAGCAGCTTCTTCTCCTTGGGGGTTCTGAAATGAAGGGTTCTGTGCTGGCTGGGTAGACTTGGTTATGACAACCTTATCCTTAGCCCTTTGTGGGTAGGCTTTCTTCACTCTCCTCTGGCAGATCTGGAACTGAAGAGCATCCTGGAAACCACTTCGGAATTTCTTATTAAAGAAGCCATAGATGATAGGGTTTATGCTGCTATTACAGAAGGCGAGCCAATGTGCAAAGGGGTAAACATAGATGTTGATGACCTGTAGCTGGTATGCAGAGAGGTTGCTGTAGTCAGAGAGCATCATCAAGGTCCAGAGGGGTAGCCAGGATAGCATGAAGAGTAAAGCCACAATCAGAAGCATCTTGATGACCCTCTGCTTCTTCTTAGACACCATATGACTCTTCTCCTGGGTCTTCTTGACCCTTAAAGGTCTTGCAGTTGTAGAAAGTGAAATCCCAATTCTGCCGTACATGAGGAGGAGGATGAATAGAGGGACCAGGTAGATGTTGGCAAATAGCACAGTTGTGTAGATTTTCTTCATTTCCTGACTTGGCCAGTCCTCCCGGCACCAATAGAGGGAGCTGGTTTCATTTGGGGAGCTGAGCCGCACTCGGTAATGTTTTTCTTCTTGTACATGCAGCATTGCTGCAGATGGAGAGATGATGGTGATGGCCAGGGTCCAGATGATCACAATAATTCCTAGCGCTGCCTGCATGGTGAGCTTTTGCTTGAATGGGTACACAATGCATCGAAACCTGCAGTGAAAAGCAAGGATCAGAGACTAGGTACTTTGGGATGACAGATGTAATCATCAGCTAAATTGAGTAAAATAATCGTGTCCAGAAAAAAAATGTATTTAAATTTTTTTAAAGTGCTTTAAGGGGCAGCTAAGTGGCACAGTGGATAGAGCACCAGCCCTGGAGTCAGGAGTACCTGAGTTCAAGTCCAGCCTCAGACACTTAACACTTACTAGCTGTGTGACTCTGGGCAAGTCACTTAACCCCAATTGCCTCACTAAAAATAAATAAATAAATAAAGTGCTTTAAGATCAATTTGGTAGTTTTAAGAAAGGGAAAAAAACAACTAAAGATGGAAAGAGCTTGAAGTAGGCTATTTTAGTTTTAGGGAGAATTGATCAGAAGTATCTGTGATCATTCTGATGAAGATGTGTATGTATATCATGCATTCATATGTATGTCATATGTATATTTATGTATCCACATAGGTTTATGCAAACTAGGTTTACAGCCCAGCCTAGAACATTTTGCTAGGACTTTCCTAATTGGCTGAGGGAACGCTGATAGGATATTGCCTGCCTGAGGGAAAGAATTGGAGCTAGAGATCTAGAGAAGAGAGATGTTCTTCATTCCTTCTTTGAGAAAGACTTGAGTGGTTTCAGACTCTCTTCAGGAAGGAGAAATAGACTCCCTTGTGGACATGTCGGGGATGTCAGGTCTTTAATGAACCCATGGTTTCTATCTTGCCTCCAGAGAGACTTTGAGGTAAGAGTCTCATTCCAAATTTTCTAGGATTCACTGAAAACCTGAGTTGGATAAATACATAGACATAGAAGTCATTGGTTGTATGGTTACAAAGTTATCCCATGCACACACATCTGTATTTGAATGAGGCTTTCTCCATCCCATCCCATCACCCTTCCAAAGTGGAATTATTGACTGAGCCATTGTCCTGCCCCTCTACAACTGTCTCACCCATTTTTTTGAGGGGAATGAGATTGTTCATCCCCTACTCCAGCCCAATGGCCCTCGGGTACCCTGAAGCTCCACCTCAGGTTCTGATGTAACATCTAAGTGGAATAGAGGAATATCCTCCCACTTGCTGCCTTGCCATAGGGCTTCCTGGGATCATGTTTATCTTTGTCTGTGGGGAAGGAAGGGGTTCCATGG
This sequence comes from Dromiciops gliroides, assembly GCF_019393635.1. Classification (NCBI taxonomy): domain Eukaryota; kingdom Metazoa; phylum Chordata; class Mammalia; order Microbiotheria; family Microbiotheriidae; genus Dromiciops; species Dromiciops gliroides. Next base: position 262,163,883 of record NC_057866.1, read on the forward strand.
TACTCCTTGTGTTAAACCCTGTACATAGCATGAGGTAAGCCAAGATCAAACCCTTCTAATCCACTCATCATTTAAGCAAACTCAATTTGGGGACACCAGTCAAGGTCAAATGTCCTTGCTTAGATTGATTGGGGGCAAGAAAGATATAAGAGAGAGATATTAAACTCCTAATTTCATGCCATATTGGTTATATCACATGAAGAATATGGAACCATTCTTTCCCTTTTCTCCATTTTTTCTAGTGTTTTCTTTAACTAGGGGGATTTTTTTCAGTGCCTAGTTCCATATGATTATTTCTATCTCTTCTCTGGTCCCCTGTTTGTGTATGTGGCATGGTCTGGAGGCAAGAGGAAGCTGAGTATTAGGAGATGTACTTATATGAAGAGAAGGGAAAAGCACTGGCTATTAGGGGAAGATATTGGAAGCAGAAAAGTTCTCTTTCAGAAGGTAGGCTTTGAGGGGAGTGTTGAAGGAAGCCCCAAATTGGAAGTGAGGAGGAGGAACACTAGGCATGAAGTACAGTCATTGCAAAGGCATAAAGATGATGGTTAGAGGGTAAGGAACAGCAAGCTAGCCAGAGTATTGTATAGTGCATGTAGGGGAGGAATTTGTAAGAATGAAAAAGGAATAAGGGGCCATCAGCTTTAGGTGATAGAAGACTATTGTATTTGATCTTAGGAAGCAGTGAAATTTACTGAGGGGATGTGAGCAGACCTACACTTTAGGAAATTCACTTTGACAGCTAAGTGGATGATAGCTTGTAGGAGAGAGACTAAAGTCATGGAGATCAATTAAAAGGTGGGAGGTGGTAAGGTCCTGAACTATGATGGTAACTGTGTGAGTGGAGAGAAGGGGACATATCCTAGGGATGTTATGAAGGCACAAATGTCAAGATTTGGCAATGGATTGTATGTGTAGGGTGACAGTGGGGAGTTGAGCATGACACAGAGGTTCAAGACTGGATGAAGAGCATAGTTTTACCCTTGATGGTAACAAGGATATTCTGAATAGGGTAGGGTCTTGGGGGAAGATAAACTTCTGTTTTGAAATGAAAATATCACATTTGAGATGCCTATGGAATGTCCAGTTTAAGATGTCCAAAAAGTAGTTGGTGATACATAAGAGTAGCTCAGCAGAGAAACTTCAACTGGATGTTCTTATATTTAACTCTCTTAGAGTAAATAAAGAGGCAATGTTAGAGAGCTGGAGTTGAAGCCAGAAAGAACTGGGTTCAAGTGCTATCCCTGACAGATGCTGGTTTTGCAACCCTGGGCAAGTCACTTCATCAATCCGTTCTCTAGGCAAGTGATGTCAGACTTTCATAGAAACAAGTGCCTTTAGGCAGCATATGGGCTCAGAAAACCACAAATTAGCACTATCTATGTTGTACTGTATTTTTCATTCTGTTAAATATTTCCAAATTACATTTTAATCTGGTTCTGCAGGACCAGGAGTATTGCAGGCTAAACCCTTCATAGTTTGGCAGCTCTGCTCTAGGTAATTCCCTAAGATGATAAAATGCAGAGAAAGTGCTGACCTGCATTGATAGAGATGATTTCCTCCCCTGGGAATTCCCTCTACTAATGAAATCCTTATCCTTGTATAAATTACAGAAAAAAAGAACTGTGTCTGCTTTAAGTTTCTTGTTCCTTTATAGTTCTACCCAAGGATGTTTTCCATTAAATGGACATTGTGATTATAGCAAGAATCATGGAACCCTAAATTCAAATTCAAACTTCATGTTGATAACATGTGATAACAGCTTTGTTTCTAAGTCCACGGTCTTTCCATCTGTGAAGTGAATATAATTGAATCAATGTCATGGATAAGACAGCTAGGTGGCAGAGTTAATAGAGCACTGGGCTTGAAATCATGAAGACATCTTTCTGAGTTCAAATTTAACTGCAGACACTTACTAGTGTTGTGACCCTGGGAAAGTCACATAACCCTGTTTGCTTCAGTTTCCTCATCTGTAAAATGAGCTGGAGAAAGAAATGGCAAATACCTCCAGAATCTTTGCCAAGAAAACCCTTATTGTAGTCACGAAGGGTCTGAAATGACTGAACAACAACAAAACCACAAGAAATGTCATGGACACAATATGGTACATGCTTAAATATTATATGCCATCTAGCTGGTGCAATAGATAGAGATTTATATCTGAAGTCAGGGAAGACCTCAATTCAAATCCAGCTTTAGACATTAACTGGGAGTGTGATCTTGGGCAAGTCACTTAACTTCTTTCTCAGTTTCCTCATCTATAAAATGGGGATAACAATGCCTACCTCCCAAGGTTGTTGTGAGGGAAAAAATGAGATATTTGCAAAATACTTAGTACAGTGCTTGGCACATAATAGGTGTTTAATACGTGTTTGCCAATTTATTTATTTTTTTTGTGGGGCAGTGAGGGTTAAGTGACTTTCACACAGCCAGTAAGTGTTAAGTGTCTGAGGTCGGATTTGAACTCAGGTCCTCCTGAATCCAGGGCCAGTGCTTTTATCCACTGTGCCACCTAGCTGCCCCCAACAATTAATTTTAAATGACATCACAGGAATATGCACTACATATAGAATTGTACTAAAGTTCTCTTCACATGGAAAACCTTCCCATTTCATTTAATTATCAGTTTAATTTTTCCCATTAGGATTTCTAAATTTTCTAACCTAAAAGATCATGTAGGATAAGATTAATTTCTATATAACTCTGAACCAAATCTTTGTGCTCTTGAATGAAAACTATTTTTTTTAAAAATTCATATTTTCTCTTATTGAGATCAACTTAATATAACCAGACAGTGTAATAGTTTTTCATTACCAAATCTTTTGGAGGCATGAACATTGTTCTGTATGGGGGAGCAGTATAAAGAACCATGAAAGGATAAGAAAAATAGGGGTGAAATGGGTGCCATTTGTCATCACATACATTTTTTCTTAGACTGATGAATTACTGATAGTACGGCCATTTGGCATGACTTCAGATTCTGACAAGGACTTACCTATCCCCTGCTATGGCCACCAAAGTGAAGACTGAAGAGGCCACTGATATGCCCTGGACCATTCCACTGATCTTGCAAACTGTGCTTCCAAATGGCCATCCTGACAGGGAGGATGAGAACAGTGTTAGAGGAGATACTCTTCTGTGATATTAAAAAAGGTTGTCCAAAGAGAGTATTAAGACATGGTGAGGACTAACTCTTATCATGACAGTCAAGAGTTTTCAATACCCAATGATCTATCCAAAGGTTATTCTTTCCATACATTGGCAAATAGCCTTGAGCCATAGACAGAGCCTGGATTTGGAAAATTTTGCTCATTTGGGGCAGAAATTTATTCCCTGGGTAAAAACAATGCCTTTCTATGAGAGCAGGCATTCTTCGCCTATCCATGCAGGAATGTCCTGGCAAAAATTTAATAACCAGCTCTCAGGGCGCAGGGTGGGGTGGAGGAGTATGTACAATACACTTTTAAGTTTAATCTAGATTATCAACATTTTCTCCATCACTTTGTTAAAGTCTAGACAATTAGAACAATAAATCACGTCTTGATTTGAAGCATTTGTTGATTAAGTGCTGGATCCATTTGAGTTGAAATCTTGCCTCGGATACTCTCTAGCTCTTTTAACTTCTCTCAACCTCAGTTTCCACATTTGTGAAATAGGGATAATTTCCCAACACTTTTCACTCCTTGGACTGGATACCACCATGACCCAAGAAAAACTCCTCATTGGGAAACTCATCATCCTGCAAAATTGTAACAGCTCTGGTTTTCACACTTCATTCACTATCCTCTGCCATCCTCCCAGAGCCTCTTTTTTAAGAAGACTCCAAGACCAAACAGATATTCATTTCCCACCTGTCTCCAGTCCTTGGACTGGGTTCCACAGTTCCCTTATACTGGATATTATCTTCCCTTTCACACCCCCAGCTTCAATTTTTGGTTTCCTTTGGTTGACTGTCTTTCTCCATTAGATTGAAAGTTTCTTACAACCAATAACTTTCTTTCTTTTTCATATTTATAACCCCAGAACTTAGTACAAAACCTGACATACAGTAGGAACTTAATGTTTATTAAATGACTAATAATATAGCACCGGACCTCAAGGAATTAGTGTGAGGATCAAACAATCACTTTGTAAACCTCTAAGTATCACATTTTGACATTAATATTATTTATATTGAATATTATTTAGATAGATTTTCATGACCAGACACTATAAATATGTTTCCAGAGCTTCCAGTTGAAAAATGCTGAATACCATTGTTTCTCCAACCGTAAATATGAGTCAAAATGTTTTTCAGACAGAACAAAAACATGTCTAAAAATAAATTAGTATTTCCTATTCCCCACTGCCTTAATACCCTGGCTAAAAGTATAGAGAATGGATTTTTCAATGTTTTCTTCCATTTTGCATTACACAAGAATCAACATACCTGCTATGATATTATCCAGGAGGGTTGTAGGCATGCAAAATATCCCTATCAGCAAGTCGCTGATGGCCAGGTTCAAGATAAAGAAGTTAGTGACTGTGTGCATGTGTTTGTTCCATGCCACAATGAAGCAAACCACTGTATTCCCTACTATGCACAAGACAAAGATGAGAAAATAAGAAATGATGAAGACAGCTGCCACATGAGGTTGGTGGAGGTAGTAATCTACATAGGTTATGTTAATGTCCATGTACTGCTCCTCCTTGGTGTCATTGACCTTCCATGTCTGAGGACTAGCTTCAGAAAAATTGGAGTCCAATTCCTTATTCATGCTGAACCTTGAACAATAAGAGACAGGAAGGAAACAGCAGAATTAGAAACCTCAGGTTTAAGAACTGCTAGATGAAATCCTTCTCACTAGTTTTTCAGATGAAAGGAGGATTGTGGGGGAGGGAAGAGGGAGAAGGCACTTTGGTGTTTTCTGTACCACTTTTTGAAATTATCCACAATAAATTCTGGAACTTTAGAAGCCATGTGGACATCTAGTTGTCATTATTTGTATATGCTTATATGTATATCTGTGTTTCTCCCTACAGAATATAAGCTCTTTGAAGACAGGAACTCTCTTTTATGTCTTTGTAGCCTAGTAGAGACTGGCATGTAGTAAGTGCTTAATAAATGACTGTTGACAGATTATCTTGGATCATCTGACAGAATTCCCCACAAAGGATCAACAACAGCTTTGTACAGTTAAGTAAATAACAACCCAGAGAGGTAGGTACTATTATTAGCTTCATTTTACAGATGAGGAAACTGAGGCAGATAGCAGTTAAAGATTCACCTGAATCACACAGCTAGTAAGTGTCTGAGGTGGAATTTGAACTTAGATTTTCTTGGCTTCAGGTCCAGCAATCTATTCACTACATTGCTTAGTTGAAGAGAATCAATCATGCTCTATGGGGCTTTGATAAAACAAGTAAGCACAGCATCCAAAAATCCAGTATTAAGCCATCCTGGAAGGGACTTTCTAGGGCAAGGGAAAGGAGAAATAGTTCTTTTCTCCTCTCCATCCTTAACAAGAGAATGGCCTTGTGAACTTCAAACGGTCAGAAGATTTGGACTTCCCAACACTATCATTAGCAGTGTCTCCAACAACAGTGGCCAATGACATTATTTACATTGGGATCTGAGAAAGGAAAAGTAGCATCAGGACGTTATAAGCCAACCCAAAAGAGAGCTACACTCATCTAAGGGGAACTTCTTGAGGTCTCTATAAAGGAAGAAAAGAATTTCTAATAATTGTTTGCTGTGAATTTACCATTTAGTTGTCTGTTCTCTTAACCGGTATCTACTCTTCTCTGGAAACTTGTATGTGCAAGAACAAAGTGTGACATAGACTTTTAGAATAATATTTTTGTACTAACTGTTCTTATTTTACTACTTTAGTAAATAATAATTTCTTTAAAAAAACATTGGGGGGGGGGGCAGCTAGATGGCACAGTGGATGGAGCACCGGCCCTGGATTCAGGAGTACCTGAGTTTAAATCCGGCCTCGGACACTTGACACTTGCTAGCTGTGTGACCCTGGGCAAGTCACTTGGCCCCAATTGCCTCACCAAAAAACAAAACAAAACAAAACAAAACATTGGGGGCAGCTAGGTGGTGCAGTGGATAGAACACTGGCCCTGGATTCAGGAGGACCTGAGTTCAAACCCGACTTCAGACACTTAACACTTACTGGCTGTGTGACCCTTGGCAAGTCACTTAACCCCAATTGCCTCACCAAAAAAAGAAGAAAAAAAATTGTGGCAATGAGGGTTAAGTGACATGCCCAGGGTCACACAGCTAGTAAGTGTCAAGTGTCTGAAGTCCTCCTGAATCTAGGGCCAGTACTTTATCCACTGCACCACCTAGTTGCCCCTTTCAATTTCTTTTTTTTTTTTTAATCAAGTCTAGCAAGATGGTAATCAACACTACTTGGGTTCACGAGTGCTAGTAACAGAGAGACATCTCAATCACTCAGTTCTACTGCTAGAACCCTGAGAGGAATTATCCACCCTCTATGGATCCAACCTACCTGTGGGAGAGGAAATTTGGGTGAGTGAACCCAGAGGGTGTACTGCATTTAAAATGGTTATTCACATTAGAAAAAAAAAATTACTTTACCAAGTAATTATCACATAGCTCCTTTAAGTAGAAAGCTCCCACATTATATGTCAATATGATTAAATTATAAAGTTAATTTTTGCTGAACATATCAAGAAGATATGTATTGTTCACATTCTTTCCAAACACCAGCCCTTTTCCCACCGCTTAGAGTACATTTTTCCCCCATCTCAGACTTTGGTCAATTGTAAAGCCTCCTACCTGACTCAAATAGAAGCGAACATAAAATTTATCTCCACAGTATTTGGGAATCATTTGTCATGCCTTCTTTTCTATGGCAAGAGCTAGAAAAAACCTAAGAATTCAATAATGCAAAATATTGGAAACTCTAATATCATTCAATCGTAAAATATATTAGAATACTTCAAGAAAATGTTATGCTTATTGCAAATATAGAAGGTTGAATTTTGTGTTTATTGTTGACTGTTATAAGACTATTTATCAAAATTTGGTGAACTGGAACTTTTAAAGACAAGTCTTTCAAGTCACCTTTTAAATTTACCACTTATGAATATAGTAGAAAGGTAAGCACATTTTTAAAAACAACACTACTTCAAAAACATAAAAAGAAATAACATTATGGAAAAATGTTCCTATTGTTTCATCCTTTCAGTCTGTTCATTCCTTTATTCTTACCTCATAGAAGGCAGATGATTTTTGAAGTTCTCTGGGAGACTCACCTTCCTGAGTTCAAATCTGACCTCAGACACTTACTAGCTGTGTGACCCTGGGCAAGTCACTTTACCTTGTTTGCCTCAGTTCCTCATCTGTCAAGTGAGCTGGAGAAGAAAATGGCAAAGCACTCCAATATCTTTGCCAAGAAAACACTAAATGGGGTCACAATGAGTCAGATATGTGACTGAACAACAAAAACAACACACGTCATGATCAAATAAGAACATTTATTCTTGAATAGGATGATTATATCAGATATACATATTGTTAGATCTAGAAGAGAAGCTAAAGACCCAATTGACCAACTTCCATGAGGAAACTGAGGCTCACAGGCATTAAGTGAATTATACAGCTTAAAAATGGGAGACAACCGAGCGATGATCATATTAATTTTTAAAAATTAGTAGCTAAGAATAGTGTTATAAAAACATTACTTTAAAATATAGTTTTGATTTGAACTTCAATACCAAAAAGAGGATTTCTATATCATGGAAAAACATGAAAAGATGATTCTACACAAATCCATAACTGTTTTTAACTTCCTTGGGAACTTAGGGACTCCTCATCTTAGAACTTTCCTTCAACCCTGCCAACTCCCTTCTCCTATTATAAACCAAAACTACTCAAACCTATTAAGAAATCTACTTATCACCTAGAATTCTTTCTAGGGACTTCTATTTTGGAGATGGGACCATCCATGCTTCATTCTCCTGCTGGATGTTCTTCTGACTCTCTGGTCTTTGGCCAGAGGTAGCAGTGAGTAACTCCTCCCTCTCAACACTCAAATTTTCAGCTTATCTGTGGAAAAATTGGAACACTAATGTATTGTTGGTGGAGTTGTGAACTGATCCAACCATTCTGGAGAGCAATTTCGAACCATGCCCAAAGGGTTATTGGGACTGTGTATATCCTTTGACCCAGTAAGGCCACTACTAGGGCTGTATCCCAAAGAGATCATAGAAAAGGACCCACATGTACAAAAGTATTTATAGCAGCTCTCTTTGTGGTGGCAAAGAATTAGAAATCAAGGGGATGCCCATCGATTTGGGAATGACTGAACAAGCTGTGGTATATGAATGTAATGGAATACTATTGTGCTGAAATGATGAGCAGGCAGATTTCAGAAAAACCTGGAAAGACTTAAATGGACTGATGCTGAGTGAAGTGAGCAGAATGAGGAGAACATTGTACACAGTAACAGCAATATTGTTTGATGATCAACTGTGATAGACTTGGATTTTCTCAGCAGTACAATGATCCAAGACAGTTCCAAAGAACTCATGATAGAAAATGTTCTCCATATCCAGAAAAAAGAACTGTGGATTCTGAATCCACAAAACACAATACTCACTATTCTACAAGAATACCTTAGAGATGTTGCAGCTTTGGTTCCAGAAAACCACCATAAAGTCAATACTGCAATAAAACAAGTTACACGTTTTTGGGGTTTCCTAGTACATATAAAAGTTATGTTTGCACCATCAGTCTGGGCATCTGGGTGGTGCAGTGCATAGAGCATTGGCCCTGGAGTTGGGAGGACCTGAGTTCAAATCCTTACTAGCTGTGTGACCCTGGGCAAGTCACAATCCCAATTACCTCAAACATCCAGGGCCATCTCCAGTCATCCTGATAAATATCTTGCCACTGGACCCAGATGGCCCTGAAGGAAAGAGTGAGGTTGGTGACTTTGAACAACCCTCCCTCACTTAAATTCAATTCACTGCAAGTTCTGATATCACCCTGATGTCATGGTCATCTTTGAGAACAAAGGACAAACAATAACAGCTGTATTCTATTAAGCATGCAATAGAATTATGTCTAAAATGTACATATCTTGATTAAAAAATGCTTTATTATCAAAAATGCTTAACCATCAACCTGGCCTTCAGTAACTTGTAATCTTTTTGCTCATGGAGGCTCTTGCCTTGATGTTGACGGCTGTGGCAGTTTCTTAAAATAAGACAACAATGAAGTTTGCCATATTGATCTTCTTTTTACTGGAATTCTTAAAGGCCATTGTAGGGTTATTAATTGGAGTAATTGCGATATTGTCATGTCTCAGGGAATAGGGAGGCCCAAGGGGAAGGAAAGATACCAGGGAGCAGTCAGAACACACTCAACATTTATCAATTAAATTCACTGTCTTCTTTGGTGAACGGTTCATAGCATCCCAAAACAATTACAATGGTAACATAAGAGATCACTGATCATAGATCACCACAACAGATATAACAATAATGAAAATCTTTGAAATAGCACGAAACGTACCATGATGTGACCCAGAGGCATGATGTAACCAGATGCTGTTGGAAAAGAATAGCAATACATTTGCTTAGAGCAGGGTTGTCATAAACCTTCAATTTGTAAAAAAAAAAATTAAAATTAAAAAGGCAATATTTGCAAAGCCCACTAAAGCTATGCATAATAAAGCTGTATACAATAAAACAAGGTATGCCTGTATTTGGGACACTCAGATTCATCACTGAAACAGTGTTAATATGGGCAAGCTACATCATCCATAAATAAATGTACCCTGATGCCCACTTAAGACTAAGGAACACATAGTGGATAGAGCACCGGCCCTGGATTCAGGAGTACCTGAGTTCAAATCTGGCCTCAGACACTTAACACTTACTAGCTGTGTGACCCTGGGCAAGTCACTTAACCCCGATTGCCTCACAGAAAAGAAAAAAAAGACTAAGGAACAAAAGTCATTCCCAGCCCCCACACAAGAAAATTGCTGGCATGTTTGACAAGATTTATTTTCTTTTATCACTGCATTTCCAAGTTTAGAAGGCTTATATGAGGTGGGCTACATATTCCTTTTGCTATTGAGTAGAGCAAGAGGTTCTATTACCTAGGCATGATGCTTAAATGCCCTTCCTTTGATCGTTCTAAAGTACTTTGGATGTGAGCCAGTGCCAGATCTTAAATGCTGCCAATCTTTGCTCTGTTCTCTGTTTTCTTTCAGTCAGGCTTATATATCAGCTCCAATAAAAGAGGCATCTGCCTGTAGGCTAGTAAGCTAAATACCTGCTGTCAGGTGTTTAGAGTCAGGACGTTAATGATACATATTGAAATGACCAGAATGTCCCACTGAATAGAGCCCCAAGTCTGCAAAGGATATAAGGGAATGTGAAGCATGTCGGGGAAATCTATACCTCACCTATAGTATTCTGCTTTGTAGATATGGGACAGGTCACTTGGATTTCTTTCCAAGAAAGAAAACTAAAAATGCTTTATCTTCCTCATTTGTCACCCTCTGTCCACAAGTGAAAGGATAAGAATCTTTGGAGGTTTTGTTTTTGTTTTTTTTAGTGAGGCAGTTGGGGTTAAGTGACTTGCCCAGGGTCACACAGCTAGTAAGTGTTAAGTGTCGAGGCCGGATTTGAACTCAGGTCCTCCTGAATCCAGGGCCGGTGCTCTATCCACTGCGCCACCTAGCTGCCCCTCTTTGGAGGTTTTTTGAAGGAAGTACTCCAAGGAAATTGACTCTGAAAGTAAGTGGCTTTGGGGTAAGATTGTGTTGTCATGTCTCAGGGAATAGGAAAGGAAAGTGTTTTTAAAAGCTCTATTTTTAGGATCACATAGTGATGTTAAGTGATATATGCACTGAAATTCTTTGGAAGAGTTCAAAATGGCCCCAGGGCACAGATCCCCCTTTTTCCAATTCCACTTTTGAATCCACCTCAGCTTATCTGCTGAATATGCTGCTTAATATGTTAGAAGTTTATGTAAAGGCACTACAGCCCAAACTTGAAACCTGCCTAATTGGTTATGCTTAAGGAGATTGGAGGAGAGAAGTTGTGGACTTGGGGTTTTGTGACTGAAGAAGTCAAGTCAATGAGCATTTATTAAGCATTTAAGTATGTTCCAGGGACTGTGCTATGTATTAGAAATAGAAAGGGAAAAAGCATGATCTCTGCCCCCAAAGAACTCAAATTCTATTGGGTTAAGTAGCATGTCAAAAAACTGAGCATACAAGATTCTCTCTCTCTGTCTCTGTCTCTGCCTCTGTCTCTGTCTCTGCCTCTGTCTCTCTCTGTCTCTCTCTGCTTCTGTCTCCCCCCCTCACTCCTCACTCTCCTGTGCCTCTCCTCCCCTTCTCTACACACACATGTATACACATATATGTACACACACATATACCTGTATAGTCTAAATGGAATATAATCTCAGAGGGAAGGCACTTCAGCATCTTTACTGAAGATGAAGTTTGATTTGAGTGTTGAAGGAAGCCAGGGAAAGCAGGAAATAGAAATGAGGAGGAAGCATTTCAGGCATTGGGGAACAGCCAGTGAGAATGAGTAAGGAAATGGATCAAATGTGTCAGAATCAGCAAGAAGTCCAGTGTTACTTAATCATAGAGTACATAGAGCTGAGAAAAACACAGAGACTGGAAGATAGGAAAGGTCAGGGTTGTGAGTGGCTTTCAAAGAAGAAAGATTTTCTATGAAAAGGTGAGTTAATTGATTTACTTGATCAAATTGTCCTACTTCACTTAAAGTAATTGTTAAGATGCTCTGGTACATTCCCCAGGTGAAAACAATCAGTCTTTCAAAAATGGGCTTTCGCTTATGTGAAAAAGTACTTGGAAATGGAGTGATATTGGACAGAAGTACTGAGGATAGACTGAAGAAGTTTGGCCATACAGTCACCTAAAAATTATTAAGCTAATTTTTAGCTGTCCTTTGATTTATTTTTTATTTGTTTTAACATACTTTTCTTTTTCAATTTTAAGTTTCAAATTCTCCCCCTCTCTCCCACCCTTTCCCCATCCACTGAGAAGGCAAACAAAATCATATCAATTTTACATGTGAAATCATGCAAAACATTCCCATATGGGAATGGCTTATATAATATAATATGGCTTATAAAGTCATATCCCCCCACCAAAAAAAAAGAAAGTAAGTTAGGCTTTGCAATGAGAGTTCATCAGTTCTGTCTCTGGAGGTGGATAACATTTTTCAACATGAATCCTTTGGAATTGTCTTGGATCATTGTATTGGTCAGAGTAGCCAAGTCTTTCACAGTTGATCATCATTACACCATTGCTGTTACTGTGCACAATCATCTCCCAGTTCTCACTTCACTCTGCATCAGTTCATATAATTCTTATCATGTATTTTCTGAACCACAGTCCTTATAATTTTTTATATCACAATAGTACTCCATCACAATCATATGCCAGAACTTGTTCAGCCATTCCCCAATTAATTAGCATTTCCTCAATATCCAATTTTTTTTCCACCACAAAAAAGCTGCTGTAAATATTATTATACATATAGATTCTTTTCCTTGTTTTTTGTCTTGGTGTAGAGCAACTAGGTGGTATAGTAGATAGAGTGCCAGGACTGAAGTCAGAAACTCTTCTTCCTGAGTTCAATTCCAACCTCAGACACTTACTGGCTGTGTGACCTTGGGCAAGTCACTTAATCCTGTTTGCCTCAGTTTCCTTATCTGTAAAATGAGCTTGAAAAGGATATGGCAAACCATTCCAGTATCTTTGCCAAGAAAACCCCAAATGAAGTCACAAAGAATAAGACACAATTGAACAACAAAATGTCATTTTCTTTTTTGTTGATCTCTTTGGGGTGCAGATGTAATACTGGTATTGCTGGGTCAAAGGTATGCACAATGTTATAGCCTTTTGGGCATTGTTCTAAATTGTTCTCAAGAATGACTGGATCAGTTCACAACTCCACCAAGAGGTTATGAGTATATCTATTTTCTCTGTTCATTTCAGCTAAGTATAAGGTGATAACTCAGAGTTGTGTTAATTTGTATTTCTCTAATCAACAGTGAATTAGAAGATTTTTTCATATGACTATATATAACTTTTATTTCTTCTCCTGAAAACTGCCTGTTGACCATTTATTAATTGGGGAATGACTCTACTTTTTTATAAATTTGTCTAAGTTCTGTGTCAAGATAATGGAATGTGGTAGATGAGGAGATTTAGCTGATACTCAGGGGCCCACCTGGAGATTGATCTAAATTGATTGAATTGGGGAGAGAACAACTGACTGCTAATTGACTTACTTCCAGTTAACTAGATTGTAGGCACATCTGGCTGGTACTTAAGAGGGTACTTAAGAGGGAATTGTTCTCAGAAGCTAAAAACTTTGAACTTTACATTGAGACCACCTTTGGGTCCAGTGAACCAATGAATTTGAATGATGCTAGCCAATCAGCTTGAAGAGCCTCCCATTTCTGTGAGGGGAACATGAAGGAGGAAGTGAACACTGGTGAGAGAGTTCTTCTTCTTTTGTTGTGAGACGTCAGCTTGGTGGCAGAGGACTTCAGAAGTGTGAGGTTTAGGAAGGTGAGGATTTGCAGGCTATAATAAATCTGTTCTCAATCTTTCTCTTTCTTTTACTATATTTCAATAAACCCTTGAAAAACCTAAACTCATTTATCAGTGATTTTAGTCAGTTTCCCCCAAAAACTGGGGGGACAGATTAGAACACACATTTAGAATTTTAAATTACACAGTTCCCTATATATTTGAGAAATGAAGTTTTTATTAGTGAAACTTGCTGTAATTTTTTTATATTACCTCATTGTGTATGGTATATATTAGCAAAATGTAGTTTGCCTGATTATCTTTTAATTAGGTCATTTTTTTCTTTGTCTGAGATCATGATCATTACCCTTGCCTTTTTTCACTTCAACTGAAGTATATTTAATTCTGTTTCAGCCCCTTATTTTAATTCTATGTGTGTCTTGCAATTTCAAGTGTCTCTTACAAACAACATATTGTTGGATTCTGGTTTCTAATCCATTCTGCTGTTTCCATTTTATGCATGAACTCATCCCATTTATATTCACATTTATGATTACTGTGTATTTCTTTCCATACTATTTTCTTCTATTTTTCTCTTTCTCACTTTTTATCCTGCCCATTCTCAAAAGTCTATTTTGCTGCTGACCATTTTTTACTTTACTTTGCCCTCCCTTTTATCATCTCCCTCCATCTCTCTTATCCCATTTTCCTCTAATACCCTTATTGCGTAAGATATATTTCTATATCCATCTGTGTGTATATGTATATTCTTCCCTTTTTGAACCAATTCCAATTCCAATGAGGTTCATGCATTGCACTGACACCCCCCCACACATTTTCCCCTTCAGTATAAAAGCTTCTTGTGTATCTCTTTTATGTGAGAAAATGTTCCCTATTCTACCTCTCCCTTCTCCCAGAACATCTCTTTCTCACCCCACTTTTAAAAAAGAGATCATCCAAACATAATCAACAGTCATGTCTCTGTCTATATAAACTCTTTCTAATTTCCTAATAATGATAATGTTCTTAGAAATTAGATGTATTATCCTCCCATATAGGAATATAAACATCTTAATTTAATTGAGGGCCCTATCATCATTATTTCATGTTTATTTTGTCATATTTTTCTTGAGTCTTGTGTTTGAATGTCAGATTTTTTTTATTTACCTCTGGTATTTTCATCAGGAATGCTTGAAAGTCCTCTATTTTTTTTAACTATTCATTTTTTCCTCTTGAAGGATTGTACTCAGTTTTGCTGGAAAGATTATTCTTAACTCTAATCCTTGCTCCTTTGCCTTCCTGAGTATTCTATTCCAAGCTCAAATGATGTAAGATGAGGAGGAAAGAAAAGGGACCTCCCAATTTTTTCAGTGAAATATGAAGTAAAGTCTTCAGATAGGAGGATAGAAAAAGAGGGTATCTTGGGAAACTTGAGGAGAAATGAAAGGGTTTGGAACAGTTTCTTGTTGAGTGGGGCAAAAAAAAAAATAGATTAGGGAGGCATGAAAAGATTGCCTTGCTGCTATGAGGAAAAAATTTATAATCTGAGTCCCAAAAGAAAAGGAGTAAGGGGAACAAGGAGAAAGGAAACAGCAATATAATTCTAGAATTCAGGATGAAGTTGCTGCATACAGAGCTTTTTTTTAAATGCACTTTATCTGCAAAGGGGAAGAAAGATATAGGATAAAATCTAGTGTTGGTGGTCAGATCAAATGTGGGGTTTTTTTGTTCTGTTTTGTTTTTTAAGATGGGGATGATGATCAAAACTATCTGGTACTGGCTAAGAAATAGAGTGGAGGATCAATGGAATAGGCTAGGCACAGGAAACACAGTAGTAAATGACACTAGAATTATAGTGTTTGAAAAACCCAAAGACTCCAGCTTCCGGGATAGGAACTCAGTAGTTGACAAAAACTGCTGGGAAAACTGGAAGATAGTATGGCAGAAATTAGGCATAGACCAACATCTTACACCTTATACTAAAATAAGGTCAAAATGAATACATGATTTAGACATAAGAGGTGATACCATAGGTAAATTAGGAGAGAAAGGAATAGTCTACCTTTCAGATCTTTGGAAAGGAAAACAGTTTATGACCAAACAAGAGATAGAGAATATTATAAAATGCAAAATGGATGATTTTGATTACATTAAATTAAAAAAAAATTTGTACAAACAGAAGCAATGCATCCAAAAAAAAAAGATGGGGATGATGGGGACATAGGCTTTTTCTAGGCCTTTGTTTAAGTTAGACAGAGTGCCTACCATTAAGGAGCTTAAAGGTTACTGTAGGAATAAGATACTAACAGAGATGATGAAAATTCACGACAGTAACAATAACAACTCACATTTATATAAATGCTTTTAAGGCTTTAAGGCTTTCAAAATGCTTTCCTCATAATAATTCTGCTAGAGGGACACAACCCCTTCCAGATCCTGACCTGACATGAACTACGTCTGTTTGGAGTCAGGAAGATTTATTGAACATTGGAAGGATGGAAGCAAAGATTTATTAACTATCTATTATGTGTGAAGCACTGTGCTAAGTATTTTACAATTATAATTCCATTGGATGCTCACAACAACCCTGCGATATGTGATATTATTATCTCCATTTTACCATTGAAATTAAAGCAAACAGAGGTTAAGTAACTTGCTCACAGGTGATTACACAGCCAGAAAATGTCTAAGGTTGGATTTGAGTTTCTTCTTTTTTGTGACCTTGGTTCTCTTCTGTCTGGTCTGGTTATGATTTTTTCTTAACTGTAGTTGTGAAAGATATAACTTTCTATTTTTTAAGTTTTTATGATGTGGCTTTCAAATATTTATATTACTAAATCCATTTGGGATTAAATTTAGTGTAAGTCATGGTAAGTCTAAGGCATAAAAGACTAACTTGATGCTATTTAATTTCTTTTATCAAATTGCTTCCACTTCTCCCCAAAACCCTTGTCAGAGTCTTTTCCACAGCCATTTGCATTCTTATTTTTGTCAGAACTGGAGCTCTGTTTAACTTTGGTACTTGTTCTTACTTATCTAGTGCATTCCACTCAGCCCTGCCTCACCTAAATCCAATTCACTGCAAGTCATGACATTACCCAATATCATAGTCCTTTTCGAGAATGAAGGACAAACAACATTCTTTAAATCTATGCTTCTATTTTTTTTTACCCCATTCCAGAAAGTTTTGATTACAACTCTTTTCCCATGTGATTTGAAACTTGGTAACACCAAGCCATTCTCCTTCCTGCTCTTTTTCATTATGCCTCTCAATATTCTTGACCTTTTATTCCTCCAAAAATTGTGCTATTATTTTTGTCTAATTCTATAAAGTTTCTCTTTGGTGTAGGAACAGTGTTTATAGTGCTGGGCTTAGATCCAGGAATATTGGGATAAAATCACATCTTTGATACTTGTTAGCTCTTTGACCTTGGACCATTTATGTGCTTCAAGTAGCATCTACCTAAGAACTTACCTACTTTTTCACAGAGACATCACAGTCCCTGCTGGTCATGGCAATTCCCACACCAGGATGAGCTCACGCTAATATAATCACAGGTTCTTCGCATAACTACATAACCCTTTCTTCATATGTTTGATATAACACTAAGTCCATAGAGTAATTTGGGTAGTATCAATCACCCTGGTTTGTAGCATTGAACCTGCATATAAAGGTATTAAATCCTGCTTCTGATACTGTGTGACGTTTGTCAACACCTTAAACCTCTCTGAGTCTCAGATGACTCAGAATTATCTACTAAGTTAAGAAATGAGTGGAGAACTTAACTGGTTGATGGAATTTCCATACAGAACAAAAACCACACAATTCCTTGATGAACTGATATATGTATGCATGTGTTCAGGAATGTATATATGTACATGTATACATATGAAAGTACATATGTGTCTTTGTGTATACTTGTGTGCTTTCATAGGTTAGTTTCTAAATATTATGTGTTCATACATTTTCTATCTCTTCCTTTTGAATTTTTAAAAAAACAATTTACAGAAAGGTGTTATTGTCTCAAACTTATCAATTTTCTACTTTGTTATATTGCCTTGTTCATTATAATTCTATAAGAAAACTGCGCCATATATAAATAGATATAATTTTGTTTCTGCTAGGTCTGTTGATTTCCTCAAATTCATTTTCTCTCTCCTTCCTATAGCTAGTATCTAATGCTGTCAAATTATAGGGAATACTGTTTACTTTAGCCAGGATGGGGTTTTTTTTGAAAGGTACTGATGCTGTTCCATCATAAATAATGCTAGTTTGTTCTGTTTTGTTTGAGAGAGATAACTTTGATCATATTAAGGAAATGTCTTTTTATTCCTGTGCTTTTAACATAAAGTTAAAAATCCTGCATTTTGCCCAAAGCTTTTTTCTGCATCTGTTGACATGTGCTATCATTTTTTATTATTTCTCTTATCAGTATGATTTATTATGTTTACATTTTTATACCACTGAATCATTCTTGCATGCTTAATATAAAACAAACCAGGTCATAGTGAGAAATTTCAATATGACTATAACCACTCTGCTGGTATTTTGTTCATTGTTTCATCAAGTTTCCTTAGTCATATGGGTGTTCATTTTCTTTCTCTGCCTTATTTCTCTCTGTAGTTGATGGATCAAGATAACATTGGTCTCATAGAATGAATTTGGCAGCGTATCTTCTTTGTCTCTTTTGGCAAATAGTTTATATAAGAATCCTCAATATATTTGATATAATTTATTTGTAAAATCCCTTTGATATTGAATATTTATGTGCAACATATACACACATGTGCACATATATGTATATGTATGTGTATATATATATAATTATAACTGGAAGAGAAAAATGCTACCTGAAAGGCTCTCCTCCAGAAATGTGTTCTGCACATATGACAACAATTTGAAAAATTCAACTGACCAAGTCAAATTCCTACTATTTATAAAGCTCACAGATGTAGTATAGGATGATAGATAGAACATTAGAATCTGGATACCTGGGTTAAAGTTTCACATCTGACACATGTTGGCTGTGTGACCTTGAACAAATCACTTAAACTCTTGATGCTAAAGCAACTCTTTAAGGTATCAATTAGAAAAATTTGCTAATCTCTCCCAACGGAGGGAATTTCCTCACTGGGAGATCCCTATATTCATGAAATTATAAGTCTTTGCCAAAACCAAACCAAACCAAAACAGTGTCAGGCACCATATTAGGTAGTGACGATAAAAAGAAAATGGTCTTTGTACTCCCAGAGTTTATGTTTAAATCTTGCAAAATTCTACATTTCTCAAAACATATAACAGCAGGAATGATTGTTGGATTGTTCCCCTGATTGTTAGTACCAAGTGATACATTCAAATAGCGACTGTACGTTCCCAAGATATTTGCCACACGCATGGATTACGTCTAGATAAATGTGCAAATGGAAGGGACATTCTTTATAGATAGTGGAATCTTCCTGTTGGTGGATGATGGTATGCTGGTTGTTTCAAGCTTCTAAAATGATATTTATAATCACTCAAAGGAGTCTGACCCAACTATCCACATCGGAAAAACCAAATAGATAAAAACACTTGTTTTGCAAATGATGGCATAAGGTAACAATCACCGACAGACTGGATTATTTGTTATGTACATTCTGAACAAACATTCAAAAAATTGAATTGAGCTGATGTTAGAAGTGAATAGGAAGGAGGAGAGCACAGTTGGATTACTTTTGGAAAATTGATTTTCAGGGTCCCCAAGTTTCCCCTGAAGGCACTTTTTAAAAACTGGAATATTCGCCCAATGATGCCTGAATTGTGGAGTACTACACTCCTCTTAGAATTTGAGTTGTAGCTCTTTCAAAGGGCGATAGGTGATCTTGAAAAGTTTTTAACACAAACAGAGGAGGTTAAGCAGGAGAAACAGCACAAAGGTATGCCATTGGACATAGAAATAATTGGAAAGGAAGTATATCAGCTATTTAGGGAAAGTGAAGGAAAACTGATAAACCACCTCACATACTGCTTGGGTATCCCTATCATCTCAATTAATCTAGATTCTAGACTGCTTCTTAATTCTTTCTCAGTCATGTCCAAATCTGTGAAACCATTTACGGTTTTCTTGGCTAAGATACTGGTGTGGTTTGTCATTTCCTTCTGCAGCTCATTGTACAAACTCATCTGTAACTGAAACTGAAGCAAACAGGGTTATGTGACTTGCCCAGGGTCACAAAGCTACTATATGAGTCAGGATTTGAACTCAGGAAGATGAATTATACTGATTGCAGGCCCAGCACTCTATCCAGATTTTATACTAGAGGTCCTTAACCTTGGATTAAGGTCATAGATACCTTTAGCAGTCTGGTGAAGCCTTTGAACTCCCACCTTCATGCCTTTGAAAAGTAATGTTTTTAAGTGAAGGAAATAAAATAATAGAATTACAAAAGAATTCAATTATATTGAAATACAGTTATCAATCAAAAATTAAGTTCATGGAACCCAGTTTAAGAACCCCCATTCTAGAGGAAGACCATCAGCAAATTGAGTATATTGGAGAATATATAAAAAGAGGCACAGGGCCTGAGATGATATGAATGCGTTGAGATCTGCTAGAGCTAAAACTAAGAATTTGGAGGCAAATGTAATTGTTCAAGTGGATGATCCAGGGTCACCTCCACACTACAACAAGGCATCAGCAAAGGACTTTACTATCAAACTCAATAACATACTCACTCTATATTTACTTCCCAAGGACTACTAGAAGTAAGTATTGAAAGACTCATCACCAAGTTGGCCACAGAATTATGAAGCTTGGGGTCAAGTGTAGAGATGTTGGTTATCAGAGTGGGTGGATGAATAAAACCATAAATTCTTATTGTAATCCATACAGAAAATTACTCTTCTAAATAGGCCAACACTATTCTCTATCATTCATCAACATAGGTTTAATTATCTGTTCCTATGTCCTGTTACTTTGGTGATAAATACAATTTAAAGTATGTTAAAATACTGAAAAAGAAGGAAATAGAATTAATTCTAAAAAGACTTATGAACTTTAAGCATAAGGGAGAACACTTGGTGAGTGTTTTCTGAAGATTTATGGGAAAGAAACAGCAAAGAACCGCTAGTTCTAGTGTATGCTCTGTCATAACAGGTGGCAAAGGCTAATAACTTTTCCAACAACTTCAGTTTATCTCTCAGTAATGGTGGGATGAGATAATTTCAGAAGTTTTCTGTTAAGGGTTAAAATTCTAGCTAAACTGTCTAAAATATCTAATGAGTGGTCGCCAATCAATTACAAGCTTTAGCAAGAGTTAGACTTTTAAGCATTTATTAAGGAGAATAAGAGTTTGGTAAAGAGAGAGAAAAAGGCCTAGATTCCTATCTATTAAAGGGAGAGCACATTTCTAGCTCCCTTCTCCGCCAGCGTCCAAAGGGAAAGAGCCCGAGACTCCGCGCCAGTCTCTTCCTTCCTCCTCCCACTAGTCCGCGTCACTTCCTGACTCCTGGTCTTGCCCTCAAAGACCTTCCCTTCATGGGCAGAACTCCTCTACAGTAAGTATCCAGCAGGTGGCGTTATTCCAATCGTTACAGTCCCCCCTGTTGTTCCTCAAGAAACAAAATGTTTCCTTGACGGAACAGTAAAAACAATATGATAACTATTGCTAACTAATAATATGTGAACAACAATATAGAAAAGGAAGAGAGGAAAGTTTTGTCCAGAGGGGCGATTTTTTTTGTCCTCATGAACCGACGCTTTGACATTAGTCTTGCAAAGGGAGGGCCTCTGCAGAGAATACATGTTACAGATGGTGCATATTATAACAGAAAGAGAAAAAAACCAACAAAAAGAACAAATCAAAACTGTTCATTTAAAGTCTCTGAAAGTCTTTTCTCAGATGTCCTCTAGGTGTAGTCGTGGAATGGAAGTCTTTTCAGGGGTTGATGTGTGGATGCTGGTAATCAGCCAGGAAAATTTCCTACAAAATTGAGCTTAACAGAACTTTAAAATAGCTTTGTCAATAATCAAATCAAACAATGAAAGTTCTCAAAAACATGTCTAAGGGAATTCAGAATCTTAGTTGTTACACATGAAACATATAATAAAACAAAAATTGAACCATTCTTTAAAATTATAATATTACTATAGTCCCCCCCTTATGGAGGGTAATTGAGAAGACAATTGCTGCGATATTAATTATTAAAAATAATTTTTTATCTTTGTTTCATCACTTTTTGCATCATCTGCCTAATTATCCTCATGCCATTATGAGAAATTAAAAATCTAATATAATTGGTAACAGGTGTCAAGGCCAAATTCAACACTGTATTTATCATGACACCTGAGATAATTATGGGGGTTACCATAAAAGAACAGAGAAATGATGGGATATGAGCATTCCCACACTTGAGCAATATGTACTGCCCATACAGTATGCCAGGCTTAAAATAGGTGGATGGAATATATGTCCATGCCACCGAACATATTGGAAGAAACTGAGTCAGACTTAATCAGATGCATGGGACTGAGATGTCCATGGCATCAGGCATATAGGAGGGAGCATGGAAGCCAGGTGTAGAAGTGAGATGGGTGGGATGAATACTTCCAGCCATCTGTACAATATTGTGGGGAAAAATAAAATAAAATATTAAACCAAGAGAATCCAACCTCAACATTTGTCAAAAGCCGTTCCCTCGGCCATACCTTGACTTCATGCATGTCTCCCCTCATGTGACAGTTCAGTGTCTGCTCTTGCATGTATTCCTCTTGTGATTGGATGGCATCTTGGCCAACTGGCATCTGATAACTCAGAATAAAGGCAATTAATGTCTTAAATGATAAGTTCCCATAATCCAAGTCTCATATGGATTTAAAAATTGAGGATAATAAATGATTGCAAAAAATGTGAATACATCTTGACTCAGAACACAATATATAATTATGCAACAATTTCAAATAATACCCCTTTTTTTAACTTAGTATACAATTACTTTTTTGAAAAATCTGAACATATTTAAATACAAGTTAAAGCACAACAGAATCTCAAAGAAAACTTTTTTTTTGAAAAAAGAAAACTTTTACAAATGTTCCCCTCTTTTTTTTTTTTTTTTGGAATATGCTTATCAAAAATAATACTTCTAGAATCAATTTACACTTGCCATGGCAACCAATTTGCCAGGGAAATGCTTTAAAGAGTTTGATCAAATAATCAGTTGAGGAAAAAAAAATAACAAAAACAAACAACTCAGAATATGGGAGCACAATACTCCTAGAATTAACATTGTATTATGAAATCAAAACCATGTTTCAAAATTAGATAGATGAATGAATAGAAGAAAATACACGTGGAATAATAAAAGACAATGAAATCAAACTAGGGAAATCTAAATGAATATGAATTTAATATTAATAAGAGTACTATAAAATATAAACTTGATCACATGACTATAAAAAGCTTTTACAAATATTCTCCTTGTTTTAAAAACTAAGTATAAGACACAATCTCAAAAGCATGAAAATCTCTATGAAAATAAACCCATACCATTAATGTCAAAATGTATATATAATAGCATAGAAATCCTATGTAACCTCTGAACTGACATTAATACTCTGAGTGAATTCAGAACACTTTTGATTCCGATATCTAAAATCCCCAACACTCATATCAATACCTTGCTGCTTACTTCTACATTTCTCTAAAATATATACCCTTCCATGGCAAAAGAAGCAGAGTCTTGAACTATGTTGATGGTTGTCATTCTTATTCAGCTTAAGTTTTTCTTCTTTAACCCCTTTATATTGTCTGTCAGTCTTTTCACCATACAAATGCTTTATAAGATTACTAATTAAAGACAAAAGCAGGTTAGCAAAATTATGAACAAAACAAGCATATCTGGAATTTAAAGAGTTTTCTAAGATTGTCTCAAAAGCACAGCCAGGCTGGGGAAGGGCTGAGCCTGAAGCTGCAAATGCAGGTAGAAAAAGTTGAGCATGCGCATCAGATCTCTGGACTTCCCAGGCAGGGGAAGCTATGGGCTTGGCCATAGGAGGAGTAGAGGGTGGGGTCTGGGGAGGAGGGGAGGGACCAGCGCAATTTGAATCTGACTTGATTTTGAACTCAGGCCTGGATTCCTCTTCCCCCACTTTGCCTCCAGGTGCTAGGGGATTAAAAGCTTCTAGAGGGTGGGTCATTGCCTCCAGGCATGCAAAATTAGAGCAACAATTAGTGTTGGAACTGGGAAAAGCAGCAGGAATCTCTTCAGGTTTCTCTGAAAAAGCATGGTTGGGAGAGGGAGAGATATTTCCTTGTGTGAGTAAGTTGCTGGCTCTTTTAACAAAAATAAAAAGAAAAATAGAAAATCCACAAAAACAAAGCATTAACATGATCTTATCTCCCATTTGTCTGGTTAAACAGACTAAAATCAAAAATAGGGTAATTAGGGAGTTTAAAAGGTCCATTCGAAAAAATTTAAAGGAAAACACAGCCAGTACACCAGTACTTAGCAGTTTAAAGGGTAGGGGAAATTTCTTACCCAACCGGAAGATCAGAAGTGAGGTTCAGCTTTCCTCTTCGTGGTCAGCCATCTGTTAAGGGTTAAAATTCTAGCTAAACTGTCTAAAATATCTAATGAGTGGTCGCCAATCAATTACAAGTTTTAGCAAGAGTTAGACTTTTAAGCATTTATTAAGGAGAATAAGAGTTTGGTAAAGAGAGAGAAAAAGGCCTAGATTCCTATCTATTAAAGGGAGAGCACATTTCTAGCTCCCTTCTCCGCCAGCGTCCAAAGGGAAAGAGCCCGAGACTCCGCGCCAGTCTCTTCCTTCCTCCTCCCACTAGTCCGCGTCACTTCCTGACTCCTGGTCTTGCCCTCAAAGACCTTCCCTTCATGGGCAGAACTCCTCTACAGTAAGTATCCAGCAGGTGGCGTTATTCCAATCGTTACATTTCAAACACTTTGAGATGTATCTAGTTCCCTGTACAATATGAAAATGCAAAACTTTCATTCAAAAACCTACATATGAGGCTTTGCTATCATTAATAATTTAATAGAGAGATGAGTGCCTCTCTCTGTCATCTTCTCAGGAGCTGGAGGTGGTAAGAGGAAGACAGGATAACAGGTACTTCACTAAAGTAGCAGAAAGGTATGGCAACTATCTCTAAGGGGAAAGGGATGCCATGACAGACAAGGATAGATAGCCCCACCAAGGAATAGATGTAGGAGCATGATAGATGGCACTAGCCAAGAGCTGTGGCATAATTAGTAACCCCTGCATGGAATAATTAAGAACAGCAGCTGAACACCATGCCTCCCCAGGCCCTATCACCATAAGATGATTAGGCAAGGAGCTCAACTCTGAGGGGCTGGACTTATCAATGCCCACTTAATACCACAGTACAGGAAGGGATGTCATTTCCCAGACCTGATGGAACCACAAGTCCATGCAGGTCACTGACCACTCTGTGATGGTGACTATGTCTTCATGGGAGGCTAAGAAGACATAGGAAGTTTTATTCAATGATATGTATTTGAATTTGCTTTATCTTTTGAATAAATGAGTAAATAAATGCACTGGACATACCTGAGTTGCTCATTGTACCAAGATAGATTGATAGATCTATATAGATTTATGTGTATATATATTTATATGTGTGTATTTATGCATATATGTACATATAGATAAATCTATCTCTCTATCTATCTATGCTTTCTAGTTCTGGTGGTTTGAAATCTAGACTGCAATGTTCTTGTGTTGTCATATGTAAAGTGTGAATCAAGCATCCTTTAAGAACTGTGAGATTATAATCCTTTGCCTGTTCAAGAGAATACAATCTGTGTATCTCCTAGAGCTCTTGAGTGCAAATCAGTCTTATGTCTCAGAGACCTCTGGGTTCTAGAAAGTGGCAGGCTTACCATCTTTGAGTACATGTTTATTACTTGTTTTATGAATTGTATTGTCACCATTAAGTACTATTTTATTGATTGATTCTATGCTAAGAGTAAAAACCACTTTGCAGCATTCTTGTTTCCATTAGAAAGCAACTCCATTAAATCAAAGTCACATGACTAGTTTTCCATGAAATACCACAACTCAAAAGGAAGCAGAGTAAGCCAGTAGAAGGGAGCTCAGAGCTAAGTTCTAATTGATAAATCTATAAACCCAAATTCCCCTAGACAACAATCAGTGATTCCCAGAAAAAAGTGGAACTGGAGGATAGGTTGACAACTCTCTAGTGACCAGAGAGCATGATACTTACTCAGAACTTCTACCCTTGTGGAGCATGTGTTGCCATTGCCAGGGTGATTGATGTGTGAGATTTAAAATTGGATATTAGATCATGGTTAAATTAATTTTTCCTTTTCTTCCCAGTTAGTGGTGATTAGCATCATCTGGTTTTTGCATAGGCATAAAACAACAAAAAAACAAAGCAGGCTATGATAGTTGCTTTATAAGGACATTATTTTGAGGTGAAGATCAAGAGTGGCAGAACCAGGACTAGAAATTAGGTGGCCCGAGTATAAGTTAAATGCCCTAACTGGTCATGTAATATTAGAGAAGCCCAGTCACCTTTCTGAGACTCATTGTCCTGCCTAGCAAAAGAATTAGACCAGATTGCCACTAAGGCCAATCTCTAAGCTATAAGGATATTTAATGCCAAGCAACCCTTTTCTGATAATCCATATATTTCACATCTTTACTACCTGTGCTGCTCCCTAGACATGTGATGAGACTTGGTTTGTCAGGTAAGGGCATGACACATCAAGCTCCCACTTTTATATACCTTTTAAAATTTGCCAAGCACCTTCTTTCCAAATACTCTCTGAGGGAGGTAGTACAAACATACTTTCTTCTGCCCATTTTATAAATGAGTAAAAGTTTACTCTGAGGGTAGTGGAATGCACAGCTTTTCTACCTAATTGTTTACTCACCTCTCCCTCTCTGGTCTCCACTCTGAATCCACGCTGGTCTCAGGTATACCTCTAGAACATGAGTCCCCAGGTTGGACGACACAAAAGCCAGATTTGGATGGGGTTTTGGAATACTACAAGGCCCTAGGCAAGGCAGTTAACAAGTAAGGTGGGTGGAGTAGGGCTGTTTGGGTGGCAGAAGTGTTACAAAAGTGTAGGAAATGGGGACAGCTAGGTGGTGCAGTGGATAGAGCACTGGCCCTAGAGTCAGGAGGACCTGAGTTCAAATCCAACCTCAGACACTTAACACTTACTAGCTGTGTGACCCTGGGCAAGTCACTTAACCCCAATTGCCTCACCAAAAAAAAAGTGTAGGAAATGGCAGTTCAATTTCATTTTGCTTCCTAGGACATAGCATTGTCTGCTCTGTTCTAGTTCTGGCTATATAATCTGCACCATTGTTATGAGTATCCATATTAATATATTACTGGGCCACTGAAAAATCCAAGTATGGTATCTAAATATGCATTTAATATTGCCTTCCTTATTTCTTCATTTACTTGTTCTTATTCATAGGTGATGCTCACATTTGTTTTTCCTTGAATGTGATCATTTTTTTAGTTGCCATGTGATGCAAAAAAGTATTTTGCTTAAGAATGCCATTCAATAATTACTAAAGTACTTATCATATCTAGTTTTTCTAATGTTTTGTTCAATTCCTTAATATTTTTCTTTTCTTTTAGATTTTTCTAAGTCTAAAAGAGGAAAATTGACATACCCAATGATTAGCATATTACGCTCTGGGTCTTCTTATAATTATAAACTTTTCCTTTTAGTACTCAGAAGGCATAGCATTCACTGCATGTGAATTTAATATTGCCATTATTTTTAGTATTGTAATGCTTTTAAGAATAGTATAGTTTCCCTACTCATCTCTCCTAATTATACCTATTTTTGTCTTATCTGATATCATGATGATCACATCTGCTTTCTTGGCTTCAGCTAAGGAATAAGGGTCTTTATGAATATTTGTTTTAAGTGTGTTTCTTATGTACAGAAAACTTGGGTATATTGAACATAAGGTGCTCTGTTCCAAATTGATATCTTAAAGACATCTCAAACTCAACATACCCAAAACAGAACCCCTTTTCTCTCCTCCAAACTCACACCCCTTCCAAATTTCCCTATTTCCATTAAAGGTATCATCATTTTCTCAAGATCTGAAGTCCATCACCATGATATCATTCTAAGCTCCTCATTCTCCCTCATACCACATATCCAGTCAGATGCTAAATCTTTTCCTCTCTACCGCTACAATAACTTTCATTTTGATCCCTTCTATCCATTTGCACAGTCAGTCCATCAACTAGCATTTATTAAGTACCTACTATGTGCCAAGCATTGTATTGTTACCACTTTAGTTCAGGTACCATATCACCTTTTGCCTAAACGATTGAAATGCCTTCTTATTGTTATCCCCGACTCAAATGTTTTCTCATCCTGTTCCATCCTACACACAGCCACCAAAGTGACATTTCTTAAGTACAGACATGACAAGGTCACTCCTCCGCTTAACAAATTCTGGTTGTTTCTTGTTGCTTCTAATATAAAATAAAACCTTTTGAACCCTTGATAACTTGGCCATATTCTATCTTTCAATCCTCATTATATATCATTGCCTTTCCCACAAACTGATGTCCGGACAAACTGGTTCTTTATCTGTTGGTCACACACAATATTCCATCTCCATTCTTCATGTTCTATGCCTGAAATGCACTAACTTCTCAACTGTGCTTCAGAAAATCCTTTCACCTCTAAATCTATTAATCTATAATTCTATGATGATTTCTTTCAAGGTTTCCACTGCATTGGTAAGATTTCCAGTTTTCTTTCTAAATTGTCAGATTTCCTTATGCATTGTTTCACTCTTTAACCCTTTCTTCAATTCTTATATTAGACTTTCCTAATACCTTTAGGGTTCTTGTCATTCTCTTCTTTTCTTGGGATTCCATGAGTAGCTTTTGAGAATTATTCCTATCTGGACTTTGATTCTGGACTTTTATTCTCCTATTTTATACTGAGTTTAGAAACAAACAATAAATTTACAAACATTTATTAAGTGCCTGCTATGAACCAAGTACTCACTACGCACCAATGATATAAAGAGAATGAAATAATACCAACTTTTGAGAAGCTTTATATTCTTTTATCCTAAGAGATTTTCTTTCCCTGGACATTTCATTCAGGGAATCTGATTTCTTTTCTTTCCCCTCTGATTTTCCTTCCCCTTTTTATTATTCTTGATTTTATTAGGTTATTTGGTACATTTCTAGCAGTTTTGAGGTAATGAGAGAGAGCTTGCCTCACAGAGAGCCATCAACAGACACAAACATCGTGCTAGAAGTCCTATCCTTAGATTTAATCCTCATTGACTCTCTAACAACCCAAACTTTTAACCAGTAAAAAAGGAATTATTCAAATTATTAATTCAAACTACAATTATATAAGACCAAAAATGACAGAAAAAACATGTATATAAAATAGCAAAATATCAGTTAATTCTTCCCTCTCCCTACTTAATATTTAGTTCCTAGGATCTATTTCTTCACTTTAATTTTTATGTAGATAACTTCATTTTATTTTTTAAAGTATTCTCTTCTGATGATCATATCAGTTTCTTTGAGGAGCTAAGCTGTCAAAATTTTCTGTCTATGATTCTGCCCTCCATCAGAGATAGATGATTATGACCAAATAAAAATCAATTATGTTTCTCATTCATTGTCAGCATATATATTATGAATGCCCTTCTAAAGAGTGACAGAATATTCTGGGATTTCTTGCCAAAATACACACATTAGCCATCCATGTTTAGACTGTCTTCCAAGGCTGCCTCAGTATACCAGTTAATAGAAATGCCAGTGAAGGGGCAGCTAGGTGGCACAGTGGATAAAGCACCAGTCCTGGATTCAGGAGGACCTGAGTTCAAATCTGGCCTCAGACATTTGACACTTACTAGCTGTGTGACCCTGGGCAAGTCACTTAACCCTCATTGCCCCGCAAAAAAAGGAAAAAAAAAAGAAATGTCGGTGAATAATGCACATTTAAAATTATTTTCTTCAATATTTCAAAATTAACTTTTTTAAAGGACATTATAATGCCATATCTAAAATGGGTGAATGATGAGTTAATTCAACTTAGAAAAACAAGCTATATAGGCCTCCTATGTGCAAACCCCTGTATATAACTGAATCATGAAAATTCCTATAATTCAGGTGTGCTCAGCTATCCTACCAAATATACACTAATCAGTATAAATCATCTAAGAGTCTAAATGAAAGAAAAAGTATTTATTAAGTGCTTACTGTGTATTAGACAGTTTATGATTTCTTAAATTAACCAGATTTTATCATGCTGATGAAATAAAAAACTTTGATCAAAATACAATTATGTTTCCCCAGTGAATTTCAATGATAGTAAGTACTAGCATCCTTGGAAGGCTAGCCTCATACATTTTGATCTCGAAGGGACATCAGAGACCATCCAGCCCGATCCAAACTGATGCTTAG
Organism: Dromiciops gliroides; assembly: GCF_019393635.1. Taxonomy (NCBI): domain Eukaryota; kingdom Metazoa; phylum Chordata; class Mammalia; order Microbiotheria; family Microbiotheriidae; genus Dromiciops; species Dromiciops gliroides. The sequence continues at coordinate 262,193,894 of NC_057866.1, forward strand.
AAAGGTTAAATGACTTGCCCGGGGTCACACAGATGACAAGTAGCAGAGTTAGGATTTGACCAAAGTCTTCTGGCTAAGAACCATACACCTTCCCCTGGAATTAAGTAAATCTTACAACAGTAGAAATATGGCAGAGACAGATCAAAGAGAATGGGGCTTGTCAACAGCAGCCAGAAACATCTCCTTTGTACTTCATCAGTTATTATGACTCGCCTGTCCATATAATAAAGGAAAAGGGAAGAGGAAGGAAAGGCAAACTTAGAAACACCCAGCGTGTGCAGTCGAAGGTTCAATGTGAATGCTAAACCGTGTCATCCAAGAGAGCTGAAAAGCGCCCGCGGTGCGCGAGTCCAGCATCTCACATCTGGCTACCCTGGCTTCTTTCCTCAGCCTGGCTGCCTTACCTGGTCACTTCCCGGACGGAGTGGGGCAGCCTCCTGAACAGGTGCTGACAATCCGTCCAGCTCAGGGACTGGGGGTGGAAGAGAAACCGAGCTTCCGAGGTTCCAGACACCGCTCCCCTACAGCTTCTACCTCCAGCCAGGCAGGCAGTCTTCAACTCCCTGGCTCCCCCCACCTCCTCCTCCTCCTCCTCCTCCTCCTCCTCCTCCTCCTCCTCCTCCTCCTCCTCCTCCTCCTCCTCCTCCTCCTCCTCCTCCTCCTCCTCCTCCTCCTCCTCTTCCTCCTCTGGCCGTCCGGCTTGGAGAGAAAAGGAAAGTTGGCAATCCAGGAAATGTCATCCCATGGTAGGGTTCAGAGAGACCTGCGTGTCAAAGATGAAAGAAGCGTGAGCAGTATATTAGCATCATATTGGTCAAAGAATCTCTCTCTCTCTCTCTCTCTCTCTCTCTCTCTCTCTCTCTCTCTCTCTCTCTCTCTCTCTCTCTCCCTCCCTCCCTCCCTCTCCTCCTTTCCTCCCCCCTCCCTCTGTCTGTGTCTCTGTCTCTCTTTCTCCCTCCCTCCCTCTCCTTCCCTCCCCCCTCTCTCTCTGTCTCTGCCTCTATCTCTCTCTCTGTCTCTCTCTCCCTCCCACCCTCCCTCCCTCTCCTCCTTCCCTCCACCCTCCCTCTATGTCTCTGTCTCTCTGTCTTTCTGTCTGTCTCTCTGTCTCTCCCTCCCTCCCTCTCCTTCCCTCCCCCCTCTCTCTGTCTCTGTCTCTATCTCTCTCTCTGTCTCTCTCTCCCTCCCACCCTCCCTCCCTCTCCTCCTTCCCTCCACCCTCCCTCTATGTCTCTGTCTCTCTGTCTTTCTGTCTGTCTCTCTGTCTCTCCCTCCCTCCCTCTCCTTCCCTCCCCCCTCTCTCTTTGTCTCTGTCTCTCTCTGTCTCTGTCTCTTTCTCCCTCCCTCCCTCCCCTTCTCTCTTTCCCTTCCTCCTCTCTCCCTCCCTTCCTCCCTCTCTGTCTGTCTGTCTGTCTCTCTCTCTCTCTGTATCTGTCTCTGTCTCTCTGTCTCTGTCTGTCTGTCTGTCTCTCTCTCTCCAGCAACACTCCTCCACCCCAACCCATATTCACATTCACACACACACTGGACCAGGCTCTGTCCCCTTCACTCTTCTCCCAACACAGAACTAAAGCACTTTGGAAAGCTCTCTTTCTTGTATTTTGTAGGAATCAATCAATCAGTAAGCATTTATTAAGCATCTACTATGTTCCAGGTACTGTGCTAAATTCTGGGATTACAAAACATGGGGAAAATATAGTCCTTAGCCTCCAGGAGCTCACTATGTAATGGACACAACAAGCAAATAAGTATGTCCCAGCAAGGTATATGCAAGAGAAATAGGAAATAATCAAGAGAAGGAAGATAATAGAATAGAAAGGTTGAGAAGATAGGGGTTTATATGGGACTTAAAGGAAACCAATAGGCAATTATGAAAAGAGAGAGCATTCCAGGGATGTGGGACATGTCCAGAGACTAGAGATGGAGGTTCTTCTTCATAGAACAGTTAGAGTCTTGGTCTCCTGGCCTCTCAGCTTCAGTGTCGTTACTCATCAACTCATCATTCTCACTTATCAAATCCTCTCTTTTGCTGTCTTGTCAATTCTTCCTTTGTAAAATCTCTCGCATATACCCCCTTCTCTCCTCCAACATAGCCATCATACAGGTGCAGTGTCCATAGCCTCATCTTGGACTTTTATATTGTCATCACCATCACCATCCCCTCATGCCTGAACTATTGCATTAGCCTCTGGTTAGTCTCTTCGTCTCAAGTCTCTCCTCATTCCAGTCCATTCTCCACTCACCTAAGAAAGTGAACTTCCTATAATAGCTTAGGTCTCACCATATCAACTTGCCCCACTCACTCCACTCAATAAACTCCTGTGACTTCCCCATCACCTCTAGGAACAAGTGTACATTATTCTGACTCTGAAAGTCCTTCATAACCTGGCCCAAGGCACATATACTCATAAAAACCATTTAACATGGTGCACATCATCTCACATCTGTAGAGCCAATGGTAAGAATGGGCATACACTGAGTATATTACTAGAGAAGCACACATGTAGGAAACTGATATGGACAACTCAACTCACTCTTGAGCACTGCAGGACCTTAAAGCCATTTCTTTCTCCTTGTTTCCTCATTGACATTTATTTCCTCAGTTTCCTCTAATTGACTATTTTTGGGGGTGGGGCAATGAGGGTCAAGTGATTTGCCCAGGATCACACAGCTAGTAAGTATCAAGTGTCTGAGGTCAGATTTGAACTCAGAATCCAGGGCCAGTGCTTTATCCATTGTGCCACCTAGCTACCCTAGTTGACTTTTCTCAGTCCTCATTCTCATTGATATTTTTGTAGTAATTTGAGCTACTAATTCCTTCTGAATATTCTCTCTTTCTTTCACTTTCATGACATTATTCCATTCTAATTCTCCTCCTATTATGTCTGACTGGTCATTTTCAGGCTCTTTAGTTGATTCATTTTTGTCCTCCTGATGTCCAGCTATGGACATTACTCAGCCTCTGTTATTGGCCCTCTTTCTTCTCTTTTTAATTTATACTCCAACCACTGGCAGTCTTACTCTCAGTCATGTTTTCATAGGAGCATAAAATTTAGAGTTCAAATTGACCTTAGAAGTTAATTGGTCCTCCATTTTGTAGACAGAGTTCAGAAATATGATCTTAGTTGGCCAAAGTCAGGCAGATGATAATTTGGAAGGTTAAATCAAACCATGGTACCTCTTCATTTTTTATTTGATGCAGATGACCTCCAAATACATGCATCCAATCTCAATTTATCCCAGAATTCCAGTGAATTTCTTCATTTCTAACACTATTTGAATGGCCTATATGGTCCTCAAACTTTACATGTCAAAAATTGAACTTATCACCTTCCCACAAAGCCCACCTCTTCTCCTTTTCCTGTCAATAGTAATTAACAGTTATGGAGCATGATTTAGTATGTGTGTCTGTACATTATCTCTTTTTACCATCACATCTATCCTGTGATTTAGGTACTATAGGTGTTGTCTCCATTTTATGGATAAAGAAATTGAGGCCCAAATTAATCACACACTTAGTGTCACATTTATTAAAAGTCAAACATGAGATTCAAACCCATCTCCTCCCTATGCCAAATCTAGCAATCCATTCATCATATCATGTTGCCTCTACCAGCATCCTTCAGAAAGGCCTTTTAGGAAGTCAGTATTGACTCTCTTTTTTTCTTATTCCTTATATACACAATTCGCTAAATTATATTATATCTACTTCCACAATATCACTTGTAACTATCTTACTACCTCCTTACTACCTCTTGCTACTCCCTCAGTTCAGACCCTGTTATTGCCTGGACTGTCGGTCTTCCTGTTTCTGGTCCTCCATTCTACAGCTCATCTTTCTGACACCTACCAAAGTAATATTCCTCTCACCACAGTGATCTGACCATATCACGACCCTTTCAAAAACCTCAGTGGTTTCTCACTACAATTAGACAAAATGCACACTGTCCAGTCTGGTCACAATCTAGTTCCAGTCTTCTTTCCATTCCTGTTTCACTCCATTTCCCTTTGAATGCTCTATATTCCTGTAAAACTCAAACAAGTAGACAGGCAAAATATTAACTGACACCTCATCCCATCTTCTCCAATCTCCATGAATAGCCATAGGCTGTCTGCAGTGCCTGGACTGTTTTCTTTCCTTTTGAAATGTCCTTTCTTCAGGACCCTGACTCAGTCATCACCACCTGCTTCCTTCCAGCTGAAAGAGATCTTTCCCTCCTCATATTTCTTAGAGACTTTCCAAGACTTCCTGCTCATTTGCCCTTAACACATTCTACCATGCACCATACTAATCTGTACGTTCATTTTAGCCATACTCTTTGAGGGCAGTGTTCTCTTCTTTGAATCTCTAACCCCTAATACGGTGCCCTGTGCATAGTCAGGACTTAAAAGTTGCTTGGATTCAAGTCATCTCACAGATCTCTTTAATTGTACCTCTCATGTACTTATATATTATTTTTGTATTATAAGTGTACCTTGCCATTTTGACTGCCTTAAGAGAGTCATAGTGACTCCAACGATTATTTACCCACACATCACTGAATTTCTTCACTTTGACATTCAGAACATTGGATAGAATTACACTGAATCAACCATCAGTGCTTTGTTTTCATGAAATAGACAGATCCTTCTGGGTCCACATCTGTTCTATCTCAACTGCTAAACTCTGGCTAGATTGTAAGCTCCATGAGGTCAGTGACCATGTCTTCACGAAATGTTGTATTGTTGTCACGACTGGAAATTGACAGGATCAGATACGACACGATAAGGTAGGGTAGCATAGGAGAGGGGATGGGAGAGGAGGGGAGGGAAGAGAGGGGAAGGAGAAAAGGGGAGGAGAGGGGAGTGTAAGGGAGGAGAGGGGAGGAGAGGGGAAGGAGAAAAGGGGAGGAGAGGGGATGGGAGAGGAGGGGAGGGAAGAGAGGGGAAGGAGAAAAGGGGAGGAGAGGGGAGTGTAAGGGAGGAGAGGGGAGGAGAGGGGAAGGAGAAAAGGGGAAGAGAGGGGAGTGTAAGGGAGGAGAGGGGAGGAGAGGGGAAGGAGAAAAGGGGAGGAGAGGGGAGTGTAAGGGAGGAGAGGGGAGTGTAAGGGAGGAGAGGGGAGTGTAAGGGAGGAGAGGGGAGGAGAGGGGAAGGAGCATAAGGGAAGGAGAGGGGAGTGTAAGGTAGGGTAGGGTAGGGTAAGGTAGGGTATGACATGACATAATATGATATGATATGATATATGATATGATACATGATGCAATGTAATGTAATATAACAATGTGTGGGCACAATATGATGCAATATAATATGATTTTTATGATATGATGAGTTAAAATAAAAATAGTATAATATACAATGTAACATAACAAATAATAATAGATCATAATATGATACAATATAATATACCCTCATATACTTATAAAGTACTGAGCATTGTTTCTGTCACATATAGGCACTTAATAAATGTTTGTTACCTGACTGATTGACTATACAACACATTGCTTTTAAATGCCAGAGAAGTACTTGTTGAATTAAATGGGAAGGTTAAATTTTAGGAAAGAGAGAAGAGACAGCATGGAGAAAGGACCAACCTTAGGTACAGCATAAACAACCCACATGGCATAAATAAATACTCCAACATAAGGCTGCCACAGTGTTGAAAATTCCCCAAATTAAAGTTAGTTATTTCAGGTGAAGTGTTGTCACCAAGAGCTCCTTAAAAATGCAGACACACTACCTAAAGGAACTGCTATTATCATCTCATTAAGAACTTTTTCATCTCAGGTGTCAGAGCTGAGTGTATGAGAGGGACATATGGTATAAGCATTGACAGAAGATAAAAGGTCAGTAAGTCATGTATCGATTGGAATAACGCCACCTGCTGGATACTAACTGTAGAAGAGTTCTGCCCATGAAGCGAAGGTCTTTGAGGGCAAGACCAGGAGTCTTTGGTATCAGGAAGTGACGCGGACTAGTGGGAGGAGGAAGGAGGAGACGGAGGCGCTTTTCCTTTTGGACTCTGGCGGAGAGCGGAGCTAAAAATGTGCTCTCCCTTTAATAGATAGAAATCTAGGCCTTTCTCTCTCTCTTTACCAAATTCTTGTTTTCCTTAATAAATGCTTAAAAGCCTAACTCTTGCTAAAGCTTATAATTTATTGGCGACCACTCATTAGATATTTTAGACAGACTAGCTAGAATTTTAGCCCTTAACAGTCAATATTCGAGTATTTATTAAGCACCTACTAAATACTAGGTACTGTGCTAGACCCTGGGGATATTTTTGTTTTTATTTTTGTAGGTCAATGAGGGTTAAGTGACTTGCCCAGGGTCACACAGCTAGTTAAGTGTCAAGTGTCTGAGGCTGGATTTGAACTCAGGTCCTCCTGAATCCAAGGCCAGTGCTTTATCCACTGCGCCACCTAGCTGCCCCGACCCTGGGGATATTAAAACAATGAAGGAAACATTCCTAGAAGGCAAAGGTATGACATTCTTTTTTTTTTTTTTGGTTTTGTGGGGCAATGGGGGTTAAGTGACTTGCCCAGGGTCACACAGCTAGTAAGTGTTAAGTGTCTGAGGCTGGATTTGAACTGAGGTCCTCCTGAATCCAGGGTCAGTGCTCTATCTACTGCCCCACCTAGCTGCCCCCAAGGTATGACATTCTAATGAAAGAGGCAACAAGTACATACAATACATATATCATAAATGCAAGGTTCTTTGGGTTGAAGAGAATACTTCAAAAAAGACTATTTAAGTAGAGTACTGCAGGGGAGGGTTTGAGACAACTGGAGTAGCCTTTAAATAGCCTTGGTCTTGTATGAGAAGAAAGGAAATAAGCATTTATTAAGCACCTAATATGTTCCAGGGACTATGCTAAGTGATTAAGTGATATCATTTGATGCTCATGATAAACCGTGAGGTAGATGGTGTTATCTCCATTTTACAGTTGAGGAAACCAAGGTAAATAGTGGTTAAATGACTTGCTCAGGTTCACACAGCTAATAAGTGACTGAGGCTGGATTTGACTTCTTGACTCCCAGCTCTACTGTGTCACTTGGCTGCCTCTAGGTGGCTACTGGATGATACTAAAGAAAGTTTCACCTATTGAATGTAATAAAATGAACAACACTCTAGGGATTAAGAGTTTTGAATTTTATTTCCAGCTCTGGTACCCAACAGCTGTGTGTTTTACCTTATTTGGAAAATGAAGGGATTGGATTTGTCAGTCTCCAAGATCCCGTTGAATTCTAACATTCTATCATTTTACTTTCTAATTTGCCTAAGGTCAAGATGAAAGAACCATCCCCCTGTTCTTTGAAATAATAAATGAACTTGTCTGTTGTGTCTCAGAATATCTAACCAATGGAGAATGTATTTCTCTCTCTCTTTTTAGATACTATCCTGGGCAGCATCAATTGCAAAACCCCCTTTCCCGATTCTTTTAAATCAAAGAAAGAGGTTGTTGTGTGTACTTCTTTGGTTAACCTTATGTAAGAAGTTTGGGTAAATAATCAATCTAATCTCTTTGTTAGGAATAGCAAAAACATTCTTAGTTTTTATTTCTACAGTTCACTCTAGCATTAAAGATGCCTTCTGATTAAAAAAGCATATGTATGTATGTATGTATGATATACATACACACATATATTTTTATGTGTATATAATGAGGTATATATAATCCCTATCATGCTGCCTGCTACTGGGGTTGTCCTGATATGTTTTTGATGAGCCAAGAGAAGATGAGTTTATATCCCATTACTTGTATTCAATGACAAAGAATAGTTATTTTATCCACCTGTGCAACTGTCCGTAGAACAACAAATATAAAATAATGATAAAGGATGATGATTTGTCCCAGGAACTGAACTCAACAAGAAAAAGATGAGAAAAGGTAATAATGATATAATATTTCAGCAACTAAATTCAATAACCCATTACAGTAGAATTGGAAAAGAAGATGGCATCAGAAAACCTGAATTTAAATACAAACTCAGTACTGTTTATTAGCTGGGTAACTGGATGTAATATTTCATTCTGATCTTCATTTTGCTCATTTGTAATAATGCATCAGTTTCTTCACAGGAGGACTGTTGTGAGGATAGTAATATATAAGCCACAAAGTGTCAGATAAATATGATCAAACATGGGAATTGGTCCATGACCTCATCCTCCAGTAGTTATTTCTTCCAGTGATATAGATTATAGCCCATCCATGCCTGCCTCTCATGAAAAACTCTTGTCTTCTCATAAATTCCCCACAAGGGGTTAACTCAACATTTTCAGGGCCTTCTCTTTCTTTTGACATCACAAGGATACTAATGAAATATCTATCAGTTATGTAGCACTCTTGAAAAATCACTAACCCATCTTTTTTTTTTAATATACACACTTTTTTTTTACTCACACATTTTGTTGATAGTATTCTCTGATCTGTTTCTATTTTGTAATTTTTGAAATTGCTCTGGGTGGCTCTCCATCTTCCCTATTTTCTTCAACTCCAAAACGCAAGAGAATAAGAAAACTTGGCTCTTACCCAAACATTAACAAGTATGGAATAAAGTCTGTGGTATTATTTTTGGTAGCATTATAGGCATTTATTATAAATGCCACAGAATGTTTCCATTGAGATTTCTGCTTGGCTTCAAAGTCTCCAACATAGTGATCAAAGTGAGATTGAATTGCTTGGGTAATGTATAGTCTTAAAATGATACAGTGTGAGGGATAGCTAGGTGGTGCAGTGGATAAAGCACTGGCCCTGGATTCAGGAGGACCTGAGTTCAAATCTGGCATCAGACGCTTGACACTTGCTAGCTGTGTGATCCTGGGAAAGTCATTTAACCCTCAGCACCCCACAAAAAGAAGACAAAACCCACAAAACAAAAACAACAACAAAATGATATGGTGTCATTCTAGACCTTTCAAATTCCTGCCAAGGTTAACATTTCTTTACTTTCCAAGTTCTATCTTGATCAGAGTATGTTTTGGGAGGGAAACTATATTCTCAAAAACATATTTCTCATAATACCTTAGAAACTTCAGTAGTTGCCCAGTTTCTGGTTGAGTATGCCCATACTTATTGGGTGAAATGACGGGTCACCACTATGCCATTTTTCATATTCATGCTGTCTCTTTTCGGAGATAGAAAGTCAATTGACACACATTCCAGTGATCTGCTATCTATATGCCTTCCAAGGGTAGCTGGGTAGAGTGAGGCCAAGAGAAGATGAGTTGATATCCCACCACTTGTATTCAATTACAAAGCATAGTTATTTTATCCACCTGTGAAGTAGTCCATAGAACAACAAATATAAAAGAATGATAAAAGAATAACGAGCCACCAGACCTTCAGTCAAGAAGACCTGAGTTCAAATCCAATCTCAGACACCCTTGGCAAGCCATTTAACCCCCAGTTCCTCCTCTGTAAAATGAACTGGAGAAGTAAATGGCAAACCACTCCAGTATCTTTGCCAAGAAAAACACAGCTGCAATCATGGAAAGTCAGACATGACTGAAAAACAGCTTAACAACAAACAACATACTTTGTAAGTATGCAGTACAACTCAATAGCACTTTTCTCTGCATAAATCCAGAACACCTCACATTTATTAAAGAATCTGCCACCATTTAGGGTCAAAATGATTTGTTTCTAACTAGTTTAAGAGTTTACTCAACCCAAACGTCTAAGTCATCATGTGGCACCGTGATACCAAAGGGTATGGTGCCAGGGACAGTACATTTAGGATATGGGACCACACGAAGAATGAGTTATACTCCTGTATAACAGTTCATGACACAATCCTAACTTCCTTCATTAGTAAGGTGATCCCTAACAAACAAATATTGAGTCTTTGAGGGTCTTCATTTTTAGGAAGGAATCCTGTCATACAGATAACTACCACAACCCCAGTGGCCTAACCAGTGAGCCTTTTCTTATAACAAAGAAAAATGGTTAAGCAAAAGCAACTTGGAGATTCGGTCAGATTGTTTATGCAACAATCTGTACCTGCAATCCTGACAAAAAGGAGAGAGATGCATTTCCTTATCTCTTCTCTGGAACAGGAATGGTCATTACACATACACAAGATTCAGCTTTGATTGACATTGTTTACATTACTGTAGACTGTATTTATGCTCTACTGTAGACACTATTTATGCCCCCTGCCCTTCCCCAGTTTTGTTTATTGACTTTGTTTACTCTATATCAATTCGTACAAACATTTTTCATGTTTCTCCGAGTTCATCAAATTTGTGATTTTCTCTAAGGTACTATTATCATGGGGAAGCTAGGTGCCACAGATACAGTGGCCATTGTTTGCCTCAATTCCTCATCTGTAAAGAGATCTGGAGCAAGAAATGGCATACCACTCCAGTATTTTGCCATGAAAACCCCAAATGGAGTCATGAAGAGTCCGACACGACTGAAAAACCACTGAGCAACAACACAATCATCTTAACACATTACATTTAAATATGACAGTGTATTCAGTCATTCCCTCCTTGTTGAAAGCTAATTTTACTTGCCAGCTTTGCTGTCACAAAAAGTGTACTAATGACAATTTTGACACATATTCATTACATTATGGGCTTCTTGAGAACTAGGGATTTTTCCCCCTTGCTCTGTATCCACAACATTAAGCACAATTCTTGGTACAAACTAAGAGCTTATGAAATGCTTCTTGATTTGATGTGACAAATGGGACCTTTCTGTCTGTCTCTAACTTTATTGAAGTATGACCAGTGATGAGCTTTCTAAGTAAAAACGATATGAATAGTTGAGTCATTTTGCTTTTTTTGTTCATGATTCTTTTAAAAAAATGCTTAATAGTGTTTTAATTAGAAATCATGCTTTTCCCACAGAGCTTTTACTGATTGGACAAAGTATAATAAAATGTATAATGCAAAGTCAACAATAGCTATTTTATTGTTGGAAAATAAAATAAAATTGTTATAGTAATTTTCATAGTGATCATTGCATTAACCTACAAAAGAAACATGGTACCATGCACAAATACACATTTGGTGGGAATTCATCATTCTGGATGTTATGGAACAGTGATTTTCTACTAAAATAGCATATATGGAATAAAATCTATTTTTTAATTTACTAATTTTTATCATGTATGCTTTTATGAATTCTTTAGTTCTCAAATCACATTAATTTACAAAACCATTTTCAACAGCCCTGTGCACATAGTGAACATTTAAAGGCACTTGACATCAAAAGATTAAGTAAATTTGGGTTTTGCTCCTTTTTATTCCAGTTAAACTAGGGACCCTTTCAGTGACTAATATAGTTTGAATAATACATGAAGACATGAATTCAATAATCATCCCTACTATTGGATGTCCATTCTCTCATGATTTCACTTTCAATAGCTCCCAATGGGGCCTACAGTTTAAAATGAACATGACAATATGCTCTATTTTAAAAAGATTATTGACTGACAGAAGATAAAATGAAGTTATGCTGTACAGCTTTTTATGCTTACAAGCAGCTCTGAGTATTTATGATAATATCTAAACACAAAAATATATGAACATTTTCCCTACTTGTAAATAATTTTCAGTATACTGTTCTATCTCTATCATTGACACATAAATACAGTATAAGCATACAGAAGAAAATTGGTGTCTGCAGGATTAAAGTGATAAATAGTAAATACTCAAGGCAACGTATACATCCAGAAACAACCCACATTCTACTGTTGGTAGAAACAGTTGTTCAAATACTGGTGTTTTTTTAACCTTCTATGTTATTCCAGTATTTATAGCAATGTCATATGTAGAGATAAAGATCTGTCTATTATAAATCCTTCTTTTTTGAGAGTGAAGGATAAGGCAGAACCAATTTATTCTGGAACAATGGCAGCAACAGCTGGTGTTGCCTCTGCTAGATCAGGCAGTTTTCCTTCCTATCCATTTTTAAATTTAAAAAGTAAAGAAGAGGGCAGCTTGGTGGCACAGTGGATAAAGCACTGACCATGGATTCAGGAAGACCTGAGAATGTTGAGATGATAATAATAATAGCCCATATTTATATATTTTTACATGTTACTTCATTGGATCCTCACAACAAATTTCAGAGGCAAGTACAATTATTGTCCTCCAGAGGAAACTGAGCCTGAGAGGTTTCTAAAGGTCTTACCTAAAAAGGCAGAATTTGAACTCAGGTCTTTCTAACTCCAAGACTGACATTCAGCCATCTAGATGGTCACAGAATGAGTAAAAAGATGAAAATTAATTATAGGGTAATCAAAAATGCTCGTGTTACAAATATTTGAGCAAAACATTGAGGCCTTCAGGAAAAAAAGGGGGAATATGAACATACTTGATGTGATTAAGCTGCTAATGGCTTGAAATCTTCAGGGAATATGAATAACAGCTGGCAAACATTCAAAGACTTTTTAAAAAAATGCATTTAAAGCTATTAGAGCAATCATATATAGTAATAAGCAAAAACAACCCCAACTCTTAATACTAACCACCTCTAAATGGAACTCATGGAAAAGGGGCTAGGTTTTGGATGTGGAGTTAGGAAACTGTGATGTTTTCTTATATATAAACTCCCCTCACTTTTTTATTTGTAAAGTGAAGGGGTTGCTTCAGTGGACTCCCAGTTCTGAATCTACTCATCTGTGACTTGATTTTATGACTATCTCTATGACCTTAGCCAATCACTTAATCTCCATGAACGTTGGCTTCTGAGTCTTTTAAATAACAGCAAATATTTGTATAGCATTTTAACATGTGACACCTTAATGAAAATAATATTTGTGTTAATTTTCTTATAAGATTGCTGAGAGAAGAAAATACCCGATGAACTGTAAAGGCTTTTAAAATGTGACTTCTTATTAATATTTGAATAGGAACATAGGGTAATCCCAAAGAGAGAGTAAGGCTTCCGGACTGTAGACCAATCTATTAGTCAGTTAAGCATTTATTGAGTGCTTACTATGTGTCAGGCTCTGTGATAAACTCTGGGGATACAAAGAAAGCAGTCCCTGCTCTGAAGGAGCTCATAATCTAATGAGGAAGCTAATATGCAAACAATAAATACAAACAAGCTATTTAAAAGGATAAGTTGTTATTGTTCAGTTGTGCCCAATACTATGTAACCGAAAAAAAAATGCTAGAGTTTTTTTTTCCTTCTTCAGCTCATTTTACAGATGAGGAAACTAAGGCAAAAAGGGTTAAGTGACTTGCCCAGGGTCACACAGCTAGTAAATTCTGAGACAGGATTTGAACTCAAAGATGAATTTTCCTGACTGTAAGCCTAGAACTTTATCCACTGCACCACCTAGCATAAGTAGGAAGTGATTAAGAGGGGAGGCACTAGAATTAAAAAGAATTGTGAAGTACTTCTTGAAGATCATGGCTTTTGTGTTTTTCTTTTTCTTTTTTTTTTGGAGGGGGGGTTTGTTTGTTTTTGCGGGGCAATGAGGGTTAAGTGACTTGCCCAGGGTCACACAGCTAGTAAGTGTCAAGTGTCTGAGGCTGGATTTGAACTCAGGTCCTCCTGAATCCAGGACCTGTACTTTATCCACTATACCACCTAGCTGCCCCCAGTGATGATATTTTAATTGGGAATTAGAGGAAGACAGTAGGCAGGGTTGTAGAGGGAGAACATTCCAGGCATGGAGGTTAGGTCAGAGAAAATGTCTGGTGTTGAGAGATAGTATCCTGTTCATGGAATATCCAGGAGGCCAGTTTCACTGGATCAGAGTATGTGGTGGGGAATAAAGTATAAGAAGACTGGAAATAGGGGTGTGTGTGTGTGTGTGTGTGTGTGTGTGTGTGTGTGTGTGTGATATTTTTCATACCAGTATACTAACTAGATCAACATTTGGAGCCTTAGACAACCATGGTAAGCTGACTTGCAGGAAAGATGTCAATAGAGTTATATGGGCAAAACGCTGCTGGAATTCTTGCAATCCCAGGAGATTCTTTGCTTAGCCTGCAAACTGTTCAGCATTTGGGTAGGTGATACAACATCTCAAGCATAGAGGGGGAGCAGTCTCCTCTGGATGTTTCCCAAAGGGTTTCCCCAGATCCCCAGTACCACCATCACACGCAACACTAACAACGCGTCTGGATGATTTATTTAGCTTTCCCCAAAGTAAGAGTCGCCAGCATTTCCTAGGCCTTATTTATTTGTGTCAGCTTTTTAAATCTTCCCCTTTTACTGAAAAGCCTCTGGGAACATTTGTACAAAGCTCCAGAAGTCAATTGCATCTTTATTAAATCACCCAAGAACAGCACAACAACCCTAAAAAAAAAAAAAAAAGAAAAGAAAAGAAAATCACCCTCAGTGAGGATGCTCAATAGGGTTTAAGCAGCTCCTGCTGCAATTCCTCTCAATCCAAGTACATTAGATCTGAGGAAGTGGCAGAAATGTCCTGGAAGACAATGGGGGCTCAAGGCTCGTTACAGCTCCAGGAGGCACGGCTGGAGCAGGGTGAAGGAGAAAGGGTCTCCAGCAATGTCTTCATCAAATAGAAAAGAGGCAAAATCAGGCTAGATTTGCAGGACACTTTTGGCTGTAAGGGACTCAGAGGAATTCCCTTTGAATCAGAGGGGCATAAAAATTTAGGACCAGCAAGATCATTAAGTTCAATGTTCCTGTCCTACTTCATTCACCTTTTTATTATAGATGAAGAAATGGAGGCATGGGCCTTGAATCACAATCCTGCTTGTGAAAAGTATGTAGGGGGGCAACTAGGTGGTGCAATGGATAGAGCACCGGTTCTGGAGTCAGGAGGACCTGAGTTCAAATCCGACCTCAGACACTTGATACTTACTAGCTGTGTGACCCTGGGCAAGTCACTTAACCCCAATTGCCTCACCCAAAAAAACAAAACAAAACAAAAAAACAAATAAAAAGAAAAAGAAAAGTATGTAGGAGATCTGGGTAAAGTGTCAATCCTGATTCAACTCTTGATCTCCTAAATGCCAAGTCCCTTCTTCCCCAGTATGTTACTTCAACTGGGACATTACCCTACCTGGAATTTTGATTACCATGTAGATGAATTTCACTCCAAAGGCACTTATTTATCTTCCCCAGAGAGAGTATAATTTCACAGTTAATTGCTAATTAAGAATTTAGCACAGCTTTCTACCTTAGACCAACATTTGCCTAGACCATAGCTTCTTAAACTGTGGGTCCAGTAACTAAATGTCAGGGTCACAAAAAATCTGGCAACAATAAAAGGTTAAGAAGGTTTGTTACATGCCTATATATGCTGGGTAGCATAGAAATTTCTTGTGCAAAAAGGAGTTATGAGTGGAAAAAAGGTAAGAACCCCTGGCCTAGACCAAGGATTCTTTTTTTTATCATAAAAGTATTTTATTATTTTCCAGTTGCATGTAAAGATAGTTTTCAACATTTGTTTTCTTAAGATTTTTAGTTCCAAATTTTTCTCCCTCCCTTCCTTCCCTTCCCCCTCCCCAAGACAGAAAGGTTATATATGTACAATCACATTAAACATATTTCTGCATTAGTCATGTTGTGAAAGAAGAATCAGAATGCAAGGGAAAACCTCAAAAAAGAAAGAAATAACAACTAAAAAGTAGAAACTGTATGGTTCAATCTGCTTTCGGAATCCACAGTTCTTTTTTCTGGATGCGAAGAACATTTTCCATCATGAGTTCTTTGGAATTGTCTTGGATCATTGTATTGCTGAGAAGAGTTAAGTCCATCACAGTTGAGGATCATCATGCAATATTGCTGTTACTGTGTACACCATTTTTGTGGTTTTGCTCACTTCGCTCAGCATCAATCCACTTAAGTCTTTCCAGTTCTTCTGAAATCTGCCTGCTCATTAGCACGATAATATTCCATTACATTCATATACCACAACTTGTTCAGTCATTCCCCAATGGATGGGCATTCCCTCAGCTTCCAATTCTTTGCCACCGCAAAGAGAGCTGCTATAAATATTTTTGTATATGTGGGTCCTTTTCCCTTTTTTATGATCTCTTTGGGATATAGCCCTAGTAGTGGTATTACTGGGTCAAAGGTTATGCACAGTCCCATAACCCTTTAGGCTTAGTTCTAAATTGCTCTTCAGAATGGTTGGATCAGATCAAGGGTTCTTAATCCTAGAATCCATTGATTTCGGGGGTCCATGACTTTGGATGGAAAGAAATTGCATCTTTTTTTCTAACCTTTAACTGACATTTAGTGTTTCCTTCAATTATTTTAAAAGAGTGTTCTGAGGCTAGATTTCACCAGAAGGCTGAAAAAGTCCATGCCAAACAAGCAAATAAAAAGTTAAGAAGCCTTGGTCTAGACTCTTATGCTTTCTCTCTTTTACTCCTGGAATCCCAAAGTTATAACTGAGCAGTGAGCGATATCGGCAGGAATACTGGGAGTTGGTACAAGCTTCTCAGAAAGGGAGCTTCAGTGTGAACATGAGACTTGAAAAGGATTAGAGAATGTGAAGAAACGTAAATGTGGAAAAGCAGATAAGAAGAGTGAAGGATGATAACAATGAGGGATCATTTGGACAAGTGCTGGGTAACCCAAGTTATTTGTCAGGTTGTTTTTCCTCTCTCACACAGTTCAGTTAATCACAGAATCAGAGATTTGCTGGAAGGACCTTAGTGAACAAGTCAAATCAATGATTATGTGCCAGGCACTGTTCCAAGCACTAGGAAAACAAATACAAACAAAAACAATGACAATCCCTGCCTACGAGGATTTCTCCTAGGGAAAGACAGCACCTAAAAGGAGCTGGATTAGTGGGAGTGATGAAAATTATGGCCCTAGTGCTGTTGTTGTTCAGTTGTTTTCAGTCTTGTCTGACTCTTCATGACCCAATTTGGGGTTTTCTTGGCAAGATAACTGAAGTAGTTTGCCATTTCCTTCTCCAGCTCATTTTATGTAAATGGAAGCAAACAGGGGTAAGTGATTCCGCCAGGGTCACACAGTATCTGAGGCCAGACTTGAATTCCCTGCCCTGCTTAACTGCTCCATAAAACATCTTGTATATAATTGGTCTGTACGAGTTTGTTTGCTTGTTTTATCCTTCATTAGATTGTGAGCTCCTTGAGGGCGTGGACTCTCTTTTGACCCTTTGCGGTATCCCCTTAGCACAGTGCTGGGTATATAGCAAGTGCTTAATAAATGTTTATCAACTGGATGAATGAACAGTGGATTATACCTGTATTTTCTTTTTTGGAGGGAGGGGCAGGGCAGTGGGGATTAAGTGACTTGCCCAGAGTCACACAGCTAGTAAGTGTCAAGTGTCTGAGGCTGGATTTGAACTCAGGTTCCAGGTCCTGTGCTCTATCCACTAGGACACCCTAGCTGCCCCCGCCCTGTTTTTTCTTAATCCATCTACAATAAGTCTTTTCTCTTTTTTTCTGTAACAATAACAATAATAATAGTAATAGCTAGCTTTTCTATAGTACTTGAAAGTTTTTCAAAACAATTTACATACATTATCATGCTTGAATATCTCTCTCCCCCACCCTGAGGATGGGAGTTATTGGGAAGTGATAGCGATGTAGGAAAAAAACAAACCCCACTAACAAAGCAATATCTTGTTGTTGTTTTTTGTTTGTTTGTTTTGTGTTTTGTTTTGTTTTTGCTGGGCAATGATGGTTAAGTGACTTGCCCAGGGTCACACAGCTAGTAAGTGTCAAGTGTCTGAGGATGGATTTGAACTCAGGTCCTCCTGAATCCAGGGCTGGTGCTTTATCCACTGTGCCACCTAGCTGCCTCCCAACAAAGCAGTATCTTAAAGGAGACTGGAAGATAGACATCGCTACAAAGGCTTTGAGGTGATACAAGAATTATGACTCTCTCCCAGGCCTTTCCTGAAAGTGGAAGCTAAACAAGGTCTTCTTCTCAGGCACAGCCAGAGCTGGGCCTTGACCCAGAGTGACAAATAGGGGATAAGGAGGACTTTTTCTCTTGTGCTCACCTAGGTACACATCCACTTACCTTATGAATGGAAAACGGGCAATGCCCAAGTTCATGTTAGTTACCCACTTCACTCACCCTTAGCAGACCCTGGGAGGGGCTTTATCCGCCCCTTTCCAGGTATGACTGTTCCCATAATTAGGGGGTATTTTTCTACCACTGTTCCTTCTCCTTACTCTAGAACATCTTTTCCTCCACCACCATCACCACCTAAACTGCTGTAGTAAGATAAATATGGTGGAAATAGGCTAGAGGAGAATACAGTTAATAAACATAATTATTAAAAAAATGTACAGCAAGTATCTCTGATAAAGGTTGTATTTCTCAAACATATGGAGAACTGAGTCAAATTTACAAAACTAAAAGCCTTTCCCCAATTGATAAGTGGTCAAAGTATATGAACAGGTAATTTTCAGACAAAGTAATCCAAGCTATCTGTAGTCATATGAAAAATTACTCTAAATCACTATTAATTAGAGAAATACAAATTAGAACAACTCTGAAGTAACACCCCTCACCTATCAGATTGTCTAATATGACAGAAAAGGAAAATGACAAATGTCAGAGGGGATGTGGGGAAACTGAGACACTACTGCTTTGTTGGTGCAGAATAGGATGTATATGTACCAAAATATCTATAGCACATCCTTTAGTGGTGGCAAAGAATTGGAAATTCAGGGGATGCCCACGAATTGGGAAATGGCTGACCAAGTTATGGTATGTGATTGTGATGGAATACTTTTGTGCTATTTTAAGAAATGATGCTCTCAGGATGCTCTCAGAAAAACATGGATTTATGTGAACTGATACAGCATGAAGTAAGCAGGAACAGGAGAACAGTGTATGCAGTAACAGCAATATTGTATAATGATCAGCTGGGAATGATTTAGTTATTCTCAGCAATATAATGATCCAGGACAATTCTTATTATTGGAGGAGGAAGATAAAGATGAAACCAAGACTGAGAAAGAAGGATAAAGAAGAACAACAATTGTAGCAAAAACCAAAATCCCCAAATAGCTTCAGAAACCTTCAGAAAATAAGCCATTGTTTTTTGAGGTTTAACTCTGTTTGTTAGCCAATGTCAATGCCAATGCCAAAAAAACCAGCATAAGAAATATGTTCTTAGGAACACACATATATCCATACAGACATGTATATGCACAACAAGAACAATTGAAGCGACTGAGCAGGCATTCTGATCAGCAGAAAAGAAATCAAAGCAAACCCCATTAGAAAAAATAAAAAGATATTGGTTGGAGAAGGTTTGTTGTTGTTGTTCATTAGCTCTGAGAATGATCTCATTGTTCATGGAAGAGGCCAATGACAAAATGCAACAATTGTGAGACTATTTAACACCAGGGGATATTTCTGTACATGCTAATCTTCATGGGGCAATGGGCTGTGTAATTAAGAATCTAAAAGGTAATACTTCAGATTTCTTTGAAGAACATGAATGCTAATTCTGAATTAGAAATATATTATTCTATTCTTTTATTTTCTACCATGCCTTGTAGGAGATAAGCCACATAGCTCTGCACTCCTTGGGATCACATATCTTTGTCTTAACCCCAGACATGTTTAGCCTTGCTGTTTTCCCTAATAGTCTCTTCCTTATGAGTTAAAATCTCTCTTGAGATACTTACTACCATGGGCAACTGACAACTTGTGCTGGGGCAAGTTCCTCTGTTTCCTCAACTCTAAAATGGAGATAAAAATAGCAATTCTCTCCCAGGGTTGTTATAAGTATTAAATGAGATACTATTTATAAAGCACTTAGCACAGTTCTTTGCACATAGTAGGCATCTAATGAGTAGATAAATTTGGAAATTATTGTAGTAGTGACCTGAGATTTTAGTCTAATCCTAATTTCTGTCAGACTACTTTTGGGGGAAGTGGGGCAATGAGGGTTAAATGACTTGCCCAGGGTCATACAGTTAGTAAGTGTCAAGGTACTGAGGCCAAATTTGAAGTCAGGTCCTGTCAAGGATTAAGAACTCTTGGTCTGGTTTTCATAGAGATGCAGTCCACTGGAAATCACCAACATTGGACAATTGTTAAGAGTATTTAGAGTCCTGAGATAACATGGAATCCTGGCATCCTTTAAATAGTCTTCTGTTGTCCTTTCTTTCCAATTTTGCCTTTTTGTAATTCTATTTTGATTAAGTTGGAAGCTTACTTAGCTTTCCAGCCAACCAAATTTCTGCACTGAAATTTTAACTATATTTAAGTGTTACTGTAGCTTCAAAGAAGTAGTG
Organism: Dromiciops gliroides; assembly: GCF_019393635.1. Classification (NCBI taxonomy): domain Eukaryota; kingdom Metazoa; phylum Chordata; class Mammalia; order Microbiotheria; family Microbiotheriidae; genus Dromiciops; species Dromiciops gliroides. The sequence goes on from NC_057866.1 coordinate 262,214,057, forward strand.
AAGTAGTGGGTTTTAATTGAGTTGACTGTTTTTAAAAATCTGTTTGGATATTAACTGTGATGCAGAAGTTATAGTAAAAAAATTTGGTTTTGTACAGACTTTTATTTCCACTCTGGTGGATAAGTTCAATAAAGGTCATATCCAAAACAAAATGAAACAAATAGTTTTGATTACTATAATATGAGGTCTGGTAGTATAATAGGCTCCATTTCTTCCCACCTTTTTTTCATTATTTCACTTGAGATTTTTGACTTTTTTATTCCTCCAAATGAATTCTGTTATTTTTTCTAGTTCTACAAAAGAATCTGTTGGTAGTTTTTTATGGCACTGAATAATAGTATCATTTTAATTTTATTTGCACAGCAATCAATGTTCTGCACTTATTTAGATCTATAATTCTGTAATGAGAGTTTTATACAGTAATTATATTATTATAGTTGCTGTATGTGTCTTGGTATTTAGCATAGTGGTGCAATAGATAGAACGCTGGTCTTGAAGTTGGGAGGACCTGAGTTCAAATTTCCCCTCAGACACTTTCTAGCTGTGTGACACTGGGCAAGTCACTTAACCCCAATTGCCTTAAACATCTGGGGTCATCTCTGATCATTCTGATGTATATCTTGCCACTGGACCCAGATGGCTTTAGAGGAGACCATGAGGTTGGTGACCTTGCACAGTCCTCCCTCACTTAAATCCAATTCACTGAAAGTCATGAAATCACCCCGATGTCATGGTCTTCTTCAAGAATGAAGGACAGACAAACAACAACCACCAAATATTTCACATATTCAGTTATTTTAAAATAAATTTCTCTTTCTATATCTTCATGCTTTAGGGGATTAAAATGTAGGAATGCTGCCAATTTATGGGCATCCCTAAAATTAAACATCTTTCAAAACCAGTGATTATTTGATACCTAATTAAAACCACTACTTGTTGGACTGAAACTGGTTGACAAATAAACCAGCTAGCAACACATTAGGAAATGGGAAAGGAAAATCTCTTTTGTGTCCAACTCTTATTGTCCCCATTTGGGGTTTTCTTGGCAAAGATACTAAATCAGTTTGCCATTTCCTTCTCCAGCTCATTTTACAGATGAGGAAAATGAGGCAGACAGAGTTAAGTGACTTGCCCAGGACAGATCTGAACTTAGTTAGATAAATCTTGTTTCCTTGCCCAGCACTCTATACTGTTATACCTAGATACCTACTTCCCATCTAAAATATAGTCTATACATACGTACATACACACATATATACATACATACATGTATTAGCACTTTTTAACTATTTCTGAGCCCTATTTGTTCCCACTTTCTTCATGTAGCCAAAAAAATTATTTCCCTAGATAAATTTACACAACTTTAATCTTATCTAACAAAATTTCCAGTGGGCCTGACCTGTACCTTAAGTTTTAGGAGAGCAGATTTCAAAAATTTTAGAAAAAAAATTGGTAGGATCCCATGAATTAAATTCTGTACTAAAAGTCAGCTGAAGACTGACAAAAATTTCCAAAATTAAATTTTGAATACAAAGACAAACAATTCCGCTGAGGAAAGAAGGCAGTTTTCTAAAAAGAGAACAAGATGGAGTCACAGGGAACTCACCAAACAGTACAGATGTTTAAAAATATTGTCAGCTAGAACCTATGAGGCCCCCTTCCCATCTGAAGCTCTGGTCAGGGATAACACAGAGTAGACTTGTCCTGAGGGGGCCTGACTCAAAGAGAAGGGTCAAGTTTCTTTTACCTTCTGGTTAGTTGTATCCCCATTCTGGACTAACCCCCAAGAAATCACTAAAACAAGGTTCATGTCTAAAGTTTCCCCTGAATTGTGAGTAATAGTATCCCTGCTAGAAAAGACAATATAGATACCAGGTTTAGGACAGTTATTTTGTTTTAACACAAAAAAGATAGGGGTGGAGTAGCTAAGTGGCATAGTGGATAAAGTACTGGCCATGGAATCAGGAGGACCTAAGTTCAAATCCGGCCTTAGACACTTGACACTTACTAGCTGTGTGACCCTGAGCAAGTCACTTAACCCCAACTGCCTTGCAAACAAAACAAAACAAAAACACAAAAACAAAAAGAAAAAGAAACAAGCAAAAAAAGATAGGGGCAGCTAGATGGTGTAGTGGATAGAGCACCTGCCCTGGAGTCAGGAGGACCTGAGTTCAAATCCGGTCTTAGATCCTTGACACTAGCTGTGTGATCCTACACTAGTCATTTAACCCCAATTACCTCACAATAAATGAATGAATGAATGAATGAATGAATGAATGAATGAAGACACAAAAGATGCAATACAAGAAGATGTACACAAAGGGACTCAAGCACATGTATAACTTCCTGGGAGGAGTCTCAGCCTATCAAATAAGTGGTCACCTGGATTTGATCACCCAACTGCATTGTAATACAGCATACATTGCCTGCTTTTCTCTGATTTCAATCTTTAACTCCTACAGAAAGTGAAAAGAATATTACTGTATGCTAACATAGCTTGCTCATTCCTTATTAAATATAATCTATTGATTATGATAGCTAATTGTGTGATAAATTAATGCATCTTAATTTGCTTTTCTGCAACATATTAATCTTCACAGCCTATGGGGCATTGAGGAATTGAATAGCTGCAGGTATCCCATTTGACCACTAGATGGCACTTGGTACATTTTGATATACCTATGCCCAGGTCCTTTAGTAAGCTACCCACTTACTCTCTTCTTTGGTGCTATTTGCTGAAACTCAATCATGAAGAATCAGATACCTAACTCCTTGGGACATGTATGTCATCTTTATTCAGATCCCTCTTGAATAGACTTGGAGGAGAGCTGCATGCTCTCATAGAGTAGAGGATTTGACCATAGACCACTCAAGAGTACCGGAGGAATGCCAAGTTGACACTAATCCCTCAGCTGGCTCCCTTTCCTAATGGTCCAGAAGGTAAGGCCCCACTCACCAACACCAGGGAAGAGAGGAAAGCAAACCTATGAACCCACTATAGTCAAGCCCTCACAACCTCCTTAAAGCCTTAATCACAGAAACAAAGATTCCGAGCTACAAGAGAACTTATGATTCATTAAGCCCAGCCCTTTCATTTTACAGGTAAGGAAACTGAGGAACAGAGAGGCTAAGTGACTGTCCTAGGTTCACAGAAGTAGTAAGTTTCTGAGGCAAGATTTGAACATGTCTTCCTCACTGTAATCTTAGCTCATTCCTCTATCCATTGGGCCACCTAGCAGCCTTCCTTTTTGTCTATTTCCACACTCTTTCAGCTGTGGCTGTAATTTGAACAAGGACATTAGATTGACTAAAGAAAACCTGGCCTGAAGGCAGTGCAAATCTCCCTCAAGTACCTGCTCCTGCTCTGCTGGATACCCCAGATGATTATTTCCACTTTTCCCCTCCTCTTCCCATGTTTGTTGACAACACCCTAACAAGTTAAATTGACATCATCATTCCTTTGGCAAGTCAGATTTGGGAGTCTTTGAGAAAGTTCAAAGAGGTAGTAGAATATTTCTTAATTGTTCAAGTTTTGGGTCATTAAGTAAATGTAAAGAAATTACAGAATACCTGGCAGCTATGATGCTTGTAGTCCTTCCCACCCTATCATAAGGACTGTGAGTGAGGAGGTAGAGTTCACCACCAGGATGGGTTTTGGGAATCAAGCTGGACCAAAGGAAGAGGAAATGACATAAGGATGGCAGAGTTGTACTGAGTGTGTAGTAGGGGTATTGAGTGGCAGGGATGAGTGATATTGAGCATGGCTGGGATTCATGAGGTGGCCAAACAGGACTGCAGGAACCAGAGTGTGAGACAAGCCCAATCACTGTAAACCTCTAGCTAAGAAGCCAGAAGAGCAGGAGAATGCCTCATTCTCCTTTATGCTGTCTCTTGTTCTTTTCTTTTATTGTTAAGTGTGTGTGTGTGTGTCTGTGTGTCTGTGTGTGTGTGTAACAAATACTTATCAAATGCCTACTATGTGCCAGGTACTGTGCCAAGTGTTAATAATAATAAGTTCTATTAGCAAATGTTATATCACTCAGTCTCTACAACCACCCTGGGAGGAAGGTCCTTTTATTATCCCCATCTTACATTTGAGGAAACTGAGGCAGATAGTGGTTAAGTGACTTGCCCAAGGTCATACAACTAGTAAATGTCTGAGGAGCAGAGGTCAGATGCCAAATCTTGATTTTCCTTTTGTTTGTGATTGTTTTATTAGTACTTTAGATGGCTCCTTAACTTGATAAAGTTAATTGCTCTTAATTGGTTCTGTCTTTAAGTAGGAGAGAATGAAGTAGGGGAAAGCCTGGGACCATTTGATTGTGTTAGTTTTATTTGACTTAGAAAGTCTCATTTTCCAACTTGGCAAGAGACACTGCCTTGGGGCTTGAACATTATTACTTTTTTATTAAAAATTGATAGTAATAAGGTTCTCAAAATAGCTAGAGGAAAGGATCACTCTTGTCTTCAACTCAGAAACCTTGAGCTTATATCTTTTCTGCCTAGCTCACAGGGTCACTTTGAAGCAAGCAGTTTCTGGGTGTAAGAACTTCTACCTTTCCTCCTCCATTCAAGAGAAGGGAGAGGCAATAAAAGAGAGGGAAGGGTAGATGAAAGTCCCAAAAGGCAGGCTCACCCCAAGCCAACCCGCTGGGTAGAGAGAGGTATGGTCTGGGAGATCCAGCTCCAGTTTCTATTCTGCTGGGGCTGACGCTCTAGTCATCCCCTTGCTTTCCATAACGCCAGATACTGGGGGTATTATGAAATGTATTTCAGAGCATTATGTCATAATTGAAGATTAGCTTTCAAAGTAATATCTGAAAATAATCAAACCACACTCAAAGCTGTAAATAGGGTCGGCAATGAGGACTTTGTACAGAGCATTGAGTTCCTCCTCTTGGCAGACCAAGAGTCCACTGGCCCATACCATGTGGTGCAATCACCCTGACTTTCTTTTTTTCCCTGATTCTTTAGAAGTAGTTGTTTTTTAAATAATCTTATAATAATACTTAATCCTTAATAGTCAAACTTTTATGTAATTAATACTGAAATTCAATATTATTTTTTCATCTTCCTGTAGCTTTACTTTATTTTTTAAAGTATTTGTTTTATTCTGAACTTAAATAAAACAAATATTTCCATAATATAGTAGAATAGTATTAGAAAGCAATCCCTCCCCTCTACCCTCCCCAAAGCGGCAAACAATTTGATATGTCGCATATATATGATCATGTAAAACATCAAACAAAAAACAAGAAAACTTTAACACACACACACATACACACATACACACACATATATGAATGTGAAAAATAGCCTGCTTCAGTCTGTTCCATCAATATCAGTTCTTTCTTTGGAGGTGGATAGTCTGCTTCATCATTGGTCCTTTGGGATTGTCTTGGATCATTGTATTGTTGAGAATAGTCTGTCTAGTCATTCACAGTTCTTCATCAAACAATATTGCTGTCTCTGTGTACAGTGTTCTCTTGGGTCTGCTCACTTCCCAATACACTATTTCATACATGTCTTTCCAAGCTTTTCTAAAATCATCCTGCTTGTCATTTCTTATTGCACAATAATATTCCATCACCATCATACACCCTGATTTTCTTGCTTTGCTCACTAATGTAACCACTATGACCCCCCCCACCCATGAAAGGAGCTTTCCTTCCCTCATTATCCATTCCTTTCTCCTCCTGTCTCCTCAGCTTTTGGGGGGTGGGCAAACCCTTCATCACCATTATGAGAAAGGTTTGGTGCCAGCCTCTCTAGGAGAAAGACTGCCATATTCCCTAGTTCAGCCTGCTCTTGGGACAGACCCTTCTTTCTGCCATTCTGGTTCTCTCCAACTGATTATGAATTCCTAGCTCTCACTACAGGCACACAAGAGCCTTTGAAAAAAATCCTCCTAAACAAATTCCAAATGTTCTCTCAAATACAGAAGAATTTATAGCATTTAGTTCTGCTGATTACATCACTCATAGGTTTCATCATTCTAGAATTTCTGCAAAGGGGCTTTGGCTAAATTTCTGCTTAGAATTTGGGCCATGACCCCATTCTGAGATGCTTTGAGATTCACCTGGAGTTCTTCATTGAAGAATTAAGACATTTCTCAAATTATTTCCCTAAAATCTGAGAGATAGACAGCTGACTTTCTTCCTTCCTTCCTTCCTTCTTTCCTTCCTTCCTTCTTTCCTTCCTTCCTTCCTTCTTTCCTTCCTTCCTTCCTTCCTTCCTTCCTTCCTTCCTTCCTTCCTTCCTTCCTTCCTTCCTTCCTTCCTTCCTTCCTTCCTTCCTTCCTTCCTTCCTTCCTTCCTTCCTTTCTTCCTTTCTTTCCTACCTTCTTTCTTTCTTTGTTTTTAATTGTTCCATTGCTGCACAAGGAATATGTGACCATTTTCTATTTATGTTTGATTGAAACCTGGATATTTGCTGCAATTGGGAATATTCTTTGGAAGATTCCAGGTGAACTTCTGACTCCAGGAATTGTGAATCATTTGCATCATGAGCCCCATCAGCAATGTGGGGAAGCCTATGGACCTCATCTCAGAGAATCATTTTTTGTTTGGTTGTTTTTGTTTGTTTGTTTGTTTGTTTGTTTGTTTTGCAGCGAAATGAAGATTAAGTGATTTGCCCAGGGTCACACAGCCAGTAAGTGTCAAATAATTGAAGTCAGATCCTCCTGAATCTGGTGCTGTTAAAGCTGGTGCTTTATCCACTGAGTCACCTAGCTGCTCCCGAATCATGTTTTTCAATGTCTAAAATACCGAAAGACTTAAGTCTTTTCAGTTTTAATAATTTAAAACTGAATTGACTCCTGGGACATCCCATATAATACAAAGTATTATGAGGCAAACTAATTACATCACAATATAGCTATCAAAATATTTTTTAAATCACTGAGTTCATGGACACCAAGTTAAGATTATCTGCTTGAGTTATAGAAAAAAACCCACTCTGTAGGGTTTATATGGACAGGAATGAAGCTCACTTCTGGGATGACTAAACTTTTGCACATGAATTTTTTCATAATTTTCTACCCCTGCCTCAGCAGGGCAGTTTTTGTTTTTAGTAGAGCATTGAGTTTTATGAATAAGGGTAAAGTTCATGGTCAAATGGGAAGCTAGGTGGTGGCAGTGGATAGAGTGCTAGGCCTGAAGTCAGAAAGACTCATCTTCCTGAGTTCATATCTGGCCTCAGATGCTTACTAGTGGTGTGACCTTGGGCAAGTCACTTAACCCTGTTTGCCTCCATTTCTTCATCTGTAAAATGAACTGTAGAAAGAAATGGCAAACCAGTCCAGTATCTTTGCCAAGAAAACCCCAAATGGGATCATGAAGACTCTTAAATGACTGAACAATAACAGCAAACATGCATCAGTGACACCACAGATGCAACAAAGTCCTGGTTAAGTATTTGAAATTCCTTGTTCATGGAATCTCTATTCTTCCCATTTCTCATTATAATCTGTCTCTATAATTGACTGTTGGGTCACACAGTAGAGAGAGCTTTGGATGTGGAGTCAGGGAAACCTGGGCCCAAATCTGGCCTCAGATATTATGAGTTGTGTGACCCTGGGTAAGTCACTAGATCTCTGTCTGTCTTAACCAGTTTTCTCGGCTGAGGCACCAAGGGTTTGGGGGGAAGATCAAAGAAGATAATATTTGTGAAAAACATAGTTTAGCAACTGGAACATAGTAGTATATGCTTAATTCCTTCCTGCCTCCCATGATCAAATATACTTTCATTTGTAGTGGTGATCAATGGTGATGGAGATGCTTTAGATCCTGTGTGTGGTGTTTTTTTAAGTACTCCAATGCTTTTGCTATCGAGGTCAAAGATTTCATTTTCCTTCTGAAATACTTCTTGGTCACATGAAAAGAAGATGAAATACACATTCAGAAATCTAATGAATATTGATAGGTATGTATTTGGGATTACTACTGTACCAGCCAATTTTCCTCATCCATTGTTTGCTTGGATAATTCTTTGTTTTGTTTAAAATATATCATGTCCTCACTTGACTCTCTTACTTTTTTAGGAATTCTCTCTGAAATTACCTACAATGGGCATTGCTAGATGCAAAAGCATTGCTAAAGGCTGCTGCTTGGGTGGCACAAACAGGGACAGGTCAACAGACAGGTCATTGACCAGTATGGGCTCTTGGACTGACCACAAGCTACCATGCATATAAAGGGTAACCTATTAATTTGTCTTCCAACCATTGATGATTTGTCTAGAGCCAATGAGTGGCAAATTTTCCCTTTGCCTTCCTCTCCTAATCCCTGTGATACTTCATTCTGCATTTTCTAACAACCTTTCCTTCTTGGTCTCCCCAGACACCCACTTAAATTTTGAGGCTCAAACCAGTTTTCCTTCCTTTCTAGCTTCAATTTTAAGTGTTAGCATTACAACTATGCACAACTGAGTCACCATCACTTCTCCTCAGATATGGGTACCACATTTCAGATGTGGTGGCTACTTTATCATTGATGGAGATATGAGTTTTCCATTAGTTTTCATTTGCTCTTTGAGGCCTTTACTGATTCCCCAAGTTTTTAGTATTCCCTTTCCATCCCAGCCAGCCCTGCTATAAACACAAATCAATATTTTGAATTTATTTATCTGTTCACATGTTGTATTTTTCCAGTAACAATATTCAAGGTAGCAACTGATTCACTTTTTTTTTGTGAGGCAATTGGGGTTAAGTGACTTGCCCAAGGTCACACAACTAGTAAGTGTCAAGTGTCTGAGGCCAGATTTGAACTCAGGTACTCCTGACTCCAGGGCCGATGCTCTATTCTCTTTGCCACCTAGCTGCCCCAACTGATTCACTTTTGTCTGGACATTCCCAAAGCCTAACACAATGTCTTGCATATGCTATGCACTTAATACTTATTTAATTTAACTAAATTGAATTGAATTGAGTATCTTACAGAAATTATTACAAATCTCCCAGCTACTTGGAGATTTCTATTGTAATGCTTCATCTGAACAGTATTCTGTAGTTTGTACTCTGAAGGCAGTGGATAGGGTGCTGCTGGGCCTGGAATCAGGGAGACTTGAGTTCAAATCCATTCTCAGATACTTCCTAGCAGCATGACCCTGGGCAAGTCTGTCTGCTTCAACTGTAAAATGTGAATAACACCTACATTAAAGGGTTGTTGTGAGGATTAAGTGAGAGAATATTTATGGTAGATATTGTATTTTCATTTAATTTTTTTTTAATTTTCACTTTCAAATTTTCACCCTCCCTCCACTCCTCCCCCACCCATTGAAAAGGCAAGAACTACAATTCTCATTATATATGTAAAGTCATGCAAAACATTTCCACACTAGCCATATTGAGGGTGGAGACAATAAAGAAAAAAATATGCTTCAGTCTGCACTGAGTCTAAAAGTTGGTAGTAGATAACATTTTTCATGATGAATCCTTCAGAATTGTCATAATCATTATATATATATGTGTGTGTGTGTATATATATATATATATCAAAGTAGCTAAGTCTTTCATAGTCAATTAGCATTACAATATTGCTGTTGTGTACAAAGCAACTTCTCACTTCACTTGGCATCAGTTCATATAAATCTCAGGTTTTTCTGAAACCAATGGGAGAATATTTGTCAAGCAGAGTGCTTGGCACTTAGTAGGTGCATAAAATAAGCAACTTGCTTACTTATTCCACTTTCATCTATTCCAAACCACTCTTTCAGGTAGGGTATGGTGGGCTAATTGAACAAATTAATCTGTGTTTTCATTAGGGAAGCATTGTTCCTCTCATGGATTGTGACTATTTCTGTTGGCAATGATTTTGGGGAAACAATTCTTTAGCACAAAAGAGTAACTATGATGTTGGGCATTTTTGTGCCTTGGAAAGACCATGGAGATAAAACACCAGCCCTGAATTCAGGAGGACCTAAGTTCAAATCTGGTTTCAGACACTTGCCACTTATTAGCTGTGTGACCCTGGGCAAGTCACTTAACCCTCATTGCCCCACAAAAAAAGAAAGAAAGAAAGAAAGAAAGAAAGAAAGAAAGAAAGAAAGAAAGAAAGAATGGAAGGAAGGAAGGAAAGAAGGAAGGAAAGAAGAAAGAAAGAAAGAAAGAAAGAAAGAAAGAAAGAAAGAAAGAAAGAAAGAAAGAAAGAAAGAAAGAAAGAAAGAAAGCCCATGGAGATTTTTGGTGCCTTGTACTCTGTCAACTTCTATGATAATCCCTGAGTGGTAACAAGCTTTTTTGGCTTTTCAATCAAAGAATGAAATTATTATGATCCAAATTTGTAAAAATCAAGAAGTGTCAACAGAGTGAACACAGATCTGTTCCCAAAATCTTAGGATCTTAGATTTAGTAGGACCCCCTTAACTCTTGGGGAAAAAGCACATTTAGGAAAAAATAAAAAATAGAACTGTTTTATATGATTAGCAGTAAACTGAGAGACAGACCCAGAGAGAGGGAAGGATAGAGGAAAGAAAAGGTAAGACAGACAGGGGTAAAACGTGAGAGAAAGAAAAACAGAAAGGAGATAGAGACAGAGGAAAGGAGGAAAGGACTCCACCTTAGAGATTCTTTTTTTAATTTTTTTTAATTTATGGAGTAAAACAAGCATTTCCATAGCATAGAACAATAAAAAATATTATTTTACAGGAAACTACAAATCTGCCTTGCACAACTTGCTATTTCTTTCAAATATAGAAAATTATTGTGTAAATTTCTTTCTTTAAAAATTTTTTTCCTCCAACTCCCACCCTAGAGGGGCTACCATTAGATAAAAATAGGTATATATGTGGAAAATAATTATATACAGCCTTCTATTTATCAGTTCTTTCTCTGGATGCAGATAGCATCTTTCTAGAGATTTTGCCTTTGTGAGAACCAGAGTTGAAGAGTGAACAAAAAGTTCAGTCAATATAGCATGAGGGTAATACTTTAATTAAATTTATACCAAAGGCAATGAAACTGGCTACAATATTTGACAGCTGTGAAGATGGTTGAGAGAGTGGAGTGTTGCACACACAGATACCAAGGTTTGACTAATCAAGATGTTGCAGCCAGAGGATGAATGTCATCTAATATGCTGGATCATTGTTACCCTTAAGATCCTTCATTCAATACAGCTCTGTGCTGAGGTGGCAAGCCAATTGCTTTGGCGCTTTGTAACAGTAGGGAGTTTAGCTACACTTCTGCTATCTTTGCAATACATTGATCCTACTTTTATCCATGAGTGGCCTGTATGTTTTCCTTCATGAGATTTCCAAATGAATGAATTTATGAAAAAAGAAGCATTTGTTGAGATCCTACTATGTGGCAAGCATTGTGCTAAGTGCTGGGATACAAACAGAAAACTGAGCCAATCCCAGCTCTCAGAGAGTTCACATTCTAATTGGGGAGACAACACAGATGGAAGGCTTCAGCTGCAAGTCTGGTGGAAATGTTCCCCTCTCCTTAGGGTGAAGGAACTGATAAAATTCTATCAGTTTCTAACACTGAACCATTTGACAAGGCCAAGGACTTTGGTGGGTGAGAGCTTTCTTTTCTTATAGCTGTGATTACAACACATGATCTAATGACCAAGGTTCTATGTATGAAATCTCTGCTGGATATTTTTAATTTTTAATTTTATTTTTAATTTATGGAATAAAACAAGCATTTCCATAACAAAGTATAATTTAAAAGATTGCAAATGAAACTAAAAATCTCATATGTACATCTTGCTATCCCTTTTAAATATATAATAAAGTTATTGTGTAAATTTCTTTTTCCCCTTTTTTCTCCCCCACTAAAAATGGTTACCATTAGACATAAATATGTATATGCATACATACATATATGTATACACACACATATATATGACTTTACATCTATATATAGATGTAAAATAATCCTACTTATAAATTCTATTTTATTAATTTAAGTTCTATTTAATTCTATTTCTAAGTTGTTTCTTTGGATACAGTAAGCATCATCTTTCACACGTCCTTTGTTAATTTGGATATTTATAATAGTCAATGACTTATTTGCTCAAAGTCTTTCTTACATTCTTTTTTTTCTTCTTCTTTTTTTTTTTTTTTGGTGAGGCAAAGTCTTTCTTGAAACAATATTGCTGTTGCTGTATACAACATCCCCTTGGTTCTGTTAATTTGCTCTTCATTATTTCATATATATCAGTCCATGTTTTTCTACGATCATTGAGCTCATTATTTCTTATAGCACAGTAGTATTTCATCACAATCTTGTATCACAACTTGTTCAGCCATTCCCCAAATGGATATATTAAAAGGATGGCTGGTGGCTCAGGAGTGAGTGATGGTAGTGCTTTAATTTGGTTCTCTCAGGTAAGAAGAATAGCTTTCTTTAATGGATGCTCTTCTGAAAATTATGATCCCAGAATAAAATCCTACAAAACCCTTAGGCAGTGAATGTATGACCTTTCATACAAATCTGAGAAAATGGTGATTTTGTAAAACCAGCTTTCTTTCTTGACATTTGAAAATGTTTTTCTCATCTTTTCCCTAGAAAGGACAAAAAAAGCAGCATAAATGATGGAATCTGACTTGTGAGACCTATCTCATCACCAGAAAAAGGCAAATAACAACAAAATAGACTCATGTCTAGGCTGAAGCCATTCTAGAATGAAATGTCAAGATGAAACAGACTGTGCAAAGAACATTCATTTATTAGAATTTAAACTTATCCTGGGAAAACAATGAAAAGAAAATCTTTTTATCGTGTAATTTACTGATGAACTGAGGTCTCTGTAAGCTTCCTATAAACATCACAATTCAATCCAATTCCACAAACCTTTATTAGGTGTTTACTAGGTACAAAGCACTGCAGTAGGTGCCAAAGATAGAAATACAGAAGGAGACAGTCCCTTCCAAACAAGGAGTATGAAATGTGAACAAAATCAAGATAAATATCACAGAAGTTAAAGTGTGATGGAGGGAAAATGGAAGTCTAGACAAAATGCTCTAGGAAATAATGTGCAGAGAAAGGATGCTTTTAGAGGATGGAATCATAGAAGTCTTCAAGGAGTAATTGGTTCTTGAATTCAACCCTGGAGGAGATTCTCAACAAGTAGACATTCAAAGGTGATGTGTTCTCAGCCTGAGGAATAGCCAGGCTCACATGAATGGAGTTGGGACAATTCAGAATGATCACTGGCTCATAGGATTAAAGATCAAACACCTTCATTTTATATATGAGGACACCGAGGCTCAGATATTTTTTAAAATTTTATATTTTATTTTCCCAATTACATGGTTTTGGGGGTTTTTTTTGGTTTTGTTTTTATTGTTGTTGTTTGTTTGTTTTGCGGGGCAATGAGGGTTAAGTGATTTGCCCAGGGTCACACAGCTAGTAAGTGTCACGTATCTGAGGCCAGATTTGAACTCAGGTCCTCCTTAATCCAGGGCTGGTGCTTTATCTGCAGCACTACCTAATTGCCCCTCAGTTACATGTAAAAATAATTTTGATACTCTTTTTTTCCAAAATTTTGAGTCCCAAATTCTCTCCCTTTCCCTCATTGAGAAGGCAAGCAACTTAGGTTATACATGTGGCGTCATGAAAAACACACTTCCATGTAAATCATGATGTGAAAGAAATAACAGACAAAAAACCCAAGAAAAATAAAGAATAAGTATCTTTGATCTGCATTCAATTTCCAACCAGCTCTTTCTCTGGAGATGAACAGCATCTTTCTTCATAAGTTCTTCAGAATTTTCTTGGATCATTGTATTGCTGAAAATAGCTGTTATTCACAGCAAATCATCATACAATAATTCTGTTATTGTGTACAATATTGCGTACAATATTCTCCTGATTCTGCTCATTTCACTTTGTATCAGTTCATGGAAACCTTTCCAGGATTTTCTGAGCATCCTGCTCACCATTTTTCATAGCACAATAATATTCCATTATGATCATATATAATAATTTATTCAGCCACTCCTCGATTGATAGACATCCCCTCAATTTTCAATTCTTTGCCACCACTAAAACTGCTATTATAAATATTGTTGTATGTATAGATCCTTTTCCCTTTTTGAAATCTCTTTGGATGCCCAAAGATATTACAGAACTTGTTCAAGGACACACAGTGAGTTTCTGAGACAGGATTCGAACCCAGGTTTTACTGGCTCCAAGTCTAATTTTCTATTTGCTACATCATACTAACTCTCTCCATGAGATCAACAGCTGATAGTCTCATTTGGCTGGAATTCAGACTGTGTGAAGGAGAGTAATCAGTCAATTCATCAATTATCATTTATTAAGTTTCTCCTACATGCTAGACCCCATGCTAGGTGCTAGGCTCTGGAGATAGAGACAAAAGTGAAAACTTCTACTTTCCCTCTCTCACACCCTACTGTTTATCATATTCATCTCTCTACATGTCCCATTCTGTACTCCTTGACTGTGAAGGGACTTGGTGATTCTTCTCTCCCTCGAGGGAGCTTAAAGTCTAGGGAATGATATGACAGATAAGTAAATTGATTGATGTATAGTTTGACTAAGCAGAATGTGTGAAGGTAAGTAAAAATAAGGCTATAAAGGTAGGCTGGATTCAGATTATAGGGTGTTAGATTAAAGAACTTACGTCACATCTAATGGAATCACTAAGAATTTTGAGTAGGGAAGTGACATGACTTATTTATGCTTTAGAAAGACCATCTGGGCAGCTGTTTGAATTTGAGAAGCAGGAGATTAGAAGCAGGAAGATTTGAGAGACAGGAGATAAGAAGCAGGAAGACTGTTTGGGGGCCATAAAAGAAGATGAAGTCTTGAACTGAGTGATGGCAGTGGGGGAGATAGAGAGATCTGGGAATCATAGACATAGAGGTAATAAATGGAGCCGCAGAAATGGATGAGATTGCCCAGAAGGAGAGTATGTGGAGAGAAGAGAGCAGATAGAAAGCCTTGGGGAACGCCCACACTTTGGGGGCGATGGTGCAGACCATAATAAATCATGGCACAATCCTTAACAAACATAGGACAGATTATGCACAAAACATTCTGCTAGCTCCTGGGGATGAGAAAATGGAAAATGGATAATTCTAAGATGCTTACAATATAGCAAGAGTGATGAACCATGTATATAAATAATTGCAATCTAAATGAGTATATAAATAAGTGCACAGGAAAGGAGAAACCAAGGCATGAAAGATTAAAGGAAGGAAGGATCCCATTGAGCTAGGTGGATCATGGGAGGTTTCTCAGAGGAGCTGGTTCCTCAGACAAATTATGAAGGCAGGGAAGAATTTCAGTAGATGAAGCTATAAGGTTGGGCAAAGGGGAAAAAGAGGAAGGGAAGAGTTTGTTTCTCCTATAAGAAGATTGGGTGTCCTTTTGGACAAGAAAGAGTGCCAAAGCACTTCAGGTTTTGCTATTGATGTATATATCAGTATATAAAGGATGAGCCAAAAGTTGTAATGTTTTAATAACTTTTTGAAAATTATTTTTCTTTATTTTTCACCATATATGAAATTTGATTTTTCACACATAATATAAATTCATTTCCTAGACATATTGTATATGATGCTATGGTTATTGTAATTTAAATATAAAAAATAAAGGAGCTATTAAATATTCAAAACCCTTTGTGACTTTTGGCTCACTCTGTATAAAAACTCAGGTCAACAGGGTGGAAAATATTGACCTTGATCTTGGTCTACCTTTTTGTATTTGCTCAAATTCACCCAGGACTTTGGTGGTGTGAACCCTTTCACTTGCTTAGGAGGTGGGAGCTGCAGAACCTTCAGGTGCAGTTAGTAGGTCCCATATCCATAAGGGTGGCTTCCTTGGATGGTGATTGTAATGGTTGTGCTAGAAACAGGGCCAATCTAGGAGGTACCACTATCCCTGAGTTCCATGGGCTTATCAGAGCAGAAACTGGTAGGGTGTTGGTGGTGATGGTGGCAGGGACAACAGGCCCCTTCTCTGGATGGATTATCAGTGCTGTGGGTGAGGAGACAGGTTAGAAGCAGTCAGTGGTAAGGAGAAGGAGAAGGGCACTGCTATTTCCAGGGCTTTAGGGCTCTGAAAGGAAGGAAAGAAACAAGCACTTCTTAAGTTCTTATTATGTGCCAGTCACTGTACTAAGTGCTTTACAAGCATTACCTCACTTGATCTTTGCAACATCCTGAGAGGTGGGTGATAATATTATCCTCATTTTATGGGAGAGGAAACTGAGGCAGATAGAGGTTAAGTGAGTTCCTCAGAGTCCCACAGCTCATGAAGTGCCTGAGCCTGTCTTTAAGCTAAGGTCTTTCTGACTCCAGACCCAACACCCTTGCTTCCTCCATCAGAGACTGAGGGAAGGTGTTGATCTAACTCGGCTGACATATGCTGCCTTCTACCTCTCCCTCAAAGTGCCTTGTGGCTTCAGCTAGGATAGCTTGTCTACTCTTTCAATGGAAGGCAGTCAGTCAGGGGGTAAAGCTGTTGGCCTCTTCTCCACAGGGTTTATGCCCCTGGTTGATAGCTGGAATGGAGCTGGGATGGAATCAGAGCCAATAGTTTAGGGGGTGCTGCTTATTGCTGAGGTTCTTGGGCTTACCTGCTGTGGACCTGGTCAGTAGATGGTGTTGTTGGTGGGAGGGATTGTGGACCTCCTCTTTTGTGGGCATTGTGGCTATGAGAACTAAAAGAAAAGCAAGGCTGGTGACCTGGGGTGGGGCAGGGTGGAGGGGCACTGTTATTCCCAGAGCTCTTGGGTTCAGAGTCCTCAGATAAGTCCACTGAGGTCCTGGGGAGGTGGTGGCCAAGGTGCTGGTCATGGTGGTAGCAGTACTTTGACTTACTTGACACATGCTGTCTCTTGTCTTTCCCTCAAAGCAAATTATTAGTTTCTCTGTAGGAGGCACAGTGGATAGGATGCTGGACCTGAAGTCAGGAAGACTCATCTTCCTGAGTTCAAATTTGGCCTCAGACACTTACTAGAAGTGTGATCCTAGGCACGTAGCTGAACCCTTTTTGCCTTAGTTTCTTCATCTGTGAAATGGGTTGGAGAAGGAAGTGGCAAACCATTCCTACATCTTTGCCAAGAAAACTCTGAAAGGGGTCGCAAAGTCAAGCATGACTGAAAATAACTGAACAACAACAATTAGAATGATCAGGATTATCAAGTAGGACTGTTGTCCTAGCAAGGAAAAGAGTGGAAAGGGTTTTAAATTGTAGGAACAAAGAAGAGTACATTCTCCCTCACTTTACATGGATTGGAGGCTCACTTCTAAGAGGGACTCCTAAATTTGGGGGAGGAAAGTGTTCTACCCCCACCTCAATTAATATAATTACAATAGAGATAGTCATAGAGACCACAGTGAAAATAGTCAGAGAATCACTAAGTCATTGGGCATGATCATGTTTTGATGTATAAATAAGATGTGTCTATATCCTCATGCCTTTTATAGATGGTAACACCAATCATAACATAGCAAGTATGGAGGAATTTCACTACAACCACACAATCTGTGAATAAGTCATCAATCAAATGCAGGTTATAGGACTGATTATAGGCCTTTAGTGGAAAAGCAGTCAATACCACATAGGAAAAATCTGTTGAATGGCTAAGAGAATTGGACATACCTCTGGATCTGTATCATTCTAGCAGGAGGTCAGTCTATTGGCAGAAGATTCCAGACTCCATATTTCTTTGTGATCTTTCACCTGTACCAGAGGACAGCTAGAGCTGGAGGAGGGAAAGTGAGCCAGAGATGGTGTTATATATACTTCCTTCACCATCACCCCTCAATTGACCATATCACCACAGAGTGGGCCAGAAGCAAACAATGCATTTATCTAGGAGCAAAGAGACACACTGTGGAGCCAGCCCTCTTCTCTTACCTAGCTGCCATGTGGCTGTGAACATAGGGGTCCCTCTCCTACTGCATTTGTTCTCTTCTTTTCTAAGACCAACAGGTATCTTTGCATGGGAGTGTCCCAGCAACCTTATGAGTTCTGAAAGATCTGAAGATCCTGGGAAAATAATGGGTTCCTGGAATGGAAGTGGCTAACAGTAGGGGAAGCAACTTCATTGGCAGTGGATAGACACACTGAAGACCAGAAAGGATGGAGAAAGACAGTCACTTGTGGAAAGGAAATCAATCTCAGGAATCATGACTCCTCATGGTAGAGGAAAGTGATAGATATGAGCAGTCTTGAGAGCAAGAAAGGTACAAATCTTTGGAAGATGGTTGAGTAGTTTGCTAAGCAGAGAGATACACCCAAAAGGATCAGCATAAGGACTCTCTATTGAAGGAGTAAGGACTTTCAGTTCCAGAAAATGTGCTACCCTGTTGTCACGCTTGTTCCTTACTACCATTGTATTCTAAGTTCAAACCCATTCTTCCTGTGGATGTTGTGAGTATTCTTGGCAAAGTTTCAGTTTTGAGAGAGGAATACTGAGAACCAACAAGCAAATTGCATTTGCTAAAAATAATAATAACATGAATAAAACCTACTGACTGATTGTTAATGGGGAAGCATACCAGTGGGAGTTTGTGAGTAAATGTGCTCATGGTACAGCCCCACAGGGCTGTCTCTAGAATTCAAAGGTAATGGTCAAGGACCCAGTCCCATGAGAACAAGTAAAAATCCCCTTTTCTAGGCTTACGCCATTCTTGCTTCTGTACAGAAGTTGAGTAGAGTATTGGGCCCCACCAAATTCAGTTCCAAGTGTAGTATAACACATGAGCAACACACTCCCTCTTGTCTGACTTTGGTCCATTGCTATGGATCAATTCAGTCACTTGGGGAAAGGCATTTTTCATTAGATTTGGCTGCCCATAATCTCAGGCATAGGCTTTAGTCACTGGGCTTCTTGTCCTTCAACATTCTGAATCACATACTCATAGGTATTTCATTTCAACTCATTTACCTAAGCAGGAAAGAATAGATACAACAGAGAAACAATAACCAGATTATGTGCTTGTGGCTTCACGTTGACCTGGAATGGATGAGAGGCAACTGGCTTATCTTTCCTTTGCAAAAACTTATAGCAGTCTTTGCCTTCATTGATCATCACAAGGAAAAAGATAGTCAAGTTCTCCACTTCCTGCACCCCATGTCCTTTGTATGCCTGCTCAGTGGCAGATCAGCAGCCAATGGAAAAGGTCCTTTCTTCACAATGCCTCATGCTAAGTAGACAGTTGTAAAGCACCTGCACATGTGGACAAAGGCAGAAGCATAAGGACTGGATAAACTTTAAAGGGCAGAAACTAAAATGTTGATTCAGGCACAAACATCCGTGTTCCATGTCTGCCTTTCCCCTTCCTACTCTTTTCTCTGGAGGAGCATACTTTAAGAGAAATATAGCTAGGGGCAGCTAGGTGGCGCAGTGGATAGAGCACCGGCCCTGGAGTCAGGAGTACCTGAGTTCAAGTCCAGCCTCAGACACTTAACACTTACTAGCTGTGTGACTCTGGGCAAGTCACTTAACCCCAATTGCCTCACTAAAAAAAAAAAAAAAAAAAAACAATAAGAGAAATATAGCTGAGAAGCAGACAGAGGATCTCTCTGGAGGGGCCAGTCATGTCTGCCAGACAGGTTTCTGTCCATCGCCCCTTTGGACTATAAGAAGCTGTTCATTCTTGGATAGCCAAGGGCTCTAGCAGCTTTTACATGATTCCTCTGCATCGGAATTCACAAAATAACTATTTGCTGCCAAAGGTATTAAAATGTCTTTAATAAAGCACTTTGCAACCATTTGATACAATCTGTGCAAAAGGCTGGATCCTTTCAGCACTTATATGCTGTCATTTACCATAGATTTTTTCATGTAAAAAAGAGGAAAGAATTCATAACCCTTTCATATCAGATGGATTTGCCTCCCTCGAGTCATATTCTTCAATATGGACAATTTTAGAATCTCATATGGATTCTTCCATGTTGTGTTGTTTTGAGGATTAATAAGCTGTCTCATTTTACAGATGAGGAACTGAGACAAAAGCATTTGACTTTTAGAGCAAAAACTAGATGAGAGGAATCATACGTTGCCTTGGAATCTCCACACAGGAACTGCTTGCCCTTTGTGAAAATATGGGAGACCAGGTCAGCCTTATGAGGTAGTTTCTTCTACATTAGAAAGGTCTTCCCCATCCCAAGTTTCTCTCTCCTACCCTGACCCCCATGCATATAGTGTTGTTATTGATCAATAACAACAACAATAATCAGTGTCTTAAATTCAACTTAATAATTGAATTAATTAGTTCAACTAATTAATTGACTAATTAAATTTATGTTAAGCATTGTTTCCTTCAGTGTCCCTCATTTATAATTTCAATTCTGGTACAGGTAATACACTGAGTCCTTAAAACTTTAGTATAAATTAATTTTCAGCTAGTTTACTTCTACACTAGAAGGGAACTGGAGTGGCAATGAATGTTTGAGTGGAAGTATTTACTGAAAAAAGAAATTTGACAGATATGGAACACAGACAGTGACCTAAGGTCAATTCTCATAGGGACAATTCAATATTGCTAAAATAAATATACATAAACATCACCAGAGTCTGTGGAAGATATTGTTCATGAGAAGGCCATGACCAACAGTGTCATGTAGTTGAATAAGGGTTGAATTTTGAGGGAAAGGAGTTTGGTTCAAATTCTAGACCTGGTACATTTAAAACCAAGAAAAATCTACTCAGCAAAACTGAATATAATCTCACAAGGAGAACAAACAAAAGCTATTTAATGAAATAGGGGACTTCCAAGCATACCAGATGAAAAGACCAGAGCTGAGGAGAAAATTTTAGATTCCAACACAAGACTCAAGCAAAGCATGAAAAGGTAAAGACAAGTGGGAAATAATAAGGAACTGGATAAGGTTAAACTATTTCTATTCTCAAATAGGAAGATAATACATGTAGCCTCTGAGGACTTTATCATCATTAGGATAGCTAGAAGGAGCTTGCTGAGATAGAGAATATAACCGCGAGTCTATCATGTTGGAATGATCCCAAAAGAAAAAAAAAGTAATAGTGAGAAAGAGGTATGTTTTGGAATAAGTGGGAAAAGGGAGGACAGATGGGGAAATTAGAAAATTAAACATAGTATGAAAAGAATAGTTTTAATGATGGAGGCAAAAATGGGAGTGAGTGGGCAATGCTGGAACCTGGCTCATCTGAACTGGTTCAAAGAATGAAGTATGTTTGGAAATGAGATGCTAAGGAGATGAATAGAATTTTAAGAGAATTAGATATGTCAATCTCCAGAGAATATTGAATGGGAAGAGAAAGAAATATACCTTTTTCTCATTTGTTCTTGTTGTTCAGTTGTCTCAATCATGTCTGAATCTTTGTGACCCCATTTTGTGTTTTTCTTGGCAAAGATACTTGAGTGGTTTGTTATTTCTTTCTCCAACTCATTTTACAGATGAGGAACTGAGACAAACAAGGTTAAATGACCTGTCCAAGGTCACAAAGCTAGTAAGTGTATGAGGCTGGCTTTGAACTCACGAAGAAGAGTCTTCCTGATTCTAAGCCCAGTACTCTATCCACTATACCATCTAACTGCCCAAGGTACTGTATAGAGGACCTTCACAAAAATTGACCTTATATTAGAGCATAAAAATCTCACAAACAAAATGAAAATAGCAGAAATATTAAATGTACCCCTTTCAGACCATAATGCAATAAAATTATATAAATAAAAGACGTTGGAAACATAGACTAATTAATAAGAAACTAAATAATCTAATCCTATAGAGTGAGTGTTTCAAAAAACAAATCACAGAGACAATAATTTCATTAAAGGTAATCACAACAATGAGACAGTATACCAAAAATTGTGGGATGTGACCAATGAAGTACTTAGAGGAAAATGTGTGTCTAATTTTGTACATCAATAAAAAAAATAAGAGTAGATCAATTAATTTGCCATGCAACGAAAAAAAAAAACTAGCAAAAGAAAAAGTTAAAAAACTTTGATTGAACTCCAAAATAGATATTCTGAATATCAAAGGAGAGAAAAATAAAAGTGAAAGCTAAAAACATTGAACTAATAAATAAAAGTAGGAGCTCATTTTATGGGGGGAAAAGCCAACAAAATAAATAAATCATTGACTAATTTGATTTTTTAAAAACAAAGAAAACAAAAGTATCAATATAAAAATGAATTTACCACCAATGAAGTTGAAATTAAAGTAATTGTTAGGAGCTATTTTGCCCAAGTATATGCCAATAAAACTGACAAACTAAATGAAATGGATAAATACTTGCAAAAATGTAAATCTCCCAGTATGAGGGAAAACAATCCTCTTCTCAATAATTCTTGGGAACTTAGCAGCTATGTAACAAAAGCTCATTTATTTCCTTCTCATGAGAAAGGGGCACCCTAGTGTGCAGCTAGTGGGTGCCAAGAATAGGGGCTTGCAGACCCTGTTTTAAACCCTGGTTCCTAACACAAATGGACCCTGCCCTTTTTCATCATTGATCTGCTTACTCAAGGGAAATCTATGAGCAAAAACTAGCTAATCAAAAGGCAGTATTCCCATCCCTAATCAATTCTTCCTTATATGGGCATAACTCAGAGCAGACTTTATTGAAACCCTGTGATTTTGTTAGCCAGAGGGGGAGGAGGGGATCTGAGACCTTTGTCCTAAAAACAGATCAGGAGGGGTATGATTGACTGTAATATACTCATTGAGAGGAGACAATTACCCATTTTCTCACACCCAGATTAGCAGAAGAGGAAATACAAAAGTAATATTATCACCAAAAGAGAGATTGAAAAAGCCATAAATGAGCTCCCTATGAGGAAAAAAAAATAAGCCAAGATCACATGGATTTATAAGCAAATTTTACTAAACATTTAAAGAATAATTAATTACAATGCTATAACACTTATTTGAACAAATAGTTTGAAATAGGAGTTCTATCAGATTTCTTCTAGTATACAAATATCATATGGACCTCTAAATAAGGGAGAGAAAGAAAACTATAGACCAATTTCTCTAAGGAATATTGATGTGCAAAAATTTTATATACAATACTAGCAAGGATATTATAGCAATATATCACAAAGATCATGTGCTATGAGAAGGCTGAATTTATCTTGGGAATGCATTATTGGTTTAACATTGGATAGTTAACATAAGTATAGTTAATTGAGCATATCAATAACAAAAACAACAAAATCACATAATTATATCAATAGATGCAGAAAAAGCTTTAACAAAACATATTCCTATTAAGAGAACTAGAAAACATAGGAATAAATGGAAATTTTCTTAAAATTATTAGGTATTTTTCTAAAACCAAGAGCAAACATTTTAACAGAAATAAACTAGAATCCTTTCCAATAAGATTAGGAGTGAAGCAAAGATGTATATATATATATATATATATATATATATATATATATATATATATATATATATGTATGTATGTATATATATGTATGTATATATATGTATGTATATATGTATATGTATATATGTATATGTATATGTATATATGTATATATATATCACTATTATTATTCAATATAGTACTAGAAATGCTGATTACAGCAATAAAAGAAGAAAAGGAAATTGAAGGAATTAGAATAGACAATTCTGGGACAAAACTATCGCTCTTTACAGATGATATAGTGGTATACTTTAAGAAACCTAGAGAGTCAACCAAAAAATTAGTCAAAATGATGAACATTAGCATAACTGACATTGGGGCAGCTAGGTGGCACAGGGGATAAACACCCGCCCTGGATTCAGGAGGACATGAGTTCAAATCCAGCCTTAGACATTTGACACTTGCTAGCTGTGTGACCTTGGACAAGTCACTTAACCCCCATTGCCCTGCAAAAAAAAAAAAATGATGAACATTAGTTAAGTAACAGGATATAAAATAAACCCATGCAAATCATCAGCTGATTGGCTTAGTTTACTATAGCTTAGATTACCCAAGCTTAAGAGATCCACCAGCCTCAGTCTTCTTGGTAGCTTCGAGGACAGGCATGCCACACCATACCCAAGCCGATCAGATCAGACATCTACACCAAGTGTGTCATCATTATGGTGAGCCCCTGGGAGTGGGGGTCACTAGTCTGCCTAAGGAGGAGCAAATTGGCCCAGGTCAGAAATGGAGAAGATCAAAGTGTCAATACTATTCAGTTTGTGAGGAATTTCTGTGCCTCCATGTTGGATGAGATAGGGAGACCCATTCTCAAACATACCAACAAACCCAAACAAGACTCAATTGTCTGCTTTGAGTTATTCATCCGATAGTGATGATATTTGTACTAATCCACCCACCAAAAAGTCTGAACTAGTCTGCCAAGACCATAATGATGGCTCCATTCCATTTTTTTTTTGGAGGGGGGCTCTTCCAGTTTTCAGGAACAAGATTTCCTTTCTTAAGTTTCTTTCCTCCACCTGTAACCTTGTGCAAGGCCATACTGAAAATAGAACAGAAATAAACCTCTCATTCGGATCACAAGGGCATGGATGCTTTGCCCTCACTTCTCACCAGCTGTACTACTCTGATGTTCACTATCATGCCCCAGGCACCTCAAGATCCTGCAAGGTCATTTCAATAAGCTCATACCTGATCAGTATTCTTTGCCCCTGGGCAAAAATAACTCCTCAAATTAAATTTTGGAGTGGTAAAGCCAACAAAATGTCAGAATGAGACATTTTTCCAGCCTAAAGACAATTTAGAAACTCAGGAGGAAAGATCTGTGACACTGGAGTGGGAATTGTCCAGTAGTACACATGGAAAGAATACCACTTGTGGCCCTAGAAGCAGCTGTGACAGCAGTGGCAGTAGCAGCAGCAGCTATGGGAGCTCTCAGTACAGATCTAGAAAGGGGGTCAGACAAGTAGTCAGAAAGAAAATCCAAGGAACCTTTTACTGGCACTGGGTGCAGTTGGCAACAATTGGCAAGTTTATTGCCCATAAGCAGTTCTGAGTTACAGTTCCAGAGTGGAGAAAAGTACTGAAGGTTTATCACAAATCAGCAAAGGCTCTGGTCATAGTTCCAAAGCCAAGCAGAGAGTTCTAGCACATGCAGCTGCATAGGAGTAGGATCTCTTCCTGGATAAACACCAGAGTACAGATTAGGAGAGCAATGATCACACCTCTCCCCAGATCATACTACCTTAGAAGCACTGAAAACTTGCAGACCATTAAAACTAACTCTGAAAACAGCAGAACAAAAATGCCTAAAGTGTGGAATAATGCCTCCCCATTCCAAGGTGAGTAGAGCTCAACTTTAACATAAAGTTCAAAGTCAAGAAACAGACTGAAAAAATGAGCAAAGAACAAAAAGGGAACTTGACCTTAAAAAGCTACTACAGTGACAGGGAAGACCAAGACATAAAGTCAGAAGACAACAATGTGAAAATAATTACATGCAAAACCTCAAAGTAAAAGGTTAATTGGATTAAAACCCAATAAGAATTCATGGAAGAGTTAAAGAAAGATATAAGATTGGTAGAGGAAAACTTGAGAAAAGAAATGAGAGTGATGCAAAAAAATGATGAAAATTGTTTTATTAAATTATTGTAGAACTAAGCTGGGTTTAGCTAAATTATTGGGGGGCCAGACTGTTTTTTTCTAAAATACGTTGCTACTTATAAATTAATGGATATTGTACCAGTTTAGGCACTAAGTATTTATTATTAAAGCACATTAAATGTTATTAAAGAATTGACCAAATAGCATTTAACAGAAACAGAGCCCCCCCCCCAACAGCATTTTGTCTCTACATTACCTATTCTATTCTGAGGAAAGTGCACACCAACCAGACAACCTTCAAATCCTAGAATGCGAGCCAAGAATGGGGTTCACCTGCATTCTCCTTATGATCTGAGTCTTTTTCCTCTTCCCATAGAAATGAATCTTATACACTCACCAAAGCTAATTGGCTAGTATCATTCAATTCCTTTGGTTGACATGACTTGAGGATGGTCCATATTAAAAGAGCTCTACCATGATGACATCAGGGTCTAATTGGAGAAAGACCCACCTGAAGGCAAAGGCACATTCATATAGGTGTGATTTCTATCTCCATTCTTTGTACACCCTGCACAGGATTGGGCCTTGAGTTAAGCTGAACCTTCTAAAGAAGGGGTGAAGAGAGAAAAGGTCCCCCAAAGCACATTATTAATAATTATTTTTTAACAAAAGAGAATTAACAACTTGGCAAATGAGACACACAAAATACTGAAGAAAATAACACCTTAAAAAATAGAATTGGCCTGATAGTCAAAGAGGTGACAAAAATTTACTGAAGAAAAGAACTCCTTAAATAGCAGACTATGCCAAATAGAAAAAAAGAGGTACAGAAGTTAACTGAAGAAAATCATTCCTTACGAATTAGAATTGCACAAGTGAGACATGAGACATCAAAAAACTATAAAATAAAGCCAAGAGAATTAAACAAATAGAATAAAATGTAAAATATCTCATTTAAAAAAAAACACTGACCTGGAAAACAGATTGAAGAGAGATAATTTAAGAATTATAGGACTGCCTGAAAGTCATGATAAAAAAGGAGCCTAGATATTATATTTCTTTTTTAAAAAAATATTTTATCCTAAACTTAAGAAATAAAACAAGAATTTCCATAACATAGTAGAATAGAAAAAAGATAATTGTACATGAAACTAAACATTTATTATGTACAACTTGCTATTCCTTTTAAATATATAGTAAAATTATCATGTAACTTTCTTTTTTCCCTTTTTTTCTTCCCCTTTTTCCACATCATCCCAGGGATGATTTTCAACTAATTCTAAAGAAAAACTGCCTCTATATCTTGGATACAGAGGGTTAAAGAGAAATAGAAATAATCTGCCAATCACCTCCTGAAAGAGATCCCCAAATGAAAACTCTCAGGAATATTATAGCCAAATTCCAGAGCTCTAAGGGCAGAGAAAAGACTTTAGGTAGCCAGAGAGAAAGAATTGTAAAGATTGGAATGACACTGCCTGCTGGAGAGCTACTGTAAGAAAGCTCTGCCATGAGGAGAAGGCATCTGAGGGCAAACCATGTGGTCAGTTCTTTGGCGTCAGGAAGTGACGTTTGCTCAAGGGTACTGTCTATCCAAGCTACCAGCCAATCAACTTGAGGAGCCTCCCATTTTTGGGAGGAGGGCATGAAGTATGAAGTGGATGCTGGCAGAGAGGTTCTTTCTCTTTTTGTTCCTGACGTCATCATGGCGGGTCAGATGATGGGATCTCTTAGAAATAGTTAGAGTTTTACCTTTCTCTCTCATCCTAACGCTCTTTAATAATACTTAAACACTTAAATACTCTTGCTAAAGCTTATAATTTATTGATGACCACTCATTAGATTTTTCGATAGTATAGCTAGAATTTTAGCTCCTTACAAAATTCAAATATCATGGAGTGACAGTCAAGATCACACAAGATTTAGCAGCTTCCATATTAAAGGAATGAAGGGTTTGAAATATGATATTCCAGAAGGCAAAAGAGCTAGAATCCCAACAAAGAATAATCTACCCAACAAAAATGAATATGATCCTTTGCAAGGGGATAGGGGACAAGGAGCAGGGATAAACATTTAATGAAGTACAGAAATATAAAGCATTCCTGATGAAAAGATCAGGGTTGAATAGAAAATTTTATATTCATATAGAAGAATCACGAGAAGTACATGAGGTAAACATGAAAATGTAAAATAGACTTTTGAGGAGGGATAGGATAAAAAAAGAAAGAGAAGGATAAGCAGAAGATAATATGATGGATGGAAATGCAGTTAGTAATCATAACTTGGAATTTCAATGGGATGAGTTCACCTATAAAATGGAAATAGTAGAATGAATTAGAAACCAAAATCCAACAATATATTGTTTATGGGAGATAAAACAGAAAGAACAAAATCTTTTATGATTCAGCTAAAGTAAAAAAAGGCAGAGGTAACAATCATGATCTCAGACAAAGAAAAAATAGGCCTAATTAAAAGTGATAATGAGGAAAATTACATTTTGCTAAAAGATATCATAGACAATGGTAGCTAGGTTACTCAATAGATAGAGCACTGGATCTGAAGTCAGGAAGACCTGAGTTCAAATCTAACCTCAGACACTTACTAGCTGTGTGACCCAGGCCAAGCCACTTAATCTCTGCTTGCCTCAATCCACTGGAGAAGGAAATATCACTCCAGTATCTTTGCTAAGAAAACCCCATGGACAGTATCAGCATGCTATGATCCATGGGGTCCTGAAGAGTTTAACATGACTGACCAACAATAACCACAGACAATGAAGTAATAGCAAATTTTTTTAGGGCAAATTTCTCAGATAAAGATCTCATAGCTCAAATAAATAGAGAACTGAATCAAATTTATACAAATAAGAGCCATTTCCCAATTGATAAATGGTCAAAGGATATGAAAATGTGGTTTTCAGAAAACATCAAAGCTATCTAAAATCATAAAAAAATACACTACATTGCTATTAATCAGAAAATGCAAATTAAAAGCAACTCTGTGGTAACACATCATACCTATCAAAAATGAGAAATGCTAGAGGGAATGAAGGAAAATGGGTACACTTATAAGCTGTTGGTGGAATTGTGAACTGGTCCAGTCATTCTGGAGAAAAATTTAAAACTATGCCCAGAGGGCTATAGGGGCAGCTGAGTGTTGCAGATGGTAGAGTACTGGGCCTGGAGTCAGGAAGACTCCTATTCCTGAATTCAAATCTGCCCTCAGACACTTAGCTGTGTGACCCTGGGCAAGTCACTTAACCTTGTTTACTGCAGTTTCCTCATCTGAAAATGAGCTAGAGAAGGAAATGACAAATCCACTTTAGTATCTCTGCCAAGAAAACACCAGATAGGGTCATAAAGAGTTGGACATGACTGAAAAATTCCTGAAACAAAGGGTTATAAAATTGTGCATACCCTTTTGGCTCAGTAATATCATTTCTAGGTCTGTACTCTAAAGAGATAAAAGAAAAAAAAGCAAAGGGACCTACCTATATGTTTAAAAATATTTTTAGCAGCTCTTTTTGTGCTAGCAAAGAATTAGAAATTGAGGGGATTCTCATCAATTGGGAAATGGCTAGACAACTTCCAGCATATGATTGTGTTAAGAGTACTATTGTGCTATAAAAGACAGTAAGGAGGGTGGGTTCAGAAAAAGATGGAAACACCTATATGAGCTGATGCAAAGTGAAGTGAAAAGAACTGGGAGGTCATTATGCACAGTAATAGCAGTGTTGTAATGATGATCAGCTGGGAAAGACTTGGCTACTCTGAGCAACACAATGATCTAACACAATTCTAAGGACTCATGATTAAAAAATGATATTCAAGTACAGAGAAAGAACTGATGGACTCACAGTAATAATTGAAATATAATTTTCTCACTTTATTTCTCTTTCCTTTTTTCTGATATGGCTAATATGGAAATATGTTTTTCATGACTTTACATATATAATTGATATCATTTTGTTTACCTTCTCAGTGGGTAGGGGAAGGATGAGAGAGAGAATTTGGAACCCCAATTTTAAAAAGAATAAAATATTTTAAATAAATTTTATAAAAGAATTAATGAGTTTCAAGTTCAAAGAAACTGAAATAACTACTCCCTTAAAGAAATGGGGGATCACTAGGGCCTTTTAACTAATCTAATTGTAATTCCTTCTCCTCACAACACTAGAAATTTCCAGTTGGCTTGTGGGACTTTTTATTAAAATATTACATTTCAGGAAATTAGAGTTTGACAGTACCGAAGTGGATTACAAATGACTCATAGTCCAATATGAACATATAGTGGTTACCCAAGGCATAAAAGGATCTTGTAAATAATATTTCTCAACACTACAAAGGGATAATTAACATTTTAAGACTTGCCCCATGTCCAGTGAAACTCCATCCTTATAAAGTTGCTTTGATAAAATAAGGACAATGACAAAACAAAACAAAATAAAACAACTCTTTATATTTTTTTAATTGTCCCATTTTACAAGCTGGTAAAGTAATTTTAAAACACTTTTTGAATGCTAAATACAATAAAATAATTAGTGATTTTAAATCTAGCACATGCTAATATATGTGTGTATGTATGTATACACACATGTGTATGAATAGGCAAGTAAATAAGAAGTACTTATTAAGCTCCTCACATGTGCCAGGCATTTTACAAATTTATCTCATCTGATCTTCATAATAGTCTGGCAAGGTGTGACAATTAAAAATTTGAGAGACATAGTTTCTGTGTAATTTAATAATTTTATTAATAAAGCCAGTAGGTTATGAATGAAAGGATGATCATTGGTCATCTCTCTCAGACCAAAAACAAAAATTGCAGTGGACTCACAGCTTATATACCCTTCTAACCGTAGGTAGTCCATTAAATAGCAATCAAATCTAATTGGTTGATGTGATTGGAGACAGAAAATATGAAAATGAATAACTAGGGGTCAGTTGTTGGAAAGTATGTCTAAATAAAGTCATCAATTCAAAGAATGTAGACCCTACCCAAGCTAAGCAGAGCACCATAGTTTCTACCTGGGTGTCCTCTGGTACAAAAAAGTTAGTCCAAATTTTATCTTTTAAGTCCTTAAGAAAAAAACTTGGAGGACTTAGAAAGAAGGGGGGGGAATTGAATCTCCCCCAAGATATCAATTATTAATAATTATTTCTTACAAAGGTAAATGTTATTATCATCCCCATTTTTACAATTGAGGAATCTGAGGCATAGAACAATTAGATTACTTGCCCAGGGTCATACATCTAATAAATGTTTGAAATTGGGTTTCGACTCAGGTCTCTAATGTTTTAATCATGGTGCCACCTAGCTGACTCAGTGGCAAATTTGTCAAAATTAATGTATCTTAAGAGCATTTTATGTATGGACCTTAAGGCTAAGACTAGGGGTAAAGGGAAGAGAAATAAATGTCCCAGACATTTCAGACGATCATTTTCTTTCCCTTGACCAGATGATAGCACATCTCTCACATATCCCATTAATCCTTTTTGGCAGGGACAGGTGCAAATCAGTGATCAGGTTGAGTGTCATAATTTAATGATATCTTATGTGTTTAAAGTTAAATACTTGGGTTTTGCCCTTTCTCCAGGAAATCATAGTTAGTAAGTCATAATGTGGTCCTTTTTTCCCCCTCCGATCTTCCTTGGCTCATGAGATAATTAAAATAATCTTCCAAATTTCAAAAGAGATGGTACAAACATATTTTTAGATTAGCATTTCAAAGAGATACCTTGGGTAGTGGTGTGGGGGTGGGTTTGGTTGATCAGATTGGTTGTGAGACATCCCAAAGAATTACAAGACTCCGTGATCCAGTTTCCCAAGTTTTATTGAAATATTGTGCTGACCACAGGGAGAGAACCCAAAGGTGTCTCAAATAGGGAGAGGAAAATGGTTATGTTTATAGTGAGAAAAAGTAGGTTATCTCCTCATTATCTTAATCTCCTCCTTAAGAAGGTACCTGGGAGGTCTTAACCTAATTTGGACTTCCTGGGCTCCTAAGACAACCCCCGAGGAGGGTGCCTTTTTCCTTGGAGGTATGTTTTTGGAGTTTACACATCATAAGGTAAACCTAAGGACAAATTTGCTCTTTTCTGCACATGTTCCTAAAGATATGATTAAATTTTTCAGACCCTGAGGCTCTCCTTGTTTTTGGTATTTCTTTAGCTCTGATTTCTAGATGTCCTGTCATCTAGGAATATTAATGGCTATTAATGGTTAATGGTCCCTAGTTACTGTTTCTGTTGATGGTGTTGGTTGATAGGGACTTGAAACTTCTTGGTTACTGTAAAAACACAAACGTTAGTTTCTCTGTTAACCCTTTTATGTACTATTGATCTTAGGTTATCTGTTAACCCCTTTTAGCTACTATTGATAGTTTATCTATTAACCCTTTTAACCTCCTCCATCAGGTGGGGAGTGCTAATTTAAAACTATATTATAAAACCTGTGAAGAAGAAACAACAGCATATTTTCTTCTTCGCAACAGTAGAGTTAATTTACAATGAGAATAAAAATAACTGTTGTATAACAATGGATTCTAGTTCTCTCCTGAACCCAGCTGATATTTAGTGGGAAGCCAAAAGTGTAAAACACAAATATATTCGATGGATAGATTTCCACACATGCTGCTAGGCAATATCAAATAGCTGGACATATGTCTCAATGACTCATTTATTCCTTTTGAAAAGATTAAAGGGAAAATTGAATTTGTCTGTTTCAGGATGATCTGCTGAGAATTAATGTGATTTCAATAACAAGCACTAGGTACAATTAAGATAGAGAGCCAACATAGCATAGTGAATAGAAGAATAGCCTTTGTATCCATGAAGACCTGGGTTCAAGTCAAGCCTCTGACACATCCTGGCTATGTGAGCCTAGAAAAATCATGTGACCATAGAGTACTCTAGGTCCTAGCTTCTTAAACTGTGGTTTTTAACCCCATTTGGGGTTAAACTGAATGTGGGGATCATGAACAATTTGGCAACAGTAAAAGCTTATGTATAAGGATTTTACATATCTATAGACCTGGGGTCATGTAAAAACTTCTCGAGTGAAAAGGTGTCGCAAGAGGAAAAAGTTTAAGCTATGATCTAGACAACTCTAACACTACACATCGAAGAGAAGTTTCCAACTTGCATTGGTAGAGAAATTTTCCTTACTTTGAAGTTTACTGTATCAAACAAATCAAAGTTTCAATTCCCTAACCTCTATGACTCAGAAGTAAATAAACTCTGTTTCTTTGTTTGCTTTCTCATATAAGGTAACTATATTTAAAACTTTTGCCTTAGCACATTTAATTGGATAAAGGTTATAAGCAGGAATGTAAAGCCCTGTGACTAATAGTAAAAATTTCACTTTCTCCCCCAGTCCACCCCCCCCAACTGAGAAGCCTCTATGAGTAGGAAAATGCTTTGAGATATTTATTTCCTTTAAGATGCTCTAAACTCTTATCTCTTAATTGTTATATTATCAGGAAACCACGTAGCTGTATTATATCATTTTAGGGTTTCAAGGATGTACCTTTATTGAGATAAAATTAAATATCATGCTCTTGGGTTTTATGGCCAGTCATGTCAATTTGAAAAATGTTTATTTCTTCTGAAAAAATCATGGTCCATATGAGCACTTTTCTTATTAAGATGCCTGTAATTCATTCCTAGTAGAAATCAGCGCCAAGAAGAAAAAAAAACCAAAACAAAACAAAACTTCATTTCCACAGATAAATGTTTACCTGACATGAGAAATCAGGAGAACTGACTGTAAGAAATCAATTGAGAATTTAGTCAGTCAATCAATTAATAATATGCTTACTTTATAATGATATAATAAATAAATCATTAAATTCTTGATGACTATCTGTTTTCTCTACTAACAGCTATTAGAGTGCAATGTCTAATAAGTATCTCATTTATAAAGGAGGGTTAAAGTTCTTTTAGTATGTGGCCAAGGGCTATGGTCCAACCAAGCTAGTAGAAAATGCCAGAAAGCCCACAGGCTAGTACTAAGTCTATTCTTTTTTTTTCAGGGCAATGAGGGTTAAGTGACTTGCCCAGGGTCACACAGCTAGTTAAGTGTCAAGTGTCTGAGGCCAGATTTGAACTCAGGTACTTCTGAATCCAGGGCTCGTGTTTTATTCACTAGACCACCTAGCTGCCCCAAGTCTATTCTTTTTTGAAATTTTATTTTATTTTAGTGAGGCAATTGCTGTCAAGTGACTTGCCCAGGGTCACACAGCTAGTAAGTGTTAAGTGTCTGAGGCTGGATTTGAACTCAGGTACTCCTGACTCCAGAGCCGGTGCTCTATCCACTGTACTATCTAGCCGCCCCCTCAAGTCTATTCTTTTAACAGCTTTTTCTTTTTTTTTTTCCTGGTGTTGACTCACAGTTTGAGGCTCCAACCAATTATCTGATCTGAGATTAGAAAATCATTTGAATTTCTGTTTAATTCTTAGATGGTAGTCTGTATCCATAAAATCGATTTCAAAAACTCCACCCAATAAAATCTCTCTAGAGCTATATATCAGGATTGGAAAGAGGGGGCTCTCCTCCCAATAATGCCTGGTTGGCATGAAAATAAACCTAGAGGCAAGGACAAAAGAAGGAGTTGAATAAAAAGGAAAACCTTCACCTTTAGTTTCTATTCCTGCCTTTGTTATCCCCTACTGATACTTTCAAAATTTCCGTTGTTTTGAATGCTGAGTTTTCTTCAAGAACTACCTATAACTGCCTTATGTAATAGCTTTTTTTGTTGTTGAATAGAGGTTAAAAAATGGTAATGCTTCCAAACTGTCATGGTATCAGAAGAGGGACATGCACCAAAAGTCGTTTTCTTTTTTTCCTCCTTGGGGAAGGCTAACAGAGTCCCTGATATCCAAAAGGAGATTACCAATAGCAAGAAAATAAAAAAGAAAACAACCTCACTTTCCTTATTACAGCAGTCTGTTCCATGATTTTCTTGACCATTAAATTCCAGGTTCATCCTAAACTGGATGGTTTAAAACTGACATGGGAAGAAAGTGTTTGCTTATCACTGGTAATCAGTAGAGGATTTGATTATAAGAAATCAAATGAAAATTTAGTCAATCAACAAATTTTTATTAAAGCTATTTGATTTGAAATGATATAGAACAATAAGTAGTTACTATTAATTCCCATAACTAAGGGCAGTTTTCCTCCCAATTATTTCATCCCTAAATACACATTTGAAAATTGATGCATCAGTTTCAATCTTTCCCAACTGTCCCTGTCTGGGTTAATTCATATTGCTTGAAATGATGTCTATTTATTGAAATGATAAAATAATTTGAGTCAAACCAGGACAATGGATAAGGCTTTGGACTTGAAAGGAAAATGTAAGTTCAAATCCTGCATTAAGACACTTATTAGGTATACTACCCTAAGTATGTTGCTTAATTTCTCTGCCTCAGTTTCCTCATTTATAAAATGGTGTGCTTGTACTTGATGGCATCTATATTCCCTTATAGCTCTAAGTCAATGATGCCACAATCATATGCTTTATGCAATGCTAATAAAGACCCACTAAATTTCAGGATTTCAAGACTGAAAACAATCAATTAATCAATCAACAAGCATTTATTAAACATCAGCTATGTGCCAGGCAATGTGTTAAATGTAGGGGATACAAAGACATCAGAAAAATAGGCCCTGCTCTCGAAGAACTTCCATTCTAGCAGGCAACAAGATGTATATATTATGAATATACAAAATTAGTACAAGGTAAATGGGAAGAGGGGTAGGTAGGGGTAGGGCGCCAGCACCTGGAGAATTGCAACTTTATATAGATATGTGGAAGGTGTTACTTGAGTGGTTTTGAAGGAACAAAGGATTCCAAGAAGTAAGGGTGACAAGAAAGTATATTTCATGAATTGGGGACAAGCCAGTGCAATGGCTAGTTTGGCAGTATGTGTCATGTGAAATATTGGGGGGAAACCTGCATCTGTTCTAAGTTATTGGGGAACTTAGCAGGGGTTTCTAATATATTGCTCTTTATAAATTGGAGACTATTGCACAAGTTTTGGCAGCAAGCATTTATTATTAAATCTATATTAAATGTTACTAAAGAGTTGACCACATTTAACACAAGCCTAACACACACCCCCCATACCATAGATAAAGAGAACACATGGCTCCGGAGTTCAGAAGCCCTACATTACCTAGATCAAGAGAGGGGTGGGGAGGATGCTTGACTGCCTCCTTCAGCATCCCAGGCCAAGAGCGAGTGAATCCCCTGCAGACCAGACAAGAGGCAGCCCTTACACACTGATTGAAGCTAATTAGCTAGCATCATTCAATTCTATTGGTCGATAGGACCTGTGGGTGGTCTATATCAAAATGAGCAGTACTGGGCTGAGCTAAGTGTCTTCTGAAAGACATATACTCTAAAGGCAAAGGCTTTCAGGTAGGTTTGGTCTTAATCTCTACTGTGAATTTCTACTGACTTGAGGTTGGCTTTGAAAGAGATCAGGTAAGGTTCCTGAGCCAAGCCCTTGAGGAGGTCCCTGTGTCCCCCAAAAGCCCATTATTAGTAATTATTTTCTCACAGTACCAATAGAAAGGTAATGTGGGACCAGGCTACAAATGGTTTTAAAAACTTAACAGAAGAAGATAGCAGAGGAAAGGCAGTGAGCTCTCGAACTCATGACATGATTACTCCAAAAAAAATCCAAATAATGCCATAGGACAATGCCTGGATCAGCAAAACACACAGAAGAATGTGCTGAAATCAACTTCTAACCAAGAACGGCTTGGAAGGTCAGAAGGAGGCAGCTGCTGTGCTGAGACAGGAGTGGAGCCCAACCCCACAGTCACCCTGACACAGATCCAGTCCCAGGAAGGCCTCACCAGAGAAGGAGACCCCCAGAGCCTCTGAATCAGCTGAAGTGCCAGTGTCATCTAGAATTAAGCTCACAGTCTGGTGAGAGGGCTGAGCCCTTGGCAGGGGTTGACTACAGGGGTCTATGCTGGTGCTGAGGCAGAACATGGGTTTTTCACCCCTGCTGGGAACCAGGTGGTAGGTTTGGGTAGCAGTAGCCCAGGTCAGGGAGGGGCACAGGCTCATTGGAACCGACAACCACAACACACAAAGCTGGTTGATTAGCAAGTTGGTCTGGGGTCATCTACGGACCAGGGAACAGGCCAGGCAAGTGAAGAACCTGATCCTCCTTAAATCATACTACCTGGGACTTCTGAAGCTTGGGATAGTGCAGCCTGGAAACAGTGCCCCACTTTAAGGAGCTAAAAGTCAAATAAAATAAAGGCAAGATGAGCAGACATAGAAAGGTGAGGACCATAGAAAGTTTCTTCAGTGACAAGGAAGATCGAGGTACACCCTCAGAGAAAGATGTCAATGTCAGGACCCCTATATCTAAAGTTTCCAAGAAAAATATGAATTGGTCTCAGGCCATAGAGGTGCTCAAAAAGGACTTTGAAGATAAAATTATAGAGGTAGAGGAAAAAATGGAAAGAGAAATGAGGGTGATGCAGGAAAGACATGAGAAAAAAGTCAGCAGCTTAGAAAGTCAAATTGGCCAAATGGAAGAGGAGGTACAAAAGCTCTCTGATGAAAATAATTTCCTAAGAATTAGGATTGAACAAATGGAAGCTAGTGACTTTGTTAGAAACCAAGACACAATAAAGCAAATCCAAAGGAATAAAAAAAATAGAGGGCAATGTGAAACATCTTCTGGGAAAAGCTGCTGACCTGGAAAATAGGTCCAGGAGAGATAATCTGAAAATTATTGGTCTACCTGAAAACCATGATCAAGGAAAGAGCTTAGATATCATCTTCCTAGATATTCTGAGGGGAAATTGCCCTGATATTCTAGAAGCAGAAGATAAAATAGAAATTGAAAAAACCCAAGTTCTTCTTCTGTGAATGACTTAACTACTCTCAGAAATACAATGAACCAAGACAATCCCGAGGGACTAATGACAAAGCTTCCTATCCACCCCCATAGAAAGAACTGATAAAAAGAGCACTTGTGGATTATACATATATAACCTGGTTGCTATCTTGTCGAGCGGGGAGGAAAGGGAGGGAGGGAGAAAAATTTGGATCTCTAAATCTTATGAAAATTAAATAATCAAAGAAAAAACTCAACAGAAGGCTTCATATGTGATCCTAGAGACAATAGGGAGGGTTGGGGATTTATTGAGTAGGGGAGGGGCATGGTTAGACCTACTCATTAGAAAAATATTTTTGTTAGTTACATGGAGGATGAATTGGAATAGAAAGGGTCATGAGTTAGGCAGAACAATTGTCTATGCAGTAGCATAGACAAGAAGTATTGAGGGCCTGGATGAGGGTCATGGTCATGTGAGTGGAGAAAATGGGAACAAATGCCAGGGACATGGTAGAGGGAGAAATGGTAAGATCTGGCTAATGGTTGAAAATATGTGGTTTGGAATAGTGAGGAGTGAAGGATGACACCAGGGATGTGAATCTGGATGGTCAAGTCCTTGAAAGAAACCAGGAACTTCAGCAGTGGTGGGAGATGGGCGGGGCAGTGGAGAATTGATTGGTAAAATATAAGTTTAGATTTGGACATGTTCAATTTGAAATCTTTCTCTATCAACTAGTTCCTTATCTACTGCCTTCAAATATGTCCAAGTGCCAACCCTAGTCCTTAAAAACAACACACTCAACTTTCACCTAACTCTACCTTCCCCTCGAACTATCATCCTATGTTTCCTCTATTTCTTAACCAAACTTCTAGCAAAAATCAGTCTACACTTGGAGCCTTCAGTCCTTCTACTTTCACAATTTTGCAATCCAGCTTCCATCCTCATCACTCAGTTGTTCTTTACAATGATACCAGTACTCTCTGATG